>NC_136914.1:127843557-129329806 GCF_949752795.1 Hyperoodon ampullatus | reverse complement strand
TATTACAAATAACGTACATATTAAATACAGTAGACGCGGGAGCTAGATTGCCGTTTAGTGACTATAGACTTACTGACAACACAGGAAACCAAGCCTATAAAATGACCCAGATGAAGCTTCATTGAAACAAACACAAAAAATGCTTCCCTGGGTTCAAAATTTCATAATATAAAAAAAACTGAAACAAAAGGTTGTCTATAGTTGTTTCTCCACACAACGTAAAACAGTGCCTCCTACAGAATAAGTGTTCAAAAAGTTATTTGCTGAATAAACACAAAAAAAGATTTGGTCGTTAAAAATTTTAAATAAGGTGTAATTTTTATGACTTAAATTGAATGAACTGTGATGATAACTAGAGAAAAAAATGTTTTCCAGGGGTAATATAAATACTATATCGTTTTACAAATGTTTGCCCAACATGTGCAACTTCAGAGTTGATTCCACAGCCCATGACTTTGCTTTTTTCATTTCTTCTAAATACTCATTTATTCTTTGGGGCCTTTCCCCTAGCCCTACCACCATGATCCCCAGCTTCCCAAAAAAGAACCCATACGCCATTTCCAAAGTACAGCCCCCCTGAAACCAAACAGGGATCTCTTCCTTGTGTTAGGTAAACTTGCCACCTATTAGACAAAAGAAACTGTATGACTGGTAGCTTTTATTTTTTATTTCTAGTCAATTTAAACTAAGGATCATCCATTGACCGGCAGCATCATAAACTGAGACAGTTTCCAGGTGAGAGGATGATGAGGCATGCTCAGGGGCTAACTGCTAGCTTTAGGCAGAACACTGAAATTGATAGCAAATCTGAATTTCCACTCTTATCAATCATAGATATTCGTGTATTTAGAAAGGAAGAGAGTAATGTAAGCCAAAGGTGTGTTTCTTCTGGAGGCGACAGCTTGACTTGGCTCAAAAAGAAACACTCTTCTCACTGTGGGAGTCAGTTTGAAGCCTGACATAACTTTTACCGCACTCTTTGCTTCTTGAGGGTTAGCTTTTAAAGAAAGATAATGGTGTGTGTCTGTGTATTTCACTCTTGGTACATCTTAATTATATGGACTCATGTCAGCCTTATATTTTAAGTTCCAAGTGAACAGCAGCTGTATCTATTCCTGCATAATACTTCACAGTTAGTATATACACATATATAGTATTTATGCATATGTGTGTATATATATATATATAAATAGAAATTAATGCAGAAAGGCTGGAAAATATTCCTATATATTTAAAGCTCTTATAAAAACACAATTCCCTGGGGTTTAATGCAATTCTGTCTTGCTACTATAACTAGGCTTTCAAAAGCCACCAATACTTTTTAGAGACCAGTAATACTATACTAGGACTAGCAAGCAAGGTGAGGCTGCTGCTGGAAATATAAACTGGTACAAACTTTCAAGAAAGCAATGAGCATTATATATCAAGAGTCTTAAAGAGGTAAATATCAATATATACTGATCTAGGAATTTCATTTCCGGGGCCTAGCCTGAGGAAATAATCAAAAAATGCAATGGATTGTTTTAATAAAAACATGTTTGAAGAATTTTTAACATGGTAAAATATTAAAAATATAAATGTGGCAGGATTAAAATATACAGTATGTCCCCTACATACAAATGAGTTCCATTCCGAAAGCGCGTTTGTAAGTCCAATTTGTTTGTAAGTCCAACAAAGTTAGCCTAGGTACCCAACTAACACAATCAGAGGGCAAGCTGCAATTTCACTCACGTCTGACACTGATGCAATGCATGTTCGCATTTTTGAAAGTTCGCAACTTGAAGGTTCATATATAGGGGACTTACTGTATATGCATTTCTTCCACACAATATGACTCAAGCCATGTAGTATATGTGAATATATGTGTACATAACATGTGTATGTGTGTATATATACACACATTCACACACACACATCGGCATTTCTCAAGTCTTCAAGGTTAAGCAGAATTTTCTCAAGTACTAACAAGCAGAATTTTAAAAATTGAATAAGACTAGGTAGGTTAGCCTGGTGGATACCTTAGAGCATATTCTGCTAATAACATTACAGAAAGGCAGACTCTACATCAAAGTTATTGCTGTGATCTAGTAGGTAAATAACAGCTAACTCTTATTGAAATAAAAGCCACCAAGATAAGTGCTTTACCTTCATTTTTTTCACTTATTCCTCTCTACATTCCTGTAATAGATATTACTATTGTGCTCATATCACAGATGAGGAATCTTGACGAAGGTCAGAGTGTTCAGGAGCAGAGCCAGGATTTGAACCCACGAACTCGAACTCTAGAGCCCTTCCTCTCAAACACTCCCCAAGCAACAAAGTAACAAGGCCTGTGTATCTGCTATGATGCATTTAGTACCTACTGATTTTCTTTTCTGAAAATTCTTTTATATTCCTCCCTTCAAGAGGTGGAATCTAATTCCCCTCTCTCCCTTTGACTGTAGGCTGAACTTAATGACACTTCTAACAAAGAGAATAGAGCTGAAGTGATGGTGTGTGACTTCAGAAACTGTCTGCTTGATCTCTTGCTTTGGGTCACTCAGAGGAAGCCAACTGCCCATTAGGCAAGGAACAATGGCATCCTGCCAACAGTCATGTGACTGAACTCTCTAGGACACAAGCCCTCCAGCCCTAATCAAGCCTTCAGATGATTCCAGCTTCATGAAAGATCCTGAGTTACGAACCATGCAAGTAAGCCAATCCCCAATCCTTAATCTCAAAAACTATGTAATATTGATATAATGTTTATTGTCTTAAACTGCTAAATTTGGGATGATTTGTTAATCAGCAAAAGATAGTTAATATAAAATATAGTCTGGCTTTGTTTTTTTCCTATTTGTTTTTTTTCCATTGACTTCGCCTACTTGGGCACAACCTTCAAATCTGACTGTTCTTCCAAAGCATGAGCCTTAGCCACTTTCTCTCTTCATTCTCCACTCTCTCAAGAATGGTAGTTAGTATCCATTCACCACCAGGGCTTTCAATATATATGATTTCTGAACTGACTCAAAAATCAGCATCTCTAGGCTTGACTCATTATTATTTTTTTTAGTGCTACGTTCTAATTTCCAATTGTATGGTAAACGTCTTTATTTGGATAACCCACTGGTACCTAAAGGTCTTTTATCTACAAATCTCCTTTGTTTCCTCTATCAATAACATCACCTTCATCCCAAGCTAGAAATCTTGAGTCATCTGTGTTCCTTGTTTAGGAAGTTATCTCTTGTACAATTTTTGAGGAGGATTTTAAATGTATGTGAAATTACCAAAAATATATATATATAACAAACAGTCACGACCCCCGCATCCAGAACAAACAACTGTTATCATTTTGTCATCTATACTTTAAGGTGCTGTTTTTCCCTAAGAAATAACACATTACATGTGGAGATAATAACACCTTTGAGAACTACCCCCAGTCCTCATTCACCATTCTCTCTCTCCAAAGAAACCACTATCATGAGTTTTGTGTATATTCTTCCAGTCTATGTTTTCACATCTGTGTACATTTATGCATGTGTGTGTGTGCATGTATCCCAGAATGACATACAGTATTACTTTGCATGCTTTGGGTACATAAATGACATACTATATATGCCATTCTAAAATTTTTTTCATTCAAGATTCATATTCTATCCATGTTGGTATAAGTAAATATAGCTTTGCTTTTTACATACTTCAAATTATCCCAGTGCATACATACACCCCATTTTGTTCAAAAACTTATCTACTGATAGGCAAATAAAGTTGTTTCCATTTTTCACTTTTATAAACAATGCTGCAAAAAATTCTTATCTATTTTTTCTTAAGCATGTATGCTAGAGTCTCTCCACAGTATACACCTACAGAGAGAATTTTTAGGTCATAGAATAAGTGCATTTTAAATTTATATGTTACTCTTTCCAAAGTAGCTATGTAGGTCTAAAATCCCACTAGTGATGTGTTAGTGCTCCCATTTTTCTTACATTCTTGTCAATACAAGATATAATCAAACTTTAAAAAATGTTTGCCATCTGTTGGACGGCAGGAAATTTTTCACTGTTGTATTAATTTGCATGTACTTAGTAAGTGCTGAGGATAAACATTTTTTTCATATACTTATTGGCCATTAACATTTCCCCTATGAATTTCCTATTCATATCCTTTGTCATTTTTCTATGACACTTTTTTTGTCTTACTTATCTGTAGAATGTTAACATACACTAGACAATAATTCAGATATGTGTTCCAACTATCTTCTGTCAGCCTGTTGTTTGACTTTTACTTTGGTTGGTCTACGGTATCCTCTATCCTACAAAAATTTTAAGTTTTGATCCAGCCAAATTAATATGTGCTTTCCCTTACAGTGTATGTTAAATAGCCCATGGAATAAAAAGGAAATCATAAAGGAAATGAGAAATATTTAGAAATGAATTACAATAAAAATACAACATGTCAAACTATATGTGACACAGCTAAAACAGTACTCAGATGCCAGGAAATGAAAAGGTTTAAAAATATATAAGCTAAACATTCAGTTGATAAAAATGGAAAAATCAACAGAACAAACCCAAAGAAAAAAGAAGGAAAGAAATAATAGAGCAGGAAAAATGAAATAGAGAGCAATAATTTTTAAAACTAGAAAAGATTCACAAAACCATAAGTTGATTTTAGAAAGATTAATAAAATAGATAGACCTCTGCAAGGATAACCAAGAAAAGAAGGTACAAATAAGATACAGAACAAAAGGGGAGAAATAACCACAGATACAATACATATAAAAATAATAAATCAGTATTATGAACAATTATACACTAATAAAGTTGAAATCTGGATGGACTGTATAAAGAAGCTGTATAAACTATAAAAAGAAAAAACTGAATAGAATAGTAAGCAGCAAAGAAATGAAAATGTAGCCCAAAACCTCCTCTCTACAAAAAAAAAATTACAGGCTTAAATGTCCTTTTAGGCAAATTCTAGCAAATTTTTAAATTAATTCTTATCTTACAGAAATTGTTACAGAAAATAGGAGGAAAAAAAAGTGAAAGCAACCTAGATTATTTTATGAGCCTAGTGTAATCTTGATTCCAAGATTAGATAAGGACAATACAAGAAAAGAAATTATAGTTCCATATTACTTATGAAAGGTCCTTAACTTAAAGTAAAACAGAGCAAAATGATGAGTAACATGTATCCTCAAACGCAAGGAGAATTCGATGCCTGAGAATTCATTAATTAATTGATCACATTAATATATTCCAGAAGAAAAATCATGACTTATCAAAGAATGCTGAAAAAGTATCTGACAGGATTCCATGTATAACTAACACAAAAACAAAACCAAAGGACTACATGGAAATTCCTTAACCCGGTACATGTTATATACTAAAACTTACAACAAACATTAAACTTCAAGTTGAAACTTCAGATACAGTCCCTTCAAGATTAGGAAAAAAACAGGACTGCCAATGGGAATGTAAACTGGTGCAGCCACTGTGGAAAACAGTATGGAGGTTCCTCAAAAAACTAAAAATAGAACTACCGTATGATCCAGCAATCCCACTCTTGGGTATATATTCAAAGAAAACAAAAACATTAATTAAAAAAGATATATACTCCCCAATGTTCAAAGCAGCATTATTTACAACACCCAAGATACAGAAGCAGCCAAAGTGTCCATTAACAGATGAATGGATAAAGAAGATGTGGTGTGTTTATGTGCGCGCACACACACACACACACACACACACACACACACAATGAAATACTACTCAGCCATAAAAAAAGAATGAAATTTTGCCATTTGCAACAACATGGATGGACTTGGAGGGTATTCTACTTGGTGGAATAAGCCAGAGAAAGAAAAATACTGTATAATATCACTTATATAAGGAATCTAAAAAAATTAAACTAGTGAATATAACAAAAAAGAAACAGACTCACAGATACAGAAAACATACCAGTGGGAAGGGGGAGGGGCAAGACAGGAGTAGGGGATTAACAGGTACAAACTACTATGTATAAGATAAATAAGCTACAAGGATATATTATCAAGCATAGGAAATATAGCCAATCATTTATAATGACTATAAATAAGAGTATAACCTTTAATAATTGTGAATCACGGGACTTCCCTGGTGGCACAGTAGTTAAGAATCCACCTGCCAATGCAAGGGACACGGGTTCGATCCCTGGTCTGGGAAGATCCCACATGCCACAGAGCAACTAAGCCCGTGTGCCACAACTACTGAGCCTGCAAGCCACAACTACTGAGCCCATGTGCCACTACTGAGCCCGCATGCTGCAACTACTGAGACCATGTGCTGCAACTACTGAGCCCATGTGCTGCAACTACTGAAGCCCAAGTGACTAGAGCCCATGCTCCACAACAAGAGAAGCCACCGCAATGAGAAGCCTGCGCACCACAATGAAGAGTAGCCCCCGGTCACCCCAACTAAAGCCCGAGCACAGCAACGAAGACCCAATGCAGCCAAAAAAACAAAAAATTGTGAATCACTATGTTGTGAAACATATAATATTATAAGTCAACTATACCGCATTAAAAAAATTTCTAATTAAAAAAAAAATTTAAGAGAAAATCCACAACCAAAAAAAAAATAACCAGGAATGCCAATTAATATAACTATTCTTAAACATGCTGGAGTTCTTGACGAACATCATAAGGAATAAAAAAGAAAGAAGGTGACTGGAGACTGGAGAGGAGGAGGGCTGAGCTGCCTCAGCTGAGGCCATCCTAGACCAATAAGCTCCCAGCTGATCCACAGACAACCACAAACAGGAGAGTAAAATGTGGTGGATGTCAATCAGGGAGCATTATGCAGCAGTCAGAAGCAACAGATTATATACATACAAAGCAACATGCATGGATATTAAGAATAGTATTGGGCTTCCCTGGTGGCGCAGTGGTTGAGAGTCCGCCTGCCGATGCAGGGGACACGGGTTCGTGCCCTGGTCTGGGAGGATCCCACATGCCACGGAGCGGCTGGGCCCGTGAGCCATGGCCGCTGGGCCTGCGTGTCCGGAGCCTGTGCTCTGCAACGGGAGTGGCCACAGCGGTGAGAGGCCCGCGTACCGCAAAAAAAAAAAAAAAAAAAAGAATAGTATTTACTAAAAAAAAGTAGGAAACAGTAAGATACATAGTACCATTTCTATAAACTTTAAATTTATACAACAAAATATATACACTTAATACACTAAAAAAGTACCTATTAATCAAATTAAATTTGATGCTTATGAGGGAGGGAGATTGGATTTTTATATAAATAAAAAAGATAAAGAAGAATAAATAAATCAATTGAAAAAATAAATAAAAGAGGGTATGAAACAGGGCTCTAGCTTTACTTTTCTCTTTATAAAAAACTAGCTATCCTAATATAATCTACCGAATAGTTCTTCCTTTCTATAAATCCGTGTCTATTATATACTAGGCATAAATACATGCTTACTCTTTCTGGGCTCTCTTGTCTATCCTACTCAACTATTCATCTGTGGGCCAATAACAGATTTTAAAATACTGTATAGTTTTAGAATCATTCTTTATGAATAGGAGGGCAAGTACCACACACTTTGTTCTTTTGCAGAATTATCTAGATTATTTTTGGACCTCTAAGAGTTTGTCAAATTCCACCAACAAGTCCTCTTGGAATTTTGACTGGAACTATATTGAATTTATAGATTAATAGGGGAAGAATTAACAGCTTTACCATGTCCAGTTTTCCATGTGTTTGTGGGTTAAAGAATAAAGTCAATGAAATGGTTTTGGTCTCTTTAGGTTTTCTATTTCCTCTTAAGGAAGTTGTGTATCTCTTCATTTATTTATGTCCCTCCATAAAGCAAAATTCTTATTTTTATAGGTATTGCATATTATTGTTAGATTTATTCCCAGATACCTAATTAAGTTTTAAAAACTATTATGAATGGGATGTTTTTCATTTCATTTTCTGATTACTAGTCTTGTATACAGCAACACTGATGAACCTTCTAAGTAGTTTTAAAGTCTATACACTCTTTTAAATTTTGTGTGTAAACCTCGCAAATAACAGTGTTTCTGTTGTTTGTTCCCTTCTGATCTTTGTCTTTTATTTATTTTTCTTGCCTTATTTGCATTTGCTAGGCCTGCCAGTATAACGCTAGTTAATAAACATGGTAAATGGAATAGTTTCCCCATTAATTATGAAATTTGCTATAGATTTTTAATATATATCCCTTATCAAGTCCCAATCCAGACTGAGTCTTTTTCGGGGGGGGAGCTGCCTTGGGTCTTCGTTGCTGTGCGCAGGCTTTCTCTAGTTGCGGCGATCGGGGGGCTACTCTTTGTTGCGCTGCGCGGGCTGCTCATTGCAGTGGCTTCTCTTGTTCTGGAGCACGGGCTCTAGGCGCACGGGCTTCAGTAGTCGTGGCACGTGGGCTCAGTAGTTGTGGTTCGCGGGCTCTAGAGCGCAGGCTCAGTAGTCATGGCGCATGGGCTTAGCTGCTCCGCGGCATGTGGGATCTTCCGGGACCAGGGCTCAAACCCGTGTCCCCTGAACTGGCAGGCAGATTCTTAACCACTGAGCCACCAGGGAAGCCCAGATTAAGAGTCTTTATCTTCAGAAGATGATGAATTTTAGCAAATGTCTTTGCATCTACTGAGATGATAATATGGGCTTTCTCCTTTAATCTATTCATATGGTAAATTACATTAATAAATTTTCTAATATTTAGCCTTCCTTGCCTTTCTAGTATGCATTTAGTCATTACGTATTTTTTAATGAGTGCTGGATTTGATTTGCTCTTTTTTTTTAACGCTTTTCCATCCATGAAATAACTTACTTTATTTTTCTATTTTTTTAAAAAAATATATTTATTTTTTGGCTGCATTGGGTCTTCGTTGCTGTGCGCAGGTTCTCTCTAGTTGTGGTGAGTGGGGGCTGCTCTTCGTTGCGGTGCGCGGACTTCTCATTGCGGTGGCTTCTCTCGTTGTGGAGCACGGGCTCTAGGCACGCAGGCCTCACTAGCTGCAGCACGTGGGCTCAGTAGTTCTGGCTCACAGGCTCTAGAGCGCACGCTCAGTAGTTGTGGCACACGGGCTTAGCTGCTCCGTGGCATGTGGGATCCTCCCGGACCAGGGCTCGAACCCATGTCCCCTGCATTGCCAGGCGGATTCTTAACCACTGCGCCACCAGGGAAGTCCTAATTTGCTATTCTTAATTTAGAACATTTGTAGCTATGATCATACATAAATTCAGCAAGAAATTTTCTTTTTCTATACTAGATCAGTGTTAAGGTTAAGGTTATACTAGCTTCATAAAATGAGTTGAAAAGCTTTCCCTCTTCTACTGTTTTCTATGACAGTTTGTACATGATAGGGATTATGCATCCCTTGAAATTTTAGAAATAGAACTGGGTCTGATAGATTTTATTTGAATGAGGGAATGCATATGTAAAATTAAAGACCTTAAATGGTTATTAATTTGCCTAGGTTTTCTATTTCCTCTTGAGTCAGCTGTAATTTATATATATATACATATATATATATGTATTTTTTTAGTTGCTCACTTTGTAGGTTTTCAAATTTTCTGGCAATAGGTTGTTTATAGTATTTTCTTATGGTTTTTAAACTCTCTATTCTGTTGGTCATTTTTTTTTTTTTTTTTTTTTTTGCGTTACACGGGCCTCTCACTGTTGTGGCCTCCCCCGTTGCGGAGCGCAGGCTCCGGACGTGCAGGCTCAGCGGCCATGGCTCACGGGCCCAGCCGCTCCGCGGCATGTGGGATCTTCCCGGACCGGGGCACGAACCCGTGTCCCCTGCATCGGCAGGCGGACTCTCAACCACTGCGCCACCTGGAAAGCCCTGTATTTTTGTTTTTAATAGTACTCATTTTTCCTTGATCTGTCTTTATAGAGATTCATCCATTTTTATTAATTTTATGGTATTAATAATCTATTCTGTTCTATTTTCTATTTAATTAATATAGACTTAGTATTTCTTCTACTCAATTTGGATTCTGTTGGTCCTTTATTAACATCTAGAGTTGAGCAGATACTCATTTTATCAACCTTTCCCGATGCAGGGGACACAGGTTCGTGCCCCTGTCCGGGAAGATCCCACATGCCGCGGAGCGGCTGGGCCCGTGAGCCATGGCCGCTGAGCCTGCGCGTCCGGAGCCTGTGCTCCGCAACGGGAGAGGCCACAACAGTGAGAAAGAAGCCCACGTACTGCCCAAAAAAAAAAAAAAAAAAAAATTTTCAGTGAGTTCTGCTTAAGGCACATCTAAAATTTTTGCATGCAGTGCTCTGTTATTTAGCTACAAATATTTTATAAATTTCATTTCCTCTTTCATCCATTAATTAGTGAGGGGTATTTTTTTGTTTTCTGGGGGGTTTTTTTTGCGGTACGCGGGTCTCTCACTGTTGTTGCCTCTCCAGTTGCAGAGCACAGGCTCCAGACGCGCAGGCTCAGTGGCCATGGCTCACAGGCCCAGCCGCTCCGTGGCATGTGGGATCTTCCTGGACCAGGGCACGAACCCGTGTCCCCTGCATCAGCAGGCAGACTCTCAACCACTACGCCACCAGGGAAGCCCTAATTAGTGAGTTTTTATTATTTTATTTTTATTTTGGCCACACTGCACGGCTTGCGGGATCTTAGTTCCCTGACCAGGGGTTGAACCCAGGTCCACAGCCCACGGCAGTGAAATCACCGAGTCCTAACCACTGGACCACCAGGGAATTTCCAATTTGTGAGTTTTTAGTTGCCAAAATTATAAGTGTTTTGGTTGTCTTTTCATTGTTGATTTCTAACTTTGTTGCATTATGATGAAACAGTATATTTTGAATGACACTGATTTTCCAGACATTGTTGAGATTCTTCTATGACATAGTACACAGTTAAAAGCTGACCTGTATATAACTGGAAAAAGAAAATGTACAAAGTTGTATTTTATTCAGTTAACTACAGTGTTCTATAGATCTCCAGCTTATAAAATTTGTTAATCCTGTGGTTCAATTCTTTGATGTCATTTTAAATTTTGTGTCTGCCTGATTTTTCAATTTTGACAGAGTTTTTTTTTCTTTTTTTTTTTTGAGGCAAGGAATATGACTTTATTCAGAAAGCCAGCAGACCATGGAGATGGCAGACTAGTGTTTCCCAACAGAGGTGTTTTGAAGTCCCAGTTTTGTAGACATGTCCACTTCGCCTTGCAATTCTGAAAGTTTTTACTTTATTTATTTATTTACTTACTTACTTACTTAGCCGCACCATGTGGCTTACGGTATCTTAGTGGATCTTCCTGCAGTGGAAGCGCAGAGTCCTAACCACTGGACAGCCAGGGAATTCCTGAAAGTTTTTACTTTAAATGATATTTCAAGGCAATGTTGTTAGATGCACATAAGTTTATGATGATTATATTTTCTGGACTGTTCCTTTTAGCAGTTTGAAGAGCCTCTCTTAGTCCCAATTAAAGATCTGCACCCTGAATTCTACTTTATTACAGCAGATTTATCTGGTATTTCTCTGATAAATATATTTTTCCATTCTTTTAATTTAATTTTGTTTTGTGTATCTGTTAAAAACAGCACAGACTCGTGTTAAGATCACAATTGGTAATTTTAATATAATTGATGTTTTGGACTATTTCTACAGTCTTGATTTTTTAAATAAATGTTTTATTTATTTATTTATTTATTCATTCATTCATTCATTCATTTATTTATTTATTTATGGCTGCTTTGGGTCTTCACTGCTGCACGTGCGCTTTCTCTAGTTGCAGCAAGCGGGGACTACTCTTCGTTGCGGTGCACGGACTTCTCATTGCGGTGGCTTCTCCTGTTGCAGAGCACAGGCTCTAGGTGCATGGGCTTCAGTAGTTGTGGCTCGCGGGCTCTAGAGCACAGGCTCAGTAGTTGTGGCACACGGGCTTAGTTGCTCCTCAGCATGTGGGATCTTCCCAGACCAGGGCTCAAACCCGCGTCCCCTGCATTGGCAGGCAGATTCTTAACCACCGAGCCACCAGGGAAGTCCCTACTGTCTTGATTTATGATTTGTATTTCCATAGTTTTTTTCTGCTCTTTGTTGCCTTTCTGTTAGATTGGTTGAAAGTTTAGTTTACTCCCTAACCTACCCCCCAACTTAGTATTTTGGAAGCCAGACCTTCTATTTCTATTATTTTAGTATGCTCTAGTTGCTTAAAATAAATGTCCTTTTCACTTCTCATCTTCTCCAGATCATGTTTCACACAGTTCCTAACTATTTAATTCAAAGGCCACCAAAATCTGGTTCCACTCTATCTTTCTAGGCTTACTTTTCTCAACCATATGCCTCTACAAAGCCTTATCTCCAGTTAAACTACATTACTTGTCAGTTTCTAAATAAAATACAAAATTTCTGAAATTCTGTTCCGGTTCATGATGTTTTCTGATTCACTCACTCATTCAACAAATACGTTATTCAAAACCTACTTGGTGCCTGGCTTTGAGCAATACCAGTAAACACAATGCATATGGTCTCTGGACTTATGAAGCATTGAGTGGAAAGACTAAACAATAAACACAAATAGAATAAAGTAAAACTTCATGAATACATGAATTCTGATAAATTTTAACTGGGAATTGGCTCCCATCTCCCACAGCAGTCACTGGACTACACAGCTACCAGCAGGTGGCACCAAACCACCAAAGTCTGACCTCAGACTGACTTGGATACCTTATTCTGAATCCTGGAACCCATTCCACACACGACTTTCCTCCTCCACAAAGACTGACTCGGGTCGTTTTATTAAACTCACAAGAATGCCATTTTTATGTGATTTGAATTTTTTAGAATTACTTACTACTTCATCATGGGAGTTTACTGTATCACAAGTTGTAGGTGCTAACCAAAAAAGAAAAGGGAATGCAAGTCTCTGACGAAAATAACAGAACAGCCCTAGTTGAGACTGAAGAGTATCAGCTAAAGCCCCTATCTCCCTCCGAGAAAGTGACTTTCAAACTGATACCCAAAAGATGACCAGGAATGAAAAGCTGAAAAATGAAAAGCAGTATGTTCCAGAAAGAAAACAGCATACAAGAGCACCCTGGGAAGGTAAAGTCTGGATTGATGGAAAGGCAAAAAGACAACAGTGTGTGTGTATGTCTGGGGTGAGGGTACTGTGTAATTCATCAGAGTATAATGCTTAAGAGCTTGGGCTCTGGAGCCCTAGCTGATGTACTAGCTGACTTGAAGTCCTTGCTCCACCACATAAATAGATGTCTAGCCTTAGAAAGGCTATTCAGCCTAGGATTGCTGAAAGTATTAAATCTATTATTGTATAAAGCTCTAAGAACTATTCCTGGCAATACAGTAAAGAAATATTAATGTTAGGGTTCTGTTTTTTGTTGCTATTATTGCTGTTACTGTCTCTAGATGGATGAGAGGAGAGCCCAATTATTCAGTGTCTTGAAGGCCATGTTAAAAATCCTGACCAGTATACTGTGTGCAATTAGAACCACTAGAAGGTTTTATGGAAGGGAATATCATGATTCAATTTATACATATTGGGTTGGTCAAAAAGTTCGTTCGGTTTTTTCCGTAAGATGGCTCTAGTAGCGCTTAGTTGTCTTTAAATTCATTCAAAACAATTCTGTTAGACTGTATTGTGACAGCTCTCATATCAGCATGCATTTAAAAAAAAATTATCAAGATTGGTGAATTTTTGTGTAGCGATTTTAATACTGAAGATGGAAGGAAAAAAAGCAACATTTTCGGCATATCATGCTTTATTATTTCAAGAAAGGTAAAAACGCAACTGAAACTCAAAAAATAAGATTTGTGCAGTGTATGGAGAAGGTGCCGTGATTGATGGAACGTATCAAAAGTGGTCTGTGAAGTTTCATGCTGGAGATTTCTCAGTGGACAATGCTCCATGGTCGGGTAGACCAGCTGAACTTGACAGCGAACAAATCGAGACACTGAGAACAATCAACATTATACCACGCGGGAGATGGCTGACATACTCAAAATATCCAAATCAAGCGTTGAAAATCATTTGCACCAGCTTGGTTATGTTAATCGCTTTGATGTTTGGGTTCCACGTAAGTTAAGCGGAAAAAACCTTCTTGACCATCTTGCCGCATGCGATAACGTAACGAAAACGTTCCGTTTTTAAAGCAAATTATGATGGGCGATGAAAAGTGGATACTGGGGGCTTCCCTGGTGGCGCAGTGGTTAAGAGTGTGCCTGCCGATGCAAGGGACACGGGTTCGTGCCCCGGTCCGGGAGGATCCCACATGCTGCGGAACGGCTGGGTCCGTGAGCCATGGCCGCTGAGCCTGCGCGTCTGGAGCCTGTGCTCCGCAACAGGAGAGGCCACAACAGTGAGAGGCCCGCATACCGTAAAAAAAAAAAAAAAAAAAAAGTGGATACTGTACAATAATGTGGAACGGAAGAGATCGTGGGGCAAGCGAAATGACACCACCAACCACACCAAAGGCCGGTCTTCATCCAAAGAAGGTGATGTTGTGTATATGGTGGGATTGGAAGGGAGTCCTCTACTATGAGCTCCTTCCGCAAAACCAAACGATTCATTCCAACAAGTACTGCTCCCAATTACACCAACTGAAAGCAGCACTCTATGAAAAGCATCCGGAATTAGTCAACAGAAAACCCATAATCTTGCATCAGGATAATGCAAGACCGCATGTTTCTTTGATGACCAGGCAAAAACTGTTACAGCTTGGCTGGGAAGTCCTGATGCATCTGCCATAGTCACTAGACATTGCACCTACGGATTTCCATTTATTTCGGTCTTCAGAAAATTCTCTTAATGGAAAAAATTTTGATTCCCTGGAAGACTGTAAAAGGCACCTGGAACAGTTCTTTGCTCAAAAAGATAAAAAGTTTTGGGAGGATGGAATTATGAAGTTACCTGAAAAATGGCAGAAGGTAGTGGAGGTGAACACATTGTTCAATAAAGTTCTTGGTGAAAATGAAAAATGTCTTTTTACTTAAAAACCAAAGGAAATTTTTGGCCAACCCAATATATTTTTTAAATCACCTGGCCTACAATGTGAAGAATGGGTTGCTTGGGGTTCTGGGGGTGATGGGCAGGAATGAACACAAGACCTATTAGAAGGCCAAAGGCCAAAGCAGTAGCTCATATAAAAAATAACTACAGGTTGGACTAGGCTAGTAGCAATAAAGTTGGAAAGAAATTGGTAGACTTATGATACATTTGAAGGTAAAACTGACATGATTTGGTAATGTACTAGGAGGTAAGGGACAAAAGGGTGGAAATGACGACTTCTCACAATACCCGCACCCCCCAACCTTGAATAAAGTCTTCCTTACTGTACTTTAATGACTGTCATTGAATTTTTTTTCTTTAACACTTCCCAAGTGAAAGCTTATCTTTCCAGGCTCAGCTAAAATATGAACTTTCCATTATAGGAGCTAACAGCTCTCTCCTCCGCACTCTCACAACAGTCTTTAGGTTATAAAGAGTTGTTTTCTTATATATTTTCCCCAATAGAAACAAGTTCCTTTACAGTCAAGGCTACATCTAATTTCTTGTTCTAGCCCACACAAAAAAAGTGCGACACGCACCAAGGGCAGCCTCGGATAACCTCGCAAATGGCCTCAAAGCCAGGGCAACTCCTCAAGCTCTTTTCTTTCCTTGGAAGGAAATTCAGTCTGCTTTCTTCTCCTTTCAACTATTCTATCTCTGGGGATTCTGTTTCCCCTAAGATTAACTGTAGAATTAACTAGTCTTTCATTAGCCTCCCCATTTCTTGCAGCCGCCAAAAACAAGTATATAGGGATTCTTTTTGTTAAAGTGCTTGCTACTAATTCTATTGAAAAACTCCTGACTCCCTTTGTGAGTTGGTAAACTGAATGCACTGGCTTCTGCCCCTTACTTTTATTCCCATGGATGAGGTTCACCAAAAGTTCTTCCTTTTTTGTGTGTGGAGGCCTCTCCTCCCAGAACATAGCCTGCAGATGAAGCCTAGACATAATAATCGGTGTCTTCTTACCTCAAATAGATAACTGGCACTTCTGAGGGCCTCCTAAGCAGGCCTGTAATGTAGCAATGGAATTTAAAACAAATGTGATTCTGCCAGCATTGTTTTTTCCAAACCAAACGGCTAAAGCTTACTGTTGTAAATCCAAATAGTAATAGATGCTACCTGTTTGAGTTCTTTCTCCTCTTGAACCAAATCCTTGATTCCCTCTTCAAAAGAATTTTTTCATTGTAAGTTATTATTCTAAATCTTTATTTTATGAGGATTAAGTTGCAGGAGGGGAAAGGTGATATATATATATATTAAAAAAACAAAAACAAAAAAACCAGGATTCAGATTCTCCTAAAAGTCTTGTCAAACACCATGCACACCAAGAAGTCCCATTTTGCTAACCAGAGACATAACTCCTTTTTTTTGATGTAAAACTTTCTAGGGTCATCTTTTGCAAGCTCATCTAGTGATAAGAAAATCTCTAAGTTCTAGCTAACAAATAATTCATACTGTTCAAATATATTCTTAAGTAAGTCCTGGAGGATAACTACTACTTATCATGACTCAGTCTTATAGAAAACATATGAAAAGCATTTTTCGCTAAATTTAAAGATTTAATTGTTCATTCCTTTTAAGTAATGTATGTATTTTGGCTGATCTACAAAGTAAAAAGAAATCAAACATCCAGTTATGACCAAATGCTGAACATAAACTTGGAGAATATGGGATATCTATTATAAAAACTGGTACTCTACACCTTAATAATGTCTAATGGAAAGAGAGGAAACCGGCTACATTCCTTCTTCCCTTGATATACTCAATGGAAAAAAAATTACAGAAATGTAGAAAAAATTTTAAATAAAAATTAGTCCTACCTCATCTCCTAATCCCATTACCAAATTGTAACTAACCACCGCAAACACTGTTACTTCTTAGCACTGTCCCCTTATTTTTTGTGAATGGGAAAGTCACTCATGTTTTTGATGGTACTGTACACACATTTTTTTAAAAAAGTGAGATTTAGGAATGCTTAATTCCATTTGACTTGCTTCTCTGTCCCTAAACCCCTCTGCCTTAACAGTCAACTATGCCCTTATGATAAAATTTAAATATGACCCATTACAATAGCAATAATGCAATCTGGAACTTATAAATTAACTACTATACCTGGCAATTCTTTGTCTTTCCTCACCTTTCCCCAACCCTATCTACTTCATACTATTATTTCCTCAAATGCTTGTTTTTCTCAGCTTAGTTGGTAACCTTCTTTGAGGCCAGCCACCATGTTTTATTCAACTATGAATCACTTACTCCCTAGGAGCAGTACTGTGCATAGAATAGGTACTTTGTACATGATAAATATTAAGTTTACCATTATCTCAACTGTACTTAAAGACTGACATATGGAGGAGGAGAAGGGAGAATTTATCTGCTGTTTCAACTGCTTGAAAAGAAATGATTCACGAATTTATTATTTTAACTTAATTGCTAATATTAACTCTAAACAACAATCTCAGGAGTTGTTAATTTATGTATTCTGATTTGTGACAAAGCAATTTTACGCTATGGTGAATTTACATGTTTTCTTCACTAGAGTCTAAGTATTGCATGAATGCAGACACTGCCCCTCTTGTCTATTGATCTAGTCCCATGCTCTAAATAGTGCCTGGCTTCACAGGCGAATTCTATCAAACATTTAGAGAAGAGCTAACACCCATCCTTCTCAAACTCTTCCAAACAATATCAGAGGAAGGAACACTCCCAAACTCATTCTACGAGGCCACCATCACCTTGATACCAAAACCAGGCAAGGATGTCACAAAGAAAGAAAACTACAGGCCAATATCACTGATGAACATAGATGCAAAAATCCTCAACAAAATACTAGCAAACAGAATCCAACAGCACATTAAAAGGATCATACACCATGATCAAGTGGGGTTTATTCCAGGAATGCAAGGATTCTTCAATATACGCAAATCAATCAATGTGATACACCATATTAACAAGTTGAAGGAGAAAAACCATATGATCATCTCAACAGATGCAGAGAAAGCTTTCGACAAAATTCAACACCCATTTATGATAAAAACCCTGCAGAAAGTAGGCATAGAGGGAACTTTCCTCAACATAATAAAGGCCATATATGACAAACCCACAGCCAACATTGTCCTCAATGGTGAAAAACTGAAACCATTTCCACTAAGATCAGGAACAAGACAAGGCTGCCCACTCTCACCACTCTTATTCAACATAGTTTTGGAAGTTTTAGCCACAGCAATCAGAGAAGAAAAGGAAATAAAAGGAATCCAAATTGGAAAAGAAGAAGTAAAGCTGTCACTGTTTGGAGATGACATGATACTATACATAGAGAATCCTAAAGATGCTACCGAAAAACTACTAGAGCTAATCAATGAATTTGGTAAAGTAGCAGGATACAAAATTAATGTACAGAAATCTCTGGCATTCCTGTACACTAATGATGAAAAATCTGAAAATGAAATCAAGAAAACACTCTCATTTACCATTGCAACAAAAAGAATAAAATATCTAGGAATAAACCTACCTAAGGAGACAAAAGACCTGTATGCAGAAAATTATAAGACACTGATGAAAGAAATTAAAGATGATACAAATAGATGGAGAGATATACCATGCTCCTGGATTGGAAGAATCAATATTGTGAAAATGACTCTACTACCCAAAGCAATCTACAGATTCAATGCAATCCCTATCAAACTACCACTGGCATTTTTCACAGAACTAGAACAAAAAATTTCAAAATTTGTTTGGAAAAACAAAAGACCCCGAATAGCCAAAGCAATCTTGAGAACCAAAAACGGAGCTGGAGGAATCAGGCTCCCTGACTTCAGACTATACTACAAAGCTACAGTAATTAAGACAGTGTGGTACTGGCATAAAAACAGAAAGATAGATCAATGGAACAGGATAGAAAGCCCAGAAATAAACCCACGCACATATGGCCAACTTATCTTTGATAAAGGAGGCAGGAATGTACAGTGGAGAAAGGACAGCCTCTTCAATAAGTGGTGCTGGGAAAACTGGACAGGGACATGTAAAAGTATGAGATTAGATCATTCCCTAACACCATACACAAAAATAAGCTCAAAATGGATTAAAGACCTAAATGTAAGGCCAGAAACTATCAAACTCTTAGAGGAAAACATAGGTAGAACACTCTATGACATAAATCACAGCAAGATCCTTTTGGACCCACCTCCTAGAGAAATGGAACTAAAAACAAAGATAAACAAATGGGACCTAATGAAACTTCAAAGCTTTTGCACAGCAAAGGAAACCATAAACAAGACCAAAAGACAACCCTCAGAATGGGAGAAAATATTTGCAAATGAAGCAATTGACAAAGGATTAATCTCCAAAATTTATAAACAGCTCATGCAGCTCAATAGCAAAAAACCAAACAACCCAATCCAAAAATGGGCAGAAGACTTAAATAGGCATTTCTCCAAAGAAGATATACAGACTGCCAACAAACACATGAAAGAATGCTCAACATCATTAATCATTAGAGAAATGCAAATCAAAACTACAATGAGATATCATCTCACACCAGTCAGAATGGCCATCATCAAGAAATCTAGAAACAATAAATGCTGGAGAGGGTGTGGAGAAAAGGGAACACTCTTGCACTGCTGGTGGGAATGTGAATTGGTACAGCCACTATGGAGAACAGTATGGAGGTTCCTTAAAAAACTACAAATAGAACTACCATATGACCCAGAAATCCCAGTACTAGGCATATACCCTGAGAAAACCATAATTCGAAAAGAGACATGTACCAAAATGTTCATTGCAGCTCTATTCACAATAGCCCGGAGCTGGAAACAATCTAAGTGTCCATCATCGGATGAATGGATAAAGAAGATGTGGCACATATATACAATGGAATATTACTCAGCCATAAAAAGAAACGAAACTGAGCTATTTGTAATGAGGTGGATAGACCTAGAGTCTGTCATACAGAGTGAAGTAAGTCAGAAAGAGAAAGACAAATACCGTATGCTAACACATATATATGGAATTAAAAAAAAAAAAATGTCATGAAGAACCTAGGGGTAAAACGGGAATAAAGACACAGACCTACTTGAGAATGGACTTGAGGATATGGGGAGGGGGAAGGGTAAGCTGTGACAAAGCGAAAGAGAGGCATGGACATATATACACTACCAAACGTAAGGTAGATAGATAGCGGGAAGCAGCCGCAGAGCACAGGGAGATCAGCTCGGTGCTTTGTGACCGCCTGGAGGGGTGGGATGGGGAGGGTGGGAGGGAGGGAGATGCATGAGGGAAGGGATATGGGAACAGATGTATATGTATGACTGATTCACTTTGTTATAAAGCAGAAACTAATAAAAAAAATAAAATAAAATAAAAAATAAATAAATAAATAAAAATTTAAAAATAAAATAAATAAATAAATAGTGCCTGGTATATAGCAGATGCTCAATGAATGTTTACTGGTGAATTAATTAACAGCAGCAATGCATTACAACACCTCATATAAGCCTGAAAGAACTTTAGTATCTCTTCACCCACAACAGCAATCTTTGTGATGGGTATACTATACACAGTAAGAAACTACAGGATTAACTGAGTTCTCACGATGGAAGAAGCTCTCTTTTGGTGCTATCACTCCCAACAGCCGAGGTAATGGTTCTCAAAGTATGATCCCTGGGCCAGCAGTATTGACATCAGCATCACCTGGGGACTTGTTAAAAATGCAAATTCTCAGGACTTCCCTGGTGGCGCCGTGGTTAAGACTACACCTGCCAATGCAGGGGACACGGGTTCAAGCCCTGGTCTGGGAAGATCCCACATGCCATGGAGCAACTAAGCCCGTGTGCCACAACTACTAAGACTGCGTGCCACAACTACTGAAGCCCGCGCGCCTAGAGCCCGTGCTCCACAACAAAAGAAGCCACTGCAATGAGAAACCAGCGCACCGCAGCGAAGAGTAGCCCCCGCTCGCTGCAACTAGAGAAAGCCCGTGTGCAGCAACAAAGACCCAACGCAGCCAAAAATAAATAAATAAATAAAATTATATTTTTTAAAATGCAAATTCTTGAATTCCAGCTCACTAAGTCACAAATCCTGGAGGTGGGGCTAGTGATCTGTGTTTTAACAAGCACTCCAGATGATTCTGATGTATGCTCAATTCTGAGAGCCACTGGCCACAGAAATTTTTCTCATGGAAATAGAAGGGATCTCAAGCCAACAAAAAGGTCATAAAATATTAGATGAGGCTTTAAAGAAATGTACTTAATGTTCAAACATTAAAATGTTTTTAAAAGAAGTTAAATTAAGTCAATCCATTAAGTGACATGAAAAACTACCAGTATATAGTTGAGAGGTTTTTTTTCCTTATCAGAGATCATAAAACTGTATTCAGATCCCTACTATGAGTTATTAAGGAAAGAAAGCAGAAATAAGGCAGAATATGGAGTACAGGTAAAATAAGACATGGATGAGATCTGGGAAAACTGTTTTTCAGATTCCAACTGAAATTTAGCACTTTAGTTTTAAACAAAAGTACAAACCACAGTAGTTTTCACAGTATCTGTTGACTCACGACTAACAGAAATCATAAAATATTTTCATATCATATTATAGTTGTTACATACATCTCAAAATATACTTTATGGTCACTACTTAGAAATTACAGCAGTAAATTAGGTCTGCCACTAGATCTCATTATTTAATGCATTATTAAAGAAACATATGTATTAATATGTCACAATTAAAAATAGTCTGAAAGCTACATTTCAATATATTTGGTTCCTTGGCAATCCTAGGTATTTCATATATTTAAAAACATTGTTCTGAGAGAAGGTCCACAGGCTTCACCATATGGCCAAAGAAGCCCACAATATAAAAAGATTTTAAAAACACACAAAAGTTAACAGTTAATAGCCGTGTTAAAAGTGTTCCTGACCTCCTCTAAGTTTTGGGCCCCTTCACAAATCTGAGAAAACGTATAGACCCTTTTCCAAGTTTGCAAAGGGGCATGGGGGATGCATTAGGGACAATGATTCCTTCTCCTGAAACAGCATTATACCAAAGCACCCACCTTTTGATTCCAAAAAGAAACTCTAGTTGTACAAATACCTTAATCTCTGTAACTTTTAGCTTAGTATGGGCAATGAGCACATCTATAGCCCACATCTGCAGAGGCCGACAATTTAGTGGAAAATGAATAAGAATAGTCAACTAGCTTAAAATTAGGGAACTGTGAATGAGGAGCTAAGGAGTTCAGTCTTTATTTTAGGTAATGCTTTGATTGTCTTCCTTTACTTTTCATTTTACAGTACTCAGTATTTTGGAAACAACAAAATTTGTATAAAAAACATACTTTGTTTAAAACTCTTAAAAGGCTTCCCACTGCCCTTTAGATAAGGCCCCCAAAAACAGGTACAAAGCTTTCAGAGTCCTCACCAGTTAAGATTTTACCTCTTTAGCCTCATTTTCATCCCCTTTCCTTCTCATAATCCATATTCTAGCCATGTTGAATTCCTTTCTGCAAATCAAATAGGCCATGCTCTCCTTCCTCCAGACTTTCAGACATGCTATTCTCTGCTTGGCTAATTGCTTCAGACCCTTCAAACCTGTTTAAATGTCACTTCCACAGGGAGGCATTCTCTGACCTCCTGGCCATTCCCCTACTGTATACTCTCTAAACCTTTCATTAATCCTATCACAACGTTAACTCATCACATTTTATTGTAACAACGTGTTTGACTGTTCATCTTCTCCACGAAGCTGAAAGCCTGGTGAGGACACAGACAGGGTTCCCCACAAGGTATTCCGCTGAGCCTGACATGCTGCTGGTGCTCAGTAAGAGCTGGTTGAGGAATCAATGCATGGATTTGCCTAGAGACATGTTTTAAAGCATTCCTGTTTGTATATCTAAGAAGTCTGAGCTATTCCCGACTTGGCAACACTTATAACCTTGTGTGCTACTCATTTAAAATTTCATATAATCTGTATTTAGCCCTGTCCTCAGTCTGAATTAACAAAACTGTATTACTTAGACACACTGTTTGTTATATATAAAATTGGAAGTTAATTAGTGTTTAAAAAAACAAGTCTGAGTGCAAAGGAATGAATGCTACTAGTTTCCCAAGTTAAACAAATATCCTCTAATGATCAACTGTCTGGATATACTTATCTTTCCTTTTATATAAAATAGATGTTTCCTGAGAAGTATACAAATACCATTTAAAATCATTCCTTTTCATTTGTTTTATTAATTGACAGGGTAGTTCTTTGCTTTTGGCCACTCTCCTTCACATAATTAATAATCTGTAAAAGATATATTCAAGGCGCACTAAAAATCAGTGGCTACTTTAAAGAGCCCTTGAAGGATCCTGTTTTAAAATGATAGTTTAGAAAGCAGAAGAAGCTTCATTTCATTTTCTTTCTAGATCACAAAATCCAATTAAAAACTGACAATTATGATAAAACTCTACTTTTTTTTTTTTTTTTTTGGCCGTGCTGCTTGTGGGATCTTAGTTCCCTGACCAGGGCCCAAGAAAGCACCGAGTCCTAACCACTGGACCACCAGGTAATTCCCAAGCTCGACCTACTGATTAAGTAAAAGCATCTTATTAAAATACGTTTTCATCTTCTATACCCTCCGTAATTTAATACCTTATATGGTTACTTTGTACACTGTTAAACAGTATAGTTAGATGGTTTTTTAAATACCCCCTCTTAAACGACAGTAAAGAATTTAGAGATCATACTCAGCACATGCAGGGACTCCACAACTGCAACTCACCTCCATTTTTCATGAACCTGATACTTTAATATCCAATTCCCAGATAATGGGAATTTCAGGACGATTCAGAATTGCATGATAACATATTTCATTAACTCTAAGACATACATTTTTTCACATTTTGACATCTCTGAAATCAGGATGTATTTTACAATTGACGATATCCTAAAATTTGTAATTGCCAGCAGGTTTTTCTTTTAGTGGTCTAAAAATAACGTTTCTTACAACTGATGGCATCTTAAATGAAATACTGTTAATAAAATATTAAAAACTTCTCTCTAGTAAGGCTTTCCAACTAATCTAAATAATAGTATAATTATAATTCACACAATTCTAGAATCAAAACTAAATAAACTTAAGATTCACATTTTACCTTTTTAGAAAACTAGTGACCAGGCTAAATTCAAGAAAATAGATAATTGAAAGAAAACACTTCTTAAAAAATTATTTTAGGAAAAAGTATAGTTTAGAGGCAGAAATAACACAAATTGAAAAAAAAAAGACTTGAAGATGTTCAGTCAGTGGTAACTTCGAAGGAAGTGAAGGCGGGAGACAGACCTAGAGTTCTGTCTATAGACGAAACAGATATTAGGGACACGGCAGGGGATTAACTTAGACAGCAAGCAGATTCCTTAGGGGGAAAAATACTATTATAATCTTTCTCCCTCCACAAGGAGGGATCGTTGTCACCCTTTAAACAAAAATACGGAAACATAGCTGAAATCATTGTAGTTAAATGTAAAATTGCAAACATTCTTAATAAATTAAAGACCAACCTACCAGCATTGTCTTCCTTCTGGCTCAATCTGTTTCACCTTCAGGTAATCCTAGGGTAGGGGCTCCTTTTCAGATCCCCAGTTTTTCATGTCGATCTTCTACCTCCCTGTGGCAACAATATTTTCTAATTAAAAGAGTCCTTTTGTGCCACAGGGAGGATTTCTGATGGTATAACACATACAAAAGTTATCACAGCTCATCATGAGGTCAACCTAGTCTTGAGAGTCTTCAAGAAAGAAATTTGGTTCCTTATCTTATTTTTCAATAGAAATCTGGTTTTATTTTTTAAAACTGCATTTCAAAAACCTGAACTTTCATTTATTTAAAAAAAGCACTACTTTCTTGTTGAAGTATATAAAAATTCTTATCATTCATCTATCTTTTCAGCTAACCTCTAAACACAATTTTGTAGATCAGAAAAAAAAAAAAGTTTTCTAAGTTCTCTTGATAATTACTTTAACTAATAAGACCAACCTTTTATGTTTTGATACTTGGTTAAAAACCAAAATCCTGTTCCCAATGAGCAGAAGAGAGGAGTAGGAAGCTACCAGATCCCTTTGAGCCAATGTTTGTTAGTAAAGATTAATAAATAAGTCTACATGTATTATGTAACATGATGTTAATTATGCTTAAAACATACATTAAAAAAAGACCAGCGGGAAATTTAGAAAAGTGGTAGTTACTGTCCCCTCACTGGTAAGATTATGGGTGATTTTCACTGTTTATTCTTTGTAATACTTCCCAGTTTTTCCAATGAACACGTATTGCTTTTATTATTAAAAAAAAATCAAATTTAGGTGTAAGCAAGAATGACTAAAACTTACTGTGATTTTAAGATGAAGTTAATCTAAGTGTGACAACATTATGGCTTTGATATATTTTGGATGACCATATTTATGTTTTTTGGATGACTGCCTTTTTATATTTTAAATAACCCTACGGTATTCAATATTTAGCATATAAACAAAAAAAACATATTTAAGATTTTACATAGATGCTTCTTCATTATACTGCAATTCTAAGTCAAAACTCAATTTGCTTCAGTCTGTATTTCTTAACAGCTATGTGTTAAACTCTGTATTATATGCTATATTCAACAAAATAAAAATATGGGCTCTGTACTCAGGGGCTTGTATGCTCACTTTGAAAACTAAAGGAGTATACACACAGTGTAAGAACAGTGTAAGAAAGTCAATGATCATGTGTCTAAATCCAGATGGTCTCACAGAAGATCAGGAAAGGGAGTGTTTAACGTAGGCCACAATTGCTGTGGACAGCTTCATGCGGTTGGGCCTGAAGGAATGGATAATACTTAAAGACATTCTTGATAGAAAACTATATTTGAGCAAAAGCTCAGAAGCATAAATAGCACAGCCATGAGAAGGGCAGAAAGGAAAACTGCTAGAATACAGTGTTTCTGTAGATAAGAAGGCCAGATTTAAAAGGCTCTACTTCTGGATGATTCCGTGAGTCAATGAATTTGGTAGAGGAGTGGACTTGGAAATCTGATAAACAAAGAGCTTCAGGAGAATGATAAATGCAGATCCCAGAGCACAGTAAGTTAAGGAAGGAATGAGGAGGAAAAAGAAAAGACTTAAGGTATAAAACATTTGTCGTTTTAAAAAGTCAAAGTGAACGGAAAGAGAAAACTACAACAGAGAAGTATTAAACAAATGTTGTTTTAATGTATAAAAGACCTTCTCCATATCTGAAGGCACAAGGAAAGGTTTTAATGAAGTTAAGGAACACTTACAGAGCACTTACATCACAAGCGCTGTGCTTTATAAGTTTATTTTATATAATCCTCACAACACTGAATTCCTATTTTACGACAGTGAGACAGACTCTGAAACAGTTAAATACTGCCAAGTAAGTGATAAGGTGGAAACCTGAAACCAGGACTAACTAACCCAATCAATAGTCTTCCCTTTCCTACTAAAGAGAGCCACTTAAAAGGCTTAAAAGAAAAAAAAAAAATTTAAGCTCAGGATTAGTCACCCAGGATTTTTTATTATATTTGACTACTATTTGTCTCTTCTTCTTGTCTTCAAAATGTAAACATTCCCTAAAGTTAATTTCTTAATTCTGTGTCCTTTGTTCTCTATCACAGAGTGACAAATATAGAATTTAAAAATCTTCCCCTTGGGGAAATCTCTCAAGTTCCTTTCCCCTTGGAGTTTTCATTTGTTTCCATGGCTTCAGTGAGGATGATCCCAAGTTGGTCTCTGCTTGACCTTTCTGTACTAAGCTTCAGTTGTACTAGATAACCTTCCATTTACCCCTACGGATCTATACTCCACCCTTCACTCTGTCCCAGGAGGCTGACTTCCCTGGCTCCCTCTCTGTGGCACTGCCCTCAAGTCAGCTATGTCCTTTGACCAAAGGTCCCAGATTCTCTCAAGGTAACCCCCTCTCCAGGGCTCTCCTTCTGGGTTCCAGTAACCCTTCCCTCTGTTTGGCCCCTGGGCCAAAGGACAGAAACAGCTCTGCTACTGCTAGCTCTGGAGTACCACCGCATCACTTATGGTTACCCTACACTTGCCGACACATTTGTAACTAGCCATTTATTAAAACATTCCTTAAATTATCCTTATTTGAATATGCCCTCTCTTTTGTGATGGGGCACTGAACATACATTTGTACATCTTTAAATACCTAATTATTTCCCCTTTGATGCTCTGCTTCAAATCAAAATCAACATGCTTATTATCAAACTTATCTGCTTCCCCAGTCTTGCCTTCCTCAAAACCTTTTATGATAATTTCGCCATTATTAGGGTCAAAAAACTGAGTAATACCTTACCTATCTATGTTTCTCCCCTAATCTATCATGCCTAGTCTTATTAGATCTTACATAGTAGAAGTGCTTATATAAGCCACTTCTGTTCTTATTGCTTCTACCTTGTTTTAATACTTCTCAAGCCATCCCTGAGTCATACATACTACAAGAGCTAGTCTTTCTGCCTCATCTTTTCCCTACAATTCATGCTCTATCTACTGAGATACTAATCACTTAGTACTTTCTACTCAAAACCTTCCAAATCTTTGTGTCTTATATGGCTAATTACTAACCCTTAGGTTCAAATCACAATCTAGTCACAGTTCTTAACGGAACCTCCTATTAATATCTTATTTACTCAGTATCTTCTAAACATATCTCAAAGTTCTACACCCCACCCATTTGTTACCTATATTTCCCTCAGTCTACGTGCCTTTCGCCTACCTGCTATCTGCCCAACCAAATCCTACCATTTGTCCTCCTCCTTTCTCTAAAACACTCCCTAATGCTGTAAATTGAACTTTCCTCTTCTGAAAATTTCTTTGAATTTGTAAATGGTGCTCAACTGATTCTACACTGCTTTATATTTTGATTATAATATATACATTTTATCTCCACAAAATATAAATTACTACCACCTTGAGGGAAAAAAAACATGTTGAACACAGTGCCCCAGCACATAACAAATACAAAGTATTTATTGATATATTCTCATAAATTAAAGTGGAAGGTTATGAGGATAAATATAGTTTAAGTTAAGGTGCAAGATGAAGAAGCAGATTCTCAACAGCTCAATCTTTGCAGCCAAGTCTTAAAAGATTTCCAGCAAAACTTATCTATTATTGATTGCATTGGTATAAACTTGTTACTTTTTACATGGTAATCTGTAATTAAACTCATTAAAATCTGTAATAACTCATTAAAATTTATATATATATAATATAAATATTATATATATATATATATTTAAGGAGTGAACGTAAAAACTGAATTTCCACATCTTAGTAGGGAATCCAAGAGACTCCTCTTCACCCCCAACTCACCACATCACTCTCCAGAGGCCTCCAGAAACTGCTGGACTCTGCAGCCACTGGCAGAGGTACTTCGGCCTGCCAGAGTCGAGACCACCCTTCATGCATGCTTCGTTACTACTCCTCAAAGGCTCTTTATGATTACTAAACTTCAGTTATTATCAAAAAGCAATTTACAGGTTTAGATGAATATGTCTATTTTTAAAGTTTTAAAATATACTTGGTTTTTCCTATATAATTTAAGAGAGGATTACTATTACACACAAGCTCTGTGAGGGAAATGTAGATGTTCAGTCTATAAGAAAGTGAAGCAAGATAGCCTATAATTACTACTAACAAAATAAGAAATCATTTTATACACAAAATAATGAAGCCAGCTAAATGTACATCATTATATGACTTTAGTACTCCTGCCTGGATGACACCATGAATACTGCTTCTGGTATGGATATATATGCATGGGTATACAGGAATAAAAGAAAAAAAAACTTCAATGACAACATGCAGAGAACTGATATAACAGATCAATAAATATAATTATGAACACTTTTTAGACTAATATAATCTAAATTATAATGTAGGAGCATTCCAGGGAATATTTCCTAGACGTACAAAAGGAAATCTTATTCTCTACAGATCTCATTTCCACCAATTCACCAAACAGAAACTGCTGTAGCCATCTTATAAATATTCCTTTCCTTTACTTCCCAGTCATCTTCCTCTCCAAAACCTACATATATCTGGGATTTAAGCTAAAAATTTATTATCACCACAAGAAATGAACCCAATCCTAATCCACTACCTAAAAGGAAATATGCATTATATTAAGTCATAACAACCTTTCTTCATCTACATAGGTTCTAGGTATCAGGAGAATGAAAATTTATTTATATTTCAACTCATTTAAAAATGCATTTTAGTCTTTAAGTAGAAACAAAATTAAGCTCAGATTAACAGATTCTAAACTAAACTATGTATATTAACAATCTTACTAAGTTACTATGAGCCATGCTATTTTTAAATAAATTAGTATATTGTAGTCTCCAAGTTCTGCAGGCCTTATGATGAATAAATGTGAGTGTATTAAACTGTTCTGATTACGGATGTACGAGCAAGTAGTTTTCAGTCTGAATTTGGCATTGCCTTTAAAAGAGCTGTATCTGAATTCTGCATTTTACAGTGTTCTTCTATCAGGAGAGCCAAGAATAGCTACACTACACTAGTCTTGTTTTTAGAAGTAATATGGATTTTAGAGGTAAAGTGGGTTTTAAAAAATCCATGAGCCAGAATGGAATTAAAAAGAAAATGTAAGATGAACTTCTCAGGTTACTTTTAGACTATTTTAGAATAATGTAAGTTATTTACCAAAATTTCCTTTTAGTGTTGAAGAAAAATAAACCTAAAAAACATTATCAAGTATTCAAAAGCTACTTTTAAAATACCACAAAAGTAATTGTTCTTTTATCCAGACTTTGTACATCCTCTTTTTCAATATTATAATCACTCATATTTTTGCCCTGCAAATGATATCATCACCCTCAGAGAGTTCAAGAAGACGAAGAAAATAAAATCCCTTACATGGATTATATTTGCTTCCTATTTGGAATTGTTTTTACCAGATTAATTTAAATTAATGAACTGCTGACCATCAAGTGTACAACGAATAAGATTTGGTCAACATGCTCTGGTATTTTAACATGAATTTAAATTTCTACTGACGCAAATTTGGCACTGTAGTTTTCATTTTTCAGTTTCCAATTTGCTACCAAAATCAGTCTTCCCTTTTTTTTTTTTGATCAGAACATTTTCCAGAAATTTCAATCAGTTCTACTTTCTTCATTCAACTTAAGCTATCATGCTTTTTTCTTGTCCCATTAGTTTTCTATTTAGTTATACTCCTATAATAAAATCAGTTACAATATCTACTTCAAGATATCATCCTGCATAATACTTTTGTAAGTTCTTCTTATTCTTTTCCTCAAGAAGAAAATTCATCTCTACCACTAACCTTCTAGCTTCGGACTGGAAAGCTCTCCAAACTCTCAAAAGAAAACATACGTTATCTTCCTGCCACTTGCACTGTAAATCAAGTACCACTCCAGACTACAATCACAAAGACTTTATGAAGTGTTTAGCTACCTGTTTCGATAAAATGACTAGATTACCACTGCACGTGGGGTTTGCTGGCACTGTTGTCATCACTGCTCCAAAGAGCAAGGTAACTTCCAACCCCTCAGCTCAACCAAAAAAAAAAAAAGAACTAGGGAGTGCTACTGGGCCTCAACAGGCAGAAAGCCATCAAATACACAAAATTTTTCATCATGAGACTTTGCTACATTTAAAGAAATTTATCTAAAGTATTAAGAATTTGTATTAGGATTGTAAGCCAAATATAAGGATTCTTTTTCTCTATTAACTGATACAGATAAATTTAATGTTTATTATTATAAAATTGTCATTATAATCCTTCTGGTAAAAAACTCTTTTTTCTTTATGGTCAATGGCAAAAATGAAAAGGTTTCTCCAAGAATTATACATACTAATGCCCAATTAAACATACAGTTATCTCACCACAGACATATTGAAATACCAAAATTTCTAAGAAGACAAAAAGGAAAGAGGAATCTGATAGACTACTACAAAGATGCTTCTGACCTAGGAAAAAAGAAATCATACTGCTCCGATATTGGTTAAAAGAAACTCTAATCTACTATGGAATGAGAAAACTGTATTTATTTTTTGAATTAAAAAAAATCTAGTATACTAGTCTATTGACTTCTACAAATAAATAACAACTAGTCAATATTTCCACCCCCAGAAAAAAAAAATGACAAAAATTGTTTTATTATTATGGGTCTGTAATTTTGTCCTTAGGGTCCATGATATGAGACTCTGTTGGACTTCAAAGAATTATAATGTAGAACTTTATATATATAAATTCCCTTAAACAAGAGATATTTCACTTGTTTCCAAGCTATACTAAATAGCATTAAAAAGAGGTTTTTCAGTATATTATTCAACTGGCAATAGTAATGTTGACACTTACAAAATGAGAAAGTTATAAATAATGAACAATTAATGAGATGTCTACCTGTTTCCACATTCTCGGTCTCAACTTCTTGTTCTTCTGCCACATCTTGCATCATGTAAGTCTCATCATCATAAACCAGAACCTGGGCTGCATAGCCCTGCTCTAATCTGGCACTTGGAACTGGTTCCACAATCACTGCTGGATATTCAGAAACCTTTCCACTTTCCTACAAGAGCAAATTTAAAAAACAATCAACCTCTTTATTCACAAATTCTGGATTCACTTATAAATCCTTGAGTTCATATAGTCTCAAGGAGTTCAAACAAGTGTCATGTATTATAAATATGAATGTAAAAACCAAAGTGAGAGATGAAAAGGGCTAATTTTAATAATCTTTTCACGTCTCAAGAGGTGAGACATATTAAACATTTTAAATCATCAGGGCTTTAGGATTAAGATGGCAAATTAAAAACATGCATATAATTTCACTCTCTCATGAAAGCCCACTAAAATGCTATAAAAGACTTTTTTAGACATAAACTCATAAGAAGAGATAAGAGCAACAAAATCTTGGAAGACTGATAGTGGATGGATGAATATTATTAAGTGGTTTAGCAGACCCAGGAAAGCCAAATCATAGCCTGGCAGCAAAAAATAAATGAGACACAACACACTTTACACCGGAGAATCCACAGAAGGCAATACCAATTACTTCTGGAAATAGAGGAGCAGGAGGTGACGGACAAAGAAGAGGGGGGTTAAAACAAGGAAGATTCCATGAAAGTTGTTTGAAAAGCACTTTTATTCCTAGACCTGCTCCCTCCTCCATGATGCTAGGCAACGGGCCCTTCCCCACCTCAGCAGAAGATTGGAGAGTTACTTTCTGGAGAGAGAAAAACAAGAGCATCTTTGAGGTATAAAGGCACATTTGCTAGTATCAGTGCTGTACCAAAAATAGAGTTCCCAATCAGCTTTTTCATCCTCCACCTTTAATCATGAGCATACAGCCAAGTATTACTGTCACCCAAGGAAACACCCAAGGAAACGCCTCTAACACAAAACATATCATTTACATACATATACATTTATATATTCATATTTTTCACAGAGATAAGAGAAGCTATATCCATAAAACAGGAACAGAATACAATTTAATAAAGAACATTAAAAAAATAAAGAGTTCTTAGAAATTAAAAACACAATAGCTGAAATGAAAAAAGAGGCATGGAGAATAAAATTGAGGCAAGTCTTCCAGGAACCAGAGAAAAAAAGACATAGGAGAAAAGCGGGGCGCTTCCCTGGCAGTCCAGTCGTTAAGAATCTGCCTTCCAATGCCAGGGACGCAGGCTCAATCCCTGGTTGGGGAACTAAGATCCCACATGCCGTGGGGCGACTAAGCCTGCGCCGCAACTACTGAGCCCACGCACCACACGGAGAGAGCCCGCACTCAGCAACTACTGAGCCCGTGTGCCACAACTAGACAGAAGCCCACACAGCACAATGAAGAGCCTGCGCACCACAGTGAAAGATCCTGCGTGCCTCAACTAAGACCTGACGCCGCCAAAAATAAATAAATAAATACATACATTTAAAAAAAAAAAAGACTGCTCTTCAAATGCAGGGGGTCAGGGAACTAGGATCCCACATGCCTCGGGGCAAAAAAACCCAAAAAGTCACAGGGAGAGAAACAGGAACACTATTAGAGGACCAGTCCAGGAGGACCAATATCTGAATAACAGGAGTTCCAGAGACAGGGGCGGGGGAGGTTGGAAGGAAATGAAAGAATTTCAGAAATTTTCCTAGAGCTGAAGGATATGAGCTGCCCATTTGAAACGGTCTACCAAGTGTTTAGTATAAACAAATAAAGAATGAGACCTACACTGAGGCACACCATTGTGAAATATCACAATCAGGGAACAAAAAGAAGATTCTATAAGATTCTTGAAAGAAAATACAGGTCACATACAAAGAATCAAGACTCAGACTTCAGTCTTCTCAACAGTCATATTGGAAGGAAGATGACAATGGAGACACTTCTTCAAAATTATAAAGGAAAATTATTTCCAACCTAGAATTCTTCACCCAAACCATCTTATGAAAGTAACATATTTTCTCAGACATAAAAGACCTCAAAATGTTTACCTTCCATGCATCTTTTCTCAAGAAGCAACTGGAGAAAGTATTCCACTAAAAAGTAAATTTTTAGTGAAGACGGTAACTTCGGATACAGAATATAGAAAGTGCAATATGGGAGAGAGACGGTAGTAATCTTTAGGAGGACTGGATTGTGAAGAGAAGCTCCAGGATGCCAGCCGTGCACTGGATTTAAAGGGCAACTAGTTCAGTCGCAGTGACACGACTCCTGAAACTGTCATCACCAAGACAACCACTGACACTGTTCCTAAGGACAGGATGCCCAGATAGGCCTATTCCAGATTTTTCTTTATATCTGGCTTGTCTTGATGTACCTACTCACTCCACCTTGCCTTACTTCCTGGATCAGCTGAGACCACTCATTTTCACCTCCCAGATGACGTAAAGATTCTGCTTTAATCAATTCCTAAGTGTTGGAAGACCACAAAGAGCTCAGAAACCAGAAATAAAGAACAGCACTCTTTTCATGTGACCATATACTTGCTGAACAAACCTGCAATACCCGGCCCATACTATAGCAATGACAGACACCTGACCAAGATGGCGTCCTATGTTTCCAAAATTAACTCATTACACTGCTTAATGATTACCTGAGTAGAAACTCTTCAAGCTCAGTGAACCTGACCCCTGACTAGTCAGCTTGTTTCCTGGAAGCTTTCATCTAACTATGGTAATGCTGCCCCTTCCTAACTCAGTTAGCTTAGTACACTATTCATTTTTTCAAAGTAAACGATAAGTTGCTTAGGAAATATCCACAGACAATAAAACTGTAAAGAAAAGTAAAAGAATGTAAACACAGTAAGTCAGGATAATGGCACCTCTGGGAACAGGGATGGGGATAGGAGGTGGGGCACACTTAGTATTCTAAAATACTAATAATTTCTACTTTTTAACCTGAGCAATAGGTAATATGTCCCCTTTTTGTTATTCTTAAGTTGAAACATATATATTTTATACACTCTTGTTTTGTATAACACATTGCACAAAATTTTTAAATAAACTACAAAACAAAGATACAGTGACTTTTAAAAAAGCCAGTACACACTGAATATTAATCTTGAATTTCCTACTCTGTATAAGGCAAAAGATGAGTCCAACTTGCTAACATTAGAAAAAAATTCTTTTTCACAAATGGGGTACACTGACAGTTGAATCTTCATTCATGCTCCTTGATCAGCTTTATAATCACAGCCCAGAGTCAGTACCACCTAGCTAAACAACAGCTATTAAAGAGAAGTATGGGATAGGTAAAAACTGACGAGGTCTCCACTCATTAGAAACTCAGAAAGCAATATCATAAGCAGCATTTAAACTAGTATTGACCCAAGCAATGAATATTTATATATAGTCCAAGGGACTTGTAACTTCTTTCATTCTTCTAAAATCTAATAGTATTTTTAATAGTAACATTAATCTCAGATTATCTTCTACTGTGAACTCCCCCACCCATACCCAACCGGTAGGAAATAAATTTTCTAAACTGTGAAATACTTGAGGACTAGAATTCTGTACAGGCTAATCCCTCTATCTATATTCTCTTCCCCACCAACTAGGATTGTGGACCCATTCCTTAGTTGGGTTTTGTCTTGTTTCAGTATTTCTATGGTTCCTTACCTTTAACCATAAAAAAAGCAAAAATCTTTATTAAAAAAGTTCAACTCTTCTCTCTTTTAAATGAACTCCAGATCTTTGCTTCTTTTTTTTTTTTTTTTTTTTTTTTTTTTTTTGTGGTACGCGGGCCTCTCACTGTTGTGGCCTCTCCCGTTGCGGAGCACAGGCTCCGGATGCGCAGGCTCAGCAGCCATGGCTCACGGGCCCAGCCGCTCCGCGGCATATGGGATCCTCCCAGACCGGGGCACGAACCCGTATCCCCTGCATCGGCAGGCGGACTCTCAACCACTGCGCCACCAGGGAGGCCCACAGATCTTTGCTTCTTATACCTGTACACACCTCTCAAAAAAATAGTCTAACTCCTTGACTCCTTATCTACATGTACCTTGTATTCTAGATTCTACCACCTCATTGATACTACTCTCTCAAAATGTCAGTAAGGACCAAATTCTATTTCAGTTTTCATCCTCCTTTACCTTTTTCTGCAGACTCTTATACACTGACCAGCTCCTCATTTTTTAAAATTAATTAATTTATTTATTTTATTTTGGGCTGTGTTGGGTCTTCGTTGCTGCGCGCGGGCTTTCTCTAGTTGCGGCGAGCAGGGGCTACTCTTCGTTGCGGTGCGTGGGCTTCTCATTGCAGTGGCTTCTCTTGTTGCGGAGCACGGGCTCTAGGTGCATGGGCTTCAGTAGTTGTAGCATGCAGGCTCTGTAGTTGTGGCTCGCGGGCTCTAGAGCGCAGGCTCAGTAGTTGTGGTGCACGGGCTTAGTTGCTCCGCAGCGTGTTGATCTTCCTGGACCAGGGCTCGAACCCATGTCCCCTGCATTAGCAGGCGGATTCTTAACCACTGCACCACCAGGGAAGGTCTGACCAGCACCTCATTTTAAAAATTCTTTCTTGCATCGTTTTTGTTCTCTTTCTACCACGCTGCTTTTAAGCATCTCCTCCTGACTCTTCTTCCATTCCCACTGACTCAAATGTAGCCACATTACCAAGGTTCTGTCCTCAGCACCTCCTTTCTCTTTACTCTATATTACTTTCCCAGGCAAGTCCACCCGTTCTTATGGTTTCAAATAGCACGTCTGTACTAACAACTACTAAATATCTATCTTCTACTCTGGCCCATCTCCTGAACTCCAGAACCAAATTTTAAACTACCAACTTAACATCATTATAGGAATGTTCAGCCAATACTTCAAACTTAATATGTCTAAATGGAACAAATTATCAACATCTCTCCCTGTTCCCCCACCCTGTGTTCTTCTCTAAACCTCAGTTTCTTCATATTTAAAAAAAGAGGTTACAATAATAACTCATACTTCACGAAGTCCCTTGAAAATTAAATACCACGAAGTACTCAGCACAGTGTGCAGCACAAAGTAAGTACTCAATTAGTGGTATCCATCATTACACTGTAACCATAGTAATAGTATTTAAACCTACTACTTGCTCTCAACTTTGGAGGGCATCTTTTCACATTACAATCAGAATTTTTTGTATTACTTCTTTATACAAAAAGTTTTCATGAATACCCTTTTGTCTAAAAGGAAAGTTGAACATTCTAAACAACGATTTTTAACATTCTGTGAAATATAACCCTCAACCTACCTGCTAAGGGTTGATCTGTGTCTCCTAAAAGATGCTGAAATCCTAACCCCCAAATACTGATTCACTGATTCAAATCAGTGAATCTGAGCTGATTTGAAAATAGGGTTTTGCAGATGATCCAGTTAAGATGGGATCACTAGGATGAGCCCTAATCCAATATGACTGTGTCTTTATAACAAGGGGAAATTTGGACACAGAGAGATACATACAGAGGGGAGACAATGTCACAGGGAGAACATCATCTACAAACCAAGGAACACCTGGAGCTACCAAAAGCTAGGAGAGAGGCATGGAAGAGAGTCTCTCTCACAGCCCTCAAAAAGAACCAGCTCTGCCAAACCTTGTTTTCAAACTTCTAGCCTCCAGAACTGCGAGACAGTAAATATCTACTGTTCCCAAAAGTGAAAGTGTCCATGATTTTTGCTGAAATTACCTCCCATTATCTGTCCAACTCCTTTTCATCCACTCAGCACACAGTTCCAGGGAGTCTTCTATAATTCCTTAATCTGAATCAATTTTTCCATACCAAGTACTTCCATGACAAGTCATTTACCTATTATTACCACTCTGCATTACCCTGGTATTATAACTACCTGTTTACAGATCCAACTCCCTGACAAGATAATAAGATGATTGAGAGCAAGAGTCCATTTTTATATCAAATCCATTTTAATATCAAGTCATATCCTCCTCAACAATACACACCTCATATAAACTAAACTGGCATTTAAGTATTTGTAGCTTGGTTCAAAGAAAGATAAAGCTCAATAAATTTTAATATTAACAGTTACTCATAAATTCAACATTTGTTAATCTATGATGGCAAGTAACTTCATGAGCTTTTTTCTGATAAATGATAGGGGCCAGAGGCCACTGCACAGAGATATGCAGGTAATTACTGCTTTGCACTGTAGGGCAGAGTTAGCTATTTTTACTGGGGAAGAAGGGTGGAAAAGAGACGAATCGGGGGGTGGGTCTTTGTTTTACAATAATATACTAAAAACTTACATATCCACCAGGTTATTTTATTTAGGGTCACCACACTCTTGCTCAAGTCACCAAAATATTCAATGATTAAAATGCGTGAATGCTGCTTCAGCAGGTGTTGGCACAGCCTACATAGCTCTCCATAAGCTAAGACTGTCAGAATTAGCAAATACAGACACAAGACACCCCTTTAAATGTGAATTTCGGATAAACAAATAATACATCAAGAATGCCCCATGCAATATTTGGATCATACTTAAAGTAAAAAGTTAGGGCTTCCCGGGTGGTGCAGTGGTTGAGAGTCCGCCTGCCGATGCAGGGGATGCGGGTTCGTGCCCCGGTCCGGGAAGATTCCACATGCCGCGGAGCGGCTGGGCCTGTGAGCCATGGCCGCTGAACCTGCGCGTCCGGAGCCTGTGCTCCGCAAAGGGAGAGGCCACAACAGTGAGAGGCCCACGTACCGCAAAAAAAAAAAAAAAAAAAAGGTTTACAGCAGTATTCTGTCATGTCCTGCCTCCCATTCTTTGTTCTACTGCTGTCATACATTTACTTCTTTTACTTCTTCACACTGTAAACCCCACAATTCACTGTTATTATTTTTATCTTAAACAATTCTTTTCAAAAATTTTAAAACTGATTTTAAAAAGTATTTTATTTTTACCCACACATTAACCATTTCTCCAGCACTTTTCAATGCTTTATGTATATATGTTTTAATTTGGTATCATTTACCTTCTGCCTAAAGAACTTCTTTGAACATTTCTCATAACACACGTCTGCTGGTGATAAATTCAGCTTTGGGTTTGAGAAAAGCTTCACTTTGAAGGATATTTTCACTGGATGTATAATTGTAGGTTGACAAGTTTTATTTTTTCAGCAATTTAAGGAAGTCATTATCTTCTGACTTGCATAGTTTTAATAAAGATGTCTGTAGTCATTATCTTTGTTCTTCTGTATGTAATGAGTTTTTTCCTCTGGAAGCTTTTTTCTTCCCCCCCACCCCCATATTTCTCACTGCCTCTTTGATCAGGTCTTTATTCAAAATTAGCTGTCCAAAATGATTTGACCATTACAGGTTAAACAAATTTAAGTTTATGCAGCAGCCTTCTTTTCTTCTGTGGTGGGTTTCTTTTCTGTAGGCTTCTTTTCAACTGCTGGTTTCTTGGTCACTGCAGCCTTTTTTTCCCACCAAAGGCTTCTTCTGCTTCTTAATGCCAACAGCTTTCTTTCCTTTCTTCCCCACCACAGGCGTCTTGCCTGGAACCCCCTTCTCATCTGATTTGGCTTCTAGTGCTGCTGCTGCCCTATCCATCCGTATTTTGTGGTTCTTGGCCTAGCGAAGAATGGTGTTCCAGCGCATGGTCTTTGCATACGGGTTGAGCTTCAGTGATTCTCAGGTTTTTCAGTGGACTCTTCTTCGGGACTCTGTGATGAATCTTCTCGCATGGTGCTCGGAAGGCTCTTTGGATCTCTGGGCTTTTCAAGATTCTGCTAAGGTCTGTACTGAGCATCTTGTGCATGGGGAGGCTGTAGCTACTCTTGAGGGGAGCAGCTTTACGCCAAGTGCCATACAGCTCATCTAACTTGCGGAAAGCACTTTCAGTCCAAATGCAGGAACGTAGCACATGCCCACCAGGAGCAAGTTTCTAAAGGTTCAGTTTTTTGCTCACATCAGGCAGAGTAATTCCAGGGATGTTTCTGAAGGCCTTGATGACGCGCTCATTACAGATGATGCAGGGTCTCCTGCACTGGATATGGTGACGGTTTCTCATTTTGCTTTTGCCAGCTCTCATTCTCTAAGAGGCGTAGCCCTTTCTGATATCATTCCAAGCCTTAAGTTTCTTCAGAAGCAAAACAGCCTGCTTGGTCTTCTTGGAGCCTTCAACTTTGTCTTCAATCACCAAAGGAAATTCAGGAACTTCCTCAATATGATGGCCTTTAGACATGACCAGCGCTGGTTAACGCTGAAGCAGCCAGTGCAGAGCAGATGGAGTATCGCTTCTGCATTATGTTCACTCTGCGGTGCCAGCGTCGCCAGGTCTTGGAGGGCGCAAACACGTGGCCCCCACGACACATATTTTCAAAAGCACCCTGGCCAGAGTGGTGAGTCCAGCCACTTCAAACTCTGGGAATTCGAGCCACAGCTCTGCCAGTACCCCAAGATTCAGCACTGGTTCGATGACCTGCTAATTCACTGACAGCACAGGGCTGTGCTGTTTTTGCACAAGTTGGTGCAAACAAAGTTCACAATATCTGGTCAAATCAGAGCTTGAACACAGCAGGCAAAGTGACATTTGTGCCAGATGACTCCCCGTTTTTGGAGTACACTGATATCAGTGGGTGAGCACACGCTACGGCGGGGAGAGGAGAAGGCCACGCTCCTCTCAACCCAGTGGCTCCCAAAGGAAAAGCTCTCTGGAAGCTTTTAAGATTTTCTTTCTGAAATTGGCTCTCAGCAGTTTCATTATGATGTACCTAATAATGTACCAGTCTATTTGATACAGATGTACCAGTCTATTTGCTCTCTGCTTTATCCCATTTAGGGTTTAAGTTTCTCAGATCTATGGGGGTTTATATTTTTCATCAAACTTGGAAATTTTTATAGCCATTATTTCTTCACATGTTTTTTCTGTTCTCTCATTCTGGTACTCCAATTACATTATGTTAGACAACTTGATATTGTCCCACAGGTAACCAAGTCATTGTTCTTTTTTTTTTTCTTTTTTCAGTTTTTCTCTCTTCGCTCCATAAAGTAGTTTCTATTGCCCTCTTCAAATTCACTGGTCTTTTCTTACACAGTACCAAATTTATTTTTAATCTTACACAGTGAATTTTTCTTTTCATATAGTATATATTTCATTTCTAGAAGTTTCATTTGGTGTTTTTATGTCATTTACACCTCTCCTCTGAGATTCATGTTTTCTTTACATTTCTTGAGTGTATTTATAGTAGCTGTTTTGAAATCTTATCTGCTAATTTCATCATATCTACCATTTGTATTTGTTTTCATTGACAATTTTTTCTCCAAGTTATATTATTCCTGCTTCCTTGCATTTAACATGATTGGGTATTTCATATGTAAAATTTACATTGTTGGGTATAATTTACACATTGTTTTATTTTAATAACGTTTACTATGACAGATAGTTACGTTACTTACGGATCAACTTTCAAGGCCTGTTTTTAACCCTTCTTAGGGCAAGTCTGGACTCCCCTTTATTCTAGGGCTAGTTCAGCTCTACTGTAAGGCATGACTCTTCCAGAGTCTCCAATGAATGCCCTGGGCAGTTAACAAGGACCCTCCACTCCAGCTGACTGGAACTCTAGGATCTCCCAGCCCTGACTGAATTCTGTAGGTTTTTTCAGTAAATTACTGAGTTTACACCATTCTGATCATTCTTTGCCTGGCTTCACAGAGTTTCATACTACACCTGGGGGCTCATTCAGCTAAAGACTAGGGGAACCCAAGGCTGAGTTCCGACATTCTTCCTCTGGGCAGCTTCTTCCTTTCAGATACTCCGCCCCTCAAATTAGTTGCATTAGCCTCTCCAAAATCCAAATTTTGTTTCCTCAACTCAGCGACACCATCACACCCTGCTTGGATTCCTCCTTCCCACGCTGTGGTCCAGAAAGTGGTTCCAAGCAGTAAGTCAGCGCAACCACTTCTCTCTTCTCAGGAGGCACAGCTTTGCACTGCCTGTCGTCTAACTGTCTTAGTCCATTCGTGATATGATAACAAAAGGCCGGACTGGGTGGCTGAACAACAGCAGAAATTTATTGCTCATGGTTCTGGAAGCTGGGAGTCCGAGATCAGGGTAGCAGTATGACTGGGTGGGGGCCTTCTTCCAGGTTGTAGGCTTCTTGGTGTACCCTCACATGACAGAAGGGGCAAAAGATCTCTCTGGAGCCTTTTATAAAAGCTCTAACCCCATTCGTAAGGGTTCCCCCCTCATGACCTAATCACCTCCCTAAAGCCCTACTTCCGAATACCTTCCTAATAATAATCATCTTTGGAAGTCTGGATTCAACATATGAATTTCGTGGGGGTCACAAACATTCAGACCATAGCTGAATGTCTCAGAACTGTGGTTTCATATGTTTTGTTCATTTTCCTAGTTGTTTATGGTGGGAGTATAAATCTGGTCTCAGTTATTCCACCACAGTGTGAAGTGGAAGAACTCCCAATCTTGTTTGTCTGGAAGCAGACACCCTCTAAAACGTGCACGCATTGTGTTTTTTAAAATATACTTAAATCCTTTTTTATTTTTTCTGCATTAATTCCCCATTTCTATGAGACGTACCTGCTATACATTTCCTTTGCAAAAACTGCTCTGGCTACTCCTTTATGTTTGCTCTCCCATATAATCTTTAGGTCCATATGACCAACTTCCCCCAAACTTGCCCTAGCATCTGACAGAGATGGAATTAAATATATAGATTAATTGGAGGAAATTGACATCCTGCCTAATACTGACCCTTCTCGTTTCTCTTACCCAAATACGAAGTATATCTCTCTGTTTACTAAAGTCTGCTTAAGCATCATTAATCAGTTTTCTTCAAACAAGTCCCATATATCTTTTACATTTATTCCTCAACATTTTACATTTTTTTGTTTATTTTCTGAAAGGGATCTTATTTTCCATGATCTCTTCTAACTAATTACAGTCCTTACAAAAGAAAGCTAGATATTTTTATATTAATTTTGTACCCACCAAACTACTAGGCACTCTTATTAGTTCTAATGTGTTTTTCGTGGATTCCCTTTGGTTTTCCCAGGTGGCAAATCATATTATCTGCAAATAATAATTTGGTCTCCTTTATAATATTTATATATTTTTTCATTATCTGGTCTGATTACAGAAAAATGTTAAATAATAGTAATAGTAGTGCACATACTAACTTTCTCTCCAATTTTAGAGAAAATACTCCAGTACTTCACCATTAAATAGGATTCTAGCTCTTGATTTTAAGTTTTTTTTGATAATGTTAAGGAAATATACATCTATATTATTAAGAGTCTTTATCACGATGAATACTGAATTTCATAAAATCCTATTTCATCAAGTATTTTATCCTAACATATCATATGTCATATTAGTAGGCATATATATTATATTAATGGTTTTCTTAAAATTGAATTATCCCTATCTATCTAAATCCTATTTGGTAATTGGATTTTTTAATATATGACTGCATTTTATAAATTTATTATGATTTTATTTATGATTTTTGTACCTATACTCATTAGTAAGATTATAGTTTACTTTCTTTTGGTATCTTTGTCAGAAAATAGAATTATCCTAATTTAATAAAATGTATTACTTTTATAAACAGTAATAAAGTTATAAAAAATAAAGCCTAAAAATCACTAACAACTCTCCAAATGCCCACCACTTCCCTTTTAATTAAAAAAAATTTTTTTTAATGGAGTATAGTTGATTTAAAATGTGTTGCCCACCACTTTTTAAACATTTATTTTTTCTTCAGGTTCTGGAGCTATTGTAATAAAATCTTGACAGGTCATTTTTCCACCCCACCCTACACTTTAGAGTATAGATAGTATAGATATATATTATACATATATTCCTGAATAGCTGCTTATAAGACAAAATTCTATCTTTCAAATACCACTATCCCCAAAACTCACTTTGTAAAATCAGGAGATGTTTTAGATACTAGTGGCTTTTCTTTCTTGCAGGAATTCTCTTCCCCAGGTGTTTCTACAGCCCAATCTCTTATGTTATTTAGGTCTAAACTAAAATGCCACCTCTTCAGAGAAGGCTTCCTTGTCCACCTAATTAAAATACCACTACCAACTTTCCATCTGTCTCTAGCCCTGATTTATTCTTCATAACCACTGTGAAATACTTTATCCCCAGTGCCCAGAAGAGTAACTGACATTCAGTAAGTGGTCAACTAATGTTTGTTGAAGGAACAAATGAACGAAAGTAAGTGGGCAACCACTTACTTGGGTATAATTTGAAGAAAAAGTCCCCAAGAACAGTTTCCTCCTTTCTGGTGCCACACTTCCTAAAATGCCTATGGCAACCTTATAAGGCTACTGCATAAATCATTAATCAATAATGCCCTGGTAAAATTATTTCATTTATCAGATTCTTTCTTCCATAATAATCAGTTCTTCAAGCCTTGAACACCTGGGGTTCCATGTAAATGAAGAAAAGTATAGAGTCTTCCAGAAATAAGCTCGTACTCTTTTTCTCATAATAGCAGTACCCAGTCAGCATATGGTAAATATATTCTGCCTACTGTTCTTAGCAGCTCCCCGCATAGAATTAAATACCAACGGAGTAAAACTATGGGGCAAAGAGAAAGTACTTGAAGAAGCAATAATTAGTCTGGGTGATATAGGAGGGGACAGAAATCCCGAGTCCCTCATTTCTTTGGAGAATCATACCTGGAAGTAATCATACAGAAAGTGAATCTTTAAGAAAGAAGCAGAAATTGATTATGAGAATAAAACATGTTCTTTAGCTGTGGCTAAAGACTTTGAACCAGTTTTAGATTCAAATACAACAGGAACATTTCAGTTACCAAGTCCACTGAAAACAAACCCACTGAATTTTCCCATAGCTATCTTGGAAGACTGCACAGACACCAAGCAAGCTAGAAGAAAAATCCAGATTCCAGAACACACAGCCTGACATCCTAACTTGTTTCTCAGTCATGGTACTAAGTACCAGTAAGAGCAGTATCTTTCACAGAATATAGAAAAAACAGATTTTTTAAATACAGTAAACTCTCCATTTTCTCACCTTATCTCTGACCAAATATTTGTCCATTATTGTGACAGCATTATTCCATTTTAATTTAGATACTTCCCAATAGTCAATCTTTACTGAATGGTGGGAAAAGAAGCCAGGCCCTGGAAGTCCATATATTTCTGGTACTGTTATTTTTCTACTCCCATCTCTTATTCTTTAATGTTATCAATAACAAAAAAAATAACCAAATATGCCAAAGCTGCAAAATTCTTCAAGTATAAAATTTCAAAAACTGAATTTCCGGGCTTCCCTGGTGGCGCAGTGGTTGAGAGTCCGCCTGCCGATGCAGGGGTTACGGGTTCGTGCCCCGGTCTGGGAAGATCCCACATGCAGCGGAATGGCTGGGCCCGTGAGCCATGGCCACTGAGCCTGCGCATCCCGGAGCCTGTGCTCCGCAACGGGAGAGGCCACAACAGCGAGAGGCCCGCGTACCGCAAAACAAAAAAAACCAAAAAACTGAATTTCCTTTCTGATTTACAAATTATCCAAATTCTTAAGTATAAATAACATGATTAAAATATGATGGATTCCTATTAGATGTAATTACTAATTACTGAATTAGATGTAATAACCAAAAGACAAAGGTAACAGCTAAAGGAGATACAAAATTCTAAATTAGGATGAATGTAACTTAGGTATTTAGGTACAGTGTATGCCTATACACTCTCAAATCCAAAACAATGGATTTTGTTAGGAATTTAAATCTCTCGACTAGTACTACAGCATTCTTTCTTTCAATTTTTTCCTCCCAGTTCATTCCAATATATGCAATGTTCCAACAACTCAGGCAACTCAGGCCCAGCAGTCCCTTCCTCAACCTTCTATTGCCTAATTACATGAGGACACAGGACATACATATAGAGTCTCATGCATTGTACATTTCTACTCTCAAATACCTGTTCCCCATTAAATTCAAAATTAGTTCATGCATTGATTTCTATGAACAAAACAGAAATGTAATACACCGGATGCCTAACCTCTTGATTTTCTACTCCACTGCTGGAAAGCTCCAAAACAGAACCTCCACTGTCAACTACTGCTGATGTCATTGTTTATTCCCTGAGGAAGCTTCAGACGCAATCAGTCGACGTAATTAAAGGTTCATGGATGACTGCCAGTGTTACAGGTTTGCACTATCATGTTTTAAAAGTCAACAGAGAAGGAGTGAAGTAGATATCCAGAAATCCAGTCTTCTAAAGATGAATAACCAGAGACCTTAAAAAGAGGAAGAATTGAAAAATTATTAAAAATATACAAAATGGATATAAAGCACAACCTATTTTGCATCTAATTTTTAACATTTTTGTAAACTAAAAGGAGATAGGCTTATACAGCCCTGTGTCAAAAGAGGGCAGTAATGAGCATTCTGCTTAGAGCTGTCAAGTTCGTGAACAATCTGAAGTAAATTCTTACCAAGCTATTGCACATTGGTGACCTTATGACATTTATATTCTAAGAGATAAAATGTTATAACTTTCTCCCCTTATGAAGATGTACTATTATTCCTGAAGTATTTTGGTAAAAAATTCCTGAAATTAAAAAAAAATTTTATGCACTGAAAACAAAAAACGTGCTGGACCGAGACAACTTCCAAAATTATTCACCTATTTAACAAATTAAAAGATTTATTGGTTTGTAAATATTTCTTTTTTTTGATCGTGCCGCACAGCATGTAGGATCTTAGTTCCCCGACCAGGGGTCGAATCCGTGCCCCCCCCAACCCCGCCGTTCAGAGCACGGAGTCTGAACCACTGGACCACCAGGGAAGTCCCTGGTTTGTAAATGTTTCATTCTTTGGCTCATTTGGTTTGTTTATATGAATAATTAATTAGAATTATCTTTTGCTTATGGTAGCAATCTCATTTTGTGTTCACATTTTGAATACTCATACAAGGTCTATAAAACAGATTAATTTGAGTAACTTATACTTTCAAACAAAGTAGTTTGAAAATAAGGTAGTGAAATGACTTGGAATTACTTTAATATACTTTATCATTCTTTCCTCAATAATTTTTTTGCTATTGGTTCAAAATGCAGTATAGCAAAGGGTTTCAAGAAAACATAATTAAAGCTTTTTTCCCCTACTAGAGATGAATATGAGTATGTACATCATCTAGATTTATGCATTAGATTATTCTAATAATTCTAAAAAGTTACATTTTATTTGATTCTGTGTATGTTAAATATTTCATAGAGAAATTACAGAGATTTCTTTCTGACAGGATTCTTTTCCCATAAAAATTTAAGAATGCAGAAAAATTAATCATATTTAAAGAGAAAAGAATAACCGTTTCTAATTAATCATTCCATTAATATGTGGCCTATATTAAATTTGAACACTGGTACCATACAGGTATGGAAATAAAATATTAAAGAATTTCCATAAACTTCTACAATAAAAAGAAATACCTGAAAAAAAAGCAGAAATTTCACCTCACTACTTAAGACCCATTCAGTACTATTAGTCTCCTTTTTGATCTTATCAACAGAAAATGAGATAGAAAGTATTTGTATCTTAAGAATAAAAATTAAGAAAAATCCACAATCCCATCACACTAAAGCTTACTATTATCATACAAGGTAACAACTATTTTCAATTTCTGTTTTCTAATCATATAGATAGTAATAGCAGAAATAACTTTTACTTACAATTTGAATGTTAAGTAGTCTAAGCATCCTTCACTATTTTCACAACTTGGCAAGAGTTAAAATATAAACCAGCAGTTCTCTGGAACTACTAGTGGGAGGAAAAAGACAGTATTAATATAATTCTATTAAAAAATATTTTGCCCAAAATACGTGTGATTCTGACAGTAGGTACTTATTACAACAAACCATCTCCAAAGCCTGATGGTACACATTTTATAATGAACATAATAAAGAAATTACTCCTGGGCTAATGAGGAACCAGAAGTTTTTACCAAACTTAAAATTTTAGGTCACCACTAAATACCAAGTATTGAGTAATGACAGATTCCAACATACATAGCCTATACCCCACATTATGGGCTATATTTCAATCAACCAACAGGATTTTAACACATGGCTGCAGGTATAACCCCAGATCCCCAAGGAGTATAAAATCAAGTTTAAGAAGATTAACCCAATCAACTATACTTCAATAAAAAATAGTTAGTTAATTAATTTTAAAAACCTAAAAAATTTTTAAATTTAGAAAAAAAAGACTAACCCAGAAAACTACTATTGAACGATGCTAATGATATATTATTGCCTGATAACTTTCCTGCTATTCACTTTCTTGCTGTCTCACCCTCCAAACTTAGCACCCATACAAATCTAAACATCCCAAGCCTCCTCAAACAGCCCTCCTCCTTTCTAAAGCTCATCTGTGCACTGGATCTTAGGCCTTATTCCATCAATTATTCCCTCTTTTTCCTTAACCTTCTCTTTCTGAACATTGGGTTCTTTCCCTCAACATCTAAACATTTATAAGACTCTCTCAACTTTTTTGTTTGTTTTGTTTTGTTTTGTTTTAATTTCTTGGCCGTGCTGCATGCAGCATGAGGGATCTTAATTCCCAGACCAGGGATGGAACCCGTGCCCCCTGCAGTAGAAACTGGAGTCTTAACCACTGGACCACCAGGGAAGCCCCAAGACTCTCTCATCTTAAACATGACTCCTCCATGACCCTGCCTACCTCTCCAGCTACCACTCTAGTTCCTTCCTTTCTCAGATAAGGTTCTACCTAAAAAATCTTTTATACCCTGTCTCCACTTCCGGATTTCTCAGGTACTCCTTCTATGGAAGTTTGGCAGCCATCACCACCAACTGAAATTTTTACTAAATTCTGGTTATCAAATCCAATGGATACATTTCTGTCTTCATAGGACTTAATGTCTCTGAAGCATTTGACACTGTTGATCATTCCCTCCTTGAAACTCCATCTTGAATTTATCTTCTCCCTCTCTAGCTATTCCTTTTCAATTCCCTCTTGCAGGCCCACCCCTAGTTCTCAAGGAGCTTGAAGAGTACAAACGTAAGCCCATATACCACACGCCTAAGTATTTTAAAGTTATAGACCAAACTAAAAAGCTAGTAAATTTTATTTTACTCTCCTATCTTGACATATACACTTTTATAACAACCTACAAGGCTAAGTTCTGATTTGGCATTCTCAGACTCAACATCTATGTTGGTGGGGAGGGGGGGATGGGAGGCCCGTGCTTCCCCCATCTCCCTGCAGCCTGCCCCTTTTTCTCATGCCACCTTTGGCTCCCCTCCAGACTACAAGGAGCCTCACATACACACATGTGGACATCCCAGACAACATGTCTAAGCTCTGGCCACATGCCTGCAAACAGCTGCCACTTGGCCATCCCTTAAGCCGAGAGAAGCCCATACATGTGGTATAGTTAACAGAGGAGAGAATCAGGAAAGAGACCTGTGAAGGGTTACATGGGCAGGGAATTCTGGGATTCAAATACTCTTAGCTTGATCTAGAAATGGGTACCAGATGGACTGGCCCCTCAAAATCCTCATCCTATCAGCAGGGGTTAGCTGCAGGAAGGCCAGATGAGGACCTCTAAAAGCACAAAACCCAGAGCAGGGTTCCCGCTTGGATAACTCTAAGGACAGTGCAACTCTCTGGTCAATCCTGGTAGGTGTTTCCAGGATCCCATCCCCAGTCCTCTTCTGATTCTTCACTCTCTCTAAACCATCTCATACACTGCCACGGCTTCACTCAAATCTCTCTTCCAGTCTAAACCATTTTATGGGCTCCAGTTTGTCTGCTAGATATTTACTTGCCTGTACTTCCTTGTGAAATTAAATAGGGTATAAATAAATAGCAAGCATCTATTCCAGGATATCCCAAGGACTCCATTAATTAATTCAGTCATTCAACAAACACTAATTGAGCACCTTTTATTTATTTATTTATTTATTTTTGTGGTACGCGGGCCTCTCACTGTTGTGGCCTCTCCCGTTGCAGAGCACAGGCTCCGGATGCGCAGGCTCAGCGGCCATGGCATACAGGCCCAGCCGCTCCGCAGTATGTGGGATCTTCCCGGACTGGGGCACGAACCCGTGTTCCCTGCATCGGCAGGTGGACTCTCAACCACTGCGCCACCAGGGAAGCCCTGAGCACCTTTTATATACGAGTAGTTTTCGGTCGCTAGAGGTACAGCGGTGAAAAAAGCAGAAGTCCTTGTTCCTATGTATCTTAAATTCCAGTGGGGAGAGATGAAAATAGCAAAATATGTTTAGCACCCATGTAGACGGTGATAAAGGCTAAGGAGGCAAATGAACCAAAAGGAGACAATATTCGGCAAGGAAGAGGGCTGCAATTTCAAACTGGGTAATCAGAGAAGAATTCACTGAAAAAGTGACATATGAGTGAAAACTCGGAAGTAGGAAGGAGTTGTGCCAGTGACGGGGGGCATGGGGAGAGCTCCCTCGTGAAAAGAAAGAGAACATTCAAGATCTTCAGGAGGGAATAAGCCTGAAAGTTCAAAGATCAGCAAGGAGGCCAATACGGCTGGAGTGAAGTGAGCAAGAGGAAGGAAGGATAGATGAGGATGACCAAGAGGTAAGGAAAGGGGTCAGGTAAGCCCTCTATGAGGACTCGGACTCTGACCCAGGGAGAAGGAGGGTTTTCTGCAGAGAGATGACCTGATTATTCTAACGGTCATTCAGCTGCTGGGTTGAGCACAGACAAGGGGACAAGGCCAGAAGCAGGGAGATCAATTTGGAAGCTACTATAATAACTAGGTGAGAAATGACACTGGCTAGGACTGAGCAGTGGGTTCTGGAGAGAGTGAACAGTGGTCAACTTCTAGAAATTTTTGTAAGTAAAATGGACAAAGTTTGATAGCCAACTGGATGCGGGGTGTGAATGAAAGAGAACAGTCAAGAATGAATCCAGAGAAATCAGTCAGAGCCCCTGGACTAGCCATGAGATGGTATGAATGACAGTGTGAAACAGGTCCAATATGTCCCAAACTAAACTTTTTCTCTGCTACCTCCCCCAAGGTATGAGCACGCCTACTGTGCTTAATTAGCCCCATAAGCTACCCTGTCACCTACACAGGTTGCCTAAAACAACAGAGGCTGAAGCCACCTGTGACTCCTTCCCCATCAACACCATCATCCTCTCTCACTCTTGACTCTTGCTCAAGGATCTCATATCCTCTGCCCTAGTTGAGGTCCTTATTATCATTTTTCTATAGTTGTAAGAGCCTCAGATTCTGCCTCTTGGCCTTTAATCTTCCCTCCCTTCCAGTCCATCTAACTGCACTGTCCGGGTGATCCAAGATGGAATAATGTCAGGCTCCTCTCAAAATTCTTCAGCAGTTCATCATCACCTGCGAGATGAAATTTCAACCTCTCTGCAAGCATACTGATTTAGTAGAAACGAGCAAGGGTCTAGGTCTCTTTTTCAGAAGTTATGAAATGTTCACTCTGATACGCTCCGGTATAGAAGTCACCAGTCGAATCCATGCTCACTGGTCCAGCCTCAATTTCCTTTACTCCCTCCATCTTGGTTGTTCACCCCACAGCTGTTTACAGTTCTCTACATTCTTCTCTCTCTTGTCTTGACACCCTTCCCGTTTGCCCATTTGGCCAATTCCTAGCTGTCTTACAGGTCTCAGCTCTAAAGCAACCTCATCACTGAAGGGCTCAGTATCATTTTCTGTAACGCTCTTCCCCCAATCCACATTATATACTTCCCTCACACAAACATCAGGGAAGTAACAGCTTCCAGGTGCCACCTCGCATCAACCACAGCAAGCCAAACACCTATGCCTTTCTTGAGTGCTCCCTAAAATCCTGCTTCACTTTACCTTCTTAATATTCTTACCTTCTTACCATTTTCTCAAAGCACCAAGTTTTAAACATCTGTGTATCCAGGTTTTAAAAATCTGTGGTTGATACCACCTAAACCACTGCCTTTCCTATAGCAGAAAAACAGTAAAGATGTGATGAATACGAGGATAAACAAACATGTTCCAATCAGACAAATGTCTTCACTGTTCACTACACAGACCACGCTCATTCCCATACCTATCCCTTTGCTGGTTCCCTTCTCTCATCAGGAATGCCCTCTTCTTTGATTATTCAGATTCTACCTGCCCCTCATGGACAATTTTTCCCCTATAATAACATCACCTCTTTCCTCTCTCTTACTATACCAGTTCTTTCAATAACATTTATTAAGCACTTAACTGTATACCAAATACAGCACTATGCCAAGAACACAAAAACAAAGTTAGGACTCAGCCTGCAAACAGCTTAGAGTCTAGTAAGGAGAAGCACTCGAAGCAATTACCATAATGTAAACGCCATAAAGGAAACTACAAAGTACAGTGGAAACATTAAAAAAGAGAACACCCAGTCGGCCCTGGGGAGGGCTGGGGGGGGGGGGATGGGAAAATTCTAGAAAAGACTTCAGAAAGGAGCCACCACTTGGTCTGGGGTTAGAAGAAGGGGTGGAAACTGGCATAACAATAAGAGAAACAATTCTGAATGATGAATACTAAGTGAACTGTCGGGACTGAAAAAAACTGAGAAATGATAGCAAACCTAAGTATCACTCAGAAGTAAATGCAGCTCAGACTATAATTTAGTTGCTTAGAATACAGATCACACTCTCATCAAAAACAGTTTACGTGTATGATTTTATTTACACAAAGTACAAAAACAAGGAAAACTCAATCTATGATATTAGAAATATGATACTATATTACAAAAGGCTACTATTACTAATATATAAGGAATGCTTAAAATAGGAATAAAAGACCAAAAAAAAAAAAACGAGAAAAATATGAAAAACTGTGGTATAAAAAACAACTGTGGTATAAAAAATATGAAAATATGAAAAACACAAACACACAATTCACAAAACCAGATACAAAAATAGCCCTTAAACATAAGAAAAGATGTTCAAATTCACTCATAGAGAAAGGCAAGTTTTTAAAAATTGAAATACCATTTCTCTCATCTATCAGATTGGTGAAAATTAAAATGTATATAACATTATATTCTGTTGGTAAAACTGTGTACATTTATACACTGCTGGTGGGAAGCAAGGTGACACAACACTTTGGGAGGAGAATTTGTCAATATCTAACAAAACTACATATGTACTTACCTTGTAAAACAGCTTTATTGAGATATAATTCACATATCACACAGTTCACCAACTTAAAGCATATAATTTAAAGGCTTTTAGTATATGAATGAAGTGCCATCATCACCACAATCTAATTTTAGAACATTCTCAGCACGCCACCCCCCCAAAAAAAAACCCTCACGTCCATCAGCAGTCACTCCCCACCCTCCCCCACTCTCACGTCCTTGGCGATACTAATCTACTTCCTATCTCTAGAGATTTGCTTGTTCTGGCCATTTCATATAAGTAGAATTTTAAATATGTGGACTTCTGTGACTGGTGTCTTTCACTTAGTACATTTTCAGTATTCATCTATGTGTAACATGTGTTAGTACTTCAATTCTTTTACTGCTGAATAATATTCCATTGCATAAATATATCACATTTTATTTATCTATTCATCAGCTGGTGCAAAGTTGTTTCCACTTTTTGCCTATTATAAAATGATGCTGCTATAAAAATTCATGTACAAGGTTTTGTGTAAACATATGTTTTCTTTTCTCTTAGTATATACCTAGGAATGGAATTGCTAGAACACACAGTAACTCTGTGCTTAATATTTTGAGAAAATGCCAAACTACATCATTTTACATTGTCATCAGCAGTGTATGAAGGTTCTAATTTCTCGACATCCCCATCAACCCATGTTGTAGGTAATCTGTTATGCAGCAATAGATAATTATTAACACATCATCTTGGTAGATGCAATAAAAATCACTGGATACATTTTATAATTAAAAGAAAAAAGCAGCCAAGACTCAATGGCAAAATATTTAAAACTTTTCCCCAATACTGGGAACAGAGCAAATATACCTACAATTGCCACTTCAATTCAAAACCACACTGGCAATCCTGACCAGCAGAGTTTGATAAGGAAAATTAAAAGGCATAAGAAATGGAAAGGAAGAGGGACTTCCCTGGCAGCGCATTGCTTAAGAATCCGCCTGCCAATGCAGGGGACAAGGGCTCGATCTCTGGTCCGGGAAGACTCCCACATGCCGTGGAGCAACTAAACCAACGCGCCACAACTACTGAGCCTGTGCTCTAGAGCCCGCGAGGCACAACTACTGAGCCCATGCTCTGCAACTACTGAAGCCCAAGTTCTCTAGGGCTCACATGCCACAACTACTGAGCCCACGTGCTGCAACTACTGAAGCCCACACACCTGGAACCCATGCTCCGCAACAAGAGAAGCCACCGCAATGAGAAACCCACACACCGCAACGAAGAGCAGACCCTGCTCACCGCAACTAGAGAAAGCCCGCACACAGCAACGAAGACCCAACGCAGCCAAAAATTAAGTAAAATTAAAAAAAAAAAAAGAAATGGAAAGGAAGAAATGAAGCTACCACTGTTTGTAGATGATAAGACTCTCTACATAGAAAACCCAAAAGAACCTTCAGATATTAGAAGAGGGTTTGCAAGATGTGTGGATACAGATGAATGCATTAAGTCCCCTACATACGAAACTTCAAGCTGTGAACTTTCAAAGATGAGAAAGTGCATTCACATGTCCAATCACGTAAGTTAGTTCACATGTCTGGCGTACATTGTCACATGCGTGCATCCTCTACAAGTGGTTGTGCTTTTGTGTACTTTACTGTACAGTACTGTACAGAGTACAGTAGTATGGTATCTTTATTTCAAGCCCAGGACCCAAATGTAGAACGGTACACAAAGGTTGCAGCAGCCGTTCAGAATGCAATCCAGTGCTACCGTGTCATCTATGACGAGAAAAAAAGAGCTACCACCCAGACATCACTGGATTATTTTTTCAAGAGGGTAGATATAGAACCTGGGCCATCAGCGTCAGGCGTGAGTGAAATTGCAGCTTGCGCTCCATCTCTTATTGCGGACCATCCTGATTCAGCTCTACTATCTCCCACCTCCTCTCCCTTCTCCAGTCAGGAACTCTCCTGGCCTGTTCACTCGACGCCAGCCCCTGGATGCCAGCTGTTGTACTGTACTACTGTACTTTTCAGGGTACTGTACTGTAAGATTAAAAAATGTTTTATTTTTTGTGTTTCTTTTTTATGTATTATTTATATGAAAAGTATTATAAACCTATTACAGGACAGTACTATACAGCCGATTGTGTTAGCTGAGTTCCTAGGCTAACTTTGCTGGACTAACGAACAAACTGGACTTACAAACACGCACTTGGAATGGAACTCGTTCGTATGTAGGGGACTTACCATATATAAAAATCAACTGTTTCTCTATGTACCCGCAACAAACAGAAAATGTAATTTTTTTTTTTTTGCAGTACACGGGCCTCTCACTGTTGTGGCCTCTCCCGTTGCGGAGCACTGGCTCCGGACGCGCAGGCTCAGCGGCCATGGCTCACAGGCCCAGCCGCTCTGCGGCATGTGGGATCCTCCCGGACCGGGCCACGAACCCGTGTCCCCTGCATCGGCAGGCGGACTCTCAACTACTGCGCCACCAGGGAAGCCCAGAAAATGTAATTTTTAAAAAGGATATCGTTTACAATAACCACAAAAATATAAGACTCCTAAGACTTGGGAATTCCCCGGCAGTTAGGGAACTGCAGTGGTGAGGACTCAGCGCTTTCACTGCTGTGACCTGGGTTCAATCCCTGGTCAGGGAAAAAAAAATCCCGCAAGCCATGTGAAGATACCTAAGACTCAATCTAACAAAGAACTCTACGGAGAGAAATAAATGTATTGAAAGAAATTAAAGAAATCTTGGGAATTCCCTGGCAGTCTTGGATAGGAAAGCTCAATATCTTAAAGATGTCAATGCTCAACAAATTCATCTAACAAATTCAATATATTTCCAGTCAAAAATCCCAAGACAGTTTTACAAAAACCTTGACAAAGATAGTTAAGAGAAAAAAAAAAAAAGGCGGGGGGCGATATACAAGAACAAAGGGCAAAAGTGAGCCAAAACCCTCTGGAGAAGAACTGCCCTACCTAGTCTAGTCTATGGTAATTAGACAATAAGTAATGGTGTAGACATAACCAAATATACCAATGGAACAGAATATAGAGGCCAGAAAAAGGCCCATGCATATTGGAAACTTAATGTAGGAAGAGGCAGTGTTAAAATCAATGGGAAAAAAAGACTATTAAATGATGCTGAGACAAGTGATTATCCATACAAGACAAAAATTAAATCACCATCTCTCACCATTCACAAAATAAATTACAGGTGTACTAAAGACCTAAATATACAAACTTTTTCCAAAATTAGAAGGAAATATAGAATATCTTCATGAACTCATAGTTAAGGAAAAATTACTAAATACATGGAAAGCAAAAAAAACAAAGAATGACTAAACTTGACTACACCAATTTTTTTTAAAAATTCATAACAATGCAAACCAAAAACAAAACCAAAAGACAAGACACTAGGAAAAGTAATTCCTCTCCCTCCAAAACGGGAAAAAAAGAACTCCTACTAATTAATAAGAAATATACACAACCAAAATCTATTAAAGATTTTAAAATAAATTATATTAAGGCATGCATGGCTAAATGTGATATAAATTATTGTCAAGGTTCTAGTTCTCAGGAGTTCCCTGGTGGTCCAGTAGTTAGGACTCAGTGCTTTCACTGCCTGGGCCAGAGTTCAATCCCTGGTTAGGGAACTAAAGATCCCTCCTGCAAACCGAGAGGCGCGGCCAAAAACAAACAAACAAAATGCTCTAGTTCTCATGCTGAATGTGCACTCATGTGTATTTATCATATTATTAAAAATAAACAAACAACAGCCATTACTGGGCAAATTATTTGTGTCATGAATCAAGGATTATGATTCATCTAATTTTGTAACTGGGGTCCAAGGAGAGGTTGAAAACTGATTTTATTAGTTTCCCATCGAAAGTGTGAAATCCATTCACATGAATTGGTTCTTTTTAAATATGTTTTGTAAATTGAATAATATTTACTAATCCTTTCACAAACTTATTTACAATTTTCCAACAGGTTGTGTTCATTTTTTGACTTAATTGCTTCTTAATGCAATTCTTAATTTGTAAGAAAGCTGTGTCAGCATAGGGGGGTCACAGTTACCTTACCTGCTATTGCAGCAAATATATCTAAACAACCTAATGGATCAGAAAAAGGAACAGCAATTCCATTTACAGGACATTTCAAGAAAAAGTAAAACTATAGGAACAGAAAACAAATCAGTGGGAAGGCGTTATCTCAAAGGGCACAAGGAACTTTTGGGGGGTGACAGCAATGTTCTATATCTTGACTGTGGTGGTGACTGCATAATGATATGAATTTGTCAAAATCAGGGAAATGTAAGGATGAATTTCACTACATGTAAACTAAACTTCAATAAATTTGGCTTTAAAAGAAGGAGAGGACAATGCTGCAAATTAGAATTTAACCTATTAAAGAGATTCTTATTCAATATTAACATTATCATCATACTAAGAAGAACTGTAGCTTGTAATCTAAACTTATGTACAGTTTGACTCACAACTAGTACCTCCCTGTGGAATCAGAAAATTCTCCCCCTAAAAAGCCTTATTATTCTTTAGCCACTTTATTGGTAAAATTAAAGCTTTTAAATTTGGAACTCAATTCCTGAAATACTTCTGATTCATATTTTCATTGTTCTATTTTTTTAATTATCTACCAAGTCTGACAGGAATTATATATGTAGTTTATAATGCTAATATAATAATAGCCTCAATAGTCTCAACTATGTATTCTTCTATTTCTATGTTACTGAATCAAGCATTTTTATGCATTGTCCTTTCACCCTTACAATAACCCTGTGAAATAGGTATAATTATTCCCCCTATTACATGAGGACTATTTTAACAGTATGCTTTATATTTAAGAGCTAGTATGACTAACAGTTAAGAGCCTACTGACAACTGTATCCCCAGAATACAGTAGGTGCTCAATAAATATTTGTTGAATGTTGGCTTTACCTGTGACTACATAATCTTGGGCAGTTATTTATCTCTTTAAACTTCAATATCCTCATCCATAATAAGATAGTAAAACAACTCTAGGAAGTCAGTGTGTTTAGTTCTTTTAATCCTTTACATAAAGTGCCTGGCACACTATGAGTATTGAATGAATGTAACTTTATTATTATTATGTCTTTGATAGGATCAATCAGAGCTGTATATATTGCCAAAGCTTCCTATTAAGAATAAAGCAGTAACAGATGATTATACCTAAAACCTAACTGCTCCTCATGCAAAACTGAGATGTTCATTCTTCTAACTTGTTAAAACAAAAATTAGTACATTTTAAAGGGATAAAAAGTAAACTAATGAATCTTTTAAAGAAAGAAGAATCCCCCTCTGAAAATGGAACTAAGTCTGAGTAGTATACAATTGACAAATATTTGGGCCCACAAGTCAGGGCTGGAAATTATTTGGGCAGCAAGTGGTCATGTCATGGGACTTACTTTAGGGCAAGGTGATTGATCTAGATATTTTAAATGGCATGCTAGAAATTTACAGTATAAGAGAAATTACATGAAATTACTGGAAGAGATCTTAGAGCTCACTTTATAAAATAAATAGATTGAAGAGGCTAACTGGAAAATTAAGTAAAATATCAATAACCTGCCAACCATAAAACAATTCTGCATTTCAGGAGTCCCATACCATGGATAATAATATCTTAAAATCCTTATTTACTCATGGCCCTGAGTTTTGACACACAGTCATAGAATAACACATAGATAAGAAATGAACTTAGATAATCTGTGATTTCATCTAAGTTCTGTTTAAGGTATTTTGATGCTTTTCTTGCCAGGCATGTTTTGGTTGTTTTCTTCATCATCCAAAGAACTACAATGGCCAGGTTCCTGGGTATAACCTAACAAATCCTGGTTTGTTCAATTTATTTTGTGATGGTGAAAATCTAAGAGGGAATTATCATCTTAAAATACTCTGAATAATCAAACATTAGGGTTATTTAAAGAACTGATAAGCAAAGAGATGGCAAGACAAAATCAACCTGACTGCGCTACCCACAATTACCACTGGAGCTAAAAATGATACTGCTGCCTAGCTATCTATACTCCTTTAATATTTTTATCCTCCTAATCTGTTACCATTTCATACAGGCTCAAATTGTAGGGCAGTAATAATAAAGGCCATAATAAGTATATGGAGGAAGAGATCACATTAAGCACATCTTAGAATCCAACCTATCTTGAGGATGAAGATAAGCAACGAAGGTCTGATTTTTTTTTTTTTTTTTGGCCACACTACACAGCATGCATCAAACCCACGCCCCCTGTAGCAGAAGCAGAGCTTTAACTACTGGACCACCAGGGAAGTCCCCAAAGGTCTCATTATTAATCAGTAACCCTAAACTTATATGAATATTCATTTCTAGACTTATTCTATGAACTATTTGTAAGAAATACTAAATGGTGGAAATAAATGTTTAGCCTGTATATTCTGTGAATAAGCACACTTCCAAATCAAGTAAGAATCAGACAGGAGAATATGTACTAGGAGGTCTGGTTAGGAAAAAAGTAGCAAAATCAAAGTCACCGGCTCATCCCCTGACCATTGCACAGACGTTTAAGAAGTCTCAAATATGGTCACAATGGCCTCTTGTACATCCAAAGAGAGACACATAAAAGACTTAAAAGACTTGTTTCAACTGGCTTAAGGTAGTCAAGCAACTGCTTTACAGGAAGCTGAAGCTAGAGATGATCAGGGTATATGGCAGATCCCCAGTCATCAAGAAGCCTAAAATCTACTTAGGTTCTATTCAGCAAAGCAAACTGGGAAAAGTTTTCTTTTTGAAGGAGAGATAAATTGCCAGTCCAGCAACTGCCATCCTCAAGACCCTAGTGCAGGACTTCCCTGGTGGCGCAGTAGTTAAGAATCCGCCTGCCAATGCAGGGGACATGGGTTCAATCCCTGGTCCGGGAAGATGTCACATGCTGTGGAGCAACTAAGCCCACGTGCCACAGCTACTGAGCCTGCACTCTAGAGCCCGTGAGCTACAACTACTGAAGCCTGTGCAGGCCTAGAGCCCGCGCACCGCAACGAAGAGTAGCCCCCGCTCCCCGCAACTAGAGAAAGCCCGCGTGCAGCAACGAAGACCCAACGCGGCCATAAATAAATAAATAATAAATAAATTTATTTTTTTAAAAAAAAGACCCTAGTGCAGATAATTCTAAAACCTTCGCCAACTTCTTCACTACCGTGACTTAAAAGGAAGCAAAGAACTGCTCTTCACAACAACCTTTTTTAATAATCTGGTTTGACAGGATATGAATTCATTAATGTGAATTTATCCTAGAGGTAACTCGATAACTAGCTTAGCTTAGAGTACATTTTCTTCTTCTTCCAAACAATGAAGGGATAACAGTAGTTAACATTTATAGAGCAATTACTCTATGCCAGCATTATTCTAAACTCACTACATGTATTAATCTATTTAATCTACACAATCCTACAAAACAGGTATAATTCCCCATTTTACATTTGGGGAGACTGAGGCACCGGGCGATATATATTTTTTTTTTTAAAGTAACTTACTCAAGGTCAAACAAACAAATGAGAAAGTCAGAATTTCAACCTAAGCCGTCTGGCTCCAGACTCTGTGCTCTTAAAGTTTTTCTGCCTCATGATTATACAAGTGTTTTTAACACTGTAACTGTGAACGAATCATATAGAACCTCTCCCATCCCACCCCTGGGAGATTTTTCTACCTACTTCCTTTATTGACTCATAACATGAGCTGATTAGAAGGCTTAAAATATGCTAAATGGGAATTACATCTCCCTTATCTACATAAGCATACATATCTTTTTTCCCTTTCCAAAAAAAGGGGGTGGCAGGAGGAGGGAATTAATTATTTAACTCACAAATTCTCTCATATAAGTTCTGTAGGCCTTAGGGAGAAAGTGGCAGTATCAGAAATTCTTTCTCCTTTGGTCTCTTTAGGGTTGAACTTTTTTTTTTTTAATATCTTTATTGGAGTATAATTGCTTTATAAGGGTGTGTTAGTTTCTGCTTTATAACAAAGTGAATCAGTTATACATATACATATATCCCCATATCTCCTCCCTCTTGCATCTCCCTCCCTCCCACCCTCCCTATCCCACCCCTCTAGGTGGTCACAAAGCACCGAGCTGATCTCCCTGTGCTATGAGGCTGCTTCCCACTAGCTATCTATTTTACGTTTGGTAGTGTATATATGTCCATACCACTCTCTCACTTCGTCCCAGCTTACCCTTCCCCCTCCCCGTGTCCTCAAGTCCATTCTCTATGTCTGCATCTTTATTCCTGTCTTGCCCCTAGGTTTTTCAGAACTTTTTTTTTTTTAGATTCCATATATATGTGTTAGATATGGCATTTGTTTTTCTCTTTCTGACTTATTTCAGAGCTTATTTTCTATTTGTTTTTTAGAAAGAAATGTTGGACTGTAATTCTGTATTAGCAAGAAACAAAGATTCTCAGGTATAGACTTTATATGCTAATTAAGATTTACCCATATTTACCTGGAACCAAAATATAAACTTTCTCATAATGTTAAATAAAAAGGCCCCTGCAGAAGCAACTGGGGGAAAATGTGCACCCAGTCTCTCACTCTGAGGCCTAAACTATAACTATTTACAAGATTATCTCCCTTTACCTAATTAAGCCAAGGTTTATACCTTCCCCACAGGCCCTGGATCATGGGTGCTTACAGGGCCTGTAGAATGTATAATGAATAGATCAATGAACAAATGCATGCTTATTTTTATTTAAAGGACTAAATATCATCTTCTCCATTGTACCTCCAACTCTAATCACTGGGCAAGAATCTCTGCCATTGCTATAATTGTACTACAAATTCAAAGTTTTACAGATATTGGGTTTTTGTCTTATTTTTAGATAGTTAAATTTCAAGGAAGAAGTTATTTTCCCTTCTATTCTTTATAAAGCTAAAATTATTCATAGAAAACCCTAGAAATATTTATTCACACTCAGAAGCTGTTAAACAATAAAATTATAGGACTTCCCTGGTGGCTCAGTGCTTAAGAATCCGTCTGCCAATGCAGGAGATACGGGTTCGATCCCTGGTCCAAGAAGATCCCACATGTCACAGAGCAACTAAGCCCGTGCTCCGCAACTACTGAGCCTGTGCTCCAGAGCCCACACGCTGCAACTACTGAGCCTGCATGCTGCAACTACTAAAGCCTGTGCGCCTAGAGCCCATGCTCCGCAACATGAGAAGCTACCACAATGAGAAGCCTTCACACTGCAACAAAGAGTAGCCCCCGCTCGCCGCAACTAGAGAAAGCCCACACGCAGCAACAAAGACCCAACGCAGCCAAAAGTAAAAATAAAAAAAAGAATAAAATTATATACTGGGCTGTAAATTAACTCTTGCGTCAAGAATGGAAGTCGCTGAAATATTTTTCCACTGTTTTCCCACCACACTTAGAAAAAAATCTAAACTCTTTAACATGGTCTTTATAAAGTTCAACCCAGGGGTAGCCCACCCCACCTCTGTGATCTCATTCATCCCTCATTTCTCTTTCACTGGCTTGCTGAGCTCCAGCCACACTGGCCCTATTCCTACAACACACCAAGCTTATTCTGCACCTCCTGTTCTCTAGGCTACAAGGGTCTTCCAGATCATCCACAGACTGAATCCTCCTCACACATCATGCAGATCTCACTTCAAATACCACCTCTTCAGAGAGACATTTCCTTCATGGCTCTCCTCCCCCAAATTATATCACATTTCCAGGTAGCTGCCCCATCATTCTCTATTTGAGATCACATTACCCTATTTTATTTGTTCACTATATTTATCATTCTCTAAAATTATCTTGTTTATATGTTTAATGCATGTCTCCTCTAACAGAATATAAGGTTCCATGAGAACAAGTACTGCATTTATCTTATTTACTACAATCTCTCAAGGACCTAAAATGAATAATACTATACTACTAAATGTACAGGCTCATATGAAGATTTTGATATCTTATAACCATTCTAACTCATTATATTGCTCTCTTAGGCTTCTTCCATTTTTTCCTACCAATTAGCACTTACCATGAGAGAATTAAGCAGCAAGAAATATGGACAAACAAGCAGACTTTATACTGTATGATCAGTTCAGGGAATGAACTAAGGTTTCAGAATTAATGGCATGTCTTTCAAATTGTACACTGATCCTACTTTCCAATAAACACTAGTAATTATAAGTAAATTGTTAATTATGTTTGAAAAGAAACTATCAGATGAAATTTAGCATTTATGAGTAATATACTTTCATACATATCATGAAATACAGATGAAAATATTGAATATAATTTAGAAATAAAGCAAACTCCATTTTAGGATTTAACACATAGTTTAGGTATCATCTTCTATCTAAAATTTAATTTTATCTCCAAATACAGAAACCACGTTTAAAGAATTAAAGGAAAGTATGACAACTGTAACTCATATAACTCATGTCAATAAAGATACAGGTATTATTTTAAAAAAGAATAAAATGGAAATCCTGGAGTTGAAAAGTATAACAATTCTAGAGTTGAAAAGTATTAAGAACCAAAATTTTAAATTCACTAGCAGAGTTCAAAAAGCAGGTTGGAGATGACAGAAGAAAGAGCCAATGCACTTGAAGATATACCAATAGAAATTACCAATTCTGAAGAACAGAAAAGAATTTTTAAAAAAAAATCTTGTAATGAACAGAGCCTCAGAGACTTAGGAATACCATCAAGCATGCCAACTTACATGTAATGAGAGTCCCAGAAGAAAAGGAAAGAGAGAAAAGGATAGAAAAAGTACTTGAAGAAACTATACTTAGAACTTACCAAATGTTTAAAATATGGTTATCTCTACATTTAAGTTTACTGAATCCAAAGCAGGATTAACACATAGAGATCCACACCTAGACATACCACAGTAAAACTGTTGACTAAAGACAGGAAATCTTGAACGCACAAAAAGAAAAATAACTCATCAGAAACAATGAAGGCCAGAAAGCAGGAGATGACATATTCAAAATGCTAAAAGGAAACAAATGTAACAAAGAATTCTATATCCAGCAAAACTATTCTTCAAAAATAAAGGCAAAATAAAAACAATCCCAAGAAACAAAGACTGAGATAATTCATTAATAACAGACTTTCCTTACAAGAAATCCAAAAGGAAGTCCACCAGACTGAAAGGAATAACCAGCCCATAACTCAAATACATAAAAAGAAATAAAGATCACATAAACGGTAAATACATGGTAAAAAAAAAAAAAAAAACTTTAAAAATACTTGTTCTTCCCTTAACTATCTTTAAAGACATACAGTTGCATTAAAATATTATAAAACTGTATTGTTGGGCTTCTAGAACATAAAAGTTTAATATGCGTGACAATACTAACAGACAGGAGGGGGGAGAAAATGGAGCAAATTTTCTATATTTTACTACAATTAAATTAGTCAATTCTGAAGTAAACTGTGATAAATTAAGACACACACTGTAATCCCTAAAGCAACCTAAGAAAATAACTAAAAAATTCAGTTAAGAAACTAACAAAGGAATTAAAATGATACCCTGGAAAATATCTAGTAACTCCAGAACAGGGAGTAGAAGATAATCAAAAAAATAAAAAAGAGGGCTTCCCTGGTGGCGCAGTGGTTGAGAATATGCCTGCTAATGCAGGGGACACGGGTTTGAGACCTGGTCTGGGAAGATCCCACATGCCTCGGAGCAACTAGGCCCGTGAGCCACAACTACTGAGCCTGCACGTCTGGAGCCTGTGCTCCGCAACAACAGAGGCTGCGATAGTGAGAGGCCCGCGCACCGCAATGAAAAGTGGCCCCCGCTTGCCACAATTAGAGAAAGCCCTCGCACAGAAACGAAGACCCAACACAGCCAAAAATAAATAAATAAATAAATTTATTTTAAAAAATTAAAAAAATAAAATAAAATAAAAAAGAAATGAGACGTATGGAAAGTAACTAGCAAAACTGCATAAATCTGAATATCAACTATTACATTAAATGTGAACGGATTAAACCTTCCAATCAAAAGGCAGAAGTGGTCAAACTATTTTTTTAAATAGTTTTTTTTTTTTTTTTTGGCAGTACGCAGGCCTCTCACTGCTGTGGCCTCTCCCATTGCGGAGCACAGGCTCCGGACGCGCAGGCTCAGCGGCCATGGCTCACGGGCTCAGCTGCTCTGCGGCATGTGGGATCTTCCAAGACCGGGGCACGAACCCGTGTCCCCTGCATCGGCAGGCGGACTCTCAACCACTGCGCCACCAGGGAAGCCCTAAATAGGCATTTTAACTATATACTGTAAGATACACTTTAGATTCAAAAACAAATAAGTTGAAAGTAAAAAGACAGAAAAAGATACAGAATGCAAACAGTAAGCACAACAGAGCTGGAGTAGCTACACTAACACCAGACAAAATACTACTATAAGGTGTATGTATGTGTATTATTATATATGTATATCATACCTAGCACCAGTGCCCCAAAAATATGAAGCAAAAATTGACAGAACTGGCCTTCCCTGGTGGTGGACTGGTTGAGAATCTGGCTGCCAATGCAGGGGACATGGGTTCGAGCCCTGGTCCGGGAAGATCCCACATGCTGCGGAGCAACTAAGCCCCGTGCACTACAACTACTGAGCCTGTGCTCTAGAGCCCGTGAGCCACAGCTACTGAGCCTGCGCTCTAAAGCCCGTGAGCCACAACTACTGAGCCCACGTGCTGCAACTACTGAAGCCCGCACACCTAGAGCCCGTGCTCCGCAATAAGAGAAGCCACCGCAATGAGAAGCCCGCGCACCACAAGAGTAGCCCCCACTCACTGCAACTAGAGAAACCCTGCGCGCAGCAACGAAGACCCAATGCAGCCAAAAATAAATAAATAAAATAAATAACTTTATTAAAAAAATTTGACAGAACTGAAAGGAAAAACAGACAGTTTAATAATAATAGAGATTTTAGAATCTCACTCTCAATAATTAATAACTAGACAGAAAATAAGCACAAAGAACCAACTTGACTTGACACCTGTAAAACATTCCACCCAACAAAACCTTTCTAGCACTCATAGAACATTCTTTTTTTCTTTCTTTTCATTTTATTTATTTATTTATTTATTGGGCTGCATCGGGTTTTAGTTGCAGCATGAGGGATATTTCGTTGCCGCCCACAGGCTTCTCTAGCTGTGGTATGCGGGCTTCTCTCTAGTTGCGGCATGTGGGGTGTTTTTTTTTTTTTTTTTTTTTTTGCGGTACGCGGGCCTCTCACTGTTGTGGCCTCTCCCTTTGCAGAGCACAGGCTCCGGACGCGCAGGCTCAGCGGCCATGGCTCACGGGCCCAGCAGCTCCGCGGCATGTGGGATCTTCCCGGACCGGGGCACGAGCCCGTGTCCCCTGCATTGGCAGGCGGACTCTCAACCACTGCGCCACCAGGGAAGCCCGGCATGTGGGTTTTTTTCTCTCTTTAGTTGTGGCGCATGGGCTCCAGGGCGCATCGGCTCCATAGTTTGTGGCACACAGGCTCTCTTGTTGAGGCACACGGGCTTAGTTGCCCCACGGGCTTAGTTGCCCCACGGCACGTGGGATCTTAGTTCCACGACCAGGGATTGAACCCGTATCCCTTGCATTGGAAGGCGGATTACTTACCACTGGACTACCAGGGAAGTCCCAAACTTTCTTCATAATAGATTACATACTAGGCAGTAAGAATGTCTCAATAAATTTAAAATGAGAAAAATACAAAGTATATTCTCTTACTACAGGGGAATTAAATTAGAAATCAGCAACAATGAAATTTAGGGAATCCCCAAATAATTGGAAATTAAACAATACATTTCTAAATAACCCATGGGTCAAAGAAGAAATCACAGAGGAAATTAGGAAATATGAATGAAAATTTTAAAAAGCAGAACATATAAAAACATATGGCAGCTAACAATGTTTGGAAGGAAATGTAGGCCTATATCAGAAAAGAAGAAAGATCTCAAATCAATAACCTAAGCTTCTACCTTAAGAAACCAGAAAGAGAAAAGCAAACAAAATCTCAAGCAAGAAGGGAGAAAACTATAAAGCTTAAAATGGAAATCAGTGAAGTAGAAAACAGAAAAACAACTGAGAAAAAAACAATTAAACCAAAACTTTTTACCTTGAAAAGAGCAACAAAACTGACAAACCTTTAGCTAAAATGACCAAGTAAAAAAGAGAGAAGACACATGCTGCCAAAATTAGGAATGAAAAAGCAACAACACTACCTATGCTTGCAAAATTAAAAGCATATATAGGAATATTATAAAGTATATGCCAAAAATATTAAATAGCTTAGATGAAATAGACAAATCCCTAGAAACACAATTACCAAAACTAATAATTTAAAACTTAGTAAAAAATCTGAATAGATCTATAACAAGTAAAGAAACTGAATTAGTAGTTTAAAAATCTCCCAAAAAGAAAAATCCAGGCCCAGATGTCTTACTGGCAACTTCTATCAAATATATTCAAGGAGGTAGCCATACTAATCCTTCACAAACTCTTACAGAAAATAGAAGAGGGAACACTTCCGAATTTATTCTGGGATTAATATGTATTACCATATTACAAAATCCAAAGACATCACAAGAAAACTACAGACCAGTATCTTACATAAATATAGACACAAAAATGTTCAATTAAACATTAGCAAACTAAATCCAGCAACATATAATAAGAATTATATACCATGACCAAGTGGGATTTATCCCAGGAATGTAAGGCTGGTTTATTTGCTAAAAATCAATTAATATTATACACTATATTAGTGGAATAAAGGACAGAAACCACATGATCATCTCAGACATTAAGGTGACCAACCATTCTCGTTTATCTGGGACTGAAGGGTTTCCCAAGATGCAGGTGTTCCGGCATTAAAACCAGGACAGTCATGAGCAAACCGTGACAGCTGGTCTTACTAAGAGATGCAGAAAAAGCATCTGATAAAATCTAATACCCATTCATGATAAAAACTCTGAACAAAACAGAATTAAAAAGCAAACTTCTACCATGTATAGAAATCTGCTATACAACTCTGTTTATAGTTAGCAACACTGTACTGTATTCTTAAAAAGAGGGTAGATCTCATGTTAAGTTTTCTTACCACAATAACATTTTTTTTAATTTTTAAGTAAAAGATGTGTACACTGAAAATTTTAAAACATCACTTAGAAAAATTAAAGATCAATAAATTTAAAAAAATTTTCATCTTCATGTATTAGGAAACTCAATATTGTAAGATGGTAATTCATCCCAAACTATCTACAGATTCAATGCATTCCCCATCAAAATTCCAAAACTTTTTTCACAGACACTGACAAGTCGATTTCAAAATTTTTATATATAACCCACAATAGCCACAATTTTCAAAAGTAAGAACAAAATTTAAGAGCTTACACTACCTGGTTTCATAAATTACCATAATGCACAGTAATCAAGACAGGATGGTACTAGCCAAAGGACAGACATACAGATAATGAAACAGAATTGAAAGTCCAGAATTAAATATTTACAATTACAATCAATGGAGAAATGACAGTCTTTTCAACAAACGGTGCTAAGACAACCCATATATAACAGGTGAATTTAGACCCTTATTTCACACCATACACAAAAATTAACTCAAAATAGATCACAAATCTACATATAATAGCAAAATCTATAAAACATCTAGAAGAAAACAAAGGAGAAAATCCTCAAGATCTTGGATGAGGGAGAGTTCTTAAAACAACAAAAGCATGATCCATAAAAGAAAAATTGGGAAATTAAGCTCCATCAAAATTAAAACTTTTGTGCTTCAAAAGACTCCAGTAAAAATGAAGAAAAGAAAAAAGCCATTGGGCCTCCCTGGTGGCGCAGTGGTTGAGAGTCCGCCTGCCGATGCAGGGGATACGGGTTCGTGCCCCGGTCTGGGAGGATCCCATATGCCGCGGAGCGGCTGGGCCCGTGAGCCATGGCTGCTGAGCCTGCGCATCCGGAGCCTGTGCTCCGCAACGGGAGAGGCCACAACAGTGAGGGGCCCGCGTACCGCAAAAAAAAAAAAAAAAGAAAAAAGCCATAGACTGGGAGAAAATATTTGTAAATCATGTATCTAAGAAAGGACTTACATCCAGAATGTATAAAAAACTCTTATAACTAAATTATAGTAAGACAACTGGCAAAAGATTTGAATAGCTATTTCACCCAAAAGGATATATGAATGAATATCATATGAAAAAATGCTTAACACCTTACATCGTTAGGAAAAATGCAAATTAAAATCACTATGATTTAAACACTTCACACCCAGTACCATGGCTAAAATAAAACAGACAGACAATAACAAGTGTTGACAAAGGTGTGAAAAAACTAACTCTCACACATCGCTGTTAGGAATATAAAATGTAAGGCCACTTTCAAAAACAGTTTGGCAGCTTCTTAAAAAGTTAAACAGATGACCCAGCAATTCTATTCCTAGGCATCTACCCAAGAGAATGAAACCATATGTCCACATAAAGACTCGCACTCAAACTTTCAAGCTTCATTATTTGCAACAGTCAAAAAACTGGAAACAATCCAAATGTCCGTCAACTGGTCAACAGATAAAATATGGTATAACCACACATTAAAATACTATTCAGTAATAAAAAGAAACAAAATACTGACACATGCTACAATATGGATGACTCTCCAAAACACTATGCTAAGTGAAAGAAGCCAGATGCAAAAGACTACATATTGTATGTTTCCATTTATACAAAAGATAAAGGCAAATCTACAGAAACGAAACACAAATCAGTGGTTGCCTGGGGCCAGGAGTGAGAATAAGGGTTAACGGCAAAGAGGTTAGAGAGAATTTTCAGAAGTGATGACACGTTCTAAAATTGGCTTGTGGTGATAATTTAAGAACTCAATGTATTTATTAAAAAATCACTGAATTTTCTCTCAGGATTAATTTTTTGATATTAAATGATAACTCAAAAAGCTATTTTTTATAAGTGTATATATCCAAGAGAAATGAAAATATATCCACACAAAAACTTGTACACAAGTGTGCGTAGCAGCATTACTTGTAACAGCGAAAAAGTAGAAACTCAAATGTCCATCAACTAATTAATGGATACATAATATGTGGTATATCCATACAATGGAATATTACTCAGCAGTAAAAAGAAATGAAATAATGACATGTTACAATGTGGATGATCTCTGAAAACATTATGCTAAATCAAAGAACGCAATTATGAAAGATCACACGTTGTATTATTCCATTTATAGAAAATGTCCAGAGTAGGCAAATCTATAGAGACAGAAAGTAGTTAGCGGCTGCCTAGGGCTGGGGGTTCTGGGGGGAAATTGAGAGTGACAGCTAATGGGTATGAGGTTCCTTTTTGGGGGGTGATGAAAATGTTTTTAAATTGATGATGGTGATAGTTTCACAACTCTGTGAATATATTAAAAACCACTGAACTATACACTTTAAATTGGTGAATCGAATGGTAAGTGAATTATATCTCAATAAAGCTGTTATCAACAACAACAGCAATAAACCTCGGTGTACGATCTGTGAGCAGGTGAAACCATCAGCGCTGGTAACGCCCTACCACAGCTGCAGTTACCCACCTATCTACCTAGGACAGAAAAATCTCAAAGTTACAAATTCTTTCCAACCTACTGTGATTATTTCGTAAATGAGTTTATGTGTCTGAAATGAAAAGCAATGATTTATCAAAGCAATTAGTTCAGTCACTAAGCTTAAAAAACAGATTGATATTAAATTTTCAAATTTCAAATGCCCAAGATATATCAGTTTTCTACTTCGTGTGTTTACTAGGAGATACCTCAATAATATTCATATGAGTTCACTGTGTAAACTGTATTACATCATATTTAAACTTTATTCCTAAACCCCTTTAAATGTAATTCAATAGTTTCCAGTCTTATATAAAGTCATTCTACCTTTGGAAGAAAGGAAGAAACTCTGAAGCTCAAATATCCAAACCTATCTTAGTAAAGCATACATTCTTCTGTGCATTCTGTCACTATTCTGTGATTATGGCACTAGACAAAGTACATCATTTACCTCTCATACAGACCCACAGATAAAAAGAAAAAGCAAATCTGATTACCAAACACCAGATTACTGTTCTATCGTCACCGGATTAAAATTTAAACCACACGGCTGAAATAAATGTTCATGAAGACAAAAAAGGGGGTGAAATTCAGTTTTACAATAAAGTGTTCCCCTCTTACTCCTTTAATGAAGTACTAAGAACGTAAAGAAAGGCTATTCTGCACCGTAGCCAGCTCCTAGAAAAAAGAGCGCCCGGGATGCTGGCACATGGGAAACACTAGAAACTATGCAATCTGGATTACTCCTGGGGTAGTGGAATATTTTCCTTTATTGACATGGAATAAAAATGCCCAAGTAGAGCAAGAGGGGACTCGGCTGCCCTGCTCGCAAAGCTCGCAAAGCTGCTCGGGCAGTCAGTACCAGCCCTGGCCGAGCCCTTACCGTCCTCCTCCCGCGTCCTCCCCCCCCACCCCCCGCCAACATCCAGGAGCAAGGTCCCTGAGGGCCAGCTTCGCGAAGAGAGGATCCAGAAGGCGGTCACTGGACGCGCGTGTTACAGAGCCCGTTTTTGTTTTGTTTAAAAAGCAGATTCCTATCAGAGCCCAGCCTCCCCACTCCCGGGGGGATAGGGGGAAGTGGCAGCAGGGGGACGGCGTGCAGAGCGAGAATAAAAGAATGACCGAGTACAACCTGCCGTGCCAGCTAACAGCGGAGGGCAGGAAAGGTAAGAGGCGGCGATGAGGCCCGACGGGGAAGGAAACTGGTCTCCAGCCCTCCACGCCACCCCACGCGGCCGGAGCCTCCCAGGTCCCGCCCCGGGCTCGCCGCCCTGCCCCGGCGCCGGCCGCAGCCTCCCGCCCTCCCCGACCCTCCCAGGACGCGCTTCCTCCGGAGCCGGACCCCCGCCCTGGCCTCCTCGCGGGATAAGGCGGGTCAGTTCAGTCCGCTTCTCGGCAGAGGTGACTCGCGCGGCGGTGTAAACACTGCGAGACCAGCTGCGCGCGGCCCATCCCCCCCGCCGGGGTCCGTAACCTCTTCGCGCAGCTCTGCCCGGCTCCCCGCGCTCTCCGCGGGCGGGCGCGCCGCCCGCCTTCCCCTTTCTCCAAGTCCCGCTCCCCGACCATTGCCCGGGGGCACTCAGCCTGCTTCCTCAGCTCCCGGCCGGTGTCACCGCCACAGCCTCCGGAAAACCCTCCGCAAACCCCGGAGCCAATAACACAGGCGTGGGGCGGGGGCGCGGAGGGAGGCGGTGGCACTCGGGACAGCGAGGCTTTCTCGCCGCACCCTCCGCGCTCCCTCGCACCAGCCTCGGCGGCCCGCGCGCTCTTACCTGTTCTCCGCGTCGCCCGGGAAGACCGCCGCGTCGCCTTCCCTCCCGGCAGGGCCGCGGACTAACCGCCGCCGCCGCCGCTGTTGGCCGGGAGTCCGGAGGGAGCCGGGGCCTCCCCGGCTGCCCGAGCCGCTCCACTGGGAGAGGAGGAGACAAAACAGCGGCGCGCCGCCCCGCGCAGAGCCCCCCGCCCGCGCCGCCCCGCCGACTCCCCCGACAATCGCCGAGGCGACGGCGGCGACACTGAGCCCGGCGCGGAGAGCAATGGTGGCCCCCGCCCTCGCCCCGCTCCCGGCCCCCTCCCTCCACCCCCCGCCTCGGCTCCTCCCCCTCGGCCTCCAACCGCCGCCAACAGGACAGTCGAGTCCGCCTCCCCCACCCCGCCCGCTCCGAGCGCTCCTCCCCTCCCCACGCAGCGAGGGGGGCGGCACTGCCAGTCACCGCCGCGCCTGTCAAACCCGGGCCGTCTATTTATACCCCGCGGGGCTCCGCCGCCCTCGGCCCTCACCAGCCCCCCAACCAGGCCTCGGTGGCTCTCTCGAATCTCGCCCGCCCTGTAGCCCCCAACTTCTCCCAAGCCCGCCTTCTCAGGTAGACTCTCGCCACTTGTCCCGCTCCCTGCTCGGGGCTCCCCCATCCTGCTCCCGACTCCGGCCCCGGCCCGGGACTGGCGCGGGGGCTCCGAAGCGCGGGCAGGCGTGTAGGGGCGCGCGTGCACCTGCAGCGGCCGCCGGCCCGGAGCGCACGCACACACCCTCGCCACCCTCTGAGGTCCCACGCGGGCGCCGGCTGTCACCCCATCCCCAGCTCCGGACTCCCGCCCTTCTCCTCAAGGGATTGCTCTGCACTCGGGCAGCCTAACAGTCAGTGGGGGCCGGAGGTCGTTGAAACTCCTAGCCCGGGTCCCTCCTGTCTCGACTCCAAAGCCTGGGCTAAGTAGAAGGTGGGGCCACGGGCGGGCCGGAGCGCGCGCCCGGCCCCGCCCCCGGCCCCGCCCCCGGCCCCGCCCCGGCCCGTGACGCTCTTGGAGCCCCGCCCCGACCGCCTCGCGCCCCTCCGCGCCACCGCCTCCTCCTCCTCCTCCTCCTTCTCCTGCTCGCTTGCAAATGCCCGGCCTCGTACCCCCGCGGACCCCGCCCCATTCCCAGAAATTACCACCCGCCCAACGGCCGGGCCGCGCGGCGGTTGGTGCCCGCGTTTGCTGACGGGCGGGCGGCGGGGCTCAGCGCGCAGCTGCGGAGCGCGGCGGGCGGTCCCTTGGCTCTGACCCGAGAGCTGCGGGCGCCCGCCCCGGGCCATTGTCGCTGCTCGCTCGGTCGGCGACGGACGGAGAAGCACCCCAAGTCCGAGGATCGTCGGTGCGAGAATGAGGGAGTGGGTGAGAGCGGGAGGATTTTGGTGCCTGCGAATTCGAAAATGAAAACCCAGCTGTAGCCTCATGCTTCTGGTTTCCCCACTTTCACACAAAGGGGAACCTCTGAGCAGGGCACTCACGCGCCTTCAAGTGCACAAAAGCCAGTGACACGGTGCCCGGGGTTGTCCTGCATTTGGAGCGCCTCAATGATCTTTCTTACGCCCAGTTCTGCACACAAACGCCTCAATCTCTTCCCCCACCACTACACTTGGCCGCCGCCGCATTGGCTTGTATTTGTTTAACAAAGAGCAGTGACTGTCCCGGTGCGCGTGGGGACCGACTCTGGTCCCCTTTCGGGCTCCTGCAGCCGCCCTCCGGTGGACCTGGCGCAGTACTGATTCGCCAGGTTCGTTTTCCGGCTCCAAACTCACTCTTTTTGCGTCTCCACAGCCAGTCCTGAGCGTAGAAGAAACCCTGAGGAATACAAGTGGTATCTGTTCTTGAAAGTGACGTGGGAACCATGGAGATAACCCTAGAGTAGGGCTCAAACGTCAAAGGCCCTACTGATTGAAGTCCTTGAAGAGCCGAAGAATTTAATGATCTTCTCTTTCTTTTGTAAAGCTAATAATGCCTGTTTATTTACCGGGGAGCGGAGGCGGGGGTTGGGGGGAGGAGGGGGATTCTTTCTTTCCTATCCTAAAAAGCAACTCTGGGTACTTCTTTTCTTAAGAGATTTTTACTTTTAAACGTAGGGGAAACCTGGATAGCAAATAGGGTTAGTCAGAGAGATCCCCTGAACTCTGATGAAGTTTTATGGATTCCTGAGTTGTAAAACATAGCGACTCTTGCCACTCTTGAACTAAAGAATTTATAAAGCCTTATAACATTGAAACCTTTTATGCACATTAAACAGAATACTACAAACAGCACCCTTTCTAGGGCAGTATTCCTAATCCCCTATTTCCTGCTAACAAACAAACAAAAAACCTATCACTTAAGGGAACCATTGTCCACTTTGATATTTGTAAGGACTTAATAATCAGCACTACTGCATCTCCGTGACCCTAGCATGGCATATTAAGGAGCATGCAACAACAACGCCTGATTTCTATAGTTAGGAACAGATCTCACCTGCTGGGTCAAATCATTCCTGTTTGCAGCTAACATGAGAAGAAATATATCTCCTCTACCATCAATTGGAAGTAAGCTGGAAAGTCCCAGGAAGAAACAGTGGTAAATAACATTAGGTTTCCCGATTTTTCACTGCTCCATGCGCGCCCTTTGAAATGTGGTTTTTTAGTTCCTCTCATTAGAGACAGACTGTTTCTGCACTCCACAGACGTTGGGCTTAGATCGTTCCACTTGCTTTTGGCCAAAGGAATATGGGTGATAGTGTGACAGTTCTGAGCCTGACCTTAGGAGGTATTGCATGTTGCTGCTTGCCTCTCTCACACGTGCCTTTCACAATATGAAGAACATGCCTGGGAAGTCTGCTAGTACAAGAAGAATGAGAGACATGGGGCAGGTCTAGAACCACCCCCAGCTTGAAGCCAGTGACCTGCAAAAAAAAAAAAAAAAAAAGATTGTTATTTTAAGCACTGTGTTTTGGGGTGTTTTGCTACCCGGAATTAGTGTTGCTCTCACTGACCGGTACAATAGGAAATGGAGCAATCTGCCTTTTTTTTTTTTTTTTTTTTTTTTTGGCTGCGTTGGGTCTTCGTTGCTGTGCGCGGGCTTTCTCTAGTTGCGGCGAGTGGGGGGCTACTCTTTGTTGCGGTGCGCGGGCTTCTCATTGCGGTGGCTTCTCTTGTTGCGGAGCATGGGCTCCAGGTGCGGGCTCAGTACTTCTGGCTCGCGGGCTCTAGAGCGCAGGCTCAGTAGTTGTGGCACACCGGCTTAGTCACTCTGCAGCATGTAGGATCTTCCCGGACCAGGGCTCGAGCCCATGTCCCCTGCCTTAGCAGGCAGATTCTTAACCACTGCGCCACCAGGGAAGTCCCACAATCCACTCTTTTGACCTTGAAGGTGCCAAACTTGATGTCTCTGATGTCTCTTTGACAGTGGGTCTTGGAAAGGCACATCCCTTCTGGAAGCCAGTGAAGAAAGAAACCCAGAAAGTTTGTAGCAAAGCATTCTAAAGAATTCAGTAGGAAAGGGCTGATGTGGCCAGTAGTCCTAGAATAATCACAGAATAGGAGAGCTCTATGTGGTAACTAGATTGCTTTTACTTCTGTTTTTTATATTACACAGTTCATTTTTTAATTATACAAGTGATTCATTGATACATTCTCATCATCAATTTTCAGATAATACAAAATAGACTTTTAAAAAAGCCAAGTGAGGGCTTCCCTGGTGGCGCAGTGGTTGAGAGTTCGCCTGCCGATGCAGGGGACACGGGTTCGTGCCCTGGTCCGGGAAGATCCCACATGCCACGGAGCGGCTGGGCCCATGAGCCATGACCGCTGAGCCTGCGTGTCCGGAGTCCGCAAGGGAGAGGCCACAACAGTGAGAGGCCCGCGTACCGAAAAAAAAAAAAAAAATATATATATATATATATATAAAAGCCAAGTCTCCTTTCCTTCTCTGCTTTTCTTTCCATGCCTCACCCTCCACACATACCCAGCCATCCCATACCTCCCCTGTTCCACGGGTAACCGTAAATGATAGTTTAGCATTTAAGCTTCCAGACTTTTCTCTGTGCATTTATGTACATATGCATGCATATATATATAGAGAGAGAGAGAGAGACCAAATATTAGTAAGATTATATAATATATGTACTAAGTACAGTAATTTTGTATTTTTCTCTGTTTATTTCCCTTTTGTTTTCTCTATCTAAGAAAGTCTCTTTTTAAGATCTTTCTAGGACTACTCAGCCTGTCTTCATTTTTTTTTGCGGTACGCGGGCCTCTCACTGCTGTGGCCTCTCCCGTAGCGGAGCACAGGCTCTGGACGCGCAGGCTCAGCGGCCATGGCTCACGGGCCCAGCCGCTCTGCGGCATGTGGGATCTTCCCAGACCGGGGCACGAACCCGCGTCCCCTGCATTGGCAGGCGGACTCTCAACCACTGCGCCACCAGGGAAGCCCTGTCCCCACTTTTACATCAGAACATTAAGTGGGAGAAGGACCCCTTAGCACCTGTCTTAAGGGTGGGAGTGATACTCAACACGAGGAATGAAGGAGAAGACTAAATTCTCTGAGTGGTAGCCAATAAATCATTTGTCCCTCCCAAATTGTAAATTCTCTTTCTGGGCAAATCCTTGAGCACTTTGAGTTATAGCTGATTAAATAAGGCTCTATTCCCTTATAACATTTCAAAGTGAGTAACCCAAGAGAACAAAGAAATGCCATGCTGTCTTTTCTGACCAGCCTCAGGAGCCATACACCATGACTCATTATGCCCTGTTCTACTGGTCATACAAAGCACTCGTAAGTCAGCGTGGGAGGGCACTACACAAAGACGTGAACACCAGAAGATGAGGATCAGTAGGGCCGTGTTGGAAGCCGTGTGTCACAAGGCCCTGCCACAGCTGTGAATTTTGAGTGACTGACACAGGCTTTAAACTTATTGGATTCCCTCACTGCAGGTGGGCAAATCCCAGATTACCAATAACCATGTAGACTTCATAAGGACAGCCAGAAAAATCTCTTCTTTTGTCTCTCTTTAAAGAATAAGCGGTTCTGGGCAACTATCCAGTTATATTACGGTGTTAACCTACCTTATTTGTGAGCCACTGTATCCACACCTCTCACGGCCCCTTTCTGGGCGTCTCCAAAGATAATTATTCATAACTCTCCCATATTCTGGGTCTGCAAAAGAACCCAGTCCCCAAACTCATGTTTTGTTTTAGGTACCATCTTGCCTTTTATGAGTCAGAATCTCTTAAACACTGTATACTAAACAAATTATAAGAGGCCTGCCTGAGAGAATGATGAAAACCAAAATAATTTTGGAGGAACATGTTAAGTTTCCAGAATCCAGTGAAACAGTTCTTGAGAATGACAGTTGTACCATCAAATGCAATCAGGTAAAACAAGCAGAAAGTATGAAGTTTTTAATATAGAAGGGAAGCCAAATCATCATGAGTTTCAGGTGTAATCTTACCATGTAATGTTTTCTAGTAAAATAAGTACTTAATGTCATTTCATAATTTAAGTTCTTGATATATTTAAAAAGCAGTCGTCTCTTTAGAATAGTGCTTTAGTTGGAAGCATTGTATTAATTCCATCCACAAATAAATTACTTTTAAAGAACATTTTGGGACTGCCCTGGCGGTCCAGTGGTTAGGACGCCGTACTTCGAATGCTGGGGGCGCAGTTTCCATCCCTGGTTGGGGAACTAGAATCCCACATGCCACACGGTGCAGCCAAAAATATTTTTTTAAAAAAAGAACATTTTATTGCTTTTTAAAAATATTTGAAGTGTTTAAGATGGACTACACTTTATTCTAGTTAGGATTTCTAATATTTTCCATGTCAAAACCAATTTTTGTAAGCAGATTTTGCCTCCTTATCTTTGTTATAAAATTAAAAGTCCAAATGAAATGTACATGAAGACATTTTATTAGTGATTTAAGATTACATTAATCTTTAAAATTTCTGAATGAAATTGGTTTCTTAATAAAATTCAGGATAAATGCTATAGTAGTTAATTAAAACACAAAGATAAATATCTTCCATGGAGAAAGATCTGAAATAAATTTCCATATCTGCAGGCTGACTAGTTTTCAAGGCCATTTAGCTGTTTCTTCCATGCTGCTAAGTCAAAATGAGTTAATTGAAATTTTTCTTTCCATTCATTTCCTGGATCACCCTAAAGATTAGAAAAGCACACCAAAGGCCTTGCTTTTCCCATTATTTATTTGCTTTCCTCTCTGGGGATTTTTCCTACTGGTCAGCTAATCAGAGTGAGTAGCATTATTTTAACAGTAGTAAACAATAACAGCAATAATAACTATAATATTGGCCCCTATTAGTATACCACTGGATACTTTGTGTTCATTTATCTTATGAATTCTGGGACTTCCCTGGTGGCGCAGTGGTTAAGACCCTGAGCTCCCAATGCAGGGGGCCCGGGTTCGATCCCTGGTCAGGGAACTAGATCCCACATGCATGCCGCACATGCATGCCGCACCTAAGAGTTCACGTGCCACAACTAAGGAGCCCACCTGCCACAACTAAGGAGCCTGCAAGCCACAACTAAGACCCGGCACAACCAAATAAATAAATGTTAAAAAAAAATCTTATGAATTCTGTATAATTATCCCATCCTACAGTTCATGCTGAAGTTATGAGACATTAAGCCACTTGTTCAAAGTTACACAATAGACAGTGGAGTTGGAGATTGAATTCTCCAGAGCCTGTGCTCTTGACCACGTACATAAAATGCAGCCTTGTTTCAACTGTTCATGTTCAAACATCACAGATGGAAAGTATTGCTCTCTGATTCAGCCTTGACACCAGCTTCATGTCCCATTCCCCCCCAGATTCGTCGGGTACTGCTGCCACCTTGCAGCCCTGTTCCCCTCTGTTTGGCATCCCTGTTCTGCCTGTGACAGCAGGCACTGCTGCAGATGGTTGAGTGTTTCTGGCCGCACTCCCTATCTGCCTCTCCAGACACTCCCTTTTCCGCTGGTTGCCAGCATGTTCCCTCTACTCCACCCTGTGGCTCCTGTTCTTCCTGTCTGCCGCATTGTGTCTGAGTAGGCTTTCCATATCTGCTGATGACACTGACTGCTAAGCAAAAAGAAAGAGGGAAATTTAAGGCCAGGATAAGAAGCCAATCAATATGGAGGATAAAAGGTCACAGGAGAACCATAATTAAAATGTGAATCCCAGGGCTTCCCTGGTGGCGCAGTGGTTGAGAGTCCGCCTGCCGATGCAGGGGACACGGGTTCGTGCCCCGGTCCAGGAAGATCCCACATGCCAAGGAGCGGCTGGGCCCGTGAGCCATGGCCGCTGAGCCTGCGCATCCGGAGCCTGTGCTCCGCAACACGAGAGGCCACAACAGTGAGAGGCCCGCGTACAGCAAAAAAAAAAAAAAAAAAGTGAATCCCAGACAGAAAAGAATGGAATAAATGGGAAGAGGTATTGAGAGTTTTAAAATACTGCGAACCTATAGGAAAGACTGGAAACTCCCATAACGTAAAGGAGAGAGGGAAATAAAAATAGTTCTATGGTTCAAATTAATATTCAAGAGTCTATGAATAAGTACAGTAATTGCTAATATCTGTACTTACATGTGATCAGAGTCCTAAATACCAACAAAATGCTTTGGAAATCTGGCACCATCTTAATTAAAGGTAGTGTTGAGCAAACGTGTATTTCCTTTTAATCTTTTTTTTTTAATCCTCATAACAACCCAATCAGAAAGGTATTATCATCATTTTGCAGATTATGAAACTGACACAACTGAAAGGGTAGAACAACTTTTCCAAGACCACCAGCAAGTGAATAGTGGAGCCAGGCAGGAAACCTAAGCAGGCTGGCTCCAGACTCCCTACTCTCAACACTCTGCTCAGCTTCCTCAGCCTGCCGGGATAAACTCTCCCTCACATGAAACCCACAGTCTGGGCCTTGCAGTAGGGATTGCTATCCTCCTTTCAAGGAGGAAAGCTGGCTTTCACAAATAGTACCTTCTCCTCCACAGCATCTCCAAGGCCGAAGGCGAGGTCAGGCTGGCTTCTCCCTATTCTGTGCTCTCCTGTGATTCGAGGTCGGCAAAGGAGCACAGTGCACAATTCAACAAGCCCAAAAGTGGCTTATATTCCACTAGAGAATTCCAGAGCCCACTTACAAAGTCTGCATTTTTATTTGGTTGCCTGAGTGGAGAAAGAAAATTAAAACATACTGTACTATTTTTAATTAATCAACTGCGTGACATGCCTCTAAAATAATTTTCTTAGTTCATTGGCCACATACTCTCTCGTTTCTTCATGTGATGATTTTGCAATATTATTTTTATGGAGAGAATAGAAAGAATTTTCTCCTCTAGCTTATAATATTAAAATTTGGTTTTTGGGGGTTTTTTGCGGTACGCGGGCCTCTCCTGTTGCGGAGCACAGGCTCCGGATGCGCAGGCTCAGCGGCCATGGCTCACGGGCCCAGCCGCTCCGCAGCATGTGGGATCTTCCTGGACCGGGGTACGAACCCATGTCCCCTGCATCGGCAGGTGGACTCTCAACCACTGCGCCACCAGGGAAACCCCTAAAATTTGGTTTTTATTACTGATACTTTAGAGAAATTTCTATTAGCCTCATATCTTGTTATTGATAATGTCATATAAGTTTTAGGATAGTTTTCAATTTGCAGGAACTTCTATCACATTTCTTTCATATAGAAGTAAGATTGCAGCTTATTCCAGTTTTCTTATAGAAGTAAGATTGCAGCGTATTCCAGTTTTCTTATGCAGTGACTAATCTTAGATAGTCTTTGACTTGAAAACACTCATTAATTAGTTACTATTTGAAAACTAGTATATATAGGATGGATAAACAACAAGGTCCTACTGTATAGCACAGGGAACTATATTTCATATCCTTTGATAAACCATAATGGAAAAGAATATATATGTATAACTTAGTCACTTTGCTGTACAGCAGACATTAACACAACATTGTAAATCAAATATACTTCAATAAAAATTATTTAAAAGCCTCTTGGACCTCAAAAAAAAATTAGTTGCTGTTTGATGTTCAGTGAGTAGTGATGATGAGTCTTATATTTTCTCTATGGATGTCACTATTTAAGGTAATATCAGCCATGTATCTACATATTTTGCCAATGTATCCGTATAATTCATTCCTCTCTGTCAACTCTGGTATAATCCAAAGCTTCCTCATTACTTATTTTCAAATTTATCTTTTCCTTTGAATGTTTGGTTTGGTATGATCTGAAATTATGATCTTGAATTTCTTTTTTTTTTTTTTTTTTGTGGTACACAGGCCTCTCACTGCTGCGGCCTCTCCCGTTCCGGAGCACAGGCTCCGGATGTGCAGGCTCAGCGGCCATGGCTCACGGGCCCAGCCGCTCCGCGGCACATGGGATCTTCCCAGCCCGGGGCATGAACCTGTGTCCCCGCATCGGCAGGCGGACTCTCAACCACTGAACCACCAGGGAAGCCCTTGAATTTCTATTTTTGATGTAACCATCATCTTTATCACTTTTGTCTCGTAGTCCTTTAATTTTTATCTAAATAAAAAATATATATTCAAAAACAGACAAATTCAATACATAAATTTTAAAATGATAAAAAGGTACCCATCATATCTATTCAACTCAGGAATCTAGTTCTTATTTGTTCTCTTGAAATGTTCCAAAATGTCTTTTCAAATTACAGTTAAAATGCACATTCAAACTTTATGAACCTTTTGAATAAATATTTTACAGCCTGTTTGTATATGAGTTTCTCTTCTGAATCTTCAAAAAATATGTTTTATATCTTGTCATTGTACCCAGACTGCAAGGCTTGAACAGTTTTACAGTGGACAGACTGTCTTGTTATACGGAGAGCCTAAAGGGAAATCCAAGTTGGCAGGTGTGTTTAAATGCTCCATAAAAGGATTAGAGATGGTTCATCTGACACAGGAACCTAAAAAGGAAACATGTAACTGTTGCAAAACACTGAAGTAGTCCACAGCTTCAGGTAAGCTGAGGCAGCTTTCCCTGCCTGCAACCCTCTCCCAAGAGAAAAAACAGCCAGCAGGGGCTGGTGCAGAATCCAGTTGTGAGTGAGTAGAGAAGACAGTGATCTTAACCAACTGTGGTTGAAATGTTTTACTTCAACAGATTTTACAAAACACTTGACCATGTGAGTATGTTACTGGGGCTTATGTTGTTAACTTGAGGCCCAGCTGCCCACCTGCCCCAAGGTTCTCTGAATCACTCAGTTCCTTTATAATACAGTCTCCTTTTCAGCTTAGGCTACATCAAGTTGTTTCCCATTTTTTGCAAACCAAAGTATCTCCTACAAGTCTCTATTCCGTTTTTCCCAGATTACTGCACTAGACCTGTAACTAGTATGCTAAATGCTATTCCCAATTCCAATTGGTTTCATGCATCCCTGCCAGATTAATCTCCCTATAGCAGAGTCCTGATGATGTCATTGCTCACAACCTCTGAGTACAGACTCATCAACTTGGCATTGAAGGTGGTGGGGTTCAGAACACACTGCCCCAAAATACGACACCAAAATCTTCAATATGGTATTGAATATTGTAAAGCCGAAGGAGTTTGATTAAATAGCAGAAGCAAGATGGTCACTCTGACTCTCTCCCACCCCTTCTTTCCTGAAACAGGCCATAAAACCCTCCTATGAGAGGTACCCTCTCTGTGTCCCTCGGAAAGGAGCATCCTTATCTCCAATGACAAAGGGACACCAAGAGGAATAATAACCAGAGGGCTTGTTAAGTTTCCCCTTGTTCCTTACAATTACCTTCCATTCCTTACCCAGTCATACTGCTCCACCACTGTCCAGTCCTCATCCCACATTGCCTAAATGCACTCGGGTCTGTTTCTTTGGGTCTTCATTTCTGTATGAAAGCTCTCGTGTACTGTAAAACTTATATTAAATAAATGTGTATACTTTTCCCCTGTTAATCTGTCTTTGTCAGTTTACTTTTCAGACCCAGCCAGGGAGCCTAAGAGGGCAGAGGAAAACTTTTCCCTCCCCTACAGAAGCCTCTGTGCAAGGACCCACGGCGGCTCCCAGGCTCACTTGCCACCGCCTTGCTCGAGGGAGTCCTCGCACCAGCCACAGCGGGCAGCTCAGGATCGCGCCCTGAACTTTCCCACCCCCCTGCCTTCGCTCAGGATGCTCCTCCTACACGAAACTCCTCTCTCGCTCAAGCTGTCAAAGTACAGATCCTTCAGGGTCTGTCTCAAATATCCTCTCCTCCATGAAGTTTTTCCTGAGTTTCCAACAAACCTCCATCCCCCAGACAAAGTGCGATTTTTGCCCCGCTTTGACTCACCATAGCTTTGGGTTCTTACCTCCTTAGTGATGCTATATTTGTCCTCAGTTTATCATCATTGTATACAGCAGCCTTACATCTTACACAGGAGTTAGGCTCCAAAGTCAGCGAGCAAGGACAAAAAATGTTATAGTGCAAAAAATCTCTCAAAATTTCCTAAGGTGCCAATTTAGAGAGCAATTACTGCTCTCCCTAGGTCAACGGCACTCTCCTTCAGCACTACAAAGCTAAAGTCAGCCATGGCTTGGCGAAATGTCCAAGCTGTGAAAGACACAGGAACTGAGCAGGACAGTTCTTTTTTTTTTTTAGCTGTGCCACAAGGCTTGTGGGATCTTAGTTCCCCAAGCCAGGCCCACAGCAGTGAAAGCACTGAGCCTTAACCACTGGGCCGCCAGGCAATTCCCAGGACAGCTCTTCATCTCCCATAACACAATCCCTCCAAAGCGGGTGGCAGCTGAGAAGCGTGTGACTCCCCATTTAAATTCTTCTCTTAGTCTCAGTGCATGTGGCTGACTTCCTGTAAACTAAATGCACAGGTGATCGGATTTTGATTTCTGGTTCCACCACTTACTAGATATGTAACCATGGCCAAGTTATTCAATCACTTATTTTCTCTACCCCTCAGTTTACATCTGCAAAAAGGAACAGTAAGAAGGCCCAATTAATAAGCTTGTTGTAAGGGTTAAATTATTGATAGTTAACCTGTAAAATAATACTATTTACCTTCTAGGCTTTCAATGAAAATTAGATGAGCTTACATATATAAAGCACTTAGAAAAGTGTCTTGGCATATGTTAGTGCTCAATAAATATTACCTATTTTTAAAAGTTTTTAAAAAATCTTATTGGAGTACAGTTGACTTACAATGTTGTGTTTAATTTCTGCTGTACAACAAAGTGACTCAGTTTTACATATATATATATTCTTTTTCACATTCTTCTCCATTATGGTTTATCACAGGATATTGTCTATAGTTCCCTGTGCTCTACAGTAGGACCTTGTTGTTTATCCATCCTCTATATACTAGTTTGTATCTGCTAATCCCAATCTCCCAGTCCTTCCTTCCCCCACTCTCCTCCCCTTTGGCAACCGCAAGTCTGTTCTCTATAAATATTACCTGTTATTATTACTTATCTCTCTGTCTTACTTTCTTCTGCTGCTTGTAAAAGATTAGATGAGAAGCACTTACTATCGCAGAGCAAGTACTCTGTAAGGGTTAGGTATTATTATTATCATTATTATCATTTCACTACTGTGTCCTCCCTATTGCAAGTTTCTTGGGGGCAGGGACATTATCTTTCACAACTTTGTGTCCTTGCAGTGACTCAAAATAGTGCCTGGTGCATATGTCACTCAAAAGATAGTCGAAAATCAGATAATGTTTTCCCCCTCCAAATTCTCGTTACATGGATTTAATTTTTACAAGTTCATAAAGAAATAAACGAAGTGTGTATTCATGAATACCTGAATGGCTCTCCTACCCTCTGAAACGGTCTTTACCGTCTTGGGCACAACGCTTCATCGCAAGAACTCCCCCAGGGGGCGCTGAAGAACTTCCTGAATAAGGACTTATTCACGTACCAGAGTTGGAATGTGAATTACTTGGGGGTAAATGTTGACTTTGGCTTCTCTGAGTTTTACTGAGGACATTTGTACCATAAAAACTGATCTTTAAAGCTAGTAATTCATGATCTGTGGTTTGAAACCACCTTGGAAATGATTCCAGGACACCAAGAAATATATAATCCTAGATTTGTAACTGATTACAATTTTTTTTCTATCTTAGGTCTCCTGTCTTTTAAATAAAGATAATAATACCAACTGACCTCAAAACCTTGGTGACGAATAATAAACATGATGCTTAGGAAGTTAATGTGACGAGAGGACTAGAGTCTATTAGTTAAAAGACCCATTGTCAATATGTGTTTATGTGTAGCTGATTCACTTTGCTGTACAGCAGAAACTAACACAACATTGTAAATCAACTATATTCCAGTAAAAATTAATTTAAAAATAAAAATAAAAGACTCCATTATCAGAGATAATTCTTTCCATACGTGTACTTATTAGGAAGGTTTTTCCCTTTTTACAGCTCACATCTTTCAAAGGGACCACATGGAGAGAGAGAAAGGGAGACTCTCAGACAGCAGCATCACTGAAATCACCTTTCCAGTGAATGAGATAGATGACAGAGGTGTCAGCCAGATAGAGCTCTGTTGACCCAGGTAGGTGTCAAATACTCCTCTGTCTTAGTTTAACAAATGGGAAAACATTATTCTCCTAGCAACTTGTGTGATCTTTTCTCTTAGGAATGAGACCCACCTCTGTTGGGAAAATTCCATGGTGAGCCTGCTTGGAAGCTGAGACCTAAGTGTGAGGAAGCACTGCCCAGCCTAGAACAAGGAGAGGGATTTGTTGATTGCAATGGAGAAGGCTTTGGGGAGGCGGAGCTGTTGAGATGACAGAAAGCTGGCTGTGCCCTGTGAGATGCATCCGTCCAGCGACCTCACAAACCCTTGGCAAAGTTATTAACCTCACGCAGTACTTGGCAGATAAGGAGTTCAGTGGAAACAGTGAAGAGAGTGCTTCTAACGTCCATCTTGGCCTAAGGCAGCAACACAGGGAGCCCTGAGGAAGCAAGCTTCCAGGGATTCACAGAAATCTCAAAGCTGGATCTGGACTCACACAGTCCATAAATTTACGTGGGTGCCAGCACCAACTTTTCCTAAGTCTCTGAAGGGTGGGAAGGCCCCAATCCCATCTGGTTTACATTAGTAGTAATAGTAAGATAAAGGTAGCTTATTTACAAAATTATGCATCTTTAAACAAAATGGAGGGAAAATAAGAAAAAAACATTTTTAAGTACTTTTAAGTCAAACAGTAGAGCATTTTGCCTACAAAGCCAGGCAGACCACTTTTATGAGAGCAGAAATAAATGATAAGAAGGGAACTTCCTTGCTGTGTTAACAATTTTGAGCAAAGTGTGGGAAAATACTTTAAAACAGAGATTGTTTTACTTTATTCTAACACCTATCCAGAAATCAAGGGTCCTCAAACAGATATTTGAATTTTATCCTTTCTTATCTGAAGATTTAGTTTTTTAGAATAAAGTTAGCTTTTTTCTTATTACAAAAATAACACATGGCTATTTTTAAAGTTTTAAAACACAAGAGGATAAATACACACCTTTTAAAATTATTATTATTATTTTTAAAAAACCCAAACTCCTGGGACTTCCCTGGTGGCTCAGTGGTTAAGAATCCACCTGCCAACGCAGGGGACACGGGTTTGATCCCTGGTCGGGGAAGATCCCACATGCTGCGGAGCAACTAAGCCCATGCGCCACAACTACTGAGCCCACGTGCCACAACTACTGAAGCCTGTGCGCCTAGAGCCCGTGCTCCATAACAAAGACAAGTCACCGCAATGAGAAACCCGCGCACCACAACGAAGAATAGCCCCTGCTCGCCGCAGCTAGAGAAAGCCCGCATGCAACAACAAAGACCCAACGATGGGGCCTCCCTGGTGGCGCAGTGGTTGAGAGTCCGCCTGCCGATGCAGGGGATACGGGTTCGTGCCCCGGTCTGGGAGGATCCCATATGCCGCGGAGCGGCTGGGCCCGTGAGCCATGGCTGCTGAGCCTGCGCATCCGGAGCCTGTGCTCCGCAACGGGAGAGGCCACAACAGTGAGAGGCCCGCATACCACAAAAAAAAAAAAAAAAAAAAAAAAAAAAAGACCCAACGATGAAGACCCAATGCAGCCATAAATAAATAAATTTTATTAAAAAAAAACCAAAACCGGGCTTCCCTGGTGGCGCAGTGGTTGAGAGTCCGCCTGCCGATGCAGGGGACACGGGTTCGTGCTCCGGTCCGGGAGGATCCCACATGCCGCGGAGCGGCTGGGCCCGTGAGCCATGGCCGTTGAGCCTGCGCGTCCGGAGCCTGTGCTCCGCAATGGGAGAGGCCACAGCAGTGAGAGGCCCACATACCTCAAAAAAAAAAAAAAAAAAAAAACCAAAACCAAAACCCTAAGTCCCTCATGGTTTTCAGGGAAGTTTTTATTTGTTTATTATTTAGTTATTTGTTTGTTTGGTTTTGGCTGTGTTGGGTCTTTGTTGCTGCGTGCGGGCTTTCTCTAGTTGCGGCGAGTGGGGGCTGCTCTTCGTTGCGGTGCACGGGCTCTAGGTGCACGGGCTTCAGTAGTTGTGGCACACGGGCTCAGTAGTTGTGGCTTGCGGGCTCTAGGTGCACGGGCCTCAGTAGCTGTGGCACACGGGCTTAGTTGCTCCGTGGCATGTGGGATCTTCCTAGACCAGGGCTCAAACCCATGTCCCCTGCATTGGCAGGTGGATTCTTAACCACTGCACCACCAGGGAAGTCCACGCCTTTTTAAAATTATAAAGTAAATTGATCTCCAGCCTCCATGAAATGCAAAGATCATTCTCAGTATGGTAGGAATAGCGTATGCTGAGGGTGAGTTAGAGGTGAAGGTTATAGAACTGTCATTGTAGCTTCAGGAAAAAAAAATAAAAGAAGAAAGAACTTTTCACTTTACACATTGAATTAGCTGGACTCCTAGTGGCACAAGACAGAAGCTGACTTGAGCCAGCTTAGCCAAATATTATGCATCTTTAAACAAAATGGAGGGAAAATAAGAAAAAAACATTTTTAAGTACTTTTAAGTCAAACAGTAGAGCATTTTGCCTACAAAGCCAGGCAGACCACTTTTATGAGAGCAGAAATAAATGATAAGAAGGGAATGATAAGAATTATTGCATAATTTTGCAATAAGTTTATTGGCTCACATGTCGAACTGTAGGACAGGGAAGGACAACTGTATCAAAACCTCTTACTTTCAGGATGCTCCCTCTCCATCTTTCTTCTCTGCTTCTCTTGCCAGTTTCAGTTCATTCTCTCAAACCAGCTGCTGCATGAGAGATACTGTGGCCTTCAGGCTCACATCTTCACCATGTGCATGGGCCTCATAGATAAGAGAGTGGACCAATTCTTACCAATAACACGAGTGCTATTTCCAGAAGAATAGAAAAGTTTTGGAAGAAAAAACGTTTTCAGTATATCCTTTGCTGCCTTCCCTACCACATACACTAATACACATACTCTTCTTCCCATACATACAATTCCAAAAATGTCCTTGTATAGCCGCTATGTAGCCACGCATATCCTTGTCCCAGCTCCAGGATCTTTATGTTATGTCAATTCACCATCAGGATGGATGAGGGGGCCTCGTTTCCTTATAACTTACAAATAAACAATAAACCTAAATCTCCTCAATGCACCTAAATATACAATGGGGGGGGGGGGGAAATAAGATAAACATTCTTTCAAAAGGAATGTTCAAAAGGGAAAACTGAGAAAGCAACGCTCAGAGCACAGACCACTTCTTCCTGGACAGGGATAGCAAGTCTGTAGACTTAAAGCATTGAACCTTGGAGGGTGCTTTGTAGAGGGTACCACTAAGGCTCTGTGTGTCTACAAATATCCTAGTTGAATGGGCAGAATTGTAAGTTTATAGATAGGGTACAACTGCTGCTGTTTCCACGTGGTAACTTTCTGAGCCCAAAATTTTGCCAGGGCTGCTTGGACATTATTGAACTCAGTGGCATTTAAATTGAATGGAGAGTAGAAAAAGAAAGATGTGATATATGCATATATCAAATCATTATGTAGTACACCTTAAGATTATACAATGTTATATGTCAATTATATTTCAATAAAACTGGAAAAAATAAAATTAAAAATAAATTTTAAAAAAGAAAAGAAAGGAAAGGAAGGGAGGGAGGGAGGGAAGAAGGACCTGCAAAGGAAAGAAGCACTTGCTGTCTTTTACAGTAGGCATTTACACTTTATTATTTTACTGAATGCAGGATTTTAGGCAGATCTGAGTAGAGGGTAAAGAAACTCCTAAAGGGAGAGTAGGATACCCTTCTCTTTACTGAGGGAAATCTTTAGGCAAAATTTTTTAAATCTTTATTTTTATGAAGTAACAAATATAAAAACTCATTGGTAAGTATAAATATTGACAAAGAGAGCAAACCCATGAAATGGCCAGTATCTAAAGATCATCTTAGAAAAAAAGGAGACATGGTAACTTAGCAGCAAAGACAAGCAGATGCACAACCGTACAGGAAATTATTTGGTTCCAGACTGACTTTTCTGGTATTTAGGTGTAAGTTCAGTAGGTTATTTCAAGCCAGATGAGATAACGGGAGAATATATTTAACCCAGCGATCCCGGCTGCGGAGTAACTAGGGCAGAAGAATCTGATGCGACCTGACTTCTAGGTGTGCCCAGAGTAAAGGACTGGGGTGGGAGCAGGGGGGGCAACCACCAAAGTGTCCTCAGCAGACAAGCATGTTCAATAATTTCTTATTTTGCTTCACCATTCTGAGTTCAAAGAATCCATAAAAACCGTAGTCATCTGTACAGAGCAACATGAGGTAGCAAAAATTACAGAGAGATGGCTCAAAAATACAAAAGTTTTAGGAAAGTTAAGTTCATACAACTCAGAAAATATAAAAGTTAAGTTTTTCCAATAAGGGTTAATACCACATTATTCATATACAATTCGCTCCGTTCTGAACGTAAAATTGTAGATGAAATGAAAAATAGAATTAAAAAAATGTGTTTACTGGATCGTTTGAGTTATACTATTCTGAATATTCTAGTTCCATTTGTATTTAATTACTTAAGAAGAATAGAGGAACCCATATCAGTGAAAGAAATGTTGATCTTTATAGAGAAATGTAAGATCCATAACAGCATCATCAATATAATTAAAATACTATTTCAATATTTACAAAACTAATATAAATTTTTTCCTTAACGTCTGTTTTTAGTCTAGAAAGCAGCTATTGTTCCTCAGATACCCGTCTCTTAGACTTTTCCCTTAGTGGTTTTGAGTTTGGTGTCTATGAGATTCTTAGACAGTGGGGAAATGACTCCCCAAATTTGTATTTCAAAAGTAGTTTAATAATTTTGTTGAAAATGAAAAAAATATTACTTTCACATTGAAACTTTACTTTCTTGTTCTTATATGCACAGGAGGGGGGAAATTATGTAAACATTCTTTTTTTTTTTTAATATCTATTTATTTGCCTGCACGGGATCTTAGTTGCGGAATGCGGGATCTTTTTTTTTTTTTTTTTTTTTTTTTGGTTGCGGCACACCAGGGATCGAACCCCACGCCCTGCATGGGAAGAGCGGAGTGTTAACCCCTGGACCACCAGGGAAGCTCCCTATGTAAATGTTCTGAGTGAAAAGGATATTTGGTATTCTAGTAACTACGCAACAAACTATTTTAAAAGTTGAGGTAGACTGTACATTTAAAAATAGTTAAATTTTACACTGTTTATTTTACCACAATAAAAACAATTGAAAAAAAGGTAGAATTAGACTTATAGATAGGCAGCGCTTTTTTTTTTAAATAAAATTTTATATTTATTTATTTTTGGCTGCATTGGGTCTTCATTGCTGCGCTCGGGCTTTCTCTAGTTGCAGCGAGCAGGGGCTACTCTTTGTTGCGGTGCGCGGGCTTCTCATTGCGGTGGCTTCTCTTGCTGTGGAGCACGGGCTTTAGGTGCGCGGGCTTCAGTAGTTGCAGCACACAGGCTCAGCAGTTGTGGCTCGAGGGCTCTAGAACACAGGCTCAGTAGCTGTGCCGCACAGGCTTAGTTGCTGCGCTGCATGTGTTATCTTCCCGTACCAGGGATCAAACCTGTGTCCCGGATTCTTAACCACTGTGCCCCCAGGGAAGTCCTGGCAGTGCATCTTTTAGACACATTATTAAATTTGCCACTTCACTGATTGGTTGCTTATTTTTTCATGACCAAAAAATAATATGTTCCAGATCTGCACTATTCAATACAGTAGCCACTAGCCACATGCAGCTTTTGAGCACTTTCACTGTGGCTTGTCCAAACTGACATACGCTGTAAGTGTAAAATACTCTGGATTTCAAAGACTTATACCAAAAAAGTAAAATAGCTCAGTAATAGGTTTTTTTACTGATGACATATTGCCTTGATAATATTTTGGATATAATGAATTAAATAAAATATACTAAGACAATTAATTTCACCTGTTTCTTTTTACTTTTTTATGTGGCTACTAAAACATTGACAATTACACTCATAACTGGCACTATATTTTCGATGGTCAGTGCTGCTCTGGACAGACTTTCTTACAGCAGGAAGAGCTTAGTTAACCCTTTTCTGCACATCCTGGGGAGAGGAGGGTAAAGGACAATGTGGGCAATTTTCCCAGGAAACGAAAACCTCCAACCTAAAAATCAAGAAATTATTCCTATGATGGGATACTGGGATATTTGTCTTGAACTGTATGACTCCAAAATCTGTTCCAAAGCCATCATTTTATGAAGTTTTACTTTTTAGGTTTAACCAGAAAAGCTAAATCCTCTGACACTTCTCCCAATAATTTACCCAAAATATTTGAAAAGGAATATTCCAATGTGGACAAAAACAGTATAGTATTTTTCCTTCTAGGATAGAATTTTACAAAATTTACAGAAACACTTTGTTCACAGGTAGCATTTAGATTCAGCACGCTATCTACCTCTTTCAGTCCTCTCAAGCCACCCTCTTCTCTTCAGAGTACCACGCACAAAACCTCAAGCCCCAAGCCTTGCACCAAATCCCTGTTGCTTTCTAGCATGAAAGAGAAATCACATGAATATTCACTTCCTTCCTGACTTGTAGTTGCAATTGGGTTTGGTTATGAATCCCCACCAATCAGTTGTCTCTCCATCCTTCCGCTTCGGTTTTCTCCCTCTCCCTCCTCCACGTGCGCCCCTCCTTCCCTCTCCTCTCTCTGGCTCTCTCACATTTCTGGTGAGCGTGGTGTTGGATGCTCTCTGACTTAGTGGCCTCTTCTGTTTAAAACTTTCAGTGCGCATCCAAACAATTTACCTCGTTCTCAAAGAAAACCAGCTCTGGAAGAGCTTGACATTATTGGGAGCAAATCTAGTAGGTTTGTGTGCAGGTCAAAAATTTTGTAAACTGAAGCTTCTGAGAAATGCGGGGTCAACAAACAAATTCTAAAGGACTTTGTGAAAATTAGATTTGTCTCACTTTCCTTTTCCCAAACTATGTCTAATACCTTTTAAATTCCCAATATTTCTGATTTAGAGAACATCAACACTCTTTTAAAAGTCAACAAAACCGGCGGCTTCCCTGGTGGCACAGTGGTTGAGAGTCCGCCTGCCGATTCAGGGGACACGGGTTCGTGCCCAGGTCCGGGAAGATCCCACATGCTGTGGAGCGGCTGGGCCCGTGAGCCATGGCCGCTGAGACTGCGCGTCCGGAGCCTGTGCTCCGCAACGGGAGAGGCCACAACAGTGAAAGACCCGCGTACCGCAAAAAAAAAAAAAATTAAAAAGTCAACAAAACCAAGTTCGCTTGCTTTCTCATTACACAGGGTATATCTATCTCGCTACGCTAATGTTGACATTTTTTTAAGTTGTTTTAACAGAAGGGAATGTTTGTTTAAATTTGTACCCTGTCCTTGATGACAGTTCCATTGCTTTCTTCTTTAGTTGCTGAAGGGGCAGAGAGGGACAGAGGATAACTTTCTCCATTCTAATCTGATTATAACTGGGTAGGAAGGGGGAAAATGCCAGTTCAGAAGCATTTGGGTGGACCTGGAGATTATACTAAGTGAAGTAAGTCAGACAAAGAAAGACAAATATCATATGATATCACTCATCTGTGGAATCTAATTGGAAAAAAAATGACACAAACGAACTTATTTTTAAAACAGAAACAGACTTACAGATATCGCAAACAAACTTATGGTTCCCAAAGGGGAACCGTCGAGGCGGGCAGTGGGGGAGGGATAAATCAGGAGCTTGGGAGGAACATACACACGCTACTATATATAAGATAGACAGCCAACAAGGACCTACTGTAGAGCACAGGGAACTCTGCTCGATATTCTCTGATAACCTATATGAGAAAAGAATCTGAAAAAGAATGAATATATATACGTATATGTATAACTGAGTCACTTTACTGTACACCTGAAATTAACACAACACTGTAAATCAACTATACTTCAATAAAATTTTTTTAGAAAAAGAAAAAAAAGCAGCATTTGGGACAGAGACACTCATAGAATGGAGAATGAGGGTAGCATCAAGGCCACATTGTGAACGGCCACTCAGGGTTCTTGCCCAGCATGACCCTCAACTTTAGCCCTGTTCCCTGTGACCCAGACTCAAATGGACAAAGCCCAGTCCCAGACTCCCAGATCTGACCTTCTGTACTGTGAGAAGTGAGGGTAAATTAGCCATCACTTTACAAAAGTTTGTAAAGTGTCCTTGACTTGACCCCAATTAAATTATACTGGGACCAGTGGAACACAGGTGTCTTAGTTATTTCTCATGTTCCCCAAACTGATAAGTTCCAGAGATATGATTCTCATGGTGAAGAGATAAATTTGCTTCCTCATGAAATTGTGATTTTTACCAAAATATAAGCTTTAAGGACGCCAAAATGAATGTGAACTGGTACCTACTATGTTCATTATTTTCATAGCATAGAGCTCTGTCCTGGGAGTTTGGGGATCTAGGTTTCCATACTCAGATTTGCTAACTGGATTTGTGACTTATGACAAGCCACATGTACTCTCTAAGCCTTAGTTTTCTCATCTGTGAAGTGAAAATAATAATATCTACCTTATCTTCCCCAAGGTTTGCTGTTATGAGGATCGAATGAGATAACATATAAAAATGATTGTAAACTATAAAGCCAAAGGTGTTACTAACCAAATGTAAAATTAAACCATCCCTTTTGGATTTGAAAATGAAACCATTTGGGAACCCAATTTCATGTTTGACATAGTAAAAAGGGTTCTCTTTGTTATAAAAGCTTAGCAGCAGTGTAACCACTATAACTGTCCCCAAGGGCTTAGAGACAGACACCGTATAAACCATCAAGATCGAGATGTATAAGGAGAAAAGTTTCAGCTGCAGTGAAATCAAATGGTCCCCGGATCTGAAGGGTCTATGTAAGATTTTTTTCTAATAATGTTTAAATTTTTAAATTGTGTTAATAAATACATAATAGAAAATCTACCATCTTAACTGTTTTTAAGTGCACAGTTCAGTAGTGTTAAGTATTGATACATTCACATTGCTGTGCACAGACCTCCAGAACTTTTTCAACCAGCAAAACTGAAACTCTGTACCCATTCGACAACTTCCCCTCCCCACTAGCCCCTGACAACCACCATTCTGCTTTGTGTTTCTGTGTGTGTGACTACTTTATATCCCTCGGGTAAGTGAAATCCTACAGTACTTGTCTTTTTGTGACTGGCTCATCTCACTTGGCGTAATGTCCTCGTGGTTCATCCATGTTGTAGCCTGTGACAAGGTTTCCTTCCTTTTTAAGGCTGAATCATATTCCACTCTACGTGTATACCACATTCGGTTTATCCTTTTCACCAGCTGATGGACATTCAGGTTGCTTCCACCTCGTCTATGTAAGGTGTTTGTTATAACAGTAGGGTGCTCCGAATTAGTTCGCTTGTTTAAGATCAAAGGAACCCACACACGGATCACCTTCAACGAACGAGAAGACGTGGTGTAAGCATGTGTGGGAACTTGTGGGGACAAGAAAGGAGGGTCCCTCTGGATACTGCCTCCCCCAGCTGCTTCTGCTTCAGGAGACTGGGTCAAAGGAACTACGGGAACCAGGACTTGTGTTCACAGCAGCAACCTTAGCTAAAATGACTCACCTTCTTTTGGGGATATCTAGCATTTATAGTTACCCAAAGAGAGATTTTATTTGAGCCAGTTTGTCACACCTACGGTGGAGTATGATCCTGGGGCAGCATGCTGGCCACACGGCCGCAGAGGCAGGTCACCTCCTCATGCCTTCGGTCACTGTCTTCAGCTTGTTCTCCAGCCCTGGATGTTGTCTGCTGTGACTAGGGGAGCACGCTTAGCTTCTCCCGAAGCTCGCGCCACAGGCAGAATAGCTCAGAGACGAGGCAACCGTTTAAGTCTCTGACTTGGGGATGGAGCTGCCAGTGTTTGAGTTTATGCCTCATAGAACACGTACATACATACATCCAAACTTGAGTTCCATGTCTCCTTCATTCTTCCCCTTAGCACCTTTCATTCATTCATTTCTTCATTTCTTCATTCATTCATTCACTCATTTAATTGTACTGTCATTCAACAAAAATGCATCAAGTCCTCGGTGTCTAGTGCCTTCATCTGCCCCTCCCACCCGCCTCTCAGAGGCCCTGATGGTATCCTGTGCAGGCAGTATTCATGCTCTGGACCTATGGAGGCTTCTTCTCCACATCAAAAATTGGAGGCTTGGGCTTCCCTGGTGGCGCAGTGGTTGAGGGTCTGCCTGCCAATGCAGGGGACATGGGTTCGTGCCCTGGTCTGGGAAGATCCCACATGCCGCGGAGCGGCTGGGCCCGTGAGCCATGGCCGCTGGGCCTGCGCGCCCGGAGCCTGTGCCCCGCAACGGGAGAGACCACAACAGTGAGAGGCCCACATACCGCAAAAAAAAAAAAAAAAATTGGAGGCTCAATGCTTCAATCCTTCAGATCTCTGCTGTCTTAATTAATTAATTAACATATTAATTAAAGTGACAAAATGTGCGTTAACTGGTGTCAATATGGTATGCATTTCAGGTAAATTATTCACTCTTAAAATAAAGCCCTTCTGAGGACAGCACTTTCACCCAAAGGAACAGGACTTGCTCCATAATTTGTGGGTCTCGGGGCAAAATGAAAATGCAGGGCACCTTGTTCAAAATTAAGAGTTTCAAGACAGGAACAGCAGACCATCAGACCAAGCACAGGGCCCTTCTAACTGTGAGGACCCTGCAGCTGCACGGGTTGCACTCTTATGAGGCCAGCTCAGCAAAGCAGTGATGTCAAGTTGGAATGTGAAGCACCACAGCAGACCATTAGGGAAGATGGTCTGGATGGGTGATTCTCTTGCTATCTTTCAAATTATGCCATGCAGGCCAGTCTCTGTTGAAACCACTTGTAAAGCTATATTTACTGGAGTAGAGAAAAGAGAAAAGCTCTCTGAAGGTCACTAGGATGTCGGAAGAAAAAAGAGTCAAACAATGATAGAGTAATAGGTTAAATAATGTGCCCAAGGTCATATATGCAGTAGTGTTTGAGCCAAGACTACAGAGCACTTGTTCACTCCTTTCTACCTTCCGCCTGACTCTGGCACTACAGTGTTTACAAGGCTTGGAAACACAGGGAAAACAGCAGATTTATGTTGGTTTGTTCAGATTGACATTTCGACCTATTGCTTTAAATGTACCTGAAAAGGTGTCTGAAGGTTGAAAACAACGCATTGAGCATATTTTTTGAAATTGTAACTAGCATACTGTTTAAGAATAAATGTATCTTCATGAATGCAGTTGCACAACATTGTGAATGTACTTAATGCCACTGACTTGTACCCCTAAAAATGGTTAAATGGTAAATTTTATGTGTATCTAGCACAATAAAAAATAAAATAAATTTATCCTAGACTTCCCAACTTTTCAGACACCCAGTATGTGTACTAACATTGAAAGGCACCCAATATAATTACTGAGTGAAGAATTATCCCATACTGGGGATAGGATGTATCACTTATATATAAGAATACTGAAATGGAGAGTAGAAAGGAGCCTGCAGGGGTTTTGGAGTGATCATATATATACTTTTTAAATCATTTTTGTAAAAATATTTCTATGGGGGAAGGAAAAAAGAAGAAACAAATATATCAGAAACAGGCCTGACAGTATGGAGTGGGAGAGACAGCCTGAAGTTGCAGGTGTTGGGCTGCCTGACTGGTCACTGTTGAGCAGTATGAGATGTGTTTCTTTATTATGAGCACAGACCCATCCCCTGGGTTCAGAGGCATGCTCTGAAAATAACCTGGGGGACTTCCCTGGTGGTGCAGTAGTTAAGACTCCATGCTCCCAATGCAGGGGGCCTGGGTTTGATCCCTGGTCCGGGAACTAGATCCCACATGCATGCCACAACTAAAGGCCGGCCTGCCACAACTAAGGAGCCCACATGCTGCAACAAAGACCTGACACAACCAAATAAATAAATAAATATTTAAAAAATAAATAAATTTAAAAAATAAAAATAACCTGGACCCCTGGGTGTAGAATGAACCTGACTGGTTACCTGGTCTAATTTCCCACCTGGATATACAACTTTCTACATCTTCTTTATCTCACCCCTTACTCAACCCCCGCCCATCCTGTTACCATAGACCAATGACTGTTAGGAAGTTTTCTTGTATTTAATATGAAAGCTACCCCCTTATAACCAATAGTGATTTATTCTAGTTCTTCTCTCAAGGGCATAATAGAAAACAAAATCAATTCCATCTTCCATGTGCTAGCCCTCTATTTGCCAGCTTCCATGTCCAACCTTCCTCTTCTCTTTCTGGAGAAGTAAGCACCCTCATTCAACCTCCATGTGTTCCTACGCTGTTTTAGTTGTTTTCCTATGGACGCAGTTTATCTGTTTTTAAATTGTGACATCCTTTTTAAATGTGGTAATACTCTAGGTGTGGACTAAACAAAGTATGATAAACTGTACTTCTATTGTGCAACCCAAGATTATATTAACTTTTTTAGCAGTCATATCACACTGATGGCTCTCGGTGAGTTTATCATCACCTGAAAGTTGAGGATTGCTATCCAGGTAGTTTGTTTCCCTTCAGAAAAATTACAGTTTTGACTCTAAACGCAACCTTTTTTTTGTGTGGTACGCGGGCCTCTCACTTTTGTGGCCTCTCCCGTTGCAGAGCACAGGCACCGGACGCGCAGGCTCAGCGGCCATGGCTCATGGGCCCAGCCGCTCCGCAGCATGTGGGATCCTCCCGGACCGGGGCACGAACCCGTGTCCCCTGCATCAGCAGGCGGACTCTCAACCACTGCACCACCAGGGAAGCCCGCAACCTATTTTTTCAGCTTGATGTTTCAGTCTATCAAGCTCATATCTGCAAGAATTTAATGAACTTTGTAGGCTTCTTTCTTATTCCAAAAATTATTAATACGTATTCACTGTGATTTTTTTGGAAAACCCATATATATAAACAAAAAGAAGAAACTAAAAATTGCTGGTTAATTTATCATCCTGACCTTATTATTCTTAATATTTTGGTATAAAAATAAATATTTATATAAATAAATCCATCTCCACTTCTTTCTATGCGTAACAATATTTCTTCCTAATAGTTGGATTGTATTCACTATTTTATAACCTTGTTTTTTCACCTAATAATATGTTTATGACTCCTTTTCCATGTTAAATATCTTTCCACAGCATATTAAAAGACTGAGTTTCATCATTTATTTATTCAATCTACCTTTATTTATTCAATCACATGAACCTGGATATTTGTTTCTAATTTTTTTCATATTATAAATAGGACTGCAAAGACTCTCCTTGAACTTACATTCTTGTGTATATTCATGATGATTTCTTTAGAGATTATTCCTAGAAGTAGAATTGTGTGAAAGATTAAGCATTTTTTTAAAAAGTTTTGGTACCTGTATTAGTTTGCTCAGGCTACCATAACAAAATACCACAGACTGGGTGGCTTAAGCAACAGAACATTCTGGAGGTCAGAGGTCCATCACCAAGGTGCCAGCAAATGTGGTTTCTGATGAGAGCTCTTCCTGGCTTTTAGATAGCTGCCTTCTCCCTGTGTCTTCACATGGCCTTTACAGTTCTGTTGTCTCTTCCTCTTCTTATAAAGACACCAGATTTATTGGATTGGACCCCACACTTATGACTTCATTTAACCTTAATTACCTCCTTATAGGCCCGTCTCCAAATACAGACACACTTGGGGGGCAGGGGGAAGGTGAGGGCTTCAACAGGAGACACAATTTCCTCCATAGCAATGTTTTTGTCTTTCAGAAAGATTGTACAAATTTATACTCCCACTTGAAGTGCTTGAGAGTACCTACTCGGCACTCCCACCAGGAGTTTAATGTTTACAAATCTATATTATATTTTGAAAATGGACTTTGCAAACCTCCAGAGTTGGATAAATGTTCATAACTGTACAAACAGGAGGCTCAACTAAGGCACTTAGCTCAGGACACACATTTTGATATTAAATGCTTTTTAGACTCTCAGATACATTTCCTATAACACCTACAAACCTTTGTGCATCTTTGGGCCAAGAGGCACCCGGATCTCATAACTCAACAAATCTTACATGTGCATCTGCATACTTTGCTAAATCCTTGATGGAAGCAGTGCCTTAGTGCCAGGTTTAGAAAAGACGGGAATGAATTGTTGAGAAGGAACTGGAAAGTTTTCTGGTAGATGAATTAGGTGCAATATTAAAAGAATGTGAAGGGAGGGGTCATTTTGAGTCAAGGGATTGAGAAGAATTCTTTGATATTGAGTTCCATAGCCTTAGGGTACTTATTTGATCACAGCTGCTTTTCCAATCTAGTGGCAGTGAGCCTTAAGGAGCCCTTTTTTCACTGGACCAGGGAAATGATGACCCCCTTCTCTGTGTGTATCTCCTAGCCAGACAGAAATAGGCCACATATTCCCAACTTTCAGATAAGAAGAATACATTACACATTTTTGTGTATGTTGAGGTCCTATTCTAGACTGCAGACTCAACTGCTTACAAGAGAGGAGAAAGTACAGCTGTGCTCTAGTCTCTGCTTTCTCTTCATTTCTAGGTACAGTGATTTCAGACGTCTTTGCCAACAGAGCCCAGGTGGAAATGGCAGAGCAAAAAGTACTTGGAATTTATTGGATCATTTACATTTAAGAAAAGCTTTACTGTTTTTATTTTTTATGCCCATTTTAACGAATTCAAATGCAGAAAAGTGTAAAGCACAAAGTGAAATCCTCTAGTCACTTGTTACTGAGACAGCCATTGTCATAATCATAGATGTATAAAAATGATTTTATGTAAACGAGCTTCTACATGTATTCTGTGACCTATTTTGCTCAGCCATAAGCCTGAAATCTTTTCAAGTCAGTAAACATGGGGGATCACCATCATTATTAATGATTGCACAGTATTACCCTGAATATATATATATCATAATTCACGTACCAGTTTCCAATTTGTGAAGCTACTATGAGCAGTGCTGAGATAAACGTCCTTGTGCATATCTTTCACTACTTTTAGAATATTTAAATGAGCCTAATGTCTTTGGGATTAACAACACATTAAAAATTGTAAAGTCATACTTAGCAGAAATTGAAAATATGTACAGCTTCTTTATGCTCTATTTTCGTCTATAGAAAGTAGTTGTCTCTTTTTAAGTCTTTTGTCATTTACAGACAGTTCTGGGTGTACTCTGATTCTTTTGCAAAAATGTTCCTATAAAAGGGTTTCATCTTCAAGGAATTCATGGAAAAGACTCTGACAAGTACAGGCTTCTGGTAACTGACTATACTGCTGAACTGAATGAATAAGCATTTTCAGAACTCTAATGGAAAACTGATGAATTCATAAAAGTGCTAACAAAAGATCAAGATAAAAAAAATTAATTACATGGGACTGAGTGAACTGGTGAGGATGATTATAATTTTTGTGACTTTCTGTTTGAATCATTAAAAAAAGATATACCCTCAGACACACTATTGTTAATGTATTAAAAAGTCAAAGGCAAAGAGAAAATCTTGAAAGCGGCAAAAGAAAAACAAGTCATTATGTATATGGGGGTCCCAGTAAGAAATGATATGACTTATTATCAGAAACAAGAGATTCCAGGAAGTAGTGAGACAAAATATTCAAAGTGATGAAAGTAAAAAATAAAACAAAAAACTGTCAAAAAAAATAAAATAAAACAAAATAAAATTTTAAAAAAGAAAGTAGTTGTCTCTACCCTTCTGTAGAACACAATGACCTTGAAATGCTGTCATTTTGATCACCCACCCCCATCCTGTCCCCTTTATCACCTGATATTGTGTTCAGAATTTGGGGCCTATCTTGTTATTTTTGTTATTGTTTTACTTTAATTATTTTAATTGAAAAATTTCAAGCACACAGAAAAGTAAAAAAATAATTCAAAGAACACCCGTATACATCTCACCTAATTTGTTCAATTTTTAATATATTCTCTCTCTACTTTCTGTCTCTCCCTCTCTCTCTTTCCCTTAGAGATATTTCTCAGCTATGCATTTAAAGGAATATTTATTCTATTTTATTCAAAATTTCTAGATATTACACGGCAAGAAGTTTTTCCAGTTATCTGGTTGTCTGAACTGCCAGAAATGGAAGTCCTGTATTTATCAGTTTGTATTTTGCTTTTTTCACAGAACACTACATATTTTTTTCATGGTTCCACAGAAATAATTGGCTGCAAATTTATTCTTTATAGTGATCTGAAAAATAACTTAAAATAATTGAAAATTATCCTTTTAAATCATTGTATTCAACTTTTTATACATGTGACTTGTGTGGTAATACTGTCCTTCAATATTTTACATGTCTATTTATGCTCTCCCTATATATTTAATTTTATTTTTATTAAAAATGCTGCCCTCTGACCTACATTTTGCTTAATTTAAAAAGAAATCTAGAGTATGTTGAACAGGGAGAAAATAAACAAATGCCAGCTGCACCATGCTGTATTTCTCAGACATGGAAAGAATGCAAAAAGCATCCCAGACAGAGGAACTTGCATATGCAAAAGCCCTCTGAAAGAAAGAAGGCACATTTCCTAGGAACAGAAAGATGGCTACTGTATTAGAGCATAACGAATGAAGAGTATGAGATTAGGCTGAAGAGGTGGTTGGGAGTGACCCTCAGGACCTTGAAAATGATGCTAACAATTTAACTGTATCTTTTTAGAGAAATGCTAAGCTACTAGGGGTTTTAATTACACTTGTATTTGAAAAGATGTCTCTGAATGTAGTGGGAAGAACAGTCTGGAAGCCACAAGAGTAGGTACGGGAAGACCAGTAGAGAGTACGGCAATAGTCCTAGCAAGAACTAATGGCGTGGAGTGGAGTGCTGGCAGTAGTGATGGAAAGAAGTAAAAGAGGAAGAGAATAGTTAGGAAATGGATCTTGCTAAAGTGATGAGCAAAACATTTTTGAAGGTTCACTTGTCTTCTAACTGATGGAAAGTCAGCTGACAGAAATTTCCCTGCTGTGGAAGCCAAGGAGATTCCATACTTAGATCTCTTTTCAGGGAAGAACATCCTGTTCAGCTGCAAGGAATTATCCACCTCAGCTTTCTGGCTTATGCCACGGTCCTCCTGAGCAGCCCCATCCAATGACTGTGCACGGCAGAGCAGCTAAGTTTGATCATTTCTGCCCAAAGATGAGCTCCTCTAACAGGCAATCTGCTCTGGATGGTTGGCTGACACTTAATCAGATCTGTGTCGGCCTGAGGCTCTCTCTGCCCCATGCTGCTTCCTCCTCCTTTCCTTTTACAAGTGTCAGATCTGCATGATGATCTGAAGGCTCTCTCTGCCCAATCCTGTATCCTTTCCCTTTATCTTTCATAGGTTTTATTCACCAATAAATCTCCTAACTCTGTCTCATTATCTGCTTTCCTTAGGACCTACTGACGCACCTGACAAATAATGAGGTTAGGGATATCTGATTAAGGATATCTGATCAACTATGACACTATCTCCACAAAGGCCATAACTGCTAGGTGGTAATTCACTAACTGTCTGCTAAAGTTTCTTAGAGTGTTAAGCAACCAGACTGCCCATGCTTCCAAGGAGTCCTGCATTATTTTGGAGTAGCTGTTTGGAGATGCAGAATTCAGAGAAGAGTGCAGAAGAAATGTACAAGCCTAATCTTCTCTTAGACAGAAGGAAAGACTCTAAAAAGAACTAACTTAGGGGCTTCCCTGGTGGCACAGTGGTTAAGAATCCGCCTGCCAATGCAGGGGACATGGGTTCCAGCCCCGGTTGGGGAAGATCCCATGTGCCGCGGAGCAGCTAAGCCCGTGCATCACAGCTACTGAGCCTGCGCTCTAGAGCCTGCAAGCCACAACTACTGAGAATGCATGCCACAACTACTGAAGCCCATGCGCCTAGAGCCCATGCTGTGCAACAAGAGAAGCCACTGCAGTGAGAAGCCCGCGCACCACAACCAAGAGTAGCCCCGGCTCGCTGAAGCTAGAGAAAGCCCATGCGCAGCAACAAAGACCCAACGCAGCCAAAAATAAATAAATAAAATAAATAAGTTTTTTAAATAAATAAATAAATAAAAAGAACTAGGCTAGGTTTGATATAGTTCACTGTGAATTGTGTAATCAATTTGTTTACCACCCATGATACTGTTTAACACTACGTATATAACCCAAACTTCGGAAAATGTAATTTTGAACTGCACCGTAAGAACCATAGGGCCAGAATTCACACCTATATAAGAGGGTGAATTTTTCTCTGACAAACTATGTTCCCACTGTTGCTCAACTTGGGGAAAAGTTGGTTCAGGCGCAGAAGAAGCTGAGGACTTACAAGAAGTGAGCTGTGACGCAGGGGAGAGAAGGTCTTCCTCTTCTCTCTGAGGCTCAGCAGGGGCTGGCGGATTGTTGTGTCTGGGTTTCGGAGGCAGAGGTGCGAGATTGGAGTGATGAAGCAAGTCTTGGGGTGACAGAGCCAGCTGTCTGAGATCAATTACAGTAGCCAGGAAGGGAGCTGACCTGGCCAGAGACCCCAGGGCAGATCTGGCATTGAGCTGTAGTAGTGAGGTATTTTCTGTGTTGCACTCCTTCCTTGAGCCTCCGGTAAAACCATGACTTAAATTGTGTTATGGAAAATTAGTTAAAAGTTGGGCCCACACTAGGGAGTTCCCTGGTGGCCTAGTGGTTAGGATTCTAGGCTTTCACTGCCATGGCCCAGGTTCAATCCCTGGTCAGGTAACTGAGATCCCGTAAGCTGCCTGGCAAAAAAAAAAAAAAAAAAATTGGGGTCAACATTTGGGCAAATCTATGAAAGAAGCGCAATGCTCAGGCTGTGTGCCCCTGTGAACTTCAGCCACCACGCATGTCAGAATTGATGGGACCCAATGAATGATAGCCCTGTTTCCTGCCCAAATGTGGAACCGAGAGAGAAAGAGAGCAAGAGAGCAAAAATATCACCTCTGTTGCCATTATATATAGATTAGGTATATTGGCCAAGTGGCTTACCTAATATCTCACCCTTAAATTGAACTTACCTACCTCCTCATAGCTAGTTCTGGACAGCCACCTGGAAAGGCAGAGCAGACTGTGTGCACCCTGTGAGCAGGCAAAACTCAGAAAAGAAGGAGGAAGAACTTGACCATGTTCAGCTTCTTCTCCCAAACTCTCCATTCAAATGCCTCACTCCTCCCCTAGGAACCAGGCAGTGAACGGGGCTGAGAAAGGCCAGGAGTGTTAGACATGAAGTCAGAGCAAAGGAGGGTTCCCATTACCCAAAACAGTATGAAACAGTGAATGTCAAGGCTAATCATTATAAAAATCTTGATGATAACATCATAATTGATGATTTGTTAAAATGAAGGCCAGAGAAATAAGTACATAAAAATTTATGAATTATGATTGCCTTTATTTCGTACTCATCGATAGAACACCCAGACACGCAGTGATAATTAAAATCATCTATCTTTAATATTTTGCCAATTTTTGGTCATAGTAAAAGACATAGCTTTAAATAGATTTACACATATTTCCATTTTATTACTCTGAAGGCGTATTTCTCAAGGTTAGAGGATGGAATAGATTTTATTATACAATTTGTCCACTTGATTGACAATCTATATTTCTGTGGACATGTGGTATGTGGGCCTCCATTTGAATTCTTGTACTACTTTCCTGACTTAGCCTCAGTAACTTGCAGCCCCTTTGCAGCAAGAAATGCAGGGAGGGAGCCTGTCCTGGTGAGTTTACCATGTGGGAGCGCTTTGGGACTGACAGGGCTGTTAGAGGAGCAGACCTATTTCCAGCCTTTGTGGCAAAACAAACAACATGTGCGACATGGAACTTGGCCAGTCGCATGTGTCAGGACCGAGGGAGTATAAGCATCTCCACACCCTACGATATCCCAGGAGTTCTCATCTAGCAGGCAGGACATGTCAACAGGCATCTCCTAGTGAGGGATGTTATTCCGAGTGAGGTGAATGGAAGTGTTGGGTGATTCTTCCAGCCTCCAGCAGGACCTCAGATAAGCTATGGGGGATGGAAGCCCAGTCTAATCACTTGGAAAGAAAAATGGCAAAGCCTAAGCATCTTACAAGTATCCAAATCCAATGTTAGTAGTCAGGAAAGATTTTACTTCCAGCAGAGGGTCCTGGTGTCTAAAGCAGACACTGCAGGAAAAGTTTCGACACACACACCCTAGGCAAACATAGCAGGTGATTAGGAAGGGTGCAGCTTAGAGGGTAGTACTAGGGTCCCAGAGCTCACCCAGGAAGTGCAGAAGTGGCAGAAATGTAGGGCTGATAACAGTAGAATTAATCTCAGACACGATCTGTGCGTGAAAACGGGCTCTAGATATATTGCCTGCTTTGATCAGGACTGTCTCCAAAACTGAGAAGTCCGTGGTTTTCTCGGTGCTGGACCCGGAAAAGCAAGGGCTGTCAAGCATCAGCAGTTGGCTATAGGGGAGCTTTTTTTTTTTTTTTTTTTTTTTTTTTGCGGTACGCGGGCCTCTCACTGCTGTGGCCTCTCCCATTGCGAAGCACAGGCTCCAGATGCGCAGGCTCAGCAGCCATGGCTCACGGGCCCAGCCGCTCTGCGGCATGTGGGATCTTCCCGGACCGGGGCACGAACCCATGTCCCCTGCATCGGCAGGTGGACTCTCAACCACTGCGCCACCAGGGAAGCCCCAAGGGGAGCTATTTTTGACTACACATTCTTTGAGCATCCACTGCATCCAACATGCCAATTACTCATTCCCTCAAAACATTAGTTCTGAGCAGAAACAAATAAATTCTGGTTAATATTTTTAACTTTTTAAAAAAATATTTATTTGGCTGCATCAGATCTTACTTGCGGCATGCGGGATTTTTTGTTGCGGTGCTTGGGCTTCTCTCTAGTTGTGGCACACAGGCTCCAGAGCACGCGGGCTCAGTAGTTGCAGTGTGCAGGCTCTCTAGTTGTGGCGCACGGGCTCTAGGGTGCGTGGGCTTAGCTGCCCCACGGCATGTGGGATCTTAGTTCCCTGACCAGGGATTGAACCCTCGTGCCACGCATTGGAAGGCTAATTCTTAACCACTGGACCACCAGGGAAGTTCCCTGGTTAATATTTTTAAAATACTCTGGTTGGAGGGATAGAAGTAGGGGACTGATCTGAAGACTTCAGCGATAGTCTTCATCATGAACTGAAAAGGCAGTACTGGAGAAGGAAGGAAGTGGGATGACTTCCTTCCTTATGAGAAGGAAAAGATGAGGAGAGGAGAAAGATGAGAAAACCACCAAGGCAAAATCATTGGGAGGAAGGGTGGGATAACAGCAGAGCACAGGGAAGGGCTGGCTTGGGCATTTATTGTGGTAGGAATGAAGGCAGAAAACATGGAATGGAGGATGCATAAGATTTATTCAACTCCTACTGTGTGCCAGGACATTCTAAGGAGTTCCATGCATCTTAATTCATTCAGTCCTCACAACAACCCCATGAGGCAGGTATGATTATCATCCTTATCCTACAGAAGAAAAAGAAACTCAGCCACTGAGAGGGTAACTTGCCCCAGGTCCCATAACTAGGAAGTGGCAGACCTGAGATTTGAACTTGGGCAATTGGACACCACAGTCTGAACTCTCTTTTTTGTGTGTGTGTGTGGTACGCGGGCCTCTCACTGTTGTGGCCTCTCCCATTGCGGAGCACAGGCTCCGGACGTGCAGGCTCAGCGGCCATAGCTCACGGGCCCAGCCGCACCGCGGCATGTGGGATCTTCTCGGACCGGGGCACGAACCCGTGTCCCCTGCATCGGCAGGCGGACTCTCAACCACTGCGCCACCAAGGAAGCCCTGAACTCTTGATACCATACTAAATCCCTCCACATGGGGAGGCTGGTAGATTTAATGGCGGGAAGAACTGCGGGGAATGATAAATTATGCCTCCCAGGAAATTTGCTTTATAAAAGGCCCCTAATAAACAAAAAGGAAATAACTCTCACATGAAATCCCCAAAGGTAATGCCTCTCACTTAGGAGCATTTGAAGAATCTGAGATGTGTTCTGACTAGCAACAAACACAATATCCTTTTTTCATCCTGGCCACTAGAGGGAAGAGTGGAATGTCAAAAAATTTAGGTATTTTGCAGAGGTTCTCAATGGCTGATAAATGCTGTTAGTTCTTGCCCTAACATTGGTAGTACATAAAACTTCTTTGTATTTTTTACTTGAGAGAGATCATTTTCAAATAAAACTCATTAAGTATTCATAAACATTTTTCTTCACTTTCTGAAAATAAATGTATTATGCTAAGTGAAAGAAAGTAGACACAAGAGACCACATATTGTATGGTTCCATTTATATAAAATGTCCAGAAAAGGCAAAGCTCTAAACAGAGAGTAGATTAGTATATATTTCCCTGGGTTGGGGCTCAGAGGAACAGGGGTTGACACAAAATGTGTGTGAACCATCTTACTGAGTAATGGAAACGTTTTAAAATGCATGTATTGGGACTTCCCTGGTGGTCCAGGGGTTAAGACTCTGTGCTTCCACTGCAGGGGGCACGGGTTCGATCCCTGGTTGGGGAACTAAGATCCCACGTGCCACGAGGTGCGGCCAAAAATTAAAAAACAAACAAAAAAACAAAAACCCCACAAAATGCATATATGGTGATAGTTGCACATGTAAAATAGTAAAATAATTGTATTAAGAATCATTGAATTGTACATTTGAGTGAATTATGTGATATGTAAAATATACCTCAACAAAGGGGTTGAAAAAAAAAGTAACATTTTGTAAATTAAACCCCCTCCAAAACCCTGTGCACTCAAAAAGACTGAAAATATAAGTTTACGTATGCATAGAAATATCTAGGAGGATAGCCACTGTTTAGTGATTAACACTAAGAAATTCTATTGTGGGAGAAAACTGGAAACTTTTTAATACTCTATGTTTTTCTGTATTTTGGGGGGAAATAATTGACTTAAAAATATTTTAAAACATTTTTGAGAGATAAGAAGTTACAGTGGGGCTTCCCTGGTGGCACAGTGGTTGGGAATCCGCCTGCCAATGCAGGGAGCATGGGTTCAATCCCTGGTCCGGGAAGATCCCCACATGCCACAGGGCAACTAAGCCTGTGCGCCACAACTACTGAGCCTGTGCTCTAGAGCCCGTGAGCCGCAACTATTGGGCCCACGTGGTACAACTACTGAAGCCCATGTGCCTAGAGCCCGTGCTCCACAGCAAGAGAAGCCACCACAATGAGAAGCCCATGCACCGCAAGAAAGAGCAGCCCCCACTCGCCGCAACTAGAGAAAGCCCGCGTGCAGCAATGAAGACCCAACGCAGCCAAAATAATAATAATAATAATAGTAATAATTTTTTTAAAAGTGAACATTAAAAAAAAGAAAAAGGGCTTCCCTGGTGATGCAGTGGTTGAGAGTCTGCCTGCCAATGCAGGGGACTCGGGTTCGTGCCCCGGTCCGGGAGGATCCCACATGCCGCGGAGCGGCTGGGCCCGTGAGCCATGGCCGCTGAGCCTGCACGTACGGAGCCTGTGCTCTGCAACGGGAGAGGCCACAACAGTGAGAGGCCCCTGTACCGCAAAAAAAAAAAAAAAAGAAGTTACAATGTATAAAATGTAATGGAATTATAAGTGCCGTTTCCTTTGGATAGTGGATTATGGCTTATATTCCTGTCTTTCTATGTTTATTTTGTAATTAAATATGATTATATATTACTTTTACAATAAAAAACGGGAAGAGCTTAATTTAAAATAAAAAAACAGGAAATATTCAAATAGCTTTTTAAAAAGTCACCTTTAGTAAAATGTTTATTGTATTTCATATATAATAGGAGATTCTTTAGCTCAGCAAAGGCTGGTGCTTAGTTACTTAGGTTAAGAGAGGTAACATCTACTGGCATTTGAGCTTGGATGCTGTCTAGAGAAGCTGGAAGGTATTCCATTCTCATTTTTGTTTGCATCTACAAATTCATATAGGGATGGGAGGGAAAAAATACCTTTGTGAGATTAGAGATTGGGATGTAGATCCTCCATTTTAAGGTTCACATTTGTTAGCCCATATCTGATGGCAAAGATGGCTGTGGGGAGTCTGGTAGGAGTCAGACACTTAAAATGACAGTGGGAGAGGAAAATCCTTGGGAGGAAATTACTATAGGGAAGGGACAATCTAGCTGATGATCCAAACTCTTCCGCAGCATCTGAATCATCCGAGGTAGATGTTGACCTGCCGCACAATGTGAGCTGAGGCAGGAACTTCTCCCTTACTAAATACTACGGAATGCCTTGGGGAAAAAAATGCATGTAACCAGTCAGAAGCACTGTACTGAGAAGGCCACTCCTAAGAGTGACAGTGGAGCAAAGTGCCTGGAAGAAACACTGAATCCCAGCCATACTGGCAGATACCTATATCAGTAGCCATGGAAACAGAAAGCAGGGCACCAGAGCTAATAGACATGTACCTTAGCACATTAAGTCTCTCTAAGACTAGGATTTTTGTCCGTTTTGGTGTCTGTTTAGAACAGTGCCTGACATGTAGTAGGCACTCAATAACTCTCAATACTTATGGAAAGATGAATGATTGAAAGAATGAATGTATGAGTGGGCACCCAGCCAGACCCTTGGCTTGTGGTGCTGTCTGGGTTTCAGCACCACAACAGCTGTCCTGGGAGGGAGGCAAGGGCCCTGGAGGGCACGGGCGAAGGGCAGGCGAGGGCTGGAAGTCAGCGATCTATGAGTCAAGGGTGATTTCACGTAACAGGAAAGCTTTTTACAAACTCTTTCTAGAAAGTCAAGAGTGAGGGTGTCCTGTCATCCCACTGGTGCCGAGGAGTGATTTAACTCTCTCCCTGCTCATGTGTGCCCTCGAAAATTGTGACTCCAGTCCAAGAGAGAGACCTTTCAGACAGGGTTCTAGGCAGAGGTATGCCAAATTTCAGAAACAGAAATGATCCTTTGCGTGGTCCAGAAACACAGTTGTAATCTTGCTTAGAGTTTTGGGTTTTTTTTTTAAAGCGGAGTAGAGAGAGATGGGAAGAATGTCAGGAAATACTCTTTAAAATAATGATTAAAAAAAAAACCCTATCTCTTAAATGGGTCATATTTAGAATTTAATGGTTAGGTTACAGATGTATGTATTATTCCTCCTGAAAAATGAAAATTTAAATTCAAAACATCTAATAAAATGCCTTATTATATATTTCTCTCTTCTGAACCAAGAAAATGCCTCAGAATGTCATAACTGTCATATGTTCTATTGCCTTAAAATAAAGGGAAACTTGTCGTGATTGAAAAGTAGTACAATGCAGCCCAGATGGGTTAACTGAGACAAAGAGTAGTCAATAAAATATTTGACTACCGGCAAAAAGAGTTGCCTCTAAGTACTGGTGTTCTGATTATATAACACCCACATTAAATTTTTTTTTAAGTTCATGTGAAAGCATGGAAATGCTTTAGGCATGAAGGCAACATTAACTGTGTAAAAGGACCAGGAAGACAATGGTCCTGTCCAAACAGGTGCCCGCTCTGCGATGATCAGGGTTATATTCCTCCAGGTTAGTGTTCCCGGAAGCACTGAGACTCACCCAGCATACACTGAGACTCACCCAGCATACACTGGCATCCACCCTAAATAGAACAGTAACAGTGCCCCCTACAGGAATCAAACGCAGACCCCAAACATTTTAGACTGAACGGTCACCCTTCGCCTGGAATGCCCGCTGACCCAAGTCTCCACTGGTTCATCTGGCTAACCCTACTCATCCTTCAAAGCTCAGGTGAGAAATCATCTTCGCCAGGAAGTCTTCTGTGACCATGATTCACTTCCCCACCCCTCCTATAGGCTCCCAGAGCTACGTTCACATTTCTGTGTCACAACACATTTTAGAGCCCATTTTGTCTTTCTCCCCGACTAGAATGTAAACTTCTCAGTATCCACGCACCTAGTACAATGCCAGTACCATAGTCGGCAGTTCAATAAATGTCCGTTAGTAAATGTTATTCAGAGTCTTGAAAAGCAGTGAATTGATTTGACCAAATAAAAGAGGTTACACTTAGGAAACTCTATTAACAACAAGCCTTGATCCTGCAAAGTTTTCCACTGGTCATCAAAAGAAGAAAAACTTGACAGGCACTGTGCGGTTTTCTTTCAGTTTCTTCTCTCCAAGACGACACTATGAATTCTCTATGGCTCTCTTCTTTTTTTTTTTTTTTTTTTTTTGCGGTACGCGGGCCTCTCACTGTTGTGGCCTCTCCCGTTGCGGAGCACAGGCTCCGGATGCGCAGGCTCAGCGGCCATGGCTCACGGGCCCAGCCGCTCCGCGGCATATGGGATCCTCCCAGACCGGGGCACGAACCCGTATCCCCTGCATCGGCAGGCGGACTCTCAACCACTGCGCCACCAGGGAGGCCCTGGCTCTCTTCTTATGCTCAGAAAAATCTAAGAATGAGGATAATCACCTTTCTTTCCATTTTCAGTAAGGGTTTTTGCTATATGATGGGGAAAATGAGTGTCAAGAAATTATAACCGGGCTTCACAGGTGGCGCCTGCCGATGCAGGGGGCGCAGGTTCGTGCTCCGGTCCGGGAGGATCCCACATGCAGCGGAGCGGCTGGGGCCGTGAGCCATGGCCACTGGGCCTGCGCGTACGGAGCCTGTGCTCCACAATGGGAGAGGCCGCGGCAGTGGGAGGCCCGCGTACCGCAAAAAAAAAAAAGGAATTATAACCAAATATTGCTCTGGAGAATCTGGACCCTTTCTTCCTCTTCCAAGTTCAGGATGGCACATTCCCAATTCCCTGTTGACAACAAAAAATGAGAATCTAGCCTCAAATCTGCAACACCTATGGTGAAGGAGAAGAATTGCTCTTAAATTTCCGTTTGACAGTGCAGAGGGGCATAACCACAGGTCTTTGATTAGTCAGCAAATCACAGAAACTTGTAACAGATCCCAGGAAGGAATCATAGGAAAGTATTCAGTCCTATAGCCCGGGCAACCTCAAAGTGAAGTTGGAAACATTTTCCGTATTAATTGTAGGACAATCAAATGTCAGATTTTAAGGTTATTTTTTTTTTTCCGTACAGTCTCTTTTAACCAATTATAAACAACGGCAAGCATGTACTTTTCTTGGGGTATTTTAGATAGGGTCTTATATAAGCAGTATTTGTTCTAAAGTCTGGTAGATCTTTCTTTATCCCCATCCCACATTTTACATTAAAAAAAAATAAAGCAGGAAATCACTTCAATAAAATGCCTGGAAGAAAATCAAAATATTTTCAAACCATTCAGAGGAAAGGAATTTTTTTAAAATTAAAACTTGCCAAAGGGGGAAAAATGCGAGTAACATCTAATTCTTAAAATCCCAAAGACGGGGGAAAAAAAAAAACCAACTATTATCCCTCTATCTGTGCCACCATAAATAGACACTCCTTTCATTTTGAGTTATTTATCGTTTGTATCTGGGCCTCCACCAGGACTCTCTCTCACCTCCTACATTACAGGAGTCCGAAGGAGGGGAAAAGGCAACTTCTTGTCTGCTTTTTTTTGGCTGTGGAGAACATTTTGGCTGTCACTTGCAGCTCTGCTTCCAAGCCTGAAGTGACTGGGGAAATGCCTAGCTGGTTTTGTCTTTTCTTAGTGTGGGGAATGCGATAGGGAAATGCCATTTATTCGTGTTTTCTGGGTCTCCTGCAGGGAGGCAGAAAAGGATTCTCTCTGTGACTTTTACTAAGTCCTAAGATGCTGTAAGTGGGACTCAGTCTCATCATAATTGAATGAATTCTCATCACTGTATTTCTTTTCCATGTTAAAGAAATGTAATATTCATTCTCCTTTAAAATTACAACTGAAGTCAGTGTAGTGGGTGGTTAACTTTGAGTGGAAGGTTTAAAGTACTAGAAGAGTTTGTATTCAATAACCTTATGAATCTATAAGTATTGCCTCTTCTCTCTACCTGTTTTTACATTTCTCTATATTAATTCTCACAGAGTATGAATGGGATTTGTTGCAAGTTACTGTAAACACCTTTGAAGTCCAGGTAGGTAAATATTATAAGTAAATAACAAATATACAACTACATTTCCTTAATCATCATGAACTAACTTTGAGTGAGTGTGTGTCCTGGCAGTGTTCTGTGTGCTGTGGAAGAAGGCTAATGAGATATTTTGTGTCCTCATGTACACCGTAACCCAGAAACTCGGATAAGGAGTGATATCCTATGATATCACTTACGATAATCCACTGTAAATCAGGCATTACCTTTGTAATGTTTACCCAGTAGTTTGTGCTGCACCAACCACCTTCTCCTAAGTGAACCTTTCTTTGACTAATGGTGTGTATTTTCTTGAACTTTTACAGTTGGGAATCTAGGTTTTGTTCTTGAAGCGGAGCAGAGGTAACTAGAATACTTGGGGTACTGATTCACAAGGCTAGCCTGATTTCCATCATTCTCTACCCAGTAATTACATCTACACAGAAAATGTAGAAGGGAGTCACGTACAGAGAGGAGCATGTTTTCCAGTTTTCTTTGTGACAAGTGTATATCACTGTGTGACACTAGGCTCTAATGAATTGACAAAGATCAACTCAACAAATATACAATGCAATACATGATGATATATGATAAACATATAATGCAAGTTTATTTTCTTTGGGGGATAATACTGAAAAGAAGAACAGAAATAGATTAAAGGAAGAAAATAATTTGTTTTTAAATATACAGAATGTCCTCTGAAAAGGCCAAGAGACAGAAAGGGAATGGAAACTGTGGGAATGATTTTTTTTAAATAAGGGAACAACAGTACCTGATGGAATCATAGACTGAATCAGCAAGAAATGATGAATAATGAAGGCCATTATCTAGTAGGCTAGAGCCTACTGGTGGAAAATGATGGAGCTTGCAGTCAACACCTTTAATTTTATTTCGAAGGGCACTGTGGAATTTTTGAGGCCTAAGACAATAGATGTGGCATTTGAGAGAAGAATTTTTAAGATCAGTAAGAAAAGAGCCCACCTAGAATCAACTAGACTGGTAAATAAGGGTAACTGTTTATAGCAGAAGAGCTACAAGAAGTTCAGAGAAAGTAAATGAGCCTTTTCAGTAGGACTCGAGGGCATTGTATCATTGCAGAGTTTTGTTTGTTTGTTTTTTTCCCAAGCCAGAGAGGCCTGTGGGATCCTAGTTCCCCAACCAGGTATCGAACCCAGGCCCCGGGAAGTGAAAGAGCAGAGTCCTAACCACTGGATCGCCAGGGAATTCCTACATTATAGAGTTTTTAGATCAGATGCAGGGTCTGCCTTTAAGACCAACAGGGGTTTTCAGTCTCCTGGCAGCCATTTATTTCAGAATAGGTCCTTAGGACAGCAAAGATTCTTTCTTCCATCTGGTCTCACAGGTACTGTGATAATCCCAAATTTTTAGTGTCAGAGGAAAACTAGAAGACATTCTAGTTCAATTTTCCCATTTATCGAGTGAGGTCTAGAGAGGATATATGATTTGTTCAAGGCCACACAGTTAGTTTAGTGCCAAAGAAGAGTAAAACCCAGGCTTCTAAGTTCACAACAGTGTTATATGCCAGATGCATCCTCTTTCCATTTCAGAAGGGCCAATTAGCTAATATTCTTCTAGCTTTGAAAAGAAGGATAGAGTGCAATGTTAAGCATAAAACAGTGAGGTTTTTCTGCCTCTTACCTAACATTTTAATTTCAAGATATTTCAAACACACAGAAAAGGATGGAGAATAGTATAATACATACATAGCTACCCACCATCTCACTTTGAAATATCATAACATTTTGCCATTTTTGCTTTACATCTTTTTTAAGAAATAAAGCTGCAAAAATATAAATTTCCCTTATGTAGCTTTCCCTTACCTCATTCCTCTCCCTCCCTCCTCAGAGATAACCACTCTTCTGAAATATATATGCATATATTTATACTTTTATAATATACATAGGCATCTATAAACAATAGAATATTTTTCTTATTTTTAAGTATATGGTATCATACACTACAGACAACTTGTCTTTTCCATTCAACATTATATTTTTGAGATTTATCCATGTTGATACGTGTAGTTTTATTTCTTTCATTTTCACTGCTATATACTATTCACAGTCTTTTCCCCCCACTGCTTTTCTGCTTATACAAATATAAATGTATAATCCTCCATTTTAAAAATTCATTATTGATTAGAAGTTGAAATAATAGATCCTAAATTTTAATGGCATTTAGTAAAAAATATTAAGAAGCTACTGAAACAAGAGATTTTGAGAACTTCAAGCACCACATTAACAATTTATTCTTTCTTTGGAAAGAAATGTTAAGATTAATATTATATTTGCATACCAGTTACCAAATATTTAAGTGAACTCTATATATTTTTGCTCTCTTATCAACAGAAAACTGCTTTTCTAAGTTTGTTTACTAAAAATGGCAAAAGAAAAAGAACCTTTAAAACTTTACTTGAGGGGGCTTCCCTGGTGGCGCAGTGGTTAAGAACCCGCCTGCCAGTGCAGGGGACACGGGTTCGAGCCCTGGTCCGGGAAGATCCCACATGCCGCGGAGCAGCTAAGCCCGTGTGCCACGACTACTGAGCCTGCGCTCTAGGGCCCCCGAGCCACAACTAATGAAGCCTGTGTGCCACAACTGCTGAAACCCGCGTGCCTAGAGCCCGTGCTCTGCAACAAAAGAAGCCACCGCAATGAGAAGCCCGAGCACCTCAGTGAGGAGTGTCCCGGCTCGCAGCAACTGGAGAGGGCCCGTGCGCAGCAACGGAGAGCCAACTCAGCCAAAAATAAATAAATAAAATAAATAAATTTTTAAAAAAAAAAAAAAAAAAAAAAAAAAAAAAAAAACTTTACTTGAGGGCCTCCCTGGTGGCGCAGTGGTTGAGAGTCCGCCTGCCGATGCAGGGGACACGGGTTCGTGCCCCGGTCCGGGAAAATCCCACATGCCGCGGAGCGGCTGGGCCCGTGAGCCATGGCCGCTGAGCCTGCACTCCGCGACGGGAGAGACCACAGCAGTGAGAGGCCCGTGTAATGCAAAAAAAAAAGTTTACTTGAGTGAGTCATTATTACGTTGGTTAAAATGTTTGCTGTAGAAAATTGTTTCTTTACTTTAAATTATACATTATGTTTGCATAGGAGGTTAATTTTGCTCAATAACTTTGTCATATTTAACCACAATCACCTGACTGATAATGTAAAACACTAAACTGTTTCTTTTTTTTTTTCTGGTCAGGCTGAGTGGCTTGCGGGATCTCAGTTCCCTGACCAGGGATTGAACCCAGGCCACAGCAGTGAAATCCTAACCACTAGGCCACCAGGGAACTCCTTAAACTTTCTTATTAATGTGGAATATATAATTGATATATAAAGTATATATAATAGATAAGGGTATCCCTCCTTATAACTAAGTTGTTTTCCTAGAAAGATAAATAAGGGACTCAAACAGATGAATATCCATGCAGAATCTCAATTTTCTGGGATACAATTTTACCAACAAACCATAAATTATTTTTCCATTTTCTATTGAGATTCATTTAGGTTTTTTCCTTTTTTTTCACTATTACAGTGTTTCTGTGACCATTCTGGTACATATCACCAAGAGCACATGTGAGGGTTTCCATTTCTAAAAGATATACCTAGAAGTAGAATTGTTGGGTCACAGGGTATGAGTATATTCATCTTTACTAGCTATTGTCAAATTCCTTTTTGAATTGGATCTACCAATAAACATTGAATATACAAACACATCACTTGGTGTTGTTAGGTTTTTGAAATTTTTGCAAATCTGATAGGTATGCATTTTTGCATATTATTGTTTTTGTTTGCTTTTCATTGGTTACCAATAAAGCTGAGAATATTTTCATATATGTATTAGCTATTCAGCTTTCTTCATCTATGAATTTTTTTAAATTAATTAATTAATTAATTTATTTTTGGCTGTGTTGGGTCTTTGTTGCTGCGCGTGGTCTTTCTCTTAGTTGCAGTGCACGGGCTTCTCACTGCGGTGGCTTCTCTTGTTGTGGAGCACAGGCTCTAGGCGCACGGGCTTCAGTAGTTGTGGCACACAGGCTTAGTTGCTCCACGGCATGTGGGATCTTCCTAGACCAGGGTTCGAACCTGTGTCCCCTGCATTGGCAGGCGGATTCTTAACCACTGCGCCACCAGGGAAGCCCCCATCTATGAATTCTCATCCTTTGTGAATTTCTACTTAGGCTGTTTCTCTTTTTGTTATTTATTGGTAAAAATTCTTGAAATAGCCTGGATTCTTGTACTCTGCCAGTTTTATATCTTGTGGTTTATCTTTTCACTTTCATCATGGTTATTTTTATTGTGTAGAGGTTTTATACTAATGTAATCAAATTTATCAATCTTTTTCTTCTGTTTTGTAATTTTGAGGTATCCTTCCCTTTTCTGAAGCCAAATATTTCCTTCCAAAAATTTTAGAATTTTTCTTCTCACTTTTAAATTGTTAATCCATTTGGAATTTTTTGCGTGTATATTGTGAGGTAAAGGGCTAATTTTATTTTATTTTTCAATAAGGATACTCAGTAGTCTCTGTACCACTTACTAAAGAGTTCATTTCCTCACTGATTTCAAATCGGTCATAATACTCCTTTTCATATACGTGTGGGCTTATTTCTCAGCTGCCTATTCTTTTCCATTGCTATTTGTTTATCATTCAGCTATACCAACTACTCTTTTAATTGCTATAGCTTTATAAGTCTTTATATCTAGTATAGTAAGTCCCCCCCCGAAAACTACCTTCATTTTTTAACCATACATATTTACCCATATATTTATATTACACTGAAAGCTATGGAAACTTGACTAGACAAAACTCATCCACACAAAGATATTCCACACAGTCCAGATGATGGCCAACTGTTGGTACTGACAAGAATATGAGAACTTCTGCTTCCAATTAATGCCGAGTTATGAGGAAATTGACTTTCAGGGAGAAGCAGAAAATCTTACTGTAACCTAAATAGCCAATAGGTAAAAAAAGAGTTAAGATGATACTGGGAACCCTGCTTCATTACTGCTGCTTTCACAGATAAATCTTTTGAAGTGAGTTATCGTTGGACAAGAAATGTCTTTGCAAGGACTTATATAAGCTCTCAGATCAACTTTATTATATTGACTTGATTTGAATGAGTTTTAAGGAATAATATGAAGATATTGGGTATTTCTATTCAACTTTCCCCAGGAGAGAGACAGTCATTGTTTTATGAAGAGTCATGTTTAAATACTTGGGGAAAAAATCTCTTCAGGAACAGTGAAGCTAAAATAATGTGAGGTGACACATGTAATTGCACTGGAATCTGCCTGCAGCTACAGTTCTCATGTAAATTGATTAATGTGGTGATGCTTGTTCTAGAGCTGAAAAGGCTTCCCAGAGCACTATTGAACCAAAACCCTATGCTTGCCTTCTCTAGACTGTTAACAAAGGTATGAAGGGAAAGGGTCTGGATAGAAAACAGAGCAAGATATCTATAAATGCAATGCTTCTTTAAAAAATTAAAAATAAAATGCAAATGGGATGAAAATTCAATTCAGAATGACAAGTGGATCTGGTACTAAGAGAAGAAAATATAGGCTGATTTCTTTTTGAAAAAAACACATTTATATTTGGGAATTTCTTCAGTTGATTTTCCAAATAATCTGAGAAAATTCTGTATTTATATTAGAACTTGTCTTTTTTTTTTTTTGCCACAGCGCGTGGCATGTGGGACTTCCTCCACCAGGGATTAAACCATGCCCCCTGCAATGGAAGTGCAGAGGCTTAACCACTGGAACACCAGGGAAGTCCAAAATTATAAGTATTTTAGTGACATTAGCAATCTGAACTTTTCTCAAGATTTACCTCTTGGAATATATTTAGGTTGAATTTTATAAAATTGCTGTTTTGGTAGGTCAAAAATGGCCAAATATCAGCAGTTTCGTAGATGTCAACTCTATACAACAGGCCATAACTCCCTGAGGATCATAATTTCCTTCAACAAACACCTATTGAGGGCCTTAATATGGCCTTTCTTCTCAGACAACCCCCATTCTATTCAGAGATTCTAAAATATAAACAAATAATTGAAAAACAGAACGATAAATGCAATAACAGAGTAAGGTGTAGAATGACACAAAGGAAGGTATGACAGCTTCAGCTCAGTCAAGTGAGGAAAAGCATTGCAGAGCAAGTAATGCTTGAGCTGAGTAATTAGAAAGAAGTTGAGCCAGCTGAGGGGGTGGGAGTGTCTTTCCAGATGGAGTGAACTACATGTACAAGATCTCTGAGGCATAAAACAGGATGGCAAGTTCAAGTAATGATTCTGCTACATCACTGAGGCTGTCGGGTCACAGGAGGTGGCTGGAAGCCGCAGGAAAATAGGAGTAAGGACCAAAATAAATAAATAAATAAGATTGAAGAGAGATTGGACAGTTGTGGTTTGTGGAGGGCCCTGAATGTCGTATCATAAAATAAGAATTTTGACTGTAAAGCAATAACAAATTCAAATGTCCTTAATCAGATATTGGTGGGCTACTGAAGAGTTATAAACTGGGAGGTAACATGATCCACTAACTATTTTAGAAGGATAACAGTGAATTGAATGGTAGGGAGATTTGCTAAGAGACTGCAGATATGAGGAATTGAACTAAGGTAACAGTTTGGAGACAGTTTGGAGACAGAGAGGACTGGGAGGAGTGAGATGTGATGGTGGTAAATTCAAAATCTCAGTTCCAGAATATTTTGCTACTATTTGAGTTCTTTAAAAGAAATGTATTATTTTCCTTATTGAAAGTTCTGTACAGGGCTTCCCTGGTGGCACAGTGATTAAGAATCCGCCTGCCAATGCAGGGGACACGGGTTCGATCCCTGGTCCGGGAAGATCCCACATGTTGCGGAGCAACTAAGCACGTGCACCACAATTACTGAGCCCGCGTGCCACAACTACCGAAGGCCGTGCTCCGCAACAAGAGAAGCCACCGCAATGAGAAGCTCGTGCACCGCAACGAAGAGTAGCCCCCGCTCGCCACAATTAGAGAAAGCCCGTGTGCAGCAACGAAGACCCAACGCAGCCAGAAAGAAAGAAAGGAAGGAAGAAAGAAAGTTCTGTATAAAAATCACTGCACGAGTATTTCAATCAGTTATCATCTAAAGGTGAATTTTAAAAATCAGTTTAATTGGTCATTCTATTTGGTTTCTGATTGAGACATAATAGATGTAACCACAGATCACGTAGAATCTTCCACTCCAAAGGAAGATTCTTTCCCTAGTTCTGAATGAAAGCATTTCTGACATGTGAGGAAGAATTCTCATTCTTAAAGGGAGTAAATAATGCCTACAATCTTCCCATCTTCATGCCACTTGATAAAGGAAAATACTAATTTTTTTTCCTTTTTTTTTGTGGCTATGCTGCAAGCCTTGTGGGATCTTAGTTCCCCAACCAGGGATTGAACCTGCACCCTTGACACTGAAAGCGTGGAGTCCTAACCACTGGACTGCCAGGGAATTCCCCCCAAATGCTATTAGTCTCATCCCATACCCCAGAAATCAATATCCATATGAAATAATCTCAGAAAATAAAGGTTAAGTTTTTATATTAGTTTAATCATTGATTGGGGCAATAAATACTTAAAATTATATATCCATGTGAAAAATTCAAATAATAATGTTTAACTTTCTAAATTCCTCCAACTAATTCTCTAAAAACTTACCCCAAAAGTTAAATAAAATAAATACTTTTTTTTCTAGAAATTTCTTTAGAGGGTTTTTTAACTGAGGGAAAACATTATATGATGTGCTTTATTATAAAGGACAGTGTTGCTTCTGGTCAACAGATGCTATCTGACAGGACAAATACTTGGCACAGAAATTACTAACACATTCAGAAACTAATCTTCCCTGAATCCAGCTTCAACTCTCAAAAGCTGGTGGTGGAATACACTGTACTTCATGATAGAAAATCCATGTTTTGAAAAACTGGACAGAGTAGTTACCTCAGATCCCTTGTTCAAGACTGCTCCAGGGACTTCCCTGGTGGTGCAGTGGTTGAGAGTCCGCCTGCCGATTCAGGGGACACAGGTTCGTGCCCCGGTCTGGGAAGATCCCACATGCCGCGGAGCGGCTGGGCCCGTGAGCCATGGCCGCTGAGCCTGCACGTCCGGAGCCTGTGCTCCGCAACGGGAGAGGCCACAACAGTGAGAGACCCGTGTAATGCAAAAAAAAAAAAAAAAAGACTGCTCCAAACCTTTCTTTCAACAGTTAAAGTAATATGTAAATGTCATGGGCATGTCATTGATTAGAATGTGTGTTGTGTTTCTCTAAACTTATTCTTCCTTTATATCCCTGTCTTCATCAAAGAGAAGTAATCTGCTTGTCTGATTCTGCTGCCAATTTTCATCTTTTGCAATGGGGTTCCCATTCTAGGCCTCACACTCTATTTCTCCCATTTTGACTTTTTCCCCTAATATTTATTTATTTATTTATTTATTTATTTATTTATTTATTTATTTATGGCTGCATCGGGTCTTCGTTGCAGCGCACAGGCTCCTCTCTATTTGTGGTGTGCAGGCTCCAGAGTGTGCGGGCTCAGTAGCTGTGGCACACAGGCTCTCTAGTTGTGGTGCATGGGCTCAGTAGTTGCGGTGTGCGGGCTTAGTTGCCCCACGGCATGTGGGATCTTAGCTCCCCAACCAGGGATTGAACCCACGTCCCCTACATTGTCAGGCGGATTCTTAACCACTGGACCACCAGGGAAGTCCCTTGACTTTTTTTAACATGTTTTTTATTCTATTAAAATCAGTCAGTGGTCTGATAATTCAATGCTGCTTATAGAATACTGTTGTTGAGCTTTCATTACACTGGTTGTTAAACTCAAAAACAGTTAATAAAATATAGGTTGCTTTTAGACTTGAAAATGTTGTTTTCAATAAACATTGAATTTTAAAAAGAAAAAAAATCCTCTGGGTACAGTCACACTTGGCATTTAGTAGTTCTAAAAAACAAATTTCAGAAAAGGCAACAGTTGGTCAGGAGGTTAAGCCAGACAAATACTGAATCTGCTGGGCATAGCTAGTTCTTTTTTCATCCCAGTTAAGGAATGTGAAATGCAACACACGAAAGCTGGGCTGCACCAAATTCAAAGTTTTATTTCCTAACTATCTTAACTATACCTCTCTGCTTAAACTGCCCCAACTTCATGGCTTAATACACAACCATCTTCTTTGCTCACAATTTTGAGGATCAGCAGTTTGGTCTGTGTTCAGCTGTGTGGTTCTTATCTGGTCTTGCCTGGGTCACTCTGACAATTGCAGCCATCAGGCATGCCTGGTCTAGGACGGCCTCACTCACAGATCTGGGGCTGGTGCCAGTGGTAGGTGGGGTCTCTCTCTCCACATGGTCTCTCATCTTCATGGACTAGCCCAAGCTTTTCCACTTGATGGTCCCAAGCTTCCAAGAGAGGGAGAACTCTCATGAAGTCACTTGCTCAGCGTTCTACCAAGCAAAGTACAAGGCAAGCCTAATTTCAAGGAGGTGAAAAGTAGTCCTCATCTCTTGATGGGAAGAGATACAAAGTCACACTTCACAGTAGTGTGCATACAGGGGAAGAATGTGTGGCTATTTTTTCTCCCAATCTGCTACACTAATAATAGCTCAAAATTCAGCAACAATACAGAAAAAGATTGATCAATTTGATTACATTAAAAACTAAAAATCTCATACTACAAAAACATTATAAGTAAATTAAGAAGATAAATGACAAACTTGGAAAAATATTTATAACTTACAGACAAAAAATTACTATCTCGGGACTTCCCTTGTGGCTCAGTGGTTAAGAATCCGCCTGCCAATGCAGGGAACACGGGTTCAAGCCGTGGTCCGGGAAGATCCCACATGCCGCGGAGCAACTAAGCCCGTGTGCCACAACTACTGAGCCTGTGCTCTAGAGCCAGCGAGCCACAACTACTGAAGCCCGTGCGCCTAGAGCCCGCGCTCCGCAACAAGAGAAGCCACTGCAATGAGAAACCCGCACACCGCAATGAAGAGTAGCCCCCGCTCGCCGCAACTAGAGAAAGCCCGTGTGCAACAACGAAGACCCAATGCAGCCAAAAATAAATTAAAAAAAAAAAGTTTACTATCTCTATTATATAAAGAGCTTCTAAAAAATAAAAAAGGAAAGGATTGACAACACTATAGAAAATATACTAGAGATATGAACAGATAGTTTGCATAAAAAGAAATGTACATGGCCCTTAAACAAATGAAAAACTGTCCAATCTCACTCTTAATAAAGGAAATGTAAATTAAGAGTACACTGAAATATCATTTTTTTATCTATCACATTTGACAATATACTCTAACAGGAAACAGGTACTCACATATATTGCTGTTTTGGGAATGCAAAATGGCATAGCTCTGTCTACTTAAAGGCCTAGATACAGTGAACAACCCAGTAGCAATCGACATCCCTTAATCACCCAGATTATAGTTTAAGTCCTTAAATCCTTAAATACTACAGTCACATTAAAAAGCAGCAGGGTTCCTAAAAGAAATAGCTGATTCCAGGTTTGGGGTAGGATATTTACATCTTATCATACCAGAAAGCAAGGAAGCTATCCAAGACTACTAGGTTTGAGGCAGAAAGACTCAGAAAGCACACTTGAACTCTCCCATTTGTCAATGATGGGAAATTTGAGCATTAATAAGGATAATAACTGCAATTGATTAAAGCATAAAATTTATGTTTAAATCGCTGAGTTCATAATGATACTAAAAAATAATGTATTGGTCACTTACGGAGCATGCTAGGGAGCCATCACATAGTTTTGAAACCTGGAAATAAAAAGAGAGATCCAAGTATTTACTCTATCTTTCCTATATGAGCTTTACCTCAATGTAATCAAACAGTTGGTGAAAGAAGTTCCACTTTATAGAAGTAGTCCCGCTAATAAATCATGATAAAATTACAATAGCACCATTTTACAACTCCTAGTGAAATAATGGATCGATGACTTCCAACATCACAAAGAGAAAAACAATTAGTCATTGTGGGTCCCGATGGAAGTGTGAAGACCACCTATGAAGTATTCCTGTCCAAACAATAGGCCTAAATCTGATTGAACCTCTAGAGCTAAATGCCAACTTAGAGGCAGTACAAGGGAGAGGAACACGTTAAAACAAAACCAAAAAATACACATGGTGGCAATAAACAAAACCCAGACTGAAAAAAAGCTACAGATCAAATGACCCAGTTTATTAAAAAAAATAAATTGCAAGGAGAAACAAAAGGGGGATGAAGGGGAACCTATAGAAAAATAGACTTAAGGACATATTGACCAATTGCAATTTGTGGACTTCAATTCTGAGCCAAAAAACAAACTGAAGGGAGGAGAAAACCCTTTATGAGGCAGTTAAGGAAATTTGATTCCTGACTAATTAGCAATACTAAATAATTATTATTACTATTATTATTGTTATTATTTTACGTACAGGCAGTAGTAGTAGTAGAAGATTAAGTGGGTGGGACTACGAATACAAGATTTGCCAAGAGTTGATAATTGGTAAATCTGGGTGAGGGCAGACGAAGATTCCTTACACTGTTCTCTCTACTTTTGTTTGAAATTTTCCACAATATAACATTAAAAAGAAATATGTATATATATATTTCTTTTTTTTAAGACGAGGAAGTTTGTGTTTTTGAATGACTTTGAGTGGACATTAATAATGTGGCTGAATAAGATAGCTAGAATTATGGTGATTCATCCTGTGATTATGAGGAAAGCCTACTAAGGATAAAGCCCAAACACATTCTTGATAGTATTGGGTTGGCCAAAAAGTTCGTTCGGTCAATGAACATGTTGTTCAATAAAGTTCTTGGTGAAAATAAAAAATGTGTCTTTTACTTAAAACCGAATGAACTTTTTGGCCAACCCAATAGAACAGAATAATAGAAATAACCTGGTCCTTAACAACTGAGCCACAGAATAAACCAACCTGGCAGCTGCCTGACCTCTGGATAGCTGGTTAGGTAATAACTATCTCTGTTGTTTAATCGATTTTGAGTTGCTCTGTGTTATTTGCAGCAGAAAGCATCCTAACTAAAACAGTGGAGAAGAATGCATTTTTGTGTGTGTGTGTTGAGGTCGTAGAGTGGTACTGGGTAGTGTTTCTGCTCCATCTTACAGAATGTTTAGTGAAACAGCATCCCTTAATTGCAATGATTAAGTCCTTGCAGTTATTATTTCTTGCTAGCTCTCAAATTCCAGAGGCATTAAACCAGCCAGTATGTCATCTTGCACCTATATCCTACCCTAGTTTACCATGAGTGAAAATCTTAGCAACTGCACTGCTAGAGAAGGCCAGGGAATAGTAGTCCTCCACCTACCACCAGTGATGGGGTCCTCATCGCCATCCAGCTGGAGAGTGATACAATTCCAGAACCCTATTCTTAGGGTCTGCTTCTTGGGACCACATCCAGTACAATTATCTTAGGTGGAGTGCCTAGAAACAGAGCTTGAAACAGGAATTTAGAGGCAGGTGATTTATTAAAGGAGTGCTCCCAGGGGAATAGGAAGGAGGCAAGTGGGATAGAACAGGGGGAGAAAGCTAAGCAAGGATGTAATCTCAGCTGGAAACCAGCTTCGACTGGGAAGCTCTGCGTTGTCCCTCAGCGAAGGGTCCACCTTTTGTACCACCGCGGTAGTCAGTCACCAACTGTGAGCTGCCTGGGGTGAGGTTGGGGGCGGGGTGTGTGTGTGACACTCAGAGCAGCTAGGATTAAATGTACTGGCCCAGTTAAAGGGATCTAGTCAGAGCATCAGTAGCATCCACTACCACTTCCCAACTTACCTGAGTAGCCAAAATCTTACTAGACCGTGCGTGATCTAGCCCACCCTTGCATAATCATTCTTTCTCTCTGAAATCATTTCCACTGCTCTCCCTCTTTTTCATTCCACTTTAGCCACACACTGGCCACCTTGCAATTCCTCAAATTCTCTAGCATATTCATGCTTCAAATCCTTTACCCTTCTCAGTCCCCTCATCTGGGATGATTTTCCGCTGCTCTCCCACTAGCCCCGCCCTGCCATGTCCTCATGACTAGGTCCCTTATACATCCTTCACATTTATACTCACAAGACAGCTTCTCAGTAAGGTCTTCTCTGGCTACCCTAACCAACACTTATAATCCCTTTACTTTCATTATTTTTCTTTTCAAATACTTATCAGTATCTAACATACTATATAATTGTCTTATTTATCTTGTTTATGATTTATATTTGTTTAGAGTATTTATATATACCCTAGAACATGAGCTGGGAAGGGTAGGAATTTTTATCTTTTTTTTTTTTTTTAATCTCAACACTTAAAACAGTGCCTGGTAAATTACAGGTGCTCAGTTAATGTTTGTTGACTATGGGAATGAATGAATGAATGAATGACCACTGGCACAAAGTGCCAGGATAAATGCTGCTTGAAGAGAACTAAACTGAAATGGAAAATACTGGCACAGCCTGCCGTGTAATATAGATGGGAGAACGGATACATATATTGCCATATGCAGAGTTCTCCCTAGATTATGTTTTCTTTGATAACATTGCAATGTTCATGTGCTGTTATATGTGGGTATATTAGTATATACTATTTATACAGATAAATATTAGTGAATAAATATAGAAGCACTAAAGATTTTCCAAATTTATTTAAATGAGTTCAAATCAAAACTCAAGAATCTAGATTTACATACATTAAAGAAAGGTAAAATTGTAGCAAAATTAAAGTGAATGCAGGTTGTATAGATAGCTCAATTCCTATGATATAAAATTTAAATCCACAGGTGAAACTCTTTAAGCTCTTTACATGTCATATTCTGATCCCAGAGAGTAGAAAACTATTCAGCATGCAAAATCTCAAATCTCTTGATCCTGAAATCTATCAGCAGATACCCCAAATCCTCAAGGCACATTAACATTTTCTAGAAAAGAAGACTTTTTAAAATCTAAGGTTACTGAAACTACAAAAACACCTATCAGACCCTCTGTGGCATTTTTTGCCCAAGTGTCAATCAGCATGAGATTAGCCTTGGGCTGAGGCGGCCTCAGAACAAACACTGTCTTCTTCCTGTAAATCAGCCCCAGCAGAGGATTCTGACTCAACTGGAGAATTTTCTTCTAGTTCAGCATATTCACCACAGCTTTCGTTCTCGGTTGTACCTTTATCACTATCGATGGCAACAGCTTCATCCCGAACTGCGCTGGTAACCTCTGACGTGGTTTCAGTGCTGACCTCTGCGGTTTCTCCCGTCCCCACATCTGTCACCTCTGACCCAGTTTCAGCACCAGCGGCAGTGGTCTCCTCGGCAGCAGCCTCCACATTGTCTGGACAGGGGGAAGCCTCTTTTACGACTGCAACTGTAGCACTGGGAAGCTCTGCAGCATCCACCACTGGAGCTTCCACTAAAGGTACTTCGGGGGTTTCTGAACTGGCTTCCTCGGCACCCACAAGGTTCTCTTTTTCACCTTTAAAATTTAGTCCATTAAGCAAAGTGTTAATTTAAAGAGCATGGGAAGACGGTGAGACACTGTGCAGTCATTTAAAAAAATGAGACAGACCAATAAGTACTGATATGACATGGTCTTCAAGGTAGTCTGTTCAGTGAAAAAAAGCAAGGAAACGAGCTATGTATACAGTATGGTACTATTTGTGTTAGGACAAAAGGAGGTTAATATAGTCCTAGAGAGTTATATTTGTAGAGACCCTCTCCTGGAGGACACAAAGAAACTGGTGTTATTGGTTGCCTCTGGGGAGGTACGAAGGGTCTGCTCTTCTGAAAACCTTTTGAATCTGTTGAACTTAAGAAAATAATAATTTCATGTGTATTATTTATTTAAATACAAACCATGAAAATAAACAGGCAATGTGTCATGTGAAATAGCATGGAAAAGTAGCTAACTTACTAGCTGATGACTCTGAGAAGCCACTAGTCCTCCCTCAACCTCAGTTTTGTCATCTGTAAAATGGGGATATTAATAATATCTACCTCACAGAACTATTGGGAGGATTGACTGCAATAATATGTATGAAGAGGGGTTTAAAACCAAGGAAGTGCTATGGAAGTGCTGTATTTTATCATTATTACAATCAGCCATCTCATGATTATATTCAACAATATTTACTAATGATATTCTGTTTCTTATTGTTCTCATGACTAAAAGGTTAAAACTGGTCCATGAGCAGCTGTTTTCTTTGTCCCTAAATAGTGATCATGGTATTTGATAATAATGGCCTTATAGCTGAGATGGAAAAAAGTATGGTTTAAAGCAAGCAGTTTAAGGCAAGAAATATACATTAGGGTGAAAATGTCAAATTTCTGTTCTTACAAGTTGCCATTTTATCAGTTGGATCAACTGAGGGACTCAGTAGACATGACTGAATCTACTAATGTCGCTGCACACAGGTGGTCTTAGCCAAAACTGAAACAAAATTAGTTTCATGACTTAAAAAAAATTAACGAGAGAAATGAAAGGTCAAGCTGCTGAGAGAGACAGATACTAAAATTATGCCTGCATGAATGGAAACCTGAGTAGGGGAAAAGTAATATTACCACACAAAGAAGTCAAAGCTGCTGGTCAGCAGTTTAAAAGTACAATGTTTTCATTTACCAAATGCCCTCATCCGAAACCTCTAACAATATTCTTTAGGCTTTGGTTGGACTTTTCCTTTCTGAATGAACTTCTACCCAGAATCATTTTGGATTAAGTTAGTAAAGAAGCCAAAAACAAATACTGTCCATTGCTAGACTAAGATAATGAAAATTAGTGCCTCAAGGAAAAAGGAAAGAGTAAATTCACTTTACCTGGAAGTGGATGTAACTCTGCTTTGGTTTTTTCTTTCAAATTCGTTATATGATCACTGTGTTTGGCTTTCTCTGATGTGATTCTCTTGTAAGTCTGAAAGTAAATGTGTGCTTAAGTTTATTTCTTGAGCTCTAAGATTCATCATGCCGAGTTTAATGCTATCTACAGTTCAAACAGGAGAAACCAATACACACCGTCTACTCTTTTATTTCCCCTCTGGAAATCTTTGTCAATAAGTAGAATGCTTTAAAAAAGGAAAGAGGGCTTCCCTGGTGGCGCAGTGGTTGAGAGTCTGCCTGCCGATGCAGGGGACACGGGTTCGTGCCCTGGTCCGGGAAGATCCCACATGCCGTGGAGCGGCTGGGCCCGTGAGCCATGGCCACTGAGCCTGGGAGTCCGGAGCCTGTGCTCCACAATGGGAGAGGCCACAGCAGTGAGAGGCCCGCGTACCTCAAAAAAAATAAAAATAAAAAATAAAAAAGGAAAGAAACAAATGTTCTAACAGAGGTCAAAGATAACTGAAAACACACAAGGTGGATAGATAAAGACCAAGAAAAAAAAATTATGCTAGAATCAAAATATTCTGACAGGCATTTATCTCAGAGTAATGGAAATTTATATGCACACAAAAACCTGTACACAAATGTTCATGGTAGCTTTATTTGTAATAGCCAAAAACTGGAATCAGTCCAGACGTCCTCCAACCGGTGAATGGTTACACAGACTGTGGTACGTCCATGACATAGGACACTACTCAGCCATAAAAGGGATGAACTATAGATACAGGAAACAATTTGGATAAATCTCCAGGTAAATTATGCTGAGTGAAAAAAGCTAATCTCAAAAGGTTACACACCTTAGGATTCCATTTATGTAACATTACTATTATTAATTTTTTTTGGTAACGTTCTTGAAGTGACAAGAAATACAGAAATAGAGAACAGATTAGTAGTTGTCAGGAAGTGGTAGGAAGGGAGGGGGAAAGCAGGCAGGAAGTGAGTACAATTACAAAAGAACAACACATGGGACCCTTGTGGTGATGGGACAGTCTTGTCTCTTGACTGTGGTGGTGAATACATGAATCTACACATGTGATAAAATTGCTTAGGACTAAATACATGCACTTGAGCGTACACACACACACACGCACAAGTGCATGTAAAGCTGGTGGAATCTGAATAAGGTCTATGGATCGTATCCATGTCAGTTTCCTGGCTGTGATAGTTTTATAGTTAGCAAAGATGTTGTCACTGGGGGAAATGAGGCAACAGGTATATGAGCTCTCTCTGTATTAGTTCTTATAACTGCAGGTGAAACTCAATTCTCCCACAATGAAAAGTTTTCCAAGAGTCTTCCAAAATGACCCATTTGTAGACCCCAATGAAGATTCCTTAAGTCAGCTAGGTTTAATCATTAAAAGCAGTAATATGACTGGCCCACAGGTTACTTGAGAAACAAAATTGGTAATAATCTTAGATACAATGTGCAGGCCTCCTTTCATTTCAAAATCAAGTAGTAATCTCTGGCCTGTATTCATATTAGACCATGATATTTAAAAAATCAAAATCTCACTAGATAATATTGTTTATATTATCTCAGCTTAAAAAACTGTTGGTAGATATTTCTCTCTTAGTGGCAGGTAGGATGACAGATGTTAAAAATTTGCATATTTATATGTAGTATTTTCTAAATTTTTAATCATCATAAACCATTAACCTCATTAAAAGTTATCCTATGCAAATTACAAACCATTTTATAGTATGTTAAAATTAGACTGTGAAAATGGAAAACTCCATAAGCTCAGGGGTGGAAATGTTGCAAAAGTGGCCCTTGAACAAACCCCCAGGGTTTGGTGAATTCTGACTTGAATCATCTGGCTTTGAAACACACAGAGCAAACAGGATCAGCAGGAATGACAGTCAACATTTTTGTATAAAAGCAGGGAATATTTTCCTAGTGGGGTGGGAGCTCCTGACTTGTACACTGAGTCAGCACCCTCAGTTCTCAGTACAGTAAAGCTGAACCTGTGCCCAAGTTCATGTCCCTGAAATGGCCATCCCAGCAGCAACATCCCTAGGACATTAGTCTTATTATTCAAGGGGCTAAAACACAATTTAGCTGCTAAAGCAGAATCAAAGAGATATAAGAATAATTCACAACTCATGTGTAACCCAGAGGATCTAGCTTTTTCAAATCGAACATAATCAAGCACAGAGTAGAAGGAAGGTCTATTAGAAGAGAGAGTCTCAAAATTAGACTTTGAAGTTATTTCCAAATGATATTTTGTATTTATTAAATGTAAGCATCTAAAATCTACCACAACTTTTAGAAACCAGTCTGGCATTTTGTTCTTCCAAGATACCCAGACCCTCAAAAAATGGAAGTGACCTGGGCCTTTCTCAGATTTTCAGAGGCTCTGGTAGTAGATTTTACTTGGAAATGAAAAAGTGCTCTTGCCTAGGGAGCAACTGTGGATTCAATTCAGATAAACCTAATATAGAATTTATTTTAGTGCAGGACAAGGAAGGGAAGGGGAGGACTAGAATATGGGTTTTTGAGTGCCTCAGTTTCTGCATTTCCTCCTGAAAGTAGCCTAAGATTCTTGGGAATGAAGACATTCCAGATTAAAACTACATAATCTTAGAGGTGGAAAGGGACTTAGAGATCATCACCTTGTCCAATTTCCACTCCCACTGTGAGAGAACAAGGCCAGAAAGAGCTCTCAGGCGTAGCCAGTTTCTAATCAGCCTGTTAAGATTGCTTTTGCAAAGGAAGATTTAGCGGACTGCAGAGGTTCATGTCTGGCACTGGTAAACATGATTAGAGGTGTAGTGATGTCCAGATGAAATTCAGTCTTCCAGCTTCCCACATAATCACATGGCCTAGTTTAATCTGTTTTCCAGTGGCCTATATCCAACTATAGTAGCCCTGGGCAGTGAATTCAATATTAAGCAGTAGAAAGATGGTAAAAGCAAAGGAATCTGGGTATGAGTGAAAGCGGGTAGATTAGTGGAAGACAATAATATAAGTGACATGTTTGAACTTTCCTGGCTTCTTGAGGCTTTCACATTTTTGAAGAGTAGAATATGTATTTTGGTTTCATTACCTACATAGTCCTATAAACTGCTCCTAGTTAGGACTAAAAATCTCTTTATGCATATTTCTGTAAGGTCAAACCAAAATGTAGTGATCGTGTAGTCTTATGGTTCCTGAAGAATATATACTTATTCTTTTATTCATAATAAAGATTAGATTTCAGTTTAGAAAGTTTATGACAAAATGAGGAATGATTCAAATCAATAGGATTATTTATTTATTTATTTATTTATTTATTTTTTGGCCACACAGTGCAGCTTACGGGATATTAGTTCCCCAACCAGGGATTGCACTGGGCCCACAGCAGTGAAAGCACTGAGTCCTAACCCCTGGACCTCCAGGGAATTCCTAGAATTATCTTATTAACTCACAAATTTTTTTTTTTTTTTTTTTTAGCTCCCAAATCATACTATTAAAAGCTTTGTTTTACAGTGATTACTTGTGGGGACTGGATAAGGAAGACCAGGGAGGAAAACATTCTTTTGGTTTTATATATGTCTATTTTGAATTTTTAAAAAAATATATAGATAAACATTACTTTTAAAAAATAAAAGTAAAGATAAAAAGCTAAGGGGCTTCCCTGGTGGCACAGTGGTTGGGAGTCCGCCTGCCGATGCAGGGGACACGGGTTTGTTCCCCGGTCTGGGAGGATCCCACATGCCGCGGAGCGGCTGGGCCCGTGAGCCATGGCCGCTGAGCCTGCGCATCCGGAGCCTGTGCTCCGCAGCGGGAGAGGCCACAATGGTGAGAGGCCCGCGTAATGCAAAACAAACAAACAAACCAACAAAAGCTAATAAAAAACTATGGAGACTAGGGGGAGAGAGGGAAGAATGAATGGTTGGAGCACAGGGTATTTTTAGGGCAATGAAACTATTGTGTGTGCTACTGTAATGGTGGATACATGTCAGTATATATTTGTTAAAACCCATATAATGTACAACACGGAGTGAACCCTCATGTAAACTACAGCCTTTAGTTAATAATAATGTATCAGTGTTGACCCATCAGTTGTAACAAATGTATCTCACTAAAGCAAGGTTGTTGATTTGGGAAAGGGGGGGCAGAGGGGTGAGAGGAAGTATATGGGAATTCTCTGTACTTTCTGCTTATTTTTCTGTAAACCTAAAACTGCGCCAAAAAATAAAGTCTATTAATTTTTTTTTGGCCGTGTTGTGCAGCATGGGGAATCTCTGTTCCTTGACCAGGGATGGAACTCGCACCCACTGCAGTAGAAGCGTGGAGTCTTAACCACTGGACCACCAGGGAAGTCCCATAAAGTCTATTAATTTTTAAAAAGCTTCTCTCTCAAAACAGTTCTTGTCAAATGTTAATAATAGTACCTACCTTAAAGAATTGTTGCAATAATTAAATGAGCCATGAGTCTGTCACGTCGTAAACACTCGAATGTCAGTCATTAGTACTGTTAGTATTTATAATAACATTGTTTTTAATGAAAGTCATCCATAGTTAGTGGCATTAAGTATTTTATACTTAACATTTTTTTTCATAATCTTGTATATTTAATTAATCCCATGTCTTGATCTTGACATTGCTTTGAGTTTTACCACAGGTTGTAAAATATATGAATTCCTGAGCACCAAGGTTATTAAAACACTTACATAATATCCACCAGCACTGACTGTGACACCTACAACCAGATAATAGATCATATTTGATCCAGATGATCCAGGGAATTTGTTAGATGACATCCAGCGAAGAGATGCTAGGAAAACAAGTTTAAACACAGTTAGCTCCACCACGGGCAAAACTATTTTAAATGATTACATCCAAAAAAATTTTTTACCCCTCAGTGAACCTAGAATCTATTAACATCAACTGATTTTAGCTTAAAGGAATACAGTATTACAAGGTAGGGTAATAATTCCACTTGACATTTTCTTAATCTAATTTGATAATTACTTATGAAACCTGTCATCCTGATGCTTCACATTATGCTTTTCTTGGAAGGAATGCAGACGTGGGTAAGGAGAAATGACAAAGCTTTAAACAATTTTAATGTCAAACGAGATGCATGTGAGCAAAAGAAATCCATTTATTGTATATTCTACACCACAGGATTCAATGGAAAAGATTATTTTTACAAAAAATGAATTAAATACATTTGTGCTTAAAATTTATGTTAAATAAAACATTTATGTTGAAACCCAACACATTTCTATAAATCTGTAATGCAAATGTAGACATAGAAAGAAACTTTAATTCTTCTAATATAAAACCTTTAAAGATGGGCAGATAGAAGCTTTTTAAAAATTTTTTTAAATTTATTTTTTAACATCTTTATTGGAGTATAATTGCTTTACAATGGTGTGTTGGTTTCTGCTTTATAACAAAGTGATTCAGCTATACATATACATATATCCCCATATCTCTTCCCTCTTGTGTCTCCCTCCCATCCTCCCTATCCCACCCATCTAGGTGGTCACAAAGCACTGAGCTGATCTCCCTGTGCTATGCGGCTGCTTCCTACTAGCTATCTATTTTACATTTAGTAGTATATATAAGTCCATGCCACTCTCTACTTTGTCCCAGCTTACCCTTCCCCCTCCCCGTGTCCTCAAGTCCATTCTCTATGTCTGCATCTTTATTCCTGTCTTGCCCCTAGGTTCTTCAGAATCCTTTTTTTTTTTTTTTTAGATTCCATATATATGTGTTAGCATATGGTATTTGTTTTTCTCTTTCTGACTTACTTCACTCTGTATGACAGTCTCCAGGTCCATCCACCTCACTACAAATAACTCAATTTTGCTTCTTTTTATGGCTGAGTAATATTCCATTGTATATATGTGCCACATCTTCTTTATCCATTCATGTGTCTACGGACACTTAGGTTGCTTCCATGTCCTGGCTATTGTAAATAGAGCTGCAGTGAACATTGTGGTACATGACTCTTTTTGAATTATGGCTTTCTCAGGGTATATGCTCAGTAGTGGGATTGCTGGGTCGTATGGTAGTTCTATTTTTAGTGTTTTAAGGAACCTCCATACTGTTCTCCATAGTGGCTGTATCAATTTACATTCCCACCAGATATAAGCTCTTTTAAGACAAATGTTGCCATAAGGTCATATCTAAAATAGAAGGGCAATTTTGTACAAACTAATAGAAACAGAGTAAGGTACTGTATTATTCTATTTAAATATATTAACTCTATAGTGCTAGAATTTGTATATACCATATGTTATGGAATTGAAATTTTTATAATAGACTCAAAGCTAGAAGAAGCTTAAAGTTCATATAGCTCAAATTCTCTATTTTAAAGATAAAGAGGGACTTCCCTGGTGGCGCAGTGGTTAAGAGTCCACCTGCCAATGCAGGGGACACAGGTTTGATCTCTGCTCTGGGAAGATCCCACATGCCTAGGAGCAACTAAGCCCGTGTGCCACAACTACTGAGCCTGCGCTCTAGAGCCCGTGAGCCACAACTACTGGACCTTCATGCCACAACTACTGAAGGCTGCGCACCTAGAGCCTGTGTCCGCAACAAGAGAAGCCACTGCAACGAGAAGCCCACGCACCGCAACACAGAGTAGCCCCCTGCTCACTGCAACTAGAGAAAGCCCGCACGCAGCAACGAAGACCCAACGCAGCCAAACATAAATAATAAATAAATAAATAAATTTATATTTTAAAAAAAGATTTTAACTGTAGGGACTTCCCTCGTGGTCCAGTGGTTAAGGCTCCGAGCTTCCAATGCAGGGGGTGCAGGTTTGGTCCCTGGCTGGGGAACTAGGATCCCACATGCCAGAGGTGCAGCCAAAAAATAAAAATAAATAAATAAAACAAAATAATCTTTAAAAAAAAGAGTATAACTGTAAACACAATACACAAGGTCCCTAGCCTCAAAAAAGAGGGAAAAGATGTACAGGCGAATAATTGTAGACAAATAACTGCAATGCAGTATGACAAATGCTGTAATAGATTAAAGCAGAAGCAACAATAGCATGAAAACGCAGTGAAAGAACTCAGCTAGCTGGCTCAAGGTAACTGCCACAATTGAAAAGACGTGACCTGAGCTTTGAAGGAAAGTAGGAGTTTGTCAGATAAACAAGGGGAGGGAAAATTGCATTGGAGGAAGAAGGCAGAGCATGTGCAAAAGCATGAGACTTGTATGACTAGGAAAACTCAATGTATTTTGATGTGGCCTGACACAGAGAATAAGGGTGTAGGGACCTGGAAGAAGTTATGATTTGCAGAAAGCAAATCTCAAGACATTTGCACAAACTACAAATCTCTGTAGTAGCAAAATTGGGAAGATTTTGTATATATGTTCTTAGTTTGGATATAAATGATCATCTCTTAGAAAAAACCAATTTTTCCCTACAAATGTGCCCTGAGAGGCTATGGTAAGAGGTTATGTCTTTGACTTCTAGTGGAGCTTTTGTTGGTTTAAAAATACAGCTGTTATTAAATAGGGAATATATAGCTTTCATAGTTGGCAACCAGGCATAAATATCAAAAAGTTGTTTTAGGGCTTCCCTGGTGGCGCAGTGGTTGAGAGTCCGCCTGCCGATGCAGGGGACACGGGTTCGTGCCCCGGTCCGGGAATATCCCACATGCCGTAGAGCGGCTGGGCCTGTGAGCCATGGCCACTGAACCTGCGCGTCCAGAGCCTGTGCTCCGCAACGGGAGAGGCCACAACAGTGAGAGGCCCGCGTACCGCAAAAAAAAAAAAAAAAAAAAAAAAAAAAAAAAAAGTTTTTTTAAATAGGAAGAAATAAGAAAATTACAGAGGTTTAAGTAAAGACAAATACAATTATGGCAGAGTTATTTAAAAGAGCAATGAAATGGGAAATAAATATTTGGTAAAGATTAGACAAATTTTAGCATATTCATAAATGTGAAACAGATATTTTAATTTTTGCAGAAGACTGTCTACACGAGAAAATATTTACACTATATTAAGTGAAAAGTTATAGCAAAATAATCTTTACAGGACTATCCCAGATTATGTACATTGTGGAAGCAATGTACATAAGAAAAAAAAAATGCAGGAAGTGGGGAAAAAAGGTCTGGAACACCACGTACACTAAAAAGTAGATAAATAGTGGAATTCACTAAGTGGTAGGATTACAGGCGACTTCTATTTTGTCTTTCTGAGTTTTTTCGGTGATCTACTGTAAACCTAATTTATTTATTCATTAAAATTTTACATTTTTAAAAGCAAAAACCGGAGAACAAAATTTGATGAAGCATGGTTAAAATTTTATCCTTCAATAAACTGAAACAATTTCATTTTTCATCCAAGTTGGAAGTACCAATACAAGGTTAATGTCCATGACCGAAGCCAAATTTCCAGTCAATAACAGTTCTGAAAATACATAAATGAATCAATACTACAAAAAAGTAATTAGATGAAAATGAGGAAAAGACCAGTACTGCTACAACCAGTATTGCTAACTACCTGTTTAGAATTTTCAAACTTCTTTTCTTTTGCCCTAAGTTGGGGAGGAAATTATTTGAAATATGTGCAGCTACCAAAAAAGGATGTGTATGCTTGTTCGTGAGGACGGCAAGGGTTGCGTTCAGAGAGCTCGAAAGGCCACGGTCAGGGCCTTTTCCATCTCCCCACCCCCAATCACAACAGCCCTGTTATCTTCTGAACTCTCAAAGGAATGGCTTCCCCCTATTTCACCAGCGAAAAGTCTGCTCTTACTCGGCATAAAGATCAAGGAAAACGAAGACTCCTTATTTCTGTTACTGGAGGCAACTTCTTCTCAGTAGCATTTTAAGAGAAAAATAAAGCTAGTTACACATACCTTCCTTCCCTCCCACCATCACCATCACCACCGCAGGCCTAATCAAAGTGGAAACAAATTGGCCATGGAATTTTCCGCGGGAGTCGTTCTCTTTCTCCCCGACTCCAATGCAAGCCTTAGCAAGTGGGGCAAAGTTATGAGAGCTAAGAACTTTCAACGAGGTTGTCTAAGAGCTGGCGCCCCAGTCAGGGACGGAAAAGAGAAGGAAGATGCGCGACGACTAGGAAAGAGCCGGCTGGGGCAGAACTGCCCGCGAGCGCAAACCTGGGCGCAGGGCCGCCGGCGGCTGGCAGGGAAAATGCTCTCCTGCTCACACTTCAGCACCTACGATGGCCCAGGTCCTAGGCTAGGCGCTTTCGTGTGTATCAATTTTTATTTAATAAGCTTCCAGCTCGCACTGCCACTTCCCCTTCAGGAAATTCGCTCCCTTTCCCCGTGCTTTAGAAAATCTACAGGTGATGGATACAGGGGGGACGCAGCCCAACAGCTGGAGGGCTCCAGATCTCTCTGTAGCCCCTAAGGAAAGCATTTCGAAGCCCCTTCCTCACCGGGGATGCCACGGCCCAGGCTCGTGGCTGCCGAGTCCTGGACAGGTCTTGAGTCTATTTACTCAAGAGCATTTACCCAACTTCTACGGGGCCGGCACTGCCTTCCGCGCACCCTGCCGGGCCCGAGGACAGGGTCCATCTTCCCACCCATTCCTCTGCTTCCTCGTGAAGTTGGAGAGCGCTTTGGGTCCTGTATTAAGACAAGGAGTAAGCTTTGCCGACTTTCACCAGGCACTTTTCTAAGCGCTGTTAACTACATATTAACTCATTAAAACTCATTAGTGTCCCCATTTTGCAGATGAGGAAACTGAAGTGAAATCACTTGCCCAAGATCAAGATTCGAACCCAGGAAATCTAGTCCGGATCCAGAAGCCGCGCTGGAAAGGCACCCTACTTCCAAAGTCTCCAAGAATTTCGAGGTGATTTCCCGGCCACCCTCCCCCCTCTTCCCCGCCCCCCACCATCCCCATCCCTATCCCCAATCTCAGGCTTCTGCTGCCGGGGTTGGCTTTGGCCCACGAAGGGCAGGCGGGAAGCGGGGCGCCCGCGCGATCTGTGCGCGAGGCACCTGTCCTCCTCAGGCTTGGACGCCGGGAGAGGCCCCCCGGGCCAGCGCCTGCGACTCACCGTCCTTCCGGAGCGGCGCGGGGCCTGGGGGCGCCCGCAGAGGCAGCGCCAGGGTCTTGGAGACCGCCCTGCGGAGGTACATCGCGCCCGGCTCCCTGCACTCCGCTGCCGCTGTAGCCCCGCGGTGCTGCGGGGCGCGGGGAGCCCTGGCGAGCCCCGCCCCGGGGAGGGGCGCTGACCCCTGCCCGCCCCGCCCCGGCCCCGCGGCCCCGTGGGGGACGTGCACAGGGGTTGGTCGTGCGCACCGTCCTCCCGCAACCCAATCTGCAGGCTCTGTCGCCTTCGCCTGGGCCCGAGAAGCTGATGGTGGCATCTCGGGAAAGGGATGGAGAACCGAGAAGTCGCCGTCATCTGCCTGCCCTGTACTGTTCCAGTCAGTGGGACTCCTCAGAGCAGGCTGGAAACGGCTCGGGACTCGCGTCCGGAATACGCCACAGACAGGATTTATCATGCCGTGTGCAAGCTGAACCCGCTTTCTCTCACGCGCTCCGCTAGCTTTCCTAGGAGTGGAAAGGGTAGCTGGAAGTTCCCTGGAGATGGAGAAGAAGGGGCAGCCTCAGCCTCCCATGAGTGCTCTGGGTGATGTTCAGAATCCCAAGAAAACTCCTGGCTAATGGCTGAATTTCTAGGCAATTCACGATTACAATGACTTTTAAATATAAACTCCAAAAATGCTGCATATTCCTCTATGGGATGTGAAGCTAGTATTTCCAAATCAACTAAAAACACTGAATTATTAGTTTCTCCCTCCAGATTTCAATCACTTGCCTCATTGTGGTGACAAGAATCTGTCATGGTTTGAATATGGACACCAATAATTTACGCTTATAACATTTTCTAAGTGATTCATCTTTGGAAGGCACCATTTCCTACTATTATAACCCCTTAAGTATGTTTGGCACTTGACAGTTTATAAAGCACTTTCACATAATTTTCTCCTTTAATTTTTATTTCATCCCTCTGAGGAAGGCGGCAATTACTCGGTTTAGCAAACGACCAGGTGGTGGGGAGGAATTTTCAGGGACCGATGGTTATGATTTTTTTTTTTAAAGGACATGAACATAGTCCTTCAAGTTCCAAGTTCTCCTGGCATGTTACAGGCAAACTGTTTGCTCATTTGCTAGGTGAATAACTAAACACTCCTCAGAGGTTCTCGTTCTGAACCCAATTCTAATAATATTTAATATATTCTCATTTAAGGAGTACAAGCCAATGATCAGAACTAGGTTTTTGATGCTCAGTCACTAGCTATTCCTAATGATTAAACCTTAAGAGGAAATAGGTAATCTGTGTTAATGAGAGGTCAGATTTAGACTTCCAAGCCCCAAAGAAGGGGCTAGACCCAGACCCTCCACCAAGAAGTTAGGTAGTCCTGAAAGTAACAAAATGCAGATTAGTACACTTGCTACCTTTGCCCAGCATCAAGTACACGTCCTAGAATGAACTGCTAGCAGCTAGTACAGACTGACAAAACAAATCAAATCTGTGGGGAGAGCTCCTAACCACTTCCAATTTGGTGCAGCCCAATTTAAAATTAAAAGAGAAAACAAATCTATTTACCACTACAGCTCATTCTTTTTTGGTCTACTTAGGGCTGAATTTTGACTTAGTTGCCAGGGAGAGGAAATAGTCAAAGGCAGTAAATGCATTTTAATGAGTATCCACAGGAGTAAAATGTGGATAACTCCTTTATTCATTGTGTTGTTGTCAGTTGTAAAGCACATTAGGTATAAAACACACTCAGCTAGTTGGAGAAGGCAGTGCTAGACTCTGACTTCCAGCCTAAGCCGAAGCTTCAGGCTCCCTTACAATGTTCTGATGCCTCTCAGTGTGCACATGATAGGATCCATTATAGTCCACCATCTCATCATATGGTAAGGTCCAGCGGGGAGTTTATCATGTCCTCTAGGTTGGATGTGGCCATCCCAGCTGGCAAAGGCAAGAACTGTGAGATAAATAGTGCCACTTCTCCAGATCCCTTTTCATCTTAGCTAAAAGCTCGTGCCTCTTGGATCAAAGGGAATTTGCCACCTACTCTACTGCTCCTGTAGGATATGTGGCTTTCCATTTTGATGTCAAACTCTTCCCACATTTTGATGAAACACTTCCCAAGAAAGGACATGCCTGTGGGGTGTCAAATTCACTCTGTAGCAAGCTGTTTCTCCAGAACCCTGAGAGAATTTTAACAGTAGGTCTTCGCTATACAAGACTCTGTTAAGGCTGAGATAGTAGTTTCCCAGCTTTAGTCACATTGTTTATAATGCTGCCCTTGAGCACATCCTTGACATTTTTCTTGGTCTTGTTGGGAAAACAAGAACTTAGGGTTAGAGTTAATTTGGTTTATCTAAGATGATCTCCACCTAACTGTGATTGTTGACAAAGACAATATTAGTTTTGAAAACATATTGTAAGAGAGGGAGCTCACAAAGCTCCCTAACCACTGGCAATATTAGTCATACTTACTCAAGGCTTAAGTTCCATATAATTAAAGGCAATTTTCCAAGACTGAGTGATTTCCTAGGCTCCACAGAAAGCTAGAAACAGCTTTGTTTTTTTTAAAATACTAAATCCCTAAGCTATAACCTGTACTTTCAACAGATCAATACGGATATAAAGTGAAACAATTTAGAAGAGTATCTAGGAAGACAAATTGGAAAGCAATTTGAGAAAGTGCTGACAAGCACGCTTTTTTTTTTTAACATCTTTATTGGAGTATAATTGCTTTACAATGGTGTGTTAGTTTCTGCTGTATAACAAAGTGAATCAGCTATACGTATACATATGTTCCCATATCTCTTCCCTCTTGCGTCTCCCTCCCACCCTCCCTATCCCACCCCTCTAGGTGGTCACAAAGCACTGAGCTGATCTCCCTGTGCTACGTGGCTGCTTCCCACTAGCTATCTATTTTACATTTCGTATGCATGCTTTTGATGGCCTAAAATATTTCGATAAAATGAAGGAGAAAGGTCAATCAAGATGGTAGATTCTTAAACTATTCTTGGAGGTTCCTCAGTACTCTTCCCATCTATTCACTTTCTCTTCTGTAGTAAAATAAACATAACGTTCCCTACCCCTTCCATATTATTTTCCTAAGGCTACCATAACAAATTAATACAGACTTGGATGGCTTACAACAACAAACTTTATATTCTCTCACAGCTCTGGAGGTTAGAAGTCTGAAGTCAAGGTGTGAAACATGTAGGTGAGAACCCTTCCAACTTCTGACGTTTACTGGTAATCCTTGCTTTCCACATGCATCACTCCAGTCCCTGCCTCCATCATTCCTGTCTTCTCCCTGTGTGTCTGTGTCTTTTCTCCTTAGAAACATACCAGTCACATTGGTCTAAGGGCCCACTCTACTCCAGTATACTCACTTTAACTAATTATATCTGCAAATACCCTATTTCCAAATAAGGTTACATTCTGAGATAATGGGGGCTGGGACTTCAACATATCTTTTGGGGGACCAAAATTTAACCCATAACAACTTCTTATACTTAAAACTGAGCTCCTATAGCTTGTTTTTTTTTCCTACGGCAACTTAAGAAAATAATTTAATGACTATCTCACAGATACTGAATCTGAAAAGGTCTGATTTTGATCTAATAAAAAACTTGACAGCATTTGACATATGGTTTTGTCTGTATCTTCTTTTTTATGGAAATTCTTTTACATTATTGCTAAAGGAACCATCATTTGACCAAGATCTTCTTAGGAGTTGTGTACCAGAACAATTCTTGTTCAGTCCAGCTAAAACATCTCAGTTTAAGACACTACTGACTGTAGCCTTCTCTTTACAACGTGGGCTGGGGAAGAGACGGTCTGTGTGCAAAGGAAATAAAGCACATAACGCAGGAAGCAGAGCCAAGAGCAAAAGTCTGGGTAACATTTGAATTCCAGGCCCCAATTATTCCTGGGCTCAGGTGCATGCCTGTTATAGCAGTCTGTGAGTCACTCTGTATCCTCATAACCTTTTTTTTTAGTTTAATATAATTTGAGTTAGGTTTCAATATTCAGCTTAGAAAGCACCTTTCACCAGTGCCCCCATGTGGCACAACCCTAGGAGGTGTCACTCAGCGTAACCTGCATCTGTTCTGTCCGATACGGCAGCCCCCAGCCCCATGTGGCTATTTAATGAAAAGGAAATAAAACTAAAAAAAATGCAGTCACATTAATCACATTCCAAATGCTCAACAGCCACATGGGAGTAGTGGCTACTACACTGGCTAGCACAGGCAGAACATTTCCATCATTGCAGAAAGTTCTTTTGGACAGCCCTAGTCTTCATGAATGGCTCCCCCTGGAGTTACAGAGGCACAATCAAGATGCAAGTCCACACAGGGCAGCTTTATTTTCAAGGCCTGACATACAGTAAATCTTGCTTGTTAAAGCTGTATTTTATTTCCAACTAAGGTTATCAGTTTCCAGAATTTCAAATGTCTTAAGAGTTTTCTGTTCCCTTTAGGGATGTGAATTTTAAGTGTCTCTTTTAGGGTAAAGTTCCTTGAACTGGGAGTTGATACCTGACTTCTTGGTCCATTACCATGTGACAGTATTAGTTTCCTACTGCTGCTATAACAAACTTAGTGGTTTAAAACAACACAAATTTATTATCTTACATTTTTGTAGGTGAGAAATCCAACATGGGTCTCACTGGGCTAAAGTTAAGGTGTCAGCAAGGCTGTGTTCCTTTCTGGAGGCTCCAGCATAGAATTTCTTTGACTTCTCTGTCCCTTGGCTCTTGGCCCTCTTTCATCTTCAAAGCTAGCAATGGCCGGCTGAATCTTTCTCATATCACACCACTCTGACACATACTGGTGCCTCCCTCTTCCACTTCTAAGGACCCTTGTGATTACATCAGGCCCAACCAGATAATCTAGGATAATCTCTCCATCTCAATGTCAGCTGATTAGTACATTTAATTCCATCTGCAACCTTAATTCCTCTTTGCCTAACCTAACCTAACATATATACAAATTCTGGGGAATAGAACATGGTCATCTTTAAGAGTCCGTCAGTCTACTTTCCAGTGATATTGGGCAAATGACTCTTTACCTCTGGTTTCTGCATTTATAAAATTATGGAATTGGTCTATATGACCCCCTAAGGTCCTTTCCAGTTCTACCACCTAGGACTCTGAATTGACAAAAGTTAATAGTTACTGTTTTATCTGGTCTTTCACTGAATTTGGATTAAATACTTATTCTGAGATAATGTAACTCTGAGTTTATGTTCAGAAGTGACTTCCAAAGGTATTGGGCCATGAATCTCCCAGAGTAAGTGTTGGCCAGAGCCCAAAACACTAACAAAGCCATTTATAAGGCAATGAAACTTTCTATTTAACATCAAAATGGAGATACAAATAATACACTTTTAAATGTATAGTATTAATACATTAAGTGTTTAAACTATATGTTAATGAAGTGGCATATAAATAGGTGTTAACTGATTCACAAGAAAGGGTTTTAATGAGGGATAAATGAAGTGTTTTTTGTCTCTGTTAGCTCTCACCAACTCCTTTTTTTGAATAGTCTGTTATTCACTGGATGAAAGTCATATTAGCAAAAAGAGCCAACTGTTGCCATACCAGTGTTAAAAACAGTCACCCAAATGAAAATCATTCAAACTCAAGGAAATGGAGTCAGAAGAAACTCTGGTAAGAAGAAAATAGTATTTGGGTTCTTCTGTATTTTAAATAATAGAGTAGTAGTAGTTCTATCATCCTGATCACTAAATAAATCTTCTGATTAGAAATCAGAAGTTGACAGAAGGACTAAATCCTCAGAAGTGATTTTTTTTTTAATCTATATCCTTAAAAAGTTTTCTTACCAATGTGTTCTTAATTACCACTGACCCTATTATCAGATGGTACTTTCCACATTAAAATACTTCTAGTAATTTACGTTAGAATTGACATTTTATACATTGTCACAATGTACATAATCTGAAGAATACAGAAGTATTTTTTTAATTTAATTATGTGAAACACAAATGCTGACTTGACATATGTTCACATGTAACTCTCTCAGTTTACAGCTCAACAGATTGGTGAATCCAGAGGAACTGCTATAAACACTATATACCTATAATGAAAAAAAAAGAAAACTGTAGCATTAACCAGCAGAAGTAATATTAAAATTAGACCATTCTGAACAATGCACCTTAAAGCATCAGGGGAAGTCTAAAAAAACTAATCCACAAAGAATATCAACTCCTCATTTTATCTAAATTTTAGCAAAAAAAAAAATTTTTTTTTTTAAATCTTAACTACAGGAGTAGCAAAAGCATCTGGTTTTGATTTAAAAACCTATTTCATTTTTATCTCTTGATTGACTGAAGTAGTGAAATGGGCAAGGTGATAATAATAGAACAAAATGTACATTTGTGATTACTATTTTATTCTCCAGAACATATAAGTTATCTACTTTAATCAACCTAATCCAAGAAAGCTGAGATTTATAAGGATGATTTTCCATTTTACAAAAGGCTTAATATAGGATTCTTTAAAAATATTTTCAGAAATATGGCACACATATACATATAAAATAAACTCACTCTCTTAAATCACAGACCATGCAGTGTATTCTATCTTATTCACAGCTAGGTTTTATCAGGAATTGTCCAACTGGGTGTTAGTTGTAATGACAATCATAATAAAATTGTCATGCAGTAAGAAATTTAACAACTGAATGCCCTGTTCTCATGGAATTTTACACTCAAGTGTGGTATATGACAAACAGGTATTAAGAAATACATACACAAACAATGATAACTTGTCCTAAGTGCTATGAAGGCACTGTGTACAGCACTATTAGATTTAAGAAAATATGATTTTGGTTTCATTCTTAAGCACAACTTCCTTTGAACACAGTCAAAGTGTAATGATTAAAAATTATTATGCTAAGAGATCCTTGAGCCAAGGTATTGAAAATTCATAAATTTGTCACAGACAGGAATATAGGTGCTAAAAAGTATAAATCTAATGAAAAAAGTCAAAACACATTATTTAAAAAGAGGTCAAATTAACTTGCATAGTCTATTCAATCCTAGAAAATCACATACTTACTGTATTGGTATTTCAAAAGTTTATTCCAACCCATTTCTTCTTTTATACTCTAAAACATCTTCATTATGTTGTTTGATGAGCTAGAAGTAGGTAACAGTTAAAATTAGAAATGTAATCTTCCTGGCAACTTAAAGAGGAGAAGGAGCAGATCAACTAATGATATTTATATTTTGCAAGAGAAATAAGGATAGATTAAAAGAATTACAACTATTCTAGTTAGAAATAAAAGGCTAAGGGATACAAAAGTCCAAAAGCTATGAATGATATGTACTTGTTCACCACAATCTGACATACTATAAATTTGAGAAGGCAACCCTTAAAAGTTTAAATCCAACTTCTGCAAATAAATTACTTCACTCAGTGGGTAATTAATGGAATGGAGAGCCTTACCACAGAGGGGCTAAAGCAATAGGACAGAGCAGAACCTGGTTATTAGATGGGGTGGATGTGTACTATACTTCTCACCTCAGAAGTATGATATTGTGAGTGAACGACCAACCCACATCCCCCAACTATAATATGTTTCAATTAGATGTCATGGAGGACAGCCACTTTCTCAGAACCACTGTCTGACAGAATATGCAACTAGAACGATGGCTGATATAGGGTGACATGTTTTGCAAAGATCCAATATCAATCAGAGCGCTCAGCAACAAGTTTCTTTTTAGGAAAACTTTAAGAACGTATGAAGTTACATTATAACAAACGTTATTTTGAAAGGATTAGTTACTAAGTTGTAAGTAACTTTCAACATCTCTTCCTCCTTTCCATGTCAAAGAGCTGAACCACTTTAATGAAAAAAAATCCCAAATAAGAGATCTAAGAGTTGGAGGTGGGCGGCAGTGGAGGAAATTCCAAAACAAAACATTTAAATACTAATGTAGCACAGATACTTTTAAAAAATGTATCTATGGAGAGGCAGTATTTCACAGTGGTCTACAGTGTAGCTCTGAAGTCAGGGAGAACTTGGTTTGGCAAATTAATTTCTCCAAGTGTTTCCTACATCCGTAAAAGGTCAACAATAATAGTACTACCACATAGTGTTGTTGAAAAAATTAAACAAGTTTTTACAGGTAAAGCATTTGGCATACTGTAAACAAAGACAAAAAAAAGAAAGAAAGAAAAAGGCTGCTACACACTAGGTACAATTTCCAACAATGTATTTATACAAACATTGTTAAAATCTTATATCTTGTAAGTTCAATGGGATTTAATTTGTATAGCTTGTTCATTTACGATCTGTCCCTATGGCATCTGAAAAAAGTGCCTTCATAAAATCCCAACCTGCCTCCATCTTTATTAAGAAATAAACTAAAGAATAATTAATATGTAGTAAAACTGCCATTCGCGACAAAACCAGGTGAAGGATCAATGACAGAAATTTCAGCCTCATTATACTTTCTCGATGCCTCTGAAACCTTAATATTTTTTAGTCCTTGGGATTTCCCTCCTGGAGAAATAGATTATTAGCACTTACATAAATAACCTATGGAATGGAAGATTTGCTGCGCACCATTCAACCTCACACCGATACTTGTCCTCTCCAGCGTGCTGGAGTAGCACGATTTAAGGGAGTATATACTTACATAGATCCACAAGAAAACGGAGGTGCCCAAGGTCAGTCCAACCTTCAGCCAGTCAGGTCTGCCTTGTGGCGGTTCCCGAATGTAGAACTTTGACCGCGCTGAAGCTGAAAGGGGACAGAAAGGTCTCTAAATCTATAACTTACCGCCCTGTAGGAATAAACCTGACATTTACATGCGTATTGTCGCTTTTAATTCCCCCTTCTACTTTCTCATTTAAACAGCCACAGAAAGAGAGGTTCAGAGAGGCCTAGTAACTCGCCCTGGGCCACCAGCAGGGGCAGACGAGTGGCGCCTTCAAAGCCTCGTACACGGGCTTTGGCGACCCCTCCGACGTCTCGGGGATGGGCGGATAGAAGCGCCCCCGGGAGGGTCTCCTTCTCCCGCGTCTGCAGGAGGAGGGACTCAAAGTCCATTCGCCGAGACCCCGAGGGGTCGGACGGCACTGGGAGGAGGGTGGGCGGCGGCTGATGGGGATCCGAGAGTCGCGGGTGGAGGCAGGCGTGGGCTCCGGGAGGCGGGCCGGCGAAGGTCACGGCCGGACAAGCCCGGGGCGCAGCCGCCTCCTGCCCCCGCGGGGCTGGGTTCGCCCTGGGAGCCGCAGGCTGGAAGGTCGGGGCGGCCTGCTCGAGGAGGGACACTTACAGCCGCTCGGGAGCCTGGCCGGGGCCAGCAGTTTGTAGAAAGGACGCAGCAAGGCGGACGGCGCCATCTTGCCGGTTGGGCTCCGCCTCCTCCAGCCCCGCCACTCCCGGGGGTCGGCATCCGGCCGAGCGCCCCCTGGCGGGCGGAGGCGCGGAACAGCGGGCTCTGCGGCCGTGCCGCGTGGGGGCGCTAACCCCAAGAATTGGAGTTACCGCCTGGTACTCTAGCTCTTCTGGTCTCAGCCCTCAGTCTGCACAGTGGGATTACGAAGGAGATGATTACAAGGGGGAAAATAAAAGGTAGTTTAGCCGCGTCTCTGTCCTCAGAGAGTTTATTTCAGACCCCCACCCCAGGGACACTTACAGAGAGAGTTACCAAAATCTTCCTGCGTAAGTCGGGAAACTGCAAGTGAAGGGGGTTGAATAGTAGCATTTTGATCGAATTCGGTGTTTCAGGCACTGTGCCTTAATGCATCATTTGATTTACATGCACTATCATTTCACTTTCACAACGGCCGCAGGACACGCCGTGATTATCATTCTCAATTTATAGATGAAGCTCAAAAGACAAACTCTTCCTCCAAGGTGACGTATTATATATACCTCATATTTGAAACGACCTCTTAACAGTTCCCAAAGTCTGTTTATACGCACTAGCACAGTAAAGCCCCACAACCCTGTGAGGAAAAGAGAATCCTAGTATTTCAGAAGTACCCCGACCAGTTCAAGACCACACAGCTGGGGAAGTTGGGACTCGGACTTAGCCCACCCAACAGGTTTAGACAGTCCCCTGAGGCCATAAGCTGCAGAGCAGGCTCAAAGTGCCAAGTTGAAAGCGCCATTCTTGCTCACCTCTTTTTAGCTATATGATTTTTAGGCAAATTACTTAACCTCTCCATGCCTCAGTTTTATATCTGGAACAAAACACCTACGCTATAGGGTCGTTGGGAAGCTTAGAGCGTGTCTGGTAGTTGTAAACAACTTGCTTTTGGCTATCTCTTTGATACCTATTGTACTGACCAATAGGTTTTATCTTTCACATTTGAACCAGATTTTTTGTGCATTTAATTCTCGATTCAAACTGATGTCTAAAGGCCATGTTAAAATATGTGTATTTTTACATATTTTAATTAGGTTTAATCTTTTAAGCCTAATGTCATTTGGGTTCATTTTAAGGGCAAAATAACTGTTAGCAAATCTCTTTTTCTTTCTATACTTTCCTTAGCAATGATATTGAAAAAAATTGTTAACCAAAAATTATTGACCAAAAAAGTAAAATAATCGTTCTATGTTTTGTGGCTCATTTTTACATACAACTGATGGCTACATAGATTGCTAAACTGTTAGTTACTTTATAGTTTGTAACCTAGTTTGAGCCTCCTGGACTCATGCTCAAGTAAACAAACCATGCAACTAACATGCTGAGTCAGTTGTTGGTTCTCAACTTCTTGGCTTCTTGTCCACTCAGCAACCTGTCAGTAGTATATCCTTTCTACCCCATCCCTTGGAAGCTTGTCCTGACACAGGTTTTGCTAGAATCCAACAAGTTGGAACAGAAGCCACATTTAGTGAGAACATACAAAACCATTAGGCAAATTACTAAATCTCACTACTGTCATTGGAAAAGGCTGTTTTGTTCTTTTGCCCCCTGTATCCTTTTACCAGTGTATATTTTGGGAAAGTGATGAAGTATAAGCACATTTCTCTCATCATGTTAGAGCTGATGGAACCCTACACTTGGAGTAGGCAGCTGTACATGAAACTCCATCTTGAAAAGAATCCTGATGAAGCAATTTCAGCCAGGAGCTAATAGCTGTGATATTTTGGTAGAAGTTGCTACGTGACATTCATTTAAGCATCCCCAGAAACTGAATGCTAACACCTTATTTATGACCCAGGCAAAGAGTTCCCCTTTCTAGTTAGCAGCTAGAAAATCAAATTTTTATTTTTTAATTTTTATTTTATTTTTACATATACATGTATCTATTCTTTTTCAAATTATTTTCCCATTTAGGTTGTAACAGAATATTTAGATGAGTTCCCTGTGCTATACAGTAGGTCCTTGTTGGTTATCTATTTTATTTTATTTATTTATTTTTTAAAAAATAAATTTTATTTTATTTATTTATTTTTGGCTGCGCTGGATCTTCCTTGCTGCGCGCGGGCTTTCTCTAGCTGCGGCGAGCGGGGGCTACTCTTCATTGTGGTGCGCGGGCTTCTCATTGCGGTGGCTTCTCTTGTTGCAGAGCACGGACTCCAGGCATGCAGGCTTCAGTAGTTGTGGTTCACGGGCTTAGTTGCTCCGCGGCATGTGAGATCTTCCCCGATCAGGGCTCAAACCCGTATTCCCTGCATAGGCAGGCAGATTCTTAACCACTGTGCCACCAGGGAAGCCCTGGTTATCTATTTTAAATATAGCAGTGTGTACATGTCAATCCCAAATTTCCAGTCTATCCCTCCCCCTCCCCCTTCCTCCCTGGTAACCGTAGTTAAGTTCGTTCTCTAAATCTGTGAGTCTGTTTCTGTTTTGTAAATAAGTTCATTTGTATAATTTTTTTAATATTCCACATATAAGGCATATCATATGATATTTGTCTTTCTCTGTCTGACTTATTTCAGTTAGTATGATAATCTCCATGTCCATCCATGTTGCTGGAAAATCAAATTTTTAGTCCCAGATTTTTCCACTGGGAAACCTCTTACTCAACTCACATCTCCCGGGGAAGGGTTAAAGTAAAGCCAGAGTTGAAAACAGTATAAAAGGTAAAAGTGCTTCCTACATGTTTACTGATTTATGAAGCATGAGAACACTATACATCAAATTCAAATCTGCAGAGGGATAGCTGTATCTGCAAGTTTTTATTTAAAAAAAAAGCAATCACAAAACGTTAACATTTTGTAAATCTGGGTGGCAAATACATAGATTTCTTTTATGTTTGTTTCTAGAAAATGTAAATATGTAAAGATATAGAAGTGTCAATAGAGAACCTCTTACATATATGAAGATGGAGGAATTTCACTCTATGTACCCCTTTTGTAGAATTAAAGTTTGCAACGTTATTTCTTTATTTATGGTGAATTTATCACAAAAGTGATATGCAAACACATGTTGTAAGATGAATGAAATAACTACCACCACCACCATCATCATCATCACACCTAGCCTTGGATATGTTAACTCCCTGCATAGCTGTCATTCAAAGCATAAGCCACTAAATGGGATCGCTATTTGTCAAATAGTGGTGATCTATCAGAGTAGACATTTTATTGAGTTCAGGCTATCAAATCACTGACTGTGTGGTCCAGCTATTTGTAGGTGCATTTTAACTAGGATGTTTGTAACTCACATAAATGTTGAATCAGACTAGTATTCACTGAGTCTTAAAGATTGTTATTTATTTGTCATTAGCCAAAAGGAACATATTTGCCAAACTATATTGCTAGCTCATCTATTCAGTTACTCAGCTTCTGGTAGAAACTACAGTTTGTTTCAAAGACCAGAAATTTTCTTCCCCCAAGGTGAAAACAGAATATTATTTACAGGAGAAATTTAGAAAAACATAGCAAATAATATTGCCAGAAGGACTTTTGGATATGAAGCTAGAGATTTGGAAACCCAAGTTAGTAGCTAAGCCAAAATTATCACCTTAAGTTAGACAATTTTTCTACTTTTTAATAGTTCAGATAGTTGAAAGACCTGTTGGGGGTGGTGAAGTTTGAAGGTTACCACTAAATAACAGCCGTTTTTATGAATTCTAAATTTGTTCTTAGTTTTTTTTTTTAAAGCTAAAGTTAAAAAACTGGCCGTATTTCGAAACTCAAAAATGGTTTCTTGTACATACAATTTTTTTAAATTAATTTATTTTTGCCGTGTTGGGTCTTCGTTTCTGTGCGAGGGCCCTCTCCAGCTGTGGCACCAGGGAAGCCCCATACAATTTTCTTAATGAAACTCAAAGAGACATCACAGAATTTGAAGAAATTCCAGGATCTGACTTCTAAAATCTTACTTATGCCCCAGGCAAAATGAGAGGGCATGCAAGATAGCAGCTAGAAAATCCAAGTATTAGTCGCAGATTTTTCCACTGGGAAACATCTTACTCAACTCACACCTTCCATGGAGGATTAAAGAGCAAGCTGACCCATGGACCCATGGACCCATGGACGCTGAACCTGCGCGTCCATGTGGTTGAGAGTCCGCCTGCCGATGCAGGGGACACGGGTTCGTCCCCCGGTCCGGGAAGATCGCACATGCCGCGGAGCGGCTGGGCCCGTGAGCCATGGCCGCTGAGCCTGCGCGTCCGGAGCCTGTGCTCCGCAACGGGAGAGGCCACAACAGTGAGAGGTCTGCGTACCGGAAAAAAAAAAAAAAGAGCAAGCCGAAAACAGTAAAACATCTGTGTAACTATGATTAAAAAATCAAAGCTACTGCATATATTGTATAATGATTCATGATGCACAGAATGCTACTACTGATGGAATTCAGGATCTGGAGAGAGATAATCAAAAACAATCAAGGATAAAAATGGCTCATACGATGTGAAAATTTGTAGTCATCAACAGAATGCCACGTTTAAAATAGTTTTACTGTCGAGTTTTAGTGAATGGCTTGAAACGACTCTATTAGGTATCAGTCTGACCTTGCTTACTGCAGTAGTTCTCTAGTATCCTTGCCAGATACTCTTCGGCTTCCTAAGATTTAAGGATTTCTAGTGACGGGGAGTCACAATATTAAACACTAGCTTGAAGCCAGTTCCAGGGGAGTCAGTGACCTTGAATTCTTCACAACCCAAGGTGATTCATACAGTCCTCAACACTGCATTGGATGAACTCGGCGCTGAAATAAAAACACACACTTTAACCTTCAGATGTTTCTTTGGCAGTTCAAACATGGTACTTCGGATCTGGCTGACTACCTTTCCAGGGTCCTCTTAAAGTAATAAAAGTAAATCACTGATGCCCCAGCCAGGCCCATTTACTTGGTTAACTCTTTCACGCTTTTCAGACTCCGGTAAGCCCCATCCTCTCTGGATCTATTTACAAGACCCCACTGGGGTGAAACTTTCATTTCCCCTCCGCCTCTGCTGCTTAATTAGGCACTTGGTCCACGATCAAACACACCGCTTTTTGGACACCGGGATTTTAGCACTTTAGGCTCAAACTATGATTATACAGACTGGAAGAGTCTACCCAATGAATGAAAAGCCAATCTAGCAAGAAGTAGTGGAATCGCTACTTTTGATGCGGAGGGGGTCGGAACCGCAGTTAGCCACTCTTCCCTCGCTTCCCCGGCGCCTCGGAGACAAGAAACCGAAAGGATGGGCGGGGCTTGCCGCGACCCTCACGGCCTGCGCGGACCTGGGCGGGCCTCCAGGTTTCCCAGCAAGCTCCAGGACAGAGGAGGTGGGGAAAGGAGGTCATCGCGCCTGCGTGTTAGGAGGTGTGACCCGGGTGGGAAAGCTCTCCACGTCCGCCATTTTGGCTGCCTCTGTCGGTCTGTTCAGTTACCACGTGAACCGCCGACGGAGACCCGTTGGGGGCGGGGGGAGGCGGCGGCAGTGTTAAGTGAGAAGGGAAAAAAGACTACGAGGGGAAGGGGGTGTCTGGGTTGGGCGACGCGGTGACACCCGAGGCCCGGTGGCGGCGGTGGATCGGGGCAATCAAGGCTGAAGCAGCCAGGGAACGACGGCGGCGGCGGCGGCGGCGGCGGTCGGACAAACAGACTGACCGAGCCCGGCGGTGGCGGGAGCAGCGGGAGGAGCCGGAACGATGCCGGCCGTGAGCCTCCCGCCCAAGGAGAACGCGCTCTTCAAGCGGATCTTGGTAAGTGGGAGGCTCCGGACCAGCAGTGAGGAGGATTTAGCCGGTACACGGGCCTGTCACCCCTAACCTCGGTCCAGGGGCACCCGGCCACCGCCGCCCGGGACCCCGCCTTCGTGCTCCTAGTCAGGCCGAATGCACTGCCTTGTCCCCTCTCGGGGTTCCCACTTGGGCCCGCGCGCCAGGGGCCACGGGCTTCCTCCTCCCGTCCCCACGCTCCGGAGGCCGTGGTTCCGGAGTAGGCCCCGTTCTCCTGGCTTCGAAGCGGCCGGTTTTCATTCGCCCTGAGCGAAGGGGGAAGAGGCCTGGCCTTCAGCGGGGAAGCGGGCGACACGGGCAGGAGCGGTGGCCCGGGTGGTTTGGGAAGCCTGCCGGCAGGCCGGGGTGACACCCTTGGAAGGAACAGGTGGTGCGGATGCGGCACAGCTCATTCATTGCCCAAGCGCGGCTCTTCCTCCATCGTCCGTCCCTCCCTCTTCCTCTCCTCTTGGGAGTCACCTGTCCCCGCCCGGCTCGGGGTCACTGAATGACCTGGGAAGAGGGAAGGAAGAAAGGAGTTCAGAAGAGGAGAGGAAGGCTTCTAAACGGCAGCTTCGATGGAGTCAGTAGGAATGCTGGCATCTGCAGCTTCTCGGCCTCTTTACCTCCTTTCAGGAGTAGGGGAGAGACATTTATTTCTTAGCTTCCGAGCGGGAAACATCACCCTCCTTGGGAGGTGGGGCCCATTGCGAGGGGGCGGTCCAGTAGGAAGTGGAAAGTTAAGAGCTTTCAGCGGAGAAGTTCTGGACACAGATTTTCTTGTAGACCGAAGTGTATTAACACTGACGCAAGAAACGAGCAGCAGAGAAAAGAGAATATAAGGACTTGTGAAATGGATCTTTTTGACGCTAGCTCAGGCTCGATAATTCCCTGCATTTCACGTTTGCCGTTTGCATTTTTTTTAAAATAACCGTAAATGCGATGATGTTTGGAGGGACTGTTTACCCTGTAACATCTGCCTTGTAGCTTTGGTGCTATAATTAATACTTTGTAGTTTGTAGCACGTTTTTTGTTTGGCATCTAGTGTGTGGGTTGCCGCTTTCGTGCACTTTATGAAAGGATTAACTGCATTTGCCAGACTTAAGACTTCAAATTTGGAGTGTGTGTACGCAAGTGTTAGTTCTTTCCTCTTGTAATTTAAATGTATTTTATTTGTTTGAAAAGTATAACAGCTCTGAGGATCCGTGTTTTCTAGAGAGAGGAAAGTAACCCATGTTGAACTAACTTTGATTTTACAAAAATATCCATATGCCTACAGATTTAGTCAGTTCTTGTGGAAACATACATAGGAAAGTCGCATCCAATACGGTGTTAACTCTTAGTTACCTTGAAGTCCTTATTGCCATTTTTTTTGGTTTCAAGACTAACTGGAGTGTAGGTAGGACTATAGCACCTTTTTACCACAGCAATTTATTTACTTTTACAACTTTTAAAGGAGTAGTTGTTCTCTGCATTATGATAGCCATTAGCCACATGTGGCTCGTGTACACTTGAAATATGGCTAGTGTGATTGAGGAATTGAATTCTTAATTTTAATTAATTTAATTTAGTCTCAAGCTGTCTCAAGATTAAGGAACACCTTGAGATTAAGGCTAACAGCTAGTGTAAGGGTCAGGAATGCAACTTTTTTTCGGTTGCGTTCGGTCTTCATTGCTGCGCGCAGGCTTTCTCTAGTTGCGGCGCGTGGGCTTCCCATTGCGGTGGCTTCTCTTGTTGCGGAGCACAGGCTTTGGGCGTGCGGGGTTCAGTAGTTGTGGCACGAGGGCTCAGTAGTTGTGGCTCGCGGGCTCTATAGCGCAGACTCAGTAGTTGTGGCGCATGGGCTTAGTTGCTCCGCGGCATGTGGGATCTTCCCGGACCAGGGCTTGAACCTGTGTCCCCTGCATTGGCAGACGGGTTCTTAACCACTGCACCAGCAGGGAAGTCCTGAAACTTTTTTTTTTTTATGGCACTTACACCACACCTGCCTAGTTCTTTGTTAGGTAAAAGGAGTTGTAGTAATTGTTAGGTGGCTACACATATTGTAGGTACCTACAAATATTGTAGGTAAATTATTTCATGTTATTTATTGCTTTTGGAAAAAGTGCTGTTTCTACAGTTAATGATACTTAGGTTGGACTTAGTTGCAGATGAAATTAAAATTAGGAATTGTTAACAAGTAGATTTCCACATGTGCATAGGAAGGTCAGCTGACTTTAGTTTCTATGTGACAGTAATAGTTTTGCAACCGAGTGAGGACAGCGACCTTGAAATTGGTCTTAATGTACTTTTACCTGTACTGCATGTGTTTAGAATATAACAAAGAAAAAATAAAAAATGGAAACAAAGTTTTACCTGCTCTGAAATCCCCTTTCTTCTGTATACAGTAGGTAATCAAATGTTTGAACTAGAATAAATTTGTTTAAAAGTGAATTAGAGGGACTTTCCTAGAAGTCCAGTGGTTGAGACTTCCAGTGCAGGGGGTGTGGGTTTGATCCCTGGTCAGGGGTGCTAGGATCCCACAGGCCTCACGGCCAGGAAGCAAAGGCATAAAGCAGAGGCAGTGTTGTAGCACATTCAATAAAGACTTAAAAAAAAAAGGTCCACATCAAAAAAATCTTAATAAAAAAAGAAGTGAATTAGAAAATGAAATGCAATTTTGCTATAATGTAAATACACTACATTCTTATGAAACTCACAAAATACTTTTTAAAAAGGTCTGTAAAGAATCTTATGAGAAGAAAAATCTGATAATGTGGCAAATTCACTGTTTGTTTTCTTTTAGATTTCTATCCTAAATCCTTTCTGGAGTGGATATAGTATGAATGAACACAGAAGTATATGTTTTTATATAAATTGACAAAGGATATATATTTTTAAATGCTTTATTGTGTTAGAAACCTGAAATGTTTAAGACATGATTCTTTTGGGTTAAAAGTAGATTAAAAGACTTGTTTGTGCTGATTATTTCTAGAATAGAGTATTCTGGTAAAAAAAAAAAGAACGACTACAGTTTAGTTTTCACTTGTAATAGACAACATGATATGTGCAGAGAAGCAGACAAAAGCTAATAGGGAACTGAATTTAACGTTTGATTATGCGAGTATTTCAAAGCCTTGCAGTCTTGGCCATTATTGGGGATTACACAGACTAAGTTATTTGATGGTATAGAGTTGCCATCCCAAGTATTACTTTGAAGACTGGTTAAAGCAGTTTCCACAGAGGCAGACATGGTGCCCTGTATGATTGGTGGACAGGAGAGCTACTGGCCAACCAGCTTTAACAGAAGGGATCTCTTTGTTTAGTGTGCATTCTAATTTCCTTTAGTATTTCTGCTTCTGATAATGCATTTCTTAGAGAGCATTGATTCAAATATATTTTCTTTGTTCAAAAAAGTGCTTTTGGACATAAAAAGCTAGGTTATAGAAGGGATCATATGCAAAGGACTGTTTGTTCAGAATTTTCTCCCCCAGATAACTGCATGGTTCATTTCTTCTCTTATTTCTTTCAGAATTCTGCTCAGATGTCCTCTAAATGTTATATTGAGGTCTTCCTTGATCAGAAGTCCTCTTCAGCGCAACCTTCTTATTTTCTTCCTTGCTTTATTTTTCTCATCACTTATCATCATCTGACATATGTATACAAGTAATTTAGCACATGTCTACCATAATTAAAACGTAGGTTTTATGAGGATAGGGATTTTGTTCTGTTAATTGCTATACCCCCATTAGTTAGAATAACGTACCATAATACGTATTCAAGAAATATTTTTGCATAAAATCAGTGTTAAGACAGTGAGTATAGGGCAGGAGAGAGAAATTGTAATCTTTGGATTTTGTGCTTGCATAAAGACTTTTGGAGAAGGGAGTTAGTTAAGCTGGGCCTTGGCATTGTAGAATACATTGTTATGAGGTAATTGTAGGGTATCAGGCAGAACCTGTATTACCCGGTGAGACCTTGGAAGTTTCATTTATTAATGAATCATGGTATTAGGTTTGTTTACATGGCCTTTTTCCCATGACAAAAGCATAAAAGGAAATATTTACTGTTTCTTTTTTGGTTGTGTTAGCATTGGAGGAGATATGGTATCTGGATTAAATGAGGCTGTTTGTCATGAGGAGCCTGTTGTATCAGGTAGTAAAGCTCAGTCATCTGTAGTTTCATACAGCTCTAAAACTGATTCTGACACAAAGTCAGGGGTGAGGACCAGCGTATATGATATTACGAGACAGGAATATATCATGTTAGAAGGGAGAACATTTGTAATTTAGAGTTGCTTTGTGAGTGTTTTTTAGAAAATTTAAAAATCAAATTGAATTCTTGGAATTTGGGAAAGGTATGCTGGGAAGCTGGTGTGGCAGAGCAAGCCACTTAACTAATCAGTGACCGTAGCCAACCCTCAGCATCCACATCTAAATACAACTTTGCTCTCTATTTGTAGGCAGTAGCCCTATTGAAGAGAGAAACACTTAAGATTCTTAGTGAAAAATGGTTTTAGAAATAATGTCAGTTGCCAGTGCTGATGGTAAAGAAGAACAAGTGAAGAGATTTAAAAGAGTGATGGTTGTTAGTATATATATTAGGATGTGGAGGGGAGGCAATTTTTGCTGTGACTGTATTTTTTTTCCTTAATTAATTTATTTTATTTATTTATTTTTGGCTGCGTTGGGTCTTCATTGCTGCGCGGGGGCTTTCTCTAGTTGCGACGAGCAGGAGCTACTCTTCATTGTGGTGCGTGGGCTTCTCTTGTTGCAGAGCACGGGCTCTAGGTGCGCAGGCTTCAGTAGTAGTGGCACGCAGGCTCAGTAGTTGTGGCTTGCAGCCTCTAGAGCGCAGGCTCGGTAGTTGTGGCCCACAGGCTTAGTTGCTCCATGGCATGTGGGATCTTCCCAGACCAGGGATCGAAACCGTGTCCCCTGCATGGGCAGGTGGATTCTTAACCACTGCATCACCAGGGAAGTCCTGTGACTATATTCCTGACTTATGGGAATTTCCCTGGAATGTCAGCTGTACATTTACATTTAAGCTGTTTTATGATGCACACTGTACAAACTTGTATTGAAGTTGTAACTTTAAAAAAAACTAGTTTAACTTGTTGCATGTGGTTTTTCCCCTTTAGGTAAGATATGAATTGTATTTTCACTACTTAATTTGGAACTAAAATAATTCCATAACATTTTAATTTAATAAAAGCAATCTTTTTGTCTATTTAAAAGTGAAATATAAATTGCAATATAGAAATAAATGATGGAGAGTTTAATGTTTTTGTTACCTGATATTCTCTATTCCACTGAGATTTTCTTTGGTAAGTATAATAGGAACACATTTTCAGTTGAGATCATTTGAAATTTCTACTAAAACCTACTGGAGAAATTATAATCTTATCTGAAACCAGTGATTTTTTTTTTTTTGCGGTATGCGGGCCTCTCACTGTTGTGGCCTCTCCCGTTGCGGAGCACAGGCTCCGGATGCGCAGGCTGGCCTAGCCGCTCCGTGGCATGTGGGATCTTCCCGGACCGGGGCACGAACCCGTGTCCCCTGCATCGGCAGGCGGACTCTCAACCACTGCGCCACCAGGGAAGCCCTCAGTGATAATTTTAATCTTAAAGATTGTTTGTTTTTATTATAGAGTAGATTATATGAGCATTCCTCTGTGTAATCTGTAAGAGTTGTTTTATCTGATTGTGTATAAAAGGAGAGATGAAAGTTTGCTTTTAAGAATATAGTCCTAAGGGACTTCCCTGGTGGCGCAGCGGTTAAGAGTCCGCCTGCCCATGCAGGGGACACGGTTTCGATCCCTGGTCTGGGAAGATCCCACATGCCGCGGAGCACATGCCTGTGAGCCACACTACTGAGCCTGCGCTCTAGAGCCCGCGAGTCACAACTACTGAGCCCACGTGCCACAACTACTGAAGCCCACGCTCCTAGAGCCCGTGCTCTGCAACAAGAGAAGCCACCACAATGAGAAGCCCGCGCACCACAAAGAAGAGTGGCCCCTGCTCACCACAACTAGAGAAAGCCTGAGCGCAGCCAAAAAAAAAAAGTATTCCCATGTGTTTAAAAAAAAAAGAATAAAGACCTAGGGGGAAAAAAAACCCCTCCAGGCTGGTTGTGTACTTCCACACATGGTGGTGGTTCTAATTTAAAAAAAGAAAAATTTCCCCTTATGTTAATGGCTTTCATTTAATTTGGTACCCTTTTTTTCCGAGAGATCTCATTGAAGATTACAAGATCACCTTTGGTTATCGGTGCTTGGGAACTGAGTCAGAAACTTTAAGAAGAGGGAAATGAAGTAAATTGGCATTTATTGATCATCTATTTTGAGCCATATTCTATGCCAGGCTTTTTTTCCACATTAGCTGATATAAACCTTGCATTACTCCTTTGAGGAAATTGTAATAAGTATAGGCAATACTTATGATTACATTGTCTAAAGTATATTTCTAATTGCTTTGTATACAGTCAGTTGTGCTATATCAGAACATACGGGTTCCTAAAAGTCAGTGCACTATGCAAAATCAGGTAATAAAACCCACAGGGCTTGTGGGAAAAATGGAGTCGGCACAACACTTAAAAACTTCATTGATGCCAAATTAGGAACCAAGGTAAGAACCTAATAGAAATGATAGCACAGTTTTACATATGTAAAATGGCTAACCAATATGGAAATACTATAATGTAAATACTGCCTTTTACCTTTGAAAAGACCTGAAGTTTTGCTTGTAGAGGTAGGTGTCAGAAGGATTGCAGCTGGTGAGTTACTATGAAGTGATGGAAGGAAAGTTATCTTAAATCTGAGAGAAAGTTGTAACACGTCATAACCCACAAGGTGAACTGAGGGAGTTTAGATGTTTGAGGCGTGTGTCTGTGTTGTGCGTGCCTATGCAGCTCGTTTCAGCTGGGTGCAGTTTTCTGTGTTCATCTAGTATTCCTGGTGGACAAATCCCACGGAAGCAAACTTGAAATTTGAAATTTAGTATGCTCAAAATGTCAAATTATCGGGCTTCCCTGGTGGCGCAGTGGTTGAGAGTCCGCCTGCCGATGCAGGGGACGCGGGTTCGTACCCCGGTCCGGGAAGATCGCACATGCCGCGGAGCGGCTAGGCCCGTGACCCATGGACGCTGAACCTGCGCGTCCGGAGCCTGTGCTCCGCAACGGGAGAGGCCACAACAGTGAGAGGCCCGCGTACCGCAAAAAAAAAAAAAAAAAAGTCAAATTATCAATCGTGTGGGAGCAAATATGTGTTTTCAAAACTAGCATTGTAGGGAACTGGCCATACCTGAACTTACTTAGAGGTCACACAGCCTGGGTCTGGGTAGCCCTTCCCTCGCTCTGAAGTGTGTCTGTTATTATTATTTTCTTAAATTTTGGTTGCACCAGGTCTTAGTTACAGCAGGTGGGCTCCTTAGTTGCAGCTCCAGGGCTCCTTAGTTGTGGCATGTGGACTCCTTAGTTGTGGCATGCATGTGGGATCTAGTTCCCTGACCAGGGATCCAGCCTGGGCCCCCTGCATTGGGAGTGCGGAGTCTTATCCACTGCGCCACCAGGGAAGTCCCCTGAAGTGTGTCTATTCTTGCATCTAGTATCTGAGATAGTGTCACATTCTTTGGCAACTTAGTTGCCGCTGCCATTAAGGAGACTTAAACTTCTTCCAACATTTTCTTTGTTAGAAGAAGCTTTGTACCCAGAGTATCAAAAGTTTCAGCCTAATTCGTTCTAAAGATTTTTGTGGGATGGCTAAGTTACACTTTTAAAGCAGGAAATAAAATATACGTTTCTTCAATTTGTATTTTGAAACAAGTTTGATGCTCAATGGGGGAAGCCTGGTGTGGAAAGAAAAATAGATGATGGTTTTTAATCCTGACTTTGCTTTACTTTATCTTTCATGTTTTTTAAACCTTAGTTTGTAAATTTGAATAAAGAGAGAAACAGTACTTTTCTGATCTACCTCACTGGTCAGGTAGTGAGATATGTATAAAAGTCCTTGGTAAATGGTAAAGCATATATATTAGTAAACATCTATTATAGGTGTAGTCTGTTAAGGATGTTAGCTTTTTCATTGAATTGATCTCATCTTGGCTTTATGTTATGCTTTGTATTCTGTTTAATATTATTATTTTGCTTTTGTATAGTTTTTGGTATTTAAGAAGGTTTATATTTTTGTTTTAATCAGTTTTATGTTTTATAAACTTTTATGTTTATACCTTTAAAAATTCCTGGGAATTCCCCAGAGGTCCAGTGGTTAGGATTCAGTGCTTTTACTGCCGTGGGCCTGGGTTTGATCCCTGGTCAGGGAACTAAGATGCTTCAAGCCACGGGGCGCGGCCAAAAAAAATTCCTTTAGTCCTCTTTTTTTCTTACTTAGGGTGTGGAGGGGAGGGAATTTTATGCTGTGATTGTGAATTTTATGCTATTTTATTTGTCACCTATAAAATAAATCCATTTTCTTTTTCTCCCCCCATTTAAAAAAATTATGGTGAAATATGCATAATATAAAATTTACCGGGCCTCCCTGGTGGCGCAGTGGTTGAGAGTCCGCCTGCCGATGCAGGGGATACGGGTTCGTGCCCCGGTCTGGGAGGATCCCATATGCCGCGGAGCGGCTGGGCCCGTGAGCCGTGGCTGCTGAGCCTGTGCGTCCGGAGCCTGTGCTCCGCAACGGGAGAGGCCACAACAGTGAGAGGCCCGCGTACCACAAAAAAAAAAAAAAAAAAAAAAAAAAAAAAAAAAAAAAAATTTACCATCTTAGTCATTTTTTAAGTGTACAGTTCAGTGGCATTAATAAGCACATTCACATCATTGTGCAACCATCAACCCCATCCATCTCCAGAACTTTTTCATCTTCCCAAACTGAAACTCTGCACCCATTAAACAACTCCCCCATCACCACCCCTCCCCCAGCCCCTGGCACCCACCATCTGCTTTCTGTCTCTGTGGGTTTGGCTCCTCTAGGAACTGCATGGGAGTGGGATCATACAGCATGTGTCTTTATGTGATGGGCTTATTTCACTCAGCACAGTATCCTCAAGGTTCATCCATGTTGTAGCAGGTGTCAGAATTTCCTTCTTTTTTAAGGCTGAATAAAGTTCTGTTGTATTTATATACCACTTTTTGTTTATCTATTCATCTGTCAATGGACACTTGGGTTACCTCCACATTTTAGCCATTGGGAATAATGCTGCTATGAACGTGGGTGTACGAATCTCTCTTCAAGACCCTGCTTTCAGTGCCTTTGGGTATATACCAAGAAGCAGATTGCTGGGTCATATGGTAATTCTTGAGGCATACCATACCGTTTTCCATAGTGGTTCCCAAAAATGCACAAGGGTTCCAGTTTCTCTACATTCTTGCCAACACTACTGTTTTCTGTTTTTGTTTTTGTTTCATAATAGCCATACTAGTGACCATGAAGTAGTATCTCATCGCAATTTTGATTTTCGTTTTCCTAATGATTAGTGATGTTGAGTGTCTTTTCATGTGCTTATTGGCCATCTGTATGCTGTTTTTGGAGAAATGTCTAATTAAGTCCTAGCCCATTTTTTAATTGGGTTGTTTGTTGTTGAGTTGTAAGATTTCTCTCTATTTACGGGCTATCGATGCCTTATCAGATATATGACTTGCAGCTATTTTCTTCCACCTGTGTGTAGTCTCCCCCCCACCCCGCCAGGCCTGTTTGTTCGTTTGTTTATTTATTTATTTACTGCACCGCACTGCATGCAGTATCCTGGTTCCCCAGCCAGGGATCGAACCCATGCTCTGTGCATTGGGAGCGTGGAGTCTTAACCACTGGACCACCAGGGAAGTCCCTGTGTGTCATCTTTTGATGCACAAAATTTTTAAATTTTCATGAAGTCTACTTTTTCTTTTTTTTCTTTTGTTTTCTGTGCCTTTGGAGTCACATCTAAGAAATCACTGCCAAATTCAATGTCATGAAGCTTTTTTTTTTGGCTTTGTTGGGTCTTCGTTGCTGTGCGCAGGCTTCTCACGGCGGTGGCTTCTCTTGTTGCAGAGCACGGGCTCAAGGCACGCAGGCTTCAGTAGTTATGGGTTACGGGCTCTAGAGCGCAGGCTCAGTAGTTGTGACTCACAGGCTTAGTTGGTCTGTAGCATGTGGGATCTTCCTGGATCAGGGATCAAACCCGTGTCCCCTGCATTGGCAGGTGGTAAATCCATTTTCTTATGTGTGAGGCAGTGAATGAGCTTATTCTACTTAGGTTTTTTTCTAGTCTCTTTTCCTCTGACTTTTTAAAGTTATTTTTACTTTGTGAGAGCATGCCATTTTATGTACTATTCTACCCTCATCAATACCTTTGTTTTAGATTTAATTCTACAATTAAATATAGTTAATATTAAACAGCAGACCTTTTTCTGAAGTTTTCCCAGTCATCTCTTGGTTGGATGAAGCTTATTGTCTAGTATAGATTCCTCAACAGTGCTTGTGGAAATCTCTTAAGGTCTTAGATGTTAAAAGTGTTTTCCTAGTGTCTTGATGTTTGAAGGGCAGCTTGGCTGGGTTTAAAATCCTTGATTCACATCTTCTTACATTTCTTGAAAATAATTGCCCCCCTGTTTTGCTTATATGTTGCTGATGCCAACCTGATTTTCTTTGTTGATGACTTGGTCTTTCTTTTCGAAGACTTGAATTTTTCTTATCTGTAAAAATTGAATTGTTTTACTGAGGTATGTCTCTGTGTTGACTATTCTGGATAAATTTTCCCTTGTGGTTTCAGATTGTAGATTGATGTTTTCTTTTGAGTCAAGAATTATAGTTTTGAATATTAGTTCTGGTCAGTTGTTTCATTCTTCAGTGATCTTTGCTTATTGGATCTTTGCATCTCTTTTATATTACGTTTCCTTTGATTCTTTTCTCTGTTACTCATTTGCTTGAGAAGTCTTATTTTCTGTCTTTTTAGATCATACATCTTGTAATTTAGTCTTCATTTCTGTGATGGATTTTGTTTTTTTCTGTTTCTTAAGTTCAGTTTGTTCCTATTTTAAAACTTGTTTGCTCTTTAAAATTTTGAATATTTGATTTGAGGTGTTCTTTTATATCTTCATTTGTTACTTATTTCTAATTTGTGATGGAGTGTTAAATCTTTCCTCTGTGTTATCGCTTTGGTTTTGGTGTGTTTTCATCTGCCTCAATTTTTCACTTTAAAAATTCTATGTAAGTAACTTGGTATGAACGCTGGGTTCTTTTTTCTGTTCAGGTTATTTGTGATGGGTTTTACTGCACCAGCAATATAAACAATTTTATTTTGGGGTGAGGCTGGATGGTTTCTTCAGTCTCTTAGTTCAAGAGTACTCTCTTTGCTGCTACAGTCAAATACAGTTTTAAAAATAAGTCCCCCTCCCACATTGTTCTGTATTGGTTTAATAAGGCCTTGATCTTCAGTGCTACCCTCTCCATCAAACCTTCAAGTGATACTTTCTCCTTCTAAGGTGTCTCCTTCTCCTCCAAAGCTATGCCTTACTAAAACTGCCACCTTTGGTCTTACAGACTTTCTGAGCCTCTACATTTTGACTCCCCAGTAGCCATTGCTCTCATCCATCATGTCTCTCAGTACTTCCTTTTGACCTCTGGCTTGCGTGAACTTGGGTGAATCCTGAATGTTACCCATTCACTCACCACGAGGACCCTGCTGTATTCTTTTGGACAGTTCCCATTGGAACATGGGACTTCTGGTCTTCAGTGTTTATGCAATTACATGTAAATTGGAGTTTTTAGTTGTCTTATCTCTTTGTAATGCTCTGGGTGGTTTTATTTGCTTCCTTTCTTGGCCTGTATGGTTTTTTTTTTTTTAATTAACTTATTTATTTATTTAGGCTAAGTTGGATCTTTCTTGCTGCACGTGGGCTTTCTCTAGTTGAGGAGAGCGGGGACTACTCTTCGTTGCGGTGCGCGGGCTTCTCATTGCAGTGGCTTCTTGTTGCAGAACATGGGCTCTAGGCGCGCGGGCTCAGTAGTTGTGGCACACGGGCTTAGTCGCTCCACGGCATGTGGGATCTTCCCGGACCAGGGCTTAAACCCGTGTCCCCTGCATTGGCAGGTGGATCCTTAACCACTGCACCACCAGGGAAGCCCCAACCTGTTTTTATGAGGATTTGTGTAATGTTTAGAAATTAGGGGGCAGCCATTATCCTGTAAATAATTCATTTCTGGTTTTATGTGTTATGCTTGAAAATAATAGTGCTTGCTTTAAGATAATTTGCAGTTCAGGTTTTATATAATTGAGTAATTGGTTATACTTTTGTTGCTGTGTCCCCATGACCACTCCATTGTTTTCTTTAAACTCTTTGGGATTATTTATCATTGAAATAATTATGAGGTTCTATTAAATAGCTGACTCTCAATCATATGTACATACCTTGAGTTTTATTGAATTTTGTCCTATCCCTAAGCAATCAGAGTTCATAGCAGAGTTCTACTCATATTAAGCAGGAATCCTGAATTTTCCTTCAATTTTCTTCTCTCAAGTGACATAATTTAATGCTGGGGGGAAAAAAAAGAAAGGTAAGAGAAGTCTGGCACGTTTTATAATGCATTAACAGGATTTTAGTATCCAGAAAGCAGATGGTGATTGTCACATTCAATTCTGTGGCTAGTAAGACCTCATCTGTAATTTTAACTTCTGGACCCAAAACTAGGAGAGATAAAGACCAACAACTCTGTAATGCTGACACACCACAAAAATATTGGTGTAAAATTATCACAGACCTTTCTTGTCTTTTGTTATGAGACTATGTACTTGTTACTTTAAATTTTTGAAGTGCCTTTGTTTTGTGAAATACTGACAGATTTTTAAAAGAGTGTTTATTTAGAAAAATTAAAATTAAGCAACCCCCTTTTTTTTCTTTCTTTCTTTTTTTTTTTGCAGTACGTGGGCCTCTCACTGCTGTGGCCCCTCCCGTTGCGGAGCACAGGCTCCCGATGCGCAGGCTCAGCGGCCATGGCTCACGGGCCCAGCTGCTCCGCGGCATGTGGGATCTTCCCGGACCGGGGCATGAACCCGTGTCCCCCTCATCGGCAGGCGGACTCTCAACCACTGCGCCACCAGGGAGGCCCAAGCAACCCCATTTTTAAAATAAATTTACTTATTTATTTTTTGGCTGCGTTGGGTCTTTGTTGCTGCACGCTGGCTTTCTCTAGTTGCAGCAAGCTGGAGCTACTCTTTGTTGTGGTGTGAGGGCTTCTCATTGCGGTGGCTTCTATTGTTGTGGAGCATGGGCTCTAGGCGTGCGGGCTCAGTAGTTGTGGCGCACAGGCTTAGTTGCTCCGCGGCATGTGGGATCTTCCTGGACCAGGGATTGAACTCCTGTCCCCTGCATTGGCAGGTGGCTTCTTAACCACTGCGCCACCAGGGAAGTCCCCAACCCCATTTAAATTGTCTAATTTTTTTGAAATTTTACTAGTTTTATAAAATATACAAGTATGGGAACAACACTGTATCGACTTCAGAGGGTGGCACAAAAGGTCAAAGGACTTAAAACTTTCATATAAGGAACAGCTAAAATTACAAAGATGTTTAGCTTGAATAAGAGAAAACTGAAGTCTTAAGAGCTAGAATCACTAAACAGAAATTAGAAGGTGATAGAGTTTGGCTCAGTATAGCTAAAAACATTTCAGTAGAGCGAGCTGGCACCAACAAGAGCTGTGTGGCCACTTGCACCAGATGACGTTTACTATAGAATTAAGACAGACTTATTTTTTAAAATAGTATGAAACTAGGAGGGGGAAAAATCATTCTTAAGATTTGTTTTCATGGTTGTAATAGTTTGCCAGAAATTGTATGATATAAAAGGCTAACATATTGTCTGCAAATGGAAGCTCCAACTAAAAGAATTAAAGGAAAGGGAGGATAAAGGTAGTTTTTCAGCGTTCCTATGTTTTCTTTTCAAAAAACATTAAAAAAATTTAAAGTATAATTACCTACAGTGAAATGCACAGTTTTTGGTTTTGTTTTTTTTTTTTTGCGGTACGCAGGCCTCTCACTGTTGTGGCCTCTCCCGTTGCGGAGCACAGGCTCCAGACGCGCAGCCTCAGCGGCCATGGCTCACAGGCCCAGCCGCTCCGTGGCATGTGGGATCTTCCCAGACCGGGGCACGAACCCGTGTCCCCTGCGTCGGCAGGCGGACTCAACCACTGTGCCACCAGAGAAGCCCAATGCACAGGTTTTGAGTGTACTGTTCTATTAGTTGTCTTGAGCATACTGTTCTTTTAATTTTGACAAGTCATAAACCAGTACAGCCTATGCCCCTTTCAAGAACATTTAAGCCATCTCAGAATAGACACCTTGTTCCTCTTGATTGTATATTTTAATTCAGTTTATGCTTTCAGATTTCTCTATAATCAGTCAAACTGTGTTGGGTCTAAATATTTTAAGCCGTAACTGATACCGTAGTGCTTTATTTAAACATTTTATTGAGTGCTTACTCAGGTTCTTTATATACATTTGTATTTAAATCTCACCTTAACCCTGCAAGGTTGTTAATGTCCACATTTTGCAGGTGACACAGTTGAGGCTCTAATAAGTTTAATTAAGCCAGTGATGCAAACCTGTCTAAGTGTTTTCTAAGATTTGAACTGTAGGCTCTAGAGCAGCGTTGTCCAATAGAATTTCTTGTGATGATGGGAATGTTCTGCATCTGAATTTCCATATGTTAGCCATTAGTCACATGTGGCTGTTGAACACCTGAGATGTGGGTAGTGTGACTGAGGAGCTTTACTGAAGAATTTTAAATTTTATTTAATATTAGCTATTTAAAACGTTAAATAGCTATAGCTCTGAGTCTAAAGACTGAAGTTGCTCTTTCTCCATACCTGTCTGCTCTACAGAAGTAGGACTACTAAAAGTAGTTCCAGTACACTGGCACTACTAAGTGCTAGCCAGGCTCCTAGTAAGTTAATAAATGTTTCCTGAGTTGACTTTAGCATAGCTAAGGCTCATTTTCTTTTTAACTTTTTAATTGTGAAAATTTCAAACATATGAAAACAAAGATAATAATATAATGAACCTATCTCCTTGGTTTGACAATTACCAACTTTCAGTGCATTCTTTTTCATCTATGACTCCTACCCCCTGGATTATTTTGTCAAATCCCAGGCATCGTTTCAAAATGGCTGACTTTTAAAGCTAAGTTTGGCTTTTATCATTTAGCTTGATTGGAGGCTGCATTCCTTTTAATCAGTTTTGATGGATAAAATGTTTTTTGCATTAGCTGAAGGAAAACAATAGAAAGGTATATTTAATACTAAAGAAAATTATGTAACGTTAATGCCAAATCTAAATTGTATGTATTGGGACTTCCCTGGTGGTCCAGTGGTTAAGTCTCCATTTCCACTGCAGGGGACACGTGTCCAATCCCTGGTCAGGGAATTGATATCCTGCATGTCACCCGGTGTGGCCAAAACAAAACAACCCCACCCCCCATAAATTGTATGTATTATATTTGAATTTTATATGTCACTATCTTCTATTGATGTAAATAGCCTAGTTTCTTTATTTGCCATGTCACAGTTCTACTATCAGTTCTGTTTTTAAAATCTTTGTAGTACTGTTGAATCTGTCCTGCTTATGTGCCATCCAATAGCTGACCTGGGGCCTGGACAATGTATCTGTTAGTTCAGTTCTCAAAGTCTGGTGTGCTGTGAATAAGACTGCATGTTTATGAACCCTGGAATTCATAAACAACTTATGGGGTTGCTTTCTCCAGTTCTGCCTCCTCTGTGATCTTCCTGATATTTTGTTTCCCTGGGCCTCTTCTCATCCTCTGTCTAGAAAGCTGGGGTTCTAGTTATTTCGCTGTGCTGTGTACTTTTGTGGTCATGCCCATATTTGGTTAGAGGTTTATCAGTTTTATTGATCTTCTCAAAGAACCAGATTTTGGTTTTACTGATTTCCTTTATTTTTCTCTTTTCTATTTCATTGTTTCTGTTCTTTTTTCTTTTGTTTCTTCTGCTTATGTTGAGTTTAATTTGCTCTTATTTTTCTACTTTCTTAAGGTGGAAGCTGATATGATAATTGGAGACCTTTTAGAATACAGGCTTTTTTCTGACTACTTTTATAATTTTCTCTTTTGTCCTTATTTTTTAGCATTTGGATTGTGATGTGCCTCGTTTTTTGTTTGCTTTTTGTTTTGTTGTTTTCTTTTTTTTAGTTGATCCTGCTTGGAGTTTGTTGAGATTCTTGGTTCTTTGGGTTTAATAGTTTCCATTTCTCTATTGATATTTCCTATTTGTTTTCTGATTATTTCATGTTTTCCTTTCAATCTTTTAAAATTATTTAATAGTTACTTTTTTTTTTTTTTTAATTTATTTTATTTATTTATTTGGCTGCGTTGGGTCTTTCTTCGTTTCTGTGTGAGGGCTTTCTCTAGTTGTGGAGAGCGGGGGCCACTCTTCATTGCGCTGCGCGGGCCTCTCACTGTCACGGCCTCTCCTGTTGCGGAGCACAGGCTCCAGACGCGCAGGCTCAGTAGTTGTGGCTCACGGGCCCAGTCGCTCTGCGAGCATGTGGGATCTTCCCAGACCAGGGCTCGAACCTGTGTCCTCTGCATTGGCAGGCAGATTCTCAACCACTGCGCCACCAGGGAAGCCCCTAATAGTTACTGTTTTAAAGTCTGTCTGCTACTTCTATCATTTTCTGAATCTGTTTTTGTGAATTAATTTTTTTCTGTAGGTCATGGGTCACAATTTCCTGTTTCTTCACATTTCTAATAATTTTTGTTTTTCTGTCATGTGTATTATAGACACTAGGATATTGAGTATCTGGATCTTGTTGTCCTTTGTAATAGAGTTTTGTTTTGGCAGATGGTTAATTTGCTTGTGCATCAGCTTGTTCTTGTTTTTAAGCTTTAATAAAAGTGGCTCTAGATTATTCTTATTCCCAAGGTGTGGCATTTCTGTGTCTCTGATGAATCCTGGAGTGTTTAATGAAGTCTCTAACTGGATGTTTGGAACTCAGATGTCTCCCAGCCATGTATAAGCATCCATAGTTGTTCAGCTAATGCTACTTGGTAGTTGTTCTTGGCCAACTTGAGTAGAATTCTGCAGTGTACCTGATCAATTTAATACTTGACCAAAACTCTTGTACAAATTTCTGAAATTTCATCTCTGAACAGTTCTTTCTAATACCCTGCTCCATAAATTTCAGCTCTTCAGGCATTTTCTATCTCAGATATCTGCTTAGGTCAGTAAGACTGACATGTTCTACTCGTGTTCCTCCTCTCTATTATGCAGTCTGGAAAATGCCTATAGGCAAAAAAAAAAAAAAAAAAAAAAGATTTTCTCGGGATTTACCTTGTTTCCCTTCTGAGAGCACAGTCCTGTGTTGGCTCTTGTCCAATGGCTGAAAATAATTATTTCATATTTACTTAACCAGTTTTATGCTTGGCAGGAGCATGAGCTGGTGTCAGTTATTCCTAGACATTTTAGAAGCAGGAGTCTCAGTGTATGGTGCCAGCATTTAGCACACAGGATTTGAACAGTTCATTCTGTTTGAATTATATCCTGTTTTGCTTTACTGTTTCTGTAGCACACTGTTAATATTTTAAAATTTAGCTGCTAATGAAAGCTAACAGTCTACAATATTCTAATATTTTTGAAACTATTATGTTTAATCTTGAATTAACATATGTTCATGTTACAGGCAAGGTGACAAACAGAATACTATGGCATTCATTCCATACCAAGGGAACCCCTTATTTATAATTCTGAAATTTCAAGAACTCCCGAAATACAAGAATTTCAGAGATGGGATTGTAGACATGTATTTTTATTTAATTTTATGATTCTCCTGTGGAGAACTTAACATGTCTGCCCACAACGTTGTTTTATAAAGCCTGTTTTAAATGAATTGATGTGAAACCTTTGCTCAAAGTATACTGTATGTAGTATTTGCATCTCTCAACCTAAATAAAAGTAAATTCTCTAAAAATTTACTTTAAGTCTACAGGTTTGATTAAAGCAGCATTAAGTATCTTATGGTTTTAAAAAAAAGAATCTTATCATGGTAGCTTTAGTCCCATGATTCTGTAGAATGAACTTTAGTGATAGTGTTACATGGGATTTTTAAAAACGAGCACATTATTTTTTTCATTTTGTACATTTACGCCTTTTGAATGGTTCAAAAAAGGACTCCTTATGATTTTATCTTCTGTTATACTTTAAGACTGCTTTGATAAGATTCCATTTTGATTAGACAAACCTGTGTTAAAGCCGAATTATACATAGATCTGGCCTTATATGTTTGGAGGAAAGAAATTGTTGAATATGATACACTACTTCCTATTTTTCTTGTAAACCCTGTATGCTACTAGAGTTTATCTTTGGGCAACAGCAAAAGTTTCAAGGAAATTTTTGGGGGGTAAAGTAAATTGAATGTTTGCTGTTACTCTTTCCATTAAACTGTGAGAATACTACTCTCATTTGTTATGAGTGACCTGTTGTAGGAGTAGTGCTTTTAGGAAAAAAAGACATTGAGGTCTGTTTCCTTAAATGCACACTGAATGGTATGCCATTCTCAATTATTTTTATGGGTCACCTTCACAGAAGATAATTGGGTTAGTGGCATTGAGTATAATTTCAGTATGGGCAGCCGCCAAATTTCATTAATTGGGAGCATAATCATTAGGAACTGAAACTTAATTACTTTTCTGAAGTTTGATAAAATAAAAAACTAAGTGCTATAGTATTATTATCTCATTCAAAGAAAGTGGAGTTCGGTTTTTCATTTTCCTTTGGTAAAGTTAGTTATTTGGGGGAATTAACAAATTGGTTAATCTGTGTGTGTTCATTTTTGTCACCTTATTTTTGGCATTTTTATTGCCTATTTGATTATAGTACTGAGTAAGCAAAGGAACAAAAGGTGAGATAAAAGTTGAATTTGTTGGTTAGAAGATCTGTTAAAAGATGAAAACTCTTGGCTTTAATAATATTTATGTTAATAAAATGTAATAAAATTTCTGTATGTGATGGAAAGAGCTCTTAACTGGGACTCAGAAGACTTAGACTGTTAGGCCCGCCAACACTAACTAGGAATTTTGCTACTAACTAGGTTTGTAATCTCTGGCAACAGATGCACGAGGACCCCATGCAGATATTTGGATGTCTTTCTCTGAATAGTTCCATCACTTTCAGTACCTCAGCCTCCTTGAACTTCAATCTTTGTTTCTTCAACTCTGTGGACTGTTGTGCTCTGCTTCGGATCCTTCTCCCTGTGCTATAATCTGTAAAACAGTGATATTACCAAGTGTATCATGTCCCCCCAACCCATGGTTCACAATCCTGCACTGCCTGTTGTCCAGTGTCTAGCAACAGTTATTTTATACATTTTGTCTACTTTTGTTGTTTATGTTAGAAGGACAAGTTCAGCCTCACTCCATCATGGCTAAAACTGGAAGTTCCCTTACTACGTTTTTACAGAAATAAATTTTTAGAAAGCAAATTGAGGGTTTTAAGAACAGTGTACTTAGGGGGCTTCCCTGGTGGCACAGTTGTTAAGAATCCACCTGCCAAAGCAGGGGACACGGGTTCAAGTCCTGATCTGGGAAGATCCCACATGCTGCAGAGCAACTAAGCCTGTGCCCCACAACTACTGAGCCTGCACTCTAGAGCCCGCGAGCCACAACTACTGAAGCCTGCATGCCACAACTACTGAAGCCTGCGTGCCTAGAGCCTGTGCTCTGCAACAAGAGAAGCGACTGCAATGAGAAGCCTGCGCACCACAAGCTCACTGTAACTAGAGAGAGCCCACGTGCAGCAACGGAGACCCAATGCAGCCAAAAATAATAAATAAATAAATTTATTTAAAAAAAAAAAGAATAGGGTACTTAAACTGTTCTTTGTATGTATGTAGTTCCTGGAAAACAGTGACAAGTTAGGAGTGTCACTTTTAATTAGCCTAGTCTTTACATCATATTAACAAATTAAGGAATAAAAACCATATCATCATCTCAGTAGATGCAGAAAAAGCTTTTGACAGAACTCAACACCCATTTATGATAAAAACTCTCCAGAAACTGGGCATAGAGGGAACCTACCTCAACATAATGAAGGCCATATAGGACAAACGGCAAACATCATACTCGGTGGTGAAAAACTGAAAGCATTTCCACTAATATCAGGAACAAGACAAGGGTGTCCACTCTCACCACTCTTATTCAACATAGTTTTGGAAATCCTAGCCACAGCAATCAGAGAAGAAAAAGAAATAAAAGAAATACAAATTGGAAGAAAAGAAGTAAAACTGTCACTGTTTGCAGATGCCATGATGCTATATATAGAAAATCCTAAAGATGCCAGCAGAAAATTCCTAAAACCAACCAATGAATTTGGTAAGGTTGCAGGATACAAAATTAATGCACAGAAATCTCTTGCATTCCTGTACACTAACAATGAAAAATCAGAAAGAGAAATTAAGGAAACAATCCCATTTACCATAGCAACAGAAATAATAAAATACCTAGGAATAAACCTACCTAAGGAGGTGAAAGATTTATACTTACAAAACTATACAACACTGATGAAAGAAATCAAAGATGACATAAACAGAGAAATATACCATGTTCTTGGATTGGAAGAATCAATATTATGAAAATGACTATACCAACCAAAGCACTCTACAGATTCAATGCAATCCCTACCAAACTACCAATGGCATCCTTCACAGAATTAGAACAAAAAATTTTACAATTCATATGGAAACACAAAAGATCCCGAATAGCCAAAGCAATCTTGAGAAAGAAAAATGGAACTGGAGGAATCGGGCTCCCCGACTTCAAACTATACTACAAAACTACAGTAATCAAGACAGTGTGGTACTGGCACAAAAACAAATATAGATCAGTGGTACAGGATAGAAAGCCCAGAGATAAACCCACACACATATGGTCACATAATTTATGACAGAGGAGGCAAGAACATACAGTGGAGAAAAGACAGCCTCTTCAATAAGTGGTGCTGGGAAAACTGGACAGCTACATGTAAAAGAATGAAATTAGAACACTCCCTAACACCATACACAAAAATAAACTCCAAATGAATTAAAGAGCTAAATGTAAGACCAGACATTATAAAACTCTTAGAGGAAAACATAGGAAAAACACTCTTTGACATAAACCACAGCAAGATCTTTTGTGACCCACCTCCTAGAGTAATGGAAATAAAAACAAAAATAAACAGATGGGACCTAATTAAACTTAAAAGCTTTTGCACAGCAAAGGAAACCATAAACAAGACGAAAAGCAACCCTCAGAATGGGAGAAAGTGTTTGCAAATGAAACAACAGACAAAGGATTAATCTCCAAAATATAAAAACAGCTCATGGAGCTCAATATCAAAACAACAATTCAATTAAAAAATGGGCAGAAGACCTAAGTAGACATTTCACCAAAGAAGACATACAGATGGCGAAGACATACAGATGGCCAAGAGGCACATGACAAGATGCTCAAAATCACTAATTATTAGAGAAGTGCAAATCAAAACTACAATAAGGTATCACCTCACACCAGTCAGAAGGGCCATTATCAAAAAATCTAGAAACAATAAATGCTGGAAAGGGTGTGGTGAAAAGGGAACCCTCCTGCATTGTTGGTGGGAATGTAAATTGATAGAACCACTATGGAGAACAGTATGGAGGCTCCCTAAAAAATTAAAAATAGAACTACCATATGACCCAGCAATCCCACTACTGGGCATATACCCTGAGAAAACCGTAATTCAAAAAGAGACATGGAGCTTCCCTGGTGGCGCAGTGGTTGAGAGTCCGCCTGCCGATGCAGGGGACACGGGTTCGTCCCCTGGTCTGGGAAGATCCCACATGCCGTGGAGCGGCTAGGCCCAAGAGCCATGGCCGCTGAGTCTGCGCGTCCGGAGCCTGTGCTTCGCAACGGGAGAGGCCACAACAGTGAGAGGCCCGCGTACCACAAAAAAAAAAAGAGAGAGAGAGACATGTACCAAAATGTTCGTTGCAGCTCTATTTACAATAGCCAGGAGATGGAAGCAGCATAAGTGTCCATCATCGGATGAATGGATAAAGAAGATGTGGCCCGTATATACAATGGAATATTACTCAGCCATAAAAAGAAATGAAATTGAGTTATTTGTAGTGAGGTGGATGGACCTGGAGTCTGTCGTACAGAATGAAGTAAGTCAGAAAGAGAAAAATACCGTATGCTAACACATATATATGGAATCTAAGAAAAAGAATGTCATGAAGAACCTAGGGGTAAGACGGGAATAAAGACACAGACCTACTAGAGAATGGACTTGAGGATATGGGGAGGGGAAGGGTAAGCTGGGACAAAGTGAGAGAGTGGCATGGACATATATGCACTACCAAACATTAAAATAGATAGCTCGTGGGAAGCAGCCACATAGCACAGGGAGATCAGCTGGGTGCTTTGTGACCACCTTAGAGGCGTGGGATAGGGAGGGTGGGAGGGAGGGAGACGCAAGAGGGAAGAGATATGGGAACATATGTATATGTATAACTGATTCACTTTGTTATACAGCAGAAACTAACACACCATTGTAAAGCAATTATACTCCAATAAAGATGTTAAAAAAAAATAGACATGTACCACAGTGTTCATTGCAGCACTATTTACAATAGCCAGGACATGGAACCAACCTAAATGTCCATTGACAGATGAATGGATAAAGATGTGGCACGTGTATACAATGGAATATTACTCAGCCATAAAAAGAATGAAATTGAGTTATTTGTAGTGAGGTGGATGGACCTAGAGTCTGTCGTACAGAGTGAAGTAAGCCAGAAAGAGAAAAACAAATACCGTATGCTAACACATATATATGGAATCTTAAAAAAAAAAAAAAAAATGGTACTGATGAACCTAGCTGCAGGACAGGAATAAAGAGGTAGGCATAGAGAATGGACTTGATGACATGGGGTGGGAGGGGGAAGCTGGGGTGAAGTGAGAGTAGCATGGACAAATATACACTACCGAATGTAAAATAGTTAGCTAGTGGGAAGCAGCAGCATGGCACAGGGAGATGAGCTCAGTGCTTTGCAATGACCTGGAGAGGTGAGATAGGGAGGGTGGGAGGAAGGGAGGCTCAAAAGGGAGGGGATATGGGGATATATGTATGCATATGGCTGATTCCCTTTGTTGTACAATAGAAACTAACAGTATTGTGAAGCAATTATACTCCAGTAAAGATCTATTAAAAAATAAAAAAGAATAGTGTGCTTAAACTATTCTTTGTATGTATGTAGTTCCTGGAAAACAGTGACAAGTTAGGAGTGTCACTTTTAATTAGCCTAGTCTTTATGTCATAGCTTCCTTTAATGCTTTTTACTATTATTTTAATTATTATAAGAAAAATTATTTTTAGGCTTTCTGCTAAGTAAGTAGGAACACTAAATTTAGTTGCTTAGTCGTATGTTTCTTTGGCTGCATATGGTTACGTTACTGCTTCTGCTTTCCCCTCCCTCCTATCCCCCAGATCACTTTGCCTGTTGATTGTGGGAAGGGCTGAGAGGAAACGATTGCAGAGAAAGTAGAACTGATGGATCTACTAGAGAATGGAAGTGTCAGGGAAGGAAAGCACAGAGGATAATTAGGTTTTTTGCTTCATCATCTGAGTGAGGGTGAGTTGAGGGAAGGACATCTCTTGAGTTGGTGAAGACTTGGTGAATAGATTCTGGGGGAAAAATCAGTTGTGTTTTGGATAGTGTATTAGGTTTGAGATGTGAACAACAAAATAGAGATGGTGAGTACATAGTTGATTATAGGACAGCTCTGTAGTTGGCTGTAGCATTGAGTTTTAAGCAGTTGATTTCATGGTGCTGAATGTAAAATTTTACATTTTTGTTTCTCCACATTTTTCTATGATTTTATTATCATTTGCATTAACTACCCCTCCTAGATTTTGAATGTATTGTTTTAAAAATTGTGAGTAAAATTTGTTTAAACTTATGACAGTGAAATCTGGCATAGAGTACCATATCTTTAAGATGTTTTCTGTAATGAATACAGTGCTTTAAAAATAATTATTTTTATAAAAGCACATGGTGATACTTAAAAGTCAGATAGCACTAAAAGGTTTATGATGAAAAAGAATTTGTCAGCTCACCCCCCCGTCCCCATCCCCTCCATACCTTCCCACACCAGAATCAAGCACCCTCAGTCCTTCTAGCCATTTTCTCTGGTATTTGCTTTTCTGTTGCTTAGTAATATAACATTATTTCTTTCTTCTTTTTAAAAATATTTATTTATTTATTTGGCTGCTCCAGGTCTTAGGTTGTGGCACGCAGGATCTTCGTTGCGGCACGCGGGATCTTTAGTTGGGGCATGCGAATTCTTAGTTGTGGCATGTGGGATCTAGTTCCTTGGCCAGGGATCAAACTTGGGCCCCCTGCATTGGGAGCATGGAGTCTTAGCCACTGGACCACCAGGGAAGTCCCTATAACAGTATTTCTTGATACATGACTTTTAGACATTTGTTGACTTCTGTTTATGGAAAATGAGGACTTGGAACTTCATCATTCACACATTTGCTCACTTGTCTTTCTCTCTTTATACTTATATCACAATATTTTGATAAACCAGTATTAAATGTTTACATTTTTACATGTATTTTTTATTGTTGAGCCAAATATTACACTAAGACCACCACACTCTCTATATAAGCCTTTATTTCTCTTGGAGTTAATACCTGTCTTACTTACTCAGTTGCCTGGTTTTCTATAGACCCATTGCTCCTTTTCCCCAAATGTGCCTGTATTTCTGTCAGGTGTTTATAAATAAAATTTTCTGTTTTTGTCCTTGATAGAAACCTATTCCATGGTGGCCTTTGGCATACTGTTTTATTTTGGAGTGGTTGTTCTCTAGTTCTTTTTTCTGCATTAGATTACTTATTTACTAAGTCCCATGTTATCTTTTTTGTTTGTTTTGTTTCCTTTTAATACCTTCCTAAGGAAGAGTGCAGAGAGATAAAATTTTAACTTTCTGAGAAGCTTTAAACTGTCATTTTACATATATATATATATATGTATATATACTTGATTGACAGTTTAGCTAGGTAAGGAATTCTGAATTTTGAAGGCTGTGTGTAGTTTTATAGCTTTTAGCAATATTCCATTGTCACTTTGGAGTAAAAGTTCAGTGCTATTCTGATTACAGATCTTTTTTATGTGACTTGTTTTTTTCTCTCTGGAAGTTTTTTCTTTTTATTTTTTTGGCTGTGTTGGGTCTTCGTTGCTGCGCATGGGCTTCGTCTAGTTGCGGTGAGTGAGGGCTATTCTTCTTTGTGTTGTGCGGGCTTCTCATTGTGGTGGCTTCTCTTGTTGCGGAGCACGGGCTCTAGGTGCGCAGGCTTCAGTAGTTGTGGCACGTGGGCTCAGTAGTTGTGGCTTGCGGGCTCTAGAGCTCAGGCTCAGTAATTGTGACACACGGGCTTAGTTGCTCCGTGGCATGTGGGATCTTCCTGGGCCAGGGCTCGAACCCTTGTCCCCTGCATTGGCAGGCAGATTCTTAACCACTGCGCCACCAGGGAAGCCCCTCTCTCTGGAAGTTTTTAAGGACCATTATTTCCAGGCTTTGCATTTTCATTATGGTGTGCCATAGTGTGGGCCTTTTTTCCCCTTTGTTAATTTGCATGCACTTGTTTGTCCCTTGTGGCTTCAGATACTTGTTTCCTTCAGCAAAAAGAAAATGTTATTTTAAAATATAATTTCTACACCTTTTTTTTTTCAGTTTTCATATTATTAACATTTGTTGGACCTTTTGGAGTAAGCTAATGATTTTCTTATTTTTTCCAATGTATATTTTGTCCCTTTGTCTTGCTTTTACTTTCTGTATTTGAACCTTCCTTTTTCTTTTTCTTTCTTTTTTTTTTAATTTTGGCTGCACAGTGTGGCTTGCGGTATCCAGTTCCCTGAGCAGGGATTGAACCCAGGTCACTGCAGTGAAAGTGCCAAATCCTGACCACTAAGCAACCAGAAAACTCCCTGTATTTATTTTTTTAAACTGCGTTTTAGTGGGATTTAGGAGAATATGGAAATAACGTGATCATTTTGTTCTATTTAACAGAATCAAAAATTTAGCACCGAATTTAAAATTGTTTGCATTTCCTGCTAAACTTAAAATTTTCTCTTTTGTTTTGACAGAGATGTTATGAACATAAACAGTACAGAAATGGATTGAAATTCTGTAAACAAATCCTCTCTAACCCCAAATTTGCTGAGCATGGAGGTAAGTGTAAATACTGTACACTTGCTTGTAAGCATAAGTAGGTAAGGCTTTGCTTACTTACCTGGTTTCACTTATTTGGGTTCTGTTAATCCCAGGTGCCTAGACTGTTTTCCAGAGAGAATGGACCTTCTTATCCTTGGCTCCTGTGAGATGTTTAATACTAATACTTTGAATTTATTGTCAAGAAAGTGATAACACAATCTACTTGAGTTCTGATTTATTCCTATTTCTAATATTAGCACCACAGGAAAGGCAAAAGAACCTAGTAAGACAAATATGCTAATTTAAGTTTAATAAATAAGTTTATTTAAAATGTTACAAGAAAATTTTGCTTGAGAACTTTGGTTGAGCTAGAGAAATTTTATTCCTTACAATAAGCTTATTCAGAAAGTATCCATTTGGGGTCTTTGCTCATGAACCAGCACCTTCTTATTTAGCATTGTATCTTAATTAGTTTTTCAAGACAGTCATGTTCAAGACATGATTTTGAAAGTTACATAGCTTTTGCCTGTGTGAGGGTAGAAAATTGGACAGTGAGATGTTTGTAGGATAAACTTGTAAAGAAGCAAAGGAAAAATAAGCTTTCACAGGTCTGATTTGTAGTTAGGAAACATGGCTCTTTGTTAATTAATTTGATAATGTTCTCTTAGTATTGAAGAGGGAGAGAGCAATAGTTCCCTGTTAGCTATCTTTACTCTCACGTACTTTCACTATAGTAATAAAATTGTTTAAAGATAGAAAGCAGTGAGAATAAAGTATCTAAAATTTTCTCTCTCCATTTCCTTGTTAAAAAATAGTTTTGGGGCTTCCCTGGTTGTGCAGTGGTTGGGAGTCCGCCTACCGATGCAGGGGACACAGGTTCGTGCCCCGGTCCGGGAGGATCCCACATGCCGCGGAGCGGCTAGGCCCATGAGCCATGGCCACTGAGCCTGCACATCGGGAGCCTGTTCTCCCCAACAGGAGAGGCCACAGCAGTGAGAGGCCCGCGTACCACAAAAAAAAAAAAAAAAAAGTTTTGCTAGCCAGTTGGATATGAGGTTGTTTTATATTCATTCCAAAAGTATGCATAATGGTAATGTAACTTTTAGTCGTATAGTCACCATAGAGTTTCAGTACAGCAGAGTACCAACTTTCATTGAGTCTAAAATGCAATTTCCCTTCATATTTTAACATATCTGAAATCAGGTTGCATATGCAGTGTCATAATTTAATTGAAAATACTTTTTAACAGTACGTAAGTTATGATTTGTTCTAAACTTACTGACAACCTGGGTTTTCATTAATTAAGACACTTGAAGTTGTTTCTTGCAAGAATAGATTTTACCTGTTTAACAACAAAGTGTTACTTTCTACAGTACCTTGCTAATTTGGCTACTTGCCAAATATATTTTGTTTGTTTGCTTCCTTTTCCTTTAAATTTATGCATGATTTATGATGATTTTATACACATTTTTTTCCTTTTTTTTTTTTTTTTTTGCTTCCATTTCTTTTTTTTTTTTTTTTTGCGGTACGCGGGCCTCTCACTGTTGTGGCCTCTCCCATTGCGGAGCACAGGCTCCGGACGCGCAGGCTCAGCGGCCATGGCTCACAGGCCCAGCTGCTCCGTGGCATGCGGGATCTTCCCGGACCGGGGCACGAACCCATGTCCCCTGCATCCGCAGGCAGACTCTCAACCACTGCGCCACCAGGGAAGCCCGCTTACATTTCTTTATCTATGTTTTACTATAAATGTCGACTTTTCCTCAGGATAATATGTTTAATCCTTATCTTTTATTCGTAGTTAATTTTTCTATAAATTTTAAATTGTAGTCCTAAAAGACATTAATCATAATGAATATTTTATATTCATTTGTGTTTCATAGAATATACATTGTGAAATTAGAAATATTGTTTTTCCCTTTCTGAAAATAAATATTTTCCTCAACTCTTTTTTAATCTGTGGATTGTGAATGACAGGTGTCTGACATCTTCTTTTACTTGTATATTTAATAGTAATCCCAAAGAATCGTTTTAAAATAAACTTATGAAAACCAGAAATGTAATTTATTTGTATATTTAAATAGTTGAACAGTGAATTCAACCTTTATGTAACTTGGGTTCACAGAGATAGTCTGTTTCAAGATAAAGTTTTTCATACTTTAAAGGAGTAATTTAATAAGGTCATGGAATTCCCCTGAACAGTAGGAAAATGATTTTATCTTGTTAGCATATGGATTACCAGATATTCATGCATTTTTGTATCTTTTTATCAAAAAAAAATCTAGGGAGGCCTACAGTATAGAAATGTGTAGTTACTTCATTTATCAATTTAACAAGTATTTTAATTTTGTAAAAACCTGGACATTTTCCCAGGGATCTCCTTGAAGTTTTAAATATTCAGGATAATGTAACATTTGTTTTTGAGATTACAGTTACCATTTTTGTTGTTATTAGTTATCTTTAAATTCTTTTTCTTTTTTTCTTCCTTTTCTTCTTTTTCTTTTTTTTAAAAATAGAAACCCTGGCTATGAAAGGATTAACATTGAACTGTTTGGGAAAAAAGGAAGAAGCTTATGAATTGGTTCGTAGAGGTTTGAGAAATGACTTGAAGAGTCATGTGTGTATCCTTTTTGTATATTTAAAGGTTGGATTGTGGTGTCTTGAGCTAAGGCAGCAGTTTGGGAGTCAGAAGTTTTAGATCTCTCTTACTGTGTAACTCCAGAGGAGATGGTTCTTTCTTCAATTGAATAATAGCAACTGCCTTCATTCAGGAAACATTTTTGTATACCTACCATGTTCTACCATTGTATCTAGTCACAGATAAATGGGACTTGCCTTTTAAAATATCTATGAAAGCTCTTCCCACACTTAAAAAAAAAGGTACCTTGCAAATTTCATCATAGCATGAATTTAGAGAAGGATATAGAATAAGGAGTATTAGAAGGCAGTATAGTATACTGATTGGGAGCCCAGGGTTTGGAGTATGCTTCACTTTGGTTTGATTCTCAGCTCAGCTTCTTTCTAACTGTGATCTTAGGGCTTAGTTTCCTTATGTGTTAAATGAGAACACTCATACCCACTTCACTGTGGTGGTGTAAAGATTTAACGATGCTTAACATAGTCCCTGATAATGCTGGACTGTGTGAGGTGAATTTTATTTTATTAAGGGAAGTGTGAGAGTAGGATCAAGTACAAATGTCTGAGGGAAGATAGAGAAAAAATTGTGGGTTACTGTTTTTTAAATAGTTTTAAACAAATATTTCTTTACCTATTTTGTTGGCTAACACGATGAAGTGCTGAAACACTTAGCAAATTTTCAAGTGTTAGTCTGGAATAATACAGACTAAAAAAGATATGGATTTTGCTGTCACGGATCTTATAGTCTAGTGAAGGAAGATACTTGGTAGAAGCTTAACACTTCTGAGTATTACATAAAACGTTATAATTTGTTCAACAATTATCACTAATCCAGTAAAGCAGAAGTGAGTGAGTTGAGAGTAACCAGAAACTGAAAAGGTAAGCAAAGGATTAATTAATAAGATCTTGTAGATACCTTTTCATCATTTTAATGTTGGTGCGGTGTTCTGTTTGTACTTGCCATGCTTTATTTAACTGGGTTCCTCTTGATGAACATGAATTTCTTTAAATTTTTAGCAATGTTAAACTCCTTGAGGATAGATTTTTAGAAGAAGAAGATTCAAGGCAGTTAAAAGGTGTTGCAGTGCTCAAGAGAGTTGATCAAGTCCTGAAATGGGGGTGCAGGGAATAGGAAGGTAGGTATTGGGTGCCAGATTATGAAGGGTATCTAGTCTTTTTAAAACTTTTTTAAAACCATGTTCCAGGCTTTTTAAAACCATGTTCCAACCAACTGAGAAGATTTGTTAACCTTTACTTTGTCATTTGCATTATGAAAATGAAGATTATTTTTCAAATAAAATTTATAGCATTATATATGTATTTTCAGTTATACATGTCACCCTAGAAATTCTGTATTTACTGACTCTGTTAAGGAGTGTAGAAGTTGTTAGATTGAAAAGTTGGAATCTGATCTGAGAGAGAAACATTACTCATTTCTGGAAAGGGAAGTAGACTTTTTTTTTTTGATTGTGTGTGTTTTAGAAAGGTTACTCTGGCAGGTGAGAGTAAAAGCAGAGAGACTGAAGGCAGGAGGATGGGTGACTTGCAGTAATCAAGATCTAAAGTGAAAAAGACCTGTATTAGGGGAGTGGGATTATTTACATATTTTCCCCCTTTGTAACACAGTTTTACAACCTACTGTAATTTTGCTTACTTATCTGTATCCCTTACTAGACTTTAAGTTCTTTGAATAGGAGACTGTCCATTTTGGCCACCTGCACCCAAAATTTAAGTGGTTGATTTTTAGAAACTTTATACTGCACTAAGGGTCTGTCCCAAGGACCTTGTTAGCTAAGGAAAAGAAAGTACACTTGATTTAAAACAATTACATGTCATGGATATCCATTCCCTCTTTTTCCTTTTAAAAGTAAAGATAATTCTTAATATTTATTGAGCATTTATTTTTCTGCAAGCCAGTGAATACTTTATATGTTATTCCATTTTGTCACCAAACTGCTGCGCTTTGCTGTATAGACTTTCTGTTTATTTATATTTTATAATTGAGGAAACATAAGATTAAATTAATTTGTTTAAGGTCACAGAGCTAATAAGGCAGGCTAGACCTGTTTTCTCTGGCTTGAAGAGCTGTGCTTTTTTCCCCCACTGTATCAAACTACCTTCTGTCTTTATATTCTCTCTGTTTTTTAAGCTTGTAATTTTATAAATAGATGTAGTTTTCTGAGTTTCATAGAGAATATTATTGGAACTTTATTTCTTGACCTGGAGGTTGTATCCTTAACTAAATCCTTTAGGTTGGCATGTTTATGGCCTTCTGCAGAGGTCAGACAAGAAATATGATGAAGCCATTAAGTGTTACAGAAATGCGCTAAAATGGGATAAAGACAATCTTCAAATCTTAAGGGACCTTTCTTTACTACAGATTCAAATGCGAGATCTTGAGGGTTACAGGGTAAGTAGAGAATTTTTTTATTCTAAGGAGGAAATATTGTTTAAATATTTAAAACTTTTTTTGAGTACTTTCTGATAACAAGTTTTCCATTAAAAAAAATTTAATTGAATCTTGCTCTCTTCTCCCAGTAGTGATTGTGTTTATGACTAGACTAATCAGATTTAAAAATTATTTTACTGTGAGACAGAGTTGGATTACTGTATAAGATTGAGTTAATCAATTCAGTGAAAAATTAACATTTATATATATATATTTTTTGTTTGTTTGTTTGTTTATTCTTTTTACCTCCATAGAGACTAATATTCTGTCTTAGTAGCTACATTGTGTGTGCAGGGGGGTGGAGGCTTCCTTCCAGTTTTATTCAAATATAATTGACATACAGCACTGTATAAGTTTAAGGTGTACAGCATAATGATTTTGTTTACATCATGAAATGTTACCACAGTGTTTAGTAAGCATTCATCATCTTATATAGATACAAAGTAATAGAAAAAGGAAAAATTATATTTGTTCCTGGTGCTGAGAACTATTAGGGTTTACTTTTGTAACAGTTTCCACATATAACATACAGAAGCGTTAATTATATTAATCATATTGTACATTACACCCCTAGTACTTAATTCATCTTACAATTGGATGTGTGTGCCTTTGACCACCTTCATTTAATACCCTGTACTCCCTACCGCACTCCCATTCCCACCTCTGGTAACCACAAATCTGATTTCTTTTTCTCTGAGTTTGGTTGGTTGGTTGGAGTTTTAGAAGTTTAATTGCCCTGTGATGCACAGCATAGTGTTCTATATTTTTCTGCATTACAAATGCTCACCACTGTAGCTATATTTTAACCCTTAAATCAGTCTATTAAATCAGATTTATTTAGTCCCTCTTTTTTTTTTTTTTTCCATATAGTACCTGTTGAGTTGTCTTCTATAGATCTTACCTCAGTAGTTGGGCACTGTATTTAAAAAAAGTGGTTTTTTCCTTTGTACTATCTTTTTTTTTTGAATTTTATTTAATTTATTTTTTTTATACAGCAGGTTCTTTTTTTTTTTTTTTTTTTGCGGTACGCGGGCCTCTCACTGTTGTGGCCTCTCCCATTGCGGAGCACAGGCTCCGGACGCACAGGCTCAGTGGCCATGGCTCACGGGCCCAGCCGCTCCACAGCATGTGGGATTTTCCCAGACCGGGGCATGAACCCGTGTCCCCTGCATCGGCAGGCGGACTCTCAACCACTGCGCCACCAGGGAAGTCCAACAGCAGGTTCTTATTAGTCATCAATTTTATACACATCAGTGTCTACATGTCAATCCCAATCGCCCAATTCAGCACACCACCATCCCCACCCCCCTGCGGCTTTCCCCCCTTGGTGTCCATACATTTGTTCTCTACATCTGTGTCTCAACCTCTGCCCTGCAAACCGGTTCATCTGTACCATTTTTCTAGGTTCCACATACATGCGTTAATATACGATATTTGTTTTTCTCTTTCTGGCTTACTTCACTCTGTATGACAGTCTCTAGATCCATCCACGTCTCAACAAATGACTCAGCTTCGTTCCTTTTTATGGCTGAGTAATATTCCATTGTATATACGTACCACAACTTCTTTACCCATTTGTCTGTCGATGGGCATTTAGGTTGCTTCCACGACCTGGCTATTGTAAATAGTGCTGCAGTGAACATTGGGGTGCATGTGTCTTTTTGAATTATGGTTTTCTCTGGGTATAGGCCCAGTAGTGGGATTGCTGGATCATATGGTAATTCTACTTTTAGTTTTTTAAGGAACCTCCATACTGTTCTCCATAGTGGCTGTATCAGTTTACATTCCCACCAACAGTGCAAGAGGGTTCCCTTTTCTCCACACCCTCTCCAGCATTTGTTGTCTGTAGATTTTCTGATGATGCCCATTCTAACTGGTGTGAGGCGATACCTCATTGTAGTTTTGATTTGCATTTCTCTAATAATTAGTGATGTTGAGCAGCTTTTCATGTGCTTCTTGGCCATCTGTATGTCTTTGGAGAATTGTCTATTTAGGTCTTCTGCCCATTTTTTGATTGGGTTGTTTGTTTCTTTAATATTGAGCTGCATGAGCTGTTTGTATATTTTGGAGATTAATCCTTTGTCTGTTGATTCGTTTGCAAATATTTTCTCCCATTCTGAGGGTTGTCTTTCGTCTTGTTTATGGTTTCCTTTGCTTTGCAAAAGCTTTTAAGTTTCATTAGGTCCCATTTGTTTATTTTTGTTTTTAATTCCATTACTCTAGGAGGTGGATCAAAAAAGATCTTGCTGTGATTTATGTCAAAGGGTGTTCTTCCTATGTTTTCCTCTAAGAGTTTTATAGTGTCTAGTCTTACATTTAGGTCTTGAATCCATTTTGAGTTTATTTTTGTGTATGGTGTTAGGGAGTGTTCTAATTTCATTCTTTTACATGTAGCTGTCCAGTTTTCCCAGCACCATTTATTGAAGAGACTGTCTTTTCTCCATTATATATCCTTGCCTCCTTTGTCATAGATTAGTTGACCATATGTGTGTGGGTTTATCTCTGGGGTTTCTATCTTGTTCCGTTGATCTATGTTTCTGGTTTTGTGCCAATACAATATTGTCTTGATTACTGTAGCTTTGTAGTATAGAATGAAGTCAGGGAGTCTGATTCCTCCAGCTCTGGTTTTTCCCTCAAGACTGCTTTGGCTATTCGGGGTCTTTTGTGTCTCCATATAAACTTTAAGATTTTTTGTTCTAGTTCCATAAAAAATGCCACTGGTAATTTGATAGGGATTGCATTGAATCTGTAGATTGCTTTGGGTAGTATAGTCATTTTCACAATATTGATTCTTCCAATCCAAGAACATGTTATATCTCTCCGTCTGTTGGTATCATCTTTAATTTCTTTCATCAGTGTCTTACAGTTTTCTGCATACAGGTCTTTTGTCTCCCTAGGTAGGTTTAATCCTAGGTATTTTATTCTTTTTGTTGCAATGGTAAATGTGAGTGTTTACTTAATTTCTCTTTCAGATTTATCATCATTAGTGTATAGGAATGCAAGAGATTTCTGTGCATTAATTTTGTATCCTGCAACTTTACCAAATTCATTGATTAGCTCTAGTAGTTTTCTGGTGGCATCTTTAGGATTCTCTATGTATAGTATCATGTCATCTCCGAACAGTGACAGTTTTACTTCTTCTTTTCCAATTTGTATTCCTTTTATTTCTTTTTCTTCTCTGGTTGCCGTGGCTAGGACTTCCAAAACTGTGTTGAATAAGAGTGGTGAGAGTGGACATCCTTATCTTGTTCCTGATCTTAGCGGAAATGCTTTCAGTTTTTCACCATTGAGAATGATGTTTGCTGTGGGTTTGTCATATATGGCCTTTATTATGTTTAGGTAGGTTCCCTCTATGCCCACTTTCTGCAGAGTTTTTATCATAAATGGGTGTTGAATCTTGTCAGAAGCTTTTTCTGCGTCTATTGAGATGATCATATGGTTTTTATTGTTCAACTTGTTAATATGGTGTATCGCATTGATTGATTCGCATATATTGAAGAATCCTTGCATCCCTGGGATAAATCCCACTTGATCGTGGTGTATGATCCTTTTAATGTGTTGTTGGATTCTGTTTGCTAGTATTTTGTTGAGGATTTTTGCATTCATCAGTGATATCGGTCTGTAATTCTCTTTTTTTTAAATATCTTTGTCTAGTTTTGGTATCAGGGTGACGGTTGCCTCATAGAATGAGATTGGGAGTGTTCCTTCCTCTGCAATTTTTTGGAAGAGTTTGAGCAGGATGGGTGTTAGCTCTTCTCTAAATGTTTGATAGAATTCACCTGTGAAGCCATCTGGTCCTGGACTTTTGTTTGTTGGAAGATTTTTTTTTTTTTTTTTGCTGTACGCGGGCCTCTCACTGTTGTGGTCTCTCCCGTTGCGGAGCACAGGCTCCGGACGCGCAGGCTCAGTGGCCATGGCTCACAGGGCCAGCCACTCCGCGGCATGTGGGATCTTCCCGGACCAGGGCATGAACCCATGTCCCTTTCATCGGCAGGCGGACTCTCAACCACTGCGCCACCAGGGAAGACCTGTCAGAAGATTTTTAATCACAGTTTCAATTTCATTACTTGTGATTGGTCTGTTCATATTTTCTATTTCTTCTGGGTTCAGTCTTGGAAGGATATACCTTTCTAAGAATTTGTCCATTTCTTCCAGGTTGTCCATTTTGTTGGCATAGAGTTGCTTGTAGTAGTCTCTTAGGATGCTTTGTATTTCTGCGGTGTCTGTTGTAACATCTCCTTTTCATTTCTAATTTTATTGATTTGAGTCCTGTCCCTCTTTTTCTTTTTTTTTCTTTTTTATTTTGCTTTATAACAAATTTAATCAGTTATACATATACATATGTTCCCATATCCCCTCCCTTTTGCGTCTCCCTCCCACCCTCCCTATCCCACCCCTCCAGGCGGTCACAGAGCACCGAGCTGATCTCCCTGTGCTATGCGGCTGCTTCCCACTAGCTATCTACCTTACGTTTGGTAGTGTATATATGTCCATGCCGCTCTTTCACTTTGTCACAGCTTACCCTTCCCCCTCCCCATCTCCTCAAGTCCATTCTCTAGTAGGTCTGTGTCTTTATTCCTGTCTTACCCCTATGTTCTTCATGACATTTTTTTTTCTTAAATTCCATATATATGTGTCAGCATACAGTATTTGTCTTTCTCTTTCTGACTTACTTCACTCTGTATGACAGACTCTAGGTCCATCCACCTCATTACAAATAGCTCAATTTCATTTCTTTTTATGGCTGAGTAATATTCCATTGTATATATGTGCCACATCTTCTTTACCCATTCATCCGATGATGGACACTTAGGTTGTTTCCATCTCCGGGCTATTGTAAATAGGGCTGCTATAATCATTTTGGTACATGTCTCTTTTTGAATTATGGTTTTCTCAGGGTATATGCCCAGTAGTGGGATTGCTGGGTCATATGGTAGTTCTATTTGTAGTTTTTTAAGGAACCTCCATACCGTTCTCCATAGTGGCTGTACCAATTCACATTCCCACCAGCAGTGCAAGAGTGTTCCCTTTTTTCCACACCCTCTCCAGCATTTATTGTTTCTAGATTTTTTGATGATGGCCATTCTGACTGGTGTGAGATGATATCTCATTGTAGTTTTGATTTGCATTTCTCTAATGAGTAAAGATGTTGAGCATCCTTTCATGTGTTTGTTGGCAGTCTGTATATCTTCTGTGGAGAAATGTCTATTTAGGTCTTCTGCCCATTTTTGGATTGGGTTGTTTGTTTTTTTGTTATTGAGCTGCATGAGCTGCTTATAAATTTTGGAGATTAATCCTTTGTCAGTTGCTTCATTTGCAAATATTTTCTCCCATTCTGAGGGTTGTCTTTTGGTCTTGTTTATGGTTTCCTTTGCTGTGCAAAAGCTTTTAAGTTTCATTAGGTCCCATGTGTTTATTTTTGTCTTTATTTCCATTTCTCTAGGAGGTGGGTCCAAAAGGATCTTGCTGTGATTTATGTCATAGAGTGTTCTGCCTATGTTTTCCTCTAAGAGTTTGATAGTGTCTGGCCTTACATTTAGGTCTTTAATCCATTTTGAGCTTATTTTTGTGTATGGTGTTAGGGAGTGATCTAATCTCATACTTTTACATGTCCCTGTCCAGTTTTCCCAGCACCACTTATTGAAGAGACTGTCCTTTCTCCACTGTACATTCCTGCCTCCTTTATCAAAGATAAGATGACCATATGTCCGTGGGTTTATCTCTGGGCTTTCTATCCTGTTCCATTGATCTATCTTTCTGTTTTTGTGCCAGTACCATACTGTCTTGATTACTGTAGCTTTGTAGTATAGTCTGAAGTCAGGGAGCCTGATTCCTCCAGCTCCATTTTTCGTTCTCAAGATTGCTTTGGCTATTCGGGGTCTTTTGTGTTTCCATACAAATTGTGAAATTTTTTGTTCTAGTTCTGTGAAAAATGCCAGTGGTAGTTTGATAGGGATTGCATTGAATCTGTAGATTGCTTTGGGTAGTAGAGTCATTTTCACAATGTTGATTCTTCCAATCCAAGAACATGGTACATCTCTCCATCTATTTGTATCATGTTTAATTTCTTTCATCAGTGTCTTATAATTTTCTGCATACAGGTCTTTTGTCTCCTTAGGTAGGTTTATTCCTAGATATTTTATTCTTTTTGTTGCAATGGTAAATGGGAGTGTTTCCTTGATTCCACTTTCAGATTTTTCATCATTAGTATATAGGAATGCCAGAGATTTCTGTGCATTAATTTTGTATCCTGCAACTTTACCAAATTCATTGATTAGCTCTAGTAGTTTTCTGGTAGCATCTTTAGGATTCTCTATGTATAGTATCATGTCATCTGCAAACAGTGACAGCTTTACTTCTTCTTTTCCGATTTGGATTCCTTTTATTTCCTTTTCTTCTCTGATTGCTGTGGCTAAAACTTCCAAAACTATGTTGAATAAGAGTGGTGAGAGTGGGCAACCTTGTCTTGTTCCTGATCTTAGTGGAAATGGTTTCAGTTTTTCACCATTGAGGACGATGCTGGCTGTGGGTTTGTCATATATGGCCTTTATTATGTTGAGGAAAGTTCCTTCTATGGCTACTTTCTGCAGGGTTTTTATCATAAATGGGTGTTGAATTTTGTCGAAAGCTTTTTCTGCATCTATTGAAATGATCATATGGTTTTTCTCCTTCAATTTGTTAATATGGTGTATCACGTTGATTGATTTGCATATATTGAAGAATCCTTGCATTCCTGGAATAAACCCCACTTGATCATGGTGTATGATCCTTTTAATGTGCTGTTGGATTCTGTTTGCTAGTATTTTGTTGAGGATTTTTGCATCTATGTTCACCAGTGATGTTGGCCTGTAGTTTTCTTTCTTTGTGACATCCTTGTCTGGTTTTGGTATCAAGGTGATGGTGGCCTCGTAGAATGAGTTTGGGAGTGTTCCTCCCTCTGCTATATTCTGGAAGAGTTTGAGAAGGATAGGTGTTAGCTCTTCTCTAAATGCTTGATAGAATTCGCCTGTGAAGCCATCTGGTCCTGGGCTTTTGTTTGTTGGAAGATTTTTTATCACAGTTTCAATTTCAGTGCTTGTGATTGGTCTATTCATATTTTCTATTTCTTCCTGATTCAGTCTTGGCAGGTTGTGCATTTCTAAGAATTTGTCCATTTCTTCCAGGTTGTCCATTTTATTGGCATAGAGTTGCTTATAGTAATCTCTCATGATCTTTTGTATTTTTGCAGTGTCAGTTGTTACTTGTCCCTCTTTTTCTTGATGAGTCTGGCTAATGGTTTATCAATTTTGTTTATCTTCTCAAAGAACCAGCTTTTAGTTTTATTGATCTTTGCTGTTGTTTTCTTTGTTTCTATTTCATTTATTTCTGCTCTGATCTTTATCATTTCTTTCCTTCTGTTAACTTTGGGTTTTGTTTGTTCTTCTTTCTCTAGTTCCTTTAGGTGTAAGGTTAGATTGTTTATTTGAGATTTTTCTTGTTTCTTGAGGTAGGCTTGTATTGCTATAAACTTCCCTCTTAGAACTGCTTTTGCTGCATCCCATAGGTTTTGGGGGTTTTTTTTAACATCTTTATTGAAGTGTAATTGCTTTACAGTGGTGTGTTAACTTCTGCTGTATGACAAAGTGAATCAGCTATACATATACATATATCCCCATATCTCCTCCGTCTTGAGTCTCCCTCCCACCCTCCCTATCCCACCCCTCTAGGTGGTCACAAAGCACCTAGCTGATCTCCCTGTGCTATGCAGCTGCTTCCCACTAGCTATCTATTTTACATTTGGTAGTGTATGTATGTCCATGCCACTCTCTCACTTCATCCCAGCTTACCCTTCCCCCTCCCCATGTCCTCTTTTCTTAGAGTAAGTAGATCAGTAAGTAATAAAGGGTACCAGGTCTTAACCTTTTAAAAAATTACAAGATTATCTTGGAAGCTTCATTGTGCTTCTTAAGAAATACATTTTTGCTTCTGTAAAGCTACACAATATGGATGTTTGAAACTATTTTGTGTTATGATTTCTATCCTTGTGTTACAGGTTGCTCTGTGTTATGGGGTAAATGAACATGATCTTTTTAAGAAGCGTTTACTTTCATTGTAAAACTAAGAAGAAGTGTTTTTTTCCCCTCTTAAAGGAAACGAGATATCAATTACTTCAGCTTCGACCTGCACAGAGAGCATCGTGGATTGGTTATGCTATTGCTTACCATTTATTAGAAGATTATGAAATGGCAGCAAAGATTTTAGAGGAATTTAGGAAAACACAACAGGTAACAACCAGAAGTCATACCTAGTAAACTAGGTCTTATTCTTAATATAACTAAAAGAAAGAAGCGTATATAGCCTTACTAACTTTTCTTTTGAAATAGTTTCAAACTTACAGAAAAGTTGCAAGAAGAGTACAAAGAACTCCATATAGAAGTTCACTCACATTAACTAATTGTTAATATTTGATACATTTACTTACAGTCTCTATATTTACTTAGCTATTTAATTTTTTTCCTGAAACATTTGAGAGTAATTGTAGATACCATGCTCTTTTACTCCTAAGTGCTTCAGTGTGGTATTTCCTAAGAATAAATTTATAGTTGTCAAATGTATAGATACTGCTGTATAGATTATTAAAAAATTAGGAAATTTAACATTGATAGACTGTTATTATCTAATCCACAATGCATATTCAAAATTTACTAATCGATCTGTTTATATCCTTTCTAGGACTTTTTTTTTCCATTTCAGGATCCAGTTTAGAATCATAACTTACATTTAGTTGTCATTTCTCTTCAACCTCTTTTAATCTGGAAGTTTCAAAGGCTTTCTTTGTATTTCATGACATTGGTAGTTTTGAAGAGTCATGGCAGTGCTTTTGTAGAGCGTTCATCAATTTAGATTTATTTGATGTTTCCTCATTATTAGATATTATGCATTTTTGGCAGGAAACTACAGAAGTGATTTCAAGCCCTTCTTAGTTCACCACATTGAGTCACGTGGTGTCTGTTCCATTTGATTACTTGGTTAAGGTGGTGTCTGCCAGGTTTCTTCACTATAAACTTGTTATTTTTTTTCTCTTTGTATTTAATAAACAATTTGAGACTTTATGAATAGTCTGTTCCTCATAAAACTTTCACCACTAGTTTTAGCATTCATTGATTATGATTCTTGCCTGAATCAACTGTTCCTATGATAGTTTCAAAATGGTGATTTTTCTGTCTTATTCCTTCTAGATTTATTTGACATTCTATTCTTAAGTAAGAGCTTTCCTTTCTCTCCTATTTATTTATTATATGTAAGGACTTAATGGATTATTTTATTCAGTGGGTTATAAGTTAATATTGACATTATTTACTTAGTTGCTCCCTAGAAAGATATTTAGAAATTTTAAAAAATGAATTTTGTTCATCATATATTATCCTTTGACTTCTTATATGTATTTGAGTGTGTGAACAATTTTCTAATATGAAAACAAAATTCTTACTGTTAATATTCCTTATATCCATATATAGACATCCCCTGATAAAGTGGATTATGAATATAGTGAACTCCTTTTATATCAGAATCAAGTTCTTCGGGAAGCAGGTCTCTATAGAGAAGCTCTGGAACATCTTTGTACCTATGAAAAGCAGATTTGTGATAAACTTGCTGTAGAAGAAACCAAAGGTAATTTTTTTAAAGAGTGTAATTTATTCTGGTATTTAATTATGACAAAGAGCAAAACTGAAAAATCTAGTTGCTACTGATAGTTGCATATAACACAACTTCTTGATTTGATGTCAAAATCTATTTCTTACTCATGCACTTTGAATAATTTGTAATGTGGGAAAATACACATTCAAACAATGGATATTGTTATAGGAAAAAAAATTGTGAACAATAAATCATTGAATGAAGTGACTCAGTACAATATTTTCTCTTTAAGTATCTTTGATCTGAAAATACTGTAGAGTTTGATTAAGACACTGGAGGCAATTGCTCAATTTTATAAGACAGAGGATTTTCTTAGAAACTGCTTATTGGCAAAACTGAATGTGTACAACACATTTCTTTATTGTCAGTGATATATATTGATAAATCAGTCTTTACTAAAGTGCTTATGGGACATTCCTAGGGTTCTTTATGGTTTATCTGAATATCTCTCTGAACATAGAACGTGAATTGAAACCAGAGATTTGGGTTTATATGTGTGGATTAGGGTAGGAGGATGGGTAGATCCTTAAATAAAGATCTCCAGTTCTGCCGTTTATTAGAGGGTTGAGAAGAAGGAGTCTTTGTAGTTTTAAAAGTTGAGGAACTGATTATGGAAAGTGAAAGAAAAATAACAAGTAATTGAGAATATGAGTACTTCCTAAGAATTGCCATCTGAAATTGAAATATTCCTTTATCTTTGTGAGACCAGGCGACTGAAGTTTGTTGGTTTCAGATTTCTTTGGCTTCCCTTGAAGTTGAACACTAGAAAGTGTGGTATCTGTGTGCAGAGTGGGTGTAGCCACCATTTGTTTGATGAACTTCTCAGCAGAGGATAATGCTGCTGGCAAGAAAAGAATGGAAATCTAAGGCGCCTGGAGCTCATTTGTGAGCTGTAGACCCAAGACAGCCCTCTCGCACTTGAGTTGATCATCCCTTAGCAGTCTGTTAGTTATAAAGGAGGAGGCTTCTGCCTTATTGGAAAGATCACGAGGTTGAAAAAACTAGTTTGAGTTCCTTCATTGGCTACTAACTAGCTAAATGATGAGGGGCAAGACTTGAGCCTCAGTTTCTTTACGGAAATATGTGACATTGTTCAAAATACTCTTAAGTACATTGTTTTGTTTTATTATTTTTATAACTTTATTAGGGAGGAAGAATGACAGCTCAAGCTGAGGACTCAGAATTGACCCATGGATTTAGCAATTTGGAAGTTACTGATGACCTTAACAAAAAAACGTTCTGAACATTTGGAAGGAGGGTAGTAAAAGCCCAAACAGATCAAGTAGATTTAAATGAGATTTAAGTAGAGGAATTGAAGATAGCATGCATAAATGATGCATACAAGTAGTTTTGCTGTATAGGAAACACCTATAGGGTAGTGGTGGATGGAATGTGTTATAGGATCAAAAGAAGATTTTTACAGCATTTGCTTATGCTCACTGGATAATGAGACAGAATATGCAGTACAGTAGAGGGTATGTGATCTAGTGGATAAGTTGAAAGGTTGGGCTTAGATAGCAAAATGAATAGTTCATCCACAGTAATGAGAGATGGTAGAGTGTATGGACAAGTAGGTGTGTCAATGTAGTGGGTATTTGGGGGTTCTCTTCTAGTTGCTTCCATTTTCTCAGTGAAATAGGAAACAGAGCCATCAGTTCGTTCCACAAAATATGTTTTGATATCTCCAGTGAATCAGGTATTGGGGACAGGGTATATAAAGAGAATAGAAGGGAACTAAGAGTAGAATCATCAGTCGTTGGATATTCCAGTAATAAAAGGCATTGATGTTAGTGGTGGGTAGTCAGGATAATTTAGGAATTTCCTGGCGTGGGTGAGTGGGCATAGTTAGGCAGAAAGTTTCATTGTTAATTCTTATACCATCAGTTCCTTCTACAAGGGAAAGGTGGGTAAAGATTAAGGGAAGGAAATGTGGATGGATGTAGCGTAGGGGAGAAAAGTTGCAGAATATTATTTATGTTTTTAGTGAAGTAGGCTTTTGGTTAGTGTAGAGCTGACCGTTAACTTTGGTGCTGTTGACATTTTGGGACCAAGGTGTTGGAGGTGGAAGTCTCCTGTATGTTGCATAATGTTTAGCAGCGTTGGTAGCTTCTACCTGTCAGATACCGTAGCACCCGCTTCCCTTACCGTGACGCCAAAAATGTCTCCAGATATTGCTAGATGTCTCATGGATGGCAAAAATGCACCTGGCTGAGAACCACTGAGGGTGTAAACATTAAAAATATGGGCTCATTTAGCCAAATTGCTTGGGTTCAAATCCTGACTCTTAACAGTTAACTATCTGAAAGACCCTTGACAAGTTTACTTATGTTCTCTGCTTTAAAATGACACCAATAATAGTAACCTATCTCATAGAGCTTTGAGAATTGAATTAAGTAATGGAAGTGAAACATTTAAAAGTCACTTTCACTCTCAGTAAGTGTTCATTTTTATTATCTGATAATAGAAAGGGTGCAAGGGTGAAGTCCTGGTTTGAAAATAATACCTTTAGTGAATGGGAGCCCATTAAGGTAGGGAAAAGGATTCCTGAGCAGTGCTTGAGGCTTGTGTGAGTTTGGAGCTCATATATTTCTAGCAAAACCAGTGCCTCAGTCCATTCATCTGCTGACTTCTTTTATGCGAAGGTGTACAGCAAGCAAGCAGTTGGGATGACCCAGGCCTTAAAATTGGTAAATGAGGGAGCCTAGGTTTTGAGATTAGTTTTCATATTTGGGGCTGCTAATGTCATTCAGGGATGAGATTGGTCATGCAACCCAGAGAAGACAGCAGTGAGCCTACAGGTTGCTGAAAGGCGTGAAGAAAAGGGAACGGTTTTCCTCTAGGGTTGGAGGGTTGGATTAGTGAGACAAGAAGAAGAAAGTCAAGATAGTTAAGCTTAAAGCAAGATGCATATTTGGTAGTTGGAAGAGAGAAAAAACAGTAGTAGGAAGAGAGACAATGTGGCCATGCTTATGGGCTGCTAGAGCACAGTCGTTCCTAGTTGATTAGGGCATCATAAGGTTAGGGTATTGGATTGGGGCATTAATCTGGATTTTGAAATTGTCCATACGTTGTCAGGAATACTTGAGTAGTAGATGATGGCTTGGTGACTGTGTTCAGTGACCTTGAGAGAGTAGCCTGGAGTTAGAAAAATACCTGAATAAATTGAGGATGTGAAGAGGATGACATTTCTACACATGAACTTTCAGAAAGGAGGGACAATAAAGTAACATGGTAAATAGTCTTGTTGAAAGGAATTGAGAACTCAGGAGGATACCAAATCTACCCACTTCCCAATATTGAAGAGGTTTTAAGAGAAAGTTTGAGGAAAACTTAAAGTTACAATCAGAAGATACTTAATTTAATTTGTTTTTTATCAGGGGAACTTCTCTTGCAATTATGTCGTTTGGAAGATGCAGCTGATGTTTACAGAGGATTACAAGAGAGAAATCCTGAAAACTGGGCCTATTACAAAGGCTTGGAAAAGGCACTCAAGCCAGGTAGCATTGGTTAAAACTTACTAAGTTTTAATTGCTTCTTTTGTTAATATATATTGTGTTAACTCAGTGAAAATCGTAACTAGAAGAACTGGTTAAGAATTGGTTCAGGGACTTCCTTGCTGGTCCAGTGGGTAAGACTCTGCGTTCCCAATGCAGGGGGCCCAGGTTCAATCCCTTTTCGGGGAACTAGATCCTACATGCATGCCACAGCTAAGAAGTCTGCATGCCACAACTAAACATGCCTCAACGAAGATCCCGTGTGCCTCAACTAAGACCTGGCACAGCCTAAATAAAGTAATAAATATTTTAAAAAGAGAAAGGTTAACAGGAGAAAAACTAGTTAAAAAAAAGAATTGGTTCAAAATCTGAATATAGAAGTACATTTGTGAACCAAGATATCCCATGCCACGCAGTGCGGCCAAAGAAAAAAAGATTAAAACACCCTTTTGGTAGACTAAGCGTTTTCTGAAACCTCTCTCCTACTACAAGTTCAAAGAAAGTTGTGAAAAGAATTTTAGAAACAAGTTTGAAAAATTTATAAATGCACAACAGCATCAGAAACATGAAAGGGAAATGTAGAAATGGATATGTCTCCCCAAAGGAAAGACTTCTGTGATAACCTGTGGCTATAGCAGAGTGGCCTGGCAGGGGCAAGTGAATGTTGCCAAGCTGAAAGGGAAGCACTGTTTCCTATGTGGGAGGAAGGACTCAAATAAACTTGGTCCAGAGACTCTCTTCTCCCCAACCATTCTCTCCCATGAATAGGACCTACTTGTGAGGACAAACCTAGAAACGTGTCATCTACAAAAAGGCAGAGTCTTTAGCCAGGATGATCTAATTTGAAGCGAAGTTTCCCACAAGACTGATAGTGAACTATTCCTGGTACATTGATAAATGTGAGAGAAACCTTGTACAAAGAATGTCATCCTCTGTAGTAACACCAGCATTGGAAAGGTAATCATCAGTGCCAGCCATAGGGAGAGTAGAGATCATAGAGAAGCCTAAGATGAAGAGAGGCAATGAAATATGCATAGTTAAGTGAAAGTGCCCGTTAGGAATCTGGGAAATGAAAAACCTACTTCTTGATGTGACATGAAAATCTTAATAGATTAAATATAAGGGGCCACAGCTGAGGAAAATTAGTGAAGTGAAAGATTGAACAAGGAAAGTTCTTACCTGAGAGTAAAAGAAAATATAAAAGAAATATGGAGAAATGGAAGATAGAGGATAAATCCAGAAGCTCCAAGATAAATCAAAGGAGAGGAGTTAGAGGAGAGGCTGAAGAGAATACTGGAGAAGCCGTAGGTGGAAACATAATAACTGAGCCTTTCTTGGAACTACAGTAGAGCAGGCAGATTTTGAAAGGCCACCTAAAGCAGAGCAGGATAAGGAAAACTGTATTTTATATGATTATAGGTTAAAATATGAAAATATTAGAAGTATTCTAAAATGATTGTTGATCTATTTAGGTGGTTAGATTATGAATAATTTTTCCCATGTTCAAATTTTCTGTTTAATATGGTAATTTTTATATATTTTCAGAAATTTGTAATTTTCTAGAAAAATATGTTCTAATTACATATGAAAAAATATTTTTTTGGGGTTTGCAGCTAATATGTTAGAACGACTAAAAATGTATGAGGAGGCCTGGACTAAGTATCCCAGGGGATTGGTGCCAAGAAGACTGCCATTAAACTTTTTATCTGGTAAGTGAGAATAATTGTGAAGGAATGAAAATGGTGTGGTGATATACAGTATCTTTCCTTGGTTTTAAATATATGAGTATGCATGTTAAGATTTTAATGTATGCATTTTTAGAGTTGTCTGGGTACATGTAAGTCAACAGGATTTTTTTCTTCCAAGGTGAGAAGTTTAAAGAATGTTTGGATAAGTTCCTAAGGATGAACTTCAGCAAGGGTTGTCCACCAGTCTTCAATACTTTGAGGTCGCTATACAAAGATAAAGAAAAGGTAAAGCAAAATACAATGGTTCGGTTTGGTTTTGTGTTTTGACTATCATTTCTTTGCTCAGTATTTGGAATAATTGGTTCTTGGCTACCTGTGCACATAATATACACAGTGTGAATCTGCTAAGAGTCTTCCTAGCTTGCAGTTTAAATGCTTCTGTGCCTCTTATTTCCTTTTCATCCTCTGCTCTCTTTAGTTGAATAAATTACTGCTTATTTGTTCTGTCTTTTGTTTCTGATGTGTACTTTTTAGTGAGTCGGTACAGGGATGAAAAGTTGGTAAGGTATTGATTTCTTCAATATTTTCTCTAATTCCTGCTCATGCGGAAAGCCAGAAGTGATTTTTTTTTTTTTTTTGAACTAAGTTGAAGCTTAGTAATCTTTCTCCTTTTTATTTGGTAGAAAAAAATTCTGTCAGAAGAGTTTTTTTGCTGTCCCAGTAAGTCAGCTTACTCTTTCAGCTACGTATTACAATATTCAAAATGCTGGTTAAAGGGTGTTTTAACCTTTTTTTCTTTGGCCGCACTGCATGGCATGGGATATCTTGGTTCCCCAACCAGGGATCGAACCCGTGCCCCCTGCAGTGGAAACGTGGATTCTTAACCACTGGACCACCAGGGAAGTCCCAAGGGTGTTTTAATCTTAATTTAGATTATTTTGTTTATAAGTACAGTGGCATCAGACATGTTGGTTGGGTTTTAAAAAAAACACCTTAAAGGTGGGACAGATTAAACGTGCCAAACATTTAAACCTAAAGCATATAAAGGGCACTTACTCTGCCAGTCTTTTGTTGAAAGGTCCAAGATATGGGCTTTATTGATGACTGTTTCACCTTTTTTCCCCCTTGATTAAATCACATTGATAGAATATGGTATTTTACTTCTAGTTTTGGTACAGTGAGAACGTGATGCTTGTGAAGCAATCTTGATTGTAGAATCAAGATTGTTATGAGTTTTCCCTTTTTGGTTGTCTTTTTAAACCTAAATTGTTAAAAAATGTCTAATTTATCTGTGAGTCTTTCCATGGTATTTGACTTAATAGAAGCAGTTCTTTCTTTTTGTTCTCATTTCTTAAGTTTACATAATATTGAATTAAATTCTGCAATGATGATAATGAATGCAACTAATTCAAACAGGTTTGGGAAAACAAACCCCTTAGTAAGCATGTAGCTCACCTTGTGGAAGAAGAACATGGGTGCACCAGAATAACCTAGCTGTGGCCATTCAGTCCTCACAGTTTTCTGAGGTGATGGAGAGAGCTGGTGTTAACCTGTCGAATCAGTTAAGTTGAGGTCATTTAAGAGAGCTTCTGTAGTAACAAATTCATTATAGATGGATTAAGCAAAGAAGGGAATTAATAAACTAAAAGTATTCACAGATCTCTTACAAAGCCAGGAGTAAGTAGTACAGTCATGACTCAGGAGAGACCAGAACTGGGACAGCCACTCACTCTCCTGGATCTCAGAAACCCACCCACGGTGCCATGCTTCTCTTTTACTGAAGCTTTCCCCATGGTGATGAAATTGAGAGTGGATGCTCTCATATGCTTGTGGAATTTCTCTTTTTACACAGTATTTAATTCTTGATTCCTGAAGTGCAGATGTTAACTGTGAGTGTTATTTATGTGAATTGAGGTAAAAATGAACCAAGATAAAAATATCCCTAACATTACCTCTTTCTGTCCAGCCTTTTCCTGATTTCTAATTCAGCTTGATGCTTTATTTTATAGCAGGGAAAGGAGTTGCCAGTAAGTTTTTTGGAAAGTTTTGCCTTAAAACACACCTTCATAAATGTATGGTTTTAAATTTTTATCCATAGGTTAAGAGATTTATAAAAAGGTGTGTGTGTGTGTGTGTATGAGAAGGGAGAGAGAGAGAGATAGGTGGAGGGGGGAATCGGAATGTTTATTTAGCCCTCTAGTAGTAAATAACACATTTTGCACAAGCATAGTAACTATATATTTATTTATTTTTATTAAAGTGTGCTTGTGTGTTTGTACTCTAGGTGGCAATCATAGAAGAATTAGTAGTAGGTTATGAAACATCTTTAAAAAGCTGCCGGTTATTTAACCCCAGTGGTAAGTGCTCAAGTTTTATGTTTTAAAAAAATCTTGAAAATCTTAATATGTTGCGAAATTCTTGATCAGAAGGTCAGTATTGTTCATTATTTAGTCAGTAAGCCTAGTATATTTAAACTTTTTTTCCCTTTAAGATGAAGGTGCATTAATGTACACATTGTGTGAAATGTACATTGGTAAGAAGATAATAACAGTAGCTTATTGAAGAAAATTTTATGTAAAATTTAAAACACCTGCAAAACTAGATGTAATAGTATGATGACACTCCATTTACCCGCCACTCAACTTCAGTAGTTTTTACCTCATGGCCAAACTTATTTCATCTGTATTCTTACCTACTTCCCTTACTCCCGTGTTATTCTAAAACAGATCCCAAACATCACATCATTTCATCCATGAATATTTCAGTATTCTAAAGATTATAACCATAATAGCATCACCATACTTGAACATTAATACTTTCTTAATATCAAAGAAAAAAGTCCATGCTTACATTTCCAGGTATCTTGGAAGTAGCATTTTTTCTCTTTGTTTTTGAAGTTTGTTTGAATGAAGATCCAGGTGAAATCTGTACTTTGAGTTTGTTTGATATGTCTCTTAACCCTTTTTTATAAATCTGTAGGTTTTCCCTCTATCTTCTCTTCTTCCTGCAATTTATTTATTAAAGAAGTTAGTTTTTTTTCCTTGAGTTTTTCTGTAGTATAGATTTTGCTGAATATACCCATATGGTGTTGCTTAACATGTTATTTCTCTGTCCTTTGGATTTGTTATAAATTGGTAGTTGGATGCAGAGCTGTGCTGTCTAGTATGGTAGCCATTAGCCAAATGGGGCTATTAAAATTTTTTTAATTAAATAAAAAATTTAATTAGTTGCACTAGCCACATTTCAAGTGCTGCTCAATAGCTAGTGCAAATCTAATGCCTACCCTATTAGACAGGGCAGATCCAGAACATTTCCATCATTACAGAAACTTCTAATGGAAAGGTCTGACTGCAGGTTTGATGAGATTTGATTTGATTTTTTTTTTTTCCTTTTTGTTTTAAAGACAAAGGGATGAGCAAGATTATTTCAAGATGGTGGTGTGTTCTTTGATCAGGAGGCATGAAGTATTTGTTTCATATGTTAAGAACTGTTAAGAATTACAAGCTAGTGATATTCTGCTATTCATTTTTTATTATCTTAAAAAGAGATACTATCTGTCATCTGCTTATGCAGTATTTCAGTTTGTATAGAAAAAGCAAGATAAATGCTGCTTTTTCTCCCCTGCCTAGCCTACTTTTTTGTTCTTTACCAGTTTTCAAAATAATGAATTGGTTTAGTAGCATTCTTCAAAGATGGCCAATACATGTTTTAAAGGTATTATTATGAATTCATGACTTTAAACATATTTGCAGTTTCAAATGGTTCAAACCTTCACATACTAGGATAGTAGTTGATAGCTTCCTTGCAGTTGGGTATGACAAAATATTCTAGCTCATCTTGTATACTGCCCACAACAGACATGTAATCAGTTGTTTTTCCCAAGGAGCCCTGTTTCCTACAGTGGGAAAGCCCAGTATGGGACCTGGGGTGCTTATTGCTATTGAGTTGATCACTGTTTCTAGGTCTCAGATGAGTTTAAATAGTACTTTTTAGAAGGCGTTACCATGGTTTCATTGGTTAATCATCATGATGTTCCTTTGATTATCAGCATTTTTCTACATATTTTACAAATGTGGAAGAGGTTCAATGACATGCCCAAGAATATGCAGCACTTTAGTTGCAGATCTATCAGAACGGGAGTTGGTGAGTTCCACTCCTATTGTTTGTCCACTGAGCCATCCTACTTCTACTAGGATAAAAATAAGCACTCTGTTGCTTTCTTTGAAAGCAAATAACAGTTCTTAGATTTTAGAAATTTGTCTTAAAAAATCATTTTTTAATGTGTGGGTTGTATATTTAACTTACACACTTTCTTGTGAGTATATAAAAAATAAAATTATGAACTAAAATACAGAATAAGTATTTTTACTCATCTCATTTTTTGGGTATAATTTTTATTTAACCTAAATTATGCATTGTTGCATATTCAGAATAATATTAAAATATATTAAGAATCTTATAATCACCAAAATTCAAAATAACCACATCACAAGTATATTTATGTATAGTTTGGTACATTAGCTAGAAACCCAATTAAGCAGTCATGCCTTTCTTTTTTCTTTTTCTGTTTTTACCGTCACATTAATGGAAATTTTCTCTTTATTTTTTTTTTTTACCCTCATACATAACATCCTGATCAGTATACTCATAGTTCTAGTACAACTTGTCGTGTCCTCTCCCCCCTTCCCCTCCCCTTCCCCTCCCTCCCCTCAGTTTTCTTTTTAGGTAATTTCTTATAGCTTTGATCTCATTCATCTGCCATGTTAACTATATGAAGTTATTACTATGCGAGGCATTGTGCTAGGAGCTATAATGATAGAGAGCAGAAACCGTGGTCCCTTCCAAAGATTTTATAGGGTTAGAGCTAGTTGCATAACTAGATGCATAAATCACATGGTTTGAGCTGCTTCCCTTGTTAATAAAGATAGAGGCACTTTGCGGTGGCTAGTCTGTTACTAATATCTCTAATGACTAAGCTTGCTTTCTTTCCTCCCCCGCCCCCCCACTTTTCAAAGACGATGGGAAGGAAGAACCGCCGACCACGTTACTTTGGGTCCAGTACTACTTGGCACAGCACTATGACAGGACTGGGCAGCCGTCTGTTGCTCTGGGGTACATAAATACCGCTATTGAAAGTACACCTACGTTGATAGAACTCTTTCTTGTGAAAGCTAAAATCTATAAGGTAAAAATCTTTTCTCCTCTTTTCTTACGAGGCAGTGAGACACAAATTAAGAAAACACATGCTATAGAGTCTGAATGCGGTAAGAGAAATGGCGTATTTGATAGCTCGCAAAACATGGAGCAACAAGTATAGTACACTTCTCAGTCTGATTACTTTGAGACTTTGTCATAGTCATGCTCATTTGCTCACCCATCTATATCTGTTTATGTACAAACACAAGTATACATATATACATATGGTCATTCATATATATGGTTGTTCATACACATATCTGGTTATTTTCTTGGTTTTAAGTAGCAAGGCTATAGATCGTAAAAAATAATTACATTTGCTGTGAAATGTTTGTTTCTATTAACATTTCAGTAAGATCATATATATCAGTATCTGGTAATCTTAAAATGAAACTGAAGATGTCTACTATGAATTCTACGTATTACCTCTTTGCCGCTTCAACTCCTGGGTCTTGCTTGAGAAAAATCATCTTAAAATAAAGTTGCCGGGCTTCCCTGGTGGCGCAGTGGTTGAGAGTCCGCCTGCCGATGCAGGGGACACGGGTTCATGCCCTGGTCCGGGAAGATCCCACATGCCGCAGAGCGGCTGGGCCCGTGAACCATGGCCGCTGAGCCTGCGTGTCCGGAGCCTGTGCTACGCAACGGGAGAGGCCACAACAGTGAGAGGCCCGCATACCACACACAAAAAAAAACAAAAGTTGCCGCTTTACTATCTTAATACAAATACAATTTAGTAATAAAAGCTCTTGGGGAAGAGATTGTAAACCAATAATTCATTTACCAAAAAATTATGAAATTAAGTAATTTTTAAAAAATTAATTAATTAATTAATTAATTTTTGGCTGCGTTGGGTCTTCGTTGCTGTGCGTGGGCTTTCTGTATTTGCGGCAAGTGGGGGCTACTCTTCGTTGCAGTGCACAAGCTTCTCATTGTGGTGGCTTAGGCGCGCGGGCTCAGTAGTTGTGGCTCGCGGGCTCTAGAGCGCAGGCTTGGTAGTTGTGGTGCACGGGCTTAGTTGCTCCGCAGCATGTGGGATCTTCCCAGACCAGGGCTTGAACCCGTGTCCCCTGCATTGGCAGGTGGATTCTTAACCACTGCACCACCAGGAAGTCCCCCAAGTAATGTTTTAAAAGCACTTTTTTAGAGCCAAGTAAGGCTCATTAGTTTTGTGATCTTGCCAAATGGACTAGTTAGACGAAGTAGAATGAGGATCATTGTGGAATGTCCACCAGTGGTCCTAATTGTAATGTTTCCATGGTTCTTTTGGAGTAGAAATTTGACCATCCTTTTGCCTTTTATGACCTTTACATTAAATTATGTTGTTCTGACTTAAAGATTTTGATTATTATTTATTCTCTGATTCAGTGATTATTTTTGAGTATTCACTATGTGCCAGGCACTGTTGTAGTGTGTGCTCAATGAGGTTATAACAGTAGACAAAATTTTTAAAACAAATCTTTACTATCAGAGAGCTTATATTCTACATTGCCAGAAAGGTATTAGAACTTATATTTCTGTAGAATGTATGCATCTACATTGATTAGGGTTGTAAGAGACAGAGATTACTGTTTCTTTCATTTGTGTTTTAGTTATTTATGAACAGGAAACTAATTACTTGCATAGTAAAATTAGCATACTCTGACTGGTTTATTTTGCTTTTGTACCCTGTTTTTATTAGCATGCTGGGAATATTAAAGAAGCTGCGAGGTGGATGGATGAGGCCCAGGCCTTGGACACAGCAGACAGATTTATCAACTCCAAGTGTGCAAAATACATGCTAAAAGCCAATCTGATAAAAGAGGCTGAAGAAATGTGCTCAAAGTTTACAAGGGTTTGTACAGCTAGTTTTCTTGCTTGTAAATAAATAGTTCATACTTGTATACCTTGTTTGTTTTTCAAAGTTTATGTCTGATATTTTTAATATCAAGACAGGATTTTAATTAAATTGCCTTAGAAAAAACTGAAATCAATATTAGTATAAAACATCATTTTTTAAATATGGTTGTACAGTGGGTTTTTAAACTGATTTATATTGATGTATGTTCAGTTGAAATTTTTAAGGGCGAAGAGAACTAATACTTATTGAACATATGCGGTGTGTTACTGTTCTGTTTCTTATGTTACTTTCCATCCCCAATTATGTAGACCTTTTGATTAATCATTTACAAGGGTATATGTGTATATTTTTTTAGTGATTAGAAATACAATTCTAATTTCTTTCACGTATTAACTATTCCCTCTTACCCTGAGAATGGTTTAAAAAATTAGAAAATTATTTTGAAAGAATTCAAATCAATTGACCATCTTTCCTTCTTAAATCCTATGGTGGAATAATGTATTTGATAAGAAATTGTCTTTGAGTATGTGTGCTTTTCATATAGGAAGGAACATCAGCGGTTGAGAATTTAAATGAAATGCAATGCATGTGGTTCCAGACAGAATGTGCCCAGGCTTATAAGGCAATGAATAAATTTGGTGAAGCACTTAAGAAATGTCATGAGATTGAGAGAGTAAGTACCACATACATAAAAGCTTCTCATTTCATTTTGTTAGTTTTGAGGAAATCCTATAGTTTTTTCTTTTCTCTCACCTTATAATGTATAGTAAGTGATTTCTAAAAACCAGTATTCATATTTTTCAAGTTTTATAATGGAAATAATACAGACTATATTAAGCAGACTTCCCCATTGTCTACTCTTCCTACCAGAATTCATGTAAGAAACTTAAAGGAAAGTTTGTATCTTGGCTGCATTTTCATTGATTTCTGAATGTTTCTGCTTCATTAATACATACGAAGCTCATTAAGCTATCCCAGAAACCTGTTTGTTGTGGGGTTGATTGGTGGTGCCTTATGCCCTGATAAATATTATTTATAAGCTTTGAAGCCTTTTCACAATACTTCTGTAACCTATGTAATTCCTCATGTTCTGATAAATTTATCCTTTTCTAAGTCCTTTTCACTTCTGAGTCATTTCTATCACTAGTAGTTGGCTTTCATTTTTTATGATTTTCATATATAAAAATATATAATTTCATGCTTGTTCTGTTATTAAGTCGAGAACCCCAGAGCTTAGTTGAAATGTGTTAGCTTCTGGTTGCTTGACTTACTCACTGATTGATTTCTCTCCCACATACCAGCATTTCATTGCATAGGATTCAGATTTGTATTCTCAGAAAAATTACCAAATACTGCAGTATTAAAATCCTTTGCAAATTGTTCTAAATATAAAGACTGAATGTTTAACATGTAAATCTACTGTACTATTATGTATGCTAATAAATTCTGTTGGATTTGTCCTGATAGCTTTATTTAAGTATGATTAAGGAAGGAATAAATATATATATTTTAAAGCATTGTGTTTCCTTTTATTCAACAGGTATTCAGTGCCTAATGTATGCCATTATACTATGCTAGGTGATGGCCAATTATATTTGCTTATTTGATATGCAAAGTATTTAAATTGAATTATTGTCATTTTTAATATTTTTAAATTTTACTGATTTTTTTCATGCCTAGGAAACAAGTAATTCCAAGGCTTTCATTTTTGTAGTTTCTTTGCTATTGCTATACTTCACTGTAATAAAAAAGATAATTTTGTTAGCATTTTATAGAAATCACTGATGACCAGTTTGACTTTCATACATACTGTATGAGGAAGATTACCCTTAGATCATATGTGGACTTATTAAAACTAGAAGATGTACTTCGACAGCATCCATTTTACTTCAAGGCAGCAAGAATTGCTATAGAGATCTATTTGAAGCTTCACGACAACCCCCTTACAGATGAGAATAAAGAACATGAAGCTGATACAGGTATAATAATCAAAGAGTTCTTATTGTTTCTGTGGTGTGTATGTGTGTACTTATGTTTTTGTGTAACGTAGATTTTTCCTGAGATTTTTTTGCTGTGTTGGGTCTTTGTTGCTGCACGCAGGCTTTCTCTAGTTGCGGCGAGTAGGGGATACTCTTCGTTGAGGTGTGCAGGCTTCTCATTGCAGTGGCTTCTCTTATTGCAGAGCACGGGCTCTAGGCTCATGGGCTTCATAGTTGTGGCTTGCGGGCTCTAGAGCGCAGGCTCAGTAGTTGTGGTGCACATGTGGGATTTTAGTTGCTCCGTGGCATGTGGGATCTTCCCGGACCAGGGCTCGAACCCGTGTCCCCTGCATTGGCAGGCGGATTCTTAACCACTTAGCCACCAGGGAAGTTCCTTTCCTGAGCTTTTTATTAAGCACCTTGTGGGACGATGTTATACATGCTTTAGAAAATGGTAATGACCATTTTGTGAATTTTTCTAAGCAACGAAAGAAAAATACCGTTTACTTTAGTCTTTCAAAAGTTAAGCAAGAATTTAATTTGTAACTGATCATTAGCTTTTAAGGAGTTGAATTTCATAAACTTTACATTTAATATCTGGTTTACCCTTTACCCAATACTATAAATTGTTAAGTACAATACTATACTAATTTTATAGTAGTGTTGGAACTCCACATTAGTGTTGGCCGTTAGTATATCGAGTTATTTCTCCTTTTAGTAATAATTTATAATGAACCTACTAAAAGGTAAATATTGCTTGAACATTAAAACCCAGCTTAGAATTAAGCCAGTAAAATTGCTCAATGATTTACCATTTGACCAGTTTTAACATGCCATTTTTATAGCAAAATGTCAGGATGTGTAGGGAGAAATCTTCCTTAGTTAATTATTTGGGAAAGGATCTCAGCATAAAAGTGACCTAGGAATGTAGAAAGATAAAAATTAATTGTTCATCGAAATATTTTGTGACATTTTCGTGGCAAAAATTTTACAGGAGTTGGGACATAAAAACTGTCAGATTTTTTTTCTTCAGTCCTGAGTTTATGCCTCTCCTTAGGTTATGGTTGGTTACTTTCTATACTTCCCCCTTCTAAAGACCTTTGGATCTTTCTGTTAATTTGTTATTAAATTATATTTCCTGTTGCCTAAGAACAATTTAGAACTTTCTAAGGTCACATATAGAAACCCTTGTACAGATTTCACTTGAATCTCTATCTGTCGTTGCTTCTTCAACTGGCAAAAAGATGCCAATGAGAATCTACAGGACAATTTATAATTGAAGCTGAGAGCAGTGATCCTCTGGCTTCTTTTGTTTACCTTCCTTTTTTAAAATAAATAAATAAACTTATTTATTTATTTATGGCTGCGTTGGGTCTTGGTTGCTGCGTGCTGGCTTTCTCTAGTTGCGGTGAGTGGGGGCTACTCTTCCTTGCAGTGCGCGGGCATCTCATTGTGGCGGCTTCTCTTGTTGTGGAGCATGGGCGCTAGGCACATGAGCTTCAGTAGTTGTGGCATGCGGGCTCAATAGTTGTGGCTTGCAGGCTCCAGAGCGCAGGCTTAGTAGTTGTGGTGCTTGGGCTTAGTTGCTCCGTGGCACGTGGGATCTTATCGGACCAGTGCTCGAACCCGCGGATTCTTAACCACTGCGCCACCAGGGAAGTCCCTGTTTACCTTCCTGTTCACTCTTGCTGCCTTCCACCTCTTCTTCAAATTATGCAAATAATGCACAATTAACTCTTAACATACAAAGTTGAAACAACTTAGAAAAATAACTAGCAAATGTGAAAATCCCCTTTCCCTTTTCTCCTACCCACAGGCTGTCTTCTTTCAAAGGGCTATCCCTATGAAATGTTCAATTTCCTTTGTGCACAATTACCATTTTCAGAGCTTTATGTGCAAACATGCTCTACACACACCTTTCAGGGTAGTTCTTGTGGTTGTTTTGTTCGTTTTATTTTTGTAGCCCATAAATGGGATGATATGATTCATAGTGTTCTGAAATGTACACTTTTTCCCCTTCATTTTATAGTATTGTTCCATGTCTGGGCACAGCTAATATCATCATCAGTCATTTTAATGGTTATGTGGGAATCCATGTGGGTCCCCCCCAACCCCTTAGAGTGTTACAGTATATGTCCTGTAGGTCATCATTATGCACATATTTTATTATGGGTTGTTAGAAGTGGAAATTGCTAGGTCAAAGAGTATGAGAAATGTATAAAATTGCTTTCCATAAAAGGTTTTTATTGCCACCAACAGTGTACTGATATTTTACTTTATTGCTAACACTGAAAATTGTCCATCCTTTTACATTTTTGTTACTTTGGGAAGAACATCTAATTTATAATTCCTAGATTTTTTTTTTGTTTTTTTGCGGTACGCGGGCCTCTCACTGCTGTGGCCTCTCCCCGTTGTAGAGCACAGTCTCCGGACGCTCAGGCCCAGCGGCCATGGCTCACGGGCCCAGCCGCTCCGCGGCATGTGGGATCCTCCCAGACCGGGGCACGAACCCGTGTCCCCTGCATCGGCAGGCGGACTCTCAACCACTGTGCCACCAGGGAAGCCCCCATTTTTCTCTTCTTAATCAACACTATATCTTTCGATTTTTCTTCGTTTTACATGTTAATTTTTGCTTATGTAAGAACTGTAGAGTTAATTGATCTTCCAGAAAGTTTCTTTTGGAGTTTTAATTTGAATTGCATTTAACATATAGATTACTGTTTAGGGATCAGGAGATCTTAAACAACATTGAGTCTTCGCATACTAGAATGCATGTATCTCCCATTTATTTTTTAATGTAATTGTTGTGTTATAACTTTAGCAAATTTACTCTTAGCATTATCCTTACATGTCCCCCTTTCCCATTACAGTATTCCAAATGAATATTGTTATAGTTTTTGTATGTTGGTATCCTTATTGAACGTTGATATTAGGTTTAGTAGATTTTTCAGTTGATTTCAAAAATTTTTCTATGTAGGCCGTTATATTAATCTGTAAGCAGTTTAAGTATTTTTTTAATTAGTCTCTGCTTTACAACAAAGTGAATCAGTCAAGCAGTTTAAGTATTTATACCTCTTCTTTTCCCCCATGCCTTATTGCATTGGTTAGTGTTGCTGAAATAGTGCTGATTAATAGGAACAATAGTTTGCTTGCTGCCATTTTTTTCTTTAGACACAGTGCTTCTAATGGTTCACCAAAAAGCTTGATATTTATAGCAAAGATCTGGTAGGTACCCTTTATTTGCTTGAGAAGTTATCTTTTGCTTCTCATGTTTTTACCCTTTCAGTAACTTAAGAGTCTTCATATGGCCAGATTTCTTTTTTTTTTTTTGCATTCTTATGTGTATGTTAGTTTGGCTGGGTAGAGTAGTCTAGATTCAGATGGTATTTTCTGTGTATACACATACACATGCATATGTGCACATATACACAAACGCAGATTTTTTTAAAAAAGATAATGCAATATTCTAGCGTAGTAGAATTTTCCTTTGGCTCCTCCTAAGCTAAAATTTTGAGTCTCTAGTAAGTTCACACAAGTACTAGCTAATTTATATAAACTTGAGACAATGCCTATCCAGATAATTAGCGCTAAATTAAGTGAAACAGGATTTGGACTCTTAATGTCTATATTAATTTCCTATGTGGATTCCTTTCTCTGTCTTGGTATGGCAATTATTGTGAACTGACTTGAGTCCTCATAAGGCAGTGAGAGGTATTACAGAATAGGGTCACAAAGTAGCCTGTGGGCCAAATCCATACTGCAGTTTGTTTTGGTACATGAAGTTTTATTGGGACCTAGCCAAGCCCATTCATTTACATACTATCTGTTGCTCTTTTTGTGCTATGACAGCTGAGTTTAGTTGCAACAGAGACCTGTGGCTTGCAAAGCGAAAAATATTTAGTATCTCGCCTGTTGAAGAAAAAGTTTGCTGACCCCTGGTGTAGCATAGTGGAAAGAGAGAGCTTAGACTGGAGGCAAAGTGAAGTGGATTTACATACATCCTTGCTCTGCCTTTTACTATCACTCTGAGCCATTATTTTTCTTCTGAAAGCTCAGTTTTCTGATACATAAAATAATATTATGAGGTTGTCGAGATTGTTAAATAAAATAATGTGTGTATTGTGTCTAGTCTTGCAGTAAGGATGCAAGTGGTAGCAATTATTTCACAAATCATTAAAAGGCCAGAATTTATGTGGCCACTCACACAGTCTTGTGTTTCTAGGATGTAATTTTTAGTTCTTGTTTGAAATTTTCTTTTCTAGTAGTAAGGAATTCTTTACCGGGAAAAAGAGAAACAGGTATATATTTGTTTTTATCTATTGCTGCATAATAAATTACCCCCAAATTTACCATCTTGAACCAACCATTTCCATAGGTCAGGAATTCAGAAGCATCTAGGTGGTTCGGGCTCAGGGTCTCTTAGGAAGTTGTAGTTAAGATATTGGCTAGAGCTGTAGTCATCTGAAGGCTTGGCTGGGGCTGGAGGATCCATTTCCCAGATGGCTTACTCACATGGCTCTTGGCAGGAGGCCTTAATTCCTTAGTCTCTCCAGAGGGTGTCTTGAGTTCCTCAAGACATGGTAGCTGGCCATGCTAGAGAGCAAGGAGGAAGCCATAACACCTTTAATGTTCTCTTCTCTTGACATAACACACTGCCACTTCCTTTACATTTTAATTGGTCAAGTGGGTCACCAGGTACAACCTATACTTGAGTGGGAAGGAGAAATCAAAGAATTTGTGGACATATTTTTAACTGCCATGTTCTGCATTCTGGACACAAATTATTTACATTCTTAATGCAAAATATACTTGCCCCTCTCAAGGCCTCCATAAGTCTCATCCCATTACAGCATTAGCTCAAAGTCCAGATTGTTATCTTGTGAATGAGGTGCAGATGTTGATGAGGTTTTCTGAATGTGGTTCTTTAGTGTAGCTCTTCAAGTAGAGTTCTTGATAGGAAATCCTGTGAACCAGTATAAAGTGGTGAGAGAGAGGCTAGGCGCCCACTGTAGACACAAAGGGGTGGTGAGGCGGGAACAGGAGGCACATTGGAGTTACTGGTTCATGTCAATTCTCAAGTCCAGTTGGGTCCAGGTTAGCAGTTCTTTGATGAGGACTCGAGACCTAGGAATAATTCTTTATGGATCTTGGCTCTGCCCTCTGGGTTCTTGGTTCTACCTTCTGAATCCTTCTTTTTTCTTGAAAGTTAGCATTTGTCTGCAGCTAAGTAGTTTCTTAATCCGCTTCCAAAATTTGGTGGTGGGGTGTCTGAAGACCTCTTTTCATTTTATACTGTGTTCCTTTCAGTCCAAGTTTCCATGTTTCTACTGTTATAATTCTCTTTTAAACTTCATGGATCTTTTGTGAATCTCATTGAAGTCCACATGCACAAGTATCTTTGTCTACTTTGAGATTTTGCTGAGAGGACAAAACTTCTAAGTTTCTTAGAAGGTCTGTTGTGTGATTCAGAGGATCTGTGGATCACACCCTTAAAATTTTTAAGAGAACCTTTGTTTGACTAGTAACTGAGGCACCATTTTTCTGAATTCTGAGTCTTAACAAAAGATTTTAAAGCCAAATTCTCTGCTCTCCCTTTTGACATGTTTTCCTGGCAGTGCCCTGCGTTTGATCTTTGCTCAGCAGCCATTTCTGGAGAGGTTGAGAATTTTCAAAACGCTCAAGTCCCTGCTCCTTCCTTTACTTTTTTTCTCTTGCATTTTTGCTAGAAGCAGCAAGAAGAATCAGGTGCCATCTTCAAACCTCTTCTCTCCCCCACCCCCATGTTTTGGGGCCTAGAAATCCACCTAACAGGATCATCCAGTTCACTTGATGCATTTTATAAGTGTTGCTAAGCTGTCTGCCTCTATGTGATTATAAGTGTTCCTCACTTCACTTTAGCCCTCACTTGCAGCCTCTTCAAAATCTAGATATCTATTAATAGTCTAAGGCTCTTAAGCTTACATTAATTCTCTTTTCCAAGTCTTCTCACCTTTGGCCACTCTCTGGTCCCAGAGCCACTCCCCACATTTTAGGGTTTTATTGCAGCAGCATCGCACTTCCAGGGACCAAAATATGTTGGTTGTCTATCGCTACATAACAAATTGCTTAGCAGATTTAAACAACAAACATTTATTTCCCAGAGCTACTGGGGGCCAGGAATTCAAAAGTCACTTAGCTGTATGATTGGAAAGACTTAGGGTCTCTCAGGAGGTTGAAGTCAAGATGTCAGCCAAGGCACCTGAAGGATTGGAGAATCTGCTTCCAAGATGGCATGGCTAGAGGACTGTTCTTGGCCACACGGGTCTTTACATAAGGTGGTTTGGGTTTCTTCACAACATGACAGCTGGCTTCCTCTGAGTGATCCAAGGGAAAGCAAGGAGGAATCCACAGTGCTTTTATGTCCTAATCTTGGATGTCATACACTTTCATTTCTAGTACATTCTATTAGTGAGAAGTGAGTCACTAAGTATAGCCCACATTTAAGGGAAAGGGAAATAGACTCCACTTTTTGAAGGGAAGAATTTGTGGGCATATTTAAAAATCACCACAGTGGTGGTATATTTTAGATTGAATTTTTTCATTTCTCATTAACAAGTATTTTCCAATTAAATACTGATTGTACATGTAGCTTTCAGATTTATTGCTTTAAGTCTAAACAGTACAGATTTTCTACTTTTATGGCGTGTTTATCAGTGATTTCCAGTCTTTCTTTGAAACGTTCTATAGTTGTACCTCAAGGGATATTGTTAATTTTTAATGTCAAATTTTAAATTTACTGTGTAGTTATTCATTATTCCTTCAACAAATATTTGAGTGTTTTCTCTGTGTTTTGGTATGCTGCTAGGCCCTGGCAATACAAAGATTACGAGTAAAACAAGGTCTCTTCCACCAAGGAACTCACGGTCTAAAAGAGAAATAGATGTATAAACAAAGTATTATGACAAGCAGAATATGTGAGGCACAGTGGCAGCACTGTTTGACAGGATTAGAGAAGGCATAACTAAGAAGGCATGGGACAGTGCCATAGAGTTATGAACCAGCTTGTCACATTCCTAGAATTGCAAGTGGTTTACTGTTGCTGGAGGAGCTCATGTGCTTTTGAGGTTTGCTATGGTTGCCACAATAGGGTTCCACCGGGTTTCATAAGTTTTTTGAGGAGGTTAGTGTTCTTTAGCAAATGTGGCACTATTAAAAGGTACACATAGGCATATGAACATGTGTAACATGAAAGATTTTTGGTAGGAGTTTATATGGGAATATTACATAGTAATTGATCATTTCTAATCTGATTAACACATTGATAATTTTATTAACACTTGCTGCTTACAGCAAACATGTCTGACAAAGAGCTAAAGAAGCTACGTAATAAACAAAGAAGAGCTCAAAAGAAAGCCCAGATAGAGGAAGAGAAAAAAAATGCAGAAAAAGAAAAGCAGCAGAGAAATCAGAAAAAGAAGAAGGACGATGATGATGAGGAAATTGGAGGTCCAAAAGAAGAACTTATTCCTGAGAAGCTGGCCAAGGTACTTAAGAATAGTGTTTGGCACAATTGAGTGAAATTTCATGACCACCTATTGTCATTTTATACGGTCTTATTCAGCCGATTTGGTTATAGATTTTAGAGTAAAAAAATCACTTTAATTTTTAGCTTGCTTTCCCTTCCTTCCTTCCTTCCTTCCTTTCTTCCTTCCTCCCTTCCTTTCTTTTCTTCTCTCTCTCTTTTTTTCTGATTGTATCTCACATTTAAAACTTGAAATAATGATTCTGATCCAGAGTAATCTAGTATGGTATATTGGAAAGTTTTGGCTTTTGAGTCATTCTGATCTGGGACCACATATTAGCTCTTACACTTCATTGTGTATCTTGGACATTTTGTCTAACCTCTCTGATGGTTTTCTCAAATATAAAATGGGACTCGGAAAAATCCCTACTAGGCAGAAATGTTAGGACTAGAGAAAATATGTGTGTAAAGAATGTAGTGTCTGTTGTAAGTGGTAACATTGAACTTTTTATATCTAGCCTAAATTGAGCTTGTTAAAAAGTGAATTCTGTATGTCTCTTTCTCACTCATGTTGTCAGTTTACAGTATTTCTTTATTGTATTTACTATTTGTACCTAATATCTTAAAAGTCCTCAAATATTTTCCCCAAGACAAAATCTTATCTGCCATTTTTAACTATTAAGCTGAAATCAAGGCATTCGTTGTCCTATGAATCATTTTCATCAGTAACATACATATGCACTTTTCTTCTGGCCCTTGACACCCTCCTAGTCCACGTGCAGATAATTGCATGATTTACTACGTTAAAGCAATAACGTAAGCATATTGCCCTAGAGTTCAGTTTAGCCTTACTAGTAACTAAAAATTCAAAATCATTGATTGCTTTATAACTAAGGAAAATTATAATACCTAATGAATAGAGTTGGAAAATATTTTTAGAATTATATCAGAGCAGATGGACAGTAATATCTCATGGCAATATTAACTATTTAAGAACCATAGATAAAGGTAGCTTGGATTTCACAAAGCTATATTTACAAATAATTGTGTGCTTTTAAGAACAAAGATACTGCCTTTTTATTGTTGTTGGGAGCTTACTGGAAGAATATACAGGGATGTGAAGAGCACCGAAAATTGACCTTTTAGGCCCCATGGAAAACTACAGAGTTACTCGGGGATAATACCAACTTTAGGGGCTTTTCGTCTTTATACCTCAGCATTTTTTCTTGCTACCACTTTTACCACCATCACTGACTGCCGGCCACTGTCATTCTTTCCACTTGCTTTCTCTGTGTCCCACAACTTTACTTAATGACTTTTTTTCTTGTAGCTCTTTATGTCTCGCATTATAGTTCTTAAAGAGGGGATCTGTTTGGATTTAGTCAGTGTCTAATAAGGAGTACCCCACAGAGCAGAATTCTTGTACCAGGTCTCCTTATACACTATTCCATTTTCTTTGTGTTTCACCTATAATGGCTGCTTTGGGGCCAGATGTTAAGTTGTAGTCTAAACATTTGTAGCTAGAGGGTTGTAGTCTCACAACAAAATAATGCCTACAGAAAGTGCTCTGACTGCTTTATTTGAAAGGAGCCTAGTGGAAGGCACCCAGCTTCATGGACTGCTCTTCAGTGTATGCTGTTCTTACGTGTCAGGCACATAACACCTTTCTCTTCCAAGGATAACTGCCTCCAAGATGCCCCCACCTGATAGCATCCACACTCACCCATATTGCAGTGCGGTGGCAAGGCCAGATTACACCAAGCCCTCATAATCAGGAGGGACGCTGTAGGCTATTTAAAAAACTGCCTGCCAATTCTGGGTCTATAATCTGCAGTTGCCTTTTGTGGGGAGGGGGGTTATATCTCATCATTCTTCCAGGTAGTAAATGATAAATTCAGTTCACCAGTTCAGGATAATTTAAATAAAATAAAAACATTGTTAAATTAACAGTTATTCCAGTGAAGAAGGAGAGAAGGAAAATAGGAAGAGGTTTAGTTAGTGAGTTTAATATTGAATTAACTGAGTATAAATCTGAAAGCTTGGTGGAATCTGTATTGCTTGTTTATCCAGGTTATCATGAGGCAGTAGTTGGTAGTTGGTATTTATGAGTTTTCTCCTGTACCATCCATCCTATGTTCCTCCATGCCTTTGGCTGGCATTCATCTCAACTGGATTTTTTTCCTTCTATGCACACACACGTTCCTTATAAGGGTAATAAGTCTTTAGCACTCTATAGTGTTTATTTTTAAACTTCAGTTTTAAGCTAGTGTACGGTGTTAGACTTTGTGTCGCTGTGCTGCGAGTATAGGGAGATACACTCCTATACAACATATTTTGACACTCTGATTAGAGTTCAGGCCAGTTTATAAATTTTAAAATTGCACATTAAAAAATGCCCTTGCAAATGTCTTAAATGGCCCATCAACACAGGGCAGTCCCTTTCTATATCTATTTAACTTAGGTAAATTCAAATCTTGACTGGATGTAATCTTTTTTCGAGACAGAGACAGAAAAGAGTATGCATGATGCTGGCAATTCCATCCAGTACTTCTCTCAGTGGACATAGGACCCCACCTGAGTTTGAGGTGGGGGAGGTATGACTGCCGTCTCAGTTCTTGTGCTTCTCAGAGTGTGACTATCTTGCTACAATGATTGCGATTTTGGTACTTAAATGTGTGGTTTTCATACATATAATGCAAACTAGTGATATTATATATTCATATCTATATCTATGTGTCTGTCTCAACAACTTCAGGGATTTTCAAGGGTAGTTTTGACCTTTTTTTTAAATCTTGAAGCACTGATTGTAGAGCATCATCCCGATTTATATGCTTTTGTTTATATCACCCTCTACTGCACTGTATATATGTAAATGTAGAAATGCAGTTAGCTCTATTTTGGTTATGTACCTATATTTTATTGTTTAGATTTAGCTTGACAAAATCTTCCCTGTGCGAGGCACACAGGAGCATGCGGGGGCAAGAGACCCACATCTCCTTTGGGGGCGTATGTTTTCCTTTATGAGAACTGCACACAATTCATTCCTCTCTTTTTCCTTTCCAAATCAGATACTTAATTTCAGTCAGTGTAATGCTTGTCAAATGCTTGATTCCACTTCCCAATATCCTTTTTTGCTTCTATTTTATAATAATAACAGCCATATCTCCCTGGAGTAAATTATCCTGGTCAATGCAGTGATCCTCCTTTCAGTCTGTACCTCTTGAGGAATGAAAAGCTTGATGTACCTGGGGGGCAGTTTCAGTTTCCAGTTCTCTGCCTTTCCCTGGTAACTATTTTCTCCCCTGTATACCACAGATTCTAACTGAGTAGAGCATAGAGTCATGGGAATAAGAAGCAGAATATTTACAAATGTGAGAAAGGCATACTTATGTTTTCTCCTCTGTCTCTTGATATCTACAGCTATTAGAGTGATGCTGTCATGTATTGGTTTCTGGCATATATCCTTAAGAATAATGGCTAGTGCTTTGCATACTAGTACAAGGTAAATCCTATAGACACCGTTTATGGCTTGACTTGGTTTTGTTTGTTTGTTTTATTTTGTTTTTAATGCTATTAAATAATTTCCTTGGCCAGAAAATGTGTTGGTGAAACCACAATTTACTGTACTGGCAGAAGCATGTTGGACAGATAACGGCATATCCGAATTCCACTGAGGGTAAATTGTTATTGCCTCTGTGGTGAGAGAAGTGAATATAGGACCCAGATGTTCAGTGCCCTTCTGATAAATATAGTGTTGTTACCTACCTCCACCCCAGTCTACAGAGAATAGTCTTGTCTCAGTACTCAGTCTAGGAGTAGAGTAGCACAATTAGCTAGTGAGTATTATACTTGCCCGGTAATATCACAGATATGTAGTTAGTGCATTTATATAATTAATGAAGAGTGGTAGAGACAGACTTCTATAAATATAAATCTTTTCCAATGACATCTCACCAATAGTACAGCATTTGAATAAATGTAGATTTCTGTAGAATTTGTAGTGGAACAAAGCAACACAGTGGATATTGTACTATTTTTTGATAGCTTGATTATACTCAGCATTCACTCATTCTTCATTGTTCTCTACAGTTTTTAGCCCTTTTCATCCTATTTCACATCCCTTCTCTGTCTTTTTTTTTTTTCCCTTGGCTATCTTACCTGTTTCTTATACTGTCTTTCTTTTCCTGGTTTTGGTTCTATTTAGTCTTCTTCTTTACTTGTTGGATAGTTTCTATCCAGAGATAATGTATAATCTCAACAGTTAAAAACCAGTGAGGAGTTCAAAATCCTCTTCCTTTAGATTATGGGTGGGTGAAATATGACAGTGTATTTCTGGGTGACTGGTAAGTGATTTTTAGCAAAAAAGTATTTTTGATAGAAAGAGTAAATTCACATCCCCCCAAAATCTTGCTTCCATTTGTATAATATCTTTTATTTTTGTTAGGTTGAAACTCCATTGGAAGAAGCTATTAAATTTTTAACTCCGTTGAAGAACTTGGTGAAGAACAAGATAGAAACTCATCTTTTTGCCTTTGAGATTTACTTTAGGAAAGGTAGGCAATTAGGGTACAGTAGCCCTGATAAGATGGATCACAGAATTTCTTAGCTACAGTCACCCAGTTCTGATAGCCTAACCACTGTAGGGTGTTTTGGCAAATGCCAGTGTGGCTTCCTGACAGAAATGCCTCCTGTTTACAACATGCTGTGGGGAAGTATGATGATGTGATTATCTCTTCTAGGACATTAGCATCAAAAATAGATGTACAATAGATAACCAGGATTAAGGTGAAATATAGGCATTATCATGTTCATATGTGGAAAAATTTAGTAAATACGTAATACACATAGATCTTAGAATAGTGTCTGATACACAGTAAGCATTAAATAAATGTCAGCTATTAGCCATTGTTATAAATAGAAGATGTGATGTTTGAGGTATATCTTGAAGAATGTACCATACTTCTAAAAGAAAAGATGCACAGAAGGGAAGAGTATCCATGAAGAAAACACAAGTGTGTGTAAGTAATGTTGAGGTTGTCTATATTGCCTGAGCCACATAAAGGATAAATGGAGGATCTTGGTTACGAGATTTAGAATTCTTATAGGCTATACGTAGTAGATACTAAGAAGATTTTACGGTATTGAATTGATGTAATCCAAGTGGTTCATTGAAAAAAAGTTTATCACTGAGGTGATGCATATTGAAGGAAAGAGAAACTGGTTAGTAACATCTGACAGAAAGTCAGTGTAACTGTCCAAACAGTGTAACTGTCCTACTAAACAAGATAGACTAAAATGGTACCTCTATAGAGTACCCGTGCTGGGACTTCCCTGGTGGTCTAGTGGGTAAGGCTCCGTGCTCCCAGTGCAGGGGGCCTGGGTTCCATCCCTGGTCAGGGAACTAGATCCCACATGCATGCCACAACTAAGAAGTCCGCATGCTGCAATGAAGGTCCGGTGTGCTGTAACTAAGACCCAGTGCAGCCAAAATAAATAAATATTAAAAAATAAAATAAAATTTAAAAATCATGTTTATCAAATGCCAGGAAAAGGTTGCTATATAATGTTTCAAAATAAGATTCAGAACTAGCTATAGTTTGATTTTAATCTTTATTAAGATATTTATGAGTATGTAAAATAGAAAAGTAGCCGGGAAGAAAATAGATCAAAAGATGAGATTATCTCTTGATGGAATTTGAGTGATTAAAATATTTTTTTATATTTTCTATTTTCCACAATGATTTTGTTATAATCTGGAAAATTAGTTTAATAAATAGTCAAGTAATTTTAAAACTTTTAACAGTTAACGCAACTCTCTTTTAAACAAATATTCTTGCATGGAACCCCAGAGTATAAAATACAAAAGCTGTTCTGCTTTAAGTGGTGAAAGGCAATCTAAATTCCATTCAGTTGGCTTCTTTGCTGTGTACTAACCTCTGAATCACTCTCCAGCGTTGCAACAGTGTGAAATGGGCAGTGACAAAGGACATAGCAGTATTTTTAGCTTTCTGAGTGTAGGGGGTAAGGGAAAAGGAATTGTCAGAAGTCAGGGTTTTGAATTTTGATATTTGGAGAATGATACCAAACTAGGGAAGTCTTAACAAAGAGGTGGTTATGGATGAGACTTGGAAGTGTGGTGAGTATTCGGGTGCAATTTTCCATTCATCAGGTGGAAACACTACTGAAGCTTGGAAAGCATGGGGGATGGGGTAGGAGGAGATAGCATTGAGAAAGATTAGAAAATGACTAAGGACATAACCTTGTTGAATACTATACCTTTTGAGGGGGAAGAGAAGCCAGGGATTGACAGGGGAGGAACAGTCAGGTAGAAGGGAAACCATTTCATGTGTCACAAAACACAAGAAAGGCATAAACAATATTAGTTTCAAGCATAAACAATGAAGTTTTCTAAGTAATGGGGAAAATTCGTTTATTTGACTACAAAAAAGAGGTTAGGGAATGAAATGGCTTCAAAATTTTCTTGTTTATATGGCATTAGTTCAAGTAATGTTGAATGCTATCTAAATTTTTTATACTTAATAAAACCTTTTTTTCTTAAAGAATGTTGTGTGGAAAATAATAGCTAATGTTGCTAATCTGAGGAAGTCATTTGCTTTAGTCATATGTTTCAGTTCAGATGTGATTGACTCTAAATGAGTTTTTCTATTTGTAAGAAATTAGTCCTCCAAAGGAGGGTATCTCTTTTTATCAAATGATCAAAATATATCTTTTTCTTTTTATAGAAAAGTTTCTTTTGATGCTACAATCAGTAAAGAGGGCATTTGCTATTGATTCTAGTCATCCCTGGCTTCATGAATGTATGATTCGACTCTTTAGTACTGGTATGTTTTTGTTTTCCATTACTTAAGTATTTGACTGCAGTAGTTGATAGTGACTGTATAAGTGATTTGTACAAGTTTATCATAAACTCAATCATTTTAAGGCTGCTGTGTATTAAATTAGCTGAGGGGGGGGAAAGCGTTCTTTTCTTTGTGATAAAGGTCTTTATTTTCAGGCTAGAAATGTTACCTGATTTTGACATAGAATCATTCAGTCCAGATATTTGAGAATCACCTTTATTTCTGTTTCTAAAAAGTTAATAAGTTGAATTTTTGCATCATATTTCATTATGTAAAACTTCTTAGTAAATTGTTCTAAAATTAAAGTAGCTCTTTGAAATTGACCAGTTATCTCGTTTATCTCTGTCTTTAGCACAGTTATTTGAGTCATAAAATCTTTGTCACTAAATACAGGTTAAAAAGAACTTTGAAACAGTTGTTGCACTTTTCAAATGTTTAGACAGTAGGATCCGTACATTAGTTTTAATGCGAAGTAAAGCTACAGAATTTTAGAGGACAAAAGGTGGAATTTTATGCTAATTATCTCTCCTTTTATAGTTGAGAAATCTGGGACCCTAAAAGACTAAATTACTTATTCAAGATAACATCAATAATTAGTAATGAAGCAGGGATGAGAGCCCAGGTCTTCATATTGTTCTTTCTACTACAAGAGCTTTAAGCTTAGAATAAAGGACTCCTGTAGTCAAGTAGTGTTGTTTTTGGTTTTCTTTTTAAGTGACTGGATAAGGAGAAATTGAATCTTTAATATAACAGTCTGCAGAATTTGGAAATACTATTAAATTAGCTATCTCATTGCTGAATACTTAGCCCCATGTGAACCCATACATCATATAAAAATAATGAGATTAAACCAAGCATCCCAGTCATTCTTTTGAAAAATGCTAAATTGTCCCAATTAAGAACATTGTTTTGACTTCTAAGAAAAAGTAAAGCCTTATTTAAATCATATTTATGCTTGTCAAAAAAATGATTCCTGTTACAGAAACTGAATCGTAGAAAAATTTTCCTCAATTTTTAAAAATTCTGAACTAATAAATAATGTAACCACATTATAGAAAATAGAAGAAATAATTGCTGTATTTAGAGAAAATAAGGGAGTTTCTTTTCAGTCTTTTTTTTTTGTATTAAAAATAACTTTTAAGGCTAGAAACAAGTCTTAATTCATTCTGTTAGAATGGAATGCATTTAAACTATTTTCAATATATACATACTTTGTTTTTATATAGTCCTTTCCTGAAAGGTAATAAAATAATACATATAGGGCTTCCCTGGTGGCGCAGTGGTTGAGAGTCCGCCTGCCGATGCAGGGGACATGGGTTCGTGCCCCGGTCTGGGAAGATCCCACATGCCGCGGAGCGGCTAGGCCCGTGAGCCTTGGCTGCTGAGCCTGCGCGTCCGGAGCCTGTGCTCCGCAATGGGAGAGGCCACAACAGTGAGAGGCCCGTGTACCGCAAAAAGAAAAAAAAAAAAAAATAATAATAATAATACATACAAATTTTATGGAGTTAGAGACTTTCCTTTGAAACACAAATTAAAAGTGGCATATTTAGATGTATTTGCTTGTAATGAGTGTGTGGATTGATGAACGTAATGACCATTTTCTTGCAACAGTTGTTTCAGAAAATTAAAATGCTTATGGACTTCAGAGGAATGAAGGCAGAATGGTCCTGGCATTCAAAGTTAGAATGACTGAGCGGAGTTGATGTTAGCTGTGCCCATTGCTCCAGGCGTTCAGCTGACATCACTGTCAGGAAGAGATTTACAAAGTCATCCTTATTTTCACTAGATTTAGTCATCTTCGTTACTATAACCCACAGTGTTCCTTTGACTAATATATTTGGTTCTTGAGAAAAAGATTTAATTTTGAAGTAACTTTTCAGGAACACGTTTGTCATGTTAAGTTATATTGTAGTAACTTCTTTACAAAGAAATCTTCACAAGTAACACCTTTCCAGAGAGTATGGAGGTAAAAGCAATGCCTCCACACTTGTTTTATCAGTTGTAGAGACTTCTCTAAGTGAATGTTCATCTTAGCATGGTTATGGGCACCTTCCAAATCTCCAGAATGCTATTATACTACCAACGTAAATAATAACTGCTACACGGAGTCACTTATTATATAGGGTGTTCCCTCCCCCGTTTTTAATTAGGAGGATGATATTACCACTTTGAAATTTTTCACTTTTTTTTTTTTTAAGTTGTAGAATTTAAAGCAATTTAATTATATTTCTGGTCAGTTCTAAGTAAAAGATAGGAACTTAGGTATTCAGTTGTTTTAGTATTGCCTTATATGTTTATATTCCCTTAAATGCTTTTAAAATTAGTATTATTTGATCACTTTGATCTACCGTGAATCTTACATCATTTTCCTCTCTCATTTGTACAAACTCATTTCTTCCTTTTCCCTGCAGATTATTTTTCTACCATACTTACGTATTCCCCCCACCCCCCCAAAAAAACACCTTGCTTAATTAATGCTCTCATTTATTTAATTTGTCATTTTGAGTAGTAAACCACTTAGTAGGTTGTGCTATAACCTAGTAGTGAGTAGTCATTATCTCACACAAAATATGAACATATTCTACGCAATTAGCAAAAAATGCTGGCTAGCCTGGGAACCCAGGGAAACTCCTTTTGCTAAGAATCAGCCCCTTTCTCAGTGTGACTTTTAACTATTAATGATTACTAGGTTTATTTAATCTGCTAATAAGCTAATAGCATGAACCAAACATGATTTTAATTTTAGGATATCTGAGGACTCAAATCATAAGCCTCTTAGAAAAGGTTTTATTCCCCTACCCGCAGTTACTACTTTTTTTGATTCATTCACAGGACTTATTATTGTATCATGGAAGATAATTAGCTAGTCTGAGATTTTTTTTTTTTTTTTTTTTTTTTTCTGTACGCGGGCCTCTCACTGTTGTGGCCTCTCCCGTTGCGGAGCACAGGCTCCGGACGCGCAGGCTCAGCAGCCATGGCTCACGGGCCCAGCCGCTCCGCGGCATGTGGGATCTTCCCAGACCGGGGCACGAACCCGTGTCCCCTGCATCGGCAGGCGGACTCTCAACCACTGCGCCACCAGGAAAGCCCCTGAGATTTTTTACTTTCTTGAGACCTCAGTATTTTTTGGTTAGTTTTTATCAATTTCAAAGGATTTTTAGATTGACTCCCCGCCCTTCATTAGTCTTCAGCCATAAAAGCTTATCTAATAAATCTTCGGCATTTGAGGCTGCCCCTTTTCTTAAAGGTACAGATGGAACTTCCTTATATAGAATTCCATAGGACATTCTAAATTTTACTACAGAGACTTCTCTGGTGGTCCAGTGGTTAAGATGCTGAGCTCCCAGTGCAGGGGGCCTGGGTTCGGTCCCTGGTCAGGGAACTAGATCCTGCATGCTGCGACTAAAAGATCCCACACGCGGCAACAAAAAGATTCCACATGCCACAACTAAGACCCAGCACAGCCAGCCAGCCAAATAAATAAATAAATAAATAAATAAATAAATATCTCACCTCATTGGTGTATAATGTTAAAAAAATTTTTTTTTTTGCTACAGTAGAATTGATTGATTGGTTGGTTGATTGATTGTAATTGATATCTTTCTGGAAATTACAGTTCCGATCTACATGATTTAGGAGAGAAAATTGAGCTGGCCAGAAACAATTTGTGAACTAATAAGGAAATGTTTTTGGAAACATTCCTTTTGTCTGTTAAACAAAGAATTGCTTTATTAATACAAACTATTAATGCCCCCCCAAAAGGAAACAGCTATTAGTCGGTGTTGGGAGTTATTAAATATTTCCTCTTTGATACATCCCAAGAGATACATATTTATGTATTTTTTAAAATTGTATGAGGGTTTTTTTGTTTTTTTTTTTAAAGCAGTTTTGATTTTTCTGGGGAGATGTTTAATCTGAGGAAAACAAGTTAATGAAAGTAATGAAAAACATGAAAAGTGTAGTTTCCAACTATAATGTAAACTATACAATTACTTCCCTATCTGCATATAAAGTATCCTGAAAGCATTTCAAGCAAACCAATAAGGCCCATGGAAATAACATATTTTATAGATGACCCCTGTTTGTTGACATAATGTTCATTGTAATTGGCTATAACCTATTTTAACAATTTTTCTGCTGGTTCTTTCTGTACTCCTGTGCCAGTTCCTCTCCGAAAGACGGATATTGATAAATTGCCAAATCCAAGTTGCAAATACAGCCATAATGGAGGTTAAGCTAAATTATTTAATTAGTAGCTCATGTATTTGAACTACGCAGTTCTGTAGAATGATAGAAGAAATGCTGTTCAACCAACAAAGGACATATATCAATCAATTATTCAGTTACTAATTATGTGTAGAATATTTCACTTGGATGTTTGCTATTCAAGAGTTCAGTGTTCTTTAAACTTAGGGTAATGATCCATTAGTGAGACAATGAAAGAAGTTTAGTGGGTCATTTTCAGCATTTGAAAACCTAAAATAGAAATAGAGTGGAAGATCCAACCATGTCTTGCACAAATTAAGGGTCAGTGTTCTGTGAAACTTTCATTTCCCATAATAAGGTATGTATACAGGATACATGTTCATCAGAGTACAGATACTTAGTTGTAGTCAGAGCTTGAAAGCCACCAACAGTAGTTCCTAATCGTAAGGGAAAATCTGCTTATCTTTTCTTCAATCTGTGACAAAAATAGTACCTACAGTATATGGAATACCTATTACATCATTAGCTATTTTGTTCGTATCTTTTCCTTACTGTGATCCTTCTGGGTTAGATATCACCTCAGTTTCACAGATCAAGAAAGAGGTTCAGAGAGGTTATGATTTGTCCAAGCCTAGATTCATACCCAGGTCTGTCTGGCTCAAAGCTCCAGACTGTCTCTCTATACCAAAATAATAATGAAACAAAACTAAACTAGGATTCAACCCAGAGAGGTTGGGGGCCAGTTTTTCCATCTCTGAATGCCAAAGCCTGGGAATATGATGAATACAGTGTATTCATTACAGGAAAATACTTCGGTGGTCCTTCGGAGTTTATTGTACAGTGATAGCTCAATTCACATAACCACTGAAAATAAAGGTCAATGACCACTTTTTAAAATAAATTTGTAATGGCTTACTTGGGTATAGAAGAAGATGGAGAGGGTGAGGAAAATTCTGTTGTCTTCTGCACTACATATTTGCTGTGACACTACTTGCCAGGTAGGTGCCATCAAGCCCCTATTATATAAACTCCCTTTAAAGTTGAGGGGGGCAGCTGCGAGGGGCTTAGAAGGCTGTGGTACTTCGTCTTTCAGCATCTATATTGTTTTCAATATAGAATTCTTTTCTGGAAACGAATCATCTGTCAATGAAATGTCTTTGATAGCCTTTAGAAAATTATTAGACTATTCTGCTGATACACATTCTTTGAATTTATATAGATTAGCTCTTTAAATGTTGACTTATCAGTAGGTTTATCTAGTCTTTGTATATAATTGCTTTGTTTCATTGGCCTCATCAGGTAGATAATTCTTTAATTCCTACAAGCTTTATCAGTATCTAACTGCTAATAGAGTTTGTTTTAAATTTGTTCAGCAGTGTGTGAAAGTAAAGATTTACCTGATACGGTTAGAACAGTATTAAAACAAGAAATGAATCGTCTTTTTGGAGCAACGAATCCAAAGAATTTTAACGAAACTTTTCTGAAAAGGAATTCTGATTCATTGCCACACAGATTATCAGGTAATCACTTTATTTTGTCCTTATCTTAGACTCTAAAACAACTTCAGTTTTTATTATGATGGATCAATGACAAGGTTACACATTTTTTGCAGGGAAGAGGCAAATGCGTACATGTCACATTTTATTCCCATGAAAACAGGCAGCTTAAATATGCCTCATAAATTTTTTAATTTCTTAGATAAAATTTTTACTATGAATCAAGGCCAGTAGTTTCTCCTGGTTCTGCATCGGCATTACAAAGAAGCAAGTATAAACTGAATTTAGCTATCTGTTACATACAGTGAGGGAGGATCTTTCTGTTTATTTTCTTTCTGTCATCAACATGCTCTTAATCACTTGGATACAACCCATCGCCTTTCATTTCTCATGCTTTATAAGGTATCAGACTTGACAGTGCTACACACCTGAAACCATCTCATGGGCAAGGGTCATTTGGCAAGGGTCTGTGCTAATGTGCCAAAGTCTGGACTTGATGGGACTGCATGGGTAGTGCTTTAGTAGTGTGCTTTTAAATACCTGGCTAAGAAGCCCAGCAGCTTTGTATATGCCTTTGTGGAATTCTGAATTCAGTTTTTTTGGCTCGTGCTATCAAGGTTGGGTATCTCCCACACCCCTACCCCTCAACACACACACACACACACACACACACACACACACACACACACACACACACACACACACACACACACACACACACTCTCTCTCTCTCTCTCTCTCTCTCTCTCTCTCTCTCTCTCTCTGAAGTATTCTCCTCAACGCCAAATTATGCTCATTTTAGAAAGAAGAAAACTACCCATGGTCCCACCACACAAAGACAACTATTATTAGAATATTTGTATTTCTTCATAGTCTCTCTTACCTTAATCATTCTCCTAGTTTGGGCACTTAGACTGTTTCTGGTCTACTCTCTCAGGATTTTTTTTTTTAATAACAATATTTCAAATGGTTATTCCCATTTTTCTAATTAAGTGCCACACTCTGTGTGCACATGTACCTTCCTTTTTTTTTCTTTTTTTTTTTTTTGTTTGGCCACACCGCACGTCATGTGGGATCTTAGTTCCCCAACCAGGGATTAAACCCGCGCCCCCTGCAGTGGAAGCGCAGAATCTTAACTACAGGACCCCTACCTTTCATTTTATAGTTGAATGGATAGAAGATAAAATGCTGGTTTTATCTTGAAATAAAACAAGTTTCCTTTTTCCTTCTCATTTAGCTGCCAAAATGGTATATTATTTAGATCCATCTAGTCAGAAGCGAGCTATAGAGTTGGCAACAACACTTGATGAATCCCTCACTAACAGAAACCTCCAGGTAAAGACTTTTTCATAATCTCTCTGTAAGAGTACCGGACTACTTTTTGTTTCTCTTTTCACCAAGAGAATAATTTTCACCAAATAGTTTTTTTGTTATTTATGCATACTGTTCTCCAAACTATTATGAATCCATCTCAGAAACTGAGCTTCTCTTAAATTTATTTAAGATTGTGTATGTGTGCACACACATACAGCAGGCTACTTGGCATACAGTAACTAGTTTCACATCTACTTGAATAATAAGAATAATCATTTTGAATAATATTTTTAAGAAATTTGTTTTGGTAAAGTTTTACACACTAATTTAGTTAATTAATTTTGGATCTCAGTTCGTATCTGTACATTTCTGAGCAAGCAGTGGTTTTAGTGACGATTCTGATGTATTTAAGATGTATTTACCAGGGATTAAATTAAAATGCTCATTTTACAGCTTGCAGTGTACATGTGATTGAGTAGAGTAAAAGATAATATGGGTGTGTTGCAAAATACAGATTCTACTTTTGGCTGAAAACAAAGAACAGCTACTTTGTGTGATAATTGGCCAGATAAAAAAGCACTTGCTGAAAGACAGTTTAATATACTCCTTTAATAGCAAATGAAGTAAATATGTTTAAGAAAGAAAGTTTTTACTTCTCGGATGCTAAGTAACACGTCATTTAGATTCGAACCTTTCTAGGCTGTCAAAGTTTGTGGGGTACTATATATATCCAGAAACTGTGTGGTATTTTCCAAGTGAAAAGGTAAAGGAAGAAAACATGAGAATGCAAGTCAACATGAATCATTTAAAAATATAAGCAGACCTACGTAAGGGTTTGGTTGAAAGAATTATCAGTTTTCATGAACAAATTTTTCTTGCATGTATACCCTTTGTGTTTCTGAGACTCTCTTCCCTGCTTCGTCATTGGACATACCTTACGGTTCTCTTTAATTTGAATACAGGGTTGAAAAACAATGTTTGATTTTGCCAACTGGCTCTAAGCTTCTGAGAAGTTTAAAGTAATTGACAGTGGCATGTAAATGTCAACATTTATACACAGAGCCAGATAGGCTGAGGCAAGGTTGCCAGCGGTTACTTGCTGAGAGTGAGTGTCTTTAGATGTAGCACCCCACACACCTTGCTTGTCCCACCTTAGTCCTGGCCCTGTTTAAACATCCATCCTTTTGTATAAACCCTGCAGTTCTGAAGAAACTAATTCTAATGGAAGGCAGAGCGGGAGTAAATGCTTTTGTGTATCTTAAATATGTACGTTCACCTCTTATTTTGGAAATCTTTTGATAATGAAATGTCTCATAAGTTCACAGTAAAATCTCTCTCTTTTTTTTTGACAAGTTATAACATGACCTTTTTTCTTTCTTTAGACATGTATGGAGGTATTAGAAGCCTTGTGTGATGGTAGCCTAGGAGACTGTAAAGAAGCTGCTGAAGTTTACAGAGCAAATTGTCATAAGCTTTTCCCTTACGCTTTGGCTTTCATGCCTCCTGGATATGAAGAGGATATGAAGATCACAGTTAACGGAGATAGTTCTGCAGAAACTGAAGAACTGGCCAATGAAATTTGAACATCATTAAACAAGCAAATGGAATGACTTTGGACCATATCTAGTGTATAATATTTTTGTCACGCACCTGCTGCATTGCTCTAACTTACACACAATGAGAAGAGTAAATGTTCTTGCCTTCAAATAGTGTTTTACGTTTTTTATCCTGCTGAAAAGTATATATAAAATATCTAACATATTACAGGATATAGGTTCAGTTTCTTAAAAAATTAAAAGCTGCTAAAATTGAGGGGTTAAAAAAAGATACCTTATCCTATTCCTACCTACCCACCCATGTTTTTAAACTAATTTATATAAAATCTGGAGGCTGTTACAGCTAACAAAGCAGGTGTGTGGCAGAAATATTACTTTAAATCTGTCTTGTGAGATTTTATTATATCTCAGACAGCAGAAATGCTGTTGTAGCACTGGATTCTTTCACTGAGCACAAAGAGGTGTTGGGGCTTTAGCATCTGACTGATTTTGTTACAAGGTTGATTCTGACCATAGGAAGTATGCAGTGTGAATCGCCATTTACAGAGAAGCCTGCAACAGATGCTTGATGTTGTAGAAGCTGGGACATAGAGATACCAAGCAGAATTATAAGAAACCTAGAGGGTGTTCAATACACTTGTTGTGTTTCCAAAATTCACTGTACATGATCAGTTTGGTGTTCTTGTACCACAGTTTTTAACTGGAGGAACCAGTTGGAACAATCTCAATTCTAACTAAAACTTGAAGAACTAAAATAACAATGCAAACCTTTCAGCATTGTTTTGGCCAAACTTGTTAAAACTGTAATGCAAGAACCAAATGCACTGTGATGTGGCACCAACTAATTAGCAAGCATGAACTTTTTCACCCAAGAGTGAAAAAAGAAAATCTACCATGGCTTGGAGTTAAAGAGCAGAACTCCTGACTACCATTCTATGACCGATCAAGAGACTAACAGTTAAAAACCTCCGCAGGCCTTGTTCACGATATGCAGAAAAAAAAGTGCTGCAGTTTAGATACCTCTGGAATTTTTCCACAGTGTCACAGGTTTGTAATACTTGAAGCCCTACATTTCTAAGAATATATTTCTTGCTCAGTTGTTTCAGGCAAGCCCAAGACTTTGTAATTTTTAAAGGGCCCAAGATTTTTTTTTTTCAATAACAGACCAGCTTCTTTTTCCTGCAGTTACAGATGTAATTTCCTTTTTGTTGTCAAACATAAGGTACCAAATATGATGCAATAAATTGTTTTGAAAAACAGTTGTGTGAATATTTCAACTAATATGTGTTGGGCTTCTGTGAAAATACACAGGTGGAAACAGAGGTGCAAGCCTGAGGCAGTGTAATGTGCTGTAAGGCTAGTGCAGAGGGGAGCTTTTTAGATTGGGCTTAGTGTTGGTGTCAAAAAAATTACATAATGCAAGTGTAGTGCTGTTCCTGCATTAAGATTTCATTGAGGGCTAGGATGGCAGCAGGTACTATGAATATAATTAGTAATTTGAAAGGAAAACTGAGAACTGCTATTTTGATTGAGAAAATGAGCCTTAAAATGTTAAACCTGTACACTGAGAACTATGGCCAGAGGCTTAACACTCTTCGTTGCATTTGCAAGATCTCAGCAAATAAGGAGATTAAGTAAAATGAATCGATTGTATATATAACTGACCTTTTGTGGTACTTTTTAGTTTATAGAAAGTATATTCTAAAGGGAATTTTCAGGAGACCTGATCCTTTTACTGATCGAACAGGTGTGCTAAACTCAACATTTCATAGTACATGACCTGCATTCCACATCCCAGTCTAACGATTTAGTGATGTAAAGACAAGTACAGACTGAACTCCAGTGCTTTGTTATGTTTTATTAACTGGCCCTGTCTCAGGAACATCTTAACAGATGGCAAAACAAAACAAAACCTTTTTCAGCTTCTCCTGTGAGTGGCAACTGAAGTTCTTGTTGTTGGTGGAGGGAGAACACTAGTGCTCCCTCTACCACCAACGAGGTCTTGGGAGGAGGCACCAGCCATGTGATAGGGGATGTATGTGTGACTTATGTTTAAACGCTACTGTATATGGAAATGAAATTCATATATTTGTCCTGACAATGTTCAAATGATGTAGATTGTCTTAGAATGAATATTCATAAGTACTAAGAACTCTTGATGCAGATGCCACCCACGAGGAGCTAAATTCCTAACCTGTATATTGTATTCCAACCCAATTTTACTGGAACTATTAAATAAATATTTTATTTTCTTTCAGGTTTACTTGATAGTGGATACATTGTCTGGTGTCAGAGGACATTGACAAGGGTTCATTTTATGTCCAGACATCACCCCTAAAACATTGTACTGTATGTACTCTCTTGCTCTGGGTAGTATCAACTGGATCATCTCACATTTGCCTCATTCACTCTATTCCAAATGATACTGTGGGGAAAACAGGGTTAGAAAAAAAAAGTGGGAAGAAAATGCAGTGATGTTGTTATCTAAACAAGTGCCTTATGTCTATTGCTAAGAACTGGTGTTACCAACCCTTTTGAGAAGAAAGGGTCCCTTGACCTGTATTAACATAGGAGAAGTAAAGTTCTTTTTGTTTTTCTTTATATTTACTACTCTTGTCATTTCTCATTTAAAAACTAAAATCTGACTAGGTTAGTTTTTCTCAGCTTTAATTAGATAGTTGAGTCATAACATTTTCAACACTTTTCTGTATCTATTTATTATGCACAAGAATAAAGTGACCTAATAGCATGACTAAAAGTAGTCCCGATATTAGTGAATAGCTTTTCTGTGGGTTTCATCAAGCCCTTGTTTTTCACAGTGTTGTTTGTACTCCGTGGTATATTGCTGTTAGAGGTGTGAAACGAAAGCTGCGATTGAAAGAAGAGGCCAGAAAAGTGTGGTCTAGATTCAGGTAGGTTGTGATAAATTCAGGGAAGTCTGTCTTCTACACCATTTCTAGGAATATTTCAGTTGCCGTGTGTAGCATCTGTTTGGAAAAAGTTTAAAAGTGAAGTGTTGGATTTTCTTACCAGATACGTATATACTTGTCTTAGTAACTACCAGCCTTAAATTTTGACGTTACTCTTAACTAAGAATTCAAAGGAAGACATCTTTCAGATGGAAGGTAGTCTTCCTCTTCTAACTCGTGCTCCACCTCTTGCGGTTACAGGCAAGGTTTCTTTATACCATTCTGCTGTCATCTGAACTTTGCTGGGTCCACTGCCAAACGTACATTAAAAACAGTCCCATGAAGTGGCTCTGCTGCCCTGTGGGGGGCTGAAACCTTAAGTTTTGTTCCAATTTTGATGGTTGGAAACCTCACAACTTGTAGCAATAAAGCATTTTTGGAAAATGTTATTAATATATATTAATAATATAAAGGTTATTAAAAGTGTTGAGCTGCACTTGCAGCTTTCAGTGTGCATTCTGCAAGGCGTATGTTGGTAGCGTGCAGGACGCTCTGCAGAAGAGTGCCATCACTCCGATAACCAGAGGATTACCTGTTGTGTACACTCTAGGTTAACCACTTTGCTGCCTCCATCAGGACGCGCCCCTCTTAGGGTGACGTAAAAATGGACAGAAGGGAAGGGAGGCTGTGTGTTGTAGGAGGAAGGGTCTAAGGGTTCCAGCCTCTTGGTTTATCCAGTTGGCCTCTGAAGCGATGCCATCCTGGGATTATAGCCAGAAGAAAGAAAAATTGGTACTATTTAAATTAGAATTTACTGAACTGTCAACTATAGATAAACTTGGAATTTTAATCCTCAGTGCTCTTTGTAGGGTTCTGTGTGCCAAAAGCAGAATACAGATTTTGTTTCAAGGCTTCTTGTAGCAAAAGTAAAGTTGATACTTGGCAATCTACCAAGACTGTAATATAGTTCTTACATTTTTTATATGCATTTTTTGGTGTCTAAGGGTCTGTATTATTTCATACAAGTGGTACAGTTCTTCCTAACTGAAAAAAAAATTGATGGTGATGAAAAAATGATGGGAAATTTCCTGTGATATAAAGATTTCTGCTGTCACTAAATCCTCAACTGGACCTCAATAAGTATAAATTTTTAGAAACAACAGGAGGGAAGAGATTTTTGGAATATATTCTGGATCCCATGGCTTGCTTTCAGCTAATAATTAAATTTGCCTTCTATATTTAGTTGCCTGTGCATTGTCTAACAACCAAGAAGCCTGTCTCCATATCATTCTACCTGTCTCCATACCATTCTATGGCTATCTTTCCAATCTACCATAGTTTCCTAGTACTGAGCTTTGATAAACCTGCCACTTGTTTGCTTTGATCCGCAAGTTTATCAAATCCCTTGTCTAATGCCTGATGCCTTATCACAACTGGTCTAGATACTGGGTTTTCTAAAGTGTTCTAAAACTCTGCTGTTTCTTAATTAATAGTGAATAACTAAGCTAACCACCTCTCATCTTTTGAACTATTTGACTTCGAGTAGTCTTACTGTTGGCTGATACATTCCATATCTCATAGCATTGTTCATTGACCTGCTAGGATGCTTTAATTTTAGAGAAATATCTAATTGCAATGTGAAGTTAAATGATTAATGCTTTGGTTCAGACTCATGAAAATCCATTTCTATGTGATGTATGAAATCTTAAGGATTTACACTGGGTACATTTTAGTATAAAGGTACAGTGATTAGGACAGTACATAGTAGATATTCAAATCCTTGTTAAATTTGCTGTGAATATTAATATTTCCCTATAGATTGTAGAAAATAGCAATAAAGTACTGTTAACTTTCAGGTCACCTGCAAAGGCTCATAGATTTTTTATCTATTGGTTTAGAGTATTCCCATTTATCTTCCCCTTGTCCCTCTCTGTTGGTCTTCAGGAATTTTCCCAAAATACCACAGATCCGTTATTTATCTTGAATGAATGTCTCGCATCTAATTTTTGTTTTTTTCCTATAGTTTGTCAGAGGAACAGTTGTGACTGGCCTTGTAGGAAGCAGGTGACCGGAGCGCCATCCTCTGCTTTCTCAGCTGCCTGTTCATTGTGGCCTGAGTGGGCAGTGAATCTACTCATCCTTCATGTCTTTAGCAACCAGCCACCCAGGTAACAGTCATGTCCAGTGGAATTAAGTTACTGCGAAGATTGCCACTCAGTAGTTTTTCTTTCATCTTTCAAACAGTATAAGGGAACTGGTAACACACAAACCACTTACCTGTAAGGCTTTATTTTCTGCAGCCTAGCATCTTGCCTTTTAATCGTTACAAGTAAGGAGACACTAGGTGGGGATCTGCACTGGTTATTTCTAGACACTTGACCTATATAGCCAGTGTTCATCACAACCAAAGCTGTGGTCCACAATTGATCTTCTCTACTTAGGATTGGCAGTTGAATCTTTTTAAGTCATAAACTTAATCCTGGTTGTATATTAGAATCCCAGGAGGACTATTTAAAAGCCACAAACCTCGGGCTTCCGTGGTGGCGCAGGGGTTGAGAGTCCGCCTGCCGATGCAGGGGACACGGGTTCGTGCCCCGGTCCGGGAAGATCCCACATGCCGCGGAGCTGCTGGGCCCGTGAGCCATGGCCGCTGAGCCTGCGCGTCCAGAGCCTGTGCTCTGCAGCGGGAGAGGCCACAACAGTGAGAGGCCCGCGTACCACAAAAAAAAAAAACCACAAACCTCAGTGCCGAGGCCCACCTGCAAAGTTCTGATTTAAATTATCTGGAGCCAGGCCTGGATATTGGTCTTATCTTGTCTTTTCCTTCCCTTCCTGTCTCCCTTCCTCCCATCCTCCTTCTCGCCCTCTCTCCCTTTCTTCGTTCCTTACCTCTTTCTTTCAAGACTACCCCAGTGATTCTAAGGTATACTGTCTTTTTTGAGGAAGAAGTTTAAAATATTTTATAGCATTTGGTTTTTTCCTCAAGTCAAAGGGCAAGCAACTATGTAAGTGCAAAAAGATTAACTTTCCCGTCTTAGATTAAAGGGAAGAATTTGTATTTGAACTTTCTGTCAAAAGGTCTGTCAGGTTATTTTCAAAGTCCATGCTTTTTCCCTGCTTAAATCATGCTGCTGGGACTTCCCTGGCAGTGCAGTGGTTAAGACTCCACGCTCCCAATGCAGGGGACACAGGTTCGATCCCTGGTTGGGGAACAAAGATCCCTCATGCTGCTGCTCTACTACATGAGATGCTTGTGTTCAAAGAAAAAAATCACCTCTACATAGTTTTGTTAGATGTCATGGTAACTTGGCTCCATTGAAGCAATAATTGCCATCGATGCTTGAGTTTTTGAATGGATGAGCACCAAAGCAAAGCACGGAGCCTGCAGGCTTTTTTTTTTAATCTTATTTATTATCATTTATTTTTGGCTGCATTGGGTCTTCATTGCTGCGCGCGGGCTTTCTCTAGTTGCGGTGAACGGGTTACTCTTCATTCGGGTGTGCGTGCTTCTCATTGCAGTGGCTTCTCGTTGCAGAGCACGGGCTCTAGGCACGTGGGTTTCAGTAGTTGTGGCACGTAGGCTCAGTAGTTGTGGCTTGCGGACTCTAGAGTGCAGGCTCAGTAGTTGTGGCGCTTGGGCTTAGTTGCTCCGTGGCATGTGGGATCTTCCCAGAGCAGGGCTCGAACCTGTGTCCCCTTAATTGGCAGGCGAATTCTTAACCACTGAGCCACCAGGGAAGCCCCCACAGGCTTTTAAATAAGGATAGGTGGTAGGTATTAATCCCTGAAAATTCATATACTCCTAATATACATACCTAATCTCAAATCAAATACATATGGGTTTTTTTCTCCCTAAAGGACTGCATTTTCTATAAATGAGTGAATTGCTATTACAAATCTCAGATGTGAAAGGAACCCTGATTCCAGGACAGATGGAATTCAGACCAAAATTTGGCTTGTTGGTATAGAACCTGGAAAGGAGATTTACATGCTACAGAATTATGTATCAAATTACAACCTAGTTTATGAGATGACATTCTGGATAGATCTCCCAAATTTATCCTTTAACAAAATAGGAATTGTTTTATAGACCAACCCTCAAGTCTATCTAGTTTGTTCTTGACTAGTTAAAGATTTTGATAAATGAAACTGGTTGATACTGTTCGTTGCCATTTTTGAGTTTATAGACATGGATGATTTTCCTTCACCTTTGCAAACTGGGAGGTCAAATTGTTTTAATCTCTTCACATGGAAGGCTTACTTTATACTTTAGTTACTTTTCTCTGATCCTTGTGACTAAATGTCAAATTTCTAGCATAAACACTTTGTGGCTTGGTCCAACAATACTGTGATGTAGTTAAAACAAGCTTTTAGATCAGACAGAGCTAAGTGTTGTGTTTTTTTTAATTAATTAATTTATTTATTTATATTTGGCTGTGTTGGGTCTTCGTTGCTGTGCGCAGGCTTTCTCTAGTTGCAGCGAGCGGGGGCTACTCTTCGTTGCGGTGCACGGGCTTCTCATTGCGGTGGCTTCTCGTTGCGGAACACGGGCTCTAGGCAGGTGGGCTCAATAGTTGTGGCTCGCGGGCTCTAGAGCACAGGCTCAGTAGTTGTGGCGCACAGGTTTAGTTGCTCTGTGGCATGTGGGATCTTCCCGGACCAGGGCTGGAACCCGTGTCTCCTGCATTGGTGGGCGGATTCTTAACCACTGTGCCACCAGGGAAGTCCCAGACAGAACTAAGTTTAAATCCTGGCTCAGGTACCTTAGGCAAGATACTAAGAATTTCTACTTCATATAGTTGTTGGAAGGATTAAGTAACATACTGTATATAAAGCGATTACCACAAAGCCTGACAAATAGTAAGCGTTCATTATAAATATTAGTATTTGCAAAAAATGTTGTTTACTTGTCAGTGTTCTACTTGATTATCTTTGTTTCTCTCTTGTAGTACATTGGGCCAGCATACTCAGGAAATAGTTTATAATCTTTTCCTAGATACTAACAGCTCAAGTTTTGCTTTTTTTTTCCCACTGGTGTTTTACTTTACATATACTAGCACTTTACATATTTTGCCTTTTCACACAGTAGAGAAAATGACCTCCATAATTTTGACATTCATGAAAACTTTAGTGAACTTGGCAGATTTCTTGATGCTGCTGTTTAAAATTATTTAGAAGATATGAAATAAGGCCAGTCCCAGTGTCCTTCCTTCCATCCATTCAGTAGTTAGTGAATGCCTACCAGCTCCAGGAACTATGTTTCATACTGGGGATATATGACATAGTCCTTGCTCTCACAGTTTTCTTAGGCTAGTGAAGGAGACAAGCAAATCAAGAAATGATTGCAGCAGCAATATATAAACCCCACAGAGTCAGTACTGATTTCTGTTTGTATGGACTAGGAAAAGCTTAACAGAGAATGTTCCTTGAGTTTGGAAAGATAAAGATGAATTTCCTATACAGACAAAAGATAGAATGTGCCTAAAGGTACAGATACATGAAATAATGTATTCAGGAACTGTATGTAAAATATCCTGACAGGATCTGGGAAATGAGGCTGGTGCTCAGATTAAAGAGAGACTTAGATGACTTACTAAACTGGATTTGGCTTTGTGAAAGCAAAGGTCAGTTATTGAAGAATTAGGGAAAGATGATAAGTATTTGAGAGAATTCTGCTAGCACTGTGATGGTGGGAATGGGGAACAATATTGGAGGCACAACAGCTAATCAGAAGACTCAAGCTGAGCTAGTGGATAGTAGCTGTAAGAACTCACTGAGTTCTTACTATGTGCCAGGCAATGCAGTAAGCATTTTGTACCCATGTAGCTATTACTCACTGAGTTCTTACTATGTGCTAGGCAGTGTAGTAAGCATTTTGTACCCATTAGCTCATTTAATCCTTGAAAAAACCATGATGAGGTGGGTATCATTCCCACTTAACCGAAAACCTGAGGATCATAATTTTCCTATGGTCACATAGCTTGTAAGTGATTAAAAATCCTTGTTCAAGCCCAGGTATGTCTAACAAAGTGCTTGCTTCTGATCAATATAACATCTGGTAAGAAGCAGTAAGGACAACAACAGTTCATTATGAAGAGAGCCAAGGATACAAGAGATGTGAAGAAGGTAGGACCGCAATCACCTGGCTATGTTGGAGGGAAGAGAGCGGTGCATGGAGAAGTAAAAGCTAGCAGTGATGCCCAGGGTTTTGGCATGCAACACTGTCCTTAACAGTATCATTAAACACAGTCAAGTATTCGGAAGAAGAAATTGAGGGGAAAGGAGGTCTTTTCAGACATGAATTTTAGGCATGTTTCCCATAAGATGTGTAGTAGGCAGCTAGGTATATAGGTCTGAAACTCAGAAGGGAGATGACTTAAAAGAGTGAGCTGTGACAGAGTGAGGTAAGTCAGAAAGAGAAAAACAAATACTGTATGCTAACACATATATATGGAATCTAAAAATAAAAAATGGTTCTGAAGAACCTAGGGGCAGAACAGGAATAAAGATGCAGACATAGAGAATGGACTTGAGGACATGGGGAGGGGGAAGGGTAAGCTGGGACGAAGTGAGAGAGTGTCATGGACTTATATATACACTACCAAATGTAAAATAGCTAGTGGGAAGCAGTCACATAGCACAGGGAGATCAGCTTGGTGCTTTGTGACCACCTAGAGGGGTGGGATAGGGAGGGTGGGAGGGAGATGCAAGAGGGAGGAGACATGGGAATATATGTGTATCTATAGCTGATTCACTTTGTTACAAAGCAGAAACTAACACACCATTGTAAAGCAATTATTCTTCAATAAACATGTTAAAGAAAAACGTAGGAATAAACCTACCTAAGGAGACAAAAGACCTGTATGCAGAAAACTATGACACTGATGAAAGAAATTAATGATGATACAGACAGATGGAGAGATATACCATGTTCTTGGATTGGAAGAACCAACATTGTGAAAATGACTATACTACGCAAAGCAATCTACAGATTCAGTGCTATCCCTATCAAACTACCAATGGCATTTTTCACAGAACTAGAACAAAAAATTTCACAATTTGTATGGAGACACAAAAGATCCCAAATAGCCAAAGCAATCTTGAGAAAGAAAAATGGAGGAATCAGGCTCCTGGACTTCAGACTATACTACAAAGCTACAGTAATCAAGACAATATGGTACTGGCATAAAAACAGAAATGTAGATCAGTGGAACAGGATAGAAAGCCCAGAGATAAACCCACGCACATATGGTCACCTTATTATTGATAAAGGAGGCAAGAATATACAATGGGGAAAAAGCCTCTTCAGTAAGTGGTGCTGGGAAAACTGGACAGCTACATGTAGAAGAATAAAATTAGAACACTCCCTAACACTGTACACAAAAATAAACTCCAAATGGATTAAAGACCTAAATGTAAGACCAGACACTATAAAACTCTTAGAGGAAAACATAGGCAGAACACTCTTATGACATAAATCGCAGCAAGATTCTTTTTGACCCACCTCCTAGAAAAATGGAAATAAACAAATGGGACCTAATGAAACTTAAAAGCTTTTGCACATTAAAGGAAACCATAAACAAGACGAAAAGACAACCCTCAGAATGGGAGAACATAGTTGCAAATGAAGCAACTGGCAAAGGATTAACTTCCAAAGTTTACAAGCAGCTCATGCAACTCAATATCACAAAAACAGCCAAATCCAAAAATGGGCAGAAGACCTAAATAGACATTTCTCCAAAGGAGATACACAGATTGCCAACAAACACATGAAAGAATGCTCAACATCAGTAATCATTAGAGAAATGCAAATCAAAACTACAGTGAGGTATCACCTCACACCAGTCAGAATGGCCATCATCAAAAAAATCTACAAACAATAAATGCTGGAGAGGGTGTGGAGAAAAGGGAACCCTCTTGCACTGTTGGTGGGAATGTAAATTGATACAGCCACCATGGAGAACAGTATGGAGGTTCCTTAAAAAACTAACAATAGAACAACCATATGACCCAGCAATCCCACTACTGGGCATATACCCTGAGAAAACCATAATTCAAAGAGAGTCATGTACCACAATGTTCATTGCAACTCTATTTACAATAACCAGGACATGGAAGCAACCTAAGTGTCCATTGACAGATGAATGGATAAAGAAGATGTTTCAAATATATACAATGGAATATTACTCAGCCATAAAAAGAAAGGAAATTGAGTTATTTATAGTGAGGTGGATGGACCTAGAGACTGTCATACAGAGTGAAGTAAATCAGAAAGAGAAAAACAAATACCATATGCTAACACAAATATATGGAATCTAAAAAAAGAAAAAAAATGGTCAGAAGAACCTAGGGGCAAGACGGGAATAAAGACACAGACCTACTAGAGAATGGACTTGAGGATGCGGGGAGGGGGAGGGGTAAGCTGGGACAAAGCGAAAGAGAGGCATGGACATATATACACTACCAAACGTAAAATAGATAGCTAGTGGGAAGCAGCCGCATAGCACAGGGAGATCAGCTCGGTGCTTAGTGACCACCTAGAGGGGTGGGATACGGAGAGTGGGAGGGAGGGAGATGCAAGAGGGAAGAGATACGGGGATATATGTATATATAACTGATTCACTTTGTTATAAAGCAGAAGCTAACACACCATTGTAAAGCAATTATACTCTAATAAAGATGTTAAAAAAAAAAAGATGACTTACAAATACTGAGAGAAAAGGGGGTAGAGAAAGAGAAGCTAGCCAAAGAGACCAAGAAATAGTAGTCAGAAAGCTAGGAGAAGTAGAAGATAATAGTGCTGAAGAGTCAAAATGTTTTAAGGATTGGGGTCAAAAGGTTCAAAATCAAGATGTGATCATTCACATCCATCTAGTCGGTAACATTTTAGAAGTCTGAATGTCAGTGCTGGCAGAGATGTTGAAAAACAGCACAGGAATTCTCAGGTGTACTGTCTTTGGGAGTATAAATTGGTATAATCATTATGAGGGCAATTAGCAATATTTATTTACTAAAATCAAACGTGTGGGGCTTCCCTGGTGGCGCAGTAGTTGAGAGTCCACCTGCCGATGCAGGGGACACGGGTTCATGCCCCGGTCCGGGAGGATCCCACATGCTGTGGAGTGGCTGGGCCCGTGAGCCATGGCCGCTGAGCCTGCGCGTCCGGAGCCTGTGCTCCGCAATGGGAGAGGCCGCAGCAGTGAGAGGCCCGCGTACCGCAAAAAAAAAAAAAAAAAAAAAAAAAGTGTGTAAACCAGCAATTCCTCTTGGGTATCTATATATATCTATATATACCTGTGTATATATTCATATATGTGTGTGTGTGTGTGTGTATATATATATATATACACACACATACACAGACACACATATATATATGCCCTGTAAACATTCCCACACATTTGCCAGAGAGACGTGCAAGAATGTTCATCACAGTATTGTTTATAATAATGAAATTTGGAAATAAAATGTAACATAAATAAATTTTACTATATTCATTTAATGAAATGCCGTACAGTTAATACAAATAAGCTAGCATTAAGTGAATCAAGGATTGCTCTCTAAAACAGTAGTAATCAAAAAAGTTAAATGGCATTGTATTATATTTCTTATATGTAAATTTTTTAAGTGAGATAAGACTAAGTATGGTTTATGAATATATTCACATAAAGTAAAAGTTTAAACATAGGTTTGGGAATTATAAACTGTCCAGAACCGCTGTCCAGAATTCAGGACAGTGGTTCTCTTGAAAGGAGGGAGAGCCACATAGAGGGGATCTAGTTTTTATTTCTTAAAAAACATGTTTGAGATAAATATGGCAAAATGTTAACATTAGGTGTTTTTATTGATTTTGGGTCTATGTGGGATACTTTGTACAAAGTTAAAAAAATTTTTTTTATTCCCCATTGAAAAAGTGTGTGGACAAAAATAGACTAATACTAAGATAATTCTATAACTCACTCAGAAAGTAGGGAAAAGTTCAACAATTGAAAAAATGCTTCTTTGGTTTCTATACTCTCCCAGAAGGTTAAGGGTACTTTTACTGATTTATCAAGAGTGATGAGAAAAGTAGGTGGGAGGGTTACCAGGATGTGTGACATAATTTTTCAGGAAGAAAGGAGGCTCAAATAATATCTAAAACGTTATTGCCCTTTGTAATTTCCAAAGTGTTTATATGTAGGTACTATTATCCTTCCTTTACAGATGGAGGTATGTTACATGACTTGCTAAAAGGTGCCCAGCTAGTAGTAGAGGGCTGGGTCAAATGACCTGTGTACATCTTTCCCTGTGTTCCTTCTTGCATTATCAGCTGGGTGTTCAAGTTCACAAAACTAGATGTTAGAGCAGGAACTTGAACCCAGGTTTTCGTTTCAAGGCAAACTAAACTACGCTATGTTCCTGGACCACATACATTTGCTTAAAGAGCTATTACTGAAGTTAAATGCCTTGTGCTGTTTAGAACTGCCTTAGAAGAAAGAATTGTTGAAATTTTAAAAACATGGGTATTTTCTAAACTATGCATTTTTACACAGTATTTGTTTACCCTTTTTGATATATATGACATTGCTTTATGTTTCAAACTTATCTTTTTTTCCCCATAACCTCCTGTTATGCTGGTGTTTGGATTTCCTTTTACAATGGGGAAGTGGATTTTTAAGATGGTGAAGATAGGTGTCATAAGGTCACTTACCAGTTCTGTGAATTGGAAACTACCGTGCTTTATCCCTTAAGTGAAATGCAGTGTTTTGCAAAAGAGACCACTCCAGTGGCTAAGATGCCCATGGTAATGTGGCCAAGAGCTGTATGTTATAGACGTATTGATTATTAGAGATTGCCAGGCTGTCTTGCTAAAGTATTATAATTAAAAACCAAGATAACAGGGTCTATTCTGTACCTTACCTTTCACCCCAACTACAATATTATACTTCAGGCCAAAGAGTGACTCTTCCTGAGTGCAGTGGGGGGAAACATTACCATTAGTGAAAACTATCATAAACTCACAAATACTAGTGTTTATTAGATCTTGCAGTTAGGAAGTCCTTCATAAACTTAGCAGAATTGGTTTCCACAGAGTAGTGGGAATTGAAGCCAGGGAAATGAGGTGAGCAGTGCGTGGAGGTGAGGACATAGAGGCTTCAGGAGAATGCCGCTTTTTCAAAAACCTTTGAATGAGATGGAAAGGGAAGATGGAGGGCAGAAACAAAAAGAAGATAAAGGGGTAAAAAGAAGGGTCATGATAGTTGAGAGATTTGAGCATGATTATAATTAGAAGGAAAGGAACTTGTAGAGGAGGGAGAAAATTGATGGAGTTAGGTCCCAAAGGAGGTAGACCTTGAAAAAGACACCCTTTCTTGGAAACAAAAAGGAAGTAAGAGAATGGTATAAGCAAATTTATAGCTGTGAGAGAAGAGGTTTATACTAGATGGTCTCAGTATTTTTTGTGAAGTGGAAAGTATGCTATTTGTGAAGTAAGAGTGGGTAAAAGGTTAGTTTTGGGAGGGATTTGAAGAGAGAATGGAGGTAGTTTGGAGAATATTCAGCTGACTGAAGAAAAAAGCATTAATGAACAGTGTTAACCACTGAATTGAGTTTGGAAATCATGAAAGTATAGTGGTTTTTATGATTGCTTCTAGTACCTTGGCTGAATGACTTATAGAACCAGGCATATTACAGGACTGACCCAGAATTGTGAGCTGGATGACGGATGGAGGAGAAAGACGAGGATGAGGGAAGGAGGTTGAGCCGTTGGTGCCTGGCAGAATATGGCACTGTTCTAGACATGTGTTGGAAGAGAGACACCAGGGAAGGAAAGACGTGGAGGGGGATTGAAAGCACTGGTGAGAGAAGAGGCCAAATGACCAATTAAGAGATCCAGGCCAGATATGGAAAGACATGGGACCAAGGATAAACTGGAAGAAAAGGCAGCATCACAGGAATGAAGGTCTTGATGCGATTGTGGGTCAGGCATACTGAGGATGCTATCTGTGGCTGGAAGGATGAGGGTATTGAAATCACTCAGAACTACTCCATAACAAAGCAGGGAGTGTGGCAGTGGCCCTGGAACTGTGATGCTTGGGTGTTTAACAGACCGTCCACATGAATATTGAAATCGCCTAGGAAATGATGAAATGAATTGGGGTTTAAAGGAATAAAATGATCCATGTATAATGTTACTGTGGAGAATGATCTGGAGATAAATGGCTGTTAGGGACAAAGCAAGGTAAAGGGTGACAAAATCAGATGGAATAAACCTCAAAGGAATGAAAGTTTTTACAGGAGAGTGAAGTGCTTTAGACGAGGCTACAGGACAAAAAAGGGTAATACCAATTCTGAGCCTCGTGGTACATGCAGTTTGAGGAAACTGCAAAGCAAGTAGTATCTTTGAGAAAGGAGTCGAGGACATTCATCAGAAAAGCTGTAAATGTATCAGTGAGTTTGTTTATAGTGGAATAGGTGGCCAAGGCCCACACTGGAAAGGGCTAACGGAGGATTTCTGTAGGAAAAGTAGAGATGAGGGGTCAAGAGGGCATGCTGTCAGGTACACAGCAGTTTGGAGCTGGAGACAAGAAGTGAGGGAAGCTGATCGGTGGGTGAGGAGTCTGCCGTCTGAGTAGGGACCAGGAATGAAAAACTTGGATGGAGCTATAGTTTCTCAGCTTTCTGTCTAGTTGCTTTTTTTTTTTTTTTTTTGCGGTATGCGGGCCTCTCACTGTTGTGGCCTCTCCCATTGCGGAGCACAGGCTCCGGACGCGCAGGCTCAGCGGCCATGGCTCATGGGCCCAGCCGTTCCGCGGCATGTGGGATCTTCCCGGACCGGGGCACGAACCCGTGTCCCCTGCATCGGCAGGTGGACTCTCAACCACTGCCCCACCAGGGAAGCCCTGTCCAGTTGCTTTGACCCTGGTTAACCTAGGGTCCCAGCAGTGTTGAGCCTTTTCTCTGTAGGAGTGTTTCTAGATCCATGGTGAGGTGGTTATTGCTGGATCCTTGTGGGGGCTACTGTGCAGAAGGCTGCACGTGGTAGTATTTGGCCTGGTCTCTGCTTGACTTCCTTATGGTTTAAAACAAGTAGCTGTGGATTTGCCACACTCTGGCAGGCATGCAGCAGACATCCCAGAGGACAGAACCCAAGGACTTTCTCTATGGACTGCACCCTCTTTAGTATAAGGGTCATTATCTGTGCTTTACATCAGATGTAATCCCTTTTTTCCTGCTTTTGAGAAAGATTTCACTCACCAGTCTTTTGGAGGGAGTAGGATATAGTGGAAAAAGCATGGACTCATATAATGTCTTACTGAAGACTATCTGCCAGGCACTGTGCTAGGTTCTGGGAATTCAGTGATGAATATGACATGATTCTTGCCTGTAAGATCCTTACAGCTTAGTAGAAGGAGAAACAAAGATAAATATATTCAATGACAAATGAGGGGTGCCTTGATAGATGCACAGGTGAAAAAGAGTGGGGACCCAAGGGAGCAACAGTGAGTCCTGCCAGCCTGAGGTGGAGTGAGAAGGCAGGGAGTACCCTTCTCAGTTTTCTCTGCTCATCTTCCTTCCATTCTGTGTGCACGTCTGTTTTCATCATTAGTTTTCTTCATTCATTAGTATCATCGTATCTTGCTTAAACTAATCTATTCTCCATACTGCAGCCAGAATATTATTTCTAAATTACAAATCTAATTCCTTGGCTTAGAATCCTTCAACAGCTTCCTGTTGCTTCTAGAATAAAATAGTTTACAGGCCACTGCAGTCTCATCTTCCTGACCTCTCTAAACCTCAGTATTTCATCACTTTTCTTCTCTTACTCATTGCTTTCATTTTAGATAATCTTCTTCCCACCTGTGGTCCCTAAACCCCCAACTGCCCCCTGGTGCTCTTTTGAGCTAACACAGTTTCTGTTTGGGCACACCTCAGAGCTACTGCAGGTCCACTTCCAGACCACCGCAATAAAGTATCACAATAGGGCCTCCCTGGTGGCACAGTGGTTGAGAGTCCGCCTGCCGATGCAGGGGATACGGGTTCGTGCCCCAGTCCGGGAGGATCCCATATGCTGCGGAGCGGCTGGGCCCGTGAGCCATGGCCGCTGGGCCTGCGTGTCCGGAGCCTGTGCTCCGCGACGGGAGAGGCCACAACGGTGAGAGGCCCGCATACCGCAAAAAAAAAAAAAAAAAAAAAAAAAAAGTATCACAATAAAGCAAGTCACACACATTTTTTGGCTTCCCAGTGCATATAATAGTTATGTTTACATTATACTGAAGTCTATTAAGTGTACAATAAATAGCATTATGTCTAAAAAAACAATATATATCTTAATTTTAAAATACTTTATTGCGGGCTTCCCTGGTGGCGCAGTGGTTGAGAGTCCGCCTGCCGAGGTAGGGGATATGGGTTCGTGTCCCGGTCTGGGAGGATCCCACATGCCACGGAGCGGCTGGGCCTGTGAGCCATGGCCGCTGAGCCTGCGCGTCCGGAGCCTGTGCTCCGCAACGGGAGAGGCCACAACAGTGAGAGGCCCGCGTACCGCAAAAAAACAACAACAACAACAAAAAAACAAATAAAATACTTTATTGCTAAAATATGCTAACCATTATCTGAGCCTTCAGCAAGTCATAATCTTTTTGCAATAGTAACGTCAAAGATGACGCATCACAGATCAGCATAACAAATATAATAATAATGAAAAAGTTTGAAATATTGGGAGAATTGCCAAAATGTGACACAGACATGAAGTGAGCAAATGCTGTCGAAAAAATGGTGCCGACAGACTAGCTCGCTAGATGCAGGGTTGCCACAAGCCTTCAATTTGTAAACATAATTTCTGCAGACAGCAATAAAGCAAAGCGAGGTGAAACAGGGTATGCCTGTACTTCTGCTCTCATCGCACCCACTGCATTGTATTGAAATGCCTAGTTGTTTGTTTCCCTGACTAGACTAATCTCCTCAGGGCAGGAATCAAGTTGTTTGTTTTGCTTGGGGTGTGTGTGTGTCACACAGAAGAGCCTTGAGCATGAAGGAGTCAGAGAATACGGGGTCACCTGCCTTGTACTTACACGGTGGCAGTATAACCACACTATGGCAGTCACAGTCACACCCTTAGGAAGGTAATTTAATTGGTTGGGGCCTTCTGTATGTTCCTTGAGTAGCTACATAAAAGAGAAATTGAACACTGTCAAGAATATTTCAACAATATACTCAGTATTCAACAACTAGATGGCAATGTTGTTTCTACCTCTAAGTGGAGAAGTTGATTAAAGTTAAATTTTCTCTGTCAATGAATGGTCTGTTTTTACATTATTGCATGAGGTAGTAACAGGACTGTTTATTCCATTATCTGCTTATATTCTGAATTTAAATATTCATTAGGATTTATTCCCTAATAAAGTTGAGCAATTTCAGGCTACAGAAATAAAATATCATGGACCATTTTACTTCATCATTTAACTGTAATAGTTTATACCTAATCATATAAGTGCTTTTGTCTTTTTCATCATGATTATCTTATCTGGTTCAGAAATTAAAACACACACACACAGATCTCATTAAAATGTTACACTAATCTTTTACTCAGATTTGACATAAAATGGTATAAAGGGGCTTCCCTGGTGGCGCAATCGTTGAGAGTCCGCCTGCCGATGCAGGGGACGCGGGTTCGTGCCCCGGTCCAGGAAGATCCCACATGCTGCAGAGCGGTTGGGCCCGTGAGCCATGGTCGCTGAGCCTGTGCGTCCGGAGCCTGTGCTCCGCAACTGGAGCGGCCACAACAGTGAGAGGCCCACGTACCGCAAAAAAAAAAAAAAAAAAAAAAAAAGTATAAAGATGAAGTTGGTGGTCCTCAAATGGAAGTGTGTCTTTTAAAAACAGTTTTATTGAGGTATAGTTTACATACAGTAAACAGTAAATTCCTCATATTTAAAATGTACAGCTGACACATGTACACAACAAATCATCACCACAAAGTAATAAACATATATCCATTACCCCAGAAGGTTTTCTCAGGGCCTTCTGTCATCCTTCCCTGCTACCCTTCTCAGCCCCCAGCCTCAGCTTTCTTTATCTATAAATTAGTTTGCATTTTCTAGACTTTTATATAAAAGAGATCATCATACAGTATTTACTTTTTTAATCTGGTTTCTTTCACTCAGCATAATTATTTTGTGAATCATCTGTGTTGTTGCATGTATCAGTGGTTAATTCCTTTTTAGTGTTGAGTAATATCCCCCTAGAGATGCTTTGGAAAAAACAACTTTGAGCTTTCTCCTGTTAGAAGAAAAAATTATCATGAAGCCTTGGGACTTCTATTTTTTTAAACATTTAAATGAACCTTTCTGACTAAAAGAGTCTGACATGAATCTACATTAATATTGTGTCTTTTGTGCTCTTTCATTGTTGCTCATGAAAATCTCAGGGTTAGCTTTACTAATTGTGTGGTCAAGAGGACCACACGGGCAGCTTACTGAAAATACTACCTTTGAAAGAAAAAAGAAAGGGCCACTTGCATTGTTGTACAGTGTCTTTCCCAGGTGTCATCACATCATAATTAAAAAACTGGAACTCTGCTGTCCATTAATCTGTGAACAAACAAGTTAACAACTAGGTTATTCACAGTTCTGCAAACATTCCTAATGCTTTCCCATGCCAAGTCTTTTTTCATACTTCTCACTCTTGCTGAAATGTTCTTTCCTCAATTACCAACTGAGCAAATTCTGCCCATTCTTTAAGGTTTTTCTCAGCTGAGTTGAATTTCTTCCTTCTCTGATCTTTCATAGCACATTCCATCTTTCTTTTATTCATCTTTATATGTAGTATTAAACTTTTTTGAGTATCTATCTTATTTTTATACTATTACAAACTCTTTAAGGGCAGAAATCATGTTTATTCATCTTTAAATCCCTCAAAATGTAGACTAAATGCCTGGTACCTAGTTGGTACTCAGTAAATTGTTGCATGAGTGAATATATCTACCAATAAGCTGGAAAGTCATAAGTAGTTCCATTATTAGCCTGCTTGAGAATACTGCTAATATTCCAAAGGGAGCATCCATTGAACACTTAAAATACATTTGGAGCCATGTGAGCTTTATACAACGTTCCTCACCAACATTAAAAATAGTGAATTGTTGCCATGATACTATATTCCACCATGTTCCAGGCTTGTGGTCTAAGCATTAGAATGGGCACTTTTGATACGGCAGGGACATCTAAGATGAAAAAAATTCATCCAACATAAGATGATTCTTCGTAGTTGCACACAACACCTGTTATTGACAGCAAGCATAGTCTAGCTTCCTCTTACCTTTGCAATCTGATTTTCCACAACTGCCCTGGTCAAAACTCCTAGCCAAACTGACTCACACACCAAGCTTTAAAACTGAAGCTTTTCCTTGTTCCATTCTTCCAGCATGGAATTCGCCATGCAATTCCTATGCCTTTCCAAGTACAGCATATTTCCCACTTTCTCTGTGATGCATCCCTGACCATTTTAACCCACAGTGATGCTCCCCTCCTGGAAATTCAGCTTTACTGTCCTTTCTGCTCATATCAGAACATCTGATATTTGTGTCAGCTCAAACTTATTTAGTTCTTGATTATTTGACATTTTTATTTATAGAGATCTTTTCCCCCAAACTGGATTGGGACCTGGGACCATGGATTTTACTTTGTTATGTCCCTCACTACCCCAGCCGTAAAGCCGTGCACAAAGGAAATGCTCACTGGGTATTTACTAAGTGGATGGATTTTATCTCACCTGGAAATGCAATAATTGTGAAGACATTATATATGCCCCTAACTTGATTAGCAAAAGTTGGACGATTTTCATCATCAAAATCAACCTGCAAAAGACAGACCAAAAAAAAAAATTATTTCCATATGACCTGTAGTGGTTATGAGTTTGCATATGACCAGCTAGTGGATTGCTTAAGTAGTGGCATATAATGGTAGACAGCAGGGTTGGGCCTGATTGGCAGCTAAACACACGTTTAGGAACTCTGTTTTAAAAGTTTATCCACTGGTAATAAAGCTCTGAGAGATCAGTTTATGTAAACCGCTGAATAAATTAGACTGCGAGCTTAAATGTATTAACTTACCATGAGAAAGGTCATCATACAGGATGACCAATCCACTTTAAACCAGTCATAGGTTAAAAGATGGCCCAGTGAGCCAGAAGAAGAAACCAGAAGGTGCTCAAAAGAGATTACTTGTCATTTCAACTTGCACTTGGGGCTATAGGAACCTTACTGCTAGAGCTTAGCACCTGCGAAGTCTAACAGTTCATGTGAGGTTAGGAATTAGGTAAATTATAAAAGAAAACTAATGCTTTTTAGCATTTGCCAAAAAACCAAGCATACCATGGACCGAGATTAAATCAATAGTGTAGGTACTGCTCTAAACCAGGCATTTAATTGATAAGACCCCATTACTACTTGCAGTTACTGTATGCCATGAGCTGTGGATTATATAACCTAGAGGAAACCCAGCACTTGCTAAGTAGTAGTATCAGCAGCATACATGGTGTTTCTGTATATTCTGCAAGGTAGAGGTGTCACTTATTTTTCTCGTTTTGAATGTCGTAGTTGTGAGAGAAATTCAGAGGCCATGGGTTAGGTCCAGTGAAAATTTTCAAGCAATACATGGTCATAGGATCTTTTCAAAATAAGCACTTTTACTATTGTTTTCAAATCCTTTTAGACAAGCCTAATTCTTCTGTTATGCAATAGCCATTGCTTAGAAATGGTCAAATTTGATAACTGAGTTAAAACTTCAAGGGCCAGATGTACTATATGCCAGGGCTCTGAAAGATTAATCCAGTATGATTACGGAAGAACTCAAAATTCTATTTTGAAGAACCGTAGGAACAGAGGGAGATTCAACAAAGTCCTTAAGGACAAGTAGACTCTCTGGACAGTTCTGAGAGTCCTTCTAAAGTTGCTATTATAAGTTTACAGTGGCATCAGTTAATCGATCTCTAGGAGTTCTGAGGCAGCCATCTATTGTTCTGTGTGTCTGCTACTCTCTCCTCGTGGGAAAACTGTTCCTTCCTTGATTCTGTCATCTAGTTGCAATGGAGGCTACTGACTCAAGTACCTTGTCTAGTTATAAGTGATTGGTCCATGAGTGAACACCTGATCTAAGCTAGGTCAGAGCCCTCCCTTGGGATTTTCTGAACTATATAATAAGAGGAAAAAGTAACTTTCTAGGAACCATAGGATATGATGCTTGAGACTATTTCTTGTCATGTGGAGAAAACCAGTATATTGAGAGAAGCAGAAAAGACAGAGTGAATCCCAGCAGCAGGAGTCTCTAGTTCCAGCTGTCTTGGAGCCCCAGTTGTACTCTTGACCTTCCTGTGGTTTGCTTACATGAGCTACTCTGGTAGCTCCATTAAACTCTCCTTTTCTCTAAACTATTTTGAATTGATTTTCATCACAACCAACCAAAAGAGTTCTAGCCCAGACAAGTACTCAGAAGCCTGGGTATAGGGATGAAAAGTAAATGCTTATATTGTTCCCAGGCTGCATCTGAGCCAGGTAAACAAAGGTACAAGGTAGTGAGGATGTTTGTGAAAAACTGGATCATGAAAAGCTGAGCCATGCATCCAGGCTGATTAAGAAATGAAGTGGCAGGACAGGACTTTGTAAGAAAATGTGCTAAAGGAATGGAGATACTGAAATTTAGGATTTAAGAGGTAGAGCCGTTCCTGGCAACAAACCTAAGTACAGTCACGGAATAGATCAAGTGTAGTGTGTTAAAGGTCATCAGATTGAGAGCGTTCAAGGAAATACAAGATAGGGCTGTCCAAATGGACAAGCAAATGATCCCAGATGACAGTGGGACTCACATGGAGATAAAGACCATAAACTAGAGAAAAGAATAACTAGGAAGTTAGTAGATGGCAGTAAACAGCAGGAGTAGAGAGGTAGATGGTTGAAAAATATAATTCTGAAAGAAGAGGCTTCTGCATGAGGGTGAGACAGATTAACAATCTCCGCCCCAGATGGTAGTAGAGTCATTTCCTAAAGGGAAACCAGGTTTCTGCTTAAGGCCAGGAGGTGGAAGGAGTATTTTGTTATAAGGATGAGACTATAGGTGAGTTTGTTTTGAATAGGCAGGCGTTCCAGAGGACACAGGGTAGAGGACAGAGCCAGAAGAGGAAGGGTTTGGGAGGATTGCAGAGCGGAATGGGAGAGGATAGCTTCCTGGAGAGCCTTGTATTTGACGAAGTGCTGAGTGTGATGGGAAAGTGAGAAGTAACTGGCCTTGTGTGTCTCAGGAAATTCTTATGAAAAGATGTTTCAGAATGGGCCCGAGCAAAGGCTTACGAGGCATCAGAATTCTGAGGGAGGGGACTGACATCTAGGTCTAGGGGTGCATTTTTTCCTACTCTATGTCAGTAGAGACATATGGTACTAACAGCCTTTATGCAAGGTTCTTTTTTTTTTTTTTTTTTTTTGCGGTACGCGGACCTCTCTTGTGGCCTCTCCTGATGCGGAGCACAGGCTCCGGACGCGCAGGCTCAGCGGCCATGGCTCATGGGCCCAGCCGCTCCGCAGCATGTGGGATCTTCCCGGACCGGGGCACGAGCCCGTGTCCCCTGCATCGGCAGGCGGACTCTCAACCACTGCGCCACCAGGGACGCCCCAAGTTTCTTTGATTTACTCAAATATGTTGAGTATCTCTTATGTGCCAGGCACTGTGCTAGATCCTGGGGTTGGGGTTACAATGGCAAGAGAAAGGAACAGCCTCTTTCCGCAGGAAACATAAAATACAGTGTGAGCTGTAGGCCTATTGGATGGTCTGAATGTTTGTGTTCCCCCAAAATGCTTATGTTGAAATCCTAGCCCCCCAGGTGATGGTGCGAGGAAGTGAGACATTTGGGAGGTGACTGGGTCATGAGTGAGGGGAGAGCACTTGTGAATGGGATTGGTGCCCTTATAAAAGAGGCCCCAGAGAGAGCTTGCTTACCCCTTCCACCATGTGAGGACACAGTGGGAAGTCTGCAGCCCGAAAGAGGGTCCTCACCTGACCATGCTGGCACCCTGATATTAGACTTTCAGCCTCCAGAATTGTTAGACATAAATTTCTGTTGTTTTTGAGTTACCCAGTCTGTGATGTTTTGTTATAGCAGCCTGAACCGACTAAGACACCAGTAAATAGACAGTTATAATGTTTTATATCATGATGGGGAAGTACAGGGTGTGATAGGAATATGGATGGTATTCCTGAATAAGCTGAGACCTAAATTGTGGGTGTAAATTATGAGGAGGGGACAAAGAGCAAGGGAAGACAAAGTGAGGGCACTTTAGGCAAGAACAGCACGAGCAATGTCCCAGAGGCAGAGACATTGAAAGAAGCCTGTTTCCTATCTTATAGGGTCGTTGTGAGATCTAGCTCTTAGAATAGTGTCTGGCACAAAGTAGGTATCCCATAAATATCAGAAATTATTACTACGGGACTTCCCTGGCTGTCCAGTGGGTAAGACTCCGCGCTTCCACTGCAGGGGACATAGGTTCCATCCCTGGTCGGGGAACTAAGGTCCCACATGCCGTGCGGCATAGCCAAAAAATAAAAAGAAATTATTACTAAGTCTGGAGCATAGAATTAAGGGTGAGGGTGAAGAGAGATGAGAAATAAGGCTACCCAAGTACGCAGAAGCCAAACTCTTAAGTCCTGGACCAGGCATTTAGACTTAATCCAGGAGTCACTGGCAAACCACTCACAGATTGTCAGTAGTGAAGTAAATTCCATGCATTTTAGAAAAATGGCCTGAGACTAGCAGCAGAGAGACAAGGCAGAAGACTGTTGTAATCACGGTCTGAACTAGATGGGGACAATGATGATGGAAAAATGTGGATGGATTTCAAGATATTTAGAAGGTAGATGTATTAGTTTCCTAGGACTACCATAACAAATTACTACAAACTTCGGGAATAAAAAACAGAAATTCATTCTTTCACACTTTTGGAGGCCAGAAGTCTGAAATCACGGCGCCCACAGGGTTGGCAATCCTTGTTGTTCCTGTAGCAGCATAGCTCCAGAACCTCCCTCCATCTTCACAGGGGTCTTCCCATGGCCCCCTCCCCCGTGCCTGCGTCTCAGATCTGCCTCTCCCTCTTCCTCTCCTTTCTCTCATAAGAACACCAGACATTGGATTTGGGGCCCATCCAAAATCCAGGAGGCTCTCATCTCGAGATCCTTAACCTGCAAAGATCCTGTTTCCAAATAAGGGTCACATTCAAAGGCGCCAGGAGTTAGGACCTGGGTATATCTTTCGGGGGGTAGGGGTGGGGCAACAGTTTGACCCAATATAGTAGAATTAATGGGACCCTACTGATTGGCTGGGTGGGGGTGAGGGGCTTTGAAGGAGAAGAGAAACCAAGGGTAGCTTCCACAAACAACTGGTGGATGATGGTGCCATTCACTAAAATAAGTAACACCGGAGGAGAGACAAGTTAGGAGAGGGAAGATGACATCTCTATTTTGAGGTGCTTGTGGAAATCCAAGTGGGGATCAAGTAGGCAGTAGGTCATATAAATTGTGAGCCTAGTAGATGGAGATGAGGGCTGGGCATACAGATTTGGGTGGTAACAGAAACTATGGGCATGGGTAAGATTGCCAAGGGAGAATCTGTAAAATAAGGAGAACCCTGATCAGAACTCAGATACACAAAATTTTAGGGAGGGACAGGAAGAGTAGCAGTCAGGGAAGTAGGAGAACACATTAAGAGAATAATGTCTTGGAAAAGCTCAGGGAAGAGAACTATTAAAGCAGGAGTGAGCTGTTTCTAAGGAGTTTTAGAGAAACCAGAATGAATGGAGAGGTGAGGAATGCAAAGAGGGTAAAGAAATATTTCAAGAAGTTTGGCTGTGAAGAGCAGGAGAAATTGGCAGGTGATATAAGATGCAGACAGGATTTTCTTTTGATTTTTATTTAAGATGGGAGAGACTTGTGCCTGCTAGAAAGAGAATTCTGCAGGCGGGAGAGGTGAATGTAAAGGCTAAGTCAAGGTCATTGAGGAGGCAGCATAGGTGAGACATTAACCTCAGACAAGAAGAAAAACATCTCTTGTACTTAAAGGAGGAAGAGGGGAAAGGATGGCTATAGAAGGAGGCAAGTTTGCTGACTTGATGGCAGGAAGCTAAAAGTTTTTTTATTCATTCCACAAATATATTTTTTTAACAAATATTTTTGAATGCCTGGCACATACCAGGCACTGTTCTAGATGCTAGTGATACAAAGAGAATAAAACAAAGTCTCCATCTCCACGGAACTTACATTTCAAGTGAGAAGATGGAGAAATATATATGTATGTATGTATTTTTCAATGCCAAGGTAGTTGGTAGACGTTACGAGAAAAAATAAAGAAGCTTAAGGAGAGAGTTTTGGAAGGGTATCTGTTTAAATGGGGTGCCTAGGTTCAGCCTCTCTGAGGTAGGCAATGAAAAGGCAAGGCATTAAAGATCTAGGAGGGGCACTCCAGGCAGAGAGAACAACAGATATACACGTCCTGAGGCAGGAATATGGTTGGCAGCAGCAAAGAATAATAGCAAGGAGGCCCCCTGAAACTAATATAATATTGTAAGTCAATTCTACTTCAATTGTTTTTTAAAAAGTAAGGAGGCCAGTGCAGCTGCAGCAGAGCAAGATAGGAGAGAGGTATGAGAATGGTAGGCAGGGTTCCGGTCACAGAGGTTTAGTAGTCTTTGGTGAAGACTTTAGATTTTTAGTCTAAGAGTGATGGGGACCTCTTGGAAGGTTTTGAATAGAGAAATGACATAATTTGTGAACAAATAATTTGGCTGCATGTGCAGAATAGATGGTAGGGAGCAAGAAAGGAAGTAGGGAATCCAGTTAGGAAGTTACTGCACCAGTCAGATGAGAGATAATGGTGGCTTGGACAGGCATGGTAGCTGTGGAGGGGTTAAAAAAAAAAAAAAAAAGTCGAATTGAGCATCTATCCTGAAAGTGATGCCCACAGGACTTACTGACAGACTGAAGATGAGATGTGAAAGAAAAAAAGTAAAGAGTCTCAAACACCTCAGACTGGCTGAGGTAGAACTGATTCCTTCTAAGAAACCCTAGCCCAGGTGTATGAAGAACGTTTGGATGAGATAAGTATATAACACAGGGAGAAGGGAGGGAAGTGTGTTATCTGCTAGATGCCTGTATGTTATTTTCATGTGTCATCTCATTGAATCCTCTCCACCACCTTTGGCGATATTATTATCCTTAATTTTAGAGGTAAGAAAAAATTGTAGTTTAAGTTAAATTTAATAATTTACTCAAGCCAAAGCTTATACGTGAATTTTAACTCAAGACTATCTAACAACTAAGTTCTTTTTGCTAGCTTAGAAAAATAACACTTTTACAGCACTAGTACAAATGAAAAGATTTAATTTATTTTGAAGCAAACTTGTACTTAAGAAAAGTCAGCTTTAACTAGATGATAGTTCAAAGGTATGTATTCATTTTGGGAACAATTCTGAAAGACTTTTTAGGTTCTCAAGGGCTACAGAGGCTAATCGCACTAGTTATTTCCCATTTCTAATTTCACTTTCAAAAGATTTATCCCTAGTACAATTTTTGCATTTATTAGCACTTATGCCATTGGTTTTTGATGTATGAAGATAGATCCAGAGCTAGAGACTATTCTCCCTAAGAATTTGGGCAAGGGCTAGAAGAGAGAGGGGAAGAAGTACATGAACAACTGCATATAGTGATAGTAACTCTTCAGCTCTGGTAAATGAAAACTTAAGGGGAGAACATAGCATGCGGAAAACTGGAGCAGGGAACCCAGGGAAGCCTACCCATGGTCCCAAGTCTCTAAGATTCCTTAGGATCTGGACACTGGAACAATTCAAAGTAAGTCTGTTTCCATCTGGACAAAATTCTTAAAAGGAGCTGGGGGTAAAACTACTTTGTTTCTTTATATTTCTCTCCATAAATGTTTATACTCTCTTTTCAACCTGGAGGAACATAACACTGGGCATATTTAAGAGTTTTCACCAAAAGCACTGAAGGAAGAGGCAGTGGGATATAATGGAAAGGGCAAGGGCAATTCAGAGACTAAGATGGCACCGTAGCCGAGGTTCAGGAAAGGGTTGTGGACCTCAGAATGCCTGCTCTACCCTGAGTGCACAACCTCGGGTAGGTCATTTTCTGTGAGCCTCAGGATCCTCATTTGTTAAATAGGGATAAATGAGAGTAAAAATAGGAACTACGTCATATGTTCCTATGAGAATAAAATGAGACAGTCTATATAAAGTACTTAGCGAAAGGGCTCAACAAGAGTTTGTTACTATTAATAAGTTTCACTAACAGTGTGACTCTAGACAAATGGATTAAACGTTTTTGCATTTTCTCAGCCATAAAATGATGGCTAGAGATACTGCAGATTTCTTTACAACTTTATAGTTATGATGTTATGTGTGTTTTTCTTAAGGTGATAGAAAAGAAATGATATCTTTCAGTGGTAGCCACCAGGTGGCAGTAGTGAAGAGTTTAACTGCCATCCCATTTTGGGGGAAACTTCCTAATTTTTTCAGTACACAAATTCAAGAAAACAATAAAAAACTTTAATCATTTGTAATCCTTATTCCCAAGGAACTACCATTAAAATTTTCATGTATAACCTTCCATCCAGGTTATTTCTTCACATATATATATATATATATATATATATATATATATATATATATATATATTATTTTTCAATTTTATAAGAAATTAGGATAACAGATGTATTGTTTTGTAATCAGTTTTTTTTAACACAAAAATATATGGTGAACACCTTCCATAGCAATTAATGTAGTTCTACACCGTCATTCTTAAAAGCTCCATGGTATTCCACAGGTATTTGTTTAATTGAATCATCCTCTACTTAGGAAACACTGACTGGAAAAATTTCCAGAAGTGGAATGCCTGGGCTATGCACCTTCTTTTTTTAAGGCTTTGATACATACCACAAATTTGTCTTTGCCTATATTTTTTGGTTTTGTGTCTGGTAGAGCAAGGTCCCTTATCAGTGCCTTCCTTCAGAATTTAATTGACTATCTAAAGCCTTTATTCTTCCTGATGAAATTTTAAATCTTTTAATCAAATTTTGCCCCTCTGTCTCCCCTAAAAAGTTTGCTGGGATTTTGATTGATACTGTGTTAAATTTATAGGTTAATTTGGGGGGAATTTTCATCACTACAATATTATGTCTTTCCATCCAGCAATATGGTACACTTCACTACTCATTCAATTCTGTCAGTAAAATTTCCATATTATTTAGTTTACTTCTGGATATTTTATATTTTTTTGTTGCTGTTAATAAATATTATCTTTTAAAATATTCTTCTGATGGCTTTTGCTGGTATATAGGAACACTATTAATTTTAGGATTATTGATTTTGTAATTGGCCATGATACTGAACTCACTTAATGGGTCTAATATTCTTATCTATCCATTCATTCATTCTGTAAATATTCAGGCACTATTCTGGGTCCTGGAAATAAGCAGTAAAAAAAAAATCTGTTCTCAAGATCTTTACATTCTACTGAGAAGAAATACTAAACAAATAAATATATGACAGGTGGTGATAAGTGCTAAGAAGGTGGGGGAAGCATAGTAAGAGGATGGAAAGGGACCACAAAAAAATACTGCTTCAGTTAACATGTTCAAATAAGTCCCCTCTGATAAGTTGAAGTTTGAGGAGAGACCTAAAATGATGTTGTTTTTCTTGGGTTTCCCCAGTAAGTATATATATATCATTATACACTTCCCACCCACAGCAGGATTTCCATGCTCCTGGAAGATTGCCTGTCCAGTGGCAGCAACACCAAAGATTTAGTCTATAAAGGACGCTTTGAGGGTTTTCAGTGTTCTGGATTTAAAGAATGGCTCCACAAGTCCTTCCAGCCACAACACAACCAAGTGAATCAGCTGTATGTATACATATATCCCCATATCCCCTCCCTCTTGCGTCTCCCTCCCACCCTCCCTCTCCCGCCCCTCTAGGTGGTCACAAAGCACCGAGCTGATCTCCCTGTGCTACGCGATGCTTCCCACTAGCTATCTATTTTACATTTGGTAGTGTATATATGTCCATGCCACTCTCTCACTTCGTCCCAGCTTACCCTTCCCCCTCCCCGTGTCCTCAAGTCCATTCTCTACGTCTGCGTCTTTATTCCTGTCCTGCCTCTGGGTTCATCGGAACCATTTTTTTAGATTCCATATATATGTGTTAGCATACGGTGTTTGTTTTTCTCTTTCTGACTTATTTCACTCTGTATGACAGACTCTAGGTCCATCCACCTCATTACAAAGAACTCAATTTCATTCTTTTATGGCTGAGTAATATTCCATTGTATATATGTGCCACATCTTCTTCATCCATTCCTCTGTCGATGGACGCTTAGGTTGCTTCCATGTCCTGGCTATTGTAAATAGAGCTGCAGTGAACATTGTGGTGCATGACTCTTTTTGAACTCATCATATAGATTCTTAACCCCATAATGCTTTGCTCTAATCTAGCCTACCTTCCCACTTCTCTTAATCTATCCTGACTCTTTCATTGTGCTGTTATGAGTCAAATCCCCTGTTGCCCTTAACAACTCTTCTAACCTTTCCCTTTATCTTCTTACTCCAACCAAAAACCTGGCCGTCTCCTTGTTTCCTTGCAATACTCTCAAGTTGTAGGTGTTTTGTCTTGTTCTGTTTTAAATCCTTCGAGTCCTGCTTGCTCTCCATTGCCAAATCCAAACCTTTCCCCTTCCTTCCAAAATCCTAGTTCCCTTGAGATGCATACCATTACACTACTGCCTGAACCTACCCAGGCTGATTGCCTGCTAAAACCAAAATATCAACATTCTCAATAGAATTTAAACAATACACAGAGTTTCAAAACAGAACAGTTGGAGCAGTGTGAAGAAGAGGTGAGAGCGACCCCTGGACCGGCCAAAGCCACGCCACTGCGTCCCCGTGTCCAGCGCCCATGTCCCGCCACCGTCGCCACCATGCCCAAGAGAAAGGCTGAAGGGGATGCGAAAGGAGATAAAACCAAGGTGAAGGACGAACCACAGAGAAGATCTGCAAGGTAATCTGCTAAACCTGCTCCTCCAAAGCCAGAGCCCAAGCCTAAAAAGGCCCCTGCAAAGAAGGTAGAGAAGGTACCCAAAGGGAAAAAGGGGAAAGCTGCTACAGGCGAGGATGGGAATAACCCTGCAGAAAATGGAGGTGCCAAAACAGACCAGGCACAGAAAGCTGAGGGTGCAGGAGATGCCAAGTGAAGTGTGTGCCTTCTTGATAACTGTGTGCTTCTGCTGACTGAACAGTTTGAAGTACTGTTTTCTATCAAGTCTTCTAAAAATGCAGAATTTTGTTTTACTTTTTTTTTTAAGCTATGTTGTTAGCATACAGAAAACTTCATTATTGTTTTTTTGGGGAAGAGCACATGTCACTAATAGATTGTCTCTGAAGCTGGATTGACATGGGATAAAGAACACCTTTCCCGTCTGGTTTTGAGAGACTTCCTCTTGGTTCCCAGGAAGGAGGGGTTCCTTGATGTTGACACACAGTAGCCACCTTGGCACAAACACCTCGTGGTGTGGAAAAACTAGATTTAGTTTTTATGTCCTCTTCTCCCTCACCACCTTCAGCCTAGACTTGAGTCCCTTAAACCCAGAGACCTGTTGGAACCTGACACCTCAAAATTGGTTACCAGTATGTCAGGCAATCTGGACTTTCCAGTGTGACCACTGAGATGGCATCCCTCAAAAGAGCAGCGGTTCCTTTTTTAGGTTGTGGACCTTCAGATTGATATTTCTGCCATTTTCATTTCCATTTCCTGAAAGTCAGGGTCAGCTTGTGAAAAGTTGTAAAACAACATGCTAAATGTGAAATGTCAACCCTCACTCTAAACTTTCCCTGTTCAGAGCATCACAGGAAGACTTCATTGGGTTTTATAGTGGCTTTCAGATTTTGGTAGTCCACTGAAAAAGGGAGTTTGAAAGTTGTTGTATACTGTTAACGATTGTCTGCCCATGTCCTGCCTGAAATACCATGATTGCTTATGAAAAGTATCTTTAATAAAGCTGGATACAGTTAAAAAAAACCAAACAAAACAGAACAGTCAAAATATCCAGGATACAATCAAAATTACTAAGCATACAAAGAACCAGGAAAAATCTCAATTCACATGGGAAAAAGAGATGTCAATGCTGAGAGAACACAGATAGTGGAGTTATCCGACAAAGGCTTTGAAGCAGCTATTGGTTGAGAGACAATTCTCCATGGATCTCTTGTATTTCTGTATGTCTTTTGGGCAAGGGCATTAACAGCTTTTTTCCTGGACTATCTTTTCAGGGATTTTTGTATAGCAAACATCCTTGGAAGACAGAGATAATGTCTTCCTCTGGGGCCAAGGGCAGATTTGTTTGCTGTCTAGAATAAAAAAGATAATGTCTCTCTCCAGGGCACAGTTGGATAGGTTTGCTAGTCCCTCATTACAAATTGGAGTTTCCCATAAAGTTCCTGTCCTATAATGAAACTCACTGCATGTGCAGGTATCACCTGGTCCTCCTGGCATTACTTGGTGGGACCTGGGGCTCAGGAAACTGGCATAAATACTGATATTCTACTTCCTGCTACTGCTCTAGGTAATAAATTGTCCTTTGTCTCTGACCCAGGAGACTCACAACTTCTGCCACTATCCATTAAACTGTGGCAGCCTAACTTGTTAACTTGCAAGTAAGGTAAAATCCCAGGCCCTTCAAAGTTCTCAACGCTATTATAAAAATTCTCTTAACAAGCAATCAAAAGCACTTTTTAAAATTAGTTTCTGCTTTATAACAAAGTGAATCAGTTATACATATACATCTGTTCCCATATCCCTTCCCTCTTGTGTCTCCCTCCCTCCCACCCTCCCTATCCCACCCCTCCAGGCGGTCACAAAGCACTGAGCTGATCTCCCTGTGCTATGCGGCTGCTTCCCACTAGCTATCTACCTGAGGTTTGGTAGTGTATATATGTCCATGCTTCTCTCTCGCTTTGTCACAGCTTACCCTTCCCCCTCCCCATATCCTCAAAAGCACTTTTGAGGGGGCTTCCCTGCTGGTGCAGTGGTTGAGAATCCGCCTGCCAATGCAGGGGACACGGGTTCGAGCCCTGGTCCGGGAAGATCCCACATGCCGCAGGGCCACTAAGCCCGTGCGCCACAACTACTGATCCTGTACTCTAGAGCTCACGTGCTACAACTACTGAAGCCCGTGTGCCTGGAACCCGTGCTCTGCAACAAAAGAAGCCACCGCAATGAGAAGCCTGCGCACGACAACGAAGAGTAGCCCCTGCTCACCGCAACTAAAGAAAACCCACGTGCAGCAACGAAGACCCAACGCAGCCAAAAATAAATAAATAAAATAAATAATTTAAAAAAAAAAAAAAAAAGCACTTTTGAAACCAATGGAAAAATATAAAGTATCAGCAAAGAAATAGAAAATATAAAGAAGAAACATATGTTTAGTTTGGAATTGAAAAATATAGTAGCCAAAATTATAAAAATTCATTGGATGGTCTCAGTAGCAGAGAAGATGACAGAGAAAAGTATCAGTGAAATTGAAAGATCAATACAAATTATCCAACCTGAACAACAGAGAAAAAAATTGGATAAACAATGAATAGAATCTCAGGGACTTGCGGGATAATAACAAAAGGTGTTGAAAATTTTTTGAATAAATAATGAATGAAAAGTCTCAAGTTTGGCAAAAGACACAAACCTACAGATTCAAGAAGCTCAACAAAGTCCAAAAATAATGAACATAAAGAAGTCTGTGCCCAGACACATCATCATCAAAATGCTGAAAAATAAAGACAAAAAATCTTGAAAGCAGCCAGAGAAATGCAATATATTACCTACAGAATAACAATAATTTGAGTTACCATGCAGTCTGGAAGGAAGGGACACAACATTTTTAAAGTGCTGAAGGAAAAAAATGGTCAACACGTAATAGTATATGCAGTAAAAATATCTTTCAGAAATTAAGGTGAAATAATGGCATTCTCAGATGAAGAAAAAATAAAAGAACTCACTGCCAGCAGGTCTGTTCTAAAAGAATTGCTAAAAGAAATTCTTTAGACAGAAGAGAAATGATACTAGAAGGAAACTGGAACATCAGGAATGAAGAAAGAGCGCCAGAAATGGTAAATACCTGTATAAATATGGTAGACTATTCTCCTCTTGAATTCATAAAATGTTTGACGTTAAAGGCAAAAATTACAACATTGTCTGAGGGGGGTTTTGACACATGTAGATGTAATTGATGACAACTAGAACATAAAGGGGAGAGGATAAATGGGCCTATGTTGTGGTAAGGGTTCTATATTTCACTCGAAATGGGGGAAAAATTGATTCTAAGCAGATTTAAAAAGTTTAAATATTTGCATTCCTTGGACCTTGTTTTTGCCTCTAGGACTTTGCAGTTGCTTTTCCCTATGCCTGAAAAGCCATTTCCCCATATATACTGTCAGCCCTCCCTATCTGAGGGTTCTGCAACCATGGAGTCAACCAATCTCAGATGGAAAATATTTGGGAAAAAATTTCCAGAAATTTCCAAAAAGCAGAACTTGAATTTGTCATGTGCTAGCAACTATTTACATAGGATTTACATTGTATTAGGTATTATACATAATCTGGAGATGATTTAAAGTATATGGGAGGATGTGTGTAGGTTATATGCAAATACTACCCCATTTTATATAAGGTCCCTGAGCATTTATGGATTTTGGTATCCTCAGGAGTCCTGGAACCAATTCCCAGAGGAACTGAGTGTTTTATACATGGCATCTAGCTAGGTTTTTCTTTTTATTTCAATTTCTATGTTTTAACTGGTAGTTTTAATACATATATATTTATTTTGATTTTTGATGTAATTGAACTTATTTCAACATCATTTTTGTTTATGTTTACCTTGCTTTTTCTGAGCCACTTTTTCACCCTTTTGGAGGTATTTTTTTAAAAATTAACTTTTGTTCAGAGTTTTAAAATTCCATTTTCTCCCTTTATTTGGAATTCGTACACTATATTTGTACTTTCTAGAAGTTTTCTTGTACCTCTAACTTAACAAAATGTAAACAGTATATTAACCCGTCTTCTAAACAAAATGACTCCTCCTCCTCTCAATGCCTACATGCTAGTGTTATTCAAGGTATTAGTTCTGTATATTTTTTTAAACCTCACAAATCAGACATTTTTTTAGACAATGTTTAGTTGACAAGTTTGTTTACCTTTTGATTCACTCACCATTCTATCTTGCACCTCAGACCATTCTTCTAAGATAATTTCTTTTAAAATTTTTTTAAAAAGCTCTCACTTACTTTATGCCAGGTTTTGTTATAAGTTCTATTTTCTTTTTTTAATTTGGATTATGATATTATTGCGTTTTTCTAAATTTATTTATTTATTTGGTTGCACTGGGTCTTAGTTGCGGCAGACGGGCTCCTTAATTGTGGCCTGGGAACTCTTAGTTGCAGCATGCATGTGGGATCTAGTTCCCTGACCAGGGATCAAACCCAGGCCCCCTGCATTGGGAGCGTGGTGTCTTATCCACTGGGCCACCAGGGAAGTCCCTGAGTTCTATTTTCTACTAATTCATCTAATCCTCATAACAATTCCATGAGGTATATACTATTATTGTCAACATTTATTTGATTGATTTATTTATTTTTAACATCTTTATTGGAGTATAATTGCTTTACAATGGTGTGTTAGTTTCTGCTTTACAGCAAAGTGAATCAGCTCTACATATTATTGTCAACATTTTACAAATGAGAAAACTGAAGCACTGAGATGTTAACTCACTTGTCTAATATTCCACAACTAGCAAATGGCAGAACAGGGATTCAAACCAAGCAGACTTTATTCTTAACCTGTTTGAAATACTGCTTCTCACATATCATTTAGGAGTTCCTTTAATGCAGGTCTCTGAGGTGAACTCCCAGTTCTCATTTAACTTAAATGTTTCTTTTTTACTCTTGTTCTTGAACAATACTTTGGGTGAGTACACAATTCTAGCTCACTTTCAGCTCTTGAAAGATATTATTCCATTAACTTTTGGCTTCTATTGATGCTGACGAGAAATCCATTATCACTTTAATTGTTCTTTTGCCAGTGATCTGTCCTTTCTCTTTGGCTGCTTTTATGATCTTTTCCTGTGAGTTCTTCAGTTTTTTTTACTATGTGTCATTATGCATTTCTTTTTATTTACCCTGCTTTGGTTATGTTGTGATTCTTTTTTTTTTTTAAGATACTTTTTCTAGTTCTTTTTCAAATTTTTTATTTATTTATTTTTGGCTGCATTGGGTCTTCGTTGCTGCACGGGGACTTTCTCTAGTTGCGGCACTTCGTTGTGGAGCACAGGCTCTAGGCGTGTGGCCTTCAGTAGTTGTGGCTCACGGGCTCAGTATTTGTGGTGCATGAGCTTAGTTGCTCAGCGGCATGTGGGATCTTCCCGGACCAGGGATCTAACCCGTGTCCTCTGCATTGGCAGGTGGATTCTTAACGACTGCACTGCCAGGGAAGTCCGGTTATGTTGTGATTCTTAAAACTCCAGGTACCTGTTTTTCATCCTTTCTGCAAAAGTCATAGTACTATTTCTTTAAATATTGCATCTCATTTAGAACATTTGTAACCAGTGGGAGGTAAAGGGCAGGGACTGACTGACTGACAAGAGGCATGAGGGAACTTTCTGGGGTGATGGATATATTCTATTTTTTGATAGGAGTTTTTGTTATACCCATATATGCACTTGTAAAAACTCACTGAATGATGCATTTAAGACTTGTGCATTTTACTGTATGTAAATTTTACCTAGGTGGGAAAAAAGAACTATAAAACAGTATTGAACACTAGTTAATGGAAACGCCTTGAAATCTTTAGAGGTGAGGTCTACAACTTACTCTAAAAAGCATCAAAAAGAAGAGAGTGCATTGATGGATGGGTAAAAGAATGGACAGATAAGTGATATAGCAAATATAACAAAATGTTAATTCTAGAATTTAGTTGGTGGATAAGAGTGTTCACTCCACAATTCTTTCAACTTTTCTGTATGTTTAAAATGTTTATAAAATGTTGGGGGAGAAGATTGCTTCTCCTTTATTCTATTCTGTCCTTCTGGGATTACAATTAGTTATATGACAGGCTCTCTCATCCTAGTGTCCATCTCTTAATTATCTTACATATTTTTAGTTCCTTGTCTCTCTGTAGTATACCCTAGATAATTTCTTCAGATAAATCTTCTCATTTATTAACTTTCTTTTCATTTGCATCTCATTTTTTCTTTAATCTTTGCACTGAGTTTTGTCATTGCAACAATTACATTTCTCATGTGTAGAAAGTCTACCCTCTCCCACCTGCCTCCCCCCCGCCTATTCATTGGGCCTTGCTCATCTTTTGTCATTACATCCTTTACTTTTTTTTTTAACATTTGGAGTATAGTTATTCTATACTCTATCAGCTCCACTACTATGGTCCTTGGAGTTATGTATCTGTTGAATATTATTTCTGCAGATACTCACTCACAGAAGTTTGGCTTCTTGGTGCTTGTAGTTCTTTGACTGTGAGCTCATTGCTTGACCTTAATCTTGGGAGTCCTCTTGACCAAAATTGGGGATGTTTTCTTCCAGAAAAGTTTTGCTTCTGTTTCTGCTTATAGCCAGAGAGCAACACAGACTTAAAATTAATTCAGCTCCCATAGAGAGTCTTGTTTCAGTGAGGGAGTCCCATGCATGGCTTTCCACTTGGCAACTGGTCCAGGGCTGTGTATCAAGATTGCGGCTGTTGATAGGACTTATCCTGATATGTCCTCCTATCTGCTTGCTGATCAGCCTGGGCTAAGGGTTTGTGCGTGGGTGGTGGTGGTAGGGATTCCTTAGGACTTTCTCAACTTCTTGAGGATCAGTGATGCCTTATAGAGCATATCTCACGTAGATTACACCCGTTCGGCCAGAGGAGGACCCCTCAAAGAGCTCTGGAAGAAAATATTTGATATTCTTTATTTGTAAAGGAAGTATCCTATTCCTAATTTACCAAAGATTTTTAAATTTAAAATGGATGTTAAATTTTATATCAAATGCCTTTTCAGTATCTGTAGAGATGATGACAGATAAGATTTTTCTCCTTTCAGCAAGTTATTAAGAATTGTTTTATCTCCTAGATTCATTGCTTGTTCTAAAACGGGAACTGTGCTCTTTAAATATTTTTCCTTTGCCAGCTGGCACAATGTTATGTTATGTTAGTAGAAGGTGCTGGAAAGAATTTTCCTTCTTAGTTCTTGCTTGCTTTCTTGCCTGACACTTGAAACACACATAGCTTCTCTCGCACCCCCCATCCTGCAGTGTTTTGCCTTTGCCTGGCTGCTGCACTACAGATAGCTTCTTAGTGCCTGGCTCCTACAGTGCAAGTGGCTTCCCCAGCACCAGGCTCCTGCATTCTGGGCAATTTCCCCAGCACCCAGCAGCTTCCCCAGATCCACCTTCAGACTTTTGGAGCAGAGTGGCTCCCACAAGACACCGACCCATGAACAGCTTTCTCTGGTACCCTAGAGGGTAAATTTTCAGTAAATTCCAGAAGGTGGATTTCTAGCATCCTTCACTGGCACACAACCAAAGCAAATTCCCTGCCAGTCAATAAGCCATGGTCTTGCCCTCTCTAACAAGGTCTAGATCTCAGCCTGCAGCTGGGGGCAGGGCCGGGGGTACCTTGGGGAATCTATCTCAGCCCTAGGGGTAGTAATTACTTTTTTTTTTTTTTTTGCGGCACGCGGGCCTCTCACTGTTGTGGCCTCTCCCGTTGCGGAGCACAGGCTCCGGATGCGCAGGCTCAGCGGCCATGGCTCACGGGCGCAGCCACTCCGTGGCATGTGGGATCTTCCCGGACCGGGGCACGAACCTGTGTCCCCTGCATCAGCAGGCTGACTCTCAACCACTGCGCCACCAGGGAAGCCCAGTAATTACTTCTTATATATGATAGTCCTATACTTAGAATTCTCTTCACTTTCTACTAGCTAAGCCCTTGTTACCCTAATCCCATCATAGTTAATAATTCTCTATATTAAACTTTGCATGGTCGGATTACTGTGGTTTCTATTTTCTGATTGACCTTGGCTGATACTTTCAGTCGTTTCTAAATTTACTGAGAATTTTTAAAACTATCTCCCAGTTTTTGGTCTATGTTGGTGAATGTTCCATATGCATTTTGAAATAAATGTGTACTCTGCCACTGTTTGATGTAGCGTTCTGTGAATATCAAGTAGGTCAAGTTGGTTGATAAAATTGTTTGAGTCCTCTACATCGTTGCTGATTTTTAAAATCTACTTGTCTATCAAAAATTGAGAGGGGAATGTCGAAATCTCAGTTATAATTGTGGATTTTTCTATTTCTCTTTTCTGTTGTCAGTTTTCAATTCATGTAGTCTGAAGCTTAGTAACTACATCTTGATGAACTGACCCTTTTATTATTATGAAACGTCCCTCTTTATCCCTTGTCTTGAAGATAGGCCAAATTCCTTTTCCTAAAGTCTACTTTGTCTGAAAATAATATAGGTATTCCAGGTTTATTCTGTTTGCACATCTTTTCTCATCATTTTACTTTGAACTTATCTGTGTCTTTGTGGTGATGATGCCTTTTTTTGTAAACAGTACATAATTAGGCCTTGCTTTTTTAGAGAGGTATGTCTTTTTAATTGCAGGGTTTAGACCTTTTACAATGTATTTAATTATTGATATAGTTGATATTTGTTCAATCTACATTTTTAATTTTTCACCTTTCCTTGGCTCCTTTTTGACTAATTTGTAGTATATTCCACTTTAATTCCTCTATTGGCTGCCTTCGCTATGCTTCTTTCATTATTTTCATTGTTGTTCTAAGTTTTACAATATGCAACTTTAATTTATCATAGTCTACTTTTATTTGTCATATTACCACACATATACTGTAATATATATACTTCTGTTTTTCCCTCTCATTCTTTGTGATATTGTGGGCATACATTTTCTTTCTGTATGTTTTAATCCCCACAGTACACTCCTATTATTTTTGCTTTAAACAGTCAACTATGAAAGAAATTTTAAACTGAGAAAGGAGTCTTTTTTTATTTATCCAGATATTTACCATTTCTGGTGTTTTTCATCCCTTTGTGTAGTTCTGTGTTTCCACCTGGTATCATCTTCCTTCAGCCTCAAGAACTTCCTTTAATATTTTACATAGCACGGGTCTGTTGTGACACATTCTCTTGGCTTTTGTTTGAAAATGGCCTTATTTTGCCTTCAGGTTTTTTGTTTTTGTTGTTTTTTTTGTGTGTGTGGTACGCGGGCCTCTCACTGTTGTGGCCTCTCCCGTTGCAGAGCACAGGCTCCGGACGTGCAGGCTCAGCAGCCATGGCTCACGGGCCCAGCCGCTCTGTGGCATGTGGGATCTTCCTGGTCCGGGGCACGAACCCTTCTCCCCTGCATCGGCAGGCGGACTCTCAACCACTGCACTACCAGGGAAGCCCTTGCCTTCAGTTTTGAAAGATAAGTTTGCTCCATAGAAAATTATAGGTTGGGGCTTCCCTGGTGGCACAGTGGTTAGGAGTCTGCCTGCCAGTGCAGGGGACACGGGTCTGAGTCCTGCTCCGGGAAGATCCCACATGCCGTGGGGCAGCTAAGCCCGTGCGCCACAACTACTGAGCCTGAGCTCTAGAGCCTGCGAGCCACAACTAATGAGCCCATGTGCCACAACTACTGAAGCCCACATGCCTAAGAGAAGCCACCGCAGTGAGAGGCCCACGCACCACAACTAAGAGTAGCCCCCACTCACTGCAACTAGAGAAAGCCCGCACACAGCAACAAAGACCAAACGCAGCCAAAAAATAAATAAATTTTTTTTTTTTTTTAAATTATAGGTTGACTTTAAAATTTTTTGTTTATTTATTTGGCTGCACCAGGGCTTAGTTGTGGCATGCAGGATCTTCGTTGCCATGTGCTGGATCTTTAGTTGTGGCATGCAGGATCTAGTTCCCTGACCAGGGATCGAACCTGGGCCCCCTGCATTGGGAGCATGGAGTCTTAATCACTGGACCACCAGGGAAGTCCCTAGGTTGACTTTTTTTCTTTCAGCACTTCAGAGATACTGTCTTCTGTTTTTCCTGTTTCTGATAGAAAATTAGTGATAATTCTTAACTTTCTTCTTATGTATTTATTGTTCTTTTCTCTGCTTTTAAGATTTTCTCTTCTCACTGGCTTCCAGCAATTGTCATAATGTGCTTTCATGTTTTCCTTCTGTTTATCCTACTTCGGGTTAATAGAGCTTCTTAGATCTATATTATAGTTTTAATCTAATTTGGAAATATTGAGGCTTCCCTGGTGGCACAGTGGTTAAGAATCCACTTGCCAATGCAGGCAACATGGTTTCGAGCCCTGGTCCGGGAAGATTCCCACATGCCACGGAGCAACTAAGCCCGTGCGCCACAACTACTGAGCCTGTGCTCTAAAGCCCGTGAGCCACAACTACTGAGCCCATGTGCCACAACTACTGAAGCCAGCACGCCTAGAGCCCATGTTCGGCAGCAAGAGAAGCCACCGCAATGAGAAGCCTGTGCACTGCAATGAAAAGTAGCCCCCACTCGTTACAACTAGAGAAAGTCTGAGTGCATCAACAAAGACCCAACGCAGGGCTTCCCTGGTGGTGCAGTGGTTAAGAGTCCGCCTGCCAGTGCAGGGGACACGGGTTCATGCCCCGGTCCAGGAGGATCCCACATGCCACGGAGCGGCTAGGCCCGTGAGCCACAACTACTGAGCCTGCGCGTCTGGAGCCTGTGCTCCGCAACGGGAGAGGCCGCGACAGTGAGAGGCCCGTGGACCACAATGAAGAGTGGCCCCCGCTTGCCGCAACTGGAGAAAGCCCAGGCACAGAAACGAAGACCCAACACAGCCAAAAATAAATAAATTTTTAAAAAGACCAAACGCAGCCAAAAATAAATAAATAAATTTATTTTAAAAATAAATTGGGAGATATTTTGGCCATTATTTTTTCAAATACTGCCCTTTCTCAGTGGTATTCCAATTACATGTATATTAGAGCACTTCATATTTATTGTTCCCCAGGAAACTGAAACTATTCTCTTTTTTTCTGTGTGCTATAATTTGAATAGCTTCTATTGCTGCTTTCAAGTTCAGCAATTTTTTAAAAATAGGTCTTTATTGTAATATAATTGCTTCACCAAACCATGTTACTTTCTGTTGCACAGCAAAGGAAATCAGCCATATGCATACACATATCCCCATATCCCTTCCCTCTAGGTCATCGCAAAGCACAGAGCTGATCTCCCTGTGCTATGCTGCTACTTCCCACCAGTCAACTATTTTACATTCAGTAGTGTATGTATGCTGATGCTACTCTCACTTTGCCCCAGCTTCGCTCTTTCACCCCGTGTCATCAAGTCCACTCTCTATGTCTACCTCTTTATTCCTGCCCTGCAACTAGGTTCATTAGTACCTTTTTTTTTTTTAAGATTCCATATATATGCATTAGCATACAGTATCTGTTTTTCTCTTTCTGACTTACTTCACTTGGTATGACAGACTCTAGGTCCATCCACCTCACCACAAATAACTCAGTTTCATTTCTTTTTATGGCTGAGTAATATTCCATTGTATATATGTGCCACATCTTCTTTATCCATTCATCTGTCGATGGACACTTAGGTTGCTTCCATGTCCTGGCTATTGTAAACAGAGCTGCAATGAACATTGTGGTACATGACTCTTATTATTTTTTAAATTTATTTTATTTTATTTATTTTTGGCTGCATTGGGTCTTCGTTGCTGCACATGGGCTTTCTCTAGTTGCAGTGAGTGGGGGCTACTCTTCGTTGTGGTGCATGGACTTCTCATTGCAGTGGCTTCTGTTGTTGCAGAGCATGGGTTCTAGGCATGCAGGCTTCAGTAGTTGTGGGTAATGGGCTCTAGAGCACAGGTTCAGTAGTTGTGGCGCATGGGCTTAGCTGTTCTGTGGCATGTGGGATCTTCACGGACCAGGGCTCGAACCCATGTCCCCTGCACTGGCAGGCGGATTCTTAAACACTGCACCACCAGGGAAGTCCCTACATGTCTCTTTTTGAATTATGGTTTTCTCAGGGTATGCACCCAATAGTGGGATTGCTGGGTCATATGATAGTTCTATTTTTAGTTTAAGGAACCTCCCATTTACCATAGCAATAAAAAGAATAAAATACCTAGGAATAACCTGCCTAAGGAGGCAAAAGACTTAAAAACTAAAACTGGGGCTTCCCTGGCGGCGCAGTGGTTGAGAGTCCACCTGCCGATGCAGGGGACACGGGTTCGTGCCCCGGTCCGGGAAGATCCCACATGCCGTGGAGCAGCTGGGCCCCTGAGCCATGGCCACTGAGCCTGTGCGTCTGGAGTCTGTGCTCCGCAATGGGAGAGGCCACAACAGTGAGAGGCCCGCATACAGCAAAAAAACAAACAAACAAAAAAACTAAAACTTTTCCATAGTGGTTGTATCAATTTACATTCCCACCAACGGTGTAGGAGGGTTCCCTTTTCACCACTTGCTTTCCAGCATTTATTATTTCTAGCTTTTTTGATAATGGCCATTCTAATCGGAGTGAGGTGATACCTCACTGTAGTTTTGATTTGCATTTCTCTAATAATTAGTGATGTTGAGCATCTTTTCATGTGCCTCTTGGCCATCTGTATGTCTTCCTTGGTGAAATGTTTATTTAGGTCTTCCACCCATTTTTTAACTGGATTGTTTATTTCTTTGATATTGAGCTCCATGACCTGTTTGTATATTTTGGAGATTAATCCTTTGTCTGTTGTTTCATTTGCAAATATTTTCCCCCATTCTGAGGGTTGTCTTTTTGTCTTGTTTATGGTTTCCTTTGCTGTGCAAAAGCTTTTAAGTTTAATTAAGTCCCATTTGTTTATTTTTGTTTTTATTTCTGTTACTCTAGAAGGTGGGTCAAAAAAGATCTTGCTGTGGTTTATGTCAAGGAGTGTTTTTCCTATATTTTCCTCTAAAAGTTTTATAGTGTCTGGTCTTACATTTAAGTCTTTAATCATTTTGGAGTTTATTTTTGTGTATGGTGTTAGGAAGTGTTATTTCATTCTTTTACGTCTAGTTGTCCAGTTTTCCCAGCACCACTTATTGAAGAGGCTGACTCTTCTACATTGTATGTTCTTGCCTCCTTTTTTGTAAATTAGGTGCCCATATGTGCATGGGTTTATCTCTGGGCTTTCTGTCCTGTACCACTGATCTATATTTCTGTTTTTGTGCCAGTACCACACTGTCTTGATAACTGTAGCTTTGTGGTATAGTTTGAAGTAAGGGAGCCTGATTCCCCCAACTCAGTTTTTCCTTCTCAAGATTGCTTTGGTTATTCGGGATCTTTTGTGTTTCCATATAAATTGTAAAATTTTTTGTTCTAATTCTGTGAAGAATGCCATTAGTAGTTTGATAGGGATTGCACTGAATCTGTAGATTGCTTTGGGTAGTACAGTCATTTCCACAATATTGCTTCTTCCAATCCAAGAACATAGTATATTTCTCCATTTGTTTATGTCATCTTTGATTTCTTTCATCAGTGTTTTATAGTTTTCTGAGTACAAGTCTTCTGCCTCCTTAGGCAGGTTATTCCTAGGTATTTTATTCTTTTTATTGCTATGGTAAATGGGAGTGTTTCCTTAATTTCTCTGATTTTTTGTTGTTGGTGTATAGAAATGCCAGAGATTTCTCTGCATTAATTTTGTATCCTGAAACCTTGCCAAATTCATTGATTAGTTCTAGTAGTTTTCTGGTGGCATCTTTAGGATTTTCTACGTATACTATCATGTCATCGGCAAACAGTGACAGTTTTACTTCTTTTCCAATTTGTATTTCTTTTATTTCTTTTTCTTTTCTGATTGGACCACTCTGTGGCTAGGACTTCCAAAACTATGTTGAATAAGAGTGGTGAGAGTGGACATTCTTGTCTTATTCCTGATCTTAGTGGAAATGCTTCCAGTTTTTCACCATTGAGAATGATGTTTGCTGTGGGTCTGTCATATATGGCCTTTATTATGTTGAGGTAGGTTCCCTCTATGCCCATTTTCTGGAGACTTTTTATTATAAATGGGTGTTGAATTTTGTCAGAAGCTTTTTCTGCATCTATTGAGATGATCACGTGGGTTTTATTCCTTAATTTGTTAATGTGGTGTATCATATTGATTTGCATATATTGAAGAATCCTTGCATACCTGGGATAAATCCCACTTGATCATGGTGTATGATACTTTTAATGTGCCGTTGGATTCTGTTTGCTAGAATTTTGTTCAGGATTTTTGCATCTATGTTCATCAGTGATATTGGTCTATAATTTTCTTTTTTTGTGATATCTTTTTCTGGTTTTGGTATCAGGGTGATGGTGGCTTCGTAGAATGAATTTGGGAGTGTTTCACCCTCTGCAATTTTTTGGAAGGGTTTGGGAAGGATTGATGTTAGCTCTTCTCTAAATGTTTGATAGAATTCTCCTGTGAAGCCATCTGGTCCTGGCCATTTGTTTGTTGGAAGATTTTAAATTATGGTTTCAATTTCATTACTTGTGATAGGTCTGTTTATATTTTCTAATTCTTCCTGGTTCGGTCTTGGAAAATTGTACCTTTCCAAGAATTTGTCCATTTCTTCATGGTTGTCCATTTTATTGGCACATAGTTGTTTGTAGTAGTCTCTTATAATTCTTTGTATTTCTGCAGTATCAGTTGTGATTTCTCCTTTTTCATTTCTAATTTTATTGATTTGCATCCTCTCCCTTTTTTTCTTGATGAGTCTGGCTAAAGGTTTATCAATTTTGTTTATCTTCTCAAAGAACCAGCTTTCAGTTTTATTGATCTTTGCTATTGTTTTCTTCATTTCTATTTCATTTATTTCTGCTCTGATCTTTATGATTTCTTTCCTTCTACTGACTTTGGGTTTTCTTTGTTCTTCTTTCCTTAGTTGTTTTAAGTGTAGTGTTAGATTGTTTATTTGAGATTGTTTTTGTTTCTTGAGGTGAGATTGAATTGCTATAAACTACCCTCTTAGAACTGCTTTTGCTGCATCCCATAGGTTCTGGGTTGTTGTGTTTTTGTTGTCATTTGTTTCTATGTATTTTTTTATTTCTTCTTGGATTTCTTCAGTGATCTCTTGGTTATTTAGTAGCACACTGGTTAGCCTCCATGTATTTGTTTTTTTTCCTGTAATTGATTTCTAATCTCATAGCGTTGTGGTCAGAAAAGATGCTTGATACAATTTCAACTTCCTTAAATTTTCTGAGGCTTGATTTGTGACCCAAGATGTGATCTATTCTGGAGAATGTTCCATGTGTACTTGAGATGAAAGTGTATTCTGCCACTTTTGGGTGGAATGTTCTATAAATATCAATTAAATCTATCTGCTCTATTGTGTCATTTAAAGCTTGTGTTTCCTTATTTATTTTCTGTTTGGATGATCTGTCCATTGGTGTAAGTGGCATGTTAAAGTCCCCTACTATTATTGTGTTACTGTGGATTTCTCCTTTCATGGTTGTTAGCATTTGCCTTATGTATTGAGGTGTTTCTATGTTGGGTGCATAAACATTTATAATTGTTATATCTTCTGGTTGGATTGATCCTTTGATCATTATGTAGTGTCCCTCCTTATCTCTTGTAACAGTCTTTATTTTAAAGTCTATTTTATCTGATACGAGTATTGCTACTCCAGCTTTCTTTTGATTTCCATTTGCATGAAATATCTTTTTCCATACCTTCACTTTCAGTCTGTATGTGTCCCTAGGTCTGAAGTGGGTCTCTTGTAGACAGCATACATATAGGTCTTGTTTTTGTATCCACTCAGCCAGTCTGTGGCTTTTGGTTGGGGCATTTAATCCATTTACATTCAAGTTCATTATCGATATGTATGTTCCTATTACCATTTTCTTAATTGTCTTGGGTTTGTATTTGTGGGTCTTTTTCTTCTCTCGTGTTTCCTGCCTAGAGAAGTTTCTTTAGCATTTGTTGTAAAGCTGGTTTAGGGGTGCTGAATTCTCTTACCTTTTGCTTGTCTGAAAAGCTTTTGACTTCTCCATCGAATCTGAATGAGATCCTTGCTGGGTAGAGCAATCTTAGTTATAGGTTTTTCTCTTCCATCACTTTAAGTATATCCTGCCACTCCCTTCTGGCCTGCAGTTTCCACTAAAAAATCAGCTGATAACCTTATGGGGATTCCTTTGTATGTTATTTTTTGTTTTTCCCTTGCTGCTTTTAATATTTTTTCTTTGAATTTAATTTTTGTTAGTTTAATATGTGTCTTGGTGTGTTTTTCCTACGGTTTATCCTGTATAGGACTTTCTGTGTTTCCTGGACTTGGGTGACTATTTCTTTTCCCATGTTTGGGAAGTTTCCCACTATAATCTCTTCAAGTATTTTCTCAGACCCTTTGTCTCTTCTTCTTCTGGGACCCTTATAATTCGAATGTTGGTGCATTTAGTGTTGTCCCAGAGCCCTCTGAGATTGTCTTCAATTCTTTTCATTCTTTTTTCTTTATTCTGCTCCTTGGCACTTATTTCCACCATTTTGTCTTCCTACTCATTTATTCATTCTTCTGCCTCAGTTATTGTTATTGATTCCTCCTAGTGTATTTTTCATTTCAGTTATTGTGTTGTTCATCTGTTTGTTCTTCTAGATCTTTGTTAAACATTTCTTGTATTTTCTCAATCCGTGCTTCCATTCTATTTCCGAGATTCTGGATCATCTTTACTATCATTACTCTGAATTCTTTTTCAGGTAGATTGCCTATTTCCTCTTCATTTATTTGGTCTTGTAGGTTTTTACCTTGCTCCTTCATCTGTGACATATTTTTTTGCCATCTCATTTTTTTTTTTTATGAGTGGGATTATGTTCCTGTTTTACTGGTTGTTTGGCCTGAGGCTTCCAACACTGGAGTTTGTAGGCTGTTGGGTAGAGCTGGGTCTTGGTGCTGAGATGAGGACCTCTGTGAGACCTCACTATAATGAATATTCCTTGGGGTCTTAGGTTCTGTTAGTCCAGTGGTTTGGACTCAGAGCTCCCACCCCAGGAGCTTCCACTGACCCTGGGCTTGTGAACCAAGATCCCACAAGCTGCCTGGGGTGGCAAAAAAAAAAAAAAAAAAAGAGAGAACAATAACAAAATAAAAAAGGAAAACCAACAGATATGTTAGAAAGAATGTAAAAATAAAAATATAGATGAATCAATAACCAGGAGGTACATCAGTACCACAGTAGTATAAAAGAGGAGGAAGGAAAAAAAAGGGGGGGGCAGGAGAAAGGCCTTGGCTGTGGGGGGCAGGGCCTAAGCAAGGGTGAGGTTTAGGCAGTGGGCGGAGCCAATGCTCAGGGCCCACAGGGCTGGAAAAGGCCCTGGGGGCTGTAGGGGGTGGGGCTTAGGCTCAAGGAAAAGAAGTGGCCCAGGCATGCCCCACTCACCTGATCTCGACGGCAGGGGACCTCACCTGGGAGCCCAGCAGGCTTCCTGGGCTCGAGTGGGCGGGGCAAATGCCCTCCACACCTGCTCCTCCAGTCTGGGGTCTGGGAGGGCCCCTCCCACCTGCTTCTCCTGATCTCCTCGGTCTCCCTCCTATGCCCCAGGACCAATGCGGCTGGGGGGGAAGGGGGGGCCTTGGAGGGAAGGGGACTAGCCTGGGAGCTCAGCAGGTTCCCAGGGCCTGAGTGGGCGGGGCAAACACCCTCCGCTCCTCTCCTGCTCCTCCTACAGAGCCCCTCACACCTGCCTCTCCTGATCTCCCTGGCCTCCCTTCTATGCCCCCAGGACCCACGCAGCCTGGAGGGGGCTTTGGATTGCAGGGGACCAGACTGGGAGCTCAGCAGGCTCCCTGGGCCCCGTGGGCAAGGCAATCACCCTCCGCTCCTCTCCCACTCTTCCTGGAGGGTCCCTCCCACCTGCCTCTCCTGATCTCCCCAGCCTCAGGGGTGCCGATCTTGTCTGGCTTCCACTTCTCCTCTCCCCTCAGCCCCCCTATGTCCTATCAGTTCACTCTGGGGTTCCTCCCGTCTCCTTGGGCATCAGAGTCCCCCAAAAGCGGCTGGCAGGTGCCCTAGTTGTGGGGAGATGCTAACTCCAAGTCTTCCCACACCGCCATCTTGACTCATTCTCCCACCAATTTTCTAGTGTCTAATTTGCTGTTAAGCTTCTACAGTGATTTTTAAAATTTTCAGATGCTGTATTTTTCATCTCCAGAAGTTGTATTTCATTCATTTACATATCTTCCATTTTTATCATAATGTTCACATTTACTTGTCAGCCCTTTTTAAACGTCCTATTGCTAATTCTGTGATCTCTGTCATCTCTGGTCTGTTAACTGATTTTTCTCCCAGTTATGGATCAAATTTTTCTGAAGTTTCACATATCTAGTAATTTTTTATTGTATATTGGTCATTGTGAACATTATATTGCTGACTGTCTTGATTTTGTGTGTGTGTGTTTAAGTATTGAGTCTTGTTTTGGCAGGAAGTTAAGTTATTGTGGATCAGCTTTATCATTTCAAGGCTTGTTTTTAAATGTTGCTAGGTTAAACCTAGAGTAGCTTTTAATCTAGGGCTAGGGTAGCCCTATTACTAAAGGCATAAGCCTTCAGGTGTCTCTACTGAATTCCTCAGATGTTCAATGAGGTCTTTACTCCAGCTGGTAACTCTGAAGTTGTTCAGTCCGTTATGAGCTCTGGGAATTTTTCAATTTACAGCTCCCAGGTAATTGTTCTTTCCTTGGTAGTTGATCTTTGCTTGGCCTTGTGGAGTATTACTCTACACATGCTCAGATTAGCAGTCAGCCAAAGACTCAAGATTTCTGTAAATCTTCTTGGAGTAAATTCCTTCTTCTCTGGTATTCTGTCAAGCAAATTCCACAAATTGCATCTTTTTGCTAACCACCATACCCTTAGTGACATGTACAGGGCCTGCCTGTTATGTGGTAGGTGCTCAATAAAATATTTTTATGAATACATAGACTTATACATAGTATTCGCTCATATTTAAAATTCCCTTTGTATCTGAATATATCTCCTTTTAAATTTCTAACATCATCTCTCCTGTTTAAAAATCTTTGCTATTTTTATTTTGCCATATTTATTTTATTGATCATTTCAAACAACCAGCTCTTTCCTTTTTTGATCTGTATTTCTGGATTCTAATTCATTGCTTTATTAATTATTTTACCTGCTTTTCCTTAAAACTTTATGTGTTTTTCTCATTTAAGGTAAGAGGCAATATAGTGTAGTGGTTAAAAGATTGGGTTTGATTATTGACTTTATCACTTATTAGCTGAATAAACTTCAGAAAGACACTTAACCTCTCTGAGCTTTGGTTCTTTATCTGTAAAAGAGGGAGAATATTACTTGCTTCATGGGTATATTGTGAAGATTAAATGAGTAAATTTTTTCAGAGCACAACATTGTCTGACATAAGTGATAGGTAGACCATTTGGTATATTTTTATTCATTCTATATTGGTTAATATTAAAATATTGATCTGTGATTTTCCTTTATATACTACTTCAGCTGAATCCTTATGTTTCAATTTTATTGTTCTCATTGTCATTAATTTCTAAATACTTTGTAAATCAGCAACTGTGATTTTCTCCTTGAACGAGAATTATATAAGAGATTTTCCTCTTAGCTTCCATGTACAGTAGATGGATTTTCTTTCATCCTTTTACTTAAAAAAAAAAAAAAAAAGCTTATGTTTTCATTGCTCTGGTATCAGAGAGTATAACTTAAAATTGAGATTCTTCTGTGCATTTATTTTAAAAATAAATTTTTATAAACATGCACATTAAAAAAGTACCTTCTCTACCTGCAAGTTAGAAAGTTTAATATTTAAATCTCCTACTTTAGATCCTCTTCAAAATTACTGTCTGTAGCCTGCCTTTGATATGTCAAATACTGGGAATGCTATATAATCAAACATTCTAAAGGTGAGGAGGGAGAAGGAGAAAGAGAATGAGAAAGGAAACCACAGAGGCCACTGTGACTGCACTTTGCACATATATCAAATATTTGTAAGAAAGGAAACCACAGAGGCCACTGTGACTGCACTCTGCACATATATCAAATATTTGTAAGTCTTGCTTACTCATAATTTGAGTTTATTAATTTAGAATGCCACTACCAGAGGCACACTCATCTTTACTGTCCACTACAAGAAGGCCTTCCATCCTAGCTCCTAGTCTGCCTCCACACTTGAACACATCTAGAATTTTTGAAGTTTCTCCCCTGCCCCAATCACTAGCACAGTGCTATATACAGAATACATAGTTAACTTTCATAAATCCTCAATGACCCTACTTATGAAGATACGACTTGAAGAATTCTGAAACTCAGTAAACTTACCTATAAAATGTTGATGGTAGTTTGCTGTTTAGGTACTAAAATTAAAGTCCTTGTTATTTATAATGTAGTATCTCTCATAAGATATTTGGGGTTACCATTAACCAGTGATATGGTAACCTGGTGGAGGCCAACAAGACCAAAGCTGTTCTTCTCTGGGGAACTCGAGTTCTGTCTTTAAGGGAGAGATGATTCCTGCTGTCAAATGGGATGGACAGGAAACCAGAATTGTCAGAAGAGCCCTTTTATAGGCCAGTGATTCTCAATGAAAGCGGGGAGGGGACATAATTTTACCCCCCAGGGGCATTTGGCAATGTTTAGAGATGGTTTGGGTTGTTACAACTAGGGGTGGAGTACTGCTGGCAGGTTGTGGGTAGAAGCCAAGTATGCTACTAAACATCTTACAATGCACAGCACAGCTGCCCACAACAAAGAATTATGTGTCTGGCTTACAGAAAAAGACAAATACTGTATGATATCACTTATATGTGGAATCTAAAAATTAATACAAATGAATGTATATCCAAAACAGAAAGAGACTCACAGATATAGAAAACAAACCTGTGGATACCAAAAGGGAGAGAGAGAAATTAGAGGTATGGATTAACAAACTACTGTGTATAAAATAGATAAGCAAGAGGGATATACTATATAGCACAGGGAATTATAGCCATCACCTTGTAATAACCTATAATGGAGTTCAATCTGCAAAAATACTGAATCACTATGCTATACACCTGCAACTAACATAATAATGTAAATCAACAATACTTCAATTAAAAAAAAAAGAATTATCTGGCTCAAAATGTTAGTAGTGCCAAGGTTGAGAAACGCTTATATAGGCAAGCAAGTGAACTCTCTTGTCCTCTGTGCTCAGGCCAGAACTTAAAGAGTGAAGTTGTCTAGGAGCTAGTCCTTGGTAAGACCAGTTAAAAAATGGCCTTTGCCACAGGGAGGTGGCATCTCTGTAGTAAATAAAAGTTGAACATGAGTAGTTATATTTTGTACATAAGATTACCCTTATTTTATGTTTTTAATATCCATTGTTTTTTCTATTAGAAAAATACTTTTAAATACCCATCTTACCCTAAACTATGTATAATATTCCAGTTGTACTGCTAAAGGATCCAAATTCAGTCTCTCCTCAGCTTTGAAGTAAGTATTAAGGAAAGAAAGGGTTAACATGCTTATACTTTGAGGCCAAGCAGTAGTGGCAGCAAGCAGTGAAAAACTCCAAGAACAAAGTGAATTCTCAGAAAACAGGGCTGCATAATCTATCCACTCTTCCCAACAGTAGACTCTCCTTCAAGCATCAAACCTGGAGGTTCTGGAGTTATTCAATTAAGAAGAGTGGGGCTTCCCTGGTGGTGCAGTGGTTGAGAGTCTGCCTGGCGATGCAGGGGACTCAGGTTCGTGCCCCGGTCCAGGAAGATCCCACATGCCACGGAGTGGCTGGGCCCGTGAGCCATGGCCGCTGAGCCTGCGCGTCTGGAGTGTGTGCTCCACAACGGGAGAGGCCACAACAGTGAGAGGCCCGCGTACTGCAAAAAAAAAAAAAAAAAAAAAAAAAGAAGAGTGACATACACTTTAGTCACATATGTAGCCTCTCAAACTGCAGATTGAAAATATAAAACTCTTCATAACAATGTCAAGTGTCTACAATGATTTTTCCAACTAAGTGGTGCTGAACTGTGTATAACTGGCAAAGGGTTCAAATTGACAATGCTTACACAAGAAATTTCTCGCTCATTTATTCATCATTTGCTGAGTAACAATGAGCTCTCAGTCAGTAGTCAAGAGTTGACAATCTAGTTGGAAGGCACAGCACATAACCATGAAACTTAAACAGCAAACACAGTATCCCAAAGCCCAATGAGCAATACCCCAAAAAGCGTATTAGATTTAGAATAAATCAAGAACATTCTGAGCTGAAGTAAGCAGGAAAAGCTTCACAGAGATGAGACTTTTGAGCTAGGATGTGAAATATGAAAAGGATCGGATAAATAGACAAGAAAAAGAATTTCTAATGCAGTTTAGCACGAGCTAAACCAAAAAAGCCAGAATACAACAAAGAGAGAGCAAGGGTCTTGGGAGGCAGAGACACTGATGCTTTTATTCACCATCCTTAGAAATTACCTGATTATCCAGCTTGAAATGCTTCAACTGCTTTTTGTTATTAAATCTTCAGATGCTATCCTTTAAATGGGATAGGTAGAATAGGTCAGATGAATATATTCCAAGGCCCTCTAATAGCTTCTGGGATGATTACTCTTCACGGAAATAATGTCACAGGTAAACAATGAGGATTTTCCAGGCCATGTTCTGGTTTTGTAACAGGAAACTGAATAAATATAATTGGCAAACACATTCAACCAGATGTCTAAACTTTTTCCCCCTGGCTAACATAAGTTGGTATATCAGTAACTGTACAAAGTTTTTCTATCGTAGTGGAAATTACTGTATATTAAAGACTTTTGCAAATTCCTGGCAACTCGGCATGCTCAGGTTCTACCACAAATTCTCTCTGACCACATTTTCATTTTATCTATTGAAATAAGCAGCTTAGGGGCTTCCCTCGGGGCACAGTGGTTAAGAATCTGCCTGCCAATGCAGGGGACACGGGTTCGAGCCCTGGTCCGGGAAGATCCCACATGCCGCAGAGCAACTAAGCCCGTGCGCCACAGCTACTGAGCCCACATGCCACAACTACTGAAACCCGCGCGCCTAAAGCCCGTGCTCTGCAACAGAAGCCATCGCAATGAGAAGCCCGCGTACGGCAACGAAGACCCAACAACGAAGACCCAATGCAGCCAAAAATAAATAAATAAATAAATAAATTTAAGAAATAAGCAGTCTATCTCCTTCCCTAGTACTTTCAGTGCTCTACTGTTGCCCTCATTCTATTTAAGGCATGCCTGTCCTCCTCTCCACAGTCCCTGAATTTCCAAACGGCATAACTATGTGCTCAAACAGAAAAAACAAAACACCCCCAAACCCCAGTCTTGGCATTGCAAAACACCACTTCTCACAAAAAGCGATATGGTTGCACATTTTGGACCTTTTCTATGACTTAATGTATGGTACGTTTCCTCAGAAGAGTCTCAGTGATCCAGAGACTCTTTAATGCTGGGTGGTCTCGCCTATTACCATTTTCCTCGGATATATGGATCTAGAGAACTTCTGTGTGCGCTCTGTAATATTTAATGGCTCCGCTACCGTCACCCAGGCACGAAGACACAACTAGGGCACAGTGGGTTTTACTCTCACCAGAGAGGCCGTCTAGTACCAGCTCCCGGGTTCAACGCCACCGAAGGGTCCACCTGCTCTACCTCTTGGGCCGGTGCCCCGCGCCTAACGAAAGCCTCCGCGCGGAGGCGGCGGGCGGCCTCCAACTCCCGCCTGCTCACTGACAGCCATGCTCCTGCCAAGACTCAAGCTCCGCGCGGCCCGGCGCTCGCTTCTAACGGCTTCCCGCGCCCGGCGGGCCTCCGGCGGAGCCTCGCACCCCCCAGCCCTCCACCTCCCCAGCCCCTGTCACTGTCCCAACGCCCGCGGTCCCGAGAGCCCGGAGGAGGCAGGGAGAGAAGCCCGCCCACAGCTGCAAGCCAAGGGAACCCGCCTCCACCTCCAGCTCCGGGGAATCCCCACAGATATACGTCGGTGAGAGCGCCGAACGTGACGCCGAAGCTTCCGGAGACCTTACACGTCCTCAGCAGGCACACGCCCCCGCCGAAACGGCTCTTCGGCCCTCTCGCGAGAGAGTGCCTGGTGGCACCTCCTTCCCTTCAGCAGTCTTTCTCTCCCCGCCCCCAGAGTGCTCGCGCGGCTTCCTCCGGGGGGCGGGAGCCTTGGACGTGGCGGGGCCGGGCCAGCCAGGGTGCCGGGCTTGGGGCGCTCTGCTCGGCCTCTCGGCAGCTGGCCTTCCGCGCCACCGTCAAGCCCCCGACAGGCCCCGTTCCTTCCCAGGTAGACGGCGCAGGCCTGAGTGACGCCGGGGTAGAGCCGCGGGCTGGGCGGTAGGGTCGGCGAGGCTGGTCTGGGGGAACGCCACACCTGCGCGGGGCGGGGTGGGACGGGAAGGTGCGCATGCGCGCTGGCGGCCCGGAGGGCGGTGGCTCCCGGGACGTTGAGCTACGGAGCCCGCGGACTGGGCGAGCTCGCTGACGGTGGCGTAATCTCCCAGCCTCTCTGCGTCTCCTTTCCTCCGCCTCGGTTTGGGGCGGGGCAGGAGAATGGCTTCGGAGATGGAGTCGTCGCTCGAGGCGAGCTTCTCATCCAGCGGTGCGATGTCAGGGGCCTCAGGGTTTCTGCCTCCGGCTCGCTCCCGCATCTTCAAGATCATCGTGATTGGCGACTCCAATGTGGGCAAGACGTGCCTGACCTACCGCTTCTGCGCCGGCCGCTTCCCCGACCGCACCGAGGCTACTATCGGGGTGGATTTCCGAGAACGAGCGGTGGAGATTGATGGGGAGCGTATCAAGGTGAGCGGATGGTGAGTGGATGGCAGACTGTCAAGGAGGAAGGTTGTACCAGGGATGACAAGGGTCCCAACCGCTCCGTGGGTTAATTGCTGGCCCGGTGCGGGGCGTGCGCTCCATCTTTTCAAACGCTGGTGTGGAGATGGGAGTTGGGGATTGGAAGGATTTGTATATAGCAAACTTCTTAAGGCAGTGCTTCTCCAACTTTGATGTGCATGAGATTTGCCTGGGGATTTTTTTTTTAAGTAAATACAAATTCTAATTCGGTCATGTCTCAGGTGATGCAGATGCAGCTAGTCTGTGGACCATACATTGAGTAGCCAGAGTGTAGGGTGTATCCACTGACTCGTGGGCTGTGTCTCACGTGCTGGGAGTTAGTGAAGTAAGACCGAAGGAAAGACAGTGAAATTTCTCAAGCATGGGAATTTCATTTAGGAAATACTATTTGTTAAACATTCATTTTAGCACTGCCCTAGGTACTGTGGAAGTAAAGCCCCTTTGCCTTTGAGGAAGTACTTAGATCTTTTGCATACAGCTTTGTTACAGTAGTTTTGGTATGACACTGAGTTGTTGAGAAGAATCTTTTCCTGCAGAAACATTCTGTAATTTGTACTTGGTTCCTACTTGGGTTGCCAGAGCACATTCTCAGTGCCACCCGCTTTCAAGTCTTCTTCTTATTGGTTCCCGAGACTGGAGACACAGTAACAATGGAGAAGCTGGTAAGCCCAAGACCAAGCCTGGGGTTCTGAGGGGTTGCAATGGGGACATTGGAGAATAAGGATCAGTGACAGGGCTGAGGCCTCCTGATGATGTAATCCTTAGACACACTTCTTGAGTCTGAGCCACCACTAACCCCTCAGCTACCTGCTGATACCGTCGCTTAAAACACGTGGGCCCGAGGACCTGCTCTGCCTTCCTTATACTGCATTTATTTTTTCACTTTAAATTAGGATGTTCATCTTTACCTTAGTCCCCCATGGGGAAAAAATAGCCTCACTTCATTCCCATCCTCACATCCTTGAGGCACAAACAATTTATTTTTTAGTTGCCTAACCACTGCCTCACCTTCCCACCCCCAAAGGGGTTTTACTGCTAATGATAGTAAAGGAGAAATAGGGTTGAAAAGACATCAGTCTTCTGTAGGCCCTTTTGCTTTTTAATCTTCACTTTAATTTTTCATTGTCCCATGCAAGCTGTGAGTGCTGGTCCTTTGGGTGCACCGTGTTAGTGAGTTAAGAAAGATTTCTATACATTGCAAAGAAAGAGTAGAATAAGAGGCTCTTTTCCATCAGAATTAAGTTAGGCCAAGGAACCTTTCGGGGAGGAAAGTAGTGGGACTTCTTTCTGAGGTTTGAGAGGGAGTTTGTTAGAAGAAGGAGTTCTGAGAAAAAGTGCATGGGCTTTGGCGCCCAACTGACCTGGCTCAAATCCGAACCTATGAAAGGGCTGTGTGTCCTTAGTAGATGATCAGCTTTGCCCAAAACTGTCCCAATTTTAAAACTGAAGTCCCACATTCCCAGGAACCCCCTCAGTCTCAGGCAAACTGGGGTGGTTGGTTACTCCAGTCGTTAGGCAGTTTCCTTAATCTTTTGGAGACTATTTTCTCATCTGAAAAATTGGGATAATAGTACCACATCAGGCTAATATGAGGGATAGATGAGAACATATATAAGGCACCTGGCTCCATAGTTGGTAATCTTAAGAAGATTCTTCCTCCCTGGTGGTTTAACATCACTTTTTCTCTTTGGCACCATCAGTTCTCCAGCTGCACAACCAGAGAGTGAAACAGAGATAGAGTAGGGCATAGGCACACAGCTGAAGGGAAGAGAAATTCCCCTCACATGGAAGCAGGATAATAACAAAATAGAGGGGATGGAGGCAGGGGAGGAGTTGGGGTTCAGTGGCCCTTTATCTGCCTCCGGGTTGCCATTTATACTTTAAGATCACAGATGAATCAGGTGCAAATTTAAGAGATACTTACAGCATATTAAATATAAAATATGTCCAGTGCGTAACATCGAAGGCTTGGCTACTGGGATTAGTGCTGGCAGTGATAAGTAAACCAGAACCACAGATGTGATGAAGCTGGGAGCACAGAATTGATCCTTCTGGTTGAGAGGAGCAAGGAGAAAACATTTTTCTCTGGGATTGTTCTTCCTGAGCTTTAGCTTAACCTGATACGTTGATAGGGTCCCTTAGTTGATATCCTAGTTGATAGGGACACTGAGTTTCTTTCTTTCTTTCTTTCTTCCTTTTCTTTTCTTTTCTTTCTCCCTCCCCTCCCCTCCCCTCCCCGCCCCGCCCCGCTTACGGGGTTCCCTGACCAGGGGTTGAACCCGGGCCACAGCAGTGAAAGCACCGAGTCCTTCCTAACCACTGGACCGCCAGGGAACGCCCTCTTTTTATTCTTCCTAAGGCCTTATCCATTGACTTGTATCTCCAACTGTAAGACTTGAGAGAGATTTTTATTGAGGTTGAAAAGATTACAGAAATGTTCAGAGATTTCTGTAGTAGAAAAAGACATGGCTATTTTGGAAAAAAATTTTAAGGTTTTTTTTGGTGTCTTAAAAAAGAAAAAAACAAACCCTGAAGTGATATAGAAGAGCTTTATTCCATGTGTTGCTGCTACTTCTTTTTTGTTAACCTATAATATATCTTAAGTGCTGCTGAAATGTTCATATTATTTATTTGGAAAATTATAAGCTTAACCTGAAATGACATTTCTTCTAATTTTTCATCTTAAAGTGAAAGCCGGAAAGCTCTATGTTACTTTACTAATAAAATGATATTCTAGGCATTATTTTATTTGTTTGATAAAAGTGAGATATTGTGTTAAATGTTTTGTGGCCTGGAAATTTTTCAGAGAGCATGTCTTACAGCATTGCTATTTCAGAATCACTTAAAATGTTTTACGAAATGTAATTAACTCTATATTCGTTAGTCTGTCCTAAGTACTATATATGTATAATTGAAAGAGTAAAATCTTGTTTGTAGAATTTTGGAAGTTAAATAAAAAATTATAAAATTAATTCCTGAAATAAAAATACATTTGATTTTTAAATTGAGACTCTAATCCTTATGCTCCTTCCTTGTATGTGTATCCTCATAGCCATACTCCTTTAGTATCAGCGTGTGACGATGGCAGACACCAACAGAATCATTAAAGCCTAGTGTTGGATTTAATCTCTTTTTCAACTAGGGATCATCAGTTCCTATTTGAACTTTGAGATAGCTTACTTATTATTTGTAGTGATATGAAACTTTCCCATGTTAATATTAACTAAAGGAAAACAACCAGGACTTCTTGCCCCATTGGTCAGTCAAACACTTAATGAGTAATTGTTGGAAAGAAGACATTTTGTTAGGCAAAAAGAATTATGATTCAGTGCAGGAATCAGCAAACCATGCTTGAGGGCTAAACACGGTCTGCTGCCTGTTTTTTTAATTTGTTTTTCTGTTAGTTTTTTTAAGTTGAAATATGGTTGACGTACAATATTATGTTAGTTTCAGGTGTACTACATAGTGATTTGATATTTGCATACATTATGAAATGATCACCACAATAAGTCCAGTAACCATCTATGCACCGCTGCCTGTTTTTATATGGCCTGCAAGCTAAGAATGATTTTTACATTAAAAAAATATTTTTATTTATTTGGCTGCAGCAGGTCTTAGTTGCAGCACGTGGGATCTTCTAGTTGCGGCATGCGGGAGGAGCTTTTAGTTGCGGCCTGAGAACTCTTAGTTGTGGCATTCGGGATCTAGTTCCCTGACCAGGGATCGAACCCAGGCCCCCTGCATTGGGAGCACGGAGTCTTAGCCACTGGACCACCAGGGAAGTCCCGATTTTTACATTTTTTAAATGGTAGGGGGGAAAAAATCGAAGGAATAAGATTTCATGACAAGTGAAAATTTTATGAAACTTAAATTTCAGTGTCCCTAAATAAAGTTGTATTGAAACACAGCTAGGCTCATTTGTTTACATATTGTGCTTGCTTTTGCACAACAATGGCAGAGTTGAGCAGTGGTTGTGATAGAGACTGTTAGGCCTGCAAAGCCTAAGATACACAGAAAAAGTTTGCTGACCCTGATACACTTCGTAGATGATTTGCTGTCCTAGATAGGGTTAAGATTTATATACCTAAAAAGATGACTAGCAGAACCAGGCAGTAGGTGAGTGCCAAGTTATCGGTTTGGATGTTGGTGGAAGGATCGTTCTCACTTGGAGATTTTGATGGGGAACGTCAGCAGGATGCTCCTGCAGGATTAAAGGTTCCCGTGAGAAAGTGGCAAGTGAGAAGACTGCGAAGGTTTTGGTAGCAACGTTTCCGAAGAGTTTGGAAAACAGGATGTAGCTTGATTTTGTATGTGTGGCAAAGAGTCCAAGTGTTCTAGGAAGATAAATGTGGCAGCTATTGAGGATGAATCCTGAGAGAGACTCGATCTGCCCCGTGACCTGTTTTACTATCTACATCCTCTCCTTTAGAAGTCTCTTGACTTCGCCTGTCCCTTCTATGAGGATAACTTCCAAATCTTTGTTTGGCCCAGACCTCTCTCCTCATCTGTCATTCTGCGTTTCCTATTGTTTTGTAGACATGGCTATTTGGATAATCCCTCCCTCCCCTCAAAATTCCGATGTGAGTTCATCGTCCCTGTCAAATCTGCCTCTCCTGGGCTTCCCTGGTGGCGCAGTGGTTGGAAGTCCACCTGCCGATGCAGGGGACACGGGTTCGTGCCCCGGTCCGGGAAGATCCCACATGCCAAGGAGCGGCTGGGCCCGTGAGCCATGGCCGCTGAGCCTGTGCGTCCGGAGCCTGTGCTCCGCATCAGGAGAGGCCACAACAGTGGGAGGCCCGCGTACCACAAAAAAAACAAAAAAAAACTGCCTCTCCTGTTTCTCCTCGACGTGACCTAGGTGGTCCTGATGTTACCCTCATCCCGGAGGCCTCGCCTCTCTCCTTTGCTCCCTAAATCCACTTAGTTTTCTACCTGGATGATTTCTCTCATTCACCCTTCCTTTGGAATCCTAGTTCATCTTTTCTAGGCTCTGCTCTGTTGCAGCAGCTCAACTTCACCCAACCCCAATCCTCAATCTGTTTTGAACATTGTTGCCAAAATGCCAGCTGAGTGTATCACTTTGGGGAGAGTAATCTCCCCTGCCTCAGATGCTCTGAGTAATTCTCCATTATTTTGTAAAGTTCCAACTTTTTAAATTAACATAAGGCCTTCCTTCTCTTGCTCCAGACTTCTTTTCTAACTTAACATTTTTTCCCCATTAATTTCCTTCAAGTAGCCAATTATTTCCTGATCCCTATGTTTTCCTCTTACATTTCCCACTATTTGCCTGGAATATCCCCCCTTCCCATATTTCACCACATGTAATTCTTCCTTATTCAACTCAGTGTGTCTGTATTTGGAATCTCCCTGCCTCTCATTCTCAATTCTATTTCTTCCTTCTATCAGCTTCCTTTAGCACCTTACCTGCGCCTTTAAACTCTCTCTCTTTCCTCATTGTGCTATATATGCATCCACCTCTTTTTTTTGTTTGTTTGTTTTGTTTTGCAATACGCGGGCCTCTCACTGTTGCAGCCTCTCCCATTGCGGAGCACAGGCTCCGGACGCGCAGGCTCAGCGGCCATAGCTCACGGGCCCAGCCGCTCCTTGGCATGTGGGATCTTCCCGGACCGGGGCACAAACCCGTGCCCCCTGCATTGGCAGGTGGACTCTCAACCACTGCGCCACCAGGGAAGCCCCACCCACCTCTTTTATTAGGTCTTACGCAGTCTTGCTCAGGACAGGGCGCGTGTCTGATAACCCCGTAGACGTCTTCCAGTGTCTGGCTCAGTTTCTAAACTATGCAGGACATGGATAAGTGCTGCCTACTTGGTGGCAGCAGATCAGTTGGTAGGCTGCTCTGGAAATCCAACTCGGCGTGATAAGGGAAGCTAATGAAAAAAAGAGGCGGTAAGAGAGGCATTTTGATGATAAAGCCAAAAGGCTTCAGTAACTGGCTTTTGGTGATGAGAAGGAAGAGGACTCAGATGGCTGAGGGTGTGGGTCTGGTTGACTGGAGGTAGGTATGCCTTTAGTAGAGGTGAGAAGTACAATATAGAATATTGAATTTTGAGAGGCTCCGTAAAAAGTTTTTTCATAGTCATTTCTTTGTTGAGATGGTGGTATACTCAAATGGAAATGTCACATTCGCAGCTAGAAGTGTGGAATTGGAGGAGATAATCATGAATATGAAATTGAAGCTGGAGAGCATAGATAGATGAGAACAAAATGCCCGATTTAGTTAACATGCATAGGGAGTGGAGCTTTGTTTCATAGCGTGATGAAGATGATATGCAATGAATGCTGAAGCCAAATATAAATCAGATTATTTACGCTTCTCCATTGTTTTGTCTTGATCTTTATTAAAAGTAATCTAATGTTTATAAGTCAAAGCATATTTTATAAGACATCATCTCATACCTTACCTTACTAGAATTAAATTGATAATTCATCTTAAAACGTGGTGATGGTGGTTAGGGAGATACCAAATTGGTCCTCTTGATTTGATTTGCATTGGAATTCAGAGAATGAGAGTATTAACAGTTGGGGTACCCTAAAAAGAATCTTAATTTGTGACTCCTTAGCTCAGAAAACTTTAGGATATTTGGATCTAGTCTGACAGAGATTCTGTATTGCAGTGGTTTGGTGAGGCCTGTATGGTACAAGCAATATACATTTTCACAGACCCAAGCCATTCTACTACCTGAAGGATCCCTGGAACCAGGCCGGAGTCCCATTCTTCTTCCAGCCTGATTTCAGAAGCCTGTGATTCTTGTACCTCGTCTTTGAAGGTGGCAACATTGGTGTGTGTACTCAGGTGGTGAGATGTGATAGAATTATTTACTTTCCAGGAATCTTTAATCAGTAATCAAGATCTTTTGCTTTAGAGTCTGTGTCAGGACTCTGTACTCAAAGTAACAAAGCAAAATGAAATTTTTTAGTTTCACGTAACTGGAAACCCAGAAGTGAAGTTCTCTTTCTGCCAGTCCCAACACCAGTCCTGAAATGGAGACTCCATGGTTCTGATTGGGGACTGTGACACATGCCCATCCCTAAACTGTGGTGGTGATGTGGAGGTGGCAGTGCTGGAATTTACAACCCAGGGCTCCCAGCTCTTGCTTCCTTTCTCTCCCTGCTTACTCTCTTCCTATCCCTTTCATTAGGCTATAATTAAATTCTTCCTTTCAAGTATTCCTTTCAAATAGTCACACAAAATTTGTTACTTCTCTTTGTTAGGGAAGCTAAAAACCCCTAAAATTTAAAATAAATTAAAAAAAATTTTTTTTTTTTTAATTAAAAAATTTGCCATTTGGATCTATACATCAGATGTACATATTTCTACTCTGTATACCCAAAGCAGAAAGAGTTCTCTTGAAATGTTACTTACACTCCTTATGATGTTGATTTACATCATCAAGTTGTTAATAGAAGCTTTTATGTAATTACCAGATGATCTTTTATATAGGCTGCTTAGAAACAAAAAATAATAAAAACGTGTTCTTTGAAAGAACAGGGGAAGAGGAAATTTGATAGCTGATCAAACAAAGAAAGGTCATCTGGGCTAATACTTTATCCTTTTCAGTCAAGCAGAAAAAGCATTAAATCAGTTTAGCCAGGTCATTTCTCGTTTTGGTCAGAAAACTACTAAAAAGAGCTTTCATGAACAGTAAGAATCTGCTCTTTGGGACTTCCCTGGTGGCGCAGTGGTTAAGAATCTGCCTGCCAATGCAGGGGACACGGGTTCGAGCCCTGGTCTGGGAAGATCCCACATGCCGTGGAGCAACTAAGCCCCCGAGCCACACCTACTGAGACTGTGTGCCACAACTACTGAAGCCCGCACGCCTAGAGCCCGTGCTCCGCAACAAGAGAAGTTGCCGCAGTGAGAAGCCTGCACACTGCAACGAAGAGTAGCCGCCGCTCACCGCAACTAGAGAAAGCTTGCGCACAGCAACAAAGACCCAATGCAGCCAAAAATAAATAAATAAATTTATTTTTTTAAAAAAAGAAAATAAGAGGAAAACCTACAGAATGGGAGCAAATATTTACAAATCATATACCTGACAAGGGTCTATTGTCCAGAATCTATATGTGTACGTGCACACGCACACATATGCACTTTATCAATAATAAAAAGACAAATAATTAAAACTGGGCAAAGCATTGAACAGACATTTAAAAAAAAAAGAATCTGCCCATAGTATTTAGCAATTAGGTTGTCATTTTTGTTGGAACTTGATATTGGAATTTAAAGTAGAGATTCATGAAATATTATTAACGTATATTTTATGTTATCTTTATAATGTTTAAAATGGGAGTAGTATCTTGTAGAAGCACCTATGAGCCATTTTCTTTCTTAAGATATTAAGTTTAAATTGGGAAAAATTGCTTTGAAAATACTTCCTAACTTAACATTTCCTGGGACAAAAGCATGTCACTTCCTTAGGTTCCAGAGTGTCGTTTTTCTTTTTAAGCATTGTGAACCACTCCACTCATAGCTAAAGCTCAAGATTTTTCTAGGTTATCCTGAGGTTTGTTCCCCACTGGGTATCTATATGTGTCTCTCTCTTTCAGTCAAAGTTTTCTCTAGCCTTCTGTGGCTGACAGTTTTTATTAGTTGTCCTGTCCTTTGCCGGGTCTCTCACTGCTCCTTCCGAAGCCTGCTTGCCCTCACCTCAGTGTCCTGTGCAGACCTGAAAGGCAGCAGGCAGCATAACAGTGTGTCTGTGTCCTATGCCTTCACTGGTTCTAGCAATTTGGTGAGTGAAATTTTGAAGCTTCCTTTTAGATACACTCGGCCCTCCATATCCATGGGGAGATATTTGAGGAAAAAAAATTCCGGAAAGTTCCAGAAAGCAAACCTTGAATTTGCCCATTGCTGGCAAGTATTTACATAGCATTTACTTTGCATTAGGTATTATAAGTAATTTAGAGATGACTTAGAGTATACGGATGTGTGTAGGTTAAATGCCAGCACTACACCATTTTATATAAAGGACTTGAGCATCCGTGGATTTTGGTATTTGGGGGGTGCTGGAACCAATCCCCCATGGATACTGAGAGACAGCTGTACTTCTTTGTAAGTGCCTCACTTAACATAGTATTTTCTTTTATGGTTCTCCAATAAAGTGTGCAGAGTTATTATTTACGACTTCTTGTTTCCTGGAAGTCTTGATATGATTAATGTTTTGAGCAGGACTGATGGGAAGAGGGGTATCACTGAGTCAATCCTAGCCTAAAACAAGCAAGTGGTTTTCTTAGGGATAAACATCCTAATCATCACCACTTACATTTATTGAGGACTTCTACGGTTCTTTGAGGCAGGTCTAAATTCTGCATAATTTTTTTTAAAACTTTAGTTTGTTAAAACAAATAGAACAAATGTATGTTTGTTGTGGAAAACAGAAAAGTAGAAATAAAGGGGGAAATTGCCTTAAAGACAACCATTGTTAATGTTTTGGTATATTTCCTTTTTGTGTGCTTTTTATTATTATTTTAACTTAAAAATATACTCTGCTTAAAACATAAATCATTCTTCATTGATGAAATGATTTTTTAAAATTAATTTTTATTGGCGTATGGTTGATTTACAATGTTGTGTTAGTTTCTGCTGTACAGCAAAGTGAATCTATTATACATGTATCCACTCTTTTTTAGATTCTACTCCCATATAGGTCATTCCAGAGCACTGAGTAGAGTTCCCTGTGCTATACAGTAGGTTCTTATTAGTTATATTTTATATATAGTAGTGTGTCTGTTTCAGTCCATATCTCCCAATTTATCCCTCCCCCCTGCCCCCCGCTTTCCTCCTTAGTAACCAAAGTTTGTTTTCTATAATACATCTGTCATCTGTGACTCTATCTCTGTTTTGTATATAGGTTCATTTTGTATCCATCGATGAAATGATTTTTGAATACCTGAGCTGCAAGAATGTTACTAAAAGGGAAAAGATCAGTTCCAGTTTCTTTGGACAGCTTTTATGTAGGTCATCCAAATTATTCCCAAAATCTCCTTCTGAATGTTAAAGATACAGTTTGAAGTGGGTTTTGTTTTTTCATTCTAAAAAACTGAGATATTTAAGATTTGAAAATACACAATTCAGTGGTTTTTAGTATATTCACAAGCCTGTGTAACATCATCACTGTCTAACTCCAGAACGTTTCATCACCCCAGAAAGAAACCCTATACCCATGATCAATCACTCCCCATTCCTCCAGTTCCCTCAGACCCTGGCAACCACTAATCTACTTACTGTCTTGAGGGACTTGCCTTATAGTGGACATTTCATATACATGGAATCTTACAATGTATGGCCTTTTGTGTCCTGGCTTCTTTCGCTTAGCATAATGTTTTCAAGATTCATCCATGTTGTAGCATGTGTCAGTACTTCCTTCCTTATTATGGCTGAATAATGTTCCATTATATGGACATACATTTTATTTATCCATTCATAAGTTGGTGGATATTTGGGTTGTTTCCACCTCTTAACTATTATGAATAATGCTGCTATGAACATTTGTGTGCAAGTTTTTGTGTGAACATATCTTTTCGGTTCTCTTGGATATAGGAGTGGAATTGCTGGGTCATATGGCAACTGTCTCTCTCTCTTTTTTTTCCCTGATTTGTTGAAGTGAAATTCAAATAGCATCAAAGTAACTATTTTAAATTGAGCCATTCAGTGCACTCATAACGTTGTACAACCACCACCTTTATCTAGTTTCAAAATATTGCCATCACTCCAAGTAAGATCCCTCACCCATTAAAGTTTCTCCCCATTCCCCAGCCTCTGGCAACTACCAGTCTATATTTTGTCTTTATGGGTTTGTCTATTTTGGATATTTCATATAAGTGGAACCATAGAAATGTGACCTTTTGTATCTGGTTTCTTCTCAGCACATTTTGGAGGCTCATCCATGTTGTAGCATGTGTCAGTACTTCATTCCCTTTTTTTTTTTAAGGTCTTTATTGAATTTGTTACAATATTGCTTCTGTTTTACGTTTTTTGGTTTTTTGGTCACGAGGCATGTGGGATCTTAGCTCCCCAACCAGGGATCAAACCCGCACCCCCTGCATTGGAAGGCGAAGTCTCAGCCACTGGACCGCCAGGGAAGTCCCTTCATTCCTTTTTATGGCTAAATAAAATTCTGTTTAACTTTCTGAGGAACTGCCAAACTTTTCCAAAGTGGCTGCACTTACATCCCCATCAGCAACGTATGAGAGTTCCACTTTTCCATATTTCTGCAAACACTTGTTATCCATTTGCATTTGTTTGATGGCTAATGATGTTGAGCAGCTTTTCATGTACTTACTGAACATTTGTATATTTTCTTTGGAGAAACATCTATTCACATCCTTTGCCGATTTTTTAGTTGGGTCATGTGTCTTTTTATTATTGAGTTGTAAGAGGTCTTAAATATTTTGAATACTAGACCCCTAACACATGTATTATTTACAGATATTTTCTCCCATTCTTTGAGTTGTCTTTTCACTTTCATGATAATGTCCTTTGAAGCACAAACATTTTTAATTTAGATGAAGTCCAGTTTATCTATTTTTTTGTTGTTGTTGGTTCTGCTTTAGGTGTCATAGCTAAGAAACCGTTGCCTAATCCAAGGTCACAAATATTTACCCCTATGTTTTCTTCTAAGATTGTTATGGTTTTAACTTAAATTTAGATCTTTCATCCATTTTGAATAAATTTTTGTATATGGTGTGAGGTAGGGGGTCCAACTTCATTTTTTGCATATTGTCCCAGCACCATTCATTGAAATGTCTGTGCTTTCCCTCACTGAATTGTCCTGGCACTCTTGTAGAAAATCAATTGACCATAGATAATATGGATTTATTTCTGGACTCTAAGTTCTGTTCCACTGATCTGTATTTCTAATCTTATGCTGATAGTACACAGTGTAGCTTTGTAATAAATTCTGACATCTATAGCTTGAAACAGCTTTAGTTGTATGCTGTTTTTATTCTTAACATGTTAATTGGGATTAAAAAAAAGTATTTTTCTTAAAAAGGAAAGTTGTATTTTTAAAAAATTATAATTTACTTTATTAGTTCTTTGCATAGTTAGTGTAGCTAGACTATGAATGCTTATTTTATAGGGTCTGAAACTAAATTTTACTTTTACTGTTGAGGAAGCAAAGGCCTAGTGGTGTAAGTAACCTACGGGTGGATACACAGTAGGTATTTAATAAATTTTTGTTGATTTAAATAATTTAGTCTTAGATGTTATTAGTTCTTAGTTTGCTGACAACTGTTTGCTTCTACCTCTGATTTATATGATACTGAGTCTTTATGGCCCATCTGTCAACTGTGTTGCTTACATCACAAAGTGGGTATTTTTTAACAAAGTACTTTGTGAAGTGGTCTCTAGGAGCGCATCAAGGCAGAACCTGTACTTTCCTGAGTAAATGTGACTGTAAGCGGTAAAGGTTTTAAACAGTGTACATAGCAAATAATTTTAGGATAGCACTCAGCTACATGTAAGAGAAATTCAACTATGGTGATTTAACCGTGTAAGGTTTTATTTTTCTCATGTAATAAGGAGACCAGGGGCAGCAGTCTGTATGATAGTACGCTGTCAGCTGTATTCTATTTATGCTAGACTTCTGCTCTGTCATTCTTGTGTGTGGCTCTCTTCTTCATGCTTATAAAATGGCTGCTGAGCCTCCCAGCATGATATTCCATTCCAGGCAGAACGGGTGTGGCGAGAGAAGTGCAAAAGGCATGTGCCAAATGCTGTCATTTTTTTAAAAAATCACAAATCAGTTTATTTTTCTAGAAATCCCCACTGAAAAAACTATTTACAAATTATTAGCCAGAACTGTGTCACTTGTCCCCCTAGTTCCTAGGGAGCCTGAGAAATCAAGTTTCTACGGGCATATCTTGTTTTACTACACTTGCAGATGGTGCATTTTTTACAAATTGAAGTTTTGTGGCAACCCTGACTTGTCAGATGATGGTGAGCATTCTTTAGCAATAAATCATTTTTAAATTAAGGTGTGTACTCTGTTTTTTTTAGATAAATACCATTGCACACTTAATAAACTACCATATAGTGTAAACATAACTTTTATATGCAGTGGGAAACCAAAAAATTCATGTGACTCAATTTATTGTGATATTTGCTTTATTTCAATGGTCTGGAACCAAATCTGCAATATCTCCAGGATATGCCTGTATAGTATTTTATATTTCCACCTGGAACAAAGTTAGATTTATGTTAATTTGGAAGAAAGGGAGAATATTTCAAAGATGGAGAAATTTGGACTAAAAAGAGCTACCACCAAAAAAGATGAAAAAAATCAGAACTGCTAAAAACTAAGGTAGCATGAGAGAGTGGTGATCAATATCTCCATCTCTAATCACAGTTTTAAATATATTTATTCATTCATTACATCTTAATTGAGCACGTACCATATGCCGCCGTGTTCTCAGTGCTTCCTGTCTTACATCCTACTTACTCTGGGTGTCATCTACAGTCTCCCCTCAATTTCCCTCTCCTTCGGTATTGCTCTAGAGAAATCACCAGTTTAGGCTATCTAAGCAAATCTGCCTCTAGTCTTTTCCATTATGACCAGTACCCTCATCATTTAACTTTTTTTAGGAACCAAACAAAGGCAGGATAAATTCAGTGTTCTAAGCGAATCATAACACATGACTTGTATTTAGCTTTATTTATTTATCTATTAATAAATTAACTTATTTATTTATTTATTTTTGGCTGCGTTGGGTCTTCGTTGTTGCACGCGGGCTTTCTCTAGTTGCGGCGAGCGCGGGCTACTCTTCGTTGCAGTACACGGGCTTCTCATTGCGGTGGCTTCTCTCGTTGCAGAGCACGAGCTCTAGGCACACGGGCTTCAGTAGTTGTGGCTCCTGGGCTCTAGAGTTCAGGCTCAGTAGTTGTGGCACACGGGCTTAGTTGCTCCGCAGCATGTGGAATCTTCCCGGACAGGGGCTGGAACCCGTGTCCCCTGCATTGGCAGGTGGATTCTTTTTTTTTTTTTTTGCGGTACGCAGGCCTCTCACTGTTGTGGCTTCTCTCGTTGCGGAGCACAGGCTCCGGACGCACAGGCTCAGCGGCCATGGCTCACGGGTCCAGCCGCTCCTTGGCATGTGGGATCTTCCCGGACCGGGGAACGAACCCGTGTCGCCTGCATCGGCAGGCGGACTCTCAACCACTGCACCACCAGGGAAGTCCGGCAGGTGGATTCTTAACCACTTCGCCACCAGGGAAGTCCTGCATTTAGTTTCAGATATCATTTTCCCCAACTCCCCCATATTTCCATTAGGAGGTATTGGAATATTTTTATTGGTAGAGATGTTTAGGATAGATAAGTGATTTCATATATATTTTTTTTCAAAGGGGCCTGGATTTTATGGGATGTGTATATATATATAGATACATAGATAGATAGATTTGGGGGCTAGATCTCATGACTTTTCACATCTATCCTAAGTCTACTATTTTAAATTAGATGGGTGAAATGTAGGGAAGGACATATTGTAACCAAATTTGCAGGAATTAGATACTTTACATGTTTGTTAAAACCTGGTATCTGTTTCTCTTAGTGTTTTAAAATAAATTTTTGAGGTATAATTTTTCTAAACAAACTTGATTTACTGAAATTAAAGTGCTAAATTGAAGTCTTTGTTCTGACACTTGCATTAATGGTGAGGTAACTAGACTAGTATCATGACATTTGGATCACTTAAATAACACTGAAAAGGCATCATGGAAGGGAGCAAAGTAATATAAGTGAAGAAGTAGGAAAGACCATGCAAAGGTGGTTAAAATTTTCTGTATGTATAACTGGAATGCAACTTTCAGTTTTCCTCTTTTTTTCCCCCCACTTTCAGATCCAGTTATGGGACACAGCAGGACAAGAACGATTCAGAAAGAGCATGGTCCAGCACTACTACAGAAATGTACATGCTGTTGTCTTCGTGTATGATATGACCAACATGGCGAGTTTTCATAGCCTGCCGTCTTGGATAGAAGAATGCAAACAGCATTTGCTAGCCAACGATATACCACGGATTCTTGTTGGAAATAAATGTGACTTGAGGAGTGCCATTCAGGTACCCACAGACTTGGCACAAAAATTTGCTGACACGCACAGTATGCCTTTGTTTGAAACCTCTGCTAAAAACCCCAATGATAATGACCATGTGGAAGCTATATTTATGACCTTGGCTCATAAGCTGAAGAGTCATAAACCGTTAATGCTTAGTCAACCCCCTGATAACGGAATTACCCTGAAGCCTGAACCAAAGCCTGCAGTGACGTGCTGGTGCTAAATCACAGTCTTTATTGTACAATCTAATTTTGACTAAAGGAATACTTTTGAAGTATGACAGTGATAAGTCATAGAATTTAATCTCAAATATAATGGAGCATCCTGACACTTTACTGTTTATCATTGTCATGCTTATTTTTGTATTTTGTATCTACTTCATCAAGTTTGTCACTGCGACAACACAAGGAAAAAGTTAGTTTTCAGAGGTTGAAGTGAAGCAGAGTTAGGAAGAATCAGAACATCTTTCCATTGAGAGCCCCATGAGGAGGCTTCAAATAAGAGTATGATGGGACTTTAAGAGTCAGTGATTGTTTAATCCTGTGTTTCCGGGATTGAAAAAATATATTAAGGGTTTAGTATACTTACTCGTATGTGCTTTGAATGGGAAGTGTTCTTAATAGGATAAAAACTGGTATTTGCCTCTCCCTAGAGTTCTTTCTTTGTATTATTAATGTACTTAAATGCATTATTATTGGTACATTTTAGAGCCAAGACTTTAGTTCCAGTGGAAGGAGAGAGCCTGGAATGTTTTCTGGTTCTCAGTCCATAAAGAATGACCTTTCCAACAGTTCTAGATGCTTGATATTTCAAATCACTATCAATCAGGTCTACAAAAAAAAAATCATTGTTATTTTTAAAAGAGTAATTTGAATTGTTTTCTTACTAAATTCTACACAATATGCAAAAGTAAATCAGATAGTAAGGTGCTTTATACTTTATTTTGATACCTTTAAACATTGAAAAACCAATTGAAAGATTTGAGGAGGTGTAATTTGGGGGAAAATAGCTAAACATGGTTCCTGGCTAGACCTATTCCTGGCTTTTTGTCAAGCTGTGTGTCAGACATAGTATCTCTTGCTCTCGCCCAGCCCCCAATCAATTTAATGCCTAAAGGCTGAATAAGCAAATCATCTTCCATTTGGATTGTAACTCTGAGGGCATACCTGTAATTGCTATGAGTCTACATTTTATTTCTGTAATAGTACATTACAGTACTTCTGTTGTTTAAATCTTTAAATTTTTATGGTCACAACAAACTACTCCTCCTCAGTATAAAAAATAAATTAGATATTGAAAAATATCTAGTCTATCCCTTGGTGGTAGAAAGAATATTTCAAAAAGTTTTTTTACCCTAACTACTTTTATTTTGAATTTAAGACTTTGCACATAGGAAATAGTAAGCTTGCATGTGAAGCTATTACATGAATGGAATGTAAGCCATGAACTTTATCTGAAGTGTGCACATTTACTAATTCTGAAAGATTGCTGAACTTAATAATTTTAGAGGAAATTAAGCCAAAAGATGATTATACTTAAAATATTTTCAGAATGTGGGAAACCAATTAAATATGTGATGTAATCTAGTTTAGAATTTTTTTGTTTAATCATGATGGTGGTCCTAACTGGTTAATTTACTTATGAAAACAAGATAATTCTATTAAATGAACTAATGGAAAGTAATAATTACAGGAAATAATTATTCTGTTTTAAACATTAGAGCTTAAGGAAAAACAAATTGGCTTTGTTTGCTTTTAAGAAGATTAATCCATTTTTCTTATCATGGTAGAATTAAAAATGGTTTGACTTTGTCTAAATTAGTGTTGATTTTCACCTATTTTTATAGTAAAACAGTGACAGCTGTTATAATTGTCATGGGCATAACAGTTTTTTAAAGAAGGGAATCTGTTTATTGCTTATCAAAACATTTTCTAAAGTGGGGGAAGAAAGTTTACAGACTTTCCAAGCACATTTTCTTTTTAAGTGCTGTTATTACTCATGTTTTTTAAAAGGTAATTTAACTTTATTTCTTTTTGTAAGAAGTTAGTAGTAAGTATCCTTTAAAGTTCTGTAAAAGGACTTATTTTTTCACTTTAATATTTATTAATTTTAAAATATTTGTATCCCATTTGTAGTGATTTATTGTTTTAATTTTTTCTACATATGTTTTTATGTTTAAAAAGAACATACTTATCAGTTGAATGGGGTAAAGCTTTTAGATATTTTCCAAAATATTTATAAAACACGGACTATTGAGAAATCACTTACAAAATTATTACAAAATTATAATTATTAATTTTTAAAGCACAAATCACACATTTTGTAACTCCTGTATGAATTTATTTTAACTGTGACCTTTAGTTGAAAACCTCAGATATGTTTTGGAAAAGTCATAATTTGAGAACACCAAAGGAAACGAATCCAGATTCTAATGAAGTTAGCTATTAATGACAATGCTTTATTGACAGTATATTGCTAATACATTTCCTCATGAAATCTAAACTAGAGTTAAATAATTTTGTTATGGAATAGCGTCACTGTAACTTTGCCCTCGTGAAGTTCAATAAACCAGCTTTGGCATAAAGAAATTGTGGTTTATTTTCTTTGTTTGGTTACTAGGTTGAGCATAAAATAAAACAAAAAAAAATCTCTTGTTTTCCTCTGGCTTCCAGGTCGTATGTAATACATTAGAATCAAACAGACAAAAACTAACCCATTTGGAAATACATTCAAGGTTAAAGAACTTTTCAGGAAAAAACCCTAAGTATTAAAATTAGCTGATAGGGTAGCTTTTTTATTTGTAAGGCTGAGTAATCCAACTTGTTTAAGAACAAACACTTCAGTGCAAATGGCACATATCACAAGAGTGGTTGGCATCTGTATATTTAAAGGTAGAAGAATTTAGCAGGATGAATAACTATAAAAAGTGAGAGGGCTTCCCTGGTGGCGCAGTGGTTGAGAGTCCGCCTGCCGATGTAGGGGACACGGGTTCGTGCCCCAGTCCGGGAAGATCCCACATGCTGCGGAGCGGCCTGTGAGCTGTGGCCGCTGAGCCTGTGCGTCCGGAGCCTGTGCTCCGCGACGGGAGAGGCCACAGCAGTGAGAGACCTGTGTACCGCAAAAAAAAAAAAAAAAAAATGAGAAAGAAGAGAAGAGTAGGTGACAACTGTAAGACACAATTTCTGCATTCAGATTTCTGATTTAGTTAGACTCTTTCGGAGAATGTTTTGTTTTGTTTTTAGAGACTTTTTTTTTTTGGCTGCTTTGGGTCTTTGTTGCTGTGCGCGGGCGTTCTCTAGTTGCGGCGAGCGGGGGCTACTCTTCATTGCGATACGCAGGCATCTCACTGGGGTGACTTCTTTTGTTGCGGAGCACGGGCTCTAGGCTCGTAGGCTTCAGCAGTTGCAGCACACAGGCTCAGTAGTTGTGGCTCGCGGGCTCTAGAGTGCAGGCTCAGTATTTGTGGCACACGGGCTTAGTTGCTCCGTGGCATGTGGGATCTTCCCGGACCAGGGCTTGAACCCATGTCCCCTGCATTGGATTGGGGTTAGGGACTCTGAAGTTCGTGCTGCTTTCCCCGGTCAGTTTATTTCATATATGTTACTCTTCTGTTCAAACACAAAATTACATTATTCATGAAAGACTGCTTTTTAAATAATAAGACAATAGGTTGGTCAAATCTTTTGGGGGGCAAACTTGCTAGAGCCTGTGTGGCAAATACTAATTCACTTCATTTGTTGGAATAACCTGATTTATCAAACATTTGTGTTAAGCAGTGAGCTACGTAGATGAATGACTGTCCTTGAAGAACTTACAACATAATATATAAACAAATAGGAATTCTACAGTGTACTGTGGTAAATGTAACTAAAGAGGCAAATACAAAGGACGATGAGCACAGAGACTGGCGTGATCGTGTGGCTTCGATGCAGAGGAGGGAGTGTGCAATGAGATGAAGGGGTGGTCAGAACACTGGGTGATGAAGCCAGCAAGGCAGGTTGTGACTGAACCGCCAAGTCGCCATATACAGTGGAATTAGGACTGACTTAGGTGCAGGTATCAGGAACTCAGGTCACATTCGTCTACAAGGGGGGATTTATTGTCAGGAGTCTGACTTGTCTGACGTTAGACTCCAGGACAAGGATGCAACTAGACCCAAAGAAGAGCTGGGATTGAGGACTCGGTCTCCTACCTCTGGGCTCAGCTTTGCTGCCCACCTTCATTCTTTCTCTGTCTTATAATTGGATTTCTCCACTCTTCTGGTTCACTTGGCAGAAAACATGGCCAGTAACTGCTTCTGAGCTTTTGCATGCTGCAGGCATCCAAAGAGAAATTGACTGTCAGTCCCAAGTCAAAATGTCTAGGGTGGCCTGGCTAGAGTCAGGTGCCTGGCCCAAGATCAATAGACAAGAAAAGATCAATTACGGAATTTCCACATTTGGAGGAGAAGGAATTTTGGGGAAGGGAAAGAAAAATGAGAATAGCCACACAAAAACATTTGAGCTTTACTATTTAGGCAATGGGTAACTAATGAAAGCATTTAAGCAAGGTAGTGAGTGAGACCATCAGATTTATGCCTAAAATTCCAGTGGTGAGGGGAAGGCTATGTGGGAATGGAGCCATGGTGGCCGGTTTACTGTTATAGCCTAGAAGAAAGAACTTTCAGTGGGAAGTTGACAGAAGAATATACCATACAGCACTTTTCTTCTTCTGTCTGGCTTATTTCACTTAGTATGATGCCCTCCAGATTCATCCATGTTTTCACAGATGGCAGGATTTCCATCTTTTTAAGACAATAGGGACTTCCCTGGTGGTGCAGTGGATAAGACTCCAAGCTCCCAATGCAGGGGGGCCCGGGTTTGGTCCCTGGTCAGGGATCTAGATCCCACATGCATGCCGAAACGAAGAGTTTGCGTGCCACCACTAAGGAGCCCGCCTGCCACAACTAAGTGCAGCAAAATAATGAATAAATATTTTAAAATGAATGAATATAAAAAAAACAGTAATATTCCTCTGTGTGTGTGTGTGTGTGCATGCACACACATGTGTATCACATTTTCTTTATCCATTTATTTGTCATTGAGCACTTAGGTTGTTTCCATACCTTGGCTATTGTGAATAAAGGCTGCAATGAATATGGTAGTACAGATATCTCTTTGAGATAATGATTTTGTTTCCTTTGTACACCCAGAAGTGGGGTTGTTGGATCATATGATAATTCTATGTTTAATTTCTTGAGGTATCTCCATACTGTTTTCCATGGTAGCTGTACCAGTTTACATTCCCAGCAAGAGTGTACAAGTGTTCCCTTTTCTCCACATCCTTGCCAGCATTTGCTGTCTCTTGCCTTTTTGATAATAGCAATCCTAACAGGTGTGAGGAGATATCTCACTGTGGTTTTGATTTGCATTTCCCTGATGATTAGTGATGTTGAGCACCTTTTCATGTACCTGTTGGCCATTGGTATTTCTTCTTTGGAAAAGTGTCTATTCAGGCCCTTTTCCTATTTTTAAATTATTTATTTATTTACTTTTGCTATTGAGTTGCATGAATTCCCTGTATATTTTGGATATTAACTCCTTATTGGATGTGTGGTTTGCAACTTTTCTGTGATTCCATAGGTTGCCTTTTAATTTTGTTGATGGTTTCCTTTGCTGTGCAGAAGCTTTTTAGTTTCATGTGGTCCCACTTATTTATTTTTGCTTTTGTTGCCTTTGCTTTTGGTGTCATGTAATCATTTTCTTAAAGAAGGTCCACCATGTGAAAAAGATGTCAAGTCTCCCAAAACCCGGATATTCACCTGAAATGAATATATTCATTCTGTGGGATACTTGAGATCCACAAGTGGTTTATTAGTGTTCCCAGCATTTATTTCTGCCAGTCTCTGTGCCATCGCATCTGCTCTAGGTTTGGCTTATTGACAGAGAACATCCAGTTTCTCAAGGCAGCAATTCATAAACTTCTTATGCAAATGTAAGATTAGTAAATGTTGTCTGCTTTGTGGAATCTGTTATCTCATTCTATATCCACAGACGCTGTATAGCACGCATTTAAAAATTCTGAAAACTCTGGGAGCTTAATCACAAATGGTCATGTGTGTCATAAACTAAACAAGGAGGCACTCCCTAAGCCTTTGTCCTTCTTCCTCTTCTCTTCTGGCTGAACACCCTTTCCCTTTATGATCTCATCTTCAGAAGGCACTTGATTCCAGAACGCACTTCCAGGGCCTTGACTTTGCCCCCAAATTCCTGTGGGCCATCTTCCTTTGTAGGTACCAGTGACACACCCAACTAAACAATATCCAAATTCATAATCCTCCTCCCTAAACTTACTTTGTTTCCTGTGTTTCTTCAAAACCTCCAGGCTCTATTTGAGGCTTCCTTTCCTTCACCTCCCATATCTAGTCTTCCACCAGGATCTACTGTTTCCACTGCTTCTGGTCCTTGCATTTGCCCTCTTCTTTCCAAGAGGCCGCAGACACTGCACATAGACTCTGAGGTCCAGCTATGTGGGGACTGAATCCCAGATGTTCTAACAGAGTTGAAACCTCTCAAGGCTTCACTGTCCTCTCATTTTTAAAGGGGGCTGATGATAACTCATGGGGTTATCGTGAGAATTAAATGAATTACTATATGTGTAGTATCTAGTGTTGTGTAACAAATTTCTCCAAAGCTTAGTAGATAAAACCACACTTGTGTTATCTCTCACTGTTGCAGTGGGTCAGCAGTGGAGGTGCTGTCCAGCAAGGCAGTTCTGGCTTGGGTCTCTCATGAGGCTGCAGTCATCTAACAGCTGGGGTTGGAACAGCTGGCACTCCTCCAGATCTCCTGCTGTCTGGTATCTGCACATGGTGGCCTCAGGGTAGCCAGACTTCTCCTACGATGGTTGGAGGTGCCCAGAGCCCAAGATACACCTACAGAAGCCCCAGTGTCTTTTCTCACTTAGCTTATAAGTCCTGCTCTATTGGTCTTGAATGGTGATCACAAAAACCTGCTGGGGTTGAAGAGCAGGAGACAAACTCCAGCTGTGCATGGAGGCCTGTTAAAACATTTGTGGACCTTTTTTAAAACTATCACAGAGAGTGACCATGAAAATGTTTTGTACCATTCAGATGACTCACTGCTTATCTCATGGCAGAGTCGTTAAAAGATTTGAACTGAAAGATGTGCTACACATTTTTCTTTCACAAAAAGATATGATTCAAATTATTGACCATTTCTATAATGACAAGTGTCTAGAATATATTTCATGCTAAGGAATATGCTAACTTAATAGTTATTTTTAGGAAAACAAACACACTTGATCTCTTCCTGGTGGGTGTTGGAAATGTTTCCATGTGGTACGCTATTCTTTCTAAAGTCTGTGTCACCTATAAAAATTCTCCTGTCTGAAGAAATAGAAAACATGAACAGACCGATCACAAGTAATGAAATTGAAACTGTGATTAAAAATCTTCCAACAAACAAAAGTCCAGGACCAGATGTCCTCACGGGTGAATTCTATCAAGCATTTAGGGAAGAGCTAACACCCATCCTTCTCAAACTCTTCCCAAAAACTGCAGAGGAAGGAACACTCCCAAACTCATTCTATGAGCTCACCATCACCCTGATACCAAAACCAGACAAAGATACTACAAAAAAAGAGAATTACAGACCAATATCACTGATGAATATAGATTCAAAAATCCTCAACAAAATACTAGCAAACAGAATCCAACAACACATTAAAAGGATCATACACCATGATCAAGTGGGATTTATCCCAGGGATGCAAGGATTCTTCAATATATGCAAATCAATCAATGTGATACACCATATTAACAAATTGAAGAAGAAAAACCATATGATCATCTCAATAGATGCAGAGAAAGCTTTCGACAAAATTCAACACGCATTTGTGATAAAAACTCTAGAAAGTGGGCATAGAGGGAACCTGCCTCAAAATAATAAAGGCCATATACGACAAACCCACAGCAAACATCATTCTCAATGGTGAAAAACTGAAAACATTTCCTCTAAGATCAGGAACAAGACAAGGATGTCCACTCTCACCGCTCTTATTCAACACAGTTTTGGAAGTCCTAGCCACGGCAATCAGAGAAGAAAAAGAAATAAAAGGAACACAAATTGGAATAGAAGAAGTAAAACTGCCACTGTTTGCAGATGACATGATGCTATACATAGAGAATCCTAAAGATGCCACCAGAAAACTACTAGAGCTAATCAATGAATTTGGTAAAGTTGCAGGATACAAAATTAATGCACAGAAATCTCTTGCATTCCTATACACTAACAAAAAAAGATCAGAAAGAGAAATTAAGGAAACAATCCCATTCACCATTGCAGCAAAAAGAATAAAATACCTAGGAATAAACCTACTAAGGAGGTAAAAGACCTGTACTCAGAAAACTGTAAGACACTGATGAAAGAAATCAAAGATGACAGAAACAGATGGAGAAATATACCATGTTCTTGGATTGGAAGAATCAATATTGTGAAAATGTCTATACAACCCAAAGCAATATACAGATTCAATGCAATCCCTATCAAATTACCAGTGGCATTTTTTACATAACTAGAACAAAATATCTTAAAATTTGTGCGGGGACACAAAAGACCCTGAATAGCCAAAGCAGTCTTGAGAAATAAAAACAGACCTGGAGGAATCAGACTCCCTGAGTTCAGACTATACTACAAAGCTACAGTAATCAAGACAATATGGTACTGGCACAAAATCAGAAATATTGATCAATGGAACAGGATAGGAAGCTCAGAGATAAACCCACGCACCTATGGTCAACTAATCTATGACAAAGGTGACAAGGATATACAATGGAGAAAAGACAGCCTCTTCAATAAGTGGTGCTGGGAAAATTGGACAGCTACATGTAAAAGAATGAAATTAGGACACTCACTAACACCATACACAAAAATAAACTCAAAATGGATTAGAGACCTAAATGTAAGACTGGACAGTATAAAACTCTTAGAGGAAAACATAGGAAGAACACTCTTTGACATAAATCACAGCAAGATCTCTTTTGATCCACCTTCTAGAGTAATGGAAATAAAAACAAAAATAAACAAATGGGACCTAATGAAACTTAAAATCTTTTGCAAAACAAAGGAAAACATAAACAAGACAAGAAGGCAACCCTCAGAATGGGAGAAAATATTTGCAAACGAATCAATGGACAAAGGATTAATCTCCAAAATATATAAACAGCTCATTCAGCTCAATATTAAAAAAACAAACAACCCAATCCAAAAATGGGCAGAAGACCTAAATAGACATTTCTCCAAAGAAGACATACAGATGGCCAAGAAGCACATGAAAAGCACTCAACATCATTAATTATTAGAGAAATGCAAATGAAAACTACAATGTGGTATCACCCCACACCAGTTAGAATGGGCATCATCAGAAACTCTACAAACAACAAATGCTGGAGATGGTGTGGAGAAAAGGGAACCCTCTTGCACTGTTGGTGGGAATGTAAACTGATACAGCCAATATGGAGAACAGTATGGAGGTTCCTAAAAAAACTAAAAATACAATTACCATATGACCCAGCAATCCCACTACTGGGCATATACCCAGAGAAAACCATAATTCAAAAGACACATGCACCCCAGTGTTCATTGCAGCACTATTTACAATAGCCAGGTCATGGAAGCAACCTAGATGCCCATCAACAGATGAATGGATAAAGAAGTTGTGGTACACGCCTGGAGGGGTGGGATGGGGAGGGTGGGAGGGAGGGAGATGCATGAGGGAGGGGATGTGGGAACAGATGTATATGTATGACTGATTCACTTTGTTATAAAGCAGAAACTAATAAAAAAAGAAAAAAAAAGAAGTTGTGGTACATATATACAATGGAATATTACTTGGCCATAAAAAGGATCGAAATTGGTCATTTTTAGAGACATGGATGGATCTAGAGACTGTCATACAGAGTGAAGTAAGTCAGAAAGAGAAAAATATATATTAACGCATATATGTGGAACCTAGAAAAATGGTACAGATGAACCAGTTTGCAGGGCAGAAATAGAGACACAGATGTAGAGAACAAACATATGGACACCAAGGGGGGAAAGTGGCGGGGTGGTGGTGGTGGTGTGATGAATTGGGAGATTGGGATTGACATGTATACACTAATATGTATAAAATAGATAACTAATAAGAAAAAAATTATGTCTTTAATTAAACTGAAGTATAATTCTGACAAAAAAAAGAGACCATTATCCTCTAGCACAGGTTTCTAAATGACAGACATCTGTAATGTTCCCAAAATTATCTGTAAAACCCTTTGTTTCTTCACAAATTACATGCATGTAGAAGTTTCAAAATGTCATGATGAAAAAGTAAAACAGTTTTTAAAAGTTAAAAAAAAATTTCTCCTGTCTGAGCATTTTGAAGGTTAGAATTTTTCATTCTGTTTAAAATTCTTCCAAATTAAAACTTACACTAGACTTTGGATCCATTTGTTAAAATTCAGCAGTTAGTTTGCAAGAACGAATTGGGGAGATGGATTTCTAGCAAATGATTTCCAGTAAAAAACCTTTGCATATCTGGTGGGTGGAATTGAGAACTCAGCATCAGGGTTTAATAAGGCTGATGGATGATCTTCTTCTTCTATTTGGACCCAAGGATCTTTGTGGGGTTTGTTTTTTTTCTTCTTAACTTTGGTAGTCATTAAATGCAAGTATCAACATAAACTGGATTTATAAGTAGACCTTTGCCTTGCTCTATCATGAAGTGTTAAACCAAAGTTTTCAAAATAATGAAGCATATTTAATCCCAACACTTCCACTGAAAAATATTATCAGCTAACTAGGCCTATGTGTGTGTGAGAGAGAGAATAAAAGACTTTTTAGGACTATGTGAAAAGAAATAATTATTTAAAACTATTAAAACTATTTACTTCATCTCATCCCTTAAATTTCTATTTTGTGTATGTTAATCTACTTAGTGTTACCAGTACAGATTATGACTATAGTTTTAGATGAACCAATGAACATGTACTGGAAGTGTTACTGCACCAAACTTGGGTCCACTCACCTGTGTGCAGTAAAGCCAAGCTACTGACACCAGCTTGTGGTGAAGGAAAGTGCAGCGTTTATTGCAGACGCCAAGGAAGGAGTCCAGGGCAGCTAGTGTTTAAAAGACCTGAACTCCCCGAAGCCTTTCAGGGAAAGGTTTTTAATGACAGGGTGAGGGAGAGGGGTTGTGGGCTGTGTGGTCAGCTCGTGGACATTCTTCTGATTGGTTGATGGTGAGGTAATTGGGAGTCAACATCATCAACCTTCTGGTTCCAACCAGTCTGGGGTCTACAGTGCTTCTTCTGGGGTCAGCTAACTTCTTGCACCTGGTGGAGGTTTCAGGATCTGCAAAACAGCTCAAAGAACATGGCTCAGAATATTATCTATAGCCCTTGAGGAGGAACTAAAGGTCCTTGACTTTGTTGAATGGCTAAAGTATTATTATTTTGTCTGGCTTGACTGTTTTCCTTTTTTTCTGCATTTTCTCACTTCTCTTATTAAATTTGTTCTTTGACTAAAGTTTTTATACAAACAAAAGGCAGGTGGAGGACATGGGCGGGGATCTATTTTGGGAAGGCCTCATAGGGTCCTGCTCGGTCACAGGAGTGCTGGTCACACACTTTTTCTGATAAGGGAATCTGGTCTGAAGAGTTTGAAGACCACTGAGGTACACACTTCCGTCAGTGTCTGTGAAGTGGCCTGAGCCGATGGCACGCGTGTCCTCTTCAGCTTCGTGGCTTTGTGGCTATGTGTCTCTTTGCCACGTGGGAAGAGGCAGAGGCGGGATCTTGGGGGTTCATGCTAGGCATCCTCCCCTCGATTCATCCCCCCCTAGGATATTACAATGGGAAGGAGGAGGAACTACTTTCAGTAATTCCGCTGATGGTAGTCTTGATTACATATAATAATCTCCACATCTTCGCAGTCAGTATCTAGTCTTTGAATGTCATTTGTGTCTTCCACAGTTACCCTCTTTCCCAAAGTGTTCGCCATTTGAAAATCTCTCATATCCTTAAGTGATTCCTCTTGATTCGTTAATGATTTGGCTCCAAGGGCTTTCAAGAGGAAAAATATTCCTGATGTGATGTTTGAGTCATGCTTGGTGAAATGAGCAATTCATGCCCAGCACGATGCTAGAGCAATACCGCATTAAGACTTTGGTGAGAACATGTGTCTTCTGGGAATTTTGTTACATGAAAGTAAAAATGAAGTCACTCTTTTAACTCCTTTGCTAAGCTTAAAAAAAAAAAAAGCAGCCTTTCTTAATTTCAATGAACTTAAAATACCGAAGTCCTCATCTTTTTCTCTTGTATCTGATGGCAAGAAGCTTGGGTTCCACCAGCTGAACCTGGACAAGACCCCTACAAGCCATGTTACAACTCCCCCGGCCTCAGTTTCTCCATCTGCAAAATGGGGCCAATAATGGGTCTATAATAATACCTGCTCCCTTTTATGCCTTAACACAGTTATTATTAAATTGATTTATGCTAATAAAACCCTCTTAGAAGTGTGATACTTCTTTCTTTTTCCATTGACGAAATCGTTTCTAATACAAACTTCTCTGCTTTCTATTGTATTTTGTCTTGTGGGAACCATCATCCCTGCATTTCCCACAGCCAGAATCTTTTTTGGCCGTAACAATTGAATTCAGATCCGCTACTCCCGATGTCGGATATCCTCCACTGCAGAAACAAGACAAACAAAAATCCCTCAGACTCTTCCAAACTGGTTGTGTCAGTTTGGAGTTTCTGACCAGTGCAGAAGGCCTTGCTCAGGTTACATCTCGTTACTGTCTTAAAGGCTGTTTCCCTCGGAGGTTACCCATTAACACTGGGTTGCACAGGCAGGACACTCTCACCCTTGCTTCCCCTGGGGTCTCAGGACTTCTTACTTCAGCCCAGTTTTTGGAACTTGGGCAACAGCAGCTTCCTCTGGAAGGGGGAGGTCCCGGGCTTAAGTGGGTTTCTATTTTGGAGGCCCTTCTCTGGGTCACCCTCTCCTATGTCCTGCCCCTAGCAAGCTCTCTTTACCCTTTAGGCGGCTGCTACAGAGCCCAGGACGAAGGAGCTTTCTGAAGCCCCATGAAAATTTTTGAGACCTAACAAAAAAAAAGGGGGGGATTGACCCCAAAATATGAAAATAAAACAAAATTAAGAATCATTTAATTTGGACTTCCCTGGTGGCGCAGTGGTTAAGAATCCGCCTGCCAATGCAGGGGACACAGGCTCGAGCCCTGGTCCGGGGAGATCCCACATGCCGCGGCGCAACTAGGCCTGTGAGCCACAACTACTGAGCCTGCACTCTAGAGCCCATGAGCCACAACTACTGAGACCTGCGCACCCAGAGTCCATGCTCTGCAACGAGAAGCCACCGCAATGAGAAGCCCGCGCAACCGCAACAGTAACCCCCGCTCGCCTCAACTAGAGAAGAACCTGCACGCAGCAATGGAAACCCAACGCAGCCAAAAATGAAATAAAAATAATTTTTTAAAAAAAAAGTGAAAAGAAAATAAGCCAGTAAGACATTAGGGAGGGGTCCAGTCGTGGTAGTAAACAGGATGGGGCTATCAGCGATGGACCAGGATGTCACAGACTTTGAGTACACTATTACGTAGGGCTGTCCCCGTTTACTGTAGGAAGACAGCGCTAACATCTTCAAAAGATGGAAACCCTTTAAGAGCAACCCTTTAGGAGGAGGGAGCACCAGAAGGGCTCACCTCCAAAGCCAGGGTGGCGGACAGGATCAGCACGAGGGTGAAGCGGGAGGGGCAATATGAGAGGGCGCGCGTACGCGCGTGGGGTAGCCGTTAGGCGTACCACAGGGGTAAAAGGGGAGGGGGGATAAGGGAGCTCGTGCGTGCGCGTCCGCGCGTGCGTGGGTAGCGGAGGCGAGCAGAACGGGGTGAAGGGGGAGGAGGATAAAGGAGCTCGTGCATTCACGTCCGCGGGCGCGTGGGTAGCGGAGGGGCGCAGCATGGAAGAGAAGGAGGGGAGGAAAAGGGAGAGCGTGCGCGCGCGCGTGGGTGTGGGTGTGTGCGCGCGCGCGGCCGTGGTAGAGCGGATTGCGTCGCCCTCTATTGACGTGCGCGCGCCCGCACCTAGTTCTACCAGCGGCGTGACCGTAAAGAGGCACGGCCGTGTCGTGAAAGGGGCCGCAACACGCAGGGCGCTGGTTGACGGCCGCGACTCCATTTTGTCCTCCGGTTCTTTGCTCGTAAGTCGCTTGTTTCCGTGGCTTCTGTGAGGCGAAAAGTTTAAAAGGGGTAAAAGTTTTAAAGAATATTCTGGAAGTGTGTTGGTAAGCATAGCGAGTCTCCATTTTCTCTCTGCAGCCGACTTGCATCCTGCGGTTCCGGAATAGCGGGGAAAGATGCGGCCCTTGGACATCGTGGAGCTGGCAGAGCCGGAGGAGGTGGAGGTGCTGGAGCCTGAAGAGGACTTCGAGCAGTTCCTGCTCCCGGTCATCAACGAGATGCGCGAGGACATCGCGGCGCTCACCCGCGAGCACGGGAGAGCCTACCTGCGGAACCGGAGCAAGCTGTGGGAGATGGACAATATGCTCATCCAGATCAAGACGCAGGTGGAGGCCTCGGAGGAGAGCGCGCTCAACCATCTGCAGAATGCGGACGACGGAGTCGAGGGCAGAGGGACCAAACGGTGCGAGAAGGCTGAGGAGAAGGCCAAGGAGATCGCGAAGATGGCAGAGATGCTGGTGGAGCTGGTCCGGCGGATAGAGAAGAGCGAGTCGTCCTGAAGGAGGGTCGGCGGTAAGGTGGGGACCGGCGGGAGCCGCACGGAGGTCCCAGGCGTTGCCCGACGCTTGGGCCAGCTTCGGGGACATTTATTTACTAATGATCCACGGGGGATGGGAGTTGGGAGAAGAGAATAAAAGCGTGCTCAATTTTCATTTTAGGAGGTGTTAGTAGGTACCGTTTATTTTTGTTACGTCTCTGGTAATTTGGGGGAACAGATTGGTTGGTTGGTTGGTTGGTTGGTTTTGACTTGTATGTGTTTGGTTGAAACCAAAGGTCACGATCGATAGGATAACTGTAGGGTAATAAACAACAAAATCACAATACAGGCCATTGAGCAAAGGGGGGTAGAAATACAGAATTATCAGAGGGCCATTATTGGGCGATTCCAGATTTTGCTGGAAGACTGGAAGGGGTCAGATGGCATCCAGAAGAGGTGGTGTCCTGCGAGGCTGAATTTGTGAGCGTTTTCTCACTTCCTAATGATGAGTTTCTCCCAATTGCACTTTAGGTTTACAGCCAGTGGATTCTGGTCAACTGATGGAAATTGGCTGACACCCTGGAGAAGCTGAAACCAGAGAGCCTTTTGTTTTCTCTTTTTTTCTCTGTCTACACTCTGTCCTCACACTACGTTTCTGCTATGGTCTGTGGTTAATGACCTCAGTATGAGTTTTGACTGTTAAATGGTTTTGTTTGGGGAGGTAACTTTGATTTGGAAAATGCTCTCACAAGAATTAGGGCCTAGATTGTAAGCTCTCGCAGCAGTCACATTTGTTCCTGGGCTTTCGTTATTTCTAAATTTTTGAGGTGCTTTGCTCTTTCTTGTGTGACCTGATAGCTCCCTGGAACTTTGGGTCTGTGTGTAACAGATGAGACTCAGTTGGAGTTCTCCAGCTCTGAAGGTGTTGAAGGAACGGCATTATTTCTAGAAGACGACTCCATGCAGCGATTGCTAACGAAGCTGAAGAAGGGACCAGACTTCAATTGGGAATGAGAATGGGGCTGATCTGGCTAGGACTGATGAATCAAAAGAAGGGCTGCGGGATGGTATTGTGTTTGGGGACTTTAATTTCTATGTGAGACCAAAGGAGGAGAGATGTATTTCGTTCAAATTTTAAGTTTTATGCGTCACGCTGATGTAACTTGTCTGGTCAGATTGTTTGGACAACCTAACTCAGCTTTATGTGACATGGAACCTAGACTAGGAGAAGAGATAGGCCTTGGTATTCTGTGTAATCGATGTAATATCCTGATGCATTTCAGGGGATTCTGGACATAAAATGAAAGCGATATTTGCAAAGGCCCTTGAGGGTCTGGGGAAGAAAAGCAAGGGCTGTCTGTTTTGGACCCTAAACTGGACAGGGACTAGGTGTCTTCAAGATTCATAAGTTGTCTAGCTGTAAGTTCATTTCAGTAGCAGACCTGACAAGTATTTGAGGTCAAAACCCTACCGTGTGTTTAAAAAAAATTTTACCATGTTAATAAAAGTATTCATTTGCTTGAAAAGACAAGGCTTTAAAGGTTATTGACTGAGAAATATTGTTCTTTAAAAATGAAATTTTTCTCCTTGAATGTTATCTTTGCTAAATGGGGGGTGAATTTCTTATGGTTTTGGAGGCTCTCAGTAAGCCTTGATGATAGGGAAGGTTCATCTCTGCTTGCTGCTATGGAAACTGGCTGAGGACAGAGCATGCAGTTGTTCCTCCTATCAGCAGTGGGTTGGTTCCAGGACCCGCTCCTTCCCACAGATACCAAAATCCAGGGCTGCTCAAGTTCGTTATGTCAGATGACATAGTACAGTCGGCCCTCCAGTCCTCTGTATCTACAATTCTGCATCCTGCAGAACTTAACCTGTATGCTAATTTTCACCTTAAAGTCTGCTTCCTGGGAATCCAGCTGATAGCAAGTGTGAAACAATAGTAACCATGTGTCACAAGCTAGATACCATGTCTTAGAGCACTGAGGGGGGAAAGGCAAGGAAAGCATTTCAGAGCAAGTAACTGGTGAACTTGGCCTTGAAGGATGGGTACAGCTTCCAAGGAGGAGGAGAGAATGAGGGACATCCCACACATAGGGAACAGTAGGAGAAAAAGCCAGTAGTGGGGAGGCGTGGATATGATGAATAAAGAACCAGGAAAAACAACCACCAAGAAAGCTACATTTGCCAAAACTAGGACCTGTGCTAAGTAGACTACACTTTGTTCTTATTTCACTAGTTTTCCAGTAATTCTTTTTTTCTGTCTCAGGATACCACATTTCATTTGGTAATTTATTTTTAAAAGATGTAATACAAATGGCACAGAATTCAAAAGAAAAAAAGTGATCCCCTCCTCTCCCTAGCATCCCAGTTCCCCTTTAGGAAGACAGCCATTCACCAGTGTCTTGTATATCCTTGCAAATATTGTGTGTGTTTGCACATGTACATATATAACTCTCTCCAACCTTTTTTGTACATAAGTAGAAACACACCTGTGAATGTTCTTTTTGTTTTCCCACTTAAAACTAGTTTGCAAGTTAACCCTAGCCAAACATCCAGACCTGCATTCTTTTTTTATTGGCTGCATGTCCTTCATTGTACTACAAGTATTCAGAGGTGATTCTTACACACCCAAAAGTTTGAGAACTATCATCCTAGATTATTTTCACTCCTTAATTTCTCTTTCTTGCAATTTCAGTAACAATTGCAATGCAGCCAACAATGCCCAATTTCCCCAGCTTCTGAAATCAGTCTTGGCTTGCTAGCAGTTGGAGGAGCGATTGAATCTTGTGTTTTCTAAGCAAAGAATGTGGTAAGGCTCCATTCTGAGAGGCAGTCTTACAGGGCTGTATAATATTAAATTGAGTCTAGCTAGAGTTGCCAGAATTTTTATTACAGATCCGTATGTCCCTCAAGGGCCCCAGGCTCTCTCCGTGTCCTGGCTGTTCAGAGGTAGGTCATGGACAGCTGTGCAGAAAGGCCTGTTGCGGTTCTTGGACAGGTTCCTGACACAGCAGAGGCCCCATGAAGCTGAGATCTATCTTTGCTCCGATGTGACAAGTGTCCTCTTGTATCAAAGCGCTATTACAGAAAGAAGCATGGGGGCTCTGGGAGCGTGGAGGTCTGGAGAGGCATTCAGGCAGAGAGAAACGATATACTATGTAACAACCTCTGATGCGACACGGATGGAGGCAAAGTGTTCAGAATGCTCAAAATCTTCTCGTCCCCCACTTGATCAGAATCAGGCCCGGGAGATCACAAAGTAGTGCTAAAGAGGCTTCTGCATCTGGTTTCATCAGCTGAGATGACCCCTGGGAAGAAAGCCAATTTAACTCTAGCAGACACTACAGTAGGACTGGCAACAGCCAAGGACACATTCATCTCTGGGGCCGGGGGCGTGGGGAGCATTAGTGAAAGTCTGACTCCAGGTGAAGGGAGGTGAGTCTAAAGTGTTTTTAACCTTGCCAAAGATAAAACCTCGGGAGTCCAGGGGGCTGGGAAACAGGAGACCTGGCTTTCAGTCAGCCTGCTGCTCTCTGTGTGATCTTGGGCAGGTACTGGCTTGTCTCTGAGGTTCATTTCCAACCCTGGCATTCTGTATGACTTCTAGATAAAGCTCATCTGCGGTAAAAATGCCGTAGGTGTCATGAGTGCTGTTCACCAAATAAATTCCAATTCCTCATCTTTCACACGTTTAGTCAGATTGTACTCCGCCCCCCGGTGGTGGTGGTGGTGCTGTGTGTGTGTGTGTGTGTGTGTGTGAGTCATTCTAGCTGTGAATTGTGAGGGAAAGTAACATACAGTCACATCCAAGCCACAGCCTCTAACGTGAGACCCTCCAAGGTTCCCTTCTGGCACAGGGACCAACAGCCTTCAAGATGGTGGTTGATCATCAGCCTGTGTTCCTTGCCAACTAATGATGAACAGGTAGCACCAACAAGGAAAAACCTTCGTTGTTTTAAGTCACTGAGATCTGGGTATTTTTTGTTAGGATGACACAACCTAGACTGAGATGACATACTTTCATCCTTTTCCTATCCTGTGTTTTGATGAAAGGCTTGTCCTTCTCTCTGAGGCCTATATCCTCACTTTTCATCACATGTCCCACTAGCTCAGGGCATTGTCTGAAAAATGATCTTTCTTACTCATTCATTCGTAGCTGTTTGCTCTCCTCTGCCCTCTTTTTTTTTTTTTTTTTTTGTGGCCGCGCCGCATGGCAAGTGGGATCTTAGTTCCCCGACCAGGGATCAAACCCGAGCCTCTTGCATTGGAAGTGCGGAGGACCACCAGGGAAGCCCCTACTCTGCCCTCTAATGACTCCAAGGCAAAAGAAAGCCCAAATTCACCCTCCCCCTTCCAGGCAGCAGATAAACACAAGATTCCACCATCTTCCAGAGATAAGTGGGGATTTGTTATCTGCTTAACACCGTAGCCAGATAACTATAAATGCAAACAGGGCTTGCTTCAGTCGCTGCCCAAAGTAAGACCCTCACCTGGTCATTTCTATTTTCGCCTTCTCTGATCCCCGTAATGCTCTGTAGTTCCTTTCTCCTGATTTATATCCCTATTCCTCCTTCCTTCAAACTCTCTGTGATTCACAAATCCTCCCATTCTGTTATTCCCAAACTCACCTGTATTTTTTGCCTCTTCAAAGAACGTTTCTTTACCACCTGTAACAGTTGAGACTGGACTCCCCCAAGCCGTGGACTTTGCTGCAGCCTCACTGGTGATGGTCCCTAGCAACACCCAAATGATCAAGGGCTGCATTTTTTTTAACATCTCTTTATTGGAGTATAATTGCTTTACAGTGTTGTGTTAGTTTCTGCTTTATAACAAAGTGAATCAGCTATATGCATACGTATATCCCCATATCCCCTCCCTCTTGCGTCTCCCTCCCACCCTCCCTACCCCACCCCTCTAGGTGGTCACAAAGCACCGAGCTGATCTCCCTGTGCTATGCGGCTGCTTCCCACTAGCTATCTGTTTTACATTTGGTAGTGTGTATGTCAGTGCTACTCTCTCACTTCGTCCCAGCTTACCCTTCTCCCTCCCCGTGTCCTCAAGTCCATTCTCTGCCCCTAGTTTCTTCAGAACCACTTTTTTTTTTTTAGGTTCCATATATATGTGTTAGCATACGGTATTTGTTTTTCTCTTTCTGACTTACTTCACTCTGTATGACAGACTCTAGGTCCATCCACCTCACTACAAATAACTCAGTTTCGTTTCATATTATGGCTGAGTAATATTCCATTGTATATATGTACCACATCTTCTTTATCCATTCGTCTGTTGATGGACACTTAGGTTGCTTCCATGTCCTGGCTATTGTAAATAGAGCTGCAATGAACATTGTGGTACATGACTGTTCTTTTTTTTTTTTTTTTTTTTTTTTTTTGCGGTACGCAGGCCTCTCACTGTTGTGGCCTCTCCCGTTGTGGAGCACAGGCTCCGGACGCGCAAGCTCAGCGGCCATGGCTCACGGGCCCAGCCGCTCCGCGGCATGTGGGATCCTCCCAGACCGGGCCACGAACCCGTGTCCCCTGCATCGGCAGGCGGACTCTCAACCACTGCACCACCAGGGAAGCCCACATGACTGTTCTTGAATTATAGTTTTCTCAGGGTATAGGCCCAGTAGTGAGATTGCTGGGTCGTATGGTAGTTCTATTTTTAGTTTTTTAAGGAACCTCCATACTGTTCTCCATAGTGGCTGTATCAATTTACGTTCCCACCAACAGTGCAAGAGGGTTCCCTTTTCTCCACACCCTCTCCAGCATTTATTGTTTGTAGATTTTTTGATGATGGCCATTCTGACAGGTGTGAGGTGATTCCTCAATGTAGTTTTGATTTGCATTTCTCTAATGATTAGTGATGTTGAGCATCCTTTCATGTGTTTATTGGCAATCTGTATATCTTCTTTGGAGAAATGTTTACTTAGGTGTTCTGCCCATTTTTGGATTGGGTTGTTTGTTTTTTTGATATTGAGTTGCATGAGCTGCTTGTATATTTTGGAGATGAATCCTTTCTCAGTTGCTTTGTTTGCAAATATTTTCTCCTATTCTGAGTGTTGTCTTTTCATCTTGTTTATGGTCTCCTTTGCTGTGCAAAAGCTTTTAAGTTTCATTAGGTCCCGTTTGTTTATTTTTGTAAGGCCTGCATTTTTGACAGAGAGGAGTGGAGGGGGAAAAAAGGGAAACAGGAGTAAGAGGTTGGGGTTGTGTTGAGGGTGTTATTGCAGCCATGACCGTGCACAGTAAGTGGATGCTGGGGAAGTGCAGGGCAGGGGAGCTGCAGGAGAAAGCCGTTCAAGGGAGCTGAGGGCCCAGTGAGGTTTTAAAAAGGGTGCCGGGCTTCCCTGGTGGTGCAGTGGTTAAGAGTCCGCCTGCCAGTGCAGGGGACACGGGTTCGTGCCCCGGTCCGGGAGGATCCCACATGCCGCGGAGCAGCTGGGCCCATGAGCCATGGCCGCTGAGCCTGCGCGTCCGGAGCCTGTGCTCTGCAACGGGAAAGGCCTTGACAGTGAGAGGCCCGCGCACCGCGATGAAGAGTGGCCCCTGCTCGCCGCAACTGGAGAAAGCCCACACACAGAAACGAAGACCCAACACAGCCAAAAATAAATAAATAAATTTAAAAAGGGTGCCAGGGGCTACCCTGGTGGTGCAGTGGTTAAGAATCCACCTGCCAATGCAGGGGATACAGGTTCAAGCCCTGGTCTGGGAAGAACCCACATGCCGCGGAGCAACTAAGTCTGTGCACCACAACTACTGAACCTGCGCTCTAGAGCCCGCGAGCCACAACTACTGAGTCCACGTGCCACAACTACTGAAGCCCGTGCACCTGGAGCCCATGCTCCACAACAAGAGAAGCCACTGCAATGAGAAGCCCATGCACCACAACGAAGAGTGGCCCCGGCTCGCCGCAACTAGAGAAGGCCCGCATGCAGCAACGAAGACCCAACGCAGCCGTAAATAAATAAATAAATATACTTATTTAAAAAATAAAAATGGTGGTAGTGACTGTAGTGAAAGCGATGGAAGGATGGGGTCAGAAAAGAGGAGGGCCGAGCAGATTGGGGGCAGTAACAAGCCCTAAGTCACCCTTGGGAATGAGTGGCCAAGAGGCATGGAGTTGCTTATTGGATATGAAGAGGCCAAGGACCTGGGGGTCCAGGTATGGAATGGTGGCCATGTGAGCGTGGAACTCACCTAGGATGATGGCGGCAGGATATGGGGTGGGGGGGAGGGCCAGGAGCCAGGTGGGAAAGCCTGAAATGAATGAGGGGAATCCAGTGGGTTGGGGGAGGGGGGTGGAGGATGACAAAGGAAGAGGGCGTTCAGATGAACAGCAAGCGCTCCAAAGGCATGTCACATTAGACAAGAGGGAGGACAAGGGTAGTGTAGCCACTGCTAGGGGAGGAGGCTGGCCCCAACTCCTGAGCATACGTGAGGAACGCAGGGAAATGAGCAGCTTTCCCTCCACAGGCCTGAGTAGAAAGTTGGCCTAATTCTCTGTGGACAGTCCAGCAAGCAGCAAGGTGGGGTGGAGGGCGGGAAGCCAGGCACATGCTAGCAATGGCTCACTAGCTCCTACAGGCCCAGGAGAGGGTTTGGGGGTGGAGAGCATTATGGAAACTTGTCATAAGATTTAGCACCTTAGGCTGACTCTTACTTGCTTCATCCACGGGAGAAACAGGAGTGACAGGCAGTGTAAGTTTAGTCCTGAACTTAGTCTCTGAAGGAGGATGGGCATGGCCTTGGCGTGCCCGTGATTGAGCCAAAGAAGCAGCAGCTGAAGGTCGTCCCTCAACTATGCTGCTTGAGTAGCTTCTTTGAAGGAGGTCAAAGAGGCCACCACGACTGGTCATTTGAGGTTGAAAATGGCAAGGGTGTCTGCACCCCAACCTGAAACAGTTATAAGAGACGGCTCCAGAAGAAACCGTCCTCCAGATGAGATGAGACCGAGGCCCCAAGATCTTTTTCAAGCATCTCCTTTAAAGGTTCTTTCCCAGGCGGTGAATGCCAGCCAAGCAGCAAAGATCAGATGATAACTGTCACCTTCCTATCAAAGCCACTTGTTCACATGGACACCACTGAGCTGAAAGAACCAGGAAGGACAGGGCACAGAGACCACTGAACGAAAAACCAGAGTCTTCATGAGATTTTTGTCTGTGATTACCTGTGCATTGGAACTGACTGAAAGTACACAGACAGGAGGCATCGTAGGGTATTGAAGAAATTACATTGCCAAAGGAATTCCAGGCCAGGTGTGGCAAATCCTGCGGTTGTCCAATGTCTGGAGGAACTCCTGAGTCTGGCGCTTGCAGCAGCAGGAAGCAGGCTTCCAAAACTGCGTTTCCAGGACTTCCTTGGTGGTGCAGTGGTTAGGAATCCGCCTGCCAATGCAGAGGACACGGGTTCAACCCCTGGTCCAGGAAGGTCCCACATGCCATGGAGCAACTAAGCCCATGCGCCACAACTACTGAGCCCACGTGCTGCAACTACTGAACCCTGCGCACCTAGACCCCGTGCTCCGCAACAAGAGAAGCCACCACAATGAGAGGCCCGCGCACCACAATGAGAGGCCCATGGACCGCAATGAAGAGTAACTTCCCACTGGTTGCAACTAGAGAAAGCCCACGCGCAGCAACAAAGACCCAACGCAGCCCCAAAAATTAAATAAATAAAAAGGTCTTCTAAAAACAACAAAAAAAAGCTGTGTTACCCCCAAAAGGGTGCACATCCCAGGGCATATTTCATACATGGCCTGGGAAGATGAGAGACAAGGAAGAGCCTCCCTTAGATGAAGTATGGGAAGCAAAAGCCTTCTGAGGTTCTTAGTCTAGTTACGTTATAAAGTTGAGAGTGGCCGTGTGTGCTGGAACGCTTAAACAGGTCAGCTGCCATCACCCCATTTTTTCACACAGTGCCCAGGAGACAGGCTTCCAACAGGTCGCTCTGAGGCCAAGCTTATTTGGCAGAGAGGGAGTCTGTGAAGTCCCAGGCATTTAGGTCTGCGTGGGTGGGACTAGGACAAGGTGGTGGTTAAGGGTGGACAAGTGGACGAGGCTCAGGGCCCGGTCCGCCCACCCCCAACTTTAATCAGAGCAGTCCAGTATTATCTGTTTCTAGGTAGTAGCTGTGTGGCCTTGGGCCACAGCACGTTCCTGTGTGCCAGATACCACTCTAAGTTCTTGAGGTGTATTGGCCATTTAATCCTCACACAATCTAGGAGGTAGACAGATACTATCCCTGCTTTATAGATGAGCTCAGGTAATTTGCTCAAGATCACAGAGTAAGTGACAAAGCCAGGACACACACTGGGCAACTTGAGTCCGAGCCCAAGTCCTTAATCTCTACCTGTTTGTCTCCCAACTGACATGGGGTTGCTCACACCCTCTCATTTTCTCTTTTCCTTCTATTTATCTCCCATGTTGGCCTCTGCACTTCCCCTCTGGCCCTCTCCAGTTCATTCTCCACAGAGCAGCTGAGTGATCATGAAGTACACATCTTACTATGTCAGTCCCCTGCTTAAAAACCTCAGTGGCCCCCATTTCTCTTGGGATAAAGGCCAAGGTCCTTACCCTGCTCCCTTCTCATATCGGGCCACTCGCCTGTTTGTTCTCTGCTGTCAGCCACTCCGTTCTAGTTCAGGCCCTCAGGGGCTCTGTGCCCTGTCCCGCCCTGGGGTCTTTGCACACGCTGTTCCTCTGCTTGGACAGCTCCACACCATCCTTCCCCTACCCCTACCCCTGTCCTAGGTGACTCCTGTTCATCCTTCAGAACGTAAATGTCTCTTCATGGAGAAACCTCACCTACTACTGTCTGAGAACATCAAGCCCCCAGGGGATATCCTCTCACAGTTTGTCATGACTTTTTACGATAAACAGCATTTATCATGGTCTATGATGATTTACTTGTGGGATTATTTGATTAATATTTGCCTTTATGCTAGACTGTGAGCTCCTTGGGTTAAGGAGCTTCTTTGTCTTAACAGTGTACTTCAAGCACATTGTCTGGTTTATATTAGATGCTCAATAAATATTTGGAGAATGAAAAAAAAAAAAGGAAGAGCCTCCTTGAGTAGTTCCGCTTAGAGAGCAAAAGCAGGAGGTGCTGCATGGGCTGAGCTGGGGCTTTGCCCTCCCGCCTGTGGACTTTAAGGGCTCCTGTCAGCTAGAAGTGCTATGTGCCCCCCATTCTTCCCTTTTCTGAATGCAAGTTGTATACAGATGTTTTGTACCAACTCCTAGGCAGGTGGTTTCCCCTAAAGGGAGTGATCCAAGAGAGATAGAGAAAGCACAGGTGAAAGCTGCAGTCTTTTTTTTTTTTTAATTGCACCAAGCGGCTTGTGGGATCTTAGTTCCCCAACCAGGGATTGAACCCACGCCCTGGGCAGTGAGAGTGCAGAGTCTAACCACTGGGCCGCCAGGGAATTCCTGAAAAGCTGCAGTCTTTTGACAACTGGATATGACAAGTGAAATATACCATCACTTCTTCTGTACTCCTTCAGCAAGTCGGGCCCACGCTCCAAGGAAGGGGAATCAAGTTCCCCCTCCTGGGACTTCCCTGGCAGTCCACTGGTTAGGACTGGACGCTTCCACTGCAGGGGGTGTGGTTTCGATCCCTGGTCAGGGAACTAAGATCCCGCATGCTGCATGGCGCAGCCAAAAAAGAAAAAGTTCCACCTCTGGACAAGGGAAGTAGCAAAGAATTTGCGGACATATTTTTAAAACCACCACTGATATTACATTCCAATGAAATGTTTTTGAAACATCATAGATTTAAAAGAATCTAAAGATAAATTATCAGCATTACTAGTAGAGGTTAGCAAGTTTTCTAGAAACAAAATCAATATCTAAAAGTCAGTAGTGTTTCTATTCACCAGAGGAAGTATATTTTCTTTTTTTTTCTTTTTCTTTTTCTTTCTTTCTTTTTTTTTTTTTTGGCTGCACCGCGCAGGGATCTTAGTTCCCCTACCAGGGATTTAACCCGGGCCCTTGGCAGTGAAGCCTTAGAGTTCTAACCACTGGACCACCAGGGAATTCCCCAAAGAAATATATTTTCTAAAAGGTATCACTTGTAATACCCAAAAAGATTTTTTTATTTTTTCATTGAGGTATAGTTGATGTATAATACTGCGTTCGTTTCAGGTGTATAGCAAAGTGATTCAGTTATATATATATTTTTCAGATTCTTTTTCATTATAGGTTATTAAAACATATTAAATAGAGTTCCCTGTGCTATACGGTAAATCCTTGTTGCTTATCTATTTTATATAATATATAGTGGTGTGTATCTGTTAATCCCATACTCCTAATTTATCCCCCAACCCCGCTTTTCCCCTTTGGTAACCATAAGGTGGTTTTCTATGTCTGTGGGTCTATTTCTGTTTTGTAAATAAATTCACTTCTATTATTTTTTACATTCCACATATAAGTGATATCATTTGGTATTTGTCTTTCTCTGTCTGACTTACTTCTGAGTAAGTCTGGCTGAGTAGTATTCCATTGTACATATGTACCACATCTTCTCTATCCATTCTTCTGTTGATGGACGTTTAGGTTGCTTCCTCATCTTGGCTATTGTAAATAGTGCTGCTATGAACATTGGGGTGCATGTACCTTTTTTGTATTAGAGTTTTTCTCCTTATATATGCCCAGGAATGGGATTGCTGGGTCATATGGTAACTCTATTTTTAGTTTTTTAAGGAACCTCCATACTGTTTTCCATAGTGGCTATACCAATTTACATTCCCACTAACAGTGTAGGAGGGGTCCTTTTTCTCCACACCCTCTCCAGCATTTATTATTTGTAGACTTTTTGATGATGGCCATCCTGACTGGTGTGAAGTGATACCTCATTGTAGTTTTGATTTGCATTTCTCAAATAATTAGCAATGTTGAACATCTTTTCATGTGTGTGTTGGCCATCTGTATGCCTTCTTCAGAGAAATGTCTGTCTGTGTCTTCTACCCATTTTTTGATTGGGTTGTTTGGTTTTTTGATGTTGAGCTCTATGAGCTGTTTGTATATTTTGGAAATTAATACCTTGACGGTTGCTTCATTTGCAAATATTTTCTCCCATTCTGTAGGTTGTCTTTTAGTTTTGCTTATGGTTTCCTTTGCTGTGCAAAAGCTTCTAAGTTTGATAAGGTCCCATTTGTTTATTCAAAAAAAATTTTTAATGGTGGATTATTTTCCTATGGATACCATAATTGCCACAAACTAGGTGGCTTAAAATAATAGAAATTGATTGTCTCACAGTTCTGCAAGGTAGAAGTCAGAAATAAAGGTGTTGGCAGGACAATGTTCCCTCTGAAGTCTCTAGGAGAGAATCTTTTCTTGCCTCTTCCAGCTTCTGGTGATTGTTGGCAGTCCTTGGCCTTCCTTGACTTGTGGCTACATCAGTCCAATCTTTGTCTCTGTTGTCACACGACCAGCTTCCCTGTGTTTCTGCATCTTTGCTTGGCCTTCATGTAAGGACACCCATCATGGATTTAGAGCCCACCCTAATCCAGTATGATCTCATCTTAACTAATTACATCTGCAAAGACCTATTTTCAATAAGGTCACATTCTGAGGGTCAGAATGGACATGTATTTGGGGAAAGATCACTATTCAATCCAATACAAATGGTAACTATGAAATTTTAACAAAATGGATGTAAAATCTTTATGCATAAAATTATAAAATTCTATTAAAACACAATGAGGAACTAAGTAGACTGAATTAGTATTGTACTTCTTCTCGAAATTGGTCCAATGAATCAATTCAATCCCCAAAAAATCTCATCAGGTGAGTCTGTTTGATCATTTGGGTCAAAATTTAAAAATTGATTCAAATTTTAGATGAACAAGCAAAAGTCAGGACATTTCTGAAGAAGATCCAGGAAGGGAATCTGCCATACTTAACCAGATATCAATACTTACTATAAAGCTAATTTAGTAATTGTCAGTGTGATCATAGCCCAGAGATAAAGACCAATGGAACAAATACAGGCACAAGCAAAAATAGAGACTTGACACATGACAGATGTTACAATGCAGACCAGAGGGAATGGATAAAATATTCAGTAAACAGGGCTAGGCTAACTAGCTATACATGTGGAGAAAATTGCAATTAGATTCCTGCCTCAAACCTCATTTCCAGATGGATTATCCATAAATAAGAAAAACCAAACACTAAATATTTTAAAAGAAAATATAAAGGAACATTTTTATGACTTCAGGGTAGAGGAGGATTTCTTAAAATAAGACCCAAAGAAAGCATAAAAGGAAAGCTTTATATTTTGTCTTCATAAAAGTTAAAATATTAACTTCTACAAGAATGTTTAGAGCAGCATTATTAATAATAGCCAAAAGATGGAAACAACCCAAATGGCCATCAATGGGTGAATGGATAAACAAATCGTGGTACATCCATGAAATATTATTCAGCCATAAGAAGGAATGAAGTACTGATACATGTGATAACTTGGATGAAACTCGAAAATATTATCTTAACTGAAAGAAGACAGACACAAAAGGCCACATATTGTATTATTCCTTTTATATGAAATGACCAAAGTAGACTGAATTGTGTCCCCTAAAATTTATATGTTTATACATAAATCTGTTGCACTTCTTTACACTAACAATGAAATATCAGAAAGGGAAAGTAAAAAAAAAAATCCCTTTTAAAATTGCATCAAAAAAGTAAAATACTTAGGAATAAACCTGACCAAAGAGGGGAAAGATGCTGAGAACTTGATAAAGGATTGATCAACATTGATAAAGGAAATTGAAGATGATTGAAAGAAATGGAAAGATATCCCATGCTCTTGGATTGGAAGATTTAATATTGTTAAAATAGCCATACTACCCAAAACAATTTACAGATTTAATGTGATCCCTATCAAATTACCCATGACATATTTCACAGAACTAGAACAAATAATCCTAAAATTTATATGGAAACACAAAACACCCAGCAATAGTGAGGAGAAAGAACAAAGCTGGAGGTATAACCCTCCCAGACTTCAGACAATACTACAAAGCTACAGTAATCAAAACAGCATGGCATTGGCACCAGAACAGACATGTGGCTCAATGGAACAGAATAGAGAGACCAGAAATAAACCCACACACCTACAGTCAATTAATCTTAGACAAAGGTGGCAAGAATATACAATGGAGAAAAGACAGTCTCTTCAGCAAGTGGTGTTGAGAAAGCTGAATAGCCACATGTAAATCAATTAAGTTAGAACACTCCCTCACACCATACACAAAAGTAAACTCAAAATGGCTTAAAGGCTTAAATATGAGACATGACACCATAAAAATCCTAGAAGACAACATAGGAAAAACATTCTCTGACATAAATCATAGCAATGTTTTCTTAGGTCAGTCTCCCAAGGCAATAGAAATAAAAGCAAAAATAAACAAATGGGACCTTATCAAACTTAAAAGCTTATGCACAGCAAAGGAAACCATACACAAAACAAAAACAACTTACAGACTGGGAGAAAATATTTGCAAACACTGTGACTGACAAGGGGCTAACTTCCAAAATATACAAACAGCTTATACAACTCAATATCAAAACAAACAAACAAAAAAACCCAAATGAAAAATGGACAGAAGGAAGACCTAAATAGACATTTCTCCAAAGAAGACATACAGATGGCCAACAGGCACATGAAAAAATGCTTAACATCGCTAATTATTAGAGAAATGCAAATCAAAACTACAATGAGGTTATCACCTCACACTGGTCAGAATGGCATCATTAAAAAGTCTACAAATACGGGCCTCCCTGGTGGCGCAGTGGTTGAGAGTCCGCCTGCCGATGCAGGGGATACGGGTTCGTGCCCCGGTCTGGGAGGATCCCATATGCCGCGGAGCGGCTGGGCCCGTGAGCCATGGCTGCTGAGCCTGCGCATCCGGAGCCTGTGCTCCGCAACGGGAGAGGCCACAACAGTGAGAGGCCCGCATACCACAAAAAAAAAAAAAAAAAAAAAAAAAAAAAAAAAAAAAAAAGTCTACAAATAAAAAATGCTGAAGAGGCTGTGGAGAAAAAGGGACCTTCCTACACTGTTAGTGGGAATGTAAATTGGTTCAGCCACTATGGAAAATGGTATGGAGGTTTCTTAAAAAACAAAAAATAGAGCTACCATATGATCCAGCAATCCCACTCCTAGGCATATATCCAGAGAAAACTCTAATTCAAAAAATACATTCACCCCAATGTTCATAGCAGCACTATTTACAATAGCCAAGACATGGAAACAACCTAAATATCCATCAACAGAGGAATGGATAAAGAAGATGTGACATATATATATATATATATATATATATATATATATATATATACACACACATATATATGCAATGGAATATTACTCAGCCATAAAAAGAATGAAATAATGCCATTTGCAGCAACATGGAAGGACCTAGAGATTATCATACTGAGTGAAGTAAGTCAGACAGAGAAAGACAAATATCATGTGATATCACTTATATGTGGAATCTAAAAAAAATGATACAAATGAACATATTTACGAAACAGGGACTTCCCTGGTAGTCCAGTGGTTAAGACTCAGTGCTTCCACCTCAAGGGGCACAGGTTCGATCCCTGGAGGGGGAACTAAGATCCCACATGCCACATGGCATGGCCAAAAAAAAAAAACAGAAACAAACTCACAGACACAGAAAACCAATTTATGGTTACCTGAGGGGAAAAGGAGGGAGGGATAAATTAGGAGTTTGGGATTAACAAGTACAAACTGTTTTATATAAAATAGAAAAACAACAAGGTCCTACTGTATAGCACAGGGAAATATATTCAATATCTTGTAATAAACTATAATGGAAAAGAATCTGAAAAATAAATAAATAAAATTCATATGTTGAAACTGTAATCCCAAATGTGAGTAAGACTTTGTCTAACATTTGGGCTGTTATAACAAAATACCACAGACTGGGTAGCTTATAAACAGCAGAAGTTTATTTCTCACAGTTCATAGATTTGAAAGAATCTAAAGCTAAATCTTCAGCATTAGTAGCAGAGTTTATCTAGGGTTCTAGAAATAAAATTGGCTCAAAGTCCAAGATCAAGGTGCCAGCATGACCAAGTTCTGCTGAGAGCTCTCCTCCTAGTTTATAGCCAATGTCTTCTCACTGAGTCCTCACATGGTGGAAAGGGCTAGAGAGTTCTGAAGGGTCTCATTGATAATAGCATTAATCCCATTTATGGGGACTCCACCCTGCCAACTTTTTTTTTTTTTCCAGTACGCGGGCCTCTCACCGTTGTGGCCTCTCCCATTGCGGAGCACAGGCTCCGGACGCGCAGGCTTAGCGGCCATGGCTCACGGGCCCAGCCGCTCCGCGGCATGTGGGATCTTCCCGGACCGGGGCACGAACCCGTGTCCCCTGCATCGGCAGGCGGACTCTCAACCACTGCACCACCAAGGAAGCCCCACCCTGCCAACTTTAACAATATAATAGCCAGTTATTTTACGAGCAAAACTGAGTTTATTGAGGAATAGTCAGAGGAATTGCATTTGGCGTACCATAGGCAAATCCAGAGAACAAGGAAGAGGAACTTGCTTTTATAGGGAAAGAGGGATATTTGGGAGGGGCTATAATAACTAAAGAGTCCAGCGGAAGAGCTGGGGGTCAAATCCAAAGTATGGAGGCTTCTCATTGGTTGGGCTGCTATAGTCCCTGGTTGGCTGGGCTGTCATCTGGTGGAGAGAAGTTTTCTTCCTGCTGGATAGTAAAGTAGGCAACACCTTCCTGTCTGAGATGTAGGCATAGGTCTCTTCTGTTTGGAGTTGTTGACAATACATGGCCTGTCCTGACTCCAATTTCAGCTCAGGGTTCTTTAATTAATTCCACAACCCTCATTACCTCCCAAAGGCCCACCTCCTAACACCATCACGTTGGAAGTTAAGATTTCAACATATGAATTTTGAGGAAGACACAAACACTCAGACCATAGTAGCCTTTAAAGAGGTAACTGAGGGGCTTCCCTGGTGGCGCAGTGGTTGCGAGTCCGCCTGCCGAGGCAGGGGACACGGGTTCGTGCCCTGGTCCGGGAAGATCCCACATGCCGCGGAGCGGCTGGGCCCGTGAGCCATGGCCACTGGGCCTGCGCGTCCGGAGCCTGTGCTCTGCAACGGGAGAGGCCACAACAGTGAGAGGCCCGCGTACCGCAAAAAAAAAAAAAAAAAAAAAAAAAAGAGGTAACTGAGGTTAAATGAGGTTGCAAGGGTGGGATCCTAATCAAACATGACTGGTGTCCTCATAAGAAGAAGAGATACCAAGGATGCTCATGCACAGAGAAAGGCCATGTGAGGACACAGGGAGAAGATGGCCATCTACAAGCCAAGGAGAGAGGACCCAGAGAACCAACCTGTCCTCACCTTGATCTTGGACTGCCAGCTGCCAGAACTGTGAGAACATAAATTTCTGCCATTTAAACCGTCCATTCTGTACTATTCCATTGTGGCAGCCCCAGCAGACTAATACATACAATATATCCAGAATAGGTAAATCCATAGTGACAGAAAATAAATTAGTGATTTCCAGGGGATGAGGGAAAGGGGAGGAGTGTGGAGTGATTACTTAATGGGTAATGGGTGTTTTTCTGGGGTGATGAAAAAGCTTTAAAACTAGAGAGCTGTTGGTGACACAACATTGTGGATACACTAAACGTCACTGAATTCTACACTTTAAAGTGATTAATTGCATGTTACATGAATTTCACCTCAATTTTTTTAAAGCTAAAGCATTAAAATTCAAAGACACAGGGACTTTACTGGTGGCGCAGTGGTTAAGGATCCGCCTGCCAATGCAGGGGACACGGGTTCGAGCCCTGGTCCACTGCAATGAGAGGCCCGCACACCGCAACGAAGAGTAGCCCCCGCTCGCGGCAACTAGAGAAAGCCCGCGTGTAGCAACAAAGACCCAACGCAGCCAAAAATTAATTAATTAATTTTTAAAAAATTCACAGACACAGAAAGCAGAATGGTGGCTGCCAGTGATTGGGGGAGGTGAATGGGGAGTTATTGGTTGATAGGTACAGAGTTTCAATTTGGAAAGATGAAAAGTTCTGGAGATTGATGGTAGTAATGGTTGCACAACAATGTGAATATACTTAATGCCACTGAACTGCACACTTTTAAATGGTTAAAATGGTAGATTTTATGGTATCCATACTTTACCATAGTTGTTTTTTAATGTTAAACTACAATCTTGTGTTTATCAAAGAAACCTTCATCAAAGTGAAAAGTTGAACCACATACTCTCTACTATCTTCTCAACTTTTCTGTAAAACAAAGTGTTCTAAAAAATAAAGTCTATTTTGAAAAAATAGTCAAGTCTCAATTGGGAGAAGATACTTGCAACACACATCTTAGCAAAAAAAGAGAGAGGGACTTCCCTGGTGACGCAGTGGATAAGATCCCACACTCCCAATGCAGGGGGTCCGGGTTTAATACCTGGTCAGGGAACTAGATCCCCCATGCAAGCCTCAACTGAGAGTTCACACGCCATAACTAAGTAGCCTGTATCAATCCCTGGTCAGGGAACTAGATCCCACATGCAAGCCTCAACTGAGAGTTCACACGCCACAACTAAGGAGCCTGTATCAATCCCTGGTCAGGGAACTAGATCCCCCATGCAAGCCTCAACTGAGAGTTCACACGCCACAACTAAGGAGCCTGTATCAATCCCTGGTCAGGGAACTAGATCCCACATGCAAGCCTCAACTGAGAGTTCACACGCCACAACTAAGAAGCCTGCCTGCCACAACGAGGACCTGGTGCAAATAAATAAATAAATAAATAAATAAATAAATAAATAAATAGAGAGAGAGAGAGAGAGAAAGCGAGACACAGAGAGAGAGTCCAAAATGAATGAAAAGAGAGGTCAGAGGGGAATTCCCTGGTGGTCCAGTGGTTAGGACTAGGCACTTCCATTGCTGTGGGCCTGAGTTCAATCTCTGGTTGGGGAACTATGATCCCACAGGCCACTCAGTGCAGCCAACAAAAAAAAAAGAAGAAGAAAGAAAAAAGAGAGGCCAGAGGAGAATAAGGCATGGGGGTGGGTCTTTATTCACTTTCCCCCATCCGTAGGCTCATGATCAACTTTCTTCTAACTTTCTATAAATGTTCTGCAGACTAAACTTCAAGCCCCACTTCCAACCAGACCCCTCCTGCACTAGTTTTCTATTGCTACTGTAACAAACTACCACAAATTTAGCAGTTCAAAACAACAAAGTTTATTATCACAGTTCTGAAAGTCAGCTTAGCAGGTTTCTCTGCTTTGGGTCTGACAAGGTCAAAAGCAAAGTGTTAGCTGACTGGCATCTTATCAGGAGGCTCTGGGAAGATTCTGCTTCCAGGCTCATTCAAGGTGTTGGCAGAATCTAGTTCCTAGAGGGTGTAGGACTGAGGTCCCCATGTCTTTGCTGGCTGTCGGCTGGGGGTCACCCTCAGTTCCTAGAGGCCTCTCTCTTGTCCTTTTTAAACTCTCAGATTTTCAATAATGGGCATTTTGGGACTTCCCTGCTGGTGCAGTGGTTAAGAATCTGCCTACAAATGCAGGGGACACGGGTTCAATCCCTAGTCCTGGAAGATCCCACATGCCACGGAGCAATTAAGCCTGTGTGCCGCAACTACTGAGCCTGTGCTCTAGAACCCGAGAGCCACAACTACTGAGCCCACGTGCCACAGCTACTGAAGCCTGCGCGCCTAGAGCCGGTACTCCACAACAAGAGAAGCCACCGCAATGAGAAGCCCACGCACCACAACGAAGAGTAGCCCCGGCTTACCACACCTAGAGAAAGCCCGTGCACAGCAGCAAAGACCCAACACAGCCAAAAAAAAAAAAAAAAAGACACATGCACCCCAATGTTCACTGCAGCACTATTTACAATAGCCAGGTCATGGAGGCAACCTAAATGCCCTTTGGCAGACGAATGGATAAAGAAGATGTGGTACATATATACAATGGAATATTACTCAGCTATAAAAAAAAGAAACGGGTCATTTGTAGAGACGTAGATGGATCTATAGACTGTCATGCCAAGTAAAGTAAGTCAGCAAGAGAAAAACAAATATTGTATATTAACGCATATATGTGGAACCTAGATAAATGGTACAGATGAACCGGTTTCCAGGGCAGAAATAGAGACACAGATGTAGAGAACGAACGTATGGACACCAAGGGGGGGAAGTGGCGGGGGTGGTGGTGGTGGTGGGATGAATTGGGAGATTGGGATTGACATGTATACACTAATATGCATAAAATGGATAACTAATAAGAACCTGGTGTATAAAAAAAATAATTAAATAAAACTAAAAATTTCAAAAAAAAAAAAAGAGTTGTGAGTTCAGTTTTATTTGGGGACCTTACTGAGGACTATAGCCTGGGAAACAGTCTCTCAGATGGCTCTTGAGGATCTGCTCCAAAGAGGCAACAGAGGAGCCAGGCTATATACGAATTTTTTTTGCTGGAAAAAAACCATGTTTCAAATATCAAAAGATTACCGCTAATCACAAAGAAAGAGACATCTCAAGTTAATGACTTCAGTGCTTTTCTGTGCATGGAAAGATGCAAGAATCTGAGGTGAATGAAATTTTTCCTTAGATACGTATCTGAACTATCTCGGGGATGGTATGTCCAAAGCACAAAATCCTTTCTATTTTTCCATCCCGAATTCCTCTCAGGGCACACCACAGTGAGGTGAGGGGGCAACCACAGTGGCTAATGGCTTGATCCTTGTATTAACAGAACTGGAATGGCAGACAACATTTTTTTTGTTTACATGATCCACTGGAAAACTGAGGCCCAAGTCCACAGCACTTGTGCAAGCAGGGCCCCCCCAGACACACAATCTTTTTTTTTTTTTAAATACTCTTCTGTAATGTGATTATTTATTTATTTATGTATTTATTTATTTATGGCTGTGTTGGGTCTTCGTTTCCGTGCGAGGGCTTTCTCTAGTTGTGGCAAGCGGGGGCCACTCCTCATCGCGGTGCGCGGGCCTCTCACTGTCACGGCCTCTCTTGTTGTGGAGCACAGGCTCCAGACGCACAGGCTCAGTCGTTGTGGCTCACGGGCCTAGTTGCTCCGCGGCATGTGGGATCTTCCCGCACCGGGGCACGAACTCGTGTCCCCTGCATCGGCAGGCGGACTCTCAACCACTGCGCCACCAGGGAAGCCCCCAATCTTTTTTTTTAATGGATCATAAATTTTATTTCAAAATGTAAACATCGCTAAACACGCATATACGTTAAAACAATAAAATTTACAATTTAGTTTATATTTTTTCTTTTTGCACAGGACATCATTACAATTTAGAATCTATGCCTTACAAAATACATACAAAGTTTTATCCGAGCAAGCCAAGGCCAGACTGGGAACTGTACAACTGTAATACTTCACTGTAGCGATCCAGGATAGATGAAACATGGCCTTCTGAAGCATGGTGTGGTGCTGGTTAAAAAACAACAACAACAAAAAAGTTCCTACAGAAAAGGAAAACGTGCGCTGGATGCAAATGGTCTTGGACCCTTGGATTCTACCTTGGGATTTTGGCAAACAATTCCAGAGAAGCTCCATCAATGGCTTTGAGAGGAGGAGGGGCCCTTTGTGCAGAGTCCCGGGGCGGCCAAGACCCCGCGTGCACCCAGCCCACGCACACAGCCATCCCCGGCCCCCCAGGAGCCACAGCGGCCCGCGCCCGATAACCTCCATCTGCTCAGGACAGCGACGCCTTCAGCCCTCAGGGTCCTGGGCACTTGGCGCAAGGGACTCCCCAAGGTGAGGCGAGGCGAGGGAGCAAAGCCTCCCAACCACACACCCAGACAGGCACCCGGACCCAGGAATGGACGCCTGCCCCCGGGTGTCTGAGCCACACTGGGAAGTGGCCCCTGGAGGGCAGGCTAGGGAGGGAAGGGTACAGCCTGGGACAGGTGCCCCAGGGCTGAGTGGGAGAGACGGCCTCCACCCAGATCTGTGGTTGCCCGGCAGGCATTCAGCTTGGTTCCCAAACGAGCACATGTAGCAGCCTGTCGCCACGTCACTAGGAAGACGGCCCGAGCCCTGGGAGAAAGCTGCTCGTGCGGCCTCGCCGGCCCCCAGGCGTCCTGTGTCCCCGACAGGGAATGCGTGGGCACACGATCTTTAGTGTTACCGTGTCTAGGGGCCACGGGGCGAGAACACGAACTTATCACTCATCCCTGACACACAGGGTGGTTAGAGCTCTCCTCGCAGACATTAGTTTGGTAACGAGATTTCGCTTTAATAAACTCTCCCTGAGGACCCGCTCCGTGCCAGGTGGCTAGGGCTGAGGCGCCAAATCAACCTTTGCTTTGGGGAGTTCAGTGAGGTGGGGAAGGCAGGCAGCCGGCAGCTTCGCAGCCCTTGGTCACAGTGTCTGGTGTAACTCAGTACTTCTGGTGTGGAAAAATCACTATCACAACTCAAGAGTTAAAATCCATGCCCTCAAGACCCAAGGGAAAGGCCGTGACCGGGAAACGGGAAGAGCGGTGACAACGGCACAACCGCCCCCTCCCGCGGGCACGCGCCAGCTCAGTGTTTCCACCCGGGGCGTGGCCGTAAAAGGGTCCCGGCGTGTCGTGAAAGGGGTTGCAAAGCAACAGAGCGCCGGCCCACGGGGCGGGGGCCATTTTGGGTGTGGCTTTCGCGGCTTTCAGGCGAAAAGCAAAGCTTTATCAAAAACAAACAAAACTCAAAAACCTGTTGCCCGCTACAGCGGCGCTTCGCGGAGCTCAGCCCCGCGCCCAGCGCTCGCGGTCGGCCGGCTGCCTTCCCGGGGACGGTGAGCGGGCCTCGAGGCCGCGGGACGGTGGCGGCGCGAGGCGGCCCGTGGACGCGGAGCGGGAACGTGCGCCCGACGACGCCTGGGAAAGGTTCCAAGGCCCCGCGCTCCACGTCTCCCGGCCGCCCGCCGGGGCGTCGCCGTCCGCGAGCGCGAGCACGTGCGCGCGCATCTGAAGGCGCGCCGGCTGCGGGAGAGGGAGGTGGGGGTTTCGGAGGCCCGCGCCCGGGACCGCGCCCGGGACCCCGCCCGCAGTGCGGCGCCGCGGCGGAAGAGAGGGTGGTGAGGCTGTGCGAGGAGGTGGAGGAGGCGGAGGAGGCGGAGGCGGTGGAGGCCGCGCTGACGGCGAGGAGGGCCGCGGAGCTGCAACGGCGGATGCACGGGAGCGGGTGTGACTGACCACGCGGGGGCGGGTGGGCCCCGGCCCGCGGTGGGGAGGGGAACCCGGCTCGCCCGGCATCGCAGCCTCCGCGCTGGGCGGCGGGGGCGGAACAAGGATAATACCCCGCTCAGCTTCTCGCTTAGATATCGTTTTATTTTTTTTAACGTTGGCAATTAGAAGAAAATGATTTGATATGTTGTTGTGAACCGTAAAGACCCTTTCTAGTAAAATATTTGCATAGTGTGGACCACCTCAGTCGCTGGGGTGAAAACCCCGGCCGTAGGGCCAAAAAAAAGAAGAGGGGGCGCCTTAGAGACCGGCTGCGATGCGCCTGCACCGTCTCAGATGACCTTAGGGCAAGTGGTCGCATTTTGCACGGGTGGTCGCGGTTGCTTGTTTGCCTCCTCGGTATGAGAGTCTTAGAATTTACGTCGTGTTGATGAACTTACCCCGCTCGTACTCTCGATTATCAGCTGATGGACTCCGTTCAGCTGGTAAGGAGGATGATTGCTTGGAGAGGCTGAAACCAAGAGTCTTTCGTTTTCTCTCCCTACGTTTCTTTCTGCGTTTTCGCCCTGTTAGACACTAAATCTCCAGTACTAGTATGGTAGATGGTTTCAGTATTATATTGTCATATGTGGATTTTGACTGTTAGGTGCATTCAGCTTGGAAAAGACAGCTTTTAAGTAAATGCCGTTACGTAAAGGAACAGGAACAGGGCCTAGATTGTAAACTGCTGTGTGGTCCTATTTTTGATACTGTGATTTTATTGTATTTTTAAGGTTTGCAAGTATACTGTTGTGCTTTGCTGTTTTTTAATGCTTCCTGGAATTTGGGACCCAAGAAACAGACTTGAAGTCAGAGTTCTGCAAGAAAGAATGGGGCTTCCCTGGTGGCGCAGTGGTTGAGAGTCAGCCTGCCGATGCTAGGGGACACGGGTTCGTGCCCCGGTCCGGGAGGATCCCACATGCCGCGGAGTGGCTGGGCTCTTGAGCCACGGCCGCTGAGCCTGCGCTTCCGGAGCCTGTGCTCCGCAACGGGAGAGGCCACAATAGTGAGAGGCCCGCGTACCGCAAAAAGAAAAAAAAAAGAAAGAAAGAAGACACTACTACTTGGCTGCAGCTGCCGAAGCAAGAATCCAAACCCCAATCAAGGGTGTGGATGCCGCTACTTTGGATAAGATTGAGAAGGCCCAGAGGGCTGCTGGGCACGCCGAGTGATGGTGTGTGAATTTTGGGATTTTGCAGTCCAGCACATCAGCGGAGGGGAGCTGTGTTGTTTTGGTTTTCTTTGTTTGTCTGGTTTTTCAGAATTATAATTTTTCTGTGGCATGTTAACTGGTGTACATCTTGTAACCTGTCTGGTGAGTAACCTGAAATAGGGGATGAGTTCTAGGTACTACATGTGTTTGCTGACTTTGGGCTAAAATTATTTCATATGGTATAATTATGGTTTGAGGGGCTTCTCTGCCACAGATGCATGTGACCTCTGCAGAAGCCTGGCAGGGTTGGGGAGGAAAGCATGGAGCTGGCCACGGTAGGCCCCAAACTGATAGTAGGAGGCATCTTCCAGGTTTAGATGATGTCCAGGCTAGGTCATCAGAGCAGACCTCACAGGGATTGAGGTCAGAGCTCTAGCTTGTTATGATGAAGTTCATTGGCTCGGAAAAACAAATGCTGAAAGCCAGTTTTTAGAGTCTTTGTGCAAATGACCAAAGCCATTGAGTTGGTCAAGAAAAGTTGAGATATATAAACTTTTTTCGGAATGAAAGTGTCTCCTTGATTGTTGTCATTGTCAAAAGGAGGTCAGATACTTCTGATTTGGGAAATGTGTTCAAATTGAGTGCCCCCAGGTCCTGGGGAACATCAGGAAACAAAGTGCTTGTACACTTGGATCTCATATTCATAAGAAACTTAAAACAGTGCCTGACTGTAGTAAGGCGGGGGAGAAATAACACCGATAGTGGTAAGTTCTGTAGAAAAAGCAAGAAGGGGGCTCTGGAAGATAGGGTGCTGGGGACCCACTGCTGTCTTATAGAGGATGGTCAGGTGACATCTCTGATATAGTGACATCTGGGCAAAGATGGGTGTGTGGAATATACACAGGATTATCTAGGGAAAGAACACTCCAGGCAGGCAGGACAAGCAGGGCAGAGAGGCGAGGAACAGCCTGAGCCCCGAGTGGTGTGGGACAAAGCAGTAGACAGTGGGTCAGAAGGAGCAGTTTGGGAAGCAGTTTGAGGGTTTAACCAGAGGAGTGACAGGATCTGACAACATGCGCAGAGGCTGTCCGGCTGCTTTGTTGAAAATTGATCACTGTGAGTAGAGCAAGGGTGAGAGTGAGGGAAGCAGCCCACGGAGAGCTGGGGCACTTGGGGGCGGACTGGTCGCTGCGGGCGCGGGCACGTGTGTGGACTGCGTCCTGAAGGCAGTGCAGATGGGATATGCTGAGGGCCTGGGTGTGGATGTGCGAGGATTCGACCATGGTTCTGGGCCTCATGGCCTGAGCGCCTGTTTAGGGCGGTCATGTCATTTGTCAAACCGAGGCAGTTTTTAAAGTGAAAGGTGTTGGGAACTCCCTGGCAGGCCAGTGGTTAGGTCTCCAAGCTTTCACTGCAGAAAGCACGGGTTTGATCCCTGGTTGGGGAACTAAGACCCCACAGGCCGCGAGGCACAGTGAAAAATGGGGAAAAAAGAAAACAAAAGAGAGTGAAGGGTGGCCCTAGTAGTAATTAGTGTGGGATCATAAGTGTAAACCAGGACAGCTGAAGGCATCGAAGAGGTTTGGATACCCCGTGTTTGTGCTGTGGTGGGAGCACTGAGGAGAGAGTCACCTGAGCATCGGGGAGTCTGAGGGGAAAAAGCTTTCAGACCCAAGGACTCTTGGTCTGGGCCTGGAAGCATGGGCACAACTGCCCAGGCCCAGGGACTAAGGGTACAGTACTGACCCTGGGATCCGTAGGCAGGTAGAAGCGTGGCATGGTGGGGAGGGCTTTGGGGTGTTGTGAGAGAACAGGGAGGCAATGAGGGACGTAGGAAACGTGGTTGTGGAGGTCTTCATATGGCTTTGAAGAGTTTAAACTTGATTCTGTGTGTGTCCATGCTTCTCCACCTGGGGTCTTGTGTTCTGGGCTGTACCTAGATGCGCTGTAGGGAACCTGTTGCCAAGGAATATATTGATGCATTCTGAATAGTCAACTTACTTGAATGTTTGACAGAAAAAGTATTTTTTTAATTTTTAAAATGACACACCACTGGCTAAAGAAGTTTCCCACTTGGAGCTACTTCTTGCCCTGTCCTGAGCCTCTGGAGCAATGCTGATATTCAAACTTAAAGCGCATCTGAACCCCTGGGGTCTTGTTAAAATGCAGATTCTAATCCTATAGTTAAGGACCTGACTTAGGCATTTCTCACAAGCTCCCAAGTAATGGCATTGCTGCTGGTTCAGGTACCACGCTTCTGGTAGCAAGGCCTTCTGAAGTTAAGGGTGGTTTGCTGAAAACTTTTGAGAAGCAGAGTAATGGAGACCCATGGAAAGGTTTGAGCAGGTCAACAACACTTTCCTGTTTGTGGTTTAGAAGATGCAAATATGGTCGCGGAAAATGGACAGGGCAGGGGTGTGCAGTGAAGGTGGAGGTGTTACTGCTGTAATTGCACAGAAGGGAAATGAAGGCCTGACCCACCTCCCTGCCCTAACTTCCTTTGCCTGCTTGTGATGTCTGTCAGAATTGGAACTGCAGCCACCAGTTTCAGATCCATCCCGCCCCCAAAGTCTGTCATCCTTGCTTAGTGAAAGGGTGATTGTGTCTGGTGCCATGGGTTACGCAGTGAATAATACCAGGGACCATTGTGAATGCAGCCAAACAGGGCTGGGGGTGCCAGAGTTGAGGACTGAGGGTCTGCACGTCCCCTCTCTAGGAGCCCTACTCTCCATGGTCCCTGTCCTGGCCAGACAGTAGGTGATGGTGCAGCAGTGTCAAGTGGAAAAGGGCAACGGGTGGAAATACGGGGAATTCTTTGTGAGTCCCTATCTTTGATATGGTGTCTGTGGAGGCAAACATGCTTTTAATTCAAAGAAATACATTTCCTTTCTTTAATAAGTGGTAATTGGGATTGTTACCTTTGCTTTCAGCAAACTCATGAAGGGGGAAATCAGTCTTAGGATATGAGTGGCATGGGATAGGTCAAATTCAAAGATCACTCAAGGGGCCAAAAGTGAAAACAGCATTGATCCTGTTTCTGCTGTTACCCCCCGAGCTGAGTTCCTATACCTGCTGGCCAATAACAGGATATTGGGTGTGTGAAATGAGAAGCAAAAGTCTGTATTAACAAGAGTCTACTTGGGATCAGGCACTTAACATACCTTACCTCATTTTCACACATTTCAGGGGTCATTTTATTATCCTTGTTGTTCGGGTGGGGAAACTTGGGCTGAAAAAACTCTCAGGAACTTGCCCGGGAGCTTGCCGGAGCTATTTCCATAACATCAGCTGGTACCTGGCACACCTCTGCCTCTTGTCTCAGCAACCTGGTCTTCAGCAGTTTTCTAAACAGCAGTCCACGATGCTGAGCGCTCTGTAGAGGGATGCAGCAGTGAGCATAGGTTGGCCTCGAGGATGTTTGGAATAGGCCATGATGGACCCCGTCTAGGCTGAGGAGAAGTGTGAGGAATCCCTGGGGCTCAGTGGGATTAGGGAGCCCAAATACAGGCGTCCCTCCTTCTACTGAGGTCCCACGTTCCAGGTGTCTGCTGAGTCTCCAACAGACACTGACCAGCTCGTTTCATAGAGTGCATTTGCTTATGTATTTGTTCAGTTATTCATTCAGCAAATATTTTGCTGGCGATGTACTAGGTCCACGGGACACCGCCAAACAGTTGGTTCCCTAGTGAGTCACTGACCCGTTCATTCGCACACTGGAATATATATGGAAGAGCTAATATGTGCTAGATGTTGTAGCCCCAACTCTACCACAGCTGCCGCCTTCAAAGGGCTTGTACCATAGTGGGTGAGACGGCCAGTTTAACAGACCCTGCCACAGTGAGTGAGAAGTGCTGAGACTGAGGAAGTGGAGGGGGTGGGGAACAGGAAGGCAGCATTTAACCCATCCAGGGCGTGGGGAAGGCTCTAGATGATGGAAGCTGTATGGAGAGGTGGGCAGGGGAGAGGAGGTGTGTGGAAGGTTCCAATCTGACTGGCCCCCATCTCTCAGTACAGAACTGCTGAGGCCTCTGCATCTGGGTGTTTCGTCAGCTAAGTTAGTCCCTTGGACAAAGGCATTTTGGGTCTTGGGCACCATGATGGTGAACTGGTGACAACCAGGTGCATGAAATTTGCACCTTGGGACCCAAGGGCAGTATCTGCTGTCTGAGCCCAGCAGGAGAGAAGATGCTCAGGGGAAGAGCTCCTGACTCAGCTGACGGTACAGCAGACAGTGGATGGTGCAGAAGGCATGGGTTGGGGTCGGAGAGCCAGTTCCACTCTTGGCTCTGCCACTTGCTTATTAATGTGTCACTTCGGACAAGTGACGATCTCTTTCTGAGCCAAAAAAAAATGATGGTTTTGCGCTGTCTTGTCTTTGAGCTTTCTTGGGGAGTTGGCATTCCATTTGTTCGAGATTCCTGTAAAGTAACCAGCCACCTCGTGGACAATTTTAGCCCTGCCCCTTGAGGCGGAGCTTGGAGAACAGGTGTCTCAGGCCCTTTCATAGTCTCTCGGGAATTTATTTTTATGGTCCAGCTACACTGGGACTTCCAAATAGGTTCTGTATTTGGACTCAGAGTTTTGTTAGGTGACAGAAGATGCCTGGGTTCCAGGGAGACCCTGAGACATTCTCTCCAACTGGAAAAAGGCTACTGGACAAATGCCGCCCTATGGTCATCTGGTAATACCCATGACATCATTCTTGGTTAGATAAAGGCATCCTGAACTTGGGGCGGGCTGCACATTCTTACCATTTATTCAGTGTCCTGTACGTCACACCCATTTCACCCACATTCTTTACCTCCCACAGCCATAGTTGCATAAATACTCAGAGAAGAATGAATGAAGAGTTCCTTAATGTGGCCCCTTAAATCATCCCTGTTTGATGTCCCAAGTCTTCTTACCTGCCTGAGCAGTCAGTCACGCAGGGAGAGGCTTTGTGGTGGTCACCTGCTCTAGTGGTGGATTTGTCTATCTCTCATTGCAGGTCTGTCAATGTTTTTTGGGTTTTTTTTTTTTAGTTTTTATATTTATTTTTTTGGCTGCGTCGGGTCTTCATTGCTGCACGCTGGCTTTCTCTAGTTGCGGTGAGCAGGAGCTACTCATTGTGGTGGCTTCTCATTGCAGAGCATAGGGTCTAGGCGCGCGAACTTCAGTAATTGTGGCTCGCGGGCTTCAGTAGTTGTGGCTCGCGGGCTCTAGAGCACAGGCTCAGTAGTTGTGGTGCACGCGCTTAGTTGCTCCGTGGCATGTGGGATCTTCCTGGACCAGGGCTCGAACCCGTGTCCCCTGCATTGGCAGGCGGATTCTTAACCACTGTGCCATCAGAAAAGTGCAAGGTCTGTCAGGTTTTTGTTTGTTTGTTTGTTTTTAAAGACACTTCTGGTTTTTTTTTTTAATTTATTTTTGGCTGCCTTGGGTCTTCGTTGCTGCGCACAGGCTTTCTCTAGTTGCAGCGAGCGAGGTCTACTTTTCATTGCTGTGCACGAGTTTCTCATTGCAGTGGCTTCTCTTGTTGCAGAGCACGGGCTCTAGGCGCATGGGCTTCAGTAGTTGTGGCCGCACGGGCTCAGCAGTTGTGGCTCGCGGGCTCTAGAGCGCAGGCTCAGTAGTGGTGAGCACATTTATCCACAAAAAGATATATAGAAGATGGGACTTCCTTGGTGGCACAGTGGTTAAGAATCCACCTGCCAATGCAGGGGACACGAGTTCAAGCACAGGTTAAGCCCTTGTGCCACAACTACTGAGCCTGCACTCTTGAGCTAAAACTACTGAGCCCACGTGCCACAACTACTGAAGCCCACGCCCGTAGAGCCCATGCTCTGCAACAAGAGAAGCCACCGCAATGAGAAGCCTACACACCACAGCAAAAAGTGGCCCCCGCTCGCCGCAACTAGAGAAAGCCCTCATGCAGCACCGAAGATCCAGTGCAGCCAAAAATATAAATAAATAAATTTATTTATTTTAAAAAAGATATAGAGAAGAATATTCATAGGCGCTTTTTATAATAGCCCTAAAGCTAAAACAACGTAAATGTTTATCAGCCAGAGAATAAATAAATAAAACAAATAAATTGTAGTATATTCCTTCAATGGTAGATTAATTGTCTGTTGCTGCATAACAGATTACCCCCAAATTTAGCAGCTGAAAACAACAGATATTTATTATCTCACATAGTTTCAGCTTAGGACATTTAATTAGGCTGCAGTTATCGCTGGGCTTGAATGGGGTTGGAGGATCCACTTCCTGTTGTTACTGGAAGGAGGCTGTTTTTTGCTGGCTATTGGTAAAAGACCTCAGTTCCTTGCTATGTAGTTTCTCAATAGATGTCCACAAGAAGTCAGAGCAAGCAATTGGAGAGAAAGAGATGAGACAGGCTGGGACCTGGGACCCTTTGCTGCTGTGTGCACACCTGGGCAGACATCTCCAACAACAAAATACAAAGAAAAGTAACTGCGTGTCCTGCCAATGCAGGGGACATGGGTTTGAGCCCTGGTCCGGGAAGATCCCACATGCTGTGGAGCAGCAAAGCCTGTGTGCCACAACTACTGAAGCCCACACGCCTAGAGCCTGTGCTCTGCAACAAGAGAAGCCACCGCAGTGAGAAACCCAAGCACCACAGTGAAGAGTAGCCCCCACTCGCCGCAACTAGAGGAAGCCCGCGCGCAGAAATGAAGACCCAACACAGCCCCCCAAAAATAATTAATTAATTAAAAAAAAAAACTGCATGCATGTGCAGTTGGGGCAAATTATGGACAACAAGATACAAAAAGACCGAAAACCCAACTGCCAATTCTGAAGAGCCGGGAGCAAAAGCAGGGTACTGAGCATGCCCCCTGCACTCAACCCCACATAAGGGGTGGGCAAACCTCCTAAGCCACCCCTCCAGCTGACCCCAGGACACACCTCTACCCTCACCCCATATAAGGAAGCAGCTCGCCCCCCGCTGCACCCCCGGGGAGCGAGCAAGGGAACTTGTTACTTGTTCTCTCTCCCTACTGCTGCAGCAGGAAACTTAACGAAGCCTTGCCTGAATTTCTTATCTGGCCTCTTAATCAATTTCTATAGATCAAGGAGGCCAAGAACCCTGGTGAGTAACAATAACACAACTCCTCTTACGACCTAATCCCGAAGTCACACACCACCACTTCTGCGTTTTTCTATTTATTACGAACAAGTCACTATGTCCAGTACACACTCAACAGGAAGGAATATGCAAGAGTGTGAACAACAAGAGATGGAGATCATTGGGGCTCATCTTGAAGGCTGGCTACCACAGTCTGCTCTCTGGCCACTAACGATTCATGTCCCTCCAACATGCAAGCCACACCCCCACCCAAAGGCCCCAAAAGTTACATTCTATTGTAGCAGCATCTCCAAGTCCAAATTTTGCTCTGTAGGTCAGATGTGGATCAGCCGTCATGATCGTAGTTTCTTAAATCCAGCACCTAGACTACAGTTCGACTTGATCTGTAGAACTTTAAAACTAAAGAGACAAGTTATATGCCCCTGACACATCCAATATACAGTTGTGGGACAGGCATAGGATAACCGTTACAAACATTCCTATTCAAATAAGGGGCGAAATGGGAGGCACAAAGGAGTCACTGGGGCGCAGTAATTCTGCAGTTCAGTCTCAAAGTCTACGAATAACTCTCCATGGCTCTCAGCTCTATCATCTGGGCTCTTGGTTCCGCCCTTTGAATCATACTTCCTTTTTCATGATAGGTAGTATGTATTTACAGATGAGTAATTTCCTCAGCCTGCTTCATGCTCTAGAAACTTGGGGTGTCCAAAGGCGTTTCATTTTGTACCATCTCTGTCCCTTCTAGCTGCAGTGTTTCTTCTAATATGATGGTCTTAAAATACTTCATAGGTTTCCTGTGAATCTCATTGGGGTTCACTCTATTAGGCAAAAGTCCCAAAGACCCTATTGTTTGAGAGGCTCTGAGAGGCACATCTTTTATCTCTTTAAAGAGTTGTTATTCTGGGGCTTCCCTGGTGGCACAGTGGTTGGGAATCCGCCTGCCAATGCAGGGGACACAGGTTCGATCCCTGGTCGATCCCGGGAAGATCCCACATGCTGTGGAGCAGCTAAGCCTGTGAGCCACAACTACTGAGCCTGCATGCTGCAACTACTGAAGCCTGTGTGCCCAGAGCCCGTGCTCCACAACAAGAGAAGCCACCACAGTAAGCTGCTCACCGCAACTAAGAGTAGCCCCCACTCGCTGCAACTAGAGAAAACCCGCGTGCCTCTCTGATTTCTAAGTTTTCCCATTCAACCCATAATGATTGAGCAACTGGAAAATGGGAGGAAATTTTTTAGACAAAGATGATGTTTTCTTATTTAACAATAAATTGGGCAATCAAAGGGGAGGGGGTTTGATGAATTACAATTACTTTTAGGACAGGACAAGAAAAAAATTTTAAATACAGTTCTCTCTCTGCCTATGTGGGCCACTATCCCTCTTTAGTGTGCATTGTGCATCTACATTATACAGTAACAAGATTCCCTTAGAAGACGCAGGAGTGCCTGCTTGCCAAAAAAACAAAACAAAACAAAACAAAAAACAATTTTCTCCTGGCATTAGCGAGGGAACTCCTTAGGAGAAAACATTCCTTTCTCAATCCTGTAAGGCAGGGGTCCCCAACCCTACCGGTCCTTGGCCTGCTAGGAACCGGGATGCACAGCAGGAGATGAGCGGCAGGCCGGTGAGCGAAGTGTCGCTTGCCACTACCCGCCGCTCCCTGTCTCTCCCCGTCGCTCGTGTTACCACCTGAACCATCCCACGCCCCCGTCCGTCTCCCATGAAACCGGTCCCTGATGCCCAAAAGGTTGCGGACCGCTGCCGTTAGGCGTCATGATGACCCACTGCTTGCCTTGCACGTGCAGATCTGGGCTATGTAAAACGTCAGTATGTTACTTTGATGTATAATCCTTTGTCTCAAAACCATATAATTGTGCTTTGACCTCTAAAAGGTGGAACAGTTCTCAGAGCTTTCTGAAAGACTGTCTCCCAGGTTATAATCCTCAGGTTGGCTTGAATAAAATTTTCCATTTCTTTCTTTGATTGACTGTTGATTAAGAGGTATTTTACAGTCACAACTCCTTGTTTTTTTCTGGCAGTACCCTGGATTTGATCTTTACTATAAAGCTATTTTTAATTGTTTCTTTTTTTAAAAGATTTTTTTGATGTGGCCCATTTTTAAAGTCCCGTCACAATATTGCCTCTGTTCCACGCCTTGGGGTTTGTTTGTTTGTTTGTTTTGGTACGTGGGCCTCTCACTGTTGTGGCCTCTTCCGCTGCGGAGCACAGGCTCCGGACGCGCAGGCTCAGCGGCCATGGCTCACGGGCCCAGCCGCTCCGCGGCATGTGGGATCTTCTAGGACCGGCGCACGAACCCGTGTCCTCTGCATTGGCAGGCGGACTCTCAACCACTGCGCCACCAGGGAAGCCCCTGGCTTTTTTTTTTTTTTTTTTTTTTTTTGACCACAAGGCATGCGGGATCCCAGCTCCCCAACCAGGGATCGAACCTGCACCCCCTTCATTGGAAGGTGAAGTCTTAACCACTGGACCGCCAGGGAAGTCCCTAATATTGTTTCTTTATTTTAGCCACCTGGAGAGGCTGAGAACTTTCAAAGTCATCAAGAATATCAAAGTTTGGGAATTCCCTGGCGGTCCAGTGGTTAGGACTCTGCCTTTCCATTGCAGGGGGCACAGGTTCGATCCCTGGTCGGGAAACTAAGATCCCACGAGTCGCGCGGCCAAAAAAAAAAAAAAAAAATCAAGGTTTAACAAACCTTCCTTTTGCTTATCTCACTTCTCTTTCATTTAACTATAAACAGCAAGAAGAAACTAGGGACAGCAGCCGGGAGACCGTCATGGTTCCTGGACATGTTCTATATCTTGACCTGGTTGGAGGTTATGTGGTTGTATGGATATGTAAAAAATAATCAGTATGTACACTTAAGATACACAAACTTTATTGTATTCCTGTTACACGTTCTTATTTATTTTTGGCTGCATTGGGTCTTCGTTCCTGCGCGTGGGCTTTCTCTAGTTGCAGCGAGCAGGGACTGCTCTTTGTTGCGGTGCACAGGCTTCTCATTGCGGTGGCTTCTCTTGTTGTGGAGCACGGGCTCTAGGCGCGCGGACTTCAGTAGTTGTGGTATGTGTGATCAGCAGTTGTGGCTCGCGGGCTCTAGAGCGCAGGCTCAGTAGTTGTGGCGCACGGGCTTAGTTGCTCCGCATCATGTTGGATCTTCCCGGACCGGGGCTCAATCCCGTGTCCCCTGCATTGGCAGGCGAACTGCGCCACCAGGCAAGTCCCAACACGTTGCGTTTTTTTTTTTCCCCCCCCCCAACACGTTCATGTTTTTTTCCGACACGCTCTGAGCGTGAGCACCTCTGCGCGGACAGCGCCGCGCGCGTGCATGAGCGTTCCGACGCTGGAAGCAGAGATGGGTGCGCGGGCCAGAGGAGGCCAGTAGCAAGGGCGGGTTGCGTGCGTGTACGTGCTCGCGCAGAGGCCGGAAGTAGTGCTGCGTCCGCAGAGGCCGGAAGCGGGGTTGGCGTTCCGGGTCAGTTGCGAGCCATGGAAGGTTTTGCGGAGGGCTGCAGGCTGCCGTGCGAGGGGCCGGCCGAGGAGGCCGAGCCCCAGGTGGCGGCCTGGAGCGGGGACAGCGGTAACGTGTCCCAGAGCCACAGCAGCGCGTCGGTGCTGTGGGAGGATGAGGGCCCGGAGTCGGGCGCGCCCAGCCGGGACCTGCCGCTGCTGCGCCGCGCCGCCGCGGGCTACGCCGCCTGCCTGCTTCCTGGCGCGGGGGCGCGGCCCGAGGTCGAGGAGCTGGACGCGAGCCTGGAGGACCTACTCACCAGGGTGGACGAGTTTGTGGGCATGCTGGACATGCTGCGCGGCGACTCCTCCCACGTGGTCAGCGAGGGCGTGCCTTGCATTTACGCGAAGGCCACCGAGATGCGGAGAGTGTACAGCAAGATCGACCGGCTGGAGGCCTTCGTCAGGATGATCGGCGCCAGTGTAGCCAGTCTGGAGGAGCAGGTCTCCAGGGCGGAGGCCGAGCTGGGGACGTTCCCCAGTACGTTCAGGAAACTCCTGCGCACAATTAACGTGCCCTCCTTCTTTAACAAGGCGCCCTCCAGCAGGTCCCAGGGGACCAGCTACGAACCCCCCGTCGTGTTTCGAACCGAAGACCACTTTCCTTGTTGCAGCGAAAGACCTCAGGTCTGAGTCCGCGGGACAGCGCTGCGAGAGGACGGGTCTGAAATTCTCTCGAGTAGTAATCAAATCATTTGAAAATCCTGTTACTAGACATACATGATGTTGGAGTATGGAATTGTAAAGTTTATTTTTTGCACACTTGATTTCTCAGTATCTTCATCATTTCACGAAGGATGTGTGATTTTCTACGTCTTCCGGTTCAAACTTGAAACTTCAAAGCTGCTTGGTGGGGGGCATCGGGGAAGCAAAACGAATGAACTTACCTGGGCACTGTGGCAGAACTGTTATTTTTATGGATTTTACAGCTCAACTAATAGTATTACCTTTTCAAGATTTGTATATTTGTATACCGTTAGGAAAACTGAGCCTTTAAAGCCTTGTTAATTCGATCCTAATAGTGATTCAGTTTTCAATAGCTTACTTCTAGGATGGTAAATTATTTAAAATTATATTAAACTTTCCATATAATGGATTGCAAACCGAAGGAAATTATACAATTTCTGAGAAAACGTATTGATTTATTGCAACTCATTCTGAAGTTTTTTTTTGAAAGTATGACCTCACAGTCTTAGTTTGTCCATAGCAAACGTGTCTATATATGATTCCCAACGTTTGGTTTATAATTAATATCAATAAAAAATTTAAATTTTATTGGAAAGGGTTTCCATCTGAAAAGGACTGTACGTATTTTCCTTTTTGCTTGTTTGAAAATAGACACGTTGAGTATCTGATTTTAGGAGTGGGATAAAGGTAGTTCACAGCATTAAATATTTATTTCTTCTCAGAGTGAATAGTTAAATTATTTGTGTGGTAATATGACTGGTATTAGGATTTTGTTCTTTCACCCTGACGACGTGGAATCTTAAAGATCCCTTGCAGGTACAACAGGCTTTGATCTTGATTTTAATCTGTTTTATAAGGTGGTCCTCCTAGGTAGTAGAACTCAAGCATAGAGCTTAGGTTGCTTTTGTGTCATTTATCATAGATCTTTGAGGTTTGTAAAGTAGGTATATTCTCACCTGTGTATTGTGAAAAATCTGATTGTGTAATCTCCGACCTTAGCTTTCATGGACCTTCTGTGTCACACATTTATATATATATATTTTTTAATTTATTTTATTTGTTTTTGGCTGCGTTGGGTCTTCGTTGCTTTGCGCAAGCTTTCTCTAGTTTCGGCGAGTGGAGGCTACTTTTCATTGTGGTGCGCGGGCTTCTCATTGTGGTGGCTTCTCTTTTAGCAGAGCACGGGCTCTAGGTGCGTGAGCTCAGTAGCTGTGGCTCTAGAGCGCAGGCTCAGTAGTTGTGGCGCACGGGCTTAGTTGCTCCACGGCATGTGGGATCTTCCCGGACCAGGGCTCAAACCCGTGTCCCCTGCATTGGCAGGCAGATTCTTAACCACTGCACCACCAGGGAAGTCCCACACATTTACATTTTTTATTCAGGTTGTTCACTGATTACAAATTAAAGAACTCCTGAATTTAGAAGTGGAAAGAACAGGTAACGTACATTAAGTATTTGGCGACTGCTGGGTACCTACTGTAAGTAATTAGTATATGCCTATTGCATATTCACTGAATATGAAAATAGTTTCCTTACATAACGTGTATTACTAAAATGGTTTTTTAATTTGTGGTTAATATTAAAAAAGTAGTTAGGGGGCTTCCCTGGTGGCACAGTGGATTAAAATCCGCCTGCCAATGCAGGGGACACAGGTTCGATCCCTGGTCTGGGAAGATCCCACATGCCGCGGAGCAACTAAGCTATGCGCCACAACTACTGAGCCTGCGCTCTAGAGCCCGAGAGCCACAACTGCTGAGCCCGCATTGCTGCAACTACTGAAGCCCACGCGCCTAGAGCCTGTGCTCCGCAGCAAGAGAAGCCACCACAGTGAAAAAGCCCGCGCACCACAATGAAGAGTAGCCCCCGCTCGCTGCAACTAGAGAAAGCCCGCACGCAGCAACGAAGACCTGACACAGCCAAAAAAAAAAAGTACTGGGGCTTCCCTGGTGGCGCAGTGGTTGAGAATCTGCCTGCCAATGCAGGGGACAGGGGTTCGAGCCCTGGTCTGGGAAGATCCCACATGCCGCGGAGCAACTAGCCCCGTGAGCCACAAATACTGAGCCTGCGCGTCTGGAGCCTGTGCTCTGCAACGAGAGGCCGCGATAGTGAGAGGCCCGTGCACCGCAATGAGGAGTGGCCCCCACTTGCCGCAAGTAGAGAAAGCCCTCACACAGAAACGAAGAGCCAACACAGCCATAAATAAATGAATAAATAAATAAATAAAAATTAAAAAAAAAAGTACTTAGTAATTAAGACAAATTATGAAAAGGTAGAGTAATTGTTAAAGGTGAGATTTAATATCTGCATAATAGAAACCCCAAATTCCAGAAAGCGTAAGTTAACAAGCGTACTATAAAGTAAAAGTTAATTAGGAATATATAATATTAGATATTTGCATTCATTACCTACAAAAAAGTAAATTGGGTTGATAAAAATATAATAACGAGTGAAAGAATGAAATTCAGTTTAAAAGTTTTTAAAGCTAATAATAGACTATTTATTTATTTATTGCCACACCATGCAGTTGGCGTGATCTCAGTTCCCCGACCAGGGATGGAACTCGGGCCCTCCGCAGTGAAAGCGCAGTATCCTAATCACTGGACCATCAGGGAATTCCCTGAAAGTCCTGGTTTATTTATTTATTTATTTATTTTTGGCTGCGTTGGGTCTTTGTTGCTGCACGTGGGCTTTCTCTAGCTGTGCTGAGCGGGGGCCACTCTGTCACGGTGCGCGGGCTTCTCATTGCAGTGGCTTCTCTTGCTGCGGAGCACGGGCTCTAGGCGCGCAGGCTCTAGAGCGCAGGCTCAGTAGTTGTGGCGCACGGGCTTAGGTGCTCCTCGGCATGTGGGATCTTCCCGGACCAGGGCTCGAACCCGTGTGCCCTGCATTGGCAGGTGGATTCTTAACCACTGCGCCACCAGGGAAGCCCTGGAAGATAATTTACATCATTATCTGTGCACCTTATCTCTAAGGGACCTTGGGTTCTGAAATTCTGTTAGTCATTCGGTGTTGTTTCTGAGGTTTCTACATAGAGATTAGTGCAGGGCCTCATTGGGAATGGGGACTGGAAGCTGATTTGTCCAAAGGCAGCCTCGGGTGTACAGGAGTCGCCCTGGAAGCACACATAAAATTGGGTGCTATTTATTCACACACAAAATTCACACAAGACAGATATTAGACCCAGGTCATTTTTCTGTCTCCAGAATGGAGGTTGGGGGAGCCAGCCACACCCCGCTCTGTTTGGCACTGCCCCCTTCAGACCTTCTCCTGGTTCCCTCTTCTCCCACCCCTGACCAGCTGGAGAGTTACGAGGGCCCTTCCGGATCTCGGAAAACTGTCCTTCCACCTCTTCCGAAGTCAGTAGCAAAGTTGGGAGGGAGGCCCCCAGTGCTGAGGCTGGGGGAAAGTGGGGTGTGTTGTCATTCTGGTGACTCCTGCAGACTGTCTCTGCTGCCGGGGTCTAGAGTTCCCCCACCTTCTAGAAGAATAAGCAGGAATGGGCATGGGGTCGAATAAAGGTTGAGAGGAGCACACCACCCGTCACCCTAGAGTCGATTAGCTTTTTTCTTTTTAATTTTTATTGGAGTCTAGTTGATGTACAATGTTGTGTTAGTTTCTGCTGTACAGCACAGTGAATCAGCTATACATATACATACAACCACTGTTTTTTTTTAGATTCTTTTCCCATATAGGTCATTACAGAGTATTGAGTAGAGTTCCCTGTGCAATTAGCTTGTTCTTCATTCCTACACCCAAGAGCACAGTAGCCACTTAGAGATTTCAGGAGTACCTAGGACATGCCCTCGTGCGTCCAAAGGCAGCCTCGGGCGTACAGGAGTCGCCCTGGAAGCACACATAAAATTGGGTGCTATTTATTCACATAAAATTCACACATGTGGGACTTCCCTCGTGGTGCAGTGGTAAAGACTCCATGCTCCCAATGCAGGGGTCCCGGGTTCGATCCCTGGTCAGGGAACTAGATCCCACATGCATGCTGCAACTAACAGTTCGCATGTCACAACTAAGGAGCCCACATGCAGCAACTAAGACCCAGAACAACCAAATAAAGAAATAAAATTCACACGTGAAATAAGGTGGTAAGTACCTTGTGGCTTTTTATCCTCCAAGCCAGAACTTTCAGGAATATGAGCCTTGGACCATATGAAAGGAGGTGTGTCCATCATGAACGTGAGAGGAGGGGTCCTGGAGTCAGACAGCTCGGGACATACTGAGAGGAAAAAACTAATAATGGTCTGGAACTTAAAAGTTTTAAACTAGCTTAGCTAAACAGCTGTCAGAAGGGACAGCATAGGAAGAGTTGAAGCGTTATTTCGTAAGGATTTCTTCCAGCTGCTGAGAGTGACTAAGGAGAAAGGTGGGCTCAGGGTGGCAGACGGGGTCCACGTCACCAGCCGTCCTTGGCTGTGACATAAGTAACAAGCAAGTGCAGCGCAGCTGCAACTTCTCAACTTGTTACTGACTTAGGAAGAGGTGGAAGGACAGTTTTCCGAGATCCGGAAGGGCCCTCGTAACTCTCCAGCTGGTCAGGGGTGGGAGAGGAGGGAGCCAGGAGGTCTGAAGGGGGCAGTGCCAAACAGAGCGGGGTGTGGCTGGCTCCCCCAACCTCCATTCTGGAGACAGAAAAATGACCTGGGTCTAACATCTGTCCTAACATCTAACTAAATGACCTTGGTCTAACATCTGTTTCTAGTATCTTCTAAAGACTTTGACTAGGAGTGATGTGCTGTGAATAGTAAGAGCGCACGTCCAATTCATCAGTGTGCCTCCCAGCCCCCCCGAAAACATCCTCAGTGCATCCTCTGTGTCTGTCCCCACCGCCACCCCGTCTCACCTGGGCCACTCAGCCCTCTCTTAAGTGGTTTCCTGCTTCCCCCTTCCCCTCTCCAAGCCACTTTTCATATAGCACACAGCGGCGCAAGGGGTCTTTCCAGAAATCGGATATATTGGGTTTTGCCTGAAACTCCCATCAGTTTCTCTTGTTATGTTTGAATAAAATCCAAAATCTGTCCTATGGCCTGCCAGGCCTGCAGGATCTGGCCCCTACGCCCTCACTTGTCCTGGGCCTCTCTCCTCTCAGTCATAAACATCTCTCCAGCTTCACCTGGATCCTGGGAGATGCCCAACGTGTTCCCCTCATAGCACTCACCACCACTGTGTCTGGGTTGTTATTAGATGACTGTCCGCCCACCTCCAGGCGGGCATGGGCTCTGGCAGTCCCACTTCTCCTCGGCTGTATTCTCACCGTTCCCTGGCACACTCAGATACCTGTTGAATGAATGACTCAGACTGGTGGAGAGAATGAGCAGCTAGACGAAAGCCAGGCACCCCAAAAGGAATAGGAGGCAAGCAAATACAGTAACTCAATCACATGTTTGCTGGGAAATCAATCACCACAGGTGGGCTGAGGACCCCAAGGGAAATAAGACGTGGTTCTTCTCCCAAGAGTTTGACAGGCCAGTGGGAGAGAAGGTCAGACACCAACCTAATCCAATCCAAATTTCATGGACTGAACTTGTTAAATCCGTACAAGCAATCCTGTGGGCTCCAAGAAGGTGGCGTTCTTAACCGTGCCTCAGGGATATTGATATAGAATTTGTAGGACTGTCTAAAGAGACTTTGAAAAAGTCAAAAACTTAAAAACTATTTGTTAAAAAAAAATTTTACAAAGTGACCTAAATCCTTAGTCCCAGTAATAGAAAAGGAAATGCATTTCTTTTTTTTTTTTTTTTGCGGTACGCGGGCCTCTCACTGTTGTGGCCTCTCCCGTTGCGGAGCACAGGCTCCGGACGCGCAGGCTCAGCGGCCATGGCTCACGGGCCCAGCCGCTCCGCGGCATATGGGACCCTCCCGGACCGGGGCACGAACCCGTATCCCCTGGCATCGGCAGGCGGACTCTCAACCACTGCGCCACCAGGGAGGCCCCTGCATTTCTTTTAGAATGAGAGATTTTTCGTTACGATTTTCATCCTCAAAGGGGTGGGGTCAGTCTGTGGTCACATGAGACCCTGGGGCCAGAGGAAGGGAATAACCGGGAACTGTTGCCCCTGTAACTACGGGATTGCCCTCGGCTGCAGGAGCAGCTCCTTTCCAGCAGAGGGAGCTGTGGGAACAGGAACGGCCGCCTGAAAGCAGCTGGTACAGCCCAGCCTTCAGGAAATAAACGCAGCAGCCCTGGGCAGTCAGAGCCACCAGGCCCTGTCCGCCCAAGGGGCACACAGTGTGAGGACCACAGCTGTACGCCAAGGCACAGCTGGCTGCTCTTGCCCGGGGCGTGGGAGGGTGGACGTGGTAGCTGAGGGCAACGCCCCTCACCCTGTTTGCTGGCCTCGCAGCTCTTCTCTCTACCGGAATGAGCATGCTCATTTATTTGTTTTCTTGTTTTTTCTGTCTCCCCTGCTAGGGCAAGGAGAGTGGCCTTTGTCCGTTTTGTGCAGTCCTGGATCAGTGGCACCTGCCACCATGCTGGGTACAGGGTAGACACTCCAACCGTGTCTGCTGGATGAATGAAAGGTGACAGACAGGAGGATGAGCAAGACGCAGAGAACCAGGAGGGCGGAAATGGCGAGGGCCACATTCTCAGGCTCCTCCGATGTTAATTCAGCTCCTTGTCCTGGCAAAACCAGAAAAACGATTTCAGTCTTTTCTTGGAAAAAAAAAAGCAGACACACACACACACACACACACACACATGTCACCTTCCTTCCCCCTCACCCCCAAATATCTGTCACTTTCTAGATTGTGGAAATGCTTACCCATAGACTTTCTTAATAGCACATTGTTCCCTGTGACACTATTAATTGAGACAAGAACCAGCAGGATGGGAGGTTTGGGGGGGTGATGTGCTATTAGGGATGTCACAGTTCTCAGTAGTTTGGGACACCTGAGTTTCAAGTGCCAGCACTACTGCTTTATAAGATTGTTCAGGAAGGCATCTAAGTTGTGAATGTAAGTGTTCTTTTATTTTTGTTAACTGATTTTTTAGTTCAATCATTGTTTTTATTCTTTTTTCCAAAAAAAAAATTGTGGTAAAATACACATAATATAAATCTACCATCGTAACCACTTTTCAGTGTCCAGTTCAGTGGCATTAAGTACATTCACACTGCTGTGCAGCCATCACAACCATGCATCTCCACAATTCTTCATTTTGCAAAACAGAAACTCTGTCCCCATGAAACACCTCTGCACTCCCTCCCCTCCCCCAGCCCCTGGTGGCCACCATTACAGTTTCTGTCTCTGTGGATTTGACTGCTCTAAGGAAGGACTTCATATGAGCGCATTCACATTAAGTATTTGTCTTTTTGTGACTGGCTTATTTCACTGAGCATAATGTCTTCAAGTTTCATTCCTGTTGTAGTCTGTGACAGGATTTCCTTCCTTTTTAAGGCTAAATCATATTCCATTGTATGGATAGACCACACTGCTTATCCATCCATCTGTTTTTTTGTTTTTGGCCATGCCGTGTGACTTGCAGGATCTTAGTTCCCCAACCAGGGATCGAACCCGGGCTCACGGCAGTGAAAGTGTTACTGAGTCCAAGCTCGCTCTGCTCTCCGCATGACAGGCCAGTAAATCAGGAGATGAGGTGATGAGGTAAGGAATAGTGACTTTATTTGGAAAGCCGGCAGGCTAAGAAGACGGCAGACTAATGTCTCTAAAACACCATCTTCTCAGGGTTTGGATGCCAGTTTCTTTTAGAGAACAGAGAGGGAGAGGAGGTGGGGAAGTAAAGTAAAAAGACCATAAGTCTCGCAAATATCTCCTGGAATGGCCAGCTTCGGGGAGGGGTGTGTTAATTTCATCTTTCTTGCAGCCATTCACAGGTGGACAGGGTCAGAATGCTTCCCTGACCAAAGGCACTTTGGTTTAACATTCAGACAGAGTGGCAGGGTTCCCCGATGCAGGCCATTATGTATAGGCAGTATCCTTTTAGTGAACAAAAGCAACGGGAAGCAAAGGTTAAAGTAAAGAAGCATATCCAACATGGAGTCAGGATTGGCTCTTTCCTGTTACAAAAACACCAAGTTCTAACCACTGGGCCGCCAGGGAACTCCTGATATCCATCCATCTGTTGATGGGCACTTGGGCGGCTTCCACCTTTTGGCCATCATGAATAACACTGCTATGAACATGGGGGTATAAATATCTCTTTGAGATCCTGTTTTCAATCTTGGAGGTATGTACCTGGAAGTAGAACTGCTGGATCACATGGTGGTTCTATTTTCAATTTTTTTGAAGAACCACCATACTATTTCCCACCTAGCTGCTCTGTTGACATCCCCACCATCAGTGCATGAAGGTTCCAGTTCCCGCACATCCTCACCGACACTTGTTCTGACAGTGGCCATCCTGATGGCGTGAGGTAGTGAGGAGGTAAAGGTTTCTCAGGGTAGATGGTGATGGTGATGATGGGGAAGTGCCACCAGGGATAACAGCCACGGTAGGAGTGATTTATCAGAGTACTGTGTGCGAGCCTCGGGCACCCCTGGTTCATTTCTCAGCTGGGTGGAGTTACGGAATTACAGCCATTCTGACCGGAGTGAGGTGACATCTCACTGTGATTTTGATTTGCATTTCCCTGGTGATTAATGATACTGAGCATCTTTTCGTGTCCCTGTTGGCCATCTGTGCTTACTCTGGATTGAATTTGCTCTTCTTTTTCTAAAAGCTGAAATGATTGATTTTAGATGTGTCTTCTAATAGATACATTCAATTCTATAAATTTCCCTCTGAGAACTGCTTTCATTGCATCCCACAAATTCTAGTAAGTTGCATTTTCAATCTCATTTATTTCAAAATCTTTTAATATTTCTCTTGAGATTTCTTCTTTGACTCACGTGTTATTTAGAAGAGTGTTGTTTAATCTCCAAGTATCTTGGGCTTTTCCTACTATCTTTCTGTTACTGATTTCTAGTTTAATTCCATTGAGATCTGAGAGTATACATTGTATGATCTGTATTTTATTTTTTTAATCTTTAAATTTTTATTTATTTATTTTTCTGGCCGCACCGCACAGCTTGCAGGATCTTAATTCCCCGACCAGGGATCGAACCCATTCCCCCCTGCAGTGGAAGCATAGAGTCCTAACCCCTGGACAGCCAGGGAATTCCCAATCTGTATTCTTTTAAATTTAAGGTGTGTTTTGTGGTCTATCTTGGTGAATATTCCATGTGAACTTGAGAAGAGTGTATATTCTGCTGTTGTTGGATGAAGTACTCCTAGCCTAGCGTTTTTACTTTGAAGTCGTTTTAGACTTGCAGAGAAGTTGCGAAAATAATTCAGAGAACTCTCCTGTGCCCTTCACCCGGCTCCACCAGTGACAGCATCTTACAAAACCATAATGCGATGGCCACGACCTGGAAATTGACACTGGCATGATACTACTAACCAAACCACAGACCTTATTTGGATTTCTCCTGTTTTTCCATGCACTTACTTTTCTCTTTGTATATAGTTCTATGAATTTTATTGCACATAGATTTGTGTAACCACCACCCCAATCAGGACACAGAACTGCTCCATCATTCCAAAAAATTCCCTTATGCTATTCCCTATGGCCATCCCCCCCATCCGAACCCCTGCAACCACTGATCTGCTCTCCACAGTACCATACACACATACACACACACACAGAGACACACACACACACATAGTTGTTGTTAATTTTGAGAGTGTTATGTAAATGGAATCACAGCATGTGCTCTTTTGACAGTGGCTTTGTCCACACAGCACAAGCCCCTGAGCTCCACCCAGGCTGTGTCCGGAGTTCATTCCTTTTGGTCTCACGACGTCTGTCTTCCCTTCGAGGGAAGAGGCCTTGACCCCTTTCCTCTCCCCCAGGTTCCAGGCTCTGTGCTGGCTGGATGCTCTGCTCCAGGCACCAGAACCCTGGGCTCTGTGGCCTCAACTCCCAGGGGCCCTGGCCAGTGATTCCCTTCTGGCTCTCTCCACATTCCACAGCCAGCATAGACTCTACCAGGTGAGGACCCAGAGGTGATCCCCACTTTTCAGATGGGGAGCAGAAGCACAGAGAAGATGTCATTTGCTTCTAGTCTGGCTGTGAGAGGAGGTGCCCTGCACACTGGAAAAGCACTCCAGCCACGCCCCCGTCCCCCAACTCCTGGGATGGTCCAGGATGGAGAAGGCCTCTGGCAGGTGGTATCATCCATGCTGAGACCAGAACCAGGAGAGCTAGACAGCCCGACTGTGATCGGGAGCAAAGCAGCTAAGGCACAGGGAACAACAAGGGGTGGCACCAGTGCCTTGGTGAGGTTTCCAGTGAAGACGGAGACGAAGGCCCTGGTGTCAGGTGTCTCTCCCCTGCGTGTGGGGATTCCACTTCCTGGCCACTTGTCCTGACTTTCGCTGGATAAACCTGGGACGGTGACAGTGGAGCTCACCCAGGACACTTGCACAGAGAGAGAGGACAGAAAGCCACACTCTTTCAGGTGGAGATACACGCACGTGTGCATGTATGTGCATGTACAGGTGTGTGTTGAGACACAGTCCCCTGCATATTGAAGTATAGAGGAATGTGAGGGCTTTGGGAGACCCAGCCACGGCAGGCGGGAGGCTGAATCTCGAGAAGGCAGGGAATGGCAAACAACGGGTGGTACAGTGAAGCGTCTGAGTGACTGGTTCAAGGGCCAGACTGCGTGGGTTCAAATCCCAGCTCCACCACTTTGCAGCTGTCTTCCCCTGGGAAGCAGTTTCCCCATCTATAAAATGTCAATGATCATACTCATAAAGGATCACGTGAGGATTCAATGAGCTAATCGATTTTCTGGCCCGTAGTTAGCACTTCAGGAGGGCAGGACTTACATTTCCTGGAAGGGAGCAGGGAGGGGACCTGCTCTCGGCCACACCCAGCTGCGTCAAGGCTCCGACTCCAGGGTGCTTTCTGCATCTCAGTGTTCCCATTGTATTTTATACATTTTTATGTTTCCTCCCAGTCTTAGAATCAGCTGGGATAAAAAAAAATACTTCTGGATGAAAATGCATGGATAAGAGCTGGCCCACTCCTTTCAGACTCTCCTAGCCTTTGAGATGATTGAGGCCCAGAGAAGCCAAGGAAAGTATCTAAGGTCACACAGCCTATTTATTAGTGGCAAAAATGGAAGTTGGACCCAGACAGGCTGGTTCCAGCATCTGAGCTCTTAGCCACGCCCCTGGATGGTCTCATTTCTACAGGCAATTCTTTATTCATTCTCTCAACAAACACTGTTTTGAGTTCATAACACGTGCTGGGTGCTGGTCTGGGCATGGAGGACACAGATGTGAATAAGACCCAGTCCCTGACCTCAAGGGACAGTAAGGAGAGAGACAGCTAAAGAGTCATCTAGGTTGTCACAAGAAAAAACTTGGCCTTCTATATGAGGTCTGGGGTTGGGGTGGGCAGTCAGGGAAGGCTCCCTGGAGGAGGTGATGACTGAGCTGAACCTTGCTGGATGAGGAGAAGTTTGCCAGAGAGAGATTTGAGGGGAAGGGCAGTCCTGGCAGAGGGAACAGCAAGTGCAAACACACAGAGCCAGAGACAGAGAGAGCATATAATACAGTGGGGTCATAATTGTGCAATCAACTTATGATAATTCAGTTTGGCAAACTGCATTTTACATTTTTAAAAGAAAAAGAAATAGGCTAAGCACGAGATGGGAGCAAGGAACCTGCAGCTGGGCTGTTGGTCTGGCTCCCACAGGCCTGCAGAACCTGGGCCTCTTGTTCTGCTGATGCTGGACTTCAAGTGGTGGGAACCTCTGGGGTCTTGACAATTTGAGGTTGAGGGGGAGGACAGGGGTGGGTGGGGCCTCCCAAGCCACTTCAAAGACTGTGGCCTTTATCCTGGGGACCACGGGAGTCACTGATGGCTTCCCCGGATAAGTCAGAGTGGACTTTAACCCTGTGACCATCCGGTCACCCCACGGCCACTCAGCAGGTCCAGTCTGTACCACACTACCTCTAGTGGAGACCTCTAAGGGTGTCACTCTTGGGAGGGTCACCAGGATAACCGAGACTGACGACATAAATGTGTGCTGACCCCACTCTGCGGAACCTGCCGAGGTTCAAGAGTTTGCCCGCTGGTCCAGGAGGGGCAGGGCCAGCCCCGCCCCCGCCCCCGCCCCCCCGCTCGGTCCACACAGGCTCTCAGGCCTCGGCTCCTGGACATGCCGCCTCTGGCCACTAGGGGGCAGTGTCCTGCAGTGGAACTGGCGTCCCACACGTGAGGGCCTTGAGCGAGTACCCTGGGCCTAAGTTTCCTCTTCTGGAAGCTGCAGCGGGGCTATGTGGGCTCAACAGAGCAGCAGAAACGTCCTGAGAACCTGCTGGGGGCTGGCCCTGTATTTTCCTAACTGACCCTCCCTACACAGCTCCCATCAAGCAGTCGGGGGGGTCCATGCCCCCCACCCCATGAAGCGCCCCTCCACCTTTTTTTTTTTTTTTGGCTGATGGCATGTGGGATCTTCGTTCCTCCACCAGGGATGGAACCCGCACCCCCTTTAGTGGAAGTGCAGAGTCCTAACCACTGGACCGCCAGGGAAGTTCCAGACCGCCTACATCTTGAAGTGGGTGCTGCCCCCCCCTGCTAGCCCACGTGGAGGGCCCACTGGACAGCCAGCATCGACCGCGCGACCTGAACAAACCTTCAGGTGACTCCATCTGAGGCCCCAGACAAGCCCAAACTCCCAGCCCACGGAATCCGTGACTTTAAGAAGTGGTGGTTTCAGGCCACGAAGTCTTGGGGTAATTTGTTCCACAGCCAGAGTAATGGGACCCCCATCCTACCCTTGGGAGGGGAGCAGCCCAGGAGTGGGACAGCAGAGTCACCCATCCCCACTGTGACCAGCACTGGGCAGGGGAAGCGCAAGGGCCTGGGGGCCGGGCGGAGGGGACGGGACCCTCCCCCTCCCCCTCCCGGTGGAGCAGTCGCGGCAAGGATGCCGGCAGAGCGTCCGCAGGAGCACAGGCAGGGAGATTCCTGAGAGCGCCAAGTCCAAAGTCGGGGGAGGCGGGAGGTGAGGGAGAGAAGGGGCGGGCCCAGCGGCCTTGGAATTTGTCCCCAGGAAGCTCTAAACAAGGCGAAGGGCGGGGCGGACTGGGGTGGATTTGATTGAGAGACTCTCTGAGGACGGGGGAGGGAGTGGGGGGAGGGTCCCGGTCAGAGGCCAGTGAACTGTGAGGTTACAGCCCCATGAACACTGGATCCCCCTTCCCAGGTAGGTGGGTCTGCCTTAGGGTGGGGAGGTTCAGCAGGCCCCCCTCCCCTCCCCCCTCTCTCCCTCCTCCCCCCCTCCCTCCTCCCCCCGCCCCCCAGGGCTCTGTTCCGTTTCCTGCCCACCAGCCTTCCAGGGGCTGACCCAGCTCCCCAGACCCTTGACCCCATGAAGGAAATGCCCCAGACTGAAGCAGGCGCTCTGTTCTGGTCACTGACAGGGGGCACTTAGAGGGTACTTTTCCCCGACAGTTGCAGGGAGTAAGCCCACCCTGCGTGTCGTCCTGACCAAGTCGGATTTCTGAATGCCCCCTGGAACAACCAGACACACACACACACACACACGCACCCCATGGTGGTGAGATACATGGGTACAGGGCTCAGACCGGCCTGGGTTCCATCCCTGTCCATCATTTACCAGCTGTGAACCCGGCCAAGTCCCAGACTCTCTCTGACCCTCAGTTTCCTCGTCTGCAGAGTGGGGTTTCTAAAGGCACCTGCTTCATGGGATTGTTGAAGAGCACCTGAGCCCCGGGGCACAGAGGCCCTCACGTGGTCGGCATTATTCACCAGCCAGCACCTTTCAAGTAAGGATGTTAGAAATTTTCTCTGAGCTAGGGGAGGGAGGAGGTGGTGTTGCCAAAATATCAGCTCCCCTGTGCACCGAGGCTGAACAGAAATACAGAGACAGGGATTTTGGAGGAAGAGAGAGATGGCTTATTTTTCTGCCAGGCAGAAGGGAAGACACAGCAGGCTAGCACCTCCAGAGCTGTGCCCTCTCTCCTTGGGAATCAGGGAAGATTTTATATGTGAGGCTCACAGTCCGGGGTCTATGATAAGGATCAAAGTAGTGAAAGTCTTGCATTCTTCCTTTCCTTTGCATTATTTCAAAACAGTCATAGCTGGTGTCAGCCCGCCCCAGTAATTGGGGTCCGGCAGTCTGGTAATTGTGTCCGTTTGCCTCTGGTTTATTGGCCGGTGACCTTGTTTCTGAAATGCAAAAACTATAGGGGGTGATTTCTTACGAGGGGCATATAGAATGTAAGTGCCGGGACATAATAAGGTTAGGGGGTGAGAGGCACGGGATGTAACTCACACAGAGTTAGGGGTGATGGGTACCGAATGTGAATTACACAGTGTCAGGGAGTGAGGTTAGCTTTGTAAAGTACAAATCTAGTTACTACAAATGAGTGACAGTTAAAGTAAACCAAGGCATGATTAACTCTTTCAGGCCAGGTTATGTTTCTTCTCTAGCCTGTTGGCTGTTCCCTTTGCTTTCCTTGCTCTCCAGAGAAGAAGAAAGAAAAGTCTCACTTCTATTTACATTGCAACATGATTAACTCTTTCAGGCCAGGTTATGTTTCTTCTCTAGCCTGTTCATTGTTCCCTTTTATCTTCCTTGTTCTCAGGGAAGGGAAGACTTCACTTCTCTTTTTGCTGCAACAGATGGAAGGGAGCCAGGCGTGTGTGTGTGTGTGTGTGTGTGTGTGTGTGTGTGTGTGTGTGTGAACCCCCCCGTGGATCATAAATGTAGACTCCCTGTGTCTATACTCGCCTGTGGCTCTGTGTCCAGTCCCCACCCCTGTGAAGCCTCGGGAAGGTTGCAGATGGACAGCCCGGCGTGTCCTCCGTTTCAGGCCGTGCCGGGCCTCCCTGTAATAAAGACCTGTTTCTTCCTGGCCGCACACTTGGCCTGGAGACTGAGGGCTCACTGAGCAATTCTGAGCTCCCGCCTGCCTGCCCTGGACACACTCGGGCCTTCTGTTTGCCCACAGCGGCCTGTGGGACTCTCACAATGCGGCCCTGTTCTTCCCTCCACTCAGCCGCCCGCCCCTCCGGCCTCTCTGGGAGGAGGCTGTGCAAGCTGGGGGAGGCTGCCTTTACCGGTTTCCAGGAAGACACGCACGCTGTGTGTGGCTGGAGACAGGGCACCTCCCCGTTGGCAGCCCCTTGGAATTAGGGGGTGATTTGTTAAGGGCAAAACACGTGTTCCTCAGGCAGGGCCTCCAGTCAGCTCGCTCAAGGGCAGGCTTCCCTCTGAGGCTGGCACATGCTGAGCCTGGCATATGCTGAGCCCACTCGGACGCTGGGCCTTTGCACGGGCTGTTCCTCTGATCTTCGCGGGGCTGCCTCTTGGTCGCTTGCAAGCCTGAGCTTAAGCGGTTCCTCCTTGGGTTGGGATCTGGCGCCATTGACCGCTGTCTGTCTCGCGGCCCTGTTGGATTTTCCCCACGTATTTAGCCTCTGTCTTGTCCCTCGAGAGGGTGAGCTTCACGGATCAAAGAGCTGTCTTGTTCATGCCCATCCCCAAAGCGCAGCACAGTGCCTGGCTCAAGAAGGCCACAGTCGAATCTAAAATATGACACAAATGAACCTATCTACGAAACAGAAACAGACTCCCAGACATAGAGAAGAGTCTTGTGGTTGCCGAGGGGGAGGGGGTTGGGGGAGGGATGGAGTGGGAGTTTGGGATGAGCAGATGCAAACTATTGTATAGAGAATGGGTCAACAACAAGGTCCTACTGTAGAGCCCAGGGAACTATATTTAATATCCTGGGATAAACCATACTGGAAAAGAATATGAAAAAGAATATATATATTTGTATAACTGAATCACTTTGTTGTATAGCAGAAATTAACACATTGTACATCAACTATACTTCCCTAAAATTAAAAAAAAAAAAGGCCACAGTCAAGATTTACTAGATGAACGAATGAATAAACCAACCACCCTATTGAGAAATCAACCTATGAGTCAGTGAGGCCAGGATTCAATGGATCAATTACTGCATTAATGAGATCAGGGCACACAGGCAGGAATCCTTGCCTGATACGTCCGTCTTTAATCATCTGATCTTCCCCACTTCACCTCTAAGCCCTTCCAGGGCAGTGGAGGGGCCAGGGGGTGCACAGATGGAGCTAAAGCCGCGAGAGAAGGAAGCAGGCAGGAAAAGAGGCCGGTGCTTCCCTGGAGGAGTGGGGACTGGGAATGGGGCTCTTAAGGGACGGCTGGTCAGGGAAGGCTCCCTGGGGGAGGTGAGACAATCCCTGGGTGGAATCCCAAGAGAGGTACTGCCGTTCAGCAGGGAGTGGGAGCTGTGTGGCGCTAGCCTTGGGCTCAGCAGGGTTGGTGCAAGAATGAGGCCTGGATTTGCTCTGCACGGTCTCAAGAAAACCAGGGTCAGTGGTGGAAGCCCAGGAGGACCCATCTCATTTCAACACAGGGGGACTTGTCCCAGGACAGAGCCATGCAAAGATGGAATGAACTGCCAGAGAAAGGAATGAGCTGTCTGTCCCTGGAAGTATGTAAAGCTACATAAGGAGAGGAGTGAGGGGTTAGCCTAGGCAGGAAAGCTGCAAAATCTGTTCTAATCCAGAGAATCTACAGATCTATAATAGGAAACTGTCTAATACAGGCAGAGGAGGTATTTATCAGGTAATAACCATACACTACTAATATAAATATGCATACAGATGATCATCACAGGTTTTTTTTAATAATGGAAAACATCCTGTCTCCTAAATTCCACCTTTTGAAAGTTATCTTTATGCAATCAGCATGTGTGTATTTAGGCCCTTGGCTGTAAGAATGCTCAATGCAATATTGTTTGCAACAGAGGAAAAATTGGAGACAGCCTGAAAGTTCATTTATATGTTTATTTTCTGTCTCCCTCTAGATTGAGCTCCAAGAGGGTGGGCCCTTGTCTGTCTCATTCACTGCTCTATCTGTCATATCTAGTGGGTATATGAGATACAATGCAACCTTTTTTTTTTTAATTTTTGTATTCTTTTATGAGAGGGAGGGAAAGGGAGAGAGGGAGAGAGAAATGCAAGAAATGCATCAAAATGTTAACAGCGATTGTTCCTGGGAGATGGAATTAAAGGTAATTTTTGTTTTATGCTTTGTTGTACTATCTACAAAAAACATGTATTATGTTTATAATGTGAAAAAACTTTAAGTAAAAATAGAATGACATCAGGGTAAAAAAAATTGCTTCATTTGCTGAGCTCTGAGAATGGATTTTTAAAGCCAAACTGAATCGCGTAAGACTATCAGACGTCCCTGGTAGCAGCCTTTTGCCATCTGGCTAGGATAACACAAGAACAATCCAACTCATCTGGGTGGGGAAGAAAATAATTTGCAGTTTCGCAGTGGCTGCCCCTAAAACCATGCCCTCCTTCCAAGGTGGCTTTTTTATATCCCCTTTGGGTGCAGACTTGACATTTATCTGTGCAAACAAGGCATCCATGCTGTTTGGGTATTCCAAAGCACTTCTGCTCAAGGCAGATAACAAAACACAGATAACTCCACCAACAGGTCTCTGCCTTTGAATTTGTCTTCCAAAACAAGCAAGCTCTCTCACTGTTTGGGGAGAAACCAACCTGTTTTGAATTGTTCAAGACTGTGAGATGGCCCTCTCCACTTCTCCAGGGCCAGAGGGATTAGCTTCCACACGGGGCAGCTCAAAAGGATGGCGGCCACCCACTGGAAGTCACCATCACCACTTACCATCTGGGAAGGCACAGAGCTCCCTATCACTGGAGGTGTGCAAGCCAAGGCGGGGAAACCCCTTGTCAGGGGCATTATATAGGGAATTCGAGGGTCAGGTTAGGGGCTGTGCCAAGGGCTGGATTGTGTTTCCCCCAAATCCAGATGCTGCAGCCCTAACCCCCTGTACCACAGAATGTGACTCTATTTAGAGATGGACCTTTAAAGAGATGATGAAGTTAAAATGAGGTCACTAGGGTGGGCCCTAAGTCAATAGGACTGGTGTCCTCATAAGAAGAGGAGATTAGGACCCAGACACAAACACAGAGAAGGTGATATGGAGACACAGGGAGAAGAGAGCCATCTGCAAGCTGAGGAGAGAGGCTGCAGAAGAACAACCCTGCCTTCACCTTGATCTTGGACTTCCAGCCTCCAAAACTGTGAGAACATGAGTTTCTGTTGTTTAAGCCCTGTCTCTGTGGTCCTGTGTTATGGCGGCCCTGGCAGAGAGGGTACTAGTGTCTCCACTGTCCGGGTGAGAGAGCCATGCTGGTGGGGCGGGGGGAGGGCGAAGTGATATGCCCAGGGTCCCACAGCTACTGGCAAGTCCAGATTCTAGTCCAGGCAGACCTGCCCCAAGTCTTTCTGCTGTACTTGTGATTCGCCATGATGGACTCCCTGGCAGGAGTTTGTACAAGATTCTAGAACTGTCTAGAGGAGGAAGGGGACTTGGGGACACCCAGGGAAGCCTTCCTAGAAGAGGTGTCGCTTAAGCCAGGCTTGGAGGAATAAACCCTCAGCAGGAGAGAGGAGGAGGCCGTCATCCTCCAGGACAGCACAGAGCCTCCTGCCAATCCCAGGGCTCGGCTCCCGGGAGCGTGTGCATGTGCTAGCACGTGACAGGATGTCCTGTCACGTTGCACAGAGAGAAGCATGTGCAGACACTACCCACCCCGGCAGTGGGCTCCCAGGTTCTGACTCCAGGAAAGAGACCTGGTTCAAATCGTAGCCCTGCCTCTTTCTGGCTGTGTGCTCTCAGAGGAGTTATACAGCCTGTCTGAAAAAAACTGTTGAAAGTAAACTCCCTTCACAGGATGCATTCATTCCTCAGGTGTGTATTTCTCGTGCACCTGCTATGCGCCAGGCGCTGCTGTAGGCACTAAGGAAAGAGCAGGGGACAGAGTGCTGCTCAAGTGGACCTATCGTTCTAGCCAAGGACCCACAGGGAGGAGGGGAATGTAGCCACGTGGCCAGGGAGGCCTCTCTGCAGAGGGGTACTCTGCAGAAGTCTGTGGGTGGAGACAAGAAACAGACAGTGATGAGGGCGCGGTGCTCACTGGCCGGCCAGCATCCGTGCTGTTATTTCTAGTCATCCCCCCTCCTCTTCCTGCCGCTGCAGCTTCCGTCCGGCCACTCTTAGGATCTCCAAACCACCTGCTACTTTCTTGACATCAAATCCAAGAAACAAGCCCTCCTCTTGGCTTAAACCTGAAGTGCTAGTGACCAGAAGGGACCTCAGAAAGGACCGCACATCTCTCTCACCTCCAATGAGCTCCTTGTTTGCCCCAACCTGGGGGCCGAGGGCCCCTGTCTTGTGTCCCTGATGTTGAAGAGATGGCTTCCCAGGGAGCTGGCATCCCATATTGGAGGGAGGCTGAGGCAGCCACCCGACTCTGATGAGCCCTGCTCAGATCCCAGGGCTGGTTCCCCTGCCAGGGTGACAGAGCCATTGCCGCAACTGGGGGCGGGCGGAGTCCTCCAGGGGAAGCTGGAACCTGGCCAGTCAAGGAGAGGCAGGCAAAGGAGCCCACTAGCTCTCTCTGGGTTCCCACTTTTCTTTCAAAGCCTCCAGCCCATTGCCCGGGGGGGCAAGGTGCGCTCAGCCTGCTGGAAAAGTCCAGGCTTCCTTCTTGCCAGCTGCCTCCTTCTTGGAGAAGCCTCCGTGACTGGAAAAGCCAGGGTGCTCAGAGCCAGGTGGGACCTGAAGATCAAACCTACCAAGGCCTTTCCCTATTTTTACATCAAGTTGTTTGGGAACTTTTGGTTGTTGAGCTGTAATAGTTCTTTATATAGTCTGGATTTTAATTTCTTATCAGATGTATGATCTGCAAATATTTTCTTCCATTCTGTGCGTTGTCTTTTCACTCTGTTGATGGTGTCCTTTGATGCATAAAAGTTTTTAATCTTGATAAAGTCCAATGTACCTATTTTTTATTTTGTTGTCTGTGCTTTTGGTGTCATATCCAAGAAATCATTGCCAAATCCAATGTCATAAAGCTTTTCCCCAATGTTCTCTTCTAAGCGTTTTGTACTTTTAGGCCTATGTTTAGATCCATTTTGAGTTAATTTTTGTATATGGTGTTAAATAAGGGTCCGACTTTTTTGTTTGTATGTGGATATTCAGTTTTCCCAACACCATGTGTCAAAAAGACTGTCCTTTCCCCATTGGATGCTCTTGACACTCTTATTGAAAATCATTTGCCCATGTATTCAAGGTTTTATTTCTCGGCTCTCTATTCTATTCCATTGGTCTACATGTCTGTCTTTAAGCCATTACCACACTGTTTTGATAACTGGAGTTTTATAATAAGTTTTGAAATCAGGAAGTGTGAGACTTCTAACATTGTTCTTTTTTAAGATTGTTTTCACTATTCAGGGTCTGTGAGATTCTATATGAATTTTAGGATTTTTCTATTTCTATTATAAATGTTATTGGGATTTTTGTGGGAATTGCACTGACTCTGTAGATCACTTTGGGTAGTATTGATGTCTTAACAATATTAAAGATAAATTTTTTAAAATGGCCTTTAGTCATGCAGCTGCTGTGGAAAACAGTTTGGCAGTTCCTCAGAAAGTGAAACAGAATTACCAGATGACCCAGCAATTCCACTCCTTGGTATGTACCCAAAAGAACTGAAAGCAGGAATCAAACAGATACTTATACACCAGTGTTCAGGATTATTCACAACAGCCAAAAAGACGGAAGCAGCCAAAGCATCCATCAGCAGATGAATAAACAAAACATGGTCAATCCATATGATGGAATATTATTCAGCCGTAAAAAGAATGAAGTTCTGACACATGCTACAAAATGGATGTACCTTGAAAACACCATGCTAAGTGAAATAAGCCAGACACAAAAGAGCAAATACTGTATGATTCTACTTACGTGAGATACCTAGAATAGACAAATTCACAGAGGCAGAAAGTAGAATAGAGATTATGTGGGGTGGAGGGCAGGGAGGAGTGGGGAGTTATTATTCAGTGTGTCAGAGTTTTTGTTTGGGATGATGAAAACAGTTGCGGAAATAAATAATGGTGATGGTTACACAACATCAGATTATTATAATTTTTTAAGTGTTTTGTTTTAAATCTTGTTTTTCTCTTAGGCAAATTAAAAGTTCATCAAAATGCGAATAAGTGTGCTCCTGTTGGGGTGAGATTAGAGGTGAATTTTTCTTTCTTTTCCTATTTTATTTTATTTTTTATTTTTTATTTTATTTTTTGGATGTGCCACCCGGCTTGTGGGGTCTTAGTTCCCTGACCAGGGATCGAACCTGTGCCCCCTGCCGTGGAAGTGCGGAGTCCTAACCACTGGACCACCAGGGAATTCCCTTTCTTTTCCTATTTAAAAAATGTTGATGTGCTTTGTTGTATTGCTTTTATAATAAACTCTATGTACATGTAATTGTCAACACATCCAATGGAGCTACTTTCCTTATCACCTTCCCACCATTCCAGCCCGAGCCCAGATACCTGGGACCTAAGCTTATCCGGGGAGCACGGTATGCAGTTGACAACTGTCCTTTCTTGTTATTCTGAATCAACAAGACTCAGGCAGGGAACAAGGCACACAGGTGAAAGCGCAGGCCTGACCTCCCCACATCTTGGTGACTCAGTGGCTGTAATCGCCTCTCCTCCCAGCCCCTGCCCTGCACAGATCAGCCTCCAGGCTGGGGAGGATGAGCACAAAGAATGTCTGTTTCCCCACAGGCTGGGAATGGCCTTCTCCACCCAGTGCAGATTCCTGAAAACACTGTGGCAAGGAAGCTCTAATGAAACGGGAAGGCACCCTGTGTCAGCTATCAGTAATGCCACCGCGGAACAAGATCTGCAGGCTCATCAGCCTCATGGCTTCCAGATCAGGGGAGGAGAAAAGGTTTGGGAGTTCATTTAGGGCTGCTGACTCTTGTTTCTCCCCACCAAGGACATTTTGTTTAAGACTTTCATCTAGTGGCTTCCCTGACGGTCCAGTGGTTAAGACTCCGCACTTCCACGGCAGGGGGCACAGGTTCGATCCCTGGCCGGGGAACTAAGATCCCACATGCCGCCTTGCCATGCGGCGAGGCCAAAAAAATAAAATAAAAATAAATAAATAAATAAAGACTTTCCTCTAGAGTCACCATTATTTCCTAAAAGAAAAAACATTGAAACATAGGAAGGACTTAACCTCAGAAGAGGGAAAATAAGAAAGGAGAGTTGTCAACTGCACACTGTTTCCAAAATAATTTTGGAACAATGTATCTTAAAAGTTTGTTTGAAACAACCCAAGCAGTCATTGCCAGATGAATAGGTAAACAAAATGTGGGATAGCCATACAATGGAATATTATTCCCTCAGAATCCTGATACATATGAAGATGTGCATGAACCTCAAAAACTTGATGCTCAGTGAAAGAAGCTAGACACAAAGGGCCACATACTGTATGATTCCATTTATCAGAAATGTCCAAAATAGGCAAATCGATAGAAACAGGGAGTAGATTGGTGATTCCCAGGGGCTGGGGGAGGGAGGAATGGCGAGTGACTGTTAATGGGTACAAGGTTTCTTTCGGGGGTGATGAAAATGTTCTAGAATTAGACAGTGGTGATGGTTGCACAGCCTTGTGAATATGTCAAAAACCACCGAACTGTGTACAGTACTTTAAAATGGCAAATTTTATGTTTTGTGAATTATACCTAAATTAAAAGTACAGTTTAGGGCTTCCCAGGTGGCGCAGTGGTTGAGAATCTGCCTGCCAATGCAGGGGACACGGGTTCGAGCCCTGGTCTGGGAAGATCCTACATGCTGCGGAGCAACTAGCCCCGTGAGCCACAATGACTGAGCCTGCGCATCTGTAGCCTGTGCTCCACAACAAGAGAGGCCGCAATAGTGAGAGGCCCGCGCACCGCGATGAGGAGTGGACCCCACTTGCCGCAACTAGAGAAAGCCCACGCACAGAAACGAAGACCCAACACAGCCATAAATAAATAAATAAATAAATAAATAAAATTTTTAAAAGTACGGTTTAAAAAAGTAAATGTAGGAAAATAGTTTGTGAATGTACCAAAATGACACTCTTGAGTTATCTTGTGATCCTCGAGGCACAGAGCAATGGGAACCCTCTTCAATGACTGTTCGTCTTGAGTTGTTCTGCTGCACAGATTTTGTAACTGTTACAAATCCATTTTCACAGATATGATTAATCAAAATAGAAGTGAGAGAGCTCACTTGTCCACTCAAGGCAGAATATTCTGAGCTGTCAGTGGTCGAGGGCTGGTGGGATGGGGTCAACCCAGCAATTCTGGTCCGCCCTGAACTTGGCAGAGGGCAGAGAGGGGTGGCCAGGTATGGACCACGGCTGCGGTGCACTCAGATGGACGTCCACGTCTGGATGTCTTCAGAGTGGATGGTGGGCGCTGCTCCTTTGGCCCCTTCTGCCTGCCCCTCCCCGGATCCCCTGAGGCTGTCCACGGATCCTCCATCCACGATCCTGTTGGGAGTGGATTTTTGGTGTCCAGCGTAAACCGGGAGCTGCATGTCACACGGGGACCAACAGGAGCAGCGGGGTTGCACAAGGCAGTGGGCCCACCACGCAGAAACCCTGGGTAGAGGCTTTCTGAAAACTGGGGCCCTGGCTGCCCGTCTGGGTTGCAGAATGAATGCGGGGCGGCGGGGAGGCAGAATCAGCTCTGAAGCAGGGGTTGTGCAGCCCCTGCAGGCAAGCGTCCACCCTGCTGAAGCTCTAGGAGGTCCCAGGACCGCTCTGGGCGATTCAGGGGTACTTGTGGGCCACAGCACCAGCAGCCTCAGGGGACAGAGTCCCAGGCATGCGCCTGCCTGGTCTGTTCTCACCTCCCCGGCAGATGGGAGCCCCAGGTCATGCCAGCCACGTGTACACGGGGCTGAGTTGAGCACGGGCACACGTGCAGTCGTGAGTGATGGTGAGTGTGTGTGAGTGTGTGAATGCCGCGTGTGCATGAAGGGTGTCGGTGGGCACATGTGTGTTTGCTGGGGAGCGAGAGAGAGTGTAAGGGTTTTCCACGGCTGGGGACAGGGCTGGGAACAGGGAGGAGGGGGCTGCTGGTGGGCTGCAGGGTGTCTCCCCACCTCCAGCAGCTGCCCAGGCTTCTGTGTGCTCTGGCGGGGCTGCCCAACCCTTGGTGGCCAGGTTGTTCTCTCCAGGCTGCCTCTCCCTCCTCCCTTCCCCGCCTACACCCCACCCCCACCCCCGGGCGCCCCGTAGTCTCTCTCTCTGTCTCCGGCCCTGTCTGTGGGCCTTCCGACCTCCATCTCTCTCCTTCCCCCCCCCCCCCCCGCCGTCTGCCTCTCTGTCTCTGTCTCTCTCTCTCTCATTCACCTCCCCTGGAAGGAAGGGCTGACCCAGGCCCTGCCAGGCTCTCTGGCGGCAACAATCCAGCTGTTCGCAGGTTTTAGGGGGCTCCAATGACTGCATTCAGGCAGATGGGCCACTCTGGGTGTGGGGACAGACATGATAATTAAAGAGGGTGCCGGCAGCCAGCACAGCTGGCACTGGGGTGCCCGGGAGAGTGAATGAAAGGGAGCTGTCTGCTCTGGATGCCCCACGAGCCCGCCCACGGAGCCTGGGGGCTCCAGAGAGCCCAGACCAAGAAGCTGCAGGAGCGCAGCCTTGTGTCTGCTCACCCTCCCACCCACAGAGCCCCGTGCGCGCCCCCGGGCACACTGCGGTCACAACCCCATCTCATGGGTGGGAAGACTGAGGCCGAGAGTCCATGGATGGCCTGAGGCCACACAGCACAGTGAGGGTCGTCGAGACTGGGGAGAGCCCCACTCACCTCTTGAGTGAGAGGAAGGCCTGGTAGCCAAGGGGGACTGTCCACCCTTCAGTCACCAAACGTCCCCTGACGCTTCCATCACCACCTAAGAGGCCCGACTAAGTAAACCTCCCAGAGCTGAGTTCTCTCCCTGGGAAGAATTCTGAGTCGGATATAAAGATACTGAAAAGTTCTCCACCCTGTCTCATTCGCTCACTCATTCATTTATTCCATGAACACTCACTGGGCCCTCCCAAACCCCAGGCGTGCGTTGGGCCCTGGGGACCCACAATGAACCTGGACTTGAGAAGTGGTGATGGGGGGCCATGGGGCCCTCCAAAGCCCAGCCTAAGGCTGCTGCCTCAGGAAAGCCTTGCCTGACCCCTCCCCAAGCCGCGGCCCTCCCACCTGCCTTTCGGTGGAGGGCGCTGGCCGCCGCGGCTGTCCGTCTGTGTTCCCTGGCCTGTGGCCTCGTGGGCCCAGCATGGGGCCTGCCCATGGCAGCAGCTCAACCGTGCTGTTTGTATAAGGGGTGCTGGCAGTATCTTCTAGGTGAAATGCGAGGGTTCATGCACTGGTGAGGGGTTATGAGAGTTAGCGCTTCAGACTGGTGGGGGTAGGGAGGGGAAGCAGGGGTAGGGGTGGCGTCAGAGGCCGGGGCAAGGGTGGCGTCGGAGGCCAGGGCAGTGGCCTGGCCTTGGACCGCGAGGACGCTGCTTCTGACTTGGAGCCGCCCCAGACGGGCCCTCCCCTCCTGGGCTGACCTTGGCCTTTCCCGGAGGCCGGCCACCCCCCACTGCAGAGCCTAGGGATGCACTCGTGCTAGATGTTCACAGACAGGGAACCTGAGGTTCAAAGAAGTAATCCGTCCAAATCCACAGCTGCCCAGAAGCAGAACTGGAATTCAAATCCAGAGGTGTCTGACTTCTCGCACTGAATGAAACAGCCTCCCGTGGGTCAAGCCTTACAAAGCAATAATAATAGTAGCGACAGGAACAACGGTCCTCTGCAGATGAGCTTCCCGTGTTTAAACGCACTTTCTCTGGGACTTCCCTGGCGGTCCAGTAGTTAGGACTCTGCTCTCCCACTGAAGGGGACCCCGGTTCGATCCCTGGTCAGGGAACTCAAATCCTGCACACCGCATGGTGTGGCCAAAAGGTTAAAATTTAAAAAGATAAATAAACACATGCACTTTCTCAAACTTTATCTCCCTGGAAGCTCAGTGCAGAGCTATAGGGAAACAGGCTCAGAGGGCTGCACTCTTGGCCCATTCCCCTCACGGGAAGGGGCAGATCCATCGCACGTGAGGCCCCGCCCGGTTCCTGGGCGGAGCTGCGTCAGGACCGCTGGGCAGGGAAGGGGCTCCCACCCACGCTGCAGGCGCTGAGGCAGCCCTCCGGCTTCCCCTCGGCGGCCGGCCAGCCAGCCACGACTGCCTGCAAACTCACTGGGAGGCCTGGACATCAGGGTGGAAGTAACAGCCCCTGGGAGGCGGGGGAGCAGCCCAGTCACACACTCCTGCCCAGCACACCCCCTCCTCTGCTCGGGCCGCGTGTCCCAGCCAAGCTCGCGTGCAAAGACGCCAGGGTCCATCCCGCTCTGACCTGTTTTCCTGGCAGCTGCTGTCAGGGTTAGGTCAGGCCAGCTCTGGGTGTCCTGCCAAAGCAGAGGTGGCCGTGGGGTCACATGCAGCGTCCTCTGCCCTCCCTGCCTTTGCACACCCCATCCCGTCCACGGCTGAGAAGTCTTTCTCCTCTCAGCTCTCTTGTCAAACTCTGACCCAGCTGTCGCAGCCCTGCCGGAATGACACTGTCTCCAGGAAGCTTCTGGACTCCCCCAGGTGGAATTAGTCTGGCAGCTCTGCCCCTGCTATTATTGTCATTACGGGTTTAGCCATCTCTCTGGCCGTCGTGGTTACAGCAGAGGTCCCCAACCCTGCCGGGCGGCTTGACTCACTCTTTTTCCTGCGTGGGGGGGTGGGTGTCACTTTAAATCAGGGCATGTGAGGGTATGGTGGTTCCAGACTCAAGTGTGTGTCACGCAGAGAGAGAGAGCTATGGAGATGTCCAGTCAGATTGAGAGGCTCAATGGCCACTTGCCGGTGGGAGGAGGCCTGGCTGCCACCACACAGCCCAAAATCCAACAGCCTCTGCTGCGATGGGTCAGGGTGCCCTGCTCTGCTCGGCAGCTCAGCTGACCCCTTAAGAAGCTCAATTTCCTTGAATAAGCAGACATCAGACATACTCTGGACCACGCATGCTCCCCTTGCCAGTCATGCAAGGTGGGTAGCATCATTGTACCCATTTTACAGATGCGGAAACTAGGGGGCACAGAGAGGTCAGGAAGCTTGCTCGAGGTCACACTGCTAGTATGTGGCAGAACTGGGATAGAAACTCCAGCCCTCCGGTGCTGCTGCCCATCTCCTTCACGAAAGCCCTTTGTTCATCACCGAGGACCAGCTCCCCCTGGAAATCAGAACCCAGAGCAGGGAGGTCAGGCGTGGGGGCCAGGAGCACTGGTGTCAAATGTGACAGTCCAGGCTCCATCGGCCAGCATCCTTCTGCCTGTGTGACTTTAGGCAAGTTGCTTAACCTCTCTGGGCCTCAGATATCTCCATTCTAGACTAAGAATAGGACAATACCATCCATTCAGCATGCACTGAGCACCTCCTGTGTGCCGGGCCCAGTTCCAGAACCCTGGAACACAGGCGTGATCAGGACAGGCAATACTGTCTCCCCAGGAGGTAAGAAGGACAGAGCTGTGGACACACCTCGTCCACCGCAGCCAGGACAAACACCTTCAGAGGTGGGCGGCTCTGCTTAATGCTCCACCGGGTCTTGCTGATTGTGCCTGAGGAGAGTGAGGATTTGGAAAATGCAGGGGGGAGGGGATGCCAGGTGGGAGCAGTGCATAAGCAAAGGCAAGGTGGCCGGGATGGGTGGGCAGCCCAGGGTGAGGTGCCCCTGCTCTAGGTGCTGAGCGTGAGGCCCTGGGGTTGCAGTGTCCTCTCTGTATCCCTGGGCTGGGAGTGAGGTGGCAAATGGCAACGTCAGGCTGGCAGTCCCTGGGCATGTCCCTCGGTGCTGGAACCCCCGTCTGATAGCTTCCCATGCGTTCCCTGGACTGTTCCCAGCAGATCAAACCCACCTGCCTGGCCGGGCCCAAAGCAGAAGCACCCATGGGTCCCAGCTGAGAAAATGTCTTTTGTTTTTATAATCACTTTCTCTCTGAATATAAAAGCAATACTTGTTTGTCGTCAAAATAAAGTTGGAAAAGCTAGAAGGAGACCAAACTCATATGAAAAAACACGTGATCACCCCATCCAGACCCCCAAAGACAAACCTTATTAATATGTTGACAAACAGGCCCTCCCCACCCCGCATGGGGTTTCTCCTGTACACTTTTCAAGATGGTTGAGATCAAGCTGTACCTGGAATTTTGGGTTCAGCTCTTCTCACATAACATATAACATGCCAGCACCTAAAATCATTCCTGATTCTTTCCGATTACAAAATTATGATCTGCTCATTGTAAAAACAAATCAAGCAGGACTTCCCTGGTGGCGCAGTGGTTAAGAATCCACCTGCCAATGCAGGGGACATGGGTTTGAGCCCTGGTCCGGGAAGATCCCACATGCCGCGGAACAACGAAGCCCGTGCGCCACAACTACTGAGCCTGCGCTCTAGAGCTCAAGAGCCACAACTACTGAGTCCACGTGCCACAACTACTGAAGCCCGCGCACCTAGAGCCCGTGCTTCACAAGAGAAGCCACAACAATGAGAAGCCCACGCACCTCAACGGAGAGTAGCCCCCGCTCGCCACAACTAGAGAAAGCCCGCGCGCAGCTACAAAAGACCTAACGCAGCCAATAAATAAATAAATAAAATTTTAAACAAACAAAGAAACAAATCAGGGGCTTCCCTGGTGGCACAGTGGTTGAGAGTCCGCCTGCTGATGCAGGGGACACGGATTCGTGCCCTGGTCCGGGAAGTTCCCACATGCCGCGGAGTGGCTGGGCCCGTGAGCCATGGTCGCTGAGCCTGCGCGTCCGGAGCCTGTTCTCCGCAATGGGAGAGGCCACAACAGTGAGAGGCCCGCGTACCGCAAGAAAAAAAAAACAAAACAAAACACAATTCAAGAACTTACAGAGATGTGGAACAGAGAAAGCCCAAAGGAAAAAAGAAAGTGAAAGTGTCTCACAGTCCCCAGCCGGGAGGAGATGTCACTAAGGATAGCTGTGTCAACCCCCCACGAGTGTAGACCAGCAGAGGCTTCAGGTTCAAAACATTTCCATAAATGACTGAAAACAAGTAAGTGCTGAGAACAGTACACAGCAAGTGCTCAATCAATGTTAGGTTGTGCAGTAAACACCCAACCGAAGCTGTAGTGGAGTGTCGTGGCGTGCCAGGTAATGGCTTTACATCCATAAGTAATTTCATCCTCCCCAGAACCCCACAAAGTAGGTACTTTTTTTTTTTTAACTTTTCAAAAACTGAAGTATAGTTGCTGTACAATATTCTGTAAGTTTCAGGTGTACAATGTAGTGATTCACAATTTTTGAATGTTATACTCCATTTATAGTTATTATAAAATATTGGCTATATTCCCCATGTTGTGCAATTTATCCTTGTAGCTTATTTCATACCTAATAGTTTGTACCTCTTAATCCCCTCCCCCTATACAGCCCCTCCCTGCCCCCAGCGGGGAAAGGCAAGGGGGGGTACTTTTAGTATCTGAATTTTCCGGATGTGAGAACAGAGGCTGAGAAAAGGCAGTGTCATAGCAGCACTATTCACAGTAGCCAAAAGGTGGAAACAGCCCTAATGTCTGCAGACAACAATGGATAAACAAAATACGTGGTCTATTCATACAGTGGAATGTTATTTATCTGTTTCAAGGAATGGAACCCTGACATACACGGTGCAACATGGATGAACTTCGAGAACATGATGTTCAGTGAAAGAAACCAGTCATAAAAGACCACGTATTGTGTGATTCCATTTATATGAAACGTCCAGGAGAGGCAAATCCATAGACACAGGAAGCAGACAGGTGGCCGCCAGGGGCTGGTGGGCAGGGTGTTGGGGAGTGACTACTTCAAGGGTGCAAGTCTTCCTTGGTGGTGATGAAATGTTCTGGAACGAGATAGAGGGGGCAGCTGCACTTTGTGAATGCACTAAATGCCGCTGAATTGAACACTTTGAAATAGTTAATTTGGTGTTATATGAATCTCACCTCAATTTTTAAAAACAAAGGGAAAAAAAAAGAAAGGAAAAAGAAAGGCCAGTGACTTGCCCAGGCTCAGGGTCACCCAGCCAGTGACAATCAAAGCAGCCACAATGACGCATTTGGGGATGTGTGGGCACCTGGGTGGGCGAGAGTAGGGACACTGGCCTGAATCCCGAGAGCCTGGCCTGTGCATTGATCCCAGACCCCTGCGGGTGGAGGACGGGCCTGCCCTCCGGCCTGCACTTTCTAGTGAAGCTGGGGCTTTTGACACTCGCCTCCCGCCTGCCTGGGTTATCTTTAGTCCTGCTCTCTTCCAGAAACCAGGACTTGAGGACAGTGCGGCCTCCCTCTGGCCCCACAGCCCCACTTGGTTAATCAGGGCATGGAATTGCCTCTGGTTGCCGTGTGGACTCAGAACCCCACTGTGCTTTTCTAGGCCTCAGTTTCCCCATCTGAAAATTGAGCTAACAGTAACTCAACCATAGGGAGGTTTCAGTGGGATCTAGGCAATTCTGACAAAGGCAGTGGGAAATGTTTATTCACTTGCCTCCCAGGCTACTTTTGCAGTATCTTGAAAAGCTGATTATGGATGAAGAAATATGTCAGAGAGATATTAATTGAAAAGAGCAAGCGTCATCGTTGAGGCTGACACTTAGGAAACACTCAACAGCTAGGAGCCATTATTATTATTTATTTGGGCTTTTCATGTTTTGCCCACATAGGTTTCCACGCACATAGAACATTTCTGGAAGGCTACACAAGAAACTGTGGACGCTACATAGTTCCTTCCAGAGATGAGCAGGGAAAGAGACATTTCACCTAATACCTTTCTGTTCTCGTGAAATTTTTCATCAGGAGCATGTATTACATTTATGATAAAATAGTTTAAAATATAATTCGACTCCGAAAAAAAAAAAAAGTTAGTTATTTTAGCCCTCTCAATTAACAGAAGAGGAAAATGGCGCCCCGACCTCACTTCCTCCAAGAAGTCCTCCTGATGTCTAGGCACACTGCCTCTCAGCTGCAGAAGGATCCCACTGACTGTCACTGTTTCTTTGGCTGCCTCTCCCATGAAACTGGGAGGGCCTGTAGGGGAGGGCCTGTTTGACTCGTTCCTGAGTCCCCAGGGCTCAGCCTTGAGTACAGCTGAGTGAAGGAATGAGGCTCGGAAAGGTGAAGCTACCCACCTGAGATGACACAGTAAGCGGTTTTGTAGGGCGAGACCCAGGTCTCTGGACTTGGATTCCACTGACCTCGCCACACCCCTGCCTCTCTAGGACAGGCCTCATCCTCCCCATTGCAGGAACACAGTTCCTGCCCAGTCACCATAAATTTCCAAAAGAGGCCACCTGGGAATCATCCAAATGGCTGCCAGCCCTGGTGCAACTGCTACGGTATTTGGGGTTTGGGAGGAAAGGTTCTCAGGCCCCAAGAGGCAGCTGGGGATGCCCCAGGCATAGAAAATGCCAGACAATGTTCCAAGCAGAGCCAACTACGAAAGCCACAAAAATAAGTGTGGTTTGTCCTCCTATGTTATCTTATCCAACACGTCAAAATTGAGATTTCAGCCTTCTAATTTTAGGCACAAACTTTTCTGATATCGCAGAGTCCTTCCCAGGCAGAGCAGCCGCCACTGCCTGGACCATTTTGCTGATGAGAAAACTGAGGATTGGAGAGGGTTAATGCCTCACTCCAGATCACAGAGTTTTAAGTAAAAGAGGTAAGAGTTAAATCACCCCTTCGGCGGCTAGAATGTGTCTGTGTTCACGGTGGCACCTCATACATGATGTGGCCCAGAATCAGGCTGCCTGGGTTTCCAATCACTCTGCCCTCACGGGCTGTTTGACGATTAGGTGCGAAAGCTCTTAGGTCAGTCCCTGGCCCAGAGGAAGCCAGTGGCTCTTGCAGAGACAGAAGTTTGGGGTCCGTATGTCCTTTACTGGTGATCTTCCCAACATCTGCTCAGCTGTCCTTTGGGAAAATCAACATCTCACCCTGCATCGCAACAAGAGTAGGGACTAGACTCCAGTCCTGACTAGAAGATCAGGAGGCTTCCAGGAGCTCTGCCTATCTCAGGAGCAGCACCTGGCCTGGCTGTGGCCCTTTCTCCCTGCTGGCCGGCCAGCCTGCCTGTCCAAAGGCCAACAGCCAGCCTGTGGCCCACCAGCGCTGCAGGAGAGCCAGGCCTGTCCAGAGCAGGCTGACTTCAACCTCCCTGCGCTTAGCAGACGTGTTCTCAGCTGACAATCCCATTGGCAAGCATCACCTGCGTGCTTTAAAACAAAGAAGCACGAAGCACAAATCACAGTCCTGACTGAAGGGACTTCAGGAAAACGAGCTCATCCTTCTGTGGTCTGCTTTTTTTTTCTTTTTTTTTTGTAACATAAGTCAGTCTTTATTGAAAACTGCAGTATTAATACATAACAATTCTTGTTACGGTAAATGTGCTTTGAAGAATTTTAAATCTGAGCTCATCTCCTCATCAGCTTGCATAAAAAATTAAAATAGTGTGAATTTACACACAATGGAATTGTCTCAGGATGTAGGTTCCATTCCTTTGTACTGATTGACACCTTAAATTCAATGCAGAGGTGAGGGGTGCCTTTAACACTGGAAGACAATGCTGACTTAAGTTTTTAAAAAGTACTAAGAGAATGGTCTTAAAAAAAACAGTATTGGACTTCCCTGGTGGCGCAGTGGTTAAGAATCCGCCTGCCAATGTAGGGGACACGGGTTCGAGCCCTGGTCCGGGAAGATCCCACAAGCAGGGGAGCAACTAAGCCCGTGCGCCACAACTACTGAGCCTGCTCTCTAGAGCCTGCGAGTCACAACTACTGAAGCCCGCCCGCCTAGAGCCCGTGCTCCGCAACAAGAGAAGCCACCGCAATGAGAAGCCCGCGCACCACAACAAAGAGCAGCCCCCGCTCAATCCATCTAGAGAAAGCCCATGCGCAGCAACGAAGACCCAAGGCAGCCAAAAATAAACAAATAAAATAAATACATTTATATTAAAAAAAAAAAAAGAAGGAACTGTTTCCTAGTCAGTAACAGTGGCTCCCTAGGGTCTCTCTTGAGTGGCCATAGTAGCAACCCTGCCAGGAACACTGAAGAACTGGCCTCAGGTCCAGCCCAACTATTCTACCGACCACTGGTCTGCACGAAGACCTAGAGAAGTCTCCAAGAGGGCTCAGGAGGCCAAGATAAGACACTTGTCGTCTCCAACACACCAATCCTGGGAGCACAGCATCCCCTGAAGCTCACTGCAGGCTCCCTGCACAGAGATGCCAGCCTCTCTTTGATCTCCCTGTCCCAAGTGACTTGATGTTGGTCCTGGGGATTCAAATAAGATTACCCCAGAGGTTTTCTGTTCTTCAAGGGAATAGGGTTGGGAAAGAGACAAACCCTCTGAAACATGTCAAGATCAACTCTGCAACTTTCTACCTGAGAAGACCAGACCCTCCTCCACAGCATGTCATGTGCAGGCTCCTTTCAAAAAGCTCAGGCTGAGTAATAAACAGCTCAGGAGAAAAAAAACACACCAACATTTGAGAGGAAATGGGAGTGTGGTCTGCTGTTGAAGAGCTATCCTTCAAGTCATGCTCTCAAAACTTTTTTGCTCATCTAAGCCTTAAAAAATTTGGGAGAGGGACCCCCGATGTACTCCCTTGTACATTTTGACTCTCTCAACTTTGTATAAGTTGGTTCTCAGTTTTTTACCCTAAATTTACACAGTTGCAAATAACGTAACTTCCAAAGTATTGAAAATATTGACATTTTAAAATAAAATTGTTACTTCACTCTTTTAAATATAATCATTGGGGACTTCCCTGGTGGCACAGTGGTTAAGAATATGCCTGCCAATGCAGGGGACACAGGTTCGAGCCCTGGTCCGGGAAGATCCCACATGCTGTGGAGCAACTAAGCCCTTGCGCCACAACTGCTGAGCCCGTGTGCCACAAGTACTGAAGCCCGAGCACCTGGAGCCCATGCTGTGCAACAAGAGAAACCACCGCAATGAGAAGCCCGTGCACCACACGAAGAGTAGCCCCTGCTCGCCACAACTAGAGAAAACCCGCACACATTAACGAAGACACAACGCAGCCAAAAATAAACAAATAAATTTGTATAAATAAATAAATATAATCAATGGAATCTAAATTCTGTAGAAATTTGACCCCCACTTACCCTCCACTTAAAAACTTGTGAACAAGCTCTTTGACAATCGAACATACTGTTTTGTTTCTTTTCCTCTGTGGCTTTATATTTTCATTCTACTCCCTCCGGAATTTTATCCTAATTTAATAGCATATATTTGTATGCCCAAAGTATTTTACTGTTATCCAATCATTAGTTTTTCTCTAACAAAAATCCTTATATAAATTGAAATTAATCTCCTTTCACTCCGAGGCTCTATGGGCTTAAAAAATTTACTTTTGGATTGAGTTACCATTACCAAAATACTTAGTAAAAATCTCTTATGTTACACATTCTGATACTTACTGAACATAAAAGTAAAAATTTAAAAAAGAAAAGAAAAGAAAATTTTTGAGGCCCCATCCAGGCCTTGCTAGCTGAATTAGTTCATGATATCCACAGATGCATATTACTTATAGCTAAAATGAGACATGGTTCAAGGTAGGTTTTATTCCTCTTTTTTGTATTTATAGATATAAGCATGGAAATAATTCATTCATATAAATACATCTATGGGAAGGGAAGCACTTTTGTTATAGAAATGTCACTTAATTCTCTGAGCTCCTTCAAAGATATGTGGCCCCCCCAAAAAAAATCACATAATAATGATTTATTATCTAAATTATTTTTACTGATCAGTCAGTGGGTGACTTGGTTAGATTCTTCTCAATTTGATGGAAAACGCCTGGTTTGCACAGGGATTCGTCACCTAGTTTTTAGAGTCCTTCACTTTCTCAGTTCCTAGGAGATTGCGCCAAAAAGAGTTGACCAAAAGTTATCCAGGAATATCATACCTGTTATTCTTTCTTTTTTTTTTTTTTTTTTTGCGGTGTGTGGGCCTCTCACTGTTGTGGCCTCTCCTGTTGCGGAGCACAGGCTCCGGATGCGCAGGCTCAGCGGCCATGGCTCACGGGCCCAGCCGCTCCACGGCATGTGGGATCTTCCTGGACCGGGGCACGAACCCGTGTCCCCTGCATCAGCAGGCGGACTCTCAACCACTGCGCCACCAGGGAAGTCCTATTCTTTCATTTAAAGACATCTTGTTTAACCTCACATACACAGAATGAATTGGGAAATTTTATTTATTTATTTATTTATTTAATTTGGCTGCATTGAGTCTTCGTTGCTGCGTGCAGGTTTTTCTCTAGTTGCAGCGTGCGGGGGCTACTCTTCATTGCGGCGCGCAGGCTTCTCATTGTGGTGGCTTCTCTTGTTGCGGAGCAGGGGCTCTAGGCATGCGGACTTCAGTAGTTGTGGCTCGTGGGCTCTAGAGCACAGGCTCAGTAGCTGTGGCGCAGGGGCTTAGTTGCTCCACGGCATGTGGGATCTTCCCGGACCAGGGCTCGAACCCTTGTCCCCTGCACTGGCAGGCGGATTCTTAACCCCTGAGCCATCAGGGAAGCCCCAAAAGTAATCTTTTGATGTTCGACTCTCTGGTCTTTGTTGCAAAAACCCTTCTGTATCCTGGCTCCTCCCTTGCCTCTTCAGAGCAGTCTTGAGGCAGGAGATAGATGGGCTCCAGGCTGGACATTTCCTCGTCTATAAAAGGAAGTGATGGAGGTAACTTCCTTAGGGATGCTGGTAAGGATTTAAAGGGAGCAAGCATGGGTCAGTGCCGGGTTGAATAAGCACCCCTTGGGGCGCTGCCCTGCAGCCTCCCCAGGCAGGGCTTCCCCTGGGCCCCTCTGTGTTCCTCAGCTCACACTTGCCCATACTCCCTTTTCCTCTCTCCTGTAGCACAACCCTTACACACACACACACACACACACACTCCTACAATCAATCGTTCAACAAGTCTTTACTGAAGACGTGTAAGCACTGGAGCAAGCTACACCTGGGCATGTGATGTGACCATGACACACCTGACCTCGTGTGGGGGGGACACAGGTGTTGAATAAAAATAACACCACCAGTGATTTCATCACGATTGCGCTGAGGGTGTTGAAGGAAAGTTCCGGGCAAGGGGAGCACACAGCAGCCGGTGGGTCAGGGAACGCTTCCCAGAGAGATAGCGGGTAAGTGCTTGGAGGAGGCTGGGAGCACGGCTGGCCAGGAAGGAGAGGAGTGATGTGGGCGTGCATCCCTGCTGCGGGAGCTGGGCTGAAGGACGTGCTGTACAGACGGCGGGCGTTGTGCCTTTTGTTCCCTTAGCTGACAACCCCTGACCACAGCCCCTCCCCACATGGCCCTGGAGTCCCCACGCCATTTGTAAGGAAACAAAAGCAGAGCCAGCCTGAATCCATGTGTATGAAGTCCAGAAACAGGCATAACCAAACCCACAGAGACAGGAATCAGAACAGGGGTTGCTTTCAGAGTGGGAGGGGAGTCGACTAGAAAGGGATGTGAGGGCAATGGATTTGGGAGGTGGAAATGCTCTTTATTTTGATGGGAGCAGTGGTTACAGAGTGTATACGTTTGGAGAAACTCATCAAATACTTAAGTTCTGTGCATTTTACTACATGAAATTATTCCTAAAAAAAGTGAGAGGGGGGCCTCCCTGGTGGCGCAGTGGTTGAGAGTCCGCCTGCCGATGCAGGGGATACGGGTTCGTGCCCCGGTCTGGGAGGATCCCATATACCGCGGAGCGGCTGGGCCCGTGAGCCATGGCTGCTGAGCCTGTGCATCCGGAGCCTGTGCTCCGCAACGGGAGAGGCCACAACAGTGAGAGGCCCGCGTACCACAAAAAAAAAAAAAAAAAAAAAAAAAAAAAAAAAAAAAAAAAAAAAAGTGAGAGGGAAGGAGGGAGGGAGAGAAGAAGGAAGCTTAAGAGAGGAAGGGAGGGAAGAAAAAGTCAGCGATAAGATAATACGAGATGAAGAATCAGAAAAATAAAATAAAACGGAGTCAGCCTAGTGACCTCAACCAGGTTGTTTAACCTTTGTGAATCTCAGTTTCTCCATCTCCAGAAATGAACCATCACCTGGAAATCTGCGCACAGTGCCTGGTGCCCAGGGGCACATACTGGGCCGTTCTGGTCCCCTCCCTCTCTCCCTCTCTGGACCACATTGTCCTCACCATGAACAGGAATAAGGGGCTGATGGCTGCTTAGAGAGGCCCCCGTAAGCTCTGCAAGCATCTCTGCCCAAAACTGGCCTCTCCATCCTGCCGCCTGCCTCGGCAATGTCAACCTTTAAAACATTCCTTTGTTTGCTTTCTAATTGCGCAGTACAGTTCAGAGGTGTCCGCAGCTGAGCTGTGTTCACCTCCTGGGACCATGCAGCCGGCAGCTCCTCTGTCGAGGGGTCGTGGCTCGGCCGTCCACCCCGATCTCTCAGAGCTCTCTGGCTGCTTCCATCTGCAGGGGGAGGACCTCGCAGTGACGGTGGTGACACCGAACAGAACTGCTTTTTATATGTCGCTAATAACCCTGGGATCGTGCACAGCCCTAGAAAGCACCTCAACACCTATTCCTTCAGTACACCTTGGCCTTGGCCTGGTGCCAGGCCCTGGTCAGGGCACTGAGGACACATGGAGTGACCACAACGTGACTTTCACCTTGCGATGAGAATCAGGTCTGGGGACAAGAGAAGGAGAGGCCTGGGAGAGGTGGAACAGGACAGTAGAAGCTAGATGGTGAAGGGTTTGCAGGTCGGAGCAAGAAGTCTGAATTTTACGTGTCCACACGAGGGGTGTGGGGAATTGTTCAGCCAGGGAGTGGGAGAGCCATGAGAGAAAGACAGTATTGCTGAGATTGCTGCCTCACTTCTTCTCTTCCGACGAAACCCTGTTTTAAATGTGTCCCACCAAAGACTACATTTCCCAGCCCCCCTTGCAGCCAGGTGTGGCATGTGACCTAGTTCAGACCAGTGAGACGTAGGAGAAGTTGGAAAGGAGAGCTCATTAAAAAGGAGGCCGAGAGCTGCCCATCCCCTCTTCCTCCTGCTTTACACCTGGGATGAAGACATGAAGCGTGGAGTTCCAAGCTATTTTGGACCCTGAAGTGACCTCTAGGTTAGAGGCCAGGACTCAGGAGGGCAGAGCAAAGAGATATGTTAGTTGTTCCTGATCCCAAGCCAGTGACCAGGAGTCCAAGGCTGTCTGGCTGACTGCTGACTTAACCCTTTAACTGCCCCAAGCAGAAATGCATTCAGTTTTTCACAGCCAATTCAGAACCTGTGATACCCGGCCACCCCAGATACTTACTCTGAATGCCCTGGGCATGCTCTGGGGAGGAATTAGTACAGCACCCACCCCCTAACACCTATGCCCCTACACACTCCCATCTCTGTCAATGTACCACTGTCCCCCAGTTTCTTAGGCCAGAAACATGGGTGGCATCCTCCACCCCCTCTTTCTCATCTATAAGCCCCACGAGACAGGGTGGGGTGGGAAGAGCCCTAATTTGCAGCATCTGACAATGTCCGGGGTGTAAATACTCACACCACAGCCAATTTCAAGTCACCACGTGACATCATTGAACGCGGAGTCAAGAAGGGATGTGTCAATTCCACGAGCCAGGGTGGGGTGGGAAGAGCCCTAATTTGCAGCATCTGACAATGTCCGGGGTGTAAATACTCACACCACAGCCAATTTCAAGTCACCACGTGACATCATTGAACGCGGAGTCAGGAAGGGATGTGTCAACTCCACGAGCCACGGCGCACCACAAAGGCAGGAATCGCCACTTACACGGTGCGTGTGTCTTTTCCCTGCTGGTCTGGAAGGTGTCGGCTGTGCTCACCATCACGTGCCTGGGGTCTAGTACGGTGTCTATTGCATCATGGGCTCCAAAGAATGAATGGAAAGAAGGAAGGGGAGGTGAACCTGGAACTGGACATCTGTTTTCTCCGTGTCAGCCCGGGTTCAGCAGAGAAATGGAGATTCATTTTAAGGAAGGGGCTTACGTAGTTGTGGGGTCTGGCTGGGCGTGTCTGAAATCTGCGGGGCAGGCCTGTGAGCTGGAGACAGGCAGGAACGGCCGTCCACAGGCGGAATTTCTTCTTTTTCAAGGGAACCTCAGGTTTACTCTTCACGTCTTCAGCTGATTGGATGACACCCACCCACGTGATGGAGATGACCTCTTTCACTTGAGTCAACTGATTGTAGAAGGAACCACATCGACAGATGCATTCACAGCAACACCCACCCTCGAGTTTGACCTAATAACTGGGGAGAGGAACCTGGCCGAGCTGACACATAAAGTGACCAGCACACTTGTCTCAGGTGAGGATGTTTTTCCTCTCTCTTGGAGGTCCCTGCTGTACTAATTCCTCCCCAGAGCATGCCCAGTGCATTCAGAGTAAGTATCTGGGGTGGCCGGTCACCCACGTCCAGGGAGCTTCCCGATGCACGGTGGGCCTGCATCCTGAGAGCACGGCCATCCTCTCCTCTCTCCCAGGTCTGGCAGGAGTGGCCCATCTGGCTGGCATGGCACCGGGACTTTGGTATCTGTGTGCAGAGCCCCAGTTGGAGCCCACAAGGAGCAGATATGGGCAGAGTCCAAGGTTCAGGGCTTTCAGGGTCATTGTCCCCACCGTCGGCCCCTCTCTGAGAGGATCCTGGACCCATCAGAGATTGCTGGCTTTTCCTTTCGTAGCCCTGAGCCTGTGAGGTCTCCCTCCCTCCTGATCCATGCCCTTCCTCCTATGAGACCCTCCCCTGGGGCAGGTGGAGCTCATTGGCACAGGTTATGCTCTTCCAAGTCCGCTTTTCTCAGTTTCCACATTTGAGGCCTCCTCGCCAGGCAGCTCCCATCTTTGTGAATGCTCGGTCTGCCATCCGGGTCGCCTCCCAAGGTCTTGGGCTTCTGTCCAGGATGATGCTGTGGCCCTGGTACCCAGAGCCAGGTGGAAAGGGCCCACCTCCTTGGAGATGGGCGGAAAATATTCTTCCTGTGTTAAGCTCGACACTGACACTGACTAACCTCTTCCAGGGTGATGAGTTATGCCATTTTCCAAGAGGAATCGGGCTCGGGGAGATTAAGTAGCTTGCCTTACTACGTCACACAGTGGAGCCGGGACTGGATTTAGCCCTGATGTTTCAGGCCACTTACTGACCCCCCCGCAGGTCTGCTCCACAGTGGAAAGAGGTGCATCAGGCTGTCCCACCTTAGACATGAGCTGGGCATAAACCCTGGGCCCTGGGGCAGCAGGGAGGGCCGTACAGAGCTCCGTGCCACTAGGCACTGAATCAAAGTCAGATGAATATGAGAGCCCTACTGGTCATGCAAAGTTCTGAGGACGACCTGGCTTCCCAGTAAATCGCTCTAATCAAGTTGAGTGATGGTAGCAGGCAGGACCATTGGGCACCCGGCAAGGAAGTGGTGTTCCCACCTGGGGATGCCTGAAGAATTGCTGATCTGCTGTCCTTGCTGGGAAGAGGATTTTCTGGAAGGAAGGGCTTTACAGGCTCTTTCTTACTTAACACAGCCATGAGGAACAACTGTCATTATGCCCATTTTACAGATGAGGAGACTGAGGCTGAGGGAGGTTTTTATTTGTCCAAGGTCACACAAAGGTAAGCAGCAGAGGCAGGTCCATATGGCAACAAAACCCTTATTGTTTGAACAATATCACACAAACTCTTTGCAGAAGCTAGTCCCAAGCCTCCCAGAGGTGATCTTAATTGCAGAGGAGGCTTGGAAATCCACATCCAAGCTCATAACCAGAATTTGATTCTGGACCCTATGAGTCAGCCTTCCAAGGCGGAGTAAGGGGACAATCTAGAACTGCAGCCTCTAACAGGATGGGGTCCATGCCTGGGTGCAGCTGAGGCAGAGGCAGGCTTCCAGCAGTGCCCCTCCCTTTCGGCTTGCTCCCCACTCCTGTCTCCCATCCTGGGCTCCCGGCCAGGTCTGGAGCCACCTCTGCTCCCTACCCAGCCTGGGCCAGAGCAGCTGCAGCCTATACAGACCAATAGAGGCCAACCTGGGTGTGCCCGTTTCCAGGAGCTGAATGTGGTGTTGATAGCAGAGTCCCCGGGCCAGGCCTTGTCCAGGATGGAGCACCCCTACACCCCAACTGTCTTGGGAGCCCATCGCTTGGCCTGGCTAACTCCCCAGCCATGGCTGGTCTCCAGGTGCAGCTAGTGGGGTGTGTGTGGGTGGTGGACAGAGCCTGGAGTTTAGCAGGGTGACTGTGGGTGAGTCATCTCCCTGGACCTGTTTCTTCCTAGTATTATGGATGGTGTTCCTTTTTTTTTTTCTTTCTTGGCAGTACGTGGGCCTCTCACTGTTGTCGCCTCTCCTGTTGCAGAGCACAAGCTCTGGACGCGCAGGCTCAGCGGCTATGGCTCACGGGCCCAGCTGCTCCGTGGCATGTGAGATCTTCCCGGACCGGGGCACGAACCCATGTCCCCTGCTCAGCAGGCGGACTCCCAACAACTGCGCCACCAGGGAAGCCCATGGATGGTGTTCTTGACAGCTGACATTCCTCTCTGCCATGCACTGTGCTAATCACTTTACAGAGATAACCTCATTTATTTTTTATACATTTATTTATTTATTGGCCACATTGGGTCTTCGTTGCTGCGTGCAGGTTTTCCCTAGTTGTGGCGAGCAGGGGCTACTCTTCATTGTGGTGCATGGGCTTCTCATTGTGGTGGCTTCTCTTGTGGAGCACGGGCTCTAGGCACATGGGCTTCAGTAGTTGTGGTGCACGGGCTCAGTAGTTGTGGCTTGTGGGCTCTAGAGCGCAGGTTCAGTAGTTGTGGCGCATGGGCCCAGTTGCTCCGCAGCATGTGGGATCTTCCCGGACCAGGGCTTGAACCCGTGTCCCCTGAGTTGGCAGGCAGATTCTTAACCAATGCGCCACCAGAGAAGTCCAGAGATAGCCTCATTTAACTCTCATAACAACCCACAAGGCAGCTACTATTATCACCTCCGTTTTACAGACAGGAAACTGAGGACCAGAGAGCTCGAGTGGCTTGCCTGAGGTTACACAGCTAGTAGGCGGCCGCGCCAGGCTTTGAAACCAAGCAGTCTGGCTCCGGGGCCCACACTCTCAGCCCCTCCACTCCCCGTAACTCCAGAGGCAAACTGTGGTGGGAGGACTGTGGATGCGGTGTAGAGAGGAAGCCATGGCTACCTATCTGTGCCTCAGTTTCCTCATCTGTAAAATGGGAAAGAGTATGTCTCCCTTACCCAGCTCCTGAAGTGAGCATTCATTCAACAAATCCTTAACAAGCAGGTACCATGTGCTGGCCAGGCAGGCTCCAGGAGCCTGGGGTAGAATGGTGAACAGCACAGATAAGTCCCTGCCCTCCCAGCCCTGGCATTCCAGTGGGGGGACAACAGACAGTGAACAAGCTAGCAAGAATATTCTAGGTCAGGTGACTGAGTGACGTAAGAGGTCTGAAGGCTCTCAAACCACAAAGGTTCTATGAATGTCCCTGTCCTCCACCGAAAGGGGGCCCAATGTGTGTTAGGGTTGTTGTGGTTAATAAGATTTTATCCTTATCTGCCAGGTGCTTTTACCTGTACTACCTGATTTTGCCCTCCCCACGATCTGTATGGTAGGTTTTATTACTTGCATCTTTCACATGAGGAAACTGAGGCTCAGAGAGGTTAAACAACTTGCCCAATGTCACACAGCTGGTAAATGGAACAACTTGAATTCAAAGAAGCCCCCTGATTCTAAGTCCAGGGCCTTCTATGCCTGAGGGAACACAGTATGTTACAGGATTTAAACACACTGAGAGTTCTTATTTTAAGAGTTTAAGATTCAAATCAGTAATATCTAACGTCAAGGGAGTAGAAGAATTCTTTTGTGCATTAGTTCAACCTTGTTCCAGGCCCCATCCCAAGAGCCCTGGGTGGGGGCCATGGTGGAAATGGGCCCCTGGAGATGAATAAGCTGTAGGTGGCCCTGACATCCAGAAGCTCAGGGTTTAGTGAGGGCAGCTTAGATGGGAACCGGAATCCCAGTGATGCTTTGAGGTGCCCCAGCAAGTTACGGGTGAGCACTCTTTCCACACTGGCATTTATTAAACACTTCCCATATGACAGGGCAGGACGGGACTGGCCCTGCATTCTGATTCTGGGCCTGTCACTCCCTTGCTGTGTCACTTGGGGCAAGGCCCTGCCGTCTGTGGACATTAGGGCACCACGAGGGTGTGGGCTGCCTGGCACAGGGTCCTCCAGCCTGACACTGCTGACACCAGGAAGAAGGTGGGGCTCCATCGGTTGTGTGGGAGGCGGGGCAGACACATTCCTCCCTAATGCTTGTCCAGAGATGTGGGGCCCTCACGGGGACAGCCTGGGTGTGCCTATCACTCCTGGAACCTGGGACATTTGCCTGGGGCCAGGTCATCAGAAGCCAAGTGAATCTGAGCACAGGCTTTGGGGTCCAAAACCAGGGTTTGATTCCTGGCTCTGCCACTAGCCAGCTGTGTGAACTTGACCAAGTCACCCAGCCTCCCTGAGCCTCAGTTTCCTCATCTATATATGGGAATAATATTTGCAGGGAACCTAGCACAGAGCCTGGTAGCTGAGCAATCAATGAACAGTAGTTGACACTGACAATTATGAAACTGGTGATGACAGAGGGTGAGACATCAAAGCTAACATTTATGAGCACAACTATGTGCCAAAGCACATAGCTCAGGACAGCTACTCCATAATAGGGTGTGCGTGCATGTGTATAAATATAAATGCAAACATATACATTCTCATAACCTCTGGCTTGCTCTCTCTGTCCCTATCTATCTATCTATCTACCTATCTATATTTATCTATCTATGTAACTATATCTGTATATCCATAGAGAAACAGAGAGAGAGAAAAGACGAGAGGGATGGAGGTAGGGAAGGAAGAAAGGGAGAGAGAGAGAACAGCCACATTTGTGACTTCAGGGAGGGTAGCTGTCTGTCTGGGGATAAGGTCTGGACTGGCACTGAGTAAATACCCCTTTCTATATTTTAAATTTCTTTTTCTTTAAAATTAATTATTTATTTATTTGGTTGCCCTGGGTCTTAGTTGCGGCAGGTGGGCTCCTTAGTTGTGGCATGGGAACTCTTAGCGTGGCATGCATGTGGGATCTAGTTCCCTGATGAGGGATCGAACCTGGGCCCCCTGCATTGGGAACACGGAGTCTTAACCACTGTGCCACCAGGGAAGTCCCTACATTTTGAATTTCGAATCATGTGATTGTTTTGCCTATTTAAAATCTCAATTCAAATTAGACATATCTATTTATCATATTGATCATTCTATCCTCAGGATAACCTGCAAGAGAGAGCTAGACTCCTGCCCACCTGGCAGACGAGGTGACATGACTTGCTCAAGGTGACTCAGGGAAAACGTGGGAAAGATGGGCCCTGAACCCAGCTCCATCTTAGGGGACTCTTCCGGGGCATCAGGTTGGTGGCTCTGAGCCTACAGCTCCCTGGCTGCGGTCAAGGGGCTGTGCTCTGTCCAGAGGACAAGCCCACACGGCCACTCCTGCCGGCCTGTGGCTGGGGCAGCACCGCAAGTGTCTTTGCTCCATCTGGCAGGTCTCACTGGCTCGGTGGGAGAACCTGCCCCACAGGCCTCAGCTCTGCAGGGGGAAGAAGTAAAAATAGCCGGGCTGAGCGGCCAGCGGCTGAACTGTGGGCAGCAAGGCATGCCTTTCCCATGACTTGGGTCCTGCAGAGCAGAGGACTTCCCTGAGCCCTCCTGTGTGCCGGGCCGTGGGCCGGGCACCGGGGAGTCAGTGCTGAGTCAGGCACAGCTGCCTGGGCGGGACACGTCCTAGGCAGCACCGTGGCCTGCGGGGCCTGGGAGGGGCTAGCACTGGCCAGGTGCAATAGACGGTGCAAGAGAGACCTCTCACCCAGTCACAGGGGTGGGGCAGGGAAGGCTTCCGGAAATAGGTCACATGGGTGAATGCAGGAATTAAAAAGAGGTGTGTGCAAATGTAAACTAGATAGCTAGTGGGAAGCAGCCTCATGGCACAGGGAGATCAGCTCAGTACTTTGTGACCACCTAGAGGGGTGGGATAGGGAAGGTGGGAGGGAGGGAGATGCAAGAGGGAAGAGATATGGGAACATATGTATATGTATAACTGATTCACTTTGTTATAAAGAAGAAACTAACACACCATTGTAAAGCAATTATACTCCAATAAAGATGTTAAAAAAAAAAGAAGAGGTGTGTGTATGGGGGCGCGTGCCAGGCAGTGGCAACAGCATCGGCAAAGGCAGAGGTATGACAAGTGTGACCCATCAGGAAGGGCAAGTAACTGGGCATCTGGGGGGTGGGGTGCCTGTGAGAGGAGGAGGAGGGTCTGGCTAGGGAAGAAGGCAGGCCCCATGGTAAGGGCAAGATGGGACTGTGGACCAACGGGGAGCCAAGGGAGGGTGTTGAGCAGGGGTGAGACATCGGATCAGCATCTTAGAAAGACTGCGGATTCCTGAACTCAATGAGACGGTCACCCCGAGGCTGAGACTCCACTGTCTGTTCTCCGCATGTTCCTGCCACAGGCGCTATGGAGGCCTCCTCCAGTTTCAGGCACCTGCAGCTCTTTTCCTGAGGGCTCTCTCTGGCTGCTGGTATGCATGCCCCCTCTCCACCTCCTTTCACTCCCACTAGGAGCCCTGGTGCCTCAGGTGGGGTGACTGAGTGCCAGGTGCTCCCTGGCCACTGGTTCGATGATGCACCTGAACTGGCTGCCTTCTCGTCCGTCTTGCTTGCCTTTTCTCCTGCCAGCCTTTCCTAGGGTCACATACTGTGCTAGTTGCCTGTCCTTGCTATAACAAACGACCCCGAACATAGCAGGTGAAACAACACACACACATTTTATTTTTTTAGAAAATTTATTTATTTATTTATTTATTTATTTATTTAGGGCTGCGTTGGGTCTTCGTTGTTGCACACGGGCTTTCTCTAGTTGCGGTGAGCGGGAGCTACTCTTCGTTGCCATGCGTGGGCCTCTCATTGAGGTGACTTCTCTTGTCACCGAGCACCAGCTCTAGGCGGATGGGCTTCAGTAGTTGCGGTGCATGGGCTCGGTAGTTGTAGCGCGCAGGCTCTAGAGCGCAGGTTCAGCAGCTGTGGCGTACGGGCTTAGTTGCTCTGCGGCATGTGGGACCTTTCTGGACCAGGGCTCGAACCCATGTCCCCTGCACTGGCAGGCGGATTCTTTACCACTGCGCCACCCGGGAAGTCCAGCACACACTTATTATTTTATAGTTCTGGGGATCAGAAGTCTGGCACAGATGTTCCTAAATCAAGGTGTCTGCAGGATTGCGTTCCTTTCTGGAACCGCTAGGGGAGAATCTTTTCCCTTCCTTTTCCAGCTTCTAGAGGCTTCCTGCATTCCTTGTCTCGTGGCCCTTTCCTCCATCCTCAAAGCCAGCAGGTCAAGTTCTTCTCACATCGCATCTCCCTGATCCATTCCTCTGTCCCTCTCCTCTTCCACTTTTAAGGACTCATGTGATTAGATTACTGGCCAGATAATCCAGGATAATCTCCCCATCTGTGGTCTGTAACCTTATTCACGTCTGCAAAGTTCCTTTTGCCGTGTGATGTAACAGATTCACAGGTTCCTGGGATTAGCAAGTGGACAGCTTTGGGAGCCGTTATTCTGCAGACCTCACCTCCAGAATCACCCATTTGCACTGAATCCTTGCCCCAAGGTCTGATAGGGGCCTCAAACTAAGAACCTCAAACCTTAATCCTGAGCCCCTCGCTTCTCTCCACGTGCCCCAGCTCTAGTCGACATTTCTCCCCCTTCTCTGAGAGTCTTGGCAGTTCAGCCTCCAACAGACATTGGGTTTTGCTGACCTTTCACCCTGAATTACCTCCTCCAAAATCCACACCCCCTGACCAAGGCCTTGCCCACAGCTCTTGGAGTCTCTCTTAAACCAGGACAACTGAGGTAAAAAGCCAGGCAGAGAATTGGAGCAACACTTGGGATGGAGACAAGGGCACAGCTTTGGTCACTGCCAGAGCTGGGTTCAAATGCTGCCTCTGCAACTTCCTTGCTCTGTGACCTCCGAAGACTCATTGGTCCTTTCAGAGCCTCGGTGTCCTCACCTGACAAAGGTGTGAGGGGCCTCAAGGGGTGACTAAGCAGGTTAGAGAGTTGATGGTGGGAAGTGCCTGGAGCACAGTAGGCTCTCCGGAAACAAGAGCTGTTGTCAGGGACCAGGTGGCTCTAGCCCTAGGTGGTTACCATCTTTTTTATAGAAAATATTAATGATAAATAAATAAGTGCTTTGCTACCACCCTGAACTGCCAATCTGATTAGGGGCCGAAGAAGTTTGTTTGTTTCCTGGATGCAAAGAACCAGCTGATTTCTCCAAGCCTGGTGCAACTGACAATTATCCCAGACAACACTGATGCCCTCTGGAAGGTAGCTGAAATGTTGGGGTAGCATGGGAGAAGGAGGGGGCTCTTCAGGGGACCCACAAGCACCTTTGCTTCAAAAGTGGGCCCTGGGTCAGCCACCAGGGTAATTAGGCCCGATGGTCTTGAGGTAGAAATTCTAAACCTCCTTGAAATGCTATAAATCAAGCCACGCATGGGAAGGGTGTCTGATTTTATAACAACTTTCCCCTTCAGGTAAGTCTTCCATGGAACCATATGTACTCTTTCCATTTGACGGTGGAAATAAGTTAGATGATGGATTTTGATGTTTTTTGGCATTAAATTAATGTGCTGTTCCATGTGAATATTGTTAGGTATTCCCCTTGATCATGTCAATTGGATGGAATGTGGTTTTCTTTTAGCCTTTTGTTCAAAAGAGATGGATGAAATAGGAATTTCCACATGATTCCTGAGTGGGTTTCGTTGTTGTTTTGTTTTTCAAAAGTTGGGTTGAAGGAACATTTACTTTGCAGGAACAGCTGGGTAACTTTCTGCCAACTAGATTGTCTGCAGAGACTTCTAGTGCTTTTCTCCATCGTCTTCCCCAGGGCAACCAGAATCGACCCCCTCGGTGGCTTACTTCCCGCCACCAGGAATGCTTGGGACAAGACAGGGACTCAGCAGCAGTGGTGGGGGGGGTCATAGGAACGGTCACCAGGGAATTTGTGAACACAGTGCCCCCAGCACCATGGATGGGAGAAGCCCAGTCACGTGGGAAAATACGTGACTGAGAGAGATCAGGCTTTGGAGCCAGTGAGTCCCGTCCCAGCTCAGCCACTTCCTGGCTGTTCGACCGTGGGCAAGGTTGCTACTTCTCTCTGCTTCCGTAAAATGGGAGAGCAACGGCACCTGCCTCGCAGGATTGTGAGGATTTGATGTGTCAACACATGTAAAGTCCAGAAGGGCACCCAGCACTCAGAGAGTACTCAGCAAATACTAGGCCTGCTTATGAGGCCTCCGTGGCTAGTTAAGCAAATGGCAGGGAAATTAATTCATCTAAAATATCAGGACAGGGACACCATTTTGCAAATGAGGAATGAGGCTTAAAAAGAAATGCACCATGGCAGCACTGTTCACGGTAGCCAAAAGGTGGAAGCAACCCAAGTGTCCATCGATAAACAAAGTGGATCCATACAGTGGAATGCTATTGAGCTTTAAAAAGGAGGGAAATTCTGACACTGTCTACATGGATGGACCTTGAGGACATTATGCTAAGTGAAATAATCCAGTCCCCAAAAGACAAACCCTGTATGATTTCACTTAACAAGGTCCCTAGAGTAGTCAAACTCATCGAAACAGAAAGTGGAATGGTTGCCAAGGGCTGGGGGTGGGCAGCGGGCGTGGGGAATGGAAGTTATTGTTTAATGTGCACAGTTTCAGTTTTGCAAGATGAAGATTATGGAGATGGATGGTGGTGAAGGTTGCACAACACTGAATGTATTTAATACCACTGAACTGTACCACTGAACTGTGTACTTAGAAATGGTTAAGATAGTATATTTTATGTTACATGTATTTTATGGCAATTAAAAATTTTTCAGAAGGAAAAACAAATGAGCCAAGTTGCCCAGGTCCTTCTGCTGGGAAGCGTGAGAGGCAGGATTCAGACTCAGGACAAAGTGACACCCCTCCCAGCCAGTGGTTCTCCAACACAAACCTCCCTGCCATATGTCTGTTCAATGGGTACAATTCAGGGGAAGAGCGTGGCACTCAGAAAGAGAGCTGAATACTTTACTGAGGGAAAACACGAAAGGTGACCCAGGAGAGAGGAGCAATCACGGCTCCCACTTACACTACGAATAAATTCCAAACTCCTTGCCATAGCCTACAAGGCCAGGCTTGATCTGCACTCTGTTCACACACACACACACACACACACACACACACACACGTCCCACCTCTCCAATGTCACCTGGAATCCTCCAGCCATGCCAAACTGCTTTCATTTTCTCAGTGCACTATGACCTCCCCTGCCTCAGGACGTTTGTATGTGCTATTCCTCTGCCTGGAATACTCCCTTCAACCTACCTTCCGGTACTGATCACAAAGACCTGGGTCCTTTTCATTTTCTAAACCTCAAGCTGAATATCACTTCCTCAGAGAAGTCTCTTGCTGATAAAAGTCTAAGTAGATAGTTAAGTAGATTCCCCCTGTTTGTTTCTTCTTAGAGCATTTAACAGGTTAGTAATGATATATTTCTGTTTTTTTTATAGTTGGTTTCCATACTTAGGTTGTAAGTTCCATGGAGCCATGCTCGCTTTACTTACCAATGTGTACCAGGAGTCTAACACAGTGTCTGCCAAGTTTGTTGAATCAATGGACAGAAAGATGGAAGGGAAGAAAACTAGATTTGGGATTGACAGGGACCTGGCTCTTTCCCAGTCCTGAATCTGTGAACCAGCTGAACTGTAAACTTGTGAAAGTTACTTCAATTCCCTGAGCCTCAGTTTCCCCCTCTGTAAAACAAAGATAATAATAGTCCCTCCCTTCTTGTGAGAATTAAATAGTGTGTGTAATACACAAGACCAAGAACATAGAAGGTGTTATGGGTTGAACTGTGTTCCCCCCAAAAGCTATGTTAAAATCCTAATCCCCAGTACCTCAGTGACCTCATTCGGAAATAGTCTTTGCAGATGTAATTAGTAAAGATGAGGTCATATTGAGTAGGGTGGGCCCCTACTCCAATATGATTGGCATCCTCAAAAGAAGAGAGAGAGACAGAGGAAAGATGGCCATGTGACAACCAAAGCAGGGATTGGAGTAATGCATCTACAAGCCATGGAATGCCAAGGATGGTTGGAAAACAACAGAAGCTAGGGACTTCCCTGGTGGCGCAGTGGTTAAGAATCCACCTGCCAATGCAGGGAACATGGGTTTGAGCCCTGGTCTGGGAAGATCCCACATGCTGAGGAGCAACTAAGCCTGTGTGCCACAACTACTGATCCTGCACTCTAGAGCCCACGAGCCACAACTACTGAGCCTGCGTGCCACAACTACTGAAGCCCACGCACCTAAGAGAAGCCACTGCAATGAGAAGCCGGCACACTGCAACGAAGAGTAGACCCCACTCGCTGCAACTAGAGAAAGCCTGCATGCAGCAGTGAAGACCCAACGCAGCCAAAACAAAACAAAACAAAAAACAGAATCTAGAAGAGACAAGAAAGAATTCTTCCCTAGAGCCTTCAGAGGGACACAGCCTTGCTGACGCCTTGAATTCAAACTTCCAGCTTCCATTGCTGTGAGAAAACAAATTTCTCTTGCACTTTTTACAGCAGCACTAGGAAATGGATACAGTAGGCACTGAACAAATGTCAGGTCAGTGTGCCTTCCTTCATTTTGCTCTATCACGTTCTGTTATGTACACGTAGTCCCTGGGAGATGGTGCGGTCCTCAAAGTGTCCGCGTCTGACCCACATAGCACAGCCCTGGCCTGAGAGTGCAGGAGGTGGGAGTCAAGCACATCAGTGCCCTTGTAAGGGCCCTGTGCCCTTAGCGCTTGGAAGACAAGGGCCGATTTCCTGTCATCCTTTCCTGGCTGGGAACTGCCCCACAGTGTGCACTGACAAGAATGGTGCGAGAACTGGTCTGGCCCAAGACGTGGAGGTAAATGGAGAGGATCTCGGTCTGCCCAGGCTTCCCAGTGGTGGGACCTGCTTTCCTGAAAGGCAACCCCTCTTATGCCTTCCTGGTCCCTCCTCCTGGTATGGCAGCAGGGGAGCCCCTTGTGATGGAGAAGAGGGGATGACTACCTTCCAGCTCACCTGCTCCGGGCTTTTAAATATCACCTGGATAGAGCATCCTCTCCTATGGAAGGCCTGGTGTCTGACAAGCTGCTTGTAGGCTATGCTCACAGTTTAATACCTTGATTAAAAATCACCTCCAGGGCTTCCCTGGTGGCACAGTGGTTGAGAGTCTGCCTGCTGATGCAGGGGACACGGGTTCGTGCCCTGGTCCGGGAAGATCCCACATGCACGGAGCGGCTGGGCCCGTGAGCCATGGCCGCTGAGCCTGCGCGTGCTCCACAACGGGAGAGGCCACAACAGTGAGAGGCCCACGTACTGCCAAAAAAAAAAAAAAAAAAAAAATCACCTCCAAGCCCTCTTTGCATGTCAGTCACCCAGATGCAGGGTACTCCTGGGCGTAGAAGGGCAAACCAGTGCAGAGGAAGCCTCTGTTACTAATAATAACAAACCATCAGTGCTGAGGCCAGGAGGTCGGGAGGTGTGGTCAATGTCTAGCCTTCAGGCTCCAGCAGAGGGACGACAGCCTTGCTTCCCACCCAGACTCACAACGGGGAGGCGGTTTCCCCAATCACAGGAAGGGGCTTCATATCCTGGGCAATCAAGAGACTGGTGTTTGCTCCTGGAGGGTGCTCTGGTGTTTCTATTCTCGAGGTTTGGAAGCCAGCTCAGAGAGAGGAAGTAACTTGCTCAAGGTCGCACGGCTGCCGAGCTGCAGCACTGGACTCCCACCCTGGTCAGCCGGACCTCAGAGCCTGACTGTAAGGTCATTTCTAGAGCAAATTTAATAGGGCAGAGCATGAGGGCTCTAGCTCAGCGGCTGGCGAGAGGGCACTGATTATCTGGGGAAGGCAATGAGTTAGCTGTGGACATGCTGCAGTGCGGGTCCCCACCAGCAAGGTGACAAGTGCAGGAGGCAAGTTTGGGGCCTCAGAGAAAGGTCAGGGTGAGGAGAGAGATATACGTGTCCCTCATCTCCATGTTGGTTCAAGCTGTGGAGCAGATGAAACTTCCCCAGGAGCCTGCTGAGTGATGGGGTGAAGCGGTTGAGTGAGGGGGGACAGAGGAAGAAGGGACCGGAGCTGGGGCTGGTGTTTACGGAGTGTTTCCTGTGCACCGGGAACTATTCTGACCCTCTACATGGATTCACGTATCCCCCTCACAACAACCCTCTCAGGTGGATACTATTATTATTATTTTTTTAAATATACGTATTTATTTATTTTTTTAAATTTATTTTGGCTGCACCGGGTCTTAGTTGTGGCACGCGTGAGGGATCTAGTTCCCTGACCAGGGATCTAACCCGGGCCACCTGCATTGGGAGCTTGGAGGCTTATCCACTGGAACACCAGGGAAGTCCCAGGTGGATACTATTGTTACTACACCATTTTGCAGATGAGAAAACTGAGAGGCTAAATAGCTTATCCACATCAGCAAGCTAATAAGTGGTGGGGCTCTGCTTCAACCCAGTGGGCTTAACCACCGTACTACCCGACCTCTAGATTGGCCCGTCGCTGGAGCCACTGTTGAGTTCTCCGTGGATTGGGGTGAAGGGGTAGGAATGAGGAAAAAGCCAGCAGCCATCGGAACAAATTTGGAAGAATAATGGCAAGACCGCGCCTCTGATTTTGTTTGGCCTTGAGCACAGCTAACAGCCAGGCAGGGTAGGCCTATTACCCCTCCATCTTCTCATGGAAATGGAAGCCTTGTGAAGGTCAGTGGGTTCCTCAAGGTCATACTGTGAGGTTGTGTCAGAGGTTCGACCTCAACTCTCCAGATGCTGGAAGGGTATCTGGCACCCCCAAGAGGAATGCAGGGCTGCTGAGAGGAGGGGCGGGCAGTCAGGAGGGGCTGTAGGCCCAACTGGCCGCCTTGAGTGACGACGTCCAAGCTGAGATGGACGTTAGAATCCTAAAGGAGGGGATGGGTCCCAAGGGAAGTCAATGGGGAGCTTCTCTGGTCGGGGGATCATTCACTGAAAAGCTGGCTCGGGATGGACTCTCAGGACACAGCGGGGCACAGAGCAGGGCTACAGTCAAATCCCGGTGCTTGCCACACAGTAGCAGCATGGCCTGGGGCAGGCCACCTAACCCTTCCAGAGCCTTCGGCGTCTCTAACTGCACATAGGGGTAACCTCCCCACTGCTGGCTGATGTGTGGGATCAGTATGGCGTGAGTAAAGCACCAGGTACACAGCTGGGGGCTCAGTAAACGGGCTGCTACTGTCAGTGTTGGACACAGCTGAGGTTTGTACACATTCTTTGATTTTTAAAATCAGGCTTTATTTTCCAGAGCAATTTAAGTTTCATAGCAAAATGGAGCAGAAAGGACAGAAATTTCCCATATGCCTCCTACCCACCCCCCAGCCTCCCACTTGTATTAAAGTGTAGCTGCATTGAAAATTTGTTTCCAAAGTTCACAGGAAAAAGAAAAAAAACAAAAAAGAGACTTTTGAAACCTTCCTGCCTAAGTCCCTTGCTGTGTAGAAGGGGAAACTGAGGCCCAGAGAGGGAGATTACATACCCAAGGTCACAGAGCCAAGGAGGCCTGACCCCTGCTTTCTATCAGTAAGTGTGGGTTGCATAGCATCACCAAGCATCCTGGACTCAGCCTCATCCTGATGTTCACCACGCATACACGGGGTTACAAAACTACTGCCCCAGCTGGCATCCACCGAAATCCTTGCTGGAATCCAGAACATCAAAGTCAGAGGGCACTGGAAGTTGTCACATTCCCCCTCTCATTGCCTTGTCCTCGTGCAGGGGTTAAAGAGCCGAGACAGGTGGTTCTCAGACTGGAGAAATGAATGATCACAGACATATACAGAGGCCAAGATGGTTTCTCTTTACAAAATCCTGAAGTGGGGCTCCAGAGCGCAGGCTCAGTAGTTGTGGTGCACGGGCTTAGTTGCTCCACAGCATGTGGGATCTTCCTGGACCAGGGCTTGAACCCATGTCCCCTGCATTGGCAGGCGGATTCTTTTTTTTTTTTCTTTCTTTTTTTTTTTTTTTGCGGTACGTGGGCCTCTCACTGTTGTGGCCTCTCCTATTGTGGAGCATAGGCTCCGGACGCGCAGGCCCAGCGGCCATGGCTCACGGGCCCAGCCGCTCCGCTGCATGTGGGATCCTCCCGGACCGGGGCACGAACCCACGTCCCCTGCATCGGCAGGCGGCCTTTCAACCACTGCGCCACCAGGGAAGCCCAGGCAGGCGGATTCTTAACCACTGTGCCACCAGGGAAGTCTGAACCCACACTCTTTACTGTGCCACCCTGCCTTTGACATTCCTTAAAGCTTTGGAAGCTCGTGGCTCACTCTGGAGCCTGTGAGCCGTAACTACTGAGCCCACAAGCCACAACTACTGAAGCCCGTGTGCCTAGAGCCCGTGCTCCACAACAAGAGAAGCCACCTCAATGAGAAGCCCGCGCACCGCAGCGAAGAGTAGCCTGCGCTCGCCGCAACTAGAGAGAGCCCCGCGCGCAGCAATGAAGACCCAATGCAGCCAAAAATAAAGTACAAATTAATTAATTAATTAAAAAAAGAGAGTGTGGATTCATGCTTGAGAACCCAGTTCCCGATGGCTCTCATGAACTCAGGGTTGTTTTCTCATGTGTGTCTACTTGGACTACATTACAGATGACCTTTCAGTCATTCATCTACAAACTGGCAGGCCCTGTGGTGGGTCGGTGAACACCATGGACCAGATGACTGCTCTCCTGGGATCCAGGTCTTCGGTGGAAGGGAGGCTGAGCTTAAAGAGTAAACAAACATACAACCAAGATAATTTCAGATACTGATAAGAGCTATGGATAAAAACCAAAACGAAACAGGATGGTGGCATCATGACTCGGAAGCCTGGTTACTTTAAAGTGGGGATCAGGGAAGGTGTCTCTTAGCAGGTGACATTGTAGCTGAGCCTTGAACAAGGAGGAGCCAGCTATGCAAACATCTGGGGAGAGAAGTTTCTGTGAAGAGAAATCAGCAAGTGCAAAAAAGCCCTGAGGCTGGAGTCAGCCAAGCCTTCTAGGGCTTTCATCAAAACAAATAATCTGGGACTTTCCTGCTGTCTCAGTGGTTAAGAATCCACCTGCCAATGAAGGGGACACGGGTTCGAGCCCTGGTCCAGGAAGATCCCACATGCCGCAGAGCAACTAAGCCCATGTGCCACAACTGCTGAGCCTGTGCTCTAGAGCCCGTGAGCCACAACTACTGAAGCCCGCGTGCTTAGAGCCCGTGCTCCGCAAGAGAAGCCATCGCAATAAGAAACCTGCCCACGGCAGCCAGCGAAGAGTAGCCCTCACTCAACGCAATTAGAGAAAGCCCACACGCAGCAACAAAGACCCAATGCAGCCATAAATAAATAAATAAATAAATAAATGACAAAAACCAAATAATCTGAAGGCAAGGGGGCTGGATTTTTTGTTTGTTTTCTTTTGCTTTTGTTGGCCACACCACAGGAATTGAACTTGGGCCCTCAGCAGTGAGAACACAGAGTCCGAACCATTGGACCGCCAGGGAATTCCCAAGGGGGCTGTTTCGTTAAGGAAACAAAGTAAACAAGATATTTTCATTCTCTAACCTGTAATCTTCCCCCACCACCTCAAAATCATACTAATACTAGTTAATTCCTACTCAGTTTAAATACTTCTTCCTCCAAGAAGACTTCTGGTCCCACTAGTTCGTGGTTTATAAAAACTGGTCTGTGGCAAAATGAGAAAAATGTCAGAAAAGCCATGTGTGTGTATGTGTGTGTGTGTGTGTGTGGCTAAAAAGTTGCCAACCGTGTTACCTTTCTCTGAGAATATCTGAGATATATTGTTACTACAATCATCCCTCCGTTCAGCCGGGATTGGTTTCAGGACCCTTTCAATACCAAAATTGGAGGATACTCAAGTCCCTTACATAAAATGGCACAGTATTTGCATATAACCTATGCACATTCCCCTCCTTCATACTTTAAATCATCTCTAGATTATTTATAACAACTAATGCAATGTAAATAGTTATAAATACAATGTAAATGTTATGTAAATAGTTGTGGCGAAGTCAAAATTTGCTTTTTAGAACTTCCCGGAATTTTTTTCTCAAGTATTTTTTATCCATGGTTGTTTGAGTCCACGGATGCAGACCCATGGGTACAGAGGGCTGACTGTATTTTTATTTTTTACTAATAAGTCCTTTTCACTAAATGATGAGTATAGATGACGACGAAGTTAACGCGGCAAAAATTAAAAGTTGACCACTCTTTGCAAATCCCCTATATTGGGGGCTAAATTTCGCTGGCTGGTCTGTGAATCCCAGGTCCGAGGGCACCTGGGAACTAGACTCCAAAGCTCCATTACTTGCCCCTTCTTTGCACCCAGGTCACTCTGGATTTCCCACACCCTTTCATCCTCTCCCTCTTTTCAGAGTTTGATCTCCAAGAGGGCAGGGCTACCCCTGGCTGGCGTCCAGCAAGACCCAGAACAGGTGCTCAGAAGACACGGATTGAATGCACTGTGATTCATGATGAGACACATTCAGCTGAGATGAACCTCACAGAATAAAATTGGGAGCAAACTGATGAAGGCAGAGAGCTGTGTAAAGGAGAAGACCCCAGACCTCATAGCCAGGAGCCTGGGTTCAAATCCTGCAAGAGGCAGTGTGGTTTGGGAAAGTCAGAAAACCTCACTTCTTCCGGAGCAGGAAAACTTAGGTGAAATCATTTACTTTCTCTGAGCCTCGGGTTTCTCTCCTGTGAGGATGATAATGCCTTGACCCAGGATTCTTCTTAAGAACAAAACACAGGTGTACAGAAAAGCACTTTGTAGGTAGTGTGCAAATAGTTCGTGGTCCATCCCTCCAGCACCCACCCAGACCGTAATATCCAGTTTGCCCCTTCCCAGCCTGTACGTCAGCTTCTTCTATGCCGGGGAGCTGGTGCGGGAACCTTGCTTCGCAAGTTCTGAAAGGAAAGCTCAGTGCCTGGCACGTAGTAGGTGCTCAACAGATAAATCAATGAAGAATGACCCCCAGGCAGGTCACGCTCCCTCTTAAGTAAATAGGCAATCTCCAAGGCTCCTTTCTCTCTGGCACCTGTGATACTTATTTGCCTTTTTAAGGACAGACCTACGAATCACATTTAGGAAAAGTGGGTGGGTGTGAAGAGACTTTGATTAAAAGGTTAGTGCACATTTTTGGTTCCCACTTCCGATTCTTCCAGAATTTATTTTTGCCTACTTAATAAAAAGAGCCATGTCACATTTTTTTAGCTTGTCTTCTGGGTTAAAAAAAAAATTTTTTTTAAGCCTGTATTTTAAACCGCCCACTCCAGCCATCCCAGGACGCGGCGAGGAGGGGGCCGCAGACAGGTGGAGCGTGTGCCGGGAAGGCGGGGACCGAGGCAGCCCGAAGGCGGGGAGGGGCGACGGCAGAGTTCAGGAGCCCCACTCGCCCCTCCGCAGGGGGCGTCTCCGCTCCTACGCCCCGCACACTGGGTGGGCTCCTGCCTCCTGTCCTCCAACCTCCCGGCGACTCCCAGCGCCCACAGGCTGCGGCAAGGCTCCGCCAGGCTCCAAGGCCCTCTGCTCGCCCGCCCGCGTCGGGAAGCCCAGCGCCGGCCGGAGGGGCGGGGCCGGGGCGGGGCGGTGGCGCTGATGTAATCCCGGCTCCTGGGCGGAAGGATATGGAGCGCGCCCGGTTGGCTGGGCGCTGAGGCCAGTTGCCGGGTAACGGAGCGGAGCGGCCGCGGTGCGCCGCCTCCCGCCCTCCGCCGAGTGGCGCCGGAGCCGCCGCCGCTTTACGTAAGGCGCAGGCCAGGGCTGCCCGGCGCTCGGCAGCCGTTCGGAGCCCTCGGAGCGAGGAGGCGCCCCCGCTAGCCGCCGCGGCGCCCGGCCGCTCGGCAGGTACTGCGGGTGGGCTGGGCGGGCTGAGCGGGCCGCGGCCCCTCGGGCGGCTGGGGCGGGCCGCCACCGCGGCCGAGGGTCTCCGGGACCGGCCAGAGGGAGGCCGGGCCGCCCCGCCGGGCCGCGGGCTCCGCGAGGACCCCGGCTGGACCCTGGGCATGCGGTGGACTGCCGGCCCGGGGAACCCAGCCCTGGGGAGCCGGGCGCCGGCGCACGGGGCGGACGATGAGTCCGCACAATGGGCGGGTGTCGCCGCGCTGGGAGCGGTTCTCTGGGGGGAGGCGCGGCGAGGCGGGGAGCGGACGTGCGGCCCGGGTGCGGCGCCCAGAGTGCGGCGGCCGCGGGACACCCGGAGCGGCCGGCCGGCCGGCGGGTGGGCGCTCGCGGCGCTGCCCTCGCCCAGCTGCGTCCCTCCGCCCCCTCCCCTCCTGCATTGTCCTTTAGGGGCCCGGGAAGGGAAGCCGCCGGCGGGGGAGGGGAGGGGCGGGGCGGCGCGGACGGACGGGCGCGCGGGCCTGTGGCGCTGCGCGCGCGGGGCGGGCCCTGCCGGTGGGGCGGGCCCTGAGGCGCAAGGTTCGGCGAAGGTTACGGCCGCCCGCGGGAGGGACGGGCCCGCAAAGTCACCCGCGGCCGCGGCGCGGGAGGGCCTGAGCCGGCGCGGGAGGGCCTGAGCCTGCTCGGGCAGGCTCCAAGCACACGCGTTCCCCGCAGCCCCTCGGAGCTCTGCGCTCCTCCGTGCCCGAGGAACGGCTGGTCGCGAGGGAAATGCCTGCAGCCCCAGGATTTAGCGGGCGGTGCGCAGTTGAACGGGCCTGCCGAACTGCTGGTGGCGGACCCCCCCCCCCCCCCAAATCCTGGCAGAAGCCGGTTTTGATTTCACTTTCGCCACCTTTCACTTTTTGCCCTCCATAGACAAGCAATGGAGACCTCATCTAGTACAAAGTGTAGGAGATTAAGCGGGTAGGGGGACATGTGGTTCTTTGGAATGGTTTAACTAGATGTGGTTTCTGCTAATAAATATCTGGGTTGGATTCTTGGATATCTAGGTCGGCTACTTCGGCCAGGTTCCTAAGATTGAGCTTTACATGTCTGGGTCTTTGCTTGTTTTAAAAAAACAGTGGTAGGAGATTGGTGAAGAGGTCGGGGCAAGCAGTTTTGATAATAGGTGATGCCGTGGATAAAACTAACTATACAATCAAATCCCTAATCCCTAAGGTAGGTTTCTCCTGTGCAATAGGACCGGGGCCAGAGCACCTTGACCATTTCATAGACTTCGAATCCGACGTGGCGGTGGTCGGGGGCGGGAATCTATCACTTTGCAGCCTGAAGGTCAAATATTCTCTCATCGGTTATTTTGGATTGATCCACTCATAAATGGTTCTCAGGATCTTTATGACATTTCTTGGTAGCAAAAATTATTTCTGAAATTGTGCCTTTGCATACCTATAGGTAAGCTTCTTGCAATGTTCTATATTAAGTTGTTGTACTTGATAAATAATGAATTTTTAATAATTCAAAAAATATTTACTGCTTCAGTTTGGGCACATATATTACGGTTTTTATATAAGCCTGTGTCATCAATGAACTGCCAGTTTGGCCACTGAAACATTGAAGGAAGGAGAGAATATTACTCTTCAATATTTAACTTTGTAGAAAGTAGAATTAGAGGTACAAATGTTTTGTTTTTAAAGAAAAGTACCAGTCTTTACCATGGCATCAACATAAGGCAAATCTGTAACTATTTTAAGGGCAATTAGCTTATTTGTTACACAAGTTGCAAACATTTAAGAAAATTAAATGGATTTTTAGCGCTTCTTTAATGATACCATAGATCACTCTGTGCTTTATTTTATAGTAGCACTTTTCAAAAGCAGTAGGGTTGTTTTTATTTTGCATTGTGTGGAAAGTACTGAGCCTGGGTTGTTCTCCCTGTTTCAGAAGCATTTGACTTGGAGCAGTTCATGGCCTCTGGGCCAGTGTTCTCATCTCTAAAATGGGAAGAGTGATGATAACTGTCTCGTGGCATGGTTGGAATGATCAAGTGAGGGGAGATGTGAAATTGTTATGCCAACATTCAGTCCCTTTTAAAATACTAGGTAGTGCTAGTGTGTCGAAGCTTCAGATTCCTCTCTTGGCTTAAAGCTTTCTTAGGCCCCTCCCCGTCCCTTCCTGTCTGCACTTTGCCTGGCTGTCAGGTCATCTTTCCTAAATCCAGATTGCATCTTGTCAGCCTCTGGCTCAGAAGGCTTCTAAGGACTGACCGCCTGTTGTTTGGAGGCCAGAACCAGACTCAGCAGCAGCACATTCAAGGCCCCTCACAGTCTGGCCCTGGTCATCTCTGAACTTTACCTGTCTTCTCAGTTCCCCTTCCACACTGACCCGCCAAATGAGACTACTCTTGGTTCTCTGAACAGGCCAGGCTGCTTCATCCTTTCTTCCCTTTATATCTCTTTCTCTGACTGGAATGCCCCATCTCACTTCCACCCACTCCACTTTTTAAAAGTCCACATCTGATTTTATGTCCTCTCTGGAGCCCTTTGGAAATCCTGTCAAAGTGAATTATTCATTTCTGCAGTCATAATCTTCTATTTTTACTTTCGTTATTGCCTGTATCACGTGTTGTGTATGTAATACTCTGGCTGTGGTGACCCTGTCATTATTTTATCCCCAACACCTTGCTCAGGGGTTTAACCATGAAAATGTTCAAATGTTTGCTAAATAAAGTCAAAGTCTGTAATCCACCTTATGGAGGACATTATTATTATTATAAACGATTTTAATAACAAACATCAGTACTACCAGCCACAGCACTGGGAATGAGGTTTTATTATATTGAAGATGGTTAATACTTAGCATATTTCTTTTCAATTATTTTTAATCTCTCACAAAATACCAAGTGGTATTTTTATACAAAGTACAAACAACCACCTGTCCCATGTGTGTGGAAACTTTCAGGGTCCATGAACCAGCAATGCTGACTGAAGTCACTGCACCCTGTCTCTGGGGAGAGGGGATCAGAGCATACGTTGTAAAATATTCCTTTACCTTTAAAATGTCATTGCACTCTCAGCAGATTACACGCTTCTTGTTTGAAACTTTTTTGGAGATTTATTATACTCATAAAAAGTAAACTGCTTTTGAGCGCGCTTATTTTAAGTGCATTAGACCTGGATTCGAAAGACTCAGGTTTGTGTGTTGGCCCATCTCCTCACCCCTGGGTCACCGTGGGCAAGTCGGTTAAATCTCTCTGGAACTTCAGATTCTTTATTTTGTGAAATGCTTTGCGGTGTCACTTAGAGTGGCTATTCTTGGTGTACTGCATGCCCTTGTTCAGATAAAGGTAATAAGATGATATTACTTCACAGCACATTGGTCTTCCTTGTCACCCAGGCTGGAAACTTTTTGAGGCTTCCTTTTCTTGACCAGATTTTTACCAGGTCTGCCTCCATGTGTCTTTTCCATCAACCTTTTTGTTTTTGCTTTTGTTTTTCTCCACAGTTCCCCTGTCCCTGCCCTCCCTGGCTCTTGTCAGTTCTTATGGGGGTTGTTCCTGTAGGCCTGCTGACTGGCCTCCCTGTATCTAGTCTCTCTAGTCCTCCTGTGTTCTGTTCCCAGAATTATTCAATATGTAAATCAAATCGTATCATGCCCTGCCCCCCAGGTATATACCAGCGGTTCTTGACATCCCGCACCCCCCCCACCCCGTTCCATCACACCTGGGGTTATGACCTAGTGCTGTCCAGTAGGCTTACTCCTACAAAGGTTTTCACCTTGGAGGCATCACCACCTGGCCGGTTGAGAATTAGTGTTAAGGGGTTAGGAAAGCATTCTAAGAACTGTGCCATCTGGCCTCATTCTAACTTTTAGCTTCATATTTTACTGCATCTCTCTTGTTACCTGGTATTTCAACACTAGACCTCTGGCCGCTTTCGTGGTTGTTGGTCTGACTTCTTTACTCTTGAATGTACTTTCTGCCTTTTTCTTCTTATCAAAATCCTTAATACTGAATGAAGGCTTGGCTTAAATGCTTCTACTTCTATGAAAGAAGCTTCTCCTGATTTTCAGAATTAACTCTTCATTATTCTTCCACACAGTGCTTGAGGATACTTCCACTCAGCTATTTTTTCTTTTTGACTTTTTAGTTTATTCTTTACATGGATTACAGACTCGTTAAGGGAAGAGGGGAAAATCTTATCCATTGCCGATTCCCTCTAGTGTGTAATGTAGTCTTTCACATAGTACTTGTTGATTTAAATGCTTGATTGAGTTAATTCAGTCACTCTACATTCTCTGAATTTAGCAGGGGGGGAGTGGGGTTGGAATGGCTTTATGTGAGAGCTTCATGAATCCACACGGCATACTCAGAACAGGGCCCAGCACGTAGTAAGTGCCCAGTAAGTGGCAGCTTTTAGCTGTTAGTTGGAGCAGGTGTAGAGAACACTAGTGGTTGGGTGTGTTGATTTTTTTTTTTAAACATCTTCATGGAGTATAATTGCTTTACAATGGTGTGTTAGTTTCTGCTTTATAACAAAGTGAATCAGTTATACATATACATATGTCCCCATATCTCTTCCCTCTTGCGTCTCCCTCCCACCCTCCCTATCCCACCCCTCTAGGTGGTCACACAGAGCATCGAGCTGATCTCGCTGTGCTCTGAGGCTGCTTCCCACTAGCTAGCTATTTTACATTTGGTAGTATATATAAGTCCATGCCACTCTCTCACTTCATCCCAGCCTACCCTTCCCCCTCCCCATGTCCTCATGTCCATTCCCTGCCTTTGCATCTTTATTCCTGTCCTGCCCCTAGGTTCTTCAGAACCATTTTTTTTTTTTTTTAGATTCCATATATATGTGTTAGCATGGTATGTTGATTGATTGTATATGCTGGTTACTGTAACAGTGTTCACAGATTTATTTCTGGCTTCTGTGTAAAGGGAAAAAAAATCATCTGGTCTCTCCATCTTCACTTTTTCGTTAGTTTTGGGAATTAGCAGAAAAGTGAGTATTTGGTTGGAGGGAGCTTTTGCATAAGCAGATTCATGATGGTGGTCCTAAATTATTCTGAAGACGGGAAACCTTTCTGTAAGTGAGCCAGGTTTTTTGCAGTAGCTTAAGAAAGTGGAAAATGGATTGTCAGTTGTTATACTATATGTTATATTTCTGTAAAGCACATGCTTTCGTTTTAACCTTATATCCTGTAATTGTATATTAAGCAGTAGAATCTCCTTATTTAGTATTTGGAATGACTGTTGAAATTTTGTTTTTGAAGTCATCTCCAAAGCTTTTTCTTGCCACTAGGCTTTCTCCGTAGTTTTCTATCTTTTCCTTTGTCTGCTCAGCAGTCTTGCCCTGTGACTAGACAGGGAGAAGCTAGGGGAGGAAAACCAGCTATCATTTTGAAACTTTTAATTGAATATTTAGATACTATTTTTAAGTTTATATGTGTTACTGATTGACAGGTTGTATCCAGAAACCTTAAAAAGTGGTATCTCTGGTTCTAACAAAATATGGAATTCCCTACTTGCAGCAACATAAGAATATGTATTAATTGCTATTTAACTTACGTTGACTATATTGACGATTATGAGCTTTTAAAAAATCATTGGAAATATTATATTCCTATTATATTATTAGGAATTATTATATTCCTAATAAATCTCTCTTAAAACCTGCCCCAAAGAATTGGGGATGATAGGCCTATCCCAGTGGATGAATTAGTATCAATTAGAAATAAAAGCAGTAGGACAGTTAGAAGATTAATAATTGCAAAAATGCTTGAGAATGTGTGTGTGTTCCTAGCTAGAGTGATGAAGGAATGTGAGTTCTGTGAATGCAGGTTGTGTGTGTGTGTGTACACGTCTGTACACGTATGTGGTTCTCTGGTGACGGGAAGCGAACCTAGGCACTGTGTGTCTATAGTCTTTATGGTGCCTGGCGCAGGGAGTGGTCACTCAGCACACACTGATGTCAGATGAGTCAGTCACACATGGAGAGAAATAAGTGTAAAGAAATGGGCCTCAGCACGTTTTCAAATTTCTTTTTTGGTAATGTGGTTGTTACCTCAGTAACAGGAGGAGGTAGAAAGTGGGGAGGGATTTATTTTCCCTTTCAGCCAGGAGTTTGTTTCTAGCTCAACTACATTTTCCAAAGTACCTGTGGAATCTTAATAGCCAGTACATAACTATTTCAAAATTGTTTACCTGGTTTGGGGATTTATTCAAGCTCTTTACTTTTTTCCTTCAGTAACTAGCTTTTTCTTGGGTCTGATTAACATTTAGCTCCTTGTTAGCGTCTTCCCTGAAGATTTTAATGGTGAGAAAGTTGAAACATTTTTTTTATTGAAGTATAATTGACTTACAATATTATATGAGTTTTGCTACACAACATAGTGATTCAGTTATTTTTATACATTACAGAGTGATCACGAGAAAGTTGAAATTGAATAGACATATTTTTGGTCCTTTTTTTGGTTGTTGTTTTTGCCACTGCTTCCTTTGATTACCACCATAGATAATTATTACTGATTGTATTGTTAATAGTTTTTCGCTGGTGCCATGGAAGGAGTTTCTTGTTTTTATAAGATGTAAAGCTCAATTTAAAACTATCAAAATATGTTTTGTATGATTTACCAAAACATTGTTTTGAATATAAGTAACTTTTATAAAGCCTATTTATTTTTTAAAGAGTCCATGTTAAATCTAAAAAAGCAGTAAGTTATAAGATGAATAGTAAGTCTTCTCTTTCACTCCCCTTCCCATCCTGTACTCATTTTGAAAAATCACTGATAAGCTTCTCGGATGTCATAGAAAAAAGATTATGCCTGTACTTTTAAAATTGGAGTTATGGTAGAGAGTGTTCTTCGTTTAAACAAACACTAAACTTTGTATCTTGGAGCACTTTCCATATCAGGATGTATAGACCTACCTCGTGTACAGATCTACTTCACTGTTTTTTTAAAATTTATTTTTGGCTGTGTTGGGTCTTCGTTGCTGTGCGTGGGCTTTCTCCAGTTGCAGCAAGCAGGGGCCACTCTTCATTGCAGGGCATGGGCCTCTCACTGCAGCGGCCTCTCTTGTTGCGGAGCACGGGCTCCAGGCTCGTGGGCTTCAGTAGTTGTGGCTCACGGGCTCTAGAGCACAGGCTCAGTAGTTGTGGCGCACGGGCTTAGTTGCTCCGCGGCATGTGGGTTCCTCCCGGGCCAGGGCTCGAACCCGTGTCTCCTGCATTGGCAGACAGGCTCTTAACCACTGCGCCACCAGGGAAGTGCCACTGTTTTTTTTTAATGTGCCCAGTATTCTGTGGTATGAATGCACCAGAATTTATTTGATTAGTTGATGGAGTGGGTTTCCATGTTGTTATTGTAACACAGTAAACATTTTTATATATAATGTTTTGGTGAACTTTTGTGAGAAACCTCCTTAACCTAGGCAGCCTAAAACAAAACAAAACAAAAACTGACGAACAAGTTTCTAACTTCTCTAAATTATCATTGATCATATTGAAAATTTTCTTGGCGGCTTTATTAGATTTAATAATTTTAGACATTAGGCTGGATATTTTCTCTTCTGAAGTAGTCCTGCGGGTATTTAGGGTTATTTGGGGGCGTTATTTAGTTTAAAAGTGGTCAGAGTTTGTGGTGAAGGGGAAAGGTAAGGGATTCTTAGAAGTAGCTATTAGAAAACGGGTAAGGAGGAGAATGAGCTCACGCTTGTTAAAGCACTTCCTACATGTGAGGCCTTTTGTTAGGGACCTTAGGTAAAGTGTTTCCTTTAATCCTCCTGACAGCTCTTGAGAGAGGAGGTATTATCTCCATTTTACAGATGATGAAGCTGCAGCTCAGAGGTCTCAAGAAACTTCCCTAAGGTTACACGTAATACATGGCAGAGCAGGAGCCCCAACTTCTATCTTTGCAACTTAAAGTTAACGTACTTCCTTCCCACTGCCCGGCTCTTCCTAGAGATTCATTGGTTCACAGGGCACTTGTCTGCTCACAGTGTCCTATGCCTAGATGCCAAGATGGTTAGACGTACAGGAGACTTACACGGGGGCGGGAGGGAGGGAGCAGGAGTGCAGGTGTGATCCTGGGGGAGGAGAGATGGGGGAGGGCAGGCCAGAGCAGCCTCAGGCCAGGGCAGGTTGGAGACAGTCTTGGCCAGGCTGCTGGCTGCTTGGCAGGTCAGATCTGTACCCCCTCCTGGTCAGCATTGCTGGGAGCAGCCTGAGGGACACATGGCCTGATGTCTTTGCCACCGTGTAGTAGCAAGTGGAGGCTCTCAGTCAGCTGGGCTCCCCATGGCAGGGCGTCTCGAGGGTCCGCCTGACCAGCCCGTGGCCACCACACCATTCAGCGCTGGGGCGGGTGGGGGAAGCGAGCAGACGGGTACACGGGTGCAGTGCAGATGCGTGCTGAGAGGGAAAATGAAGTAGGCTGGAGGGGTGCTCTGTGTTTAGGGTGGGCAGGAAAGGGCTCTCTGTTAAGATGATACTTGAGCTGAGACCTGAGGGGAAAAGGGAGAAAGGTGTGGGGCTGTGTGAGGAGCAGAGCCTTATTGAGGGCGAGGGCAGAGCAAGTGGAAGACCCCGATCATGCATCGTCATGAAGGTGGGACCGAGAGGATTCGCTGACGGGTTGGATTGGAATGTGAGAGAAACAGGAGGTGTCAAGGATGATGCCAGAGCTTTTGACTTGAGCAATGGAAGCACGGAGTTGCCCTTGACTGACACTGGGAAGGTCCTGGCAAGGATGGTGGTGGTAAGAATTTGTGGGTTTTCATTTGTGTTTTTTAAGAGATGTTGTAAGTTGAGATGCCACTCAGACACCGTCTAGTAGCTTGATGGCTCTGTAAGTTTTGGGTTCAAGAGAGAGAAGCGGGGGTGAGAGAAAGTTTGGAGTAATCTCTAGGCAGATGTAGAGATTACAATCATGGGAGTGGAGATCAGCTAGGCCTGTGCTGTTCAGTAAGGTAGCCATGAGCCACATGCGGCTTCTGAGCATGTGAGATGAGGCTGGTTTGACTGGAGATGTTCTGTGTCACATACACACCAGATTTCAAAGACTTAGTATGGGAGAAAAGAATGTAAAATAGCTCATTAATGATCTTTTACCTTGATTATATTTGGAGTGATAATATTTTGGGTCTATTGAGTTAAAGTATATTATGAAAATTAATTTCATCTGTTTTTCTTTTTTAATATGGCTGCTAGAAACTTTTAAATTACATTGGTGTGACTCAGGTTTTGCTGTTGGATGGCTTCAAAGGAGGAAGTGAATGTAAACAGAGAAGTGTGAGGCCTGGGCGGAGAGCTGGGGAAGAGGAGGGGCCTGCAGAGGAAGGGCTGAGAGGGCGGGGCAGTGAGGGTGGTAACAGTTGTGGTCTCTAGAGCTTGAGCGAAAGAAAAGTACCAGAGAGCAACTAGGCCTGCCACCGTGTGACTGAAGGCCGTGGCTTTAGGAGTGAACAAATCTTGGAGGTGGTCTGTAGAGTGGGATTTTTCCCTATACTGTTTTTTGTTTTTTAAGTGAGTCTCATCAGGACAAGAATGCAGCCTTTTCATCCAGAGTTAAAATGTAGCCTCTCTGTGGATGCAGCCACGCAGTAGGAAGAAGCCCACATTTAGAAGATTGGACACAGTTAATGCAGGCAAGTGACTCTGACCTTCAAAGCCTCGCTCTCAGGGCTTTCTTTCATCTTGCAACCTTCCCTTGATGAAACGACTGTGAGAATTTCTTACCTTCCTTTTCCCAGTTCTAAGCCGGGGAGTGGACCTAGCTTCCACGTGGCCATCATTATCTAGACCTGCAATTGGGTTTTCTGGTTGACATGCAGCTCGTTCTGTTGTGGTAGTCACATGATTTGGCACGTGTCCCCTCCCTGCCCGGCCCCGGCCCCAGTCCACTTCTGGCCTGATCAGCGCACAGGGCTCCAGAGCTGAGGAACAGGCTTGGCCCTTCACTGGCAACAGGCCGTCTGAGGACCTTCCGGTGCCGCTCAGGGGCTTCTTTTCACTCTGTTGGTATGTGTGTCAGGCACATGTTTTTGCCCTTAGATTTTATACTTTTCTCCCCTGCATTTCATTCTCCTATTTCCAAAAACACACTTGCACATCTAAGAACAGTGTTTCCAAGTTTTTTCACTAGCCATGCGATAGAAGCTCTCATGGAACCCGCAGCTCCTCTGAGTGGAACTCGCTTGGGCCTTGCCAGGGCAGGCTGGCGGTCACCTTGAAAAGCCTCAGGTCGCGCCCTGCCGTCTGCACTGGCTGTGGTGGGGCAGGGCTGGTCTCCCTTTCTCTCTGGCTCGGGAGTCAGGTCTGTCAGCTTCTCAAGATGCCTCTGGGCCTGTGGGGACAGTGAGCAGTAATGGCTGAACCAGGAACTGATTAAAAGGATACGCTAAATGCAAAGTAAGAAGGCTTGGCTTTGATTCTTTAAAATTATCTGATGGCAAAGCTACAAGTTAGATGAGGGGTGGATGGTGTGATGGAAAGGGCACCAGTTTCAGACCTAGGCCCACAGTGGCCCTGGTCTTGACTCACCTGGGACCCCGAATACATGTTTAAGTTTCTTAATCCATAAAATGAGGAGGTTTGGTTTAGCTCAGTGTTTGTTCATGCTGTGAAAGCAGTGTCTGCACAAAGTAGGTGCTCAAAGATTTATTGAATGAACGGATGAATAAAAGAATTCTAGAAAGCCCAGGTACTTAGGGCATGAGGCAGAGGGTGGGGTGACAGGGAGGTGTGTTTGGCCAGGCCCCCCCTCACCTGTGCCCCTTCAGCCTGTCTCAGATATAGTACTGGGTTCTGCTACTTTGAGAAATGTTTGCACAACACCAGGTTAGCAGACCGATCTCTGAACGTGAAGACGGCACGCTTCCGATGCTCCCCGCTGTCACATCCCTATATACTTTGTGCCAAGGTAAAAGTTGTGGGAGAATAAATGCAATTGCAGTCATATGCGGGGTAGGAAGTGCTGCAGAGGTGCTGTATTGTTTCCTGGCGCAGCTGTAATAAAGTGCCACAAACTAGGTGGCTTAGAACAACAGACGTTCTCTCTCAGTTCTGGAGGCCAGAAGTCTGCAGTCCAGATGTTGTCAGCAGGGTTGGTTCCTTCTGGAGGTTCTGAGGGAGGACCTGCTCTGTGTCCCTCTCCTAACTTCTGGTGGTCACTGGCAATCTTTGGAATTGCTTGGTTTGTAGGCACAGCAGTCCAGTCTTTGCCTTTGTCTTCGTGTGACATTCTCTGTGTGTCTTTGTCCACATATTCTTCTTCTTATAATGACATCAGTCATTGGATTAGGGCCTGAACAGAGGTAGATTGAAAATGAATGGCACTTGTAAGAGAATGAAGAAGAGTTACTAATTGAAAGTGGTTACGTTGCCTAGAGCTTTGATAAGCATATTCATGTTCTTACACATAAAACATAGAGTTTCCATAGAGTGGAATGGTGGATTCTGGTTTTTCTGCAGAGCAAACGATGTGTGAGTATGATCATTTCATGCATGTGCTGAAATCACATTCTCTTAGCTTTAAAATTACTAGACAACACGCCACCATTACCTTCCAGGTTAAGCTGCCTTGTGTCCCCCACTGTGTCTTGCACAAAGTAAACATACACCAAATGGTGGTTGTTTCTAATATTTAACTATGATTAAGGGGGTCATGAATCTGATGGGGCAGTTGGTTCCTTTATGAGTTCTTTGGTAGGTGGGTTCTCTGGAAAGCAGCTGCAGACAGTTTAGCATGCAGAATGTTGATTAGGAAGTACCCCTGGGAGGGACTTCCCTGGTGGTCCAGTGGCTAAGGTACTGTTCTGCCAACGCAGGGGACCTGGGTTTGATCCCTGGTCAGGGAACTAGATCCCACATGCCACAACTAAATGATCCCGCATGCCGCAACTAAAGAACCCAAATGCCGCAATGAAGGTCAAAGATCCTGCATGCTGCAACTAAGACCCGGCACAGCCAAATAAAGAAGTAGATAAAAAAAAAAAAAAAAAAAAAAGTACGCCTGGGGGCCACACCTGCAGAATCTGCAGAAGGAAGGGAGAAGCTGGGCTGCTTTGCAGGCCCAGTCACAGCCTTGGCACCCGCCATGGGGAGCTGTGGAGCTAGAACAGCCCTTCAGGGTTGCCCCAGGTTGGACCTCTGTACCCTCGACAGTCAGTCGTCAGATGTGGGGCGGTCCTGGGAAGGGTCAGGACGCTGGAAGGGACAGCTCCCTGCAGCTGAGGCAGTCCCTGAGGGGCTGGCACAGCACTCCCAGCAGCTGGCAACGTGTCCTTCAGTTGTGGGTCTGGCTGGTACATCACAGTGTCTGCCACAGTTGGACAGTATTTTTCTTAGAAAATTTTTGATTGATTTGATTTGATTCATTGGTTAGCCTTCTGGAGAAATACAGGATAAGTCTGTCCCCTTTGTGACTCCCCTCACCACCACCCCCCCACTGTGTATGTAATACGTATGTATGTGTGGCAGGGGTGGGCTCGGGTGGTGAACAGAGTTACAGCGTACAGTAAGCTTTTCTGTCCCAGGTTAGACAGACTGGTGTCCTTAAACTTACATTATTTCACGTGGTATCGATGCTAACCTGCTATTTTCCTGGTGTGGTTGAGACTTCCTTGGTTTTCTTTAGCCATCTGTCTGCCTATTTTCAAATATTTATCAGTGACATTGAGGTCCTCAGAGCAATAGCTCATTCTCAAAAATGTGAAACCTAGTTAATGTGAATTTAAATTCTCATCTCATTTTATGCTACTTCTCTCTTTCCGCTGTTGATTTGTCCTGTTTTGATGATTTGAAGGACCCTGTACAGAATCTGTGGTCATATTGGACTCCATTAGAGCAAAGTGTGTAATTCCTGGAAAGCCAGAGTTAGATGAGACCATTGCTGCTAAAGTCGTCCCCTTTGGGGCCAGAAGAATCCTTCTGGGTTGTTGCGAGTTGTTATCAGATGGTCTGTGGTGGTGAAGAGTTTGACCCTGGTGTTAGCTCAGTCTGCTTTCAAATCCGAACTCTTCCTCTTTTCTTGCTGTTTGGGGAAATTAATTTCCTAAGTTTCATTTTCATCATCTGTAAAAAGGGAACACGTAGATAGTAAGGATTCAGTAAACGTAAGCTGCTTCTGCTGTTGCTGGAAGAAAACCACGCTTATGTTATAAGGAAGAAAGTATCTTTGTTCACTAATTCTAGATATAGGTGACTGAGCTATATCTGTGATCTTAGCAAATGTCAAGTAGAAGGAAATGTTCTTAACTAATAAAGAATGTCTACAGAAAACTTAGAGAGACATCCGTCTTAGTGAGGAAGTGTGGAAACACTTCCTGTATAATCTTGTACAAGACAAAGGGTGCCCCACTGATACTACTTCTCCTCACCATGGTCCTGAGCACCAGCCCACACAAGGAGAGAACAGTGTTAATGGGATTGGAATGCTGGGAACACAAAACTGTTGTCATATGCAGACAATGATTGTGTAGAAGACCTAAGAGAATCTGTAACCTAGTATCTGGGAATAAATCTAATAGCCACGGTCTGTGTGTTGAAAATTAAAACTTATTTGAAGGACATAAAAGGAGATGCAGTTCAATGGACAAATGGCCCTTGCTCAATACTGCAAAGCAGTCAGTTCTCCTCAGATTGACCTGTATATGTAATGCGTTTCCAGTTAAAATCCCAGTAGGGTTTCTCATAGAATGTGATGGCTGATTCTAAAATTATAAGAAAGAGCAAAAGGCCAAGATTGGGAAGACACCTCTGGAGGAAAATCTTGAGACTTCATGGAAAGGTCTAGTGATGAAAACAGCATGGTGCTGGCGTGGGATGAGTATACTGAGCACAAGACCTGTGACTATGTGGGACTTTGATACGGGAGAGAAGTGGTGCTACAGATGGGGGTGGAGGGCTGGTCCGTAAGTGATGCTGGACAGTTGGTTTTCCTTGTAGAAAAAAAATGAAATTAGATGCCTTCTTCACAATTCCACTTCACTAATTCTAGATATAGGTAACTTGTGGACGGGTTAAGGACTTGAATATTTTATTAGATTTTAGACTTAACATAATTAGACTTAAACACCAAACATTTCTTCCTGGTTCACATCACATACTGGCTGCTGTGAATTGGCTGCTGTGGCTCTGTTTTAGGTGTCTTCTCATTCTGGGGCCCATGCTGTTCTGTGATACCAGAAGAGGCCAGGCTGAATCCCATGATCACTTTTTTTTTTTTTTTTTTTTGCGGTACGCGGGCCTCTCACCGCTGTGGCCTCTCCCGTTGCGGAGCACAGGCTCCGGACGCGCAGGCTCAGCGGCCATGGCTCACGGGCCCAGCTGCTCCGCGGCATGTGGGATCTTCCCGGACTGGGGCACGAACCCGTGTCCCCTGCATCGGCAGGCGGACTCTCAACCACTGTGCCACCGGGGAAGCCCCCATGATCACTTTTAAAGCATCTCTTTGGACCTGGTGTATGTTACGTCTGACCAGTCATAGGGAGCAGTGCAGGGGCATGTACTGAGGCTTCAGGGAGGTACTGCCAGTCTGTCCCGTGGTGACAGTAGAGACCTGCTGGGTAAAGGGATGGATAAGGGAAGGAAAAGGATAGTTGGGAACAATAGTATTGCAGTCTGCCACAAATGCAAGAAGAGAAACTTGAATACTTTCAGAAGAAAATGCAGACAAGTATCTTTCTGACCTTGAGGTAAGGAAGGATATCTGAAGACAGTGTTCTCAAACTTCAAAGTATATGTGTTATCTGGGGGACATGATAAAATGCAGATTCTGATTCAGTGAATCTGGAGTGACGTCTTAGAGTCTGCATTTCTTTTTTAAAATCTTTTTATTTATTTATTTGGTTGCACCGGGTCTTAGTTGAGGCAGGTGGGCTCCTTAGTTGTGGCATGTGAACTCTTAGTTGCGGCATGCACGTGGGATCTAGTTCCCTGACCAGGGATCGAACCCGGGCCCCCTGCATTGGGAGTGCAATCCACTGCGCCATCAGGAAAGTCCCAGAGTCTGCATTTCTAACAAGCTCCCAGGGAATGCTGATGCTGCTGGTGCATGCACCACACTTTGAGTAGCAAAGTCTTTAAGGCACACTAAGTGCCAGCCATAAAAAGGGAAGATTGATAAACTCAGCATATTAAAGTTAGAATTTTTTATCAAAGGATAGCATAAAGAAAATGATGAGCCACACACTGGGAAAAATACTTCTGGCATATATAACTGGTGAGGGATTTGTGTCCATTATATGAAGAACTTCTAGAAGGCCACAAAAAAGAAACAATTCAACAGAAAAATGAGTAAAAACTGCACAAGTAGTTCAGATAACGAGGAATCATAGCCAATAAGTGTATGAAAAGGTGCTTGTCACTAATGATAAGGGAAATGCAAATTAAATCTCCATGAAGTATTTTTCTTTTTTTACATTCACCACAGTGACAAAAATTCATGTCTCTGAGTACCATGTATTAGAGAGGATGTAGATTAAGGGATAACTTACATACATTGCTGATTGGAGTGCAGTACTGGTATGACCTCTTTGGGAAATAATTTTACATTATGTTGCAAAGTTCAGCATCTGTATATCCTATGACTTGACAGTCCCACTTTTGGGTATATATCCTCAGGAGAAATGTGTACCAAGAGCCATATACCAGACTGTTCATAGCTGTTGTGTTTATAATAGCAATTGGAAACAACTCAAATGTTCACTGACAGGAGATGGAATGAAATGTGGTATTTATACAATGGAGTATTATAAAATAGTAAAAGTGAATAAACTTCTGCATACAACATGAGTGAATTTTGGAAACATATGCTGAGTAAAAAAAGGAAGTCCCAGGAGATTATATGCATTGTAATACCATTTTTACAGAGCTCAAGAATAAATACAACTGAAAAATATATTGTTTAAGCAAATCTGCATTTGTGACAAGTTTTATCTTTTAAAACAATCAAAGAAATGACACAGGTTAGTAGCCACTGTTGGATGGGGAGGCAGTGGGATGGGGTGGGACGGGGTGGGGAGGTGGACAAATAAATGGTAATGTGTTCTAGGCTGGGTGGTACTTACTACCTTTTTGTGTTTTATAACTGAAAAGCGTTATGTGCATAGATGTTTTACCTGTAATAAAAGCAAATGTTAATACCACTAGTAGGCTCCGTTAGAAGACAGATGAAAGAGACAGGCCTACTCTGTCTTAAGTGATTGTGTTAGTCAGGGTCCTCCAGAGAAGCAGAACCAATAGGATAGGGGTGGGGTGGAGGGTGGGGAGATAAGGAACTGTTTCTTGTGATTTTGGAGCCGGAGAAAAAAGTCCAGACCCAGGAGAGCTGATGGTGTAGTTTCAGACCCCGGAGAGCTGATGGGGTACCTCCAGTTCAGTCTGAAGGCGGGAGAAGACCAGTATTCCAGTTCAAGGACGGGCAGAGAGAAAGAAAATTCTTTTCTTACCCAGACTTCTGTTCTACTCCGGCCTTCAGTGGACTGGGTGAGGCTCACCCATGTCGGGGAGGCCTGTCTGTTTTACTTAGTCTACTAATTCAAATGCTAATCTCACCTAGAAAACACCCTCACAGACACAGCATCTGGGCACCCGTGGCCCAGTCAAGTTGACACCTAAAGTTCACCTTCATAGTGACTATCTCCCTTCCTAACCTCAGTTGCTCCTGTAGTAAAGATCACAGATGCCTGGGGAGGCATCCTTCTATTTCAGTTAACCCTTTCTCAGAGTTTCATGATTCTGAGCAACCATCAGGCCAGAGCACTAGTTAGCTAGCTTTGTAGGAGGCCTGGGTGGTGTTGGCTCTGCTGTGCTTCATCTTCATCCCTCCCCCAAGGACATAAGGACACAAAGGGGATTTTGCTGGAACATAATAGGATACACAGTGGTGATTCAGGTATAGAGCAAGGCGAAGTGGATTGGTGATGTAGTGTGCGCAGAAGAATGAAATTAATTGATGTGAGATTATCTCAGGGAAGGAATGACAGAACATTGAAGGAACGGTAACAGTTAAATATGAGTGCATGGCGGTCCAGTGGTTAAGACTTTGCCTTCCAGTGCAGGGGATGCAGGTTCGATCCCTGGTCGGGGAGCTAAGATTCCACATGCCTCCTGGCCAAAAAGCAAAACATAAAACAGAAGCGATATTGTAACAAATTCAATAAAGACTTTAAAAAAATGGTCCACATCAAAAAAAAAATGTTAAAAAAAAATACGAGTTGCATATATGTGCAATTCTTGTACAAATTGAGGCCTAGCTAACTTACGTTCAAATGGAAATATCCTCTGGGTAGTTGGAAATATTAGACTGAGAGGTCAAAGTAGGAGAATTGATTTGTAGGTGGTGACATTCGCATAAGTTACACAGATCTTTAACATTGTCATCGAATAGTTGAAACATAAATGTTCATAGGGTCTATAACACAACTCTAGGTAAAAGTCACTCCAGTAGTTATAATTACTGGTAGTTAGGTAACACCTGAAAGATGCATTAGAACAAGATTAATTTATTAAATATTTCAGGGATGATAATCTCTTTCTTTTTAGAGTTGTTTAATTTCATATTCATCTGAGTAGAATACTCATTACTAACCCCCAAATCAGCTATTTCACATGACAGAAAACTTGACCAGAATCTATAAGAAAGGAACAATCAATTTCATTTTTTTTTTTTTTTCCGATACGCGGGCCTCTCACTGTTGTGGCCTCTCCCGTTGCGGAGCACAGGCTCTGCATGCGCAGGCTCAGCGGCCATGGCTCACGGGCCCAGCCGCTCCGCGGCATGTGGGATCTTCCCGGACCGGGGCGCAAACCCGTGTTCCCTGCATCGGCAGGCGGACTCTCAACCACTGCGCCACCAGGGAAGCCCTCAATTTCATATTTGGCATGAGTTGTTTGAAAGTTGATTTTTTTGTTTAGTGTTTGGATAGTTAACTGTTTTTCTTGCATCTTTGTTTATATGCCTTTCTGAACCGTGCTGCGTAATATTTCTGCTGATTTTTTCCTTCCTTTACATTTACCTTTGTAACGTAATACTTATGATTTGAACGTATCTGTGAAGTTTTAAAGAGTTTTGACCTGTATTGGGCTCTATAGTCTTTTAGTCTGTTGTTTTGAGGGGAAGAGTTTTAATTAGTGTAAAATTCCAATCTCAAATATATCACCTTTGTTGAGTGTCATACTTGGCTGAGTACAGTATTTTAAATATATTTTTCAGGAATGTTGCATTGTTAACCTGTCTTTTTTTTTTTTTTTTTAATTTACTTTTGGCTGCTTTGGTTCTTTGTTGTGCGCGGCTTTCTCTAGTTGTGGCACGTGGCTTCTCTTGTTGCAGAGCATGGGCTCTAGTTGCACGGGCTTCAGTAGTTGCGGCTCACGGGCTCTAGTGCGCAGGCTCAGTAGTTGTGGCGCACGGGCTTAGTTGCTCCGCAGCATGTGGGATCTTCCCTGATCAGGGCTCGAACCCGTGTCCCCTGAATTGGTAGGCGGATTCTTAACCACTGTGCCACCAGGGAAGCCCTAACCTGTCTTTAAAGTACTTATATTTTAGGTTTGAAGAGTATGTCTATTTCATCGATCTAGGGAGACTTCCATACCTAAGTAGTTACTTGGGCTCCAAGTGTAGTAGGGCTTCTCGGCATGTTTCCCAGATTCAGGAATGCCTCAAAGTACACTTAAATTTGGTAGCATTTCTAAATTTTTTAGCAGCTGTGCCTGACATCCAGCAAAAGTCTGTTAAATACAGGTACTTCACATTTAGCTTGCGTCTCCACCAGCCCCAGGAGTGTGCCCTCTGAACGCCATCCTCTTTTCTCCATTGTAGATCCACTGGTCAGTTGGATTCACTCTTGGTGGTGGCTCTGCTATGAACATCCTGTTGTCAGATGTCTGTCTTGATCCACTACAAAATAGCTTGGTTGTTCTGTGAAATAGGAACAACTCAAGACCATTTCAGTGGCTGTAGGCACCCGCATAATATTCAGGTGCCTGCCTTGCTGCTGCGCATGTCATGTAGGTAGGTAGGTCACAGTGGACCCTGCCCTTGCAGTGCGGCAGAGAATGCGTTGAGGAGTCAAGAGCCTCCAGGTTTATGTAATCAAAGATAATAAATGAGGATGAGGCATGCCCAGGGGAAAAGGGAGATTCTGGAAGTTTCTGACACTATTAAAAAATGGAGTACTGATTGATTTTACTGTATAGAACAGTACAATTTATGCAGATCATTTAAAGAAAAGGAGAAGGATGTACTTAATGGTCTCATTCCTAAAATTATATCTTCAGTTTAACTTTTCAACCCTGGGAAATAGAGACTGTAAGGACCCTAGGTGATCTATGTTTTGCTTATAATGTGGACCTTAGAGAAAATGTTAATTCTTTCTGGTTAGAAGATTATGTTTACCAGAGCATATTCTGAGGAACACAGGATCCTTAACAAGTATGGAAAATGCTCTCTACTTTGTTTCCTTCAGGGAGGTTCCACAGGCACATTACCATATTAAAAGTTTCAAGGTGTCCCAAAATAAACAAACCTGCTTTTGTTTCAGCTCTGGTATTTCCCTAATTTATGCAAAAAGAAGAAGTTCTATAACAAAAGTAATATAGTTTTATATCACCTGGAATACACCTTAGGGAAACTGTAGCAGGTTATCTTTTAAATGATGACACTGCCTAGGGGCTGCAGTGCCTAAATAGCTGCCTAGGGGCTGTAACTATCGTTATGTTAAGAGTCACATCTAGTGGTATGTAAACACAATGAAATATTACCCATCCATTAAAAAGAATGAAATAATGCCATTTGCAGCAACATGGATGGACCTAGAGATTGTTATATTGAGTGAAGTAAGTCAGGCAGAGGAAGAGAAATACGGTACGATAATGGGGAATCTAAAAAGAAATGATACAAATGGACCTATTTACAAAACAGAAACAGACTCACAGACTTAGAGAAGGAACTTAAGGTTGGGGGTGGGGGAGGATAGGGGAGGGATAGTCAGGGAGTTTGGGATCAACAGGTACACGCTGCTGTATTTAAAATGGGTAACCAAGGAGGACCTACTGTAGAGCACGGGGAACCCTGCTCAACTCTGCAGCCTGGATGGGAGGGGAGTCTGGGGGAGAATGGATACGTGTATATGTGTGGCTGAGTCCCTTTGCTGTGCACCTGAAACTGTCACACATTGTTAATCGACTATACTCCAATATAAAATAAAAAGTTTAAAAAAATCATTTTTAAAGCTAAAAAAAGTCACATCTAAAAACTTGATTTAATCTTTGAAGCATGTATTGAATAATTAATGGATGCAAAATGAAAATATGTACTTTGAACATATTTTGAGTTCTCAAATATATATCTTTTTGCAAGATCAAAGAGAATTTTATTCTGATTTTTTAAAATTTATAACTAGTTGGATGAGTCAGATAATCCATATAAAATTTTTACACTGAATTAGATATCTCTTATTAACAGATACTAAAACATCACCGAAGTATTGCTTATTACCTAAGTTCATTTTAGAGAATTGTAATATGTATTACTTAGATTATGGCTTTTAATAGTAACTACAAAAAAGAATTGACCCACTGTCTTAGCAGCCAGTTGTAGAACTTCAGGCCATTTATTTTCCCCCACTCATTGAAACTCAGAAGATAGATCACTTTGTAGTTTTGAGATGAGAAGTTGAAAGCTGTAAAATTTTTATGCACAGACATTTTGACAAGCAACAGTATCACTTTGAAAAATTATTTTAGTACACAGTGATCTAGTATTTTACTTGATAAAATGTTTCATCCTTGACGAAATGGGTTTCATCATGTTAGAGTTTTTGCATTTTCAACAATTCTAAAAATCTACTTGTTTTAATTTTTTGTTTCCAAATAAACTTGCTTTGGGCTTGTGAAAATTTGCATTTCTTAGAGTGAAGATCAATTTAAGTTTCTCTTAATTGAAGTTTTTAGGTTTCTATAATTTAGTTGTTCCATCACTTTTCCAACAATTTTTCTAAAAGCTTTCTAGAATTTCATAACAGTGAACTATGTTTTGATTTTTGGATTTTGTTTGATAGCTGGTTTGTAATCTTTTACACTGTTTCTTTATTTCAGATGTAAGTGTATACATTTCCCCCTCCCTTTTTTTTTTTTTTTTTTTTTTTTTTTTTTTTTTTTTTTTGCGTTATGTGGGCCTCTCACTGTTGTGGCCTCTCCCGTTGCGGAGCACAGGCTCCGGACGCACAGGCCCAGCGGCCATGGCTCACGGGCCCAGCCGCTCCGCGGCACGTGGGATCTTCCCAGACCGGGGCACGAACCCGTGTCCCCTGCATCGGCAGGCGGACTCTCAACCACTGCGCCACCAGGGAAGCCCTCCCCCTCCCTTTTGACCCAAATGGCTTCATGTGTGTTTTTTTATCCTGTAAACTGTGTGACGTGAAGTTTTCCCCTTTTAGGGAAAAAGGGCATTTAAAAAAATCTCCATAGGACTTTTTTGAAGGCATGAAAACTATCGCTTTGTAGCCCTGCTAAAGAATTCTGACATCTAATAGATCTTGAACTAAACACCTCATTGGTTACTGTACTGTGATAACCTGCAAAGAAATTATAACCTTTGAAAAGCAGTTCACCTTTTCAAACCAGAAATATTAACAGATGAGTATGAATCAGCAAATAACTGCCAGTCAAGTAAAAGTTAGAAATAAAGCAATGTTACTTTACATAAGCAGTTCATCTCCTTAATATTCAGCCTAGTTAAAACTATAAGAACATAGAGGCTGATCCAACTTTCTGTAAGCATTTGACAACAGCACAGTCCGTAGAGGGGAGTTCATCCAAGCTGGATGGAAAGCTCTTCCCTTTTATTCATTCTCATTACACACTTGATCTACATCTCATTTGTTTTGCTTTAATGGAAGTCTGTTTAGTACTCCTGATTCTTATGTAGAACTGAGTGCTTTCACCTATACTTTATCTTCATATAGTTGGTTCTTCCTTTTTTCTTTTTATTTCTTTTTTTTTTTTTTTTTTTGCGGTTCGCAGGCCTCTCACTGTTGTGGCCTCTCCCGTTGCAGAGCACAGGCTCTGGACGCGCAGACTCAGCGGCTGTGGCTCACGGGCCCAGCTGCTCCGCGGCATTTGGGATCCTCCTGGACCGGGGCACGAACCCGTATCCCCTGCATCGGCAGGCGGACTCTCAACCACTGCGCCACCAGGGAAGCCTCCTCCTTTTTTCTTATCTTTTAAACATAGATATTGACCCAGGTATGTTACATGCCTGCAGTTTATTAAGACACCTGCTAGTTCTTGTTACTATCAAGTAGTCGTCTTATCTACAAGAACAATCCTACATTTATGAAAAAAAATTCATTTTATTTGTCACTGGAGAATATACACTTATCAGTTCATTTCTGATAACCTGTAATAAAAATGGAATTTCTTAATCTGTTATGCAGTTCTTCCTATTTGCACAGAAGGAACTCATGTCCCACACTAGATTTATTGATTACGTTATTTTTAAATGGAGCTTTATTCATTTCCTAGGACTTGACACACTTCTAGATGGGGAAGAGACTATAGGTCTGATTGTCCATTACCATACAGTTTTCCAGTTACGTGGCTAAACGTACGTGACCAGCTTTTAGCCCTTGGTCCTGTCTTAAGTGATAGGGCTGTAGGTTAGTTTATAGATTCTCTGTGGATTTTCTCTTCTGGCCATAAATTGGCTCTGGAGCCAGGCTACCTACTAAAGAGAAAAGCAATACCTTGTGTTCCAAATTGATGCACTGAGATCTGAAACTAACAGGCAAAGATTGTGTGTATATGTATAACTATCTCATTGTATGAGTGCACTCTCTGGTTTGCTTGGCAAATATTATTTAGGAAATTTGTGAGAGTAGTAGAATATAAAAGCCAGAGTCTTACTATTTCAGACATCTATTCTCATTTCTATGTTCTTTTTTCTATTTCTATCTTATACCCTTTACCCTTCCCCTTCAAAGGCTTTTCTTTATGTGAAAATCCTATGGACACCCAAATTGAAGAATTATGAAAAGATAGTTGCAGGTAATGTAGGCCTTTGATGAATACTAAGCATTTTAACCATTTTTTGATGAAATTTGTAGTGACAAAGGACCAGTTAAAAATAGAGTGAAGGCATAATTTGTAGAAGTACCATACCAGGTCAAAGGGAGGGCAGTGGGTTTCAGTGGGAAGAAGTGCAAATTGGTTACCTAAGGATGAAGACCAAAGCCCACTAATTCAGTGTGGTGACACCGAAGGAAAAATCCCGAGCGTCGCTGTGTATCACTAACACCGTGCACAGTGCCTGGTACACAGTAAGCCTCCAGTAGGTGTGTGGGTGGTGAGAGAATCAGTGAGAGCCCTGGCTTAGAGGGTTACTCCCTTCCAGGGGGTTTAGAACTTGACTAGAGTTGAGTCCCTCCCCAGCCCTCCCCACCCTCTGCTGGTGTTATGAATATTGTTTTATTTCCCAAACTTTCTCCTTCGGAATTCATTCCCCCCATTAGATTTGGAAAGTATTTGGCTAGACACAGTTTTGATCACCTGCCAGGGTCTAAGCATTCTGCTAAATAGTACCTAGAGTATGTCACAGTTTGGCCCTGAAAGACCTTTCAGCCTCATTTGAGGGGACCCACACGCAGGGAGACAGTTGGAGAATCGTGTGAATGGAGGTCATTGAAAGGCAAGGGTGATGAGGACAGCAAGAGCCCTCAGTGTCGCAGGGAGAGAGCCGTGCGGCCTGGCCTTAATGTAGAGGAGGCTTCTTAGAGGAGATGGGGCAGGACCCCACTCCACTGCCACTTAGGTGTTAATGTCTCAGCGGTGTTCATGCCTTCCGAAACCTTTCTGAGCATGTTAGTTTAGTCTCTTTTGTATGGATGATTTTTCTTTTGCAGTGTTTTAATTGACCTGTGCCTTTGAATATTCCATCTAAGTTTACCAGACGGCTGGTTTCAACAATGTTAGACTTTAGGGTTGTATTTTATGAAGAGTCCCATATTTTTTGCCCCTTGAAGTAGTCATTAGGGCCACTGACACCTGTTCCTGCTCTTGCCTCTCCTTCGCAGCCTGTAAGAGGAGTGTGTCTCCCCACCTTGTGGAAGTGAAGTGAGGCCATGAGACTTGGTTTGACTCATGAGGTGTGAGTGAGTCACTTCCAGGAGGAAGCTTTCAAAGCGCTGGTACACACTTTGGTGCAGATCTTCTTTTTCTCTCATTCCTGGATTATCAGGGTTCAAGACTGGCAGCAATAGTCATCCTGTGTCCCAGGGTGATTCTGCTGAGTGACTGTGCCGGGCATCCCTGCCAACCCGGGATGGACACGTGGCGTGAGCAAGATAACAGACCTTTGTGTTCAGCTGCGGCAATTTGGGAGTTGTTTCTGCAGCACATCTACCCTCTTTGGACTAAATAACCTTTCCTCCCAATTTTGTCTGTTGGCCCTCTATTCTGTTTATTCTCAGTTTTCTTTTTGCTCTGTTGATAAGCTTCATCTCTTCTTGCCGTTCCGTACAGTCTGGCTTCGTCATTAAACCTTCCATGATTGCGTTCTACCGTAACGAAATTTGACTTGTTGACATTTGAGGCCTCTCAAACATAAAGGTAAATCCTTTCCAGTTCCCTCACACGATTCCTCTTGGGCACAGTGTTATCTCAGAATAACACTGTGGTTGGTACCCTACCTTCTGGGTATAAGGAAGAGTGTCTCGTACAGTCTACAGGCACATGAGGAAGGACATGTGAACTCTTGAAAAGAGCTAACAGTTCTTGGTTTAGCCCAACATAATCATTGCCAGCATTGTCCAGTAGAACTGTGATGATGGAAATGTCCTGTACTTTATATTTGCACGGAAGCCGCTAGCCATGTGTGGCTATTGAGCACTTGAAATGTGGCTGGTGTGGCTGAGGAACTGATTTTTAATTTAAATTTTAAGTAGCCACATGTGACTAGTGACTACTGTGTCTGACAATGTAGTAAGACGCTAGAACACTGGGATGACATAATGCTAGGTGAAAAGTGCAGGGTACAAAAGTATATATTCGTTTTTAACATGTTGAAATATTGAAAATTTTTAAGTTCTTTGCAAAGGAGAAAACACTGATAATCACACCAGAATAGTAACAGTGAATTGTATTAGGGTAGAGAAATTGTGTATGGGTGCCCTTCTGTTTTCATATTTAAAAATACTTTAAAGAACTTTTATAATAAAAGTATATAGGAGCAGAAAGAAAAAGTGCTCTGAGACTAAAAGAATGCTTCAGCAAGTGAATATATTGCTTGAACAGAGCTGCACAGATATTTCTTCACAAGATCTACATTTTATTTAATACATTTTGCCTGAAGAAGCCAGATTTACAACTGTTTACTATCTGGTGCTCTTTATCATCAGTTGTGCTGTAACACAAGTAAATTGAGAAAACAATCTACAAATAATATTGTGTGTACCATGTCAGAAAGACATTATGCTTTTTGAAATAATTTTTATGAGTTTTGAGCAAACCTAAAAATATGTACAATATATTACCAAAAATGAAGGGAAGTACCTTAATATGTCTGCCACATGTCTGCTCTACTTGAGCACTAAGGAAACTGAGCTATAGATTGAGTGTATGTCTCTTACAGCTATTTAAGGGCACTCATGGGAGCTGTAACTTGAATTATTTTCAGTAATGTATGTGGTGTTACAAAGAGTATAAAAAGATGGCACTACATTTCTTAGCACATTGTTACATAGGGTATGAGATTTTGGAAGATCAATGAGCTTCTTCAAAACCACCCCTCAGGGCTTCCCTGGTGGCGCAGTGGTTGAGAGTGCCCCTGCCGATGCAGGGGACACGGGTTCGTGCCCCGGTCCGGGAAGATCCCACATACCACGGAGCGGCTGGGCCCGTGAGCCATGGCCGCTGAGCCTGCACGTCCGGAGCCTGTGCTCCGCAACGGGAGAGGCCACAACAGTGAGAGGCCCGCGTACCGCAAAAAAACAAAAAACAAAAACCAAAAAACCATCCCTCAGGGGCTTCCCTGGTGGCGCAGTGGTTAAGAATCCGCCTGCCAATACAGCAGACACCAGTTCGAGCCCTGATCCGGGAAGATCCCACATGCCACGGAGCAGCTTAGCCCGTGCGCCCAACTACTGAGCCTGTGCTCTAGAGCCCGCGAGCCACAACTACTAAGCCCACGTGCCACAACTACTGAAGCCCACGCGCCTAGAGGCCCTGCTCCACAACAAGGGAAGCCACCGTGATGGGAAGCCCACGCACTGCAACGAAGAGTAGCCCCCGCTCTCAGCAACTAGAGAAAGCCCGTGCGCAACAACGAAGACCCAATGCCGCCAAAAATAAATAAGTAAAATAAATAAATTTATTAAAAAAAACCCCACCCCTCAGCACCCTGCCCCCCCCAAAAAAAATCCCACTTCATTATTAAATTACTCATTTGAAGATTGTGGCATTACTATGTTTTGTCTGGCTATTGTTGAAAAAGTATTTATGTAATAACTTCATTACCTAGATCTGTTTTTTCTCCTTAATAGACAAATCATTTGTGACCAATTATCACTCTGAAAACACGTGGACTAGATAAAGAATTAAATGCTTTTGGTTTTAGAATTCAGTTTGTTATTCTAGTTCCAGGCCTGATCATAAGCACCACAGGCCCCAGGGCCCTCACTCCTGGAGACTGAGGGTGACACGGGGTTTCTTGAGGGGGTGGAGGGGTGTGTGTGGGGGGTGGTGTCATGGGCGTGGGCGTGGCTTGACAGATGTTCCCCCCTCACTCTTCCACTTTCACTGCCAGGGTCATATTAATACTAGGCTTGGAGGCTTTCATCCATCCCCCAGTCTTTGGGGGTGATTTTCATTCACCAGCAGGGCTGTGTTTAATTCTAGAGTCCATAAAATGTCTAGAAATTGCACACTAGGCCACAGAAGGAAAGCGGTGTGTGCTAAGCTTCTGAGTCTGTACTGTTTGGGGATAGTGCGGCTTAAATGCAGAGGTTGCTCTGCAGATGTGCACATTCCAAAAGACAGGAAACAGCAGCCATGGTATTTCTGTGTTCATCCTCTGCACTTCACCACCTTGAGTTCTTAGCAGCATCGCACTGGAATTTGTAGTAGAGACCAAACTGTTACTTAAAAAGAGGAAAGGCTTTGGTATGACTAAAACTAGATTTTTATTGTAAATGAAGGTGATTTCATAGTTTTTTTTTTTTAAGGATAACGAGGAAATTATTTTTTGTACTAGAAGCCTAATGTATTTTACATAATTACTATTCTTCAGATAATCATATCAGTGAAGAACCCTGTTAGAGTAAGCAAATATAAACAATTTGAGGGGGGTAGTTTGTAATAACAGCACCTTCCATTGGTGTGACATTTTGTGAAATACAAAGGTCACAAATATCAATACTTGGATGCATTTCTCACTTGCTCATTGAAACAGCCTTGAGAGAAGTTGAGAGGCAAGGAGAGCAAGTATTTATTATTCTCCTTTACAGATGAGTTACGGGCAGAAAACCCAGCTATTCAGTAGTGGAAGTGATACTGACTACAAAAACCTACATGTTATGGACCACTGGGCTGGTGCACTTTGCACTCTTCCATCCTGCCTTCCTGAATTAAAGAAGATGCATGCTTCCATGGGCATTAATCAGCTATATATATATATATATATATATATATATATATATATATATATATATATATGTATCCTTAATAGAAACCGTTTAAAATTTAAAGTAAAAAAGACAAGAGAAATTCTAAAATAAGTGTATTATTGTTGGACCTTTAAAATTATCATTTATATAGCCCAGTCCTTAGGATGATTTGCGTTAATTTTACGTGGGAGAAAGATGCTCAAGACAATTTGAAGGTCCTTTTTTCTCAGCATAAACCTTTGTAGAAGGAAAAGTTGAAAAAACGGAACAAAACGAAGAACCTTTGAGTTTATATGGTGGTGCTTTTTCTTTAAAACTTTTAGAGAAGTTAAACTTTAACTTCATACTGACTAAACTTCACATTTGGAATGAGTATGAAGGTGAATAGACAGAGTTTGACATATGGGTGTTTGCTAGCCATGTTCTTGAACTTGCCGGGTGGATGTTCAGTGGGTTTTGCATGTGCTGGTCACATCCCTCCATTGTTTTGGCCACGTGGTGGATCACACCTGAAGTAAGTTAAACAGGTAATTTTATTTCTGAAACAGTTCAGAACTAGAAATAAAGAGTCTCTCATTCGGTCAAATGTTCACTCTGCTACCAAGGGCTTGCAGCTTAGGGGAGGGGAAGCTTAGTTATGACCTAATATTTATACCTGGGCCATCTGTTAACAGTTTAGGTTCACAGTAAGGAGAATGGACACTCCTGAGCCCCAGGAACATTTAGACGTGTCATCACGGTACAGGAGGAAGCCAGCTTGGGGTGCTTCTGTCTCAGACCCTTGTTACTGGTGTCCAGTTACAGGTGCTGCCCAGATGAGTACATAGGCTGACGCTCCCAGACTTAACCAGCCTTTCCTCTCTTTTCCTCAGTCCTCTGAGTCTGTTCTATGTAGAGAGTAAAAACAAACTATAGTCACTAATGACTCTAGGGATATGGACAATTTAAAAATTATATGGCATCAGCTATTGAACAAGTCACAGCAGGAGTTCTGTTAGGGGTAATGATGCAAGGGAAGGTCTTAACTGGCTTTGATGAGATCATGGGCGTTCAATGTGTTTTGCTTTTTTTTTCTGCATCTCACCTACTTCTTGAATCCTTTCATTTGTCTAAATCTCTTAATGACAACAGAGAGAATCCCATGGTTGGGTTGATACCATGTTTTAAAGTAAGCATAGTAAACTAAAACAGTTTTTCTTTATCAGTCTTAACAGTGAACCAGGTCTTTCATATGTGAGTTTTTAAGGCCTTTATGCATTTAAATAATGGGAAAAAGCCTTATACTAAGTTGTTTGCAGCGAAACTAATTTTTAGAAGTTCTCTGGCAAAGACAATTATATACATTTCGTTAAAGACATTCTTCTGATACCTCAGTACTCTCTGGATCTGATGTATAGTGTTGGATTCAATTCCCTAAAATTTCGTTAATTTTTGCATCTGTGTTCGTGAGCCATGTTGGTCTGTAGTTTTCTTATAATATCTTAGTCTGGTTTTTATGTTAGGGTAATGTTGGCCTCTTAACATGATTTGGGAAATATTCTCTCCTCTTCAATTTTTGAGAAGAGTTTGTATAGAATTGGCATTATACTTTCCTTAAATATCTGGTAGAATTCACCTTTAAGCCAACTGTGCCTGGAAATTTCTTCGTGGGAAAGTTTTTGTTTGTTTGTTTGTTTATTTATTTTGGCTGTATTGGGTCTTCATTTGATGCGTGTGGGTTTTCTCTAGCTGTGGCGAGTGGGGGCCACCCCTTGCTGCGGTGCGCGGGCCTCTCACTGCAGTGGCTTCTCTTGTTGCAGAGAACAGGCTCCAGGCGCACGGGCTTCAGTAGTTGCAGCACGCGGGCTTCAGTAGTTGTGGCTCACGGGCTCTAGAGTGCAGGCTCAGTAGTTGCGGCACACAGGCCTAGTCGCTCCATGGCATGTGGGATCTTCCCAGACCAGGGCTCGAACCCGTGTCCCCTGCATTGGCAGGTGGATTCCCAACCACGGCACCACCAGGGAAGCCCCTGTGGGAAAGTTTTAAACTGTAAACCCAATTTCTTTTATACGTACAGGGTTATTAATTCTATTTCTTCTTGAGTGAGCTTTGGTAGTTTGTGTTTTCAAGGAATTTGTCCAATTCATCTAAGTTTATTTTATTGGTGTAAAATTTTTCTAATATCCCCTTATGGTCTTTTTTATATCTGTAGAATCTGTAGTGATCTCACCTCTTTCATTCTTGATATTGGTCATTTGTCTTCTCTCTTTCCTGAACAGTCTGGCTAGAGGTCCATCTTGTTGTCTGAAAGAACCAGCTTTTGGTTTCATTGTTTTTCCATTTTCTATTTCATTGATTTCTGCTCTCATCTTTTATTTCCCTCTTCTGCTTAGCTTAGGTTTCATTTGCTCTTCTTTTTCTAGTTTCTTAAGATGAAAACTGATTTGAGACCTTTTCTAATATAGGCTCTCTTTGTACTATAAATTTTCCCCTAAATACTGCTTTAGTGGCAACCTAAAAATATTGATACGTTATGTTTTTATTTTCATTCAATTCAAAATACTTTCTAATTTCTTTTTGCCCTGTTGGTTATGTAGAAATACGTTCTTTTTAACTTTTTTTTTTTTTTAATTTTGGCTGCGTTGGTTCTTTCTTACTGCGTGCGGGCTTTCTCTAGTTGCAGAGAGCGGGGGCTACTCTTTGCTGTGGTACACGGGCTTCTCATTGGGTTGGCTTCTCTTGTTGCGGAGCACGGGCTCTAGGCACTCGGGCTTCAGTAGTTGTGGCACGCAGGCTCGGCAGTTGTGGGTCATGGGCTTGCTGCTCCACAGCGTGTGGGATCTTCCCAGACCAGGGCTCGAACTCGTGTCCCCTGCACTGGCAGGTGGATTCCTAACCACTGGACCACAAGGGAAGTCCCATCCTTTACTTAACCTATTTGTGACTTTACGTTCATTGTAGAATTTTTACTATATTGTAATTGGGACTTGTTGTTTTAAGACCCATCTCTGCCTTTTAGTTGGTTAAGCCATTTAAATTTATTATGATTATTAACAGCTATCTTATCACAGTCTTCAAGAGATAACATACCATTTCATGTGATGTATAAGAACCTTATAATAGTGTTCCAGTTTCCCACTCCTGGTCTTTATGCTGCTGTTGTCATACATTTTATTTATACATATGTTATACATATATACATATGTTATAAACCTTACAATACGTTGTTTTTGTTTCAATGGTCAGTTATCTATTTTCTTTCTTTCTTTCTTTTTTAAATCTTTGGCCATGCAGCAAGGCATGTAGGATTTTAGTTCCCTGATCAGGGATAGAACCCACGTCCCCTGCATTGGAAGCGCAGAGTCCTAACCACTGGACTGCCAGGGAAGTCCCTCAATTATCTTTTAAAGATACTTAAATAACAAGAAAATTTTAGTTAATGTTTCTGGTGCTCTTTGTTCCTTTGTGTGGATAGGACATTTTGTCCTATCATTTTCCTTCTGCCCAGTCACTAATGACTCTAGGGATATGGACAATTTAAAAATTATATGGCATCAGCTATTGATGGACTTCCTTTGACATTTCTTTTAGGGCAGGATTGCTGGTGATGAATTCTTTCAGCTTTTCCATGTCTGAAAAAGTGTTTGTTTCACCTTTGTTTTGAAATATACTTTTGATGAGTACAGGATTCTCAGTTGACAGGTTTTTTTTTCAATACTTTAAAGTGTTTTTGCCCCATTATCTTCTCATTTGCATGGTTTCCATCAAGAAATCTGATGTCATCCATAACTTTGTTCTCTTCTACCTAATGTTTCTTTTTTTCTCTGGCGACTTTATTACTGGTTTGAATAGTTTTATTATGTGTTAATTTCTACATGTTTCTTGTGCTTAGACTTCATTGAACTTCTTGGATCTGTGTGTTTTGGTTTTCATTCGTTTTGGGAAAATTTTGGCCATTATTCAAATATTTTTTTCTGTCCTTCTCTCTCTCTTCTGATTACATGTATGTTAGATTTCTTAAAGTTATCACACAGCTCACTGAAGCGCTGTTAATTTTTTGAACTTCTTTTTCTCTCCATATTTCATTTTGTATAGTTTTGTGTATGTGTGTGGTTTAAGATTCAGTAATCTTTTCTTCTCAAATGTCTGATCTGCCATTAGTCCTGTCCTATATTTTTAATCTCAGACATTGTAGTTTTCATCTTTAGATATTTGATTTTTATATCTTTTCAAACATATGAAATATAGTCATAATAACTTTTAAAGTCTTTTTCTTCTAATTCTAACTTTTGTGTTGATTCTGGATTGGTTTCAGTTAATTTTTCTCCTCATTTCCACTCCCTTTGTGTCCCATTTCTTTGCATGCCTGCTAGTTATTTATTTATTTATTTAGGCAGCAGCACCACCGCGGGTCTTGTGGCATCTTAGTTCCCCTACCAGGGATTGAACCCAGGACCTCGACAGTGAGATGGGAGTCCTAACCATTGGACCGCTGGGGAATTCTCACATGCATGCTAATTTTTGATTGGATGCCAAACATTGTAAATTTTATCTTCTTGGGTGGTGGATATTTTGTATCCCTTGAGCTTTGTTCTGGGGCCACAGTGAAAATAGTTGGAAACAGTTTGGTGTTTTGGGTCTTGATTTTAAGATTTGTTAGGCAGGTCCAGAGCAGTGTTTAGTGTAGGGCTAATTATTCCCCATTACTAAGTCGAGATCCTTCTGAACACTCTACCTAGTGTGCCCTGAATTATGAGGTTTTCCAGTCTGGCTGGTAGAAAACAGGCACCATCCCCAGCCACACTGAGCCTTAGGGCCTGTTTCCTCCTTTCCTTTATGATGACCCTTTCCTGTGCCGTGGCTGGGTCCTCAGATGCATGCCCCGATTAACACTCTGTTGAAGGCTTAGGAGCAACCCTTTGCAGGTATCTGGTGTTTTCCTCTGGACAGCTCTCTCCTCTCGGTACTTTTCCTGTGATCTCCAGCTGCCTTAGATTCTCTGACCTACTTCCTTCAGCCACCGCTTCATGTCTCCTCATTGTCTTGGTGCAACCTTCACTGAATGAGTGCTGGCTATCCACTCGCTTCAGGTGATGTCCCCAGAAGTGAATGTATTGGTTAATTGATGATCTGTCTGGCATCCTGAGATCCACACGTATTAAACAATTTATGGAAAATGTTTTAATTTTGAGAGTCAGCTGGAAAATTTCAGCAAGTAAACATTATAGAAAATCTTTGCTTTAGTTTATCTAGTTTTTATAATTCAGAAAAGAATTATAGAGAAGACTTCAGGAAGTAGCAGTATACGTATTAGTGATACATTAATCTAGTAACTTCATCCTGTGGTGGATTTAAACATATTTTCTTTATATTTAATGTTTGTAACATTTAATGTGTAGTTCTAGATGAAGTGCAAGAAACTGAGCATTAAATCTTTGGTGAAGAGTGTCTGTCTTTCTGACTTGATGCTCTTACTAAAAATAATTATTAATAGTTTTTAAAAAGTCACTTTTGTAACCCTCTTATTATCTGCTAAAATTCATGCAAAAGCTGATCCAATGAGATTTACCTATCACTATGTTAGTTTTCATTTTCTAGTGGCATAAATTAATCAGAACTCTAGCATAAAGAATATTATGACTTAATAAAGCCATTGTTAGATTAGTATGACATATTTAAAGTATGTTAATTTAGTGGAAAAGAGTGGCATCTATCACAAGTAATCAGAAAGTCAACCTAGGTATATAAGAAGAAAAGTTAAAATAGATATAACAGTATAGCCTGGCAGGGTTATAAGACAAATGTGTGTTTCATCTTAATTTTTATGAAATAAGTGATGAGCAGTCCAAAGTTTTTAGCCATACAAAAATTGATTACCTATGTAAAACTTACATTTGTGGGACTAATTTTTTTTACCAGTGTTTCAATGAAATTACCGTTCAGCTGCTTGTTTCTGTTTTACTTTAAAATGAGCTAGTGATTTGTTACGAGATAAATTCTTCCAGCATAGCAAAATTTTACAAGTCCAGTCTCTTGAGACATAGCAAAATAAACATCAGTATAATTGAGCACGAGTACAAAAATACAAATTTCTGAGTTTTCCTTACTTTTAAATGATATTAAGCTTTTAAAAGTTTAAAATGTCACTTAGTTTAAAATGTCAACAATTACAGTAAAAAAAAAAATTAATGTTCCAAGATACCAAAGGTATTTTAATAAAGAGGAATGGTTCATTTGGATTTTTTTCAAAAGATCAATAATGTAATTTATATTTATACATAACGCATACCTTTTTTCTCTCTTATTTTTGTAGGTTCTGCTGGAGACTTACATTTGGCCTCAATGTGAAATTAAAGTAGGAAATCACATCTACATGTATGTTGCTATCAGGATGTTGATTCATTGATCATGCCTGAAGAGGGAAATTCAGTTCTAGATGGCTGACTGCCAGCAAAAATAAATGCTTACCCTAGATGTCAAGCATCTCTCCTTTTTACTGGAGTGAAAATCCCCTCCAGATACCAACAGAACATCACTGCAGAAAATGCTCCGCGTTTTAAGGATGTCAGCAACCTAAATTCATGCGCCCTATCTGTACAGTTGTTGTGGATGGTTTACCATCTGAAAGCTCCTCAAGCTCTTATCCAGGCCCTGTATCTGTCTCTGAAATGTCTCTGCTTCATGCTTTGGGTCCAGTGCAGACCTGGCTGGGACAAGAGCTAGAGAAATGTGGCATTGATGCCATGATTTATACTCGATACGTCCTCAGTCTTCTGCTGCATGACAGCTATGACTACGACCTGCAGGAACAGGTATTTACATATTGTAAATGTTTTGTGAAAATTTATGATTGTGTCTACATTTTCCTTCAAAGAGCACTTTCGTATTCTAGCACAAGTTAGATGGCTGGGGTCCACAAACTTTTAAGCTGTCAGTGAATATAGATGAGCCGCGTTACCAAGCACACTGTTTGGTTCAGTCATTTTCTCTGACATTTTCTTGATGTTGATTGCATTCTGGCACAGACTCTGGATCTTGTCACAGATGGTAATAGTTTGATGACCCGCTGCCTTTGAGTTAGCACTGCTCCAGAATGTTGGTTTCTACTGTTTAGGAAAATCACACATTGTGATTAGACGTTTTAATCGTTGGGTCTGTTATACTTCTTAACATTCCAAAGTTTAATATTTCATTTTATCTCCAAGAACGATGATAAACTGCTTATTAATCAAAGCGTGTGTTTTGAATCAGTAGACTTAAAATTTTGGTAAAGCATATAACCTTAAAGTGGCCAATATACATTTTACTTGACTTAGGTGCTTAAGGTGAAGAAAGAACCAAATCTATGTTCTTGAAAAAAATCTCAATTTCAGTCTCACTCTCCAAGAGAAGCTCCTGAATGTGAGGCTTGCTGAAAGGGAAGCAGAGTCATCAGCACTGAACGAATGAGCTCTGGGTGACTTCTGGGTACAAATGTCATGTAAAAGGGAGTGTTTTGGGAATTCCCTGGCGGTCTAGTGGTCAGCACTCCGCACTTCCATTGCAGGGGGCACAGGTTTGATCCCTGGTTGGGGAACTAAGGTCCCACATGCCTTGTGTCACGGCCAAAAGATAAACAATTTTTTAAAAAGGGAGTGTTTTGTGGGCAGTATTTGTTGTTGTTGTTTTAAACCATTGTTACTAACACTGAAAACAGGAGCAAAGTTTCATTGACGGAAGAATCTGGCTTTGACCTTCCAAACCACAGAGCAGTTTCAGAGTCCTGTACATACAGGGGGTTTCTCATGCCTAACATTCTGTCACATGTCAGTTGTGCAGAGTATTTTCCACTGCTGGTGTTCCCCATCCTTTCTAGCTGGACACAACTACATTTCCCCTGCTTCCAGGTTGCTTACTGCCCTGGCTGGTGATTATTAGGTCAAGTAAGGCTTTGAGAGGGTGGACTTAAAACCTAATAATCAGAAAATGTGTTATTTTGGTGGTCAGTATTTTGCATAAGTTTCATACCAAAGCTCTATTATTTTCCATCATATTTCCAGTAAATATACTTTAAGGGCAAGTAAAATGTTAAATCTACCAATGTAGAAGAATTTTTATTTCCAGAAATGAGGAAGATATTTCTCTTAACTCGAAAATCATGTACTTCAGTTGTAAATATGTACTCGTTGGAAACATCGTTTTTTAGTAGGAGTTTAATAAGACTTCTCTCTTCTTAAAATTGTGTATTAACAGTATCAACACCAATAAATTTAGTAGCACAAAGTATTTATGTGTTAGGTGGTATAGTACATGGAAAAAGGGGTAAAACATAGGCCTGCTATTAAGATTATAGTGCACACTTCCGTGATGAGACCTGTTTGTGAATCCCTCTGGTCTCTGTGTTCGCTGTAGGGCCGGGGCGGGGAGGGGGTCTTGGCAGCTGTCAGCACCCTACTGTGTTGATCCTCCCTGTTCTGGTTCATCTTTAGGACACAGGACGGATAAAGGTTAGTGAAAACAGAGCATGTCTGGAATTACAAGGAGAATCCACAGGGAATTAAAAGGGCCCTAAAATCCTTTTCTGCTCAGCCCTGGCTAGCACAGTGCCAAGTCCCATGCTGATGGGGAAGGTCAAATTGAAAATGACCTTTCATAGGAGATGACCCATAACTTTTCCATGACTCAAGGAGGAGGATGTGCTCACTGTATCCCCCCAGAGAGAGTCAGGGCACAGAGCCGAGGGAAGGGCCTGAGCTGACCTTCTGTGATTCAGACTCCACCTAATAATGGGCATGCTCACCAGCCTGCTGTGGGCGAGCAAGCGTGCCACTCTCCTGATCCCTGGGTCACACTGAGGGTGGGCTCACCCCTCATTTGGAGGCCAGGTGACTCCACTTTTGGGTGTTTGTTTCCTTGCATCTTTTCTCACCCCTCAGTCCTTGAATTAGTCTAACCTTGACTTGAAAATGCCTAGTTTTAACGCCATTGCTTCAACTACTGGCCTTATTTGTCATGTTGAATTCATGGCTTTTCACAGTTTTGGCTAAAAGAAACACACAAAGAGCTCTTGAGTTCTGAGAAACAGATTTTGTACTTGTCTCAGCAGCCCCTGGTGATTGGGTAGGAAGTACAGCTCATCAGGCCCTGGTCTTGCTTGAGGCTGACTAACAAACAGAGTTACATGTAAACCTCTGATTTGGGCAGGTTTGTAAATACAGTTGTGGCATCAGATGTGTACTGCGTAGTTCTGGAGAACAACTGCCTTCTAATACGTAGATATTATAGGTGGGTCATAGTAATTTTGTTTCCACAAATTCTTTTTTTTTTTTCTTTTTTCTGTTTGTCAGGATTACCATACTCTGATAAACGTATGCTTAGGTAAATCAGGAATTCACTATACGTCATTTTTAGATGTAAATATAAACTACTTTTCTAACCCATCCTTCAAGGTCAAGGTCACCTTCCTCTGTGAATCCACTTCTGATAATTCCTGATGAAAACAATGGCTTCTTCTTCCAAACTTGACCATATTTCTACTATAGAGCTCTTAATTATAGTTATTAGAATGTATTATCTTTCCCAGTAGTTTATAAGATGCTTAATGGCGGAAATCATATATTCATCTTAAAATCTTTTTTAAACTTATTATTAATTTTTTTGTGGTATGCGGGCCTCTCACTGTTGTGGCCTCTCCCGTTGCAGAGCGCAGGCTCCGGACGCGCAGGCTCAGCGGCCATGGCTCACGGGCCTAGTCACTCCACGGCATGTGGGATCTTCCTGGACCGGGGCACGAACCCGTGTCCCCTGCATCGGCAGGCAGACTCTCAACCACTGCGCCACCAGGGAAGCCCCTAAACTTATTTTTTGAAATAATTTCAGACATCAGAAGGATTGGAGGAGTATGACAAAGAACTTCAGTCAGCCCCAGTTGCTAACATTTTCCCACTTTTGCTTTATTTCTCTCCTCTCCTCTTTATGCCCGTTTATCCTACATAAATCAGCATATTATTTTATTTATTTATTTATATTTTTTGAGTTTTTGAATTTTATTTTATTTATTTTTTTATACAGCACGTTCTTATTAGTTATCCATTTTATACATATTAGTGTATATATGTCAATCCCAATCTCCGAATTCATCCCACCACCACCCCCCGCCCACCACTTTCCCCCCTTGGTGTCCATACATTTGTTCTCTACATCTGTGTCTCTATTTCTGCCCTGCAAACTGGTTCATCTGTACCATTTTTCTAGGTTCCACATAATGCGTTAATACACGATATTTGTTGTTCTGTTTTTGACTTCACTCTCTGTGACAGTCTCTAGATCCATCCATGTCTCTACAAATAACCCAATTTCGTTCCTTTTTATGGCTGAGTAATATTCTATTGTATATATGTACCACAACTTCTTTATCCATTCATCTGTCGATGGGCATTTAGGTTGCTTCCATGACCTGGCTATTGTAAATAGTGCTGCAGTGAACACTGGGATGCATGTGTCTTTTTGAATTATGGTTTTCTCTGGGCATATGCCCAGTAGTGGGATTGCTGGGTCATATGGTAATTCTATTTTTAGTTTTTTAAGGAACCTCCGTACTGTTCTCCATAGTGGCTGTATCAATTTACACTCCCACCAACAGTGCAAGAGGGTTCCCTTTTCTCCACACCCTCTCCAGCATTTGTTGTTTGTAGATTTTCTGATGATGCCCATTCTGACTGGTGTGAGGTGATACCTCATTGTAGTTTTGATTTGCATTTCTCTAATAATTAGTCATGTTGAGCAGCTTTTCATGTGCTTCTTGGCCATCTGTATGTCTTCTTTGGAGAAATGTCTATTTAGGCCTTCTGCCCATTTTTTCATTGGGTTGTTTGTGTTTTTAATATTGAGCTGCATGAGCTGTTTTTATATTTTGGAGATTAATCCTTTGTCCGTTGATTCATTTGCAAATATTTTCTCCCGTTCTGAGGGTTGTCTTTTCGTTTTGTTTGTAGTTTCCTTTGCTTTGCAAAAGGTTTTAAGTTTCATTAGGTCCCATTTGTTTATTTTTGTTTTTATTTCCATTACTCTAGGAGGTGGATCAAAAAAGATCTTACTGTGATTTATGTCAGAGTGTTCTTCCTATGATTTCCTCTAGGAGTTTTATAGTGTCTGGTCTTACATTTAGGTCTCTAATACAGTTTGAGTTTATTTTTGTGTATGGTGTTAGGAAGTGTTCTAAGTTCATTCTTTTACATGCAGCTGTCCAGTTTTCCCAGCACCACTTATTGAAGAGACTGTCTTTTCTCCACTGTATATCCTTGCCTCCTTTGTCATAGATTAGTTGACCATAGGTGTGTGGGTTTATCTCTGGGCTTTCTAACCTGTTCCATTGATCTATATTTCTGTTTTTGTGCCAGTACCATACTGTCTTGGTTACTGTAGCTTTGTAGTATAGTCTGAAGTCAGGGAGTCTAATTCCTCCAGCTCCATTTTTTTCCCCTCAAGACTGCTTTGGCTATTTGGGGTCTTTTGTGTCTCCATACAAATTTTAAGATTTTTTTGTTCTAGTTCTGTAAAAATGCCAGTGGTAGTTTGATAAGGGTTACATTGAATCTGTAGATTACTTTGGGTCGTATAGTCATTTTCACAATATTGATTCTTCCAACCCAAGAACATGGTATATCTCTCCATCTGTTTGTATCATATTTAATTTCTTTCAGCCGTGTCTTATAGTTTTCTGCATACAGGTCTTTTGTCTCCCTAGGTAGGTTTTTTTTTTTTTTTTTTTGCCGTACACGGGCCTCTCACTGCTGTGGCCTCTCCTGCTGCGGAGCACAGGCTCCAGACGTGCAGGCCCAGCGGCCATGGCCCACGGGCCCAGCCACTCCATGGCACGTGGTATCCTCCCAGCCCGGGACACGAACCCGCGTCCCCCGTATCAGCAGGCGGACTCTCAACCACTGCGCCACCAGGGAAGCCCCCTAGGTAGGTTTATTCCTAGGTGTTTTATTCTTTTTGTTGCAATGGTAAATGGGAGTGTTTCCTTATTTTCTCTTTCAGATTTTTCATCATTAGTATATAGGAATGCAAGAGATCCCTGTGCATTCATTTTGTATCCTGCAGCTTTACCAAATTCATTGATTAGTTCTAGTAGTTTTCTGGTGGCATCTTTAGGATTCTCTATGTATAGCATCACGTCATCTGCAAACAGTGACAGTTTTACTTCTTCTTTTACAATTTGTATTCCTTTTATTTCTTTTTCTTCTCTGATTGCCGTGGCTAGGACTTCCAAAACTATGTTGAATAATAGGGGTGAGAGTGGACATCCTTGTCTTGTTCCTAATCTTAGAGGAAATGCTTTCACTTTTTCACCATTGAGAATGATGTTTGCTGTGGGTTTGTCATATATGGCCTTTATTATGTTGAGGTAGGTTCCCTCTATGCCCACTTTCTGGAGAGTTTTTATCATAAGTGGCTGTTGAATTTTGTCAAAAGCTTTCTCTGCATCTATTGAGATGATCATATGGTTTTTCTTCTTCAATTTGTTAATATGGTGTATCACATTGATTGATTTGCGTATATTGAAGAATCCTTGCATCCCTGGGATAAATCCCACTTGATCATGGTGTATGATCCTTTTAATGTGTTGTTGGATTCTGTTTGCTAGTATTTTGTTGAGGATTTTTGCATCTATATTAATCAGTGATATTGGTCTGTAATTTTCTTTTTTTGTAGTATCTTTGTCTGGTTTTGGTATCAGGGTGATGGTGAGCTCATAGAATGAGTTTGGGAGTGTTCCTTCCTCTGCAGTTTTTGGGAAGAGTTTGAGAAGGATGGGTGTTAGCTCTTCTCTAAATGTTTGATAGAATTCACCTGTGAAGCCATCTGGTCCTGGACTTTTGTTTGTTGGAACATTTTAAGTTACAATTTCAATTTCATTACTTGTGATTGGTCTGTTCATATTTTCTATTTCTTCCTCATTCAGTCTTGGAAGGTTATACCTTTTTACGAATTTGTCCATTTCTTCCAGGTTGTCCAATTTATTGGCATAGAGTTGCTTGTAGTAGTCTCTTAGGATGCTTTGTATTTCTGCGATGTCTGTTGTAACTTCTCCTTTTCCAATTTTATTGTTCTGAGTCCTCTCCCTCTTTTTCTTGATGAGTCTGGCTAATGGTCAATTTTGTTTATCTACTCGAAGAACCAGCTTTTAGTTTTATTGATCTTTGCTATTGTTTTCTTTGTTTCTACTTCATTTATTTCTGCTCTGATCTTTATGATTTCTTTCCTTCTGTTAACTTTGGGTTTTGTTTGTTCTTCTTTCTCTAGTTCCCTTAGGTGTAAGATTAGATTGTTTATTTGAAGTTTTTCTTGTTTCTTGAGGTAGGCTTGTATTGCTATAAACTTCCCTCTTAGAACTGCTTTTGCTGCATCCCATAGGTTTTGGATCATCATGTTTTTATTGTCATTTGTCTCTAGGTATTTTTTGATTTCCTCTTTGATTTCTTCAGTGATCTCTTGGTTATTTAGTAACGTATTGTTTAGCCTCCATGTGTTTGTGTTTTTTACGTTTTTTTCCCTGTAATTGATTTCTGATCTCATAGCGTTGTGGTCAGAAAAGATGGTTAATATGATTTCAATTTTCTTAAATTTACTGAGGCTTCGTTTGTGACCCAGGATGTGATCTGTCCTGGAGAATGTTCCGTGTGTACTTGAGAAGAAAGTGTAATCTGCTGTTTTTGGTTGGAATGTCCTATAAATATCAATTAAATCTATCTGGTCTATTGTGTCATTTAAAGCTTGTGTTTCCTTATTAATTTTCTGTCTGGATGATCTGTCCATTGGTGTAAGTGAGGGGTTAAAGTCCCCCGCTATTATTGTGTTACCGTCGATTTAGTCATTTATAGCTGTTAGCAGTTGCCTTATGTATTGAGGTGCTTCTATGTTGGGTGCGTATATATTTATAATTGTTATATCTTCTTCTTGGATTGATTCCTTGATCATTATGTAGTGTCCTTCCTTGTCTCTTGTAACATTCTTTATTTTAAAGTATTTTATCTGATATGAGTATTGCTCCTCCAACTTTCTTTTGATTTACATTTGCATGGAATATGTTTTTTCATCCCCTCACTTTCAGTCTATATGTGTCCCTAGGTCTGAAGTGGGTCTCTTGTAGACAGCATATATATGGGTCTTGTTTTTGTATCCATTCAGCAAGCCTGTGTCTTCGTTGGAGCATTTAATCCATTCACGTTTAAGGTAATTATCGATATGTATGTGCCTTTTACCATTTCCTTAATTGTTATGGGTTTGTTTTTGTAGGTCCTTTTCTTCTGTTGTGTTTCCCACTTAGAGAAGTTCCTTTAGTATTTGTTGTAGAGCTGGTTTTGTGGTGCTGAATTCTCTTAGCTTTTGCTTGTCTGTAAAGCTTTTGATTTCTCCATCGAATCTGAATGATATCCTTGCCAGGTAGAGTAATCTTGGTTGTAGGTTCTTCCCTTTCATCACTTTAAATATGTCATGCCACTCCCTTCTGGCTTGTAGAGTTGCTGCTGAGAAATCAGCTGTGAACCTTATGGGAGTTCCCTTGTATGTTATTTGTCATTTTTCTCTTGTTGCTTTCAATAATTTTTCTTTGTCTTTAATTTTTCCAATTTGATTACCATGTGTCTCGGCATGTTTCTCCTTGGGTTTATCCTGCCTGGGACTCTCTGTGCTTCCTGGACTTAGGTGGCTATTTCCTTTCCCATGTTAAGGAAGTTTTTGACTATAATCTCTTCAAATATTTTCTCTGGTACTTTCTCTCTCTCTTTTCCTTCTGGGACCCCTGTAATGCGAATGTTGTTGCGTTTTAGGTTGTCCCAGAGGTCTCTAAGGCTGTCTTCATTTCTTTTCATTCTTTTTTCTTCAGTCTGTTCAGCAGTGAATTCCACCATTCTGTCTTCCAGGTCACTTCTCCGTTCTTCTGCTTCAGTTATTCTGCTACTGATTCCTTCTAGTGTATTTTTCATTTCAGTTATTGTATTGTTCATCTCTGTTTGTTTGTTCTTTAATTCCTCTAGGTGTTTGTTCTTTCATTCATCTAGGTCTTTGTTAAACATTTCTTGCATCTTCTCGATATTTGCCTCCATTCTTTTTCCGAGGTCCTGGATCATCTTCACTATCATTAGTCTCAATTCTTTTTCTGGAAAGTTGCCTATCTCCACTTCATTTAGTTGTTTTTCTGGGGTTTTATCTTGTTGCTTCATCTGGTACATAGCCCTCTGCCTTTTCATCTTGTCTGTCTTTCTGTGAATGTCAGCATATTATTTCTTAAGGCTGGATTTTCTCTTAGGCATAGAACAGTTGTAAAATTCTGGAAGTTAACACTGACACATTATTATCTAATCTACTGTCAATGTTCAGTTATTATTAGCTGTCCCATTGATGTCCTCCACTGTAATTGTTTCCCTCATCTAGGGTCCTGCATTGACCTTCGTGGTCACATCTCTTTAATTTCTTTTAATCAGGAATAGTTCCTCATCTTTCCTTTGTGTCTCATGATGTTGACAGTTTTGAAGAGAACAGGGCAGTTATTATTTTGCAGAATATCCCTTATTTGGGTTTGTCTGATGTTTCCTCCTGTTTAGAGTCAGCTTATGATTTATGGGAGTAACGTTGTGTAATGTTACTGAAGCGATGAGTTTCCCTCTTTTTTGTGCATTACGGTAGACAGCACATGACGTCAGTCTGTTTCATTCTTGTTGACGCTGACTTTGGTTCACATGGTGGCAGCCAGGTTTCTGCACCGTAAAGCTGAACACTTCTCTGTGTAGTTTTCAGGTTACCTGTCCAGAGGAGACTTTGAGTTTGCCGTCCATAGATGACTCCCACCTGAATTAATTATTACTTTGATGGTCACAAAATGATGATTTTTTTCCTAACTCGGACATCCCATGTACATTTAGTCATTGACACGTGCTGCAGTGCCTTCATCTTTTTAAAATTAGTCTCCTTGTTTTGTAGAGAACACTGCCGTAGGCCAAGTGCAGTGCCAGCCATTTCCTGCCACATCTTGAAGCTAAGTGGTATTTTCCCTGCTTTTACTCACCTGGAAATATATGTTCGGAGGGGTTAGGTGACATGCCTAAGGCCGGGTAGTTAGTAATGAGTCAGGATTTAAACTCATGTCTGGCAGCCAAATCCCATGCCCATTTGTTATGTCAGAGTTTTGTTTTTGTTGGCTTTCGTATGTAACAAATAATTGTTGAATGAATAACATTAAAACACTCTACTGTAAAGGCAAGTTTTAGAAACTACGTGGAATTGGTTTACTGTTTTTTTTATGCACTGTGGGCTTTAGAGGTGGGGAAAGATTGGTTTGTCTTCTCAGCTCACAGTTGAACTATGAGTTGAGTGCCCATGGAGCAGAAGTGAGCGGCAGACAGCGGTGTGCATTGCTAGGAGGCTCGGAGCATTAGCCTGGCTCCTGCAACTCTTAAAACAGACTGTGGGGCTTCCCTGGTGGCGCAGTGGTTGAGAGTCCGCCTGCCGATGCAGGGGACACGGGTTCGTGCCCCGGTCCGGGAAGATCCCACATGCCGCGGAGCGGCTGGGCCCGTGAGCCATGGCCGCTGAGCCTGCGCGTCCGGAGCCTGTGCTCCGCAACGGGAGAGGCCACAACAGTGAGAGGCCCATGTACCACAAAAAAAAAAACCAAAAAAACAGACTGTGTTACATTATTCCAAAATATTTCATAGTCTTATTAAAAATGGCTGAAAGGAAAGCTATAGTAAAACTGTAATTTAAAGGTGGGAGTTAACTTTTCTTGTCTTGAGGATCATGGTCAACAGCAAGTTCTCCATAACCTGTCATGAGTAGGAAGAATTATTTTAGGAAGGTGGAACTGCCTTTCACTACATCATTCTTATACAACCCCAGGCAGTCTTAGTTTTCCTATATAGCCAATTACATTAAAACCACCATCCAAGAACTTATTAAAACATTTCTTATGTCTTTATATTTTAATGTTCTCAGCGTCATGAAAGCTGTTTGTCTGGAGTCTGTGATTATGACAGAAAACCCAGCTTGGTCTGTCTTAAACAGAAGTAATGGTAAAAAACAAGCCCATGTGCATCATGTACTGCATGTGAGCCTCGAGCTGGAGCGCTCACTTCCAACACACGGCAACTCATTTAACCCTCACAGCCACCCTGCTGTCCCCATTTCATAGGTGGTGGTACTTAGACACAGTGGCTAAGTAACTTGCCCAGCATCACACAGCTAGTAAACATTGGAGCATTTATTGGTTTTAAAGCTTGAAATGTCCATGGGGTAGGTCTGGCCTCAGCGGCAGCTTGAGGGGCCTTCAAAGAATCAGTGCCTCATCTTGAAGTTTGCCTTCTCTGTTGCCATTATTCTCGAGCTTCCCCGCTCCCCTCCTCACTGTAAGCCCAGACTCCCACCCTCATCCGTGCATGACCGGTCCCTGACCCAGCTGCTAGGATGAGGGGACTTTGGTGCCTGGGCTGCAAGCACTTGGAACCATGAGGACTACGAATTGGAGAGGGTGGGCTCCCAAGGAAATCTGGAATGATGAGGGTGCTGACCCATCAAAAAGAAGCGCTCTCTAAATACCTGTGTACAAAGTCACGCTTTCTTATTATAAATTTAAATTTTAGTAAATATTCCCTGATTGTACTACATTCTAAGATTTGGGCCTCAAACAAACCACCTGCTAATGTTATCCACTCTCTTCATGATTTTGTTCTCTCTGCTACTTCTAGGAGTTTTATCTTTGCAGACCTCCTCTGAAATTGTCCTTTCATGATAGAACCTCAACCTGTGTGATTGCTTTAGATGTTCTTACGACGCTAGATTGTTTTTTTAGGTCCCTAGACTCCCAAGAACTTCATTAACTGTTGCAGATATAGAGCAACTCTGGATTCTGTACAAGAATTGAACTTTTAATTGAGGTATAAAATGCATACAGAAAGGGTACAAATTAGTGAATTTTCACAAAGCTTGTATCTATGTAATTACTCCCAGAAAAATAAATAGAACATTCCATTGACACAGAAGCCGCCGCCACCCCCGCCCCACACAGTTTTAGAATTCCTCACGTGTCCAGAGGGGAATCCAGCAGACTGTGGCTTCTGTTTTCCACTCCTTCCTTTTTCTGGGATCCTGATGCCTACATCTCTAGTTTTTTCTCTCCAGCTCTGAGAGACCACCCCCAGCTCCACTGGTTTATTGCCTCTTAAAGGCTACCTTTTTCTCAGCCTTTTGTCCGGGGCCTGGAATGGGTACATTTCCCAAGGGAGAAAGCAGGCTTAGCTGTCCCTCCCTGGAATGGTTGTCCTTCCTGCTTTTCTCAAGGCCTGGGTGCCTCAATAGGTCACTAATGACTTAGCACCGGCGTTGGATGTTTGGTTTGGTTTGGTATGTTATCTGGCTTTTCTGGTTAGTCTGGGCAGGAGAGTTGATCTGCTGCCAGTTTTTTGGTTTTTTTGTTTGTTTTCTTTAAGGCAGTTTTTTTAGAGCACTTTTAGATTCATAGTACAGTTGAGCGGAAAGTATAGAGATCCCATATCCCCTGTGCCTCCACATATGCACAGCTTCTCGCACCATCAGCACCCCTTGCCAGAGTGGTACCTTTGTTATAATCAACAGACCTGCATTGACATCATTGTTACCTAAAGTCCATAGTTTACATGAGGGTTCACTCTTGGTGTTGTACATTCTGTGGGTTTGGACAAGTGTGTAATGACATGTATCCACCATTATAGGGTCAGACAGAGTAGTTTCACAGCCCTAAAAGTCCCTTTGCCCCACCTCATCATCCCTCCCTCTCCACTAACCCCCGGTGACTGCTTTTTTACTGTCTCCATAGATTTATCTTTTCCATCATCAGGGTCATACAATACGCAGCCTTTTCAGATTGGCTTATTTCACTTGGTGATATGTGGTTAAGGTTCCTCCAGGGCTTTCAGTGCCTTGCTGGCTCATCTCATTTTAGTGCCGAATGACAGTCACTGTCTGGATGGACCATGGTTTATTTATCCCTTCGTCTACTGAAGGACATACTGGTTGCTTCCAAGTTTTGGCAGTTCCCAATAAAGCTGCTGTAAGCATGCGTGTGCAGGTTTTTGTGTGGACGTAAGTTTTCAGCTCCTTTGGGTGAATACCAAGGAAGCCTGATTGCTGGATGGAATGGTAAGAGTATGTTTAGTTTTGTAAGAGACTGCCACACTGCCTTCCAACGTGGCTGCACCATTTTGCGTTCCCACCAGCAGTGAGCGAGAGTTACTGTTGCTCCACGTCCTCACCAGCATTTGCTGTTGTCAGTGTTCTAGTTTTTGGCCATTCTAAAGGTGTGTAGTGGTATCTCACTGTTGTTTAATTTGCATTTGCCTGATGACATTATGTGGAGCATGTTTTCATATGCTTATTTGCCATCTGTATATCTCCTTTGATGAGGTGTCTGTAGAGGTCTTTGGCCTATCTTTTTTTTTTTTTTTTGGTACGCAGGCCTCTCACTATTGTGGCCTCTCCCGTTGTGGAGCACAGGCTCCGGACGCGCAGGCTCAGCGGCCATGGCTCACGGGCCCAGCCGCTCCGCGGCATGTGGGATCTTCCCGGACCGGGGCACGAACCCATGTCCCCTGCATCGGCAGGCGGACTCTCAACCACTGCGCCACGAGGGAAGCCCTTTTGGCCTATCTTTTAATCAGGTTGTTTGTTTTCTTATTGAGTTTTAAGAGTTTTTTGTGAATTTGTGTAGCAGTCCTTAATCAGATGTGTCTTTTGCAAACATTTCTACCTGTCTGTGGCTTGTCTTCTAATTCTCTTGACATTGTTTTTCACAGAGCAGTTTATATTTTAATGAAATCCAACTTACCCATTTTCTCTTTCATGGATTGTCCACCAGTTACTTTTTAAAAGAGGGTGTTCATTTGTTTTCTTGTTTAGTTTGGTATTTATTTTGCTTATCTTGTCCTCAGTCTTTCTTTGACCACCATATTTAAAAAGAAACCTTCCATTCTCAGTCCTCTTTTCTACTTAATTTTCCTTCATAACACTTGTTGCTACCTGGAATTGTATGATTATTTGTGATATTTTATGTTTATTTGTATGTCTCCTCTGCTGGAATATACAATTCATGAAGTTAGAGACCTTGTCTGCCATGTTTTCTGCTGTATTCCCAGCCCTTAAAGCAATTCATGGGATGTAGAAGATGCTCAGAGATTTATTAAAGACATGAATAGATGTGTGCTTCTTTCTCAGGTGTATGACTTGTGTGTGGAGGGGGAAACATGATGGAGGTGAGTGCAGATGTCATAGGTACACACTGGGGCCTACCTGCCCTTCAGAGAAGTTACTGTAGCTTCTTCCCTCATCACCACCACCATCTTTCCCATTTTTAAGTGTACAGTTCAGTGGTATTAAATGCATTCATAATGTGTAGCCATCACCACCATCCATCTCCAGAACTCTTTTCATCTTGTAAAATGAAAACTTTATAATTCCCCTTTCCCCACAGCCCCTGGCAACCACCATTATACTTTTCTTTTTTTTTTTTAAATAAATTTATTTATTTATTTTTATTTTTGGCTGTGTTAGGTCTTTGTTGCTGCACGCGCGCTTTTCTCTAGTTGCAGCGAGCGGGGGCTACTCTTCGTTGCGGTGTGTGGACTTCTCATTGGGTGGCTTCTCTTGCTGCAGAGCATGGGCTTCAGTAGTTGTGGCACGCGGGCTTTAGTAGTTGTGGCTCACGGGCTCTAGAGCGCAGGCTCAGTAGTTGTGGCACACGGGCTTAGTTGCTCCGTGGCATGTGGGATCTTCCCGGAGCAGGGCTCGAACCCGTGTCCCCTTCATTGGCAAGTGGTTCTTAACCACTGCACCACCAGGGAAGCCCTACCTTTTTTTTAAAAAATAAATTTATTTTATTTATTTATTTACTTTTGGCAGCTTTGGTTCTTTGTTGTTGTGCGTGGCTTTCTCTAGTTGCGGCCAGCGGGGGCTATTCTTCATTGCAGTGCACGGGCTTCTCATTGCGGTGGCTTCTCTTGTTGCGGAGCACGGGCTCTAAGCATGCGGGCTTCAGTAGTTGTGGCATGCAGGCTCATTAGTTGTGGCTCGCGGGCTCTAGAGCGCGGGCTCAGTAGTTGTGGCGCACGGGCTTAGTTGCTCCACCACATGTGGGATCTTCCTGGACCAGGGCTCAAACCCGTGTCTGCTGCATTGGCAGGCGGATTCTTAACCACTGTGCCACCAGGGAAGCCCCATACTTTTTGTCTGTATGATTTTGACTGCTCTTAAATACCTTGTATCAGTGGAATCATACAGTGTTTGTCCTTTTGTGACTGGCTTATTTCACTGAGCACAGTTGTCTTCAGGGTTCATCCATGTTGTAGCAGGTGTCAGAATTTCCTTCCTTTTTAAGGCTGAATAATATTCCATCATATGGATATGCCACGTTTTGCTTATCCATCCATCTATCAGTGGACACTTGGGTTTCTTCCACAATTTAGCTACTGTGAACAATGCTGCTATGAACATGAGTGTACAAATATCTCATTGAGACCCTGATTTCAGCTTTGGGGGGTATATATCTAGAAGTGGAATCGCTGGATCATGCGATAATTCTGTTTTTAATCTTTTGAGGAAGTGACACTAGCTCCACCATTTTACATTCCCACCAGTAGTGCACAGGGTTCCATTTCTACATATCCTCACCAACATTTGTTATTTCCTGTTTTTTTTTTTTTTTTTTTACATAGTAGCCATTCTTATTGGTATGAGGGGTACCTCATTGTAGTTTTTTTTTTGTTTTTTGTTTTGTTTTTTTTTTTTGCGGTATGTGGGCCTCTCACGGTTGTGGCCTCTCCCGTTGCGGAGCACAGGCTCCGGACGCGCAGGCTCAACGGCCATGGCTCACGGGCCCAGCCGCTCCGCGGCATGTGGGATCTTCCCGGACCGGAGCACGAACCCGTGTCCCCTGCATCGGCAGGCGGACTCTCAACCACTGCGCCACCAGGGAAGCCCCTCATTGTAGTTTTGATTTACATTTTCCCTGATGATTAATGACGTTGAGCATCTCTTCTTGTGTTTATTGTCTGTTTGCATATCTTCTTTGGAGACTTTCAAGTTCTTTTCCCATTTTTGAATCTGGTTGTTTTGTTGTTGTTGAGTTTAGAAGTTCTCTATAGGTTCTGGATATTAACCCCTTATCAGATACATGATTTGCAAATATCTCCTCCCTTTCTGTGGGGTTTGCCTTTTCACTGTGTTCATAGTGTCTTTCATTGCACGAAATTTAAAAATTTTCATGGAGCCCAGTTTGTCTATTTTTTCTTTTGTTACCTGTGTCTTTGGTGTCACATCCAGGAAATCTTTGCCAAATCCAATGCTGAGAAGCTTTGCCCTATGTTTCTTCCAAGAGTTTTATAGTTTTAGCTTTACCTATTTACACATAGGTCTTTGATCCATTTTGAGTTAACTTTTATATTAGGTATGTGGTAAGACTCACTCAAACTCCATTCTTCTGCATGTGGGTGTCTAGTTTTCCCAGCACTGTTTGTTGAAGAGACTGTCCTTTCCTCATTGAATGCTCTTGACACACTTGTTGAAAATAATTTGAGCATATATGCGAGGGTCTATTACTGGGCTGTCTGTTCTGGTCAGTGGTCTATATGCCTATCTTTATGCCAGTACCTCACTGTCTTGACTTTTGTAGCTTTGTTGCAGTTTCTTTTAAATCCCTAATTAATTGTATCTTCTACCTCAGAGTCCATCATCCTAGAAATGTAGCTGAGTTATTGCACTTTCTGGTTTTGCCCACAGGTTAAATAAGAATAATCCTTGTACTGATTGCTAGTTGAGTTGGATCATTTCTGTATTCAACAAAACTTGTTTGTTCTTTCAGCCCACTTGTAACCTACTTTACAGTATATCCCCATTAGTGTAGCATTTCACTGCTTGGAAAAGCTAGCATTTGCAGTATTTTCCTTTAACAATAACAGTGGACCCATCCTGGGTTCCTCAGTTGTCTTGCTGCATATACTGTATTTCAACAGTCATTCACTCAATAGACATTAATTTAAATTAACTTTACACATAAGGAGTGTGAAAAAAAATTTAGAGTAGGAGTTAGTACTAATGGTGGGTGCACAAGTTCATGTCCACAGACTCCCTCAGATACATAGTGAAAGGGGTGGGGGGGGGTTTTGGTAAAATCTTTTCATGGAAAATAGAGAAGATGTTTTGAATATCAGCACTGCATTTAATGCCTGGGTTTTTACTCACCACATGAATGGCCATGACGTGCTTGCTAGACACCGGCAGGCACCAGGACTGCAGAGATGACTTGAGTGGGGCTCTGGGAGACAGCCATCAGGTTCGGGTCTGTGATGTGCTCTGGCTGTGTACACAGTCCGGGACGTGGGCCTGGGGGGCAGCAGCGGCGGGAACCACAGGCAAGACCACGGTTGAACAGCCTTGAAGGAAGAAGAAAAGGCGGGTGCGTACGAGGTCACAGGAGCGGGAAGGGGCCTGATACTGGGAGGCCAGAGGAGGATAGGGAGGGAGAGGGAGGAGATTAGACCGAGAGAGGCAAGCAGGAAGCTGATTCCAAAGAACCTGATGTGCTCTGCTGGAGGATCTGTATTTTAGTCCTGGAGACAAAAAGACCCATTGCTATATTTAGTCAGCAGTACCAAGTGGCAAGCATGGTAATGGGTGATCGGGTTGGGCACCTGGAAACAGGGAGGCCAGGGAGGAGCTTGTTGGCTGAAGACCTAGTAGGAAAAAAAAAGGATGCACTTAACCTGAAGTTGTTCTCATTTAATTGGTGCTACTCATTTTTTAGAGGCAGTTTACAGTTCCTTTGAGCAGTGAGAAGTGAATTTATTACTGAGGCCTTTCCTCAGATTCTAGCTATATCTTTCATTCACAAGCAACCAAAAATTTGGCGTAAATCTCCTTAATCAGAAAAAAAGAAATTCTCGTACAGCTGCAAGTCCAGAATGAGGACTGGCCCTGCCTGGCTCAGCTCAGAGCTCACAGTGTCATTAGGGCGTCCGCCCACCTCCCAGCACCAGCTTGGTTTTGCAGCCCCTGCTGGGGACTGGAGGGCAAATGACAATGAGCACGTTTCCAGCATCCCGCTCTCACACTATGCAGAGGGTGTGTTCCCTGCATTCCCAGCAGAAATCTTGTGTGGAGGGCCCATTTTCAAGTGCTCATTTCTGATTGGTCACATGCCTCTCTCTGAGCCAGTCTTTGTGGCCAGAGGGATTAAGGCCCACAGATGGGAGTGGCATTAGTCCCATTCAGACACTTGGTGGTTTGGTTTTTCAGGACTCTTGTTAACGGGAAGCTGTGGGAGGCGGGTGCCCCGCAGCGAACAGCAGTCGTTGATCCCAGCTGCATTTCACAGTGCCGTGGTCTTTTCCTTCCTCCAGTTCTCAGTTTCCTTTTTGATAGAAGACGGCAAGACAAAGTCAATCAAAACTCTAGCCTTATGTTACCTTACAGTAGTGTCTAGAAAAACGCCCGACAGTAGATTCTCGGCCTGAGAAGTCCTTTAGCCACATCTTCTTTTGGTGCTTGATAATTGTGCTCTGTCTTTAAGATTATGACTTTGAAGAATCATACTTGATTTGCTGAGTTTAGCTAGTAAATATATGACACATGCGTAATATTATATGTTTATGTCTAAGTGGACTTTTAATTAGTATAGCACAGAAAATAGAAATATCTTGAGCTTTTTTATACTGTGTTCTTTTAAGGTCTAATTATTAGTTCAATGCTAATGGTTAATGAATAAGTCATAATACATTCACACAGTACACGAAGGCAGAAAAAAATAGAATAAGGGAGCTCTCAAATACAGTAAGTGGCAAGAGCAGGATGCATAAAAATATATCTAGTGTACTAGTGTTGGTATAGCTTTTGCTATAGACTTGATGGTGTTTCTTAATGAATTCAGCCTAAAATTGCAAGGCAAAGCAGCACGTATAAGCAAAATTTGTAATGTGGTAAAGTCATTCTAACAGCTAACATTGTTTGAATCACAAATAATGTCAAGCTGCTTTATGCATTTTCATTATGTCGAAAGTTAAAACAAGAAGCAAAATCTCCATTCCCACACAAATTTGCACTGGATATGTTGTCCAAGGTCAAACTGCAGTTCTAGCAGCATTTTTCACACCTTGACACAGTGCAAAGGAAATGTCTGTATCTCAGAATCTGTTTAACTTCAGTGAGAAGCTCCCACCTAACTTTCACTTGGGAGTGATTGATCTGCAATATGATGACATGCTAAAAGGCACGTATCAAGGGAAGAAGCTAACAGAATTTTATAAATTCCTTCTAAGCAATTAATCTGTTCCGTTGAACCCATGCCTGTGGATTAATATCAGTAAAGACATTTTCAAAGATGAAATACATAAAATCTTAAAAATCAGCATTAACAGGGTGGTTAGGTAAGAACCAAAAAAGACATCTAGATTGGAAAGGAAGAACGAAAACTATCTCTATTGACATATTGAGGTGGTGTTGTGTATAGAAAATCCTAAGGAATGAAATTAAGAAAATTCCATTTACAATAGTATGAAAAAGAATAAAATATGTAGGAATAAATTTAACGAAAGAAGTGTAAGACTTGCACACTAAAAATTATAAAACATCATTGACAGAAATCAAAGAGACCTAATGGAAAAACATCCCATGTTCATGATCAGAAGACTTAATATTGTTAACATAGCAATGCTCCCCAAACCGATCTACAGATTCAAGGCAATCCCTATCAGAATCCCAGCTACCTTTGTTGCAGAAATTGGCAGCTGATCCTAAAATTCATACGGAAATGCATGGGACCCAGAATAGCCAAAAGAATTTGAAAAAAGAAGAACAAAGTTGGAGGACTAACACTTCCCAGTTTTAAAACTTACTGCAAGGCTCCTGTAAGCAAGATGGTTTGATCCTGGCATACATATGGCTGGCCGTATGTAATGGAACTGAGAATTCAGAAATAAACCTTTGTAGTTTCCAACAAGACGATTCAATGGGGGAAAGAATAGTCTTTAACAGAAGGTGCTGGGACAAGAGGATATGCACGTGTAAAAGAATGAAGTTGGACTCCTGTCTCATACCATCTACAAATATTAACTCAAAATGGATTATAGACCTAAATGTAAGAGCTAAAAGTATAAAACGTAGGAGAAAACATAAGAGTAAATCTTCATGACTTGGATTAGGCAATGGTTTCTTAGATACCAAAGCGTAAACAGCCAAAGAAGATATCAGTGTATTAACTTCATCACAGTGAAAAACTTTTATACTTCAAAGGACATCATCAAGAAAGTGAAAAGACAACCCATAGAATTAGATAAAATAGGGACTTCCCTGGTGGTCCAGTGGTAAAAAATCCACCTTCCATTGCAGGGGACTTGGGTTCAATCCCTGGTCAGGGAACTAAGATCCCACATGCCGCGGGGCAACTAAGCCTGCATGCCTTAACTAGAGAGCCCGCCTGACACAAACTACAGAGCGTGCCACAACTAGAGAGAGAAAACCCACACGCCACAACTAGAAGGACGCCCACGCGCAACAAAAGATCCTGCATGCCTCAGCGAAGGTCCCATGTAGCACAACTAAGACCCGACGCAGCCAAAATAATAATAATAAAGAAAATAAATAAATATTTAAAAAATGAATTAGATAAAATATTTGCAGATCATTTACATCTGATAGGGATGTGTATTCAGAATAGATAATTTAAAAATGGGCAAAAGATTTGAATAGACATTTGTCCAAAGAAGATATACAAATGGCCAATAAGCACCTTAAAAGATGCTTAACTTCATTGGTCATTAGGGAAAATGATGAGATACCACTTCATCCTTACTAGGATGGCTAAAATAAAAAACACAGACAATAACAAATGTTGGTGAGGATGTAGAGAAATTAGAATTCTCATATACTTGTGGTGTGGTTTTAAAATGGTATAGCTGCTTTGAAGAATAGTCTGGCAGCTCTTCAGAAGGTTGAATATAGAGTTACTGTGTGACCCAGCAATTCCACTCCTAGGTATATCCCCAACAAGATTGAAAATATGTGTGCATACAAAAACTTGTATATGAATGTTCACAGCAGTATTATTCACAATAGCCGAAAGGTGAGAACAATCCAGTGGATGAATGGATAAACAAAGTGTGGTACATCCATGCAGTGAAATATTATTTAGTCATAAAAGGGAATGAAGTACTAATACATGCCACAACATGGATGAGCCTTTAAAACGTTACACTAAACAAAAGAAGCCAGGCAGGAAAGGATATGGATTGTATAATTCCATTTATATGAAATGTCTAGCATAGGAAAATCTATAGAGACAACAGATTAGTAGTTACCAGTGACTTGGGAGAGAGAGGAATGGGAAGTAACTGCTAGTGGGTACAGGGCTTCTTTTTGGGGTGATGAAAAATGTTTCAAAATAAGGTAATGGTGGGACTTCCCTGGTGGCGCAGTGGTTAAGAATCCGCCTGCCAATGCAGGGGACACGGGTTCGATCTCTAGTCCGGGAAGATCCTACATGCTGCGGAGCAGCTAAGCCTGTGCGCCACAACTGCTGAGCCTGCGCTCTAGAGCCCGTGAGCCACGACTGCTGAGCCCACGAGCCACAACTACTGAGGCCCGCGTGCCTAGAGCCCGAACTCTGAAACAAGAGAAGCCGCCGCAATGAGAAGCCCGCGCACCGCAATGAAGAGTAGCCCCCGCTCGCCCTAACTAGAGAAAGCCTGCGTGAGGCAACAAAGACCCAACACAGCCAAAAATAAATAAATTAATTAATTTTAAAAAATAAGGTAATGGTGATTGTTGCATAACCCTGTGAATTATACTAAAAACCACTGAATTGTATATTTAAAAAGCAAATTCTATGGTATGTGACAAACAAAGCGAGCGCCAGACACATGTTCTAGGTGAAGAGCTACGGGAACTCTTCTCATTTCTCTATTCTTGACTTACGAGTATTCCATTTAAAAAAAAAACTTTCAACTGTTAAAGGAGTATGACCTAGTTACAAGAAAAGTTATAGATTCCTATTCCTGCTCACCAAGAGACAAGCTCCTTGGTGGCCTCTTAGTACATTTCTCTCAGACATTTTAATGCACATTAATAGGTGTGCATGTGTATTTTAACCAAAAATGAGATCATACTGTTGTATAAACTACTTCTCTTATATATATTGTGAGTAGCTTCCCATGTCAGTAAATACACTTCATAATCTCTTTAATGGCTGTAATATCTAATTGCCTGGATGAATTATAACTTATTAACCAAGTCCTCCTTATTTGACATTTAGGTTGTTTCTACATGTTTGCTGTTATTGACAGCTATATGGTCAACATCACTGTAGCTAAATCTATGCACACTTTGGTGATTTTTTTTCCTTAGGCTAAATTCCCGGAAGTAGAATTATTGATCAAAAGTACATATGCATGTTTAAGATATTTGATATGTATTGTCAAACTGCCCTCCAGAAGGACTGTGTGTCCATGTGAATTTTGAAAGTCCCTTCTGTCTGTATAATAAAACTTTATTTGGACCTTTGAATGTGTATTAACCCTGCTGAACTTTAATATAGCTGCAGTAGTGGACTTCCACTACTGGACCACCAGTGGACTTCCCTGGTGGTCCAGTGGGTAGGACTTCATGCTCCCAACGTGGGGGGCCTGGGTTCAATCCCTGGTTGGGGAACTAGATCCTGCATGCCACAACTAAAAGATCTCGCATGCCATAACTAAGACCTGGCGCAGCCAAAATAAAAATAAATAAATAAATAAATATTTTAAATATATATATATGTATAGCTTCAGTAGAGAAACATGTTTATAATGCTGAGTAAAGAGAAAGCTAGTCTCAGCAACTCAAACAGAAAGGAGTCCTGTTTTCAGTAATTACACAGAACTTTTCTACCTTCTTTGTTTTATATGCTGTGAATAGAGGAAAATTATAACGTTTTCCTCTGTCTTCAGAAGCTTCAAATCTACGTTGTTATGGTTCTATTTCTGCTTCTGTGAAAAGACAAGCTCTATCTCCAGAAGATATCACTGATAAGGAATGTCAGGTTTCAGGTGTTGTCCAGCTAAACACATTAGATAAATGGAAATACACTGAGAGTTCTTACTTGGCCATCAAGCACATTTTCCCTTGGCAAATGGAATTGACACCACTCAGCCAGCAAATATGTTTTTCGGGTTCACGAGATCTGCAAACATGCCCAAGAAATTAAGTAAAAAGTATGTTAATTATGGTGAGTATAGAGGGGAGGGGTCCTCCCACTCTTATCTGGTGGCATGAAAGTACTTTTTTGTATTTGATCAAAGTAAAGATTGGCTACACAGTTGATGGTATGTGATTTGATCCAAGAGATCTTTTGAATTTATTATTATTGTGCTTTTCCTTTCTTCCATCTCATTCATTAATTCATATCTATTTCCTGAGGGCCCACTGTAGGCCAAATATTCTTCTAAGGAGTTTTCTTAATTTTGCCTTTGTCTTTCTTTCTAATCTTCCCCCCCCTTGTCTGTCCACTGGTTTTAATAATAATTTACCAAATGAAGGGCAAAATGAAGTGGCAAAGCAATTAAAAATACTCAAGTCCCAGTTTAGGGAGGTAAAGTAAACCTACATCTTGGAATATTGTATAACCAAAGAATTGTAGTAACATGGGGGTAATGTTTACAATATAAGTTAAGTACAAAATTGTACAAATAGTGTGAGTTCAATCATGTGTTTTTTTAAAGCATGTGAAAAAGACCAAATGAAGCAGACCAAATTGTTATAATTTTCGCTGGGTGGTAGGATCGTGGATAATTTGCTTTCTTCCTGCTTTTCTAATTTTCCTTAGTTTTTATAACAGGCATATATAATCAAGGGGAAAATAAACTTAAAATATGTAAAATATTTTATATCTGTTGTTTTTTAGACTGCAAGATATAGGAATGAACCATTCACCTGTTAAATGTTAAAATCTGCTAGTTAGGGACTTCCCTGGCGGTCCAGTGGTTAGGACTTTGCCCTTCAACCGCAGGGGGCACGGGTTCAATTCCTGGTCTGGGAGCTAGGCTCCTGTATGCCGTGTGGCGTGGCTGGAAAAAAAAAAATCTGCTGGTAACATGAACAGTCATTATTGACAAGTGGGGAGTACAGAAAAGAGGACATTTAATTGTGTGTATAGTTTAGAATTTATACTGAAATTTAAATGATAACACTTGACTTTACATGTGAATGAGTTTATTAGCATTTTCTATAAATATAAATGGGTCAGATTTATTGAGATCATACATCCTAAATAATAATTACTTCAGTAACAGATATCAAAACAATGGATTATTCTGAAGTGTTCTGATTGACAGTGTCCTATGGTCTCTTAATTTATTAGTGTGTACCAATTTGTGAATGAAAATAATTTGGTAGGGGAATATATGTGTAAGTATGTGGGAAATAATAAGTGTTTGAAACTTGTTATTCAGCGTTGATCATTGAAACTCGTCTATTCTTATTTTAGGAGAATGACATCTTCCTGGGCTGGGAAAAAGGAGCTTATAAGAAATGGGGAAAGAGTAAGAAAAAGTGCTCAGATCTAACTCTAGAAGAAATGAAAAAACAGGCTGCTGTCCAGTGTCTTCGATCTGCTTCTGATGAAGTAAGTTTACATTTGATTTCTAATACTTAGGGGAGAAAAAAAGGAGGCGGTGTGTCTTAAAAGTTTACCGATAACACATCTTGACCAAAAAAACTTAGAAAAGTAAAGTACTCATTATCTCACCACCATTACGTAAACATTGTCATGTTTTCCTTTATAGTATTTTTCTATATATATTGAGTTTTATATATTTTTTATGTACTATTGTAATTGGAGAATACATAAAATGTTATATATATTTTTCCCCATTTAACATATATTTCATTTTGTTATTACTGATACATTACCTTTATTCTTTTTAGTGGCTAAGTTATATTTCATCAAATAATATTCCAATAGCCACCTCATATATTCTTTATTACTGGATATTTAGATTGCTCTTGATTTTTTGTTATGCTGTCTAGAATATTTTCATGCGTGGCTTTTTCCATGGTATATATATATTTTTTGGATACATTGCTAGAAGTGGGAAAGCAGTTCTAACATTTAAGAACACTATGTTTGCTTGATTCATAAGTTTTTGTTTGCTTTTAAGGAAAATATTATAAGATTGTTTTAGTGACCTTTTAACGTTTCATGTAAAATATTTCTTATGTCCTTCAGCATCCTGAAATAACAACATAGTTTTAGAGCATAATCGCCTATTTAAATTAATATTCTTATTCTTTGTTACTCACTATAAGATAAAATCTCTGAGATCATAACTACTTGGAAAATTATTTTGCTTTTACCATGCTATTTGAGATAGTGTGCTTTAAGCACCTTTACAATTCGAAGTTAAATTGAGAAGATTCATACAAGATGTGTAGAGAAGCTTCCGACCTGCAGAAACTTCCTAAGTTATCAAGCAGTCTGATGTTGGGGGTAACCAGCTTTGCTGCATTTGATAATCTGCAGAAGTTCTATTTTGTCTCCCACCTACCACACATGCCCTTGAAAGCTTGTTCAGTGCTTCCCAGCTGTGTGTTCTCATCCTGCTCAGAGTTGTCTGTGGGAGCCCGACTCCCTGGCCTGTGCCCATGGTACGTGGTGCATACCCTGACATCCTAAATGCAGTTGTGCATTTCTGTCTTCCCTTCACGACTGTGCTCCTTGGATGCCAGGACTGTGAGTTCCCCATCTTTGCATCTCCTGGTGCCTAGCAGAGTGAGTGCCTGTCGTGTAGAAGGTACTGCATTTCTCTTGAATTGAATTGAACCTCAGTTTCCAAAGAGTCTTCCACTTTCATCCAGTCCTTCTTTTTCTCCTTCCCACTGTTTTCCTCTCCCTCACCCCTTGGATTTTTTTTTAACTTCTGATTTCTTGAAGCTGCTGCCTCATAGACTATGGGATAGGAATTTGGAAGTTACCACTCATGTGGTTATCTTAGGTACCTTTTTGTTACAAAGAGAAGGAACATAATTAACCTAGTTTAAGAAAAAATGGAAATATACATAAAGGTTACAGGGCTATCTCACTGAAACCCAGTGCTGGAAATGCAGCAGCCTGGGGAGTGACCTGAACTGGGAACCAAATGATTGGCAGCCGAAGTCATTTTCTCTAATGACCCACAGTCTCTCATTTGCTTCTCTCTGTGCTTCTGGGTCATTCCCTCTCTACCTGAAGTCTGGCTTTCTCTGCTTCGGCACACGCATGGTGAAAAAATGACCATTCTAGCCCCAGCCCAGCATGACTGCTGAAGTCTGGTACCCAGTCCCATTCAGTTGAGGGAGAATCTGATTTGCTAGGCTTGCGCCAGTTGTCCACCTGTGCTTTGATAAGCTGTGGCGAGGGGACAGAGTTGCCTGCAGGTCCACTCCTTCAGCAGGGGCTGAGTGATGGGCAGTCCTCAGAGAAAAGGGGGTGGTTGGATAGTTACCCAAAAGGTGTTTTCTGTGTGACACTGAAGGGGGTAATGGATTGGTAAAGGATTTCAGAGCTTTTAAAGGAATTGAAAATGGAGATGGTTTTTAAAAGTAAGAGGTTAGTTCAGGTAAATTCTTTGAGCAAAATCCAAAAAAGCTACTGCTGAGTCATGGTTGGGAGGAAAATATTAGTAGGGAGTTTCAATCTGGGAAAGGATCTTATTTCTGCTTTGGACCACAGTTGCTGAGAAATGACTCTAGCCTTCGACTCATGGTGAAGTGGACTGAAAAACAAGGACAGCTGAAATCAGCTGTGGGCAAAGGGGGAGCACAGGCACCTTGGTGTGTGCAGTGCAAGACCCTTCTCCTCTGACAGCTTTTTGAGTGTGTGTAATTCATCCTAGCTGAGCATGATGTGTGCCAACAAAGAACTTGGTGTCAGGTAGAAACAGTGCAGGGGAGGAGAGTGGCTTGTACAGATCTTTGATTCTTTAAGTTGTTGCTTTAGAAAATGCTTTCCTTTGCCTGGCTGTCAAAGGCGGGATTTTTGTTTTCAAACCCAATGAAGCATATTTGTCCTAACTCTTTCCTTGTCATTTTATTAAAAATTATTGCATTCTTTTTCCTAATAAGGATTGTTTTTTTAATCTCACCAAATTAAAGTCGGCTGAGGAAGTGAATGTGCCAGTCATACACCAGGAGCTCAGCCGAGTGCTTGGGTCAGAATGAAAAGGAAGTAGGAAGTCCTCAAGCCCCGGAGCCCTGTCCCAAGCCGCCTGCTGTGTGTGCATCAGTGCACAGCCCCCTAAGACAGCTCACCTGGCTCTTGGGAGCCAATGGAAAGAAGTTGAAAAGAACCCTCTCTAACTATGGCCTGTACCAGTGGAAAGGATTCACTGTGGTCACTTATGAACTGTAGGCTGGTTTTTCTTTTCTAGAATCTGCCTGGTGGCTTCAGTGAAAAGAAGAGAGCAAAGAAGGCCCTATGTAGGAAATTATAATGCAGAGTTCTATTTTATCTATATTTTTGCCACAGTGAATGTTTGCACGTGGGTGTGTTGTTCATTCCCTAAATACTGAGGATGGTAATGTTGGCGATTCTGTGCTTTGCTTTCCCACCAGTTCTAATGCCAACTTAGACCCCTTCTTCGTGCAGCTCTCTGTAGTCACTACTAACTGATCAGAGTCAAAAGCCATTAACAGGTTTACAGTCTAATTGCTTAAAATGTTAATGACGTAATCACAAGACAGTAACATAGGTGATGCTATCACTATATTAGGTAGGTAGGTAGAGGTGATGTTTTGCATTACATGTGAGATGAATTCTTTTCTCATTACTTTCGTGTGTGCATGTGCGACTGTTACATTTACAATGTTAGCTGTTTCTGTAAAAGCATCCAAAGTTATCAGACTCTTCGCTGCGCCATGGTTTAAATAGAATGGTTGACTTCTCTGACTGCAGTTTTACATCCCTGTGGTGTGATGCTGTGCTTCCGCTTAATCCTTGCATCAAGCTGTACCCACATTTCAGCACGTCTCTGAACCCGCTCAGCCCGATATTTATCTGAGAAACGTCACCAAAACCATAAGGAAACTCAGTTATGTCCAAATTTAATTTTATACATTGATGATAGGTTTGGCAACGCCCGTGAACATCTGTGAGCCATTGTTTATTCCTGTTGGGGACCATGACCTTTAATGGGCTTTGTTGTTTGTTAAGTCCCAGCTGAAACTGCCTTTGCTAATACTGTTCGTTTACACATGCAAATAACATGGAATTCTCTGGTACTTTTTTTTTTTTTTTTTTTTTTTGCGGTACGCGGGCCTCTCACTGTTGTGGCCTCTCCTGTTGCAGAGCACAGGCTCCGGACGCGCAGGCTCAGCGGCCATGGCTCACGGGCCCAGCCGCTCCGCGGCATGTGGGATCTTCCCGGACTGGGGCACGAACCCGTGTCCCCTGCATCGGCAGGCAGACTCTCAACCACTGCGCCACCAGGGAAGCCCTGGTACTCATTTTTTGCTATAACAGTTTGCATTTGATTTGAGTGCAGTTAGTAATGGGGTCTGTAAATAAGAACGGTGCTGTGACTCAGCAATAGGCCACTCAGACCTTCCCCAGGTGGGCATTTTATAGTTTCGTGATGTTATCCTAAGCTGTTCTGTTTCTGTTACCAGTGGACATGGCACATGCCTGATGTGGTTACATATATCCACACCTCCCTTTCTCCCTTTTAAAAACATAAAAAGTGGAACTGTGCCGACTGTTGTTTTTTGAATCCTCAAGTTTACTTGGTTCTGTTTTCTCTTTCCCCAGAGTTGGAACTTTTCATATTGTTTTGTTTTTGTTTTTAATAATCAGTTATATTTCTGTTTTATTTTTATTGAGCTACTTAAAACTGAATCAGAGCTAGTATTTCATCTCCCATTTTGGGAATGGTTAGAATATTAGAAACTCAACAAGGCCCTGTTTGGGGAATAAAGTTAGGATGCAATGATACCTTATTTCAATTAACTTAGTCTTGAAAGTAACAGCACTGCAACTTACCCTGGGTAACTGACTTGATCTGTGGTTATTTAAAGAGTCTTGTAGAGGATTTATGTCCTCGGTACAGTGAAATCTTATTGCAACTGCTCATATTTTCACATTCAGCTAAGTTCACCAGTAAAATTCTTTTCACCAGTAAAGTACATAGTACATCTCAATATTTTGCGTATGTATGTTTATATGTTGTACAGGGTTGTATATTAAAAAACATGTAAAGTCATTTATGGCAATTTACTTTCAAGGTTAATTTTGACCATATACATTGTTTCTTTGCATGCTGATGTTTGAACTTATCCATTCTGGATAATGAGCATCAAGACAATGATAACTAATATTTACTGAGCCCTTAAATATGTGCAGTACCCGTCTGGGTGCGCTGTCTACATTGTAAGAGGTGACGCGGTGCTCCCTCTACAGGCCAGGCCCCTGAGAAGCCAGTGGTTATTAAAGCTAAGAATGTTCACAGTTGCTGTGTTGTCACAGCCAACCCTGCCTGGGGAAGCCTAGGCCTTATCTCCTTGGGCATAGATAGAGCTGGGTATTCAAGGAAGCCTGTAGGCCGTTGTGAGGGCTTTGGCTTTTCCTCTGAGAAGCCTCGAAAGTTGGAGAGTTTGGAGCAGAGGGGTGATGTAACTTGACTTAAATGCTGATAAGGTGCTGCTGGCTGCTGCATTTAAGAGTAGATGGGTTGGGGCGAGGCAGGGTAGATGGGGAGGGGCAGAGGCAGATGCAGAGAAAGCAGGTAAGAAGCTATTACCTTATTAGTCCAGCAGACCGATGAGGACGAGACCTTGTTAGTTTCTAAATGTATTTTGAAGGTAGAGCTGACAAGATTGGATGTAGGGTGGAGGAAGAGGGCAGAGTCAGAGAAGGTAGCCAAGGTTTTTGGGCTGAGCAACTGCAAGAAAGGAATCTTCATTTACTGAGGAAAAGGAAATAGGGGAAGAAGCCCTAATTTGTGGGTGGATGGGTGTGAACTAGGATTTGAACGTGAGATGCCTGTGAGAGAGAGCCGGTGGAGATTTTGAAAACACAGTTGGATATGCGCGTCTGGGGTTGATGGGCTGGGTGGTTTGGGGGAGGAGGTTGAACAGTAGACCACTTGCTTGTTTGGCCAGAGCTTGCCGTCTGGCGTGTCTCCAGGGGCTGAGTAGGACGCTAAATGAATGAGGCGGTGGGGAGCGGGTTGGCCTGTGGGAAACGCCATCCCGGTGGTTCCAGGTCTTCTCTCTTTTTAGAAAAGGTAGAAAGTTGGGATTTTTATAGGAAATTTCCTACACTATTAAATGCTGAAAGTGAGGGTATGGAACAGGAAACAAGTGGGAGGGGCTGCTCTAAAAATCTGAGGGTGAGGTGAGCAAAAGGGCATAAAAAGAGGCGTACGCGGGGGTTATGGAGTGGGGTGTGACAGACCGAGTGTGTGAGGGCGGGAAGGCAGACGCGGGGAGGGACAGAGACCAGGACAGTGAGCACCTGTGTACGTGGCTTAAGAAACATATAATCATGAAAACAGCTTGAGCCCCGCAAGTGCCCTTTCCTCGTGGTGCTTCTCTCCGTCTCTCTCTGAGGTTACCAGTGCTCTGGACTTGGTTTTCCTCTCTCCCGTGCACATTGTTATGCTTTTACTAAATGTTGTTTGAGGGGATACACAAAGGTGTGACTGTTTTGCATGTTAGCTTTATATGAATGGTATCATACTCTATGTATTTTGTAACTTCTTTTAGTTAACATTTTGAAAGATTTATCTATGTTACTAGTATGATCTTACAGTTTCTCTTCACTGCTAAATGTCCATTGTAACACTGTAAAGCTATTTATTCTTCTGGTAATGGACCTTTCAGTTGTTTCCCAGTTTTGATTGTTATAAAGAACACAGCAAGGACCGTTCTTGTGCTCCCACCCTTGTGCATATGTACAGTGCCTTTTCTAGAGTATATACTTAGGCATCAGACTGCTACATTAAAGTCAGTTGTTTTTTTCACCATTTTAGCATCACAGGCTTGCGTATCTGATGAAAGCTGTGGACCTAACCAGAAAGATTATCTTTTCTTATATGCCTCCTTGGCCTGTAGTAGGTGTGCAGTAATATTTATCCATTGCATACTTCCCTTCTCCACTATAACACATTCTAGAGAGCGAATATAAATAAGAGCTGGAGGCAAGCCATTGGGTAGATGTTTGTAGATCCTCCTGTGTTTAAGGATGGGAATCACAGCCCTCATGCAGGTGCCTTGGCAGAGACAGCCTTTTGTTTGTTTGGATTTTTTGTTTAAAAATTATCCTTAAATCGCTGTAGGCCATGGATGTTTATTCCATCCACGTAGCCACGTGCCCCACTGCTTCCTATTGCGTTATACCTGGCTGTCACATGTTTGTATTACTTCCCTGGCCACTGAAGACATGAGTATATGAACCCTGGTATATATTCTCAGTTGTCTTACTGGTGCTCTTTTATTGACTTAATAGGTCTGTGGATTGGGTAGGGCTCAGCTGGGAGGTTCTTTTGCTGGTCTTGTTTTGTTTTTTTTTTTAACTATTTATATATATTTTTTAATATTTATTTATTTGGCTGTGCTGGGTCTTAGTTGGCATGTGCGGGATCTTTTAGTTGCAGCACACGGGATCTTTTAGTTGCAGCATGCGGGCTCTTAGTTGTGGCGTGTGGGATCTAGTTCCCTGACCAGGGATTGAACCTGGCCCCCCTGCATTGGGAGCACGGAGTCTTAGCCACTGGACCTCTAGGGAAGTCCCACTGGTCTTTTGTTTGTTTTTTTTGTTTAATAAATTTATTTATTTGTTTTTATTTTTGGCTGTGTTGGATCTTTGTTGCTGTGCGCAGGCTTTCTCTAGCTGCAGCGAGCGGGGGCCACTCTTCGTTGCAGTGCACGGGCTTCTCATTGTCATGGCTTCTCTTGTTGCAGAACACAAGCTCTAGGCACGTGGGCTTCAGTAGTGGTGCTGGCTCAGTAGTTGTGGTGCACGGGCTTAGCTGCTCCACGGCATGTGGGTTCTTCCCGGTCCAGGGATCGAACCCGTGTCACCTGCATTGGCAGGCAGATTCTTAACCACTGCGCCACCAGGGAAGCCCCCGCTGGTCTTGTTTGAGGTCTCATACTGTTGCAGTCATTGGCAGCTGGGACCGGAACATCCAAGATTGCTCTCTTAGCTTGTCTGGCACCTCAGGAGGGATAGCTAGGAGCTGTGACCTTCTCTGTGTGGCTAGCTTAGGCTTCTGTCTATGGCAGATGGAGCCTGGGAGTTAGCATTCCGAGAGGGCGTGCATCACACTTGCTAGTGTCTCACTGAGGAATCCTAGCACATTTGGGGGAGGGGCCTATACTAGGGGTGAGTGCCAGGAGTTGTGGCTCACTGAGGGTACCAGGCTTTCCCCATCCTGACAGGTACTTTCGTGACAGATGGAAACCAGACAGGCTTGGGACTCCAGGCACCTCTGAGAGAAAGCATGAGATACCATAATAAAAACTGGGGACTAAATGAAAGTTGGCAAATTGTTGAATCCCCATCCCTTTCTTCTCCCTGTCTGCTAGAACTCTGAAGATTGGGGAATTTCTCTCTGAGGAAAAGATTGCTGCAAAGAAGAAGCAATCCAAGGGACAAGATGATCTCTTGAAAATTCTAAACATGATAATGGGAATGAAAGAACTCAACAGAAGGGTTGGAAGGTATAGCTGAGGAAATCTCACAGGAAGTAAAACCAAAAAAAGAAGAAATGGCAAATAGGAAAGAAAAAAGAAATTAGGGGACCAATACAAGAAGTTCAAAACCCAGCTATTTGGAAGTGTCATTGGTATGCTCCCATTTTCCAGCTGTGAAAAGTAAGGCTTTGCTAGGTGACTGGCTTAAGGGGGTCATGTGGCTAACCCTGAGGTGAAGTTCAAACCCATGTCTTTTTGACTCCCAGCGGCATGGACCGCTTGAGTGCCCCCGAGTACCACATTGGTTAATGATCACAGGGTTGGTATGGAACTGCCTGTCACGCATTTAGGCAATATCCAGTCCCAAAGGGTTCTCCATAAAAGATTAACCTTTGAGATGATTAATATAGCTACAGAAGCCTTTGACTATGGAGAGGAGAGAGAATGAGGCAGAATAAGTCAGATTGCCTTTGTTTCCTTGATGCTGATGATTAAGGTCAGTAGTTGAGAAGGACGGGAAGCGCAGAGAGGGGGAAGAAGCATTGGAAACGCTGTGGTATGGGAAATGATAGAAGTTTATCAGGGAACAAATAAAAAATCTTTCCCAGAAGCAGTGGGACAGTAGCTGCAGTGTTTGACCTGGGCTGCATCATCACGAAAGTGTCTGGCTCCACCCTGTAGCCTAGGAGAGGGAAGGCAGCAGTGCCAGCACTGTGGAGTCCCGGCAGAATCCAGAGGACTTTGCGGTATCTAGATCAGGTTAGTTACCTTTCCTACTCCTCCACCCTCAAACAAATCAGAGCAAAAACTCAAGGCATTTTAAAAAGCAGTGAATCCAAAAATGAGACTCTGGGAAGTGAGAAACGTATCAACAGTCTAGAAGGGGGCACAGTATTTAGGTGACCCATGTGACAGGCACTCTGAGGGGTGCCTCATACGCACGTCACCTTAGTTTACCCTCGGGAATCTTGAGAGGGAGGTGTTCAGAGACCAGGAGTGGCGCTGCACCCCACTGCCCAGTGAGTATGGGCAAGGCAGGAATGCAGGCCCAGATACATTGCCCCGGCCATCTCCCAACTGTGAGAAGTGACAGTTATTCGAGGGTAAACTCCCTGAGGGTAGGGAGCTCATCTCTCCGGGTGTCCTCCCTGGCCGTCGGGGGCCCTGACCATTTGCTGTGTGAGTGAGTGGGAAGTACACGAGTGAATGGTCGTGCGTCTGGAAGACCGCTTATTGAACATCTCCTGAAAAGTGCCCGGCTCCGTGTGTGCGCCCCCCGCTGTTCAGATTTGGATACCATAACTTGAATTTTAGAGTGCTCCTGTGGTTTGCAGAGCAGTTTCTCATGTTGGTTTGGTACTGGGAGGTAAGTGGGTATTAGCCATCTTACAGCTGGGAAAAGCAGTTCATGAGTTACGTGGTAGAATGTTAGTGTTTTTTCACCTACGGCATTGTTTCCCCTTAGAGCTGTCACTAAGATATGAGTATAATGTACTGCAGGCTCTCCGTATTCTTGAATGCCCTCGTGGATATGGTACACTGTTAAAATATGATTAATAAAATTATCTAGTACTTAATATCATAGTTGGGAAAATGGATAAAGTTTCTCATTAACAGCACCAAATCGACACTTCAGAATGCCTGCCAGGAGATGACAGGGTCCAGTGCTGCTTCTGACACCCCTTTTTGTTGCTCGGTTTGCTGTTACGATAACCCAGTGGTCTCATGACTTTTTTGAAAAAATACAATTATGATGCTTCAGGAATCAAGGAAGGAAGACAGAAGTGGGGTCGGTAGAGCTTGCTCTTGTGTACAGGGTTAAGGACTAAGCGTGTTGTCTATTTTCCATTTATATATGAGAGCAAATGTATATACTTCTAAGCTGCATTACTGTCCAGAACAGCTAAATTTTACAGTTGCTTGGAAGTGATTTCCAAGACAAAGCATAAAAAGTAACATCTGGTGACTGTTGTAATGAGCGCTCTATGGAGAATAGTAGATGGCCCGCCGTTGCAGAGGATTGAGCGGAGTCGTATAAGCAATCCCTAGGGCTTGGTGTTCTGCCCTGGAGACTGGCACCGGCTTTAGAAACACAGTGACACAGGCTTGCTGTACAGACCAGCGTGCAGCCGCGAGTCAGCTGACACCGGTGTTAGGTTCATGGTCTGGAGGAAGTGGAATAAAACGGCCATACTCATCACACCTTGAACATTATGGTAAGCAGAATCTTTCCGATGGAATTGTGTGGTCAGAGTTGAGCTTATGACTAATATCTGCCATGGTTTTTAGGAGTTTTTAAGGAAAGGACAGCTCTCCTCTGGCCCATTTCCCTTTCTTCTTTTGTCCTGTCTCCTGTTAAAAGCTGTGATATGTGGATAGACTGTAACTATCAATGTTTACAATTAGCTGTTTTCATTGTAATCTTTCTTGCTGCTCAAACTATGTAACTGCGGTTTCTTGTTGAGGATATCTGTAATACTTTGCTGAGTCATTTTGGGTGAGGTGAATGGGGTAGCGTCTATTTTTAGCCCCTCAAGGCCCTGTGAGGACGACAGGAGGCAGAGTCCTGTGCGTCTGTTCGGGTCGTGGCCACCTAGAGAGACTCGATTCCAATTTAAATAGGGCTTTCAGCCACTGAATAAATAAAAAGTTCCTAGGAAATACGTTCACTTTTTTGGTACCTTGTAAAAGATTTTTCTTTTCTCCTGTGAGAAATAGAGAATTTTAAAAGTTTAAAAGTCTACATAGTAAAAGATTTGCTTATGCCTGTTTCCATCATTCATTTTTCTTTAGAGTTTGGCTCTTATTCCTTTCCTCCCAATTTCAGACTCTCCTTAAATTTTACCCCAGTTCTGTACAGAGGCTAATACCCTATTCATGACCCTTAAAGCTTTCACATCCACTTGCAGTAATGACATATGTTTTCCACGTGCTCTGTTTGTTCCAGTCATGAGTGTTCACTTTAAGAGAAAAAAAAAAGTCACCTGTTTTCTTTAGACCATGTACTCCTAGAGGACCACGAGGAGATTTTTGTGATTTTAATTTGTATTGAGTCTCGTACAAGCCCTTGCTCGTACAGATATTGAATAATGGTTTTGATAGTGACTGACTTTTTAACCGAAAGATGGGCATTTAGGTCCTTAGGCTCTCCCCCGTGAGCAAGATGCTGTATCACTGGGAAGACAAAGCCACTCTGGGAGGTACATTAGTATTTTCACATTTTGTCAGTAAGTGCTGGTGAATATACTTTATTAGTAAAATACGTATACTAAATTGAATCTAGAAACCTATAGTTTTTAAACTCTTATGTTCATTTAAATATTGATAATGTTTCTTTTGAAACATGGAAGATTTGTAAAGCTTCTATATTAAGACAAAAGTATACAAATACCTGAGTCTTACATACCTGGCAGTAAACTATGTGCATTTCTGTTCCCACGCAGAGCTCTGGTATCGAGACTTTAGTGGAGGAGCTCTGCTCCAGGCTGAAGGACCTGCAGAGCCAGCAAGGTGAGAGTGCCGCCTCCAAGGGCTATCCACGCACAGGGGCGTGGAGTCACCAGATCTTAGAATTGATCAGAAAGAAAAGGCAACAGGAGCAAAGTCTTTGTATTCAGTGTGTCACCAGGCCAGTGTCATGCTCTGTCTTTAGCTGTGAGTGGCTTCTGGGTCATTCCACAGCCATCACTGGTCGATAGATCCCTGCCCTCAAAGGGATGACTTAATCCACAAGTGCCCTCATGGAAAGGAGATGTTTCATTGTGTTTGTCTTCAAACTGAAACTCAGGGATCTGGAGCAATAACCTCTTACCTTTCCCATCCTTCTCCTCCCCCCCACCCCCCAAATTAATATTTGCCTGTTGACATCAAGGCCTGCAAAGGTGTCAACTAGTTATTTTAGGTTTGGAAGGAAGTTTTGCCTTGACTCTTGAAGTTCTTGGAAAGGCAGGCTTGACAAGCTCATTAAGTCATTTTGATTCGTGAACCCTCACAGCTTCTTTTCTCAACTTTCCTGCAAGCCCATAGAATAAGAGTGACCTATTAAAGTTAAGGATCTTTATTTTACATGTCCTCTTCATGGTCATTTTGCTGCCCACCAAGCCTTGAGCCTTCTTTTTAATAAGGGCACAATTTATTTGTTTCTAACCTGAGGGCAGTATCATGAGCTAAGCTAAGAGTATAGCCCTCTGCTTCTATTTTAGTTGAAACACAGCCCTCACCTAGATGTTAAGTAATAGAGAGCTAATTGTAATAACTTTCTTTACAGATTAGTGTTAGTCAAGATGAGGCAGTATAAAGTCGAGTGCAGAATTTTGTGAGAAAATATTTTTGGAATCTAAACAGGTGATCTCTCCTTCTGGTGTAATTAATAAGTACACAGGGAATTTCATTCCCTTAATTAAGTGTCTCTAGAGCCTCTGTCAGTGATGAGGTGAACCTCTCTCTGTTCTCAGCCCAACGTTAACGTGGCTTAGCCAGAGTTCCCTCTGGCATACTGAAGAAATAGATTTTTATTAAAAAGATAAACTGGTGTAGAGTTCTTTTAAAGCCACAAAAGCCTATGTAATTTCTGATTAAATTTACTTAAGAAAAAAACAGGAGTATTTATTAACTAAATATAAGACAAATCTTTCTGAATTTTTGTTTCATGACAGAAGAGAAGATTCACAAAAAGTTAGAGGGGTCTCCCTCTCCAGAGGCAGAATTATCCCCTACAGCAAAGGATCAAGTGGAAATGTATGTAAGATTGTATTCAGTAATAAAGCATGCATTTGTTAAAATCAGACTAATGACTGCTACATGGTTTACAGTTTTTTGTTTGTCATATGCTATTTAGTTTGATATTTTATAACTCAGGAATTTATTGAGCACTTACTGTGTGCTTGATGCTGAGAAATCAAAGGTGAATAAGAGGGTCTTATCTTTTTCACACATATTGAATCAATATTTGTGAAATTCACGGAATGATGCAAACAAGGCCATTTATGGTCCATTCATATACCTCTTTTGAAATTCACGCCAGTCCTTTGAGACAGCTGTAAGCAATTAAGCTTGTCCTTCTTTTATACACAAGGAAGCCGAATTCCCCTTGCTGATTACAGAGGGAACTGGGCAAGTCGTTGACCTTGTCGGACTTGTTTCCTAAAGATGCTTTTCTGTCTTTCTTTGTAGATGGTTCGTATTTAAATTGACTGCATTGTAAGGAGACTTCCTTATTATACATTTTATTTGAATCTTCTCAACTTCTAAATCTTAAGGGAAAAAGAGTACTTAGTTGGTTGTGTTGCTGTGCTGTCCAGCACGGTAGCCGTAGCCATGTGCGGCTTTTGGCCGTTTGCGACGTGGCTGTTTCAGGCTGAGAGGTGCCGTGTGTGTCATACCCATCAGCGTTCAAAGACTTCATTTAAAAAGAATGTAAAACACTATATTAATAGTTTTTACTGTTGATTACATGTGAAATGATAATGTGGATATATTTGGTTAAGTAAAATATATTATTGAAATTAATTTCACTTTCTTCTTTCGCATTTAATGGGATTCCTAGAACATTAAAAAGTACTTATGAAGCTCATAATATATTTCTATTGGACAGCTCTGGTCTAGACTGAAAAGGAGAGTCAAGTATAGGCCCTTTGAACATCCGGCCTTTTATCACTTCATGTGTGACCTTGACTTGCCTCCAGAATGACAGTCCCCACTTTGGTAGCCATCCTGACTCTCGAGTCTTCCTTTGTCAGTCTGTCTTGCTCTGAAATCTTAAGTGGCTACCAGTTTCCTAGCAAACTGAAAACGCTTCTTTCCTGTTCAAGCCCTCTGAAGCCAGCCTCCCTGGTTTTCCTGCCCTGTGTTTCCCATGGTTGCTGGTCTAATGAGGCACAGCATCTTCGTGTCCTCACACAGATTCCCATGCCTCACAGTACTCACCAAACCGCTGCGTATCTGGAACGTCAGGGCTCAGCTGTGGTCCGCTTTGTCTGATTGTTCTAGGCCTCACCAGCATCCCCTTTTCTGAACACTTGAATTCCAAGAAACCTGCCATTTCTGAGGGTCTGCTTAATGCTGGGCATTGCACTTGCCTCCTGAGAAAAGATTCGATAACAACAGTCACTGAAGGTGTCATTCTGACTCATTTCTCATGTTAATTCCTTTACTCCTCACAACTCTGTGAGATAGATACTATAATTACCCCGTTTTCTAGGCCACAGAGAGGTTAAGGACCGTGCCTAAGGTCACATAGCTAGGCAATAGCAGAGTGAGGATTCAAACTCAGGGAGAGTGGCTTCAGAGCTCATGTCCTCAACTGCTTTGCTATCCAGCTTTTCACCTACATCTGTTTCCAGTGCTCATAACAGCCTTGTGAGGTAAGTCATAGTATCACCATCTTACAGGTGAGGAAATGGACCAAGACATTACATGATTAGCTTAAAGTCACAAGCATAGTAAATGACTGAGCTGAGATTCAAATTCAGATATTTTGAATCAAAAATATTACATTCTTTCTACTGTATTAATTTGTAACTAGTGACTTAATGAAAATCCAAATTTTAAAGATCAAAGTCATCTTAACGTATTTTCTAAATATTCCTATAGTGCTTATCTCACTGCTGAACGTAAGAGTGCTTGATCCATAGAACTAAATATAAAGTATATTTTACGGTATTACTAATTTTTAAAAAGTTACTAATTCATGGGTGGCATAAACACTGACTATTGAAATGAAATATCCCATTTCTCTGATTGGTGATGTTGTTTTTACTATATCTGATACGTCTGAGCGCCCACTTTTGAACTCTCTACTTGTTTTTCAGGTACTATGAAGCATTTCCACCACTTTCTGAGAAACCAGTTTGCCTGCAAGAAATCCTGACTGTGTGGAACAAGTCTACAGTCTGTTCTTACCCTAGCTCTTCTTCATCGTCCACAGCCCCACCAGCTAGCACAGACACGTCCTCCCCGAAGGACTGCAACAGTGAAGGTGAGCTCATCAAGGAGAGAAGCAGCGACATGCCCACCACTGTGCATGAGAAAACCCAGAGCAAGAGTCAAAATGAGAAGGAGAACAAATTTAGGAATGGCACAGGTGAAGAGAAGCCTGCTTTGTACAAAAAGCAAATCAGACATAAGCCTGAAGGAAAGATGCGCCCTCGCTCCTGGTCTTCCGGCTCTAGCGAAGGAGGCTCGAGCTCAAGTGGTAATCAGGGAGAATTAAAAGCATCCATGAAGTGTGTGAAAGTGAGACACAAGACACGAGAAATCCGAAACAGAAAAGGGCGGAATGGGCAGAGCAGGCTTTCACTGAAGCATGGCGAAAAGGCGGAAAGAAGCATGCATGCTGGAAGCAGCAGCAGCAGCAGCAGCAGTGGTTCCATCAAACAGCTGTGCAAGCGGGCTAAAAGGCCGCTGAAGGAGATGGGCAGGAAAGACGCCGGAAGCACTGAAGGAAGAGACCTGTACCTGGAGAGCAGAGCCGACAGAGAGTACAAAGAGGAGCCGTTGTGGTACACGGAACCGATCGCTGAGTATTTCGTTCCTTTGAGCAGAAAAAGTAAACTGGAGACCACATACCGAAACAGGCAAGATACAAGCGATCTGACCTCAGAAGCAGTAGAAGAATTGTCTGAATCAGTGCATGGTCTTCGTATCAGCAACAATAATATTCATAAAACATACCTCGCAGCAGGTACTTTCATTGATGGTCATTTTGTAGAAATGCCTGCAGTTATAAATGAGGATATTGACCTCACTGGGACCTCATTCTGTTCTCTACCAGAGGACAACAAATACTTGGATGATATTCATCTATCAGAATTAACACACTTCTATGAAGTGGATATTGACCAATCCATGTTGGATCCTGGTGCCTCAGAAACAATGCAAGGAGAAAGTCGGATTTTGAATATGATTCGACAAAAAAGCAAAGAGAAAACAGATTTTGAGGCAGAATGTTGCATAGTGTTAGATGGAATGGAGTTGCAAGGGGAACGTGCAATATGGACAGATTCTACCAGCTCTGTGGGCGCTGAGGGCTTATTCCTGCAAGACCTTGGCAGTCTGGCTCAGTTCTGGGAGTGCTGTTCATCCAGCTCTGGCGATGCCGATGGAGAGAGTTTTGGAGGAGATTCTCCAATTAGACTCTCCCCGATCTTAGACAGCACAGTGCTCAATCCGCATTTGCTTGCTGGCAATCAAGAGCTCTTCTCAGATATTAATGAAGGATCTGGTATAAACTCTTGTTTTTCAGTGTTTGAAGTGCAATGCAGTAATTCTGTTTTACCATTTTCTTTTGAAACACTCAACTTGGGAAATGAAAATACAGATTCTAGTGCTAATGTGCTTGGAAAAACACAGTCTAGATTACTAATATGGACCAAAAATAGTGCCTTTGAAGAAAATGAACACTGTTCTAATCTTTCAACAAGAACTTGTAGTCCATGGTCCCATTCAGAAGAAACACGTTCAGACAACGAGACATTAAACATTCAGTTTGAGGAATCCACACAGTTTAATGCAGACGATATGAATTATGTAGTTCCTAGAGTCTCGTCAAATTATGTAGATGAAGAACTTCTAGATTTTTTGCAAGATGAAACTTGCCAGCAAAACAGTAGAACTTTAGGAGAAATTCCGACATTAGTTTTCCAAAAAAAATCTAAACTAGAATCTGTCTGTGGTATTCAGCTAGAACAAAAAACAGAAAACAAAACCTTTGAAACTACACAAGTATGTAGTGAAAGCAGCCCACGTGGAGATGGCTACAGCTCAGGGGTTATTAAAGACATTTGGACAAAGATGGCAGATAGAAATTCTGTAGCTATGGTAGAAGTAGAAAGGATTGATGATGAGTTGTTTTCGACAGATGTAAATAACTACTGCTGCTGTTTGGATGCTGAAGCTAAAATGGAGCCCCTCCAGGAGCCTAATAAGGCTGTGCAGAGATCAGAATATCATCTGTGGGAGGGACAGAAAGAGAACCCAGAGAAAAGAGCTTTTGTTTCTGGTGAGCTATCAAAGGTGGATGGTGGTGATTATACTACCCCCTCTAAACCTTGGGATGTGGCCCAAGATAAAGAGAACTCATTCATTCTTGGAGGAGTTTATGGAGAGCTCAAAACCTTTAATAGCGATGGGGAATGGGCAGTAGTACCACCCAGTCACACAAAAGGAAGTTTGTTACAGTGTGCAGCTTCTGACGTGGTGACAATAGCTGGTACAGATGTCTTTATGACCCCAGGAAACAGTTTTGCTCCTGGTCACAGGCAGTTATGGAAACCCTTCGTGTCATTTGAACAGAATGACCAGCCGAAGAGTGGGGAAAACGGATTGAATAAGGGGTTTTCTTTTATCTTCCATGAAGACTTATTAGGAGCTTGTGGTAACTTTCAAGTTGAAGATCCTGGACTTGAATATTCATTCTCTTCCTTTGACTTAAGCAATCCATTTTCACAAGTTCTTCATGTAGAATGTTCATTTGAACCCGAAGGGATTGCATCTTTCAGTCCTAGTTTTAAACCGAAATCAATCCTCTGCTCTGATTCAGACAGTGAAGTTCTCCACCCCAGGATATGTGGCGTTGACAGAACACAATACAGGGCTATTCGGATCTCTCCTAGGACTCACTTTCGCCCAATTTCTGCATCTGAACTGTCCCCAGGAGGAGGAAGTGAGTCAGAATTTGAATCTGAAAAAGATGAAGCAAGTATCCCCATTCCTTCTCAAGTTGATGCATTTGAAGATCCACAGGCAGATCTCAAACCACTGGAAGAAGATGCAGAGAAGGAAGGCCATTACTATGGAAAATCAGAGCTTGAGTCTGGAAAATTCCTTCCCAGGTTAAAAAAATCTGGAATGGAAAAGAGTGCTCAAACATCACTGGATTCCCAGGAGGAATCAGCTGGGATTCTGCCAGTAGGAAAGCAGAATCAGTGTTTGGAATGTAGCCTGAATGAGTCTCTGGAAATAGATTTAGAAAGCTCAGAAGCAAATTGTAAAATAATGGCACAATGTGAAGAAGAAATTAATAATTTTTGCAGTTGCAAAGCAGGTTGTCAGTTCCCTGCTTATGAAGATAATCCAGTTTCTTCAGGACAGCTGGAAGAGGTATGTGTCAGTGTGTATTGGTATTTGGTAAAAGCATTTGATCAGACTTTAATTCTAAAGAGCAGTCATTTCAGACAGTGAAAGATAGGGTTAAATTATTGGGAATTTAGTTTAAATGTCTTAAAACTTAGCATTCTGATGATTTTTACGGAAGGACTTAACGTGGATTTGATATTCATAAATTTGAACTAGACAGTAGACATTTTCTGCAAAGACATTTTTAAATAAATCAGGATATGAGATGTTACTGTGTTGTCTTAATGTGCACGTACTATGCTTAAAGCAAAGCCTGGCATATAAGTGCTCCAGCTTTCAAAAACTGATGAATCCAGAAGTCGCTATTTACTCTTCAAAAGGTCCTTTGCTCTTCAGAAGTGGCAGCAAAGGGTTTCTTTACATAGGAAGCCTGTCTGATTGTCTCTGAAACACTGATTAGCTTATTGAAACTTATGTTTTACATGTAAAATAAATTACATATCTATAGAATTCTCGAAAATTTAACAAGGTACATGTAAAAATTAAGCCACAATCCAAATGCAACAAAATAGCTTCTACAGAACCCATACAGGTGGACTTTGCTTTATACAAAGTACATATTCCTGAGGTTACATGAATGATATGCGTCAGCCTATCAAATGAGGTTAATAGTAATAGCTTTGTTAATGGGAGTCATTGTACCGTTTGACTATTCCTAAGAAGTGATTTGAGGTTAAACTGAGTGAGTATACAAGAGACAACACTTAAGGCAATCACCTGTTTCACAAAAGAAGCACAGTGCTCTGCCCGTTTGCAGCCATTATTTGATACAGCAGTGCCTGGCCTTTTTCCAGGCGCAGCTTTTAAGAAGACAGTTGGAGGTGTTTAGAAGTCAGGCCACCTGTGGCTGGAGAGCAGCTGTGTCACCCTTCCTCCCATCTGTCCCCCCTGCACACTCCGACCCCCCTTCACATGGCTCAGTCCCACTGGTACCCTGAGGCTCCCTCAAGCTCCCACGTCTCCCACTGACGCATCCCTCATTCCTCTTCTCTCCCCTGCTGCATCCCCACCTGCATCAGAAATCATTTCTCCCTTTTAATTTTCACATGCTCTATGCCTCTTCTTTTAATTGCATTTGCCCTTTTTCATGAGTCATTGATGTACTTTCTTCATTAGATTATAAGCTCCTTATGGATACAGGTCATGCCTTACTCAGTTGTCAGCTAGGTGCTGAGGTGTGGACCTGAGTGCATGTGATGGTCGGAAGCCCCACAGGCAGCTCGAGAATCAGTGCTCCCGTGAGCTGGTGGGGGGGTGTTTAGACATGAGTTGAACCCCACTGAAACGCTGAAGTCTGAACTGCTCAGAACAACAACAAAAAATAATGTTGTTAGGCTTTATCTGTTTGTTTATTGCCCCACTTTTCTTCCTTAAAGATTCCTTTATGTACTTTGTATTTCACCTGGTTCCAGATTGGGAAGAAAGAAAAAGAGGAAAGGAGCGAGATTCTGCATCATCCCATTACCATATTCCTTAGCTTTCTAGTATGTTGATGTACTTATGTGTTACCACAATTCTGGGTTGTCTTGAAAAGTCTCAGCTGCCAGTAAAGTCCTCAGAGGACACTGGGGTTGTCCGATATCCTAGCTGTCATCGGTCCTCACAGCCCTGGTCTCTCAGCAGCATCGCTTACAGTTCAGAGCCAGGTTGGAGCTAACTTCAGAGATTCATCTGAGGTACAGAAAGGTTGAGGGTGGCCTGAAAGGACAGGCTGGGGCCAGAATCTGTGCCTTTTCACTCTCTCACACTGCCTGTCAGTCTTGGGGAGCTCCTGCCAGGGTCTTCTTCCCCTCGTTTCCTGAGTGAGGGCAGTCTTTACAGAGGGCAAAGCCCTGTTTTAAAAGTCACTAGCTGCCAATCTGTTTGAGAGCGAGTGGTCTAGAAGGTAGGATTTCTAATAGAATTGGTACCCAGGAACATGAATTATGATCCTTTTCAAAGATTTAGTTGAGTTCAATTCAGCAAACATTTATTAAACATTTACATGTTCTGTGCCCATCGCTAAGGTAAGTGACCTGGATGAACAAGACACTGTCCTTGCCCTAGAAGAGTTCAGTCTAGTACTGAAGACCAGTTAGCCTTTACCTAACTTTCACCTTCTGAAGAATTACTGAGTATTACATCTGTGGCTAAAGACATTTCTGATAAGCCTTTCTGGATTAAGTACATGTTCTTCTCTCTCTTTTTTTTTTTTTTTTAACTGTTTCCTTTATACATTAAATATTTATTAAGAGCCTACTATGTCTGGGCGCTATTCTAGGTGCTAGGTATAAAGGAATAGACAAAGACCCCTGCGTTTGTGGAGGTATATTCAATCAACAATATGAAGTTACACAGTATGTTAGAATCCCAATGCTGTGGAAAAGAAGAGCCGGGTAAGGGATGTGGTGGGACGGGAGTGCTTGGAGGAGTTTGCCATGATAAATGTGGAGTAAGGGCAGGCTTCCTTGCCAAGGTACAACTGAAGAAAGGCTTCCAGGTGGCACGTGAGCCAAGAGGCTACCCGGAGGGAGCGGGAGAGCACTGCTAAGGCAGAGGCGTGCCTGGATCTTCCAAGCTTGTATTCTGTTCCGTTTTCCATTTTTTCCATTCTTTCTTCATTCTTTTCATTCTCAACCAAGTCCGAAGTTGAATTAATACATTAAACAGACATTATTTAAGCAAAGCCTGGTTATCTTTTGCAGCCTGAAAGTTGGAAATAGCTAAGTGGAAAGATGTCATAATGCATATTCGTTGACCATGTATTCGGTGTAACATAAAACAGGAAAAATAAGTCCTTGCTGTTGGAATTGACATTCAAATGGAGAATGCAGAAAAAATCCTAAAACTATGCCAGAAATGGCATGATCTAACAGTGATTTCAGCAGGGGAGGGAGAGAAAAAGTGGCGTGCTAGATAATCAGGGACTTTGGCCAGGGGGAACCTTTTCTTGAGGCTGGCAGACCTGGAGTATCTACTTTGTGCCAGGCCCTGTCCCTGGAGGTGTGAAGATCAGCAAGATGCGCTTGCTGCCTTGTGCTCACCGTCTGGTCCTGCCTATGTCTCATCTCCTCCTGTTCATGCTGGCCCAGCCCTCCCGGCTACACCTCGGCCCCTCCAGCCTGCTTTCCCCCAGCGCGTCCTGTCTGTCCCAGTGAATTCTCTCCCCTTTCTTACTCTTTACCTCACTCGCACAATCTCATGAATGGATTAAAGATAAGCAGTGTGACTGCACTCACATGAATAAAACACTGATCCTTCCTCAGCCTGCCCCAGACACTTTCTTTCTCAAATAGGAACTTGTTACCTTCAAATCCATCTCTCTTCGAGAGTGCCTTGGGGATGATCGGGAGACTTCTGTCCAGGGAGCCATCCTTGCTCCTCCTGGATAGCACCAAGTCATCTGTTGGCAGATAGGTATGCCTTGGAGAGAAGGCAGAGCCTTTCCAGAAGGGTCTTATAGTGCTGTGAAGTATGTGCCAGATGCAGGAATCAACCTTGAATTAACTGCAGACCTGGCATGTTGCTGGCTTCATTTGCGTTAACCCTGGCCTTGTCGCTGTTGCCCTTGGTATCTGTTTATCTAATAGGTTTACTAATTTTTATTGTTAGAATACACTGCAGGAGAAAATGGTGAAGGTTAACTGACCACTCTGGGTAGACAGCACAATTCTTCAGTTTCTAATTGAGGGGTATTTCTGAAAAGTTAAATGAAAATCAGAATTTGAAATATATTTCCCGTTTAGTAAGTAATAAAAATCACACATTACTGAATCAAAAAGTTTTTGATAAAGTAAAATAATTTACTTTGTTTAGGAGAGTAACAAAATCCTATTAGAGAATTGAAGATCATCAGTTGTAAAACAGTTCAGGTTTTAAACTTGAACATGTAATGAAAGGTCTTCTAAAAGGTGTATGCAGTGTTTACAGGTCGTATGCATCGAGCAGACACTTGTTGAGACTGGGATGGGTGATGGGAGTTACAGAGATGCCGAAAGCAGGCCTTACTTAGCCTGGGAGGGCCTGTTGTCAGGCACGGTGGGGAAGCAGCATGAAAGACCCCAGCATACCAGGATGGCCCCGGGGTGGCTGCCCCTGGCTACGTCTTCTGACGACCGCTCACGAAGACACTCCTTGATCACGCATGACAGCCACACTGCATCTAGTCCTTGCTGCCCAGGCAGGTGGGCACGTCCCGCTGGGACTTGAGAGCTCCACCAGCGAAGGATGGGCGTGAGCGCCTTCCCCTCTGCCAGGGCCGTGGATGTGCACAGAGTACGGGGTCACTCCTGCTCTCAGGAGTCCGGCCCTCCTCTCATTTCGATGTCTGTTTCCTGTTTTGAATTTGAATTACTATCAGTGTTATTACTTGGTTTTAGTCTCAACTTCCTTCTGGTTCTCATCGAAGCAGATAATTGTTATAAAGACATTAGGTTGGTAACTCTGCCTATAAAACTTCCTCTGTCCCATTTCTTCTTTGACTCCCTCCTGCCTAAGTGTGTGAAGGAGAAGAAGGTCCTCCTCACTTTCTCTCGAGCACCTCACACTAGCCACCCGTTATCTCTGTACTTGCAGAATCTAAAAACTTGCCTTATTTGAGGCTGTTTCTTTATGTGTTTGCCTTGTAAGAGTTTTGTTGTGTTTTTTAAAAAGACTTTTTATTCCATTTCCAATATAAGTGCCTTTTTTTTTTTTTTTTTTTTTTTAATGGTACGCGGGCCTCTCACTGTTGTGGCCTTTCCCGTTGCGGAGCACAGGCTCCGGACGCGCAGGCTTGGCGGCCATGGCTCACGGGCCCAGCCGCTCCACGGCATGTGGGATCTTCCTGGACCAGGGCACGAACCCGTATCCCCTGCATCGGCACGCGGACTCTGAACCACTGCGCCACCAGGGAAGCCCCAATATAAGTGCTTTTTAAGAAAAACTTCCTTTGTATGCTATGAACACGTTGGCTTTTTGTATTCAGCTTGTCTAGAACAGTAAAAACAAAAAACCAAAACCTCACCAGTTAAAAAATCCTGGGTTTGTAGTCCATAGTTAATAACGCTTGAATTTTTTCCCCTTTATTTTGGAAGTTTGTGAACTTTGTCTATATTTGGTTTGATCTAAACAGTTTCCTGTATTGAACACTGATGTACAAGGAATGAATAGAAGTCAAGAAAAACAGACCTGGTGGGAAAAAGCCTTGTACTCTCCTCTTTTTCCTGCCTCAGAATGTGAAGGTAAGAAGACCTGCATTAGGTTATTCATTCATCCACTCAGATTTCTAATTCATTAAGAGCAGTAAGTTCTTCTGCTGTAAAAATCAGTCCAGAAACATTCTGTGTGGCCAGCGTTTGTCAGGCACTGGGGACGCAGAGATGCATGAGGACTGGACCCTGCTCTAACCCCTGTCACAGCCTGGAGGGGCGGGGCGTGGAAACGCACTGGAGCAGCACTGGCCTTGACGGGCTCCGTGCCTGCTCCCCGTGAGAGGTGGAGCGGGGAGTCCCCAGCTCTGGGGGACCTGCAGGAGGGGCCCCGGTGGGAGGACTGGGGAGAGGTAGTCCCCGTGACAGGAGCGGCCTGAGCAAAGGCCGAGGGTCTGTGGCAAGTCGGGCTGGGGGACAGGGACCCACTGGGCCCAGCTGGGTCCTAGCAGAAGCTGGAGAGAGGCGGGGGGCAGGGTGGGGGGCGCTGAGTTCGGCGCAGTTGGACAGGCAGGAGGAGAGGGCCACTTAAGGGAGTTCACGCTGGAGGGTATCAGGTCAGGTGTGGTTTTTAAAACAGTTCTAGCAGCAGAATGGAGAGGGGGAAGGGATTGAAAACCTGCAGAGCCCCTGCTGGGGTTCTTAGGCTCTTGCAGTGATCTGGGTGTGACAGGATAAAGGCCTGGACTGAGGCCCTGGTGGGGGGGCGCGGCGGGCATAGAGAAGAGCATCGAGAGGTTTTGTGGAGGATGCTGGCGTTGGCTGGGTGACTTTCTGTGAGTGGTGAACAGTGGGAGGGAGTTAGGGGACACCGGGTAGAGAGGGACATCGGAGCAGTAGCGGATTTGGTGAAGATGATTTTAGTCTGTGAGCCGCCCAGGTGGACATACTCAGAAGCTATAAAAAGATCCTGATCTGAAATGTCGGGAGAAGTGAGAACTAAGGAGGCGGCCCGAGTGGTCAGCTCAAGACTCTGAGCTTGTGCAGACCTCCGTGGTCCCCTGGGCTGTCAGCTGCAGCACTTCGTCAACGGTCTCTCCCGTCAGAGCCTTGGGGGCAGGTCAGTCTCCTGTTAGTATTTGCATGTTCGAGTGTGTGTCATCTCCCCAGCTCATTTGTAGTTAACCTGGAGCAGTGATGTCCCTCACTGCCCGTGGGGCCTTGCACACGCTGGGGGCTCCAGACGCCTGCACTGGCCTGCCCTCGCAGCCTGGCCTCAGCCGACTGGGGGGAAGGCTGGGATTGTTTGCTTCTCTCTGTTCTGTGGGCCCAAGAAACGGCTTCCCCAACCCTGCCTTCCTCCTTCCCAAAGAGTCATAAGGGGAGCATAGAGCAGAGTCTTTATTTTCAGCATCTTTTTCATTTAACAGCATTTATTAAAGGCCTGTTCCCTCCACCATTAGCTAGTATTTGGTTGGTTCTTTGTGATTTACGAGGTGCTTTCAGTCTTTTATACAACCCCCGTGAAAGCCTGGTTTTCAGATGAGGAAGCTAAGTCTCAGGTTGAATGCCCAGAATCAGGCACTAGCCATGCAGCTCAGGCTTGAGTCCAGGCTGTTTCCTTGTGGTCCAGAAGCTTGCTGTCCACAGCAGCTGTCTGCACTTGGTGCCCGGGAGACACCAGGGTGATAGGAGTGCAAACCGGACCTTGACCTCAGTCCAGTCTAGTGCACTGGCTGAGTGAGTCCCAACTGCAGTTAATGGGAGTGCAGGTGGGGAGGGCCGGGGACCCTGGAGCAGTGCGACAAGAGGACACCCACACGTAGGAAGGACCCAGAGGGAAGGAGGGACGTGGTGGCAGAGCAGGCAGGGCCAGGGTGGGGGATGGCTTGGGGTGACTTCCAAGCACACTGAGTTGGTGCTCCATCTCTGTGTCGCGGGCTGTCTCTGCAGCCTCCGTCCGGTTTTCTGTTGTTAGTGGGGAATGCGCTTCAGCTGTCAGCTGATAACCAGGTCCGTGGTTATCTGTACAGTGCCCTGTAGGTGCTGTACGTGGTTGTTAGTCCATTCAGCTTTTTATAAATTGTGGAGTGGCGTGCAGGGAAACTCTCAGTGGATAAGTGTGGTGACCGGGCTTTTGAATGACCTTGAACTCACGACCTTGCCTCGGAGTGCCGTTATGAAGTGTGGTGCTTTCAGCCTGTGGGGTGGGGGCACAGACTCAGCAGAAGCTTAGCCGGGAGGCAGGTGGCCTTCTCACCCACTCAGCAGCTGTGACTGCCGACGCTTGTCCCCGCTCCTGAAGCTTCTGACGTTGCTGATGATTACTGAGAAGCCTGTGCAGCTCTGAGTCTGACCTGGGAGCTCCAGCCTCCCTGGGAAGGAGGGCAAGGAGGATTGTCTCTTTCTCCTGTGAGTCGGGAGATGGAGGCCCCAAAGGAGGAGAAGGCAGTGTGGCCCCGGAGCCGGGGCAGCGAGGGCCCCGTCGGCACGAAGACCCAGCCCCCGCCCTGCTGTGTGCCCCCACACACACCCACCCCGCACATATTTCGTGCGTGCTTGCCTCATGCCAGGCACTGTTCTAGGGGCTGGGGACGCAGAGACGTTGTCCCTGCCCTCCTGATCAGCTCACCTCGGAGCAGGACCGTCCTGAGGGAGTCAGGACACCAGTGCCTGACGGCTGGGGCGCGGTCCGGGCAGGAGCAGGCCTGCACATGCTGTGGCCCCTGTGAGCCCGGCACGTGGGCCGGGGGGAGGGGCAGGTCAGGCGGGCGGCAGGGAGTCCGACCACAAGGGCCTCGCAAGCTGTGTGCCACAGTCTGTCCCACGCGTCCGTCTCCAGAGCTCATACACCGGATTCAGAACATTTGGAAAGCTCACTTACAAAAGTGTTTGTGTTATTTGAGTCTCAAAGAGAGAGGCCTGCAGGGGAACAGTATAGGTAATAGTGAGGGGGATCCGCTCCATCTGTGGGCATATCCGAGCCAAGGAAATGGTTACCTTCCCCACCTCGTACGAATGGTGACCGAACGCGGTGGGGCGCGGGGATAATGAGAGCTTGGTAGGCGAGCTGAGAAAAAGGTGACAGCCCAGAATGGGTGAGGGTGAGGGTGAGGGGTTCCCTGCCTCATGGGAGAGCAGGTCGTCCTCCCCAGCTGTCCTGCGGCGGGCCGACTCCAAGCCCAGGGCTTTTGTTAGTAGCAGCTGTGGAAGGTGTTAATGACTGTGCCAGCCCGAACTTGAGGCTGCACACAGGTGACCTCTGAATTTGCACAGAAATCTGTGAGGGCAAATGGTGATCCTGTTTTAGAGATGAGAGAACTGGGACTCCAAGAGGTTCGATAATTTGCTCCAAGTTACATCACAAGTAGCATCATCAGGAATCAACTGACGTCTGTCTAATCCCAGAGCCTGGGTTTTTTCGTGAACCTACACTAGTGAGTTTGAGGGCCGGAGGCTGTCAGAACTAAAGGTCACGGAGAGTACAGCCTTTTGTGGGAGGCCAAGCAGGGCCCAGGCTTGCCCGCCCCCGGTGGTGGCAGGAGGGCCCATGGTCGTGGAGCTGGCCCTGCCGCTGCTGTGACACGTGGGGTGGCGTGCAGCTCGTCCAGCACCTCGCGGTGACTGCTGCGGGCGGCCGGGGTGGAATCCTGACACCCTTTCTGTAGAGTTAAGGTGACTGGGGGGCCGGTACAGGTTAAGGCCGGTGGGCATCAGCCCTGGCTGTGCTTCAGACTCACGTGGGAGCTTCTCAGAAAGTGCTCATACCCAGACTAAGTCAGTCAGAATCTCAGGTGCGGGCCTGGTCTTCCAGACTTTTCTTAAAGCTCCTCAGGTGATCTGAATGCAAAAGCAGGGTTGAGAAGCATTAGATGAAATGATTTATCTGACTCCTTCCAGTTCCAGCTTCCAGTCCTGTCCCCTTCCGAGAGCCGCTTACCCGGTCAGAACGCTAGCCCCCTTCCTCCTCCCTGTTCTGCAGGTGGCTTAGTTTGCTGCTGAGCTGAGGAAGAACAGAGGATGTTGCCCCGCTTTGTTTTCTCCGTTGCGCCCCCTCTTGTCTGAAATTCCTTTGCTCACTTGTTCTGTGAACATACGCGTGGTGCATCATCTGTCCCCCTCCACACCGCGTACGCGCTTGAGAGCTCGGACCTTGCTGGTCTTTTTATCCTGTTTTCCCAGGGCCTGTCACTTAGAGGTGTGAGTACGTATTTGTTGAATGAATGTCTCATGGTGGGATAACAAGAATGCATGGTTATGCTGGCCTGTGTTTTTGTTTTTCTTTTTAACTCCATGAACAATTTGTTAGAAGAATTTTTAAATTGGCCGAACATTTTCCTCGTACACACCTATCTGGCTGACGCTGAACATGTCTGCTTTCAGTGACTCCTTAAAATCTCCAAAGGGCTGTAGACCTAATTGATCTGACTTTTCATTGAAAAATGAAACGAGAATGTATGTTTCGTAACTGTGTCTTAATGAAATTTCCCCCCCTTTCCCTCTTTTCCCTTCTCCATTCAAAATGATTAAGAATGTTATACAAATGCCAAGGGAGAGAATGGTATAGAAGAATATCCAGATGTTAAAGAAATGCCCAGTAATGAAGAGCGTCTCTTAGATTTTAATAGGGTAAGTGGACTGTCCTCCTCCTTATTATTAACTTACAAATGGCCACCACAACCCCCAAAGTCTGGGAGTCCTGTGACTGCCTTTCCCTGTCACCAAGCTCTGTGGGTGTGGCCTTTCTCGTCCGTGGCCCTTTGGTCTGCATCGCCTCCCACTTACTGCCAAGGCTTCCCTCTCTCCCTGCAGTCTGTCCATCACACTGCCGCCAGAGGGAGTTTCTCCGTGCGAATCTGACCCTGTCACTCCCCTTAAACTCCTTGGGTGGGCACCCTTTTCCCCATCAAAGTGTTTACCCCAAGGGAGCCCTTCTGGTGCTCATTCCTGCCCCTCAGCTGACTGCACTTTCTGCTCGCCCGCCTCCCAACCCGCCTGTGGGCCCCCTGGGGCAGGGACAGGGCCTGTGCCTGGTCCAGTCTAGGCCCAGGCCTCGCCCGGGTAGGCAGGCAGGTGAATGAGTCGAAGGGAGCTTCTTTGGCTTCTCAGTGTGATTGTCATTGTCAGTTGAAGTCTCGTGAGAAATTGCTCCCAAAGCGCCCTGTGGTCTTGATGTCCGTGGACCTGTCAGACCGAACACATCAAGGCAGCTGTCTGGGGGCATCCCCCAGCGTCTCTCCATCTCCGTGGATGTTCCACCCCCCAGCGTCAGTCCCCAGACCCAGAGCTCGTTCTTCGTTCCTCTTTCTCTCACCTACACACGCAGTCTGTGTGCCCGTCCTGACCACCCACCTCTCAGCCGGCTCCATCGTTCACGCTTCCTCCGCATCACCACCCCTGTGGACCGCTGCCGTGGGCTTCGCCTTGGCCTTCCTGCTTCCACCTTTCCCTCCCCAGTCTTCTCCCCACACCGTGAGGCAGGACAGCCTCGCGAGGGTTACTTCGTTTAGTCTCACAGCCGCCCCGGGAGGTAGGTGCTGTTACTTTGCGGAAGAGAAAACTAAAGGCCCGTAAAGATTCAGAACGTGTATCTACATGGCCACAGCCCAAGTGCAGACCTGAGCCATGACCCTCAGCCCTGAGTCCGACTCCCCCTGCCGGCCGCCATGGCCTTTCGCCCGCGCGCGCTCCCTGCCAGGCCGTGTGTTTGCCCTCACCTGCCTCTCTGATCCCGCGTGCTCTGCTCCCCGCTCAGCAGTGTGGTGGTCTTTCTGTCCTCCTTCCTCGGGGGCTCTCAACCAGGGACAGTACTGCCATCTGGAAATGGGGGTGGGCAGGTGCTTGGGGGATTTTGCTAGTCACTGTGACTGGGTGACTAGGGAGGCGTTGCTCGTCACTTTGGGGAGGGGGAAGAATTACTAGTCACTGTTGCGGGGAGGATGATGTTGCTCATTGCTGGGCAGGGAAGCATCACCAGGCATTACGGGGTTGCAGGGAGGCATCACCAGGTATTATGACTGGGGAGGGACTACCACTTGCACTTGGTGTCCTGAGGGCCAGAGATGCTAACCATCTTGTGGGTGGGGGAGAGTCCCACACAGCCAAAAGTATCCCCAAAAGGTACCATATACCTATGGACCCCCAATTCAGAAGCACAGCCCCGAAGTCCCAAGCCAGCTCTGGCTGTTTCTGTGGCACACCTTGCTTCTCGGCCTGTGGGCGAGGATGCCCCGCCACTCCTATCTGGAGAGCCCCGTCAGCCACATCCCCCAGCTGGTCAGCGCAGCAGGAAGCTGGGAAGCTGTGCTGGTCGGTCTGCTTGCTGTCCTCTCCCCTGGAATGTGAGCCCCAGCAGGGCAAGGCCGTGCCGTCCTCCCGGTGGAGTCCCCGCTCAAAGACTCGTTTCCATCCAGCCCTGACATCGGCAGCGTTTTGTCCAAGGGGTTGAACGTGGAGAATTAGGGTTTGGGATCGTGTATAGATCAGGGAGGAAAGCTTGTTTGTTTTGCTTTCAAACAGGAAAACTTCAGATTTTTGTAACTCTCCACTGGAAAACATCAACAATTTGTTTCTTAATCTCTGCACATATAGAGTGTCTCACATAGCCCTTTTGGGAAAATACCTGGCTTTTGACCTGTTGACAATTGTTCCTTTCATCTTAGGTGTCTTCTGTTTATGAAGCAAGGTGCACAGGAGAGAGAAATTCTGGAGCAAAATCAAACGGCTTCCGCAGAAAGATGTACTCCAGTGCCAGCTCCGCCTCGGAGGACACGGGCTCGGAAGGTGGAGGCGCGTGGGTGGAGCCCAGCGAGGAGGCACTCTTTTCTCGAACTCATCTCTAAACCTGCAGAGTAGTACAAATTATTTTTAAAAATTGATATGTGAGCGAAAAGTACCCTTTTGTGAGGCCTGTTCATCTAAAACAACAACTTAGGTTTCTAAGGTTTCTTCTTCAATTAACTGGTTCAGATCAGTAATTATCTTTCTCTTCTTGCTTATTTTAGAGTTGAGGACAGCTATCCTGTTGAAGATTTTTTTTTTCAAGCTGTTAAATTCTTGGCTATTTGAAATAGACTAGATGTGTTGTCATACCAAGAATGGGTGTGCATGTGCTCGTCTTAGAAGCATCACTGCCTTTTGCATCTTCACTGCAGTTACCTTCCTTCCAGCTGCAGTCACATCACTATCACCTTATTAGCATCGCAGTGTCAGCAACCACTTCCGCTATTCGGAGACTTTAGCTTTGGAACATTTAGGCTTTGTCCTCTAAGAACTGGGATATGAATACTTACCCTGCAGTGGATCAGTGCCTTTCTGAAGGCAAGAGGGCAGCATGGGTGACTCATCCCCGGTCTTCATTCAGTAAAATCTCATGTACATTTAAAGTAGGAAACACAAGGGTGTGCTTTTAGAGACTTACAAAATACTGTGTTTTCTCTCTTAGGATTTTCCCCCTAGAGTATCATGGACAATACCATGGTTTGTGACTTTCTTGTCACCTGAGGCAGCCAAGGCTTTGAGGTACAGGGTAGCGTTTGAGGCCAAGCGGGGTGAGAATGCACCCCCAACCTGCTCTTAACGCTGCAGTTACATTTCCCCCAGGCACCGCTCAGGGTTATTTGCGGTGAGTCTGACAATACTCGATGAGGACCTTAGTTGCAGATGAGATTTTTCTGGTGACTGATATTGAATCGAAGCCCCCAGAACTTAAGACTGTAAACGTTTGGCACGCAATAAAGGCCACCAGCACCCCAAAGAGACCTTGGCTGCTACACCTGGCTGCTCTTGTGGCTGTGACTTAGTATAGCTTAGATCTCATTTTGTGTTTGAGAGAATGTTCTGGGCAAGTTCTGTGTGTGGCGGGTCAGAGGGTAGAGTACTGATTTCTCCCATACCTGTGTGATTGCTTCATGGGACCCGCTTTCCCGTGTCACTCGGGAACCCAGGGGTCAGTCCCTCTCATCCAGTCCCGTCCGTTCGTGACGGTCGCTTCCTTGGGCTTTCACGCTGCCATGCAACAGGTTGAAGTTAGAAGGAGCAACATTTGCAAAACCTAAACGTTTAAAATTGTTTTTCTTTTTTAACCAACTCATTGTTTTTTAAAAAACAAAGCGTGACATCAATTTAGCATGTCTAACATCAGGAAGTCTAATATGGGTGAGACAGCTTCACCACTATTTTGGCGGGCAGTAAACGCATAATTTACTAGCTGGGAGCTGAACTGGCTGAGAAATACATCAATTGCTTCGAGCATTGGGTTTTGTTGCCTTTTTCTTAATTGATGACACAGACAACTCCATCCAGGGCTGTGGAGTCATCCCCGGCGCTGTCTGTCCTCACTGTGGGAAACCTGATGGGCCGTTGGGTTTGGTCTCACCACATGTCAGGGTTTGTTTTTATACAGCACATCTTTGACACTTTAAAGTGGGTTTGTGTGTGTGTGCGTGTGTGCGCGTGTAAGGTTTTATGTTGCTGTTATTTATTTACAGACTTTATAAGGTTATATGTATTTTTCTTTCTTCCAGAGCTTCCTAAAAATTGATTAGCATCTGCACTGAAATATAATTTAACAGCAAAGGCAAAAAAGAATTGGAAGTTGTAAATTCCTAAAATCACTACAGTGACGATCATCCTAGAAATCGTTGCTTATGTAGCCGAGACCAAATAAATATATTTCAGACACAACCTTTAGCTCAGTTGATTTTGGACAGCTGCTTTTTATCACGAAAGGGCTCCAGGTGGTCGAGGTGCAGACTTCCTTACACGCTAGTGGGAAGACATTGCACCTGCCACGGGGGAATGGGAATGGATTATAAGCGGGCAAGGGGATTAACAGATTATGTATTTATTTGTTTTCGTAGCTAAGTGGCTGAAGCCCAGAGGCTTTCAGCGACAGAGCTGAAAGTATGGTTTTCAGTTTTGTAAATGGATCACAAAGAAAAAGCATTTTTTAAAAAGTTGGCAAAACGCTGAAACGCACTGTGGTATGAAGCGCGTTGCATATCCATAGCACTGAAGTATCAGTTTTCCATTCCTGGGCTATTTTTTTCCCCGTGGTTGTATTGTTCTGATTTCACGTACACCAGAGTAACTGGTTTTTTTGTTTTCTTGTGGAGTTAACACCAAATAAAAAATTTAAAAAACAGTTGGTTGTCTTTATTTATCATAGCAAAGATTCTTTTATAAAGAACCCCAGCCTCCTCTTAATTATGTGTGCCCAGGTCACATCATTCCAGAAGAAGGTTAGCTCTTCCTATAGGCGTTGCAGAAAGTGCTGGCGTCTGCTTTGCTGGAGAAGAAAATGGGTGGGGCCTGCTGAGAAAAGAGTCCACCCCCCCCATCCCCACCCCTAGGAACTACTGCCTGAACCTTGCAAAGAACACACCATTTTTGTCTTGTGGTGGTAGACAAAGCTTAATCTTTCTGTTCTGAAAAAAAAAAAAATTCCATGTATGTATATTAACATGATCACTGTACACTGTAAGAAAGAAATCAATGTATTATTAAAGAAGTATAAAGGAAAATTCATCTGTACCTCCATCACCCTGAGAGGGTAGCTTCTAACATTTGTGCAAAACACCATTCTAGACAGCTGAATGTATATATGGATATATATATAGAGAGAGAAATTTACATTAAAGGGTTGTACTGTACCTGCTCTTCTGTAACTTCAGAAATAGGTTTTTTTCTCAGACATCTTTTCATGTCAGTAATGATAGATCTGCGTCATTTTTATAGCTGTATGATTCTATTATATGAATTTAACAGGTTGCTTGTGGATCGACTTCTTTTTTTGGCTGCTCTGGGTCTTCGTTGCTGCGCAGGGGCTTTTCTCTAGTTGTGGCGAGCGGGGGCTACTCTTTGTTGTGGTGTGCGGGCTTTTTGTTGCGGTGGCTTCTCTTGTGGAGTGTGGGCTCTAGGCATGTGGGCTTCAGGAGTTGAGGCACGTGGCCCCTAGAGCGCATGGGCTTCAGTAGTTGCGGCATGTGGGCTCAGTAGTTGTGGCACACGGGCTTAGGTGCTCTACGGCATGTGGGATCTTCCCCGACCGGGGATCGAACCCGTGTCCCCTGCACTGGCAGGCGGATTCTTAACCACTGTGCCACCAGGGAAGTCCGTGGATCAACATTTAGAATGTTCCTTTCGTGTTTGTTCATTATTCTAAATAGCATTTCTGTGGATGTCCTTAAACATGGATCTTCTTGGACGATGGCTGCGGAAGGGCAGTTCCAGCCCGTGGGATGCCTGCTGGGGGTGCCGTGGTGTCGCCCATGTCACACTGACACAAGGTCCTTTAGACCTGTGCATGAGCTTAGACATTTTTTTTTCTTTTTACTTTTAAAAATAGTTTATTTCAAAATAATTAGGGATTCACAGGAAATTTCAAAGATAGTACAGAGAGGGCTCATGAGCCCTTCACTGTTTTCCCCATGTCTACATCTTCCATAACTATTGTACAATATCAAACTCAGGAAATATGTGTTGATAAAATATGTATGTATAATTCTGTGCCATTTTATCACATGTATAAATTCATGTACAGTCGCCCACCCTTACCGTGGTTTTACTTTCCAGGGTTTCACTTACCCACGGTCAACCTCAGAAAGCTTAGACATCCTTTTTTAAGCCGTTCTTAAGCTGAGCACTTGCCTTTCGTCAGCACGGAGGAGAGGTGGGTTTCTACAGGAGGATTCGAATTGTGTTCTATCCATCTTTCTTTTCTGGTTTCTGGGATGTGGAGGCACGTTTTTAAATGCCTTCTCCATCTTAAGAGTAAAAAAGTACTCTCCCGCGTTAGGTAGAGCAAATCTCTGGAGCATGCATCTTGCAGACAAGGACCAAAGCTGAAGGAGTCAGCTTCACTTTTCCCAGCTAGCTGAGCGGCCGCCTCAACACCGTTGTCTGTGAAATCCTTCCCCAACCCGACTGGAGGTGACACCTGTAAAGGGAACCCCAGGGCTGAGCACTTAAAGCAGCGCCTCGTGCCCAGCAAGCCGCTCATGGCTGAGCAGCGGGTGGGCGTCATCCCGGGATGCGTCTGCATCCTCAGTGGCTGAACTGGCCGAACTACGTCTTCCTTGGTCTGGCCGCGGCGCCCAGCTGGGCGGTGTGGTGGCAGCCGGCCGCCCTGCCGGAGGCACTGAGGCAGGACCGGAGGCTGGCAGGGCGGCCCCGTGTGCGGGCGCGACAGGAGACGTCCCAGGAGTGTGCCCTCCGCTGCCGCGTCCAGGACCTCTCCCGTCCGTCAGCTCCTTGCACGGGTGTGTGCCTCGTGGCCACGCCGACCATTGGCCCCACCTGTCGTCGTGGTGCTTTGAAGACCTGCGAGCGTAACTGCTTCACAAGTGCCCTCACCCGCAGAAGCAGGGTGGGGTGTCAAGCTGGACTGAAACGGGGCTGCCCTGTGCACAGCGGCTGGAGGCGGGGCCCTGGCCTGTTACTGTCCCCAGGAACCGTGGGGTCACAGCCGAGTGAACAGCGAAGGGAGGGGCGTGAAGGCCCCTGCTTAGATGTCCCTGAGGTTCCGGCCTTGCCCCTTCTGCCACTGCAGATGCCGTCCCGGCGGCCCTGGGCCCGTGGGTGAAGTGACTGGGACCAGGCCTGGGAGGCTGGCGGCTGCACAGCGGTCGAGCAGCAGGAGCGCCCCGCCCCCGTTTCTCTCGGGAGCAGCTGGTGGACGGCCTCCCAGGCTGGGCTGTTGCCAGCACGGAGACCAGCACCCGAGCCTCTGCTTCGGAGCCCGCCGCTGGCCTTTCGTCGCTGGCGGGTAGTTGACAGCATTTTTCAGGGACAGTTCCCTCAGTGAACTGACAGCAGCTCCTGACACGCGGGCGGGGTCGGCGTCACCAGTACCAGCCGAGCACGTGCGGGGCGTTCTCGCAGGCAGTGTTCCATGTTCATTCTCAACGCCGTGGGGTAGGTACAACTGGCCCACTTTACGGGTGAGAAAGCACACACGGGGGGAAGGTAACCACCCGCCTAGGTCTCACGTCTCGTGAACGGTGGAGCCCATCCCAAAGCCTCCATCTGGCCAAAATGCCACAATGAAAAGTGTGCTGGGGGGAGGGGAGGGGAGGTGTTGAGCAGCTGCCTCTGCCCCGCCGTCTCTTTCTAGTCCTCGTGAGTTACGTAATCATAAGGGCGTCATCTCCAGGAGTCCAGACTGAGTCAGGGTGCCGGGGTGTGAGTCCTGGCTCTGCCACCCGCTGGCCGTGCGCTCCTGGGCGAGTGTCCACGCCCCGGTGTCCTCGGCTGTCAGTGGAGATCACGATAGGACCTCTCATCAGGGTTGGCTGTAAAGATGAAACAGCGCAGCCGCAAGCCGCCGTGCCCAGCCCTGTGACTCAGGAAGATCACAGCTTCTGCAGGCTGCCCCTCGCTTCCTCCCCTCCCCTCCCTCCAGCCAGTGGCAGCAAAGCCCTGGGCTCAGGGTCAGGCCCTGCAGAGGCCTGTGCCCCAGGGCGCTCACCACGGTCACGAGACCATCAGGTGGCCTGCTCAGTCCTACCCGGTCACCCTCACGAGATCACACTGTCCCTCCTGGTGGGGGCCGGGGCCACAGCAGAACCAAGTATGCCCATCGGAGTGGAGCCAGGGTGGCAGGAGGGCCCTGACCCTGCGGCAAAGCGGCAGCTGGGACCCGGCCAACACTTGTCTCCCTGGGGGACAGGCACGTGGCCGGCTGCAGCTCACACTGGGCTGACCACTTCATGTCACAGTCCAGGGGACCCAGAGCTGGGGAGGCCTGTGTGGGAGGGACAGAGGAGGCCCCACCCTCTGGCCTGCCATCCCAACAGGCCCTGGCTCCCCTGAACCCCAGCCTCGGTCGCAGAGGGGGACTGGGGAGGGGGCAGAGGAGGGCACACTGACCGCTGGGCCTCTCAAAGGAAGAGGCCGGCCTACCTGAGCAGGGCCCCTTCCTCCCTGCTTCTTGTTGCCCACCTGAGGAGGTGCGAAGTGACCTCAGCCAGCCGTGTGACCCTGAGCTGGTCACTCTCTCCACCGACTGGTGACGGGCAGGTAAAGCTGCCTCCCCTCCCCTCCCCTCGCACGCATGCGCTTCTCTCTGTCCCTGAGCCAGCGCGCAGGTCTGGGACACGCCCAGGTCTGGGACGGGTGGGGAGACCAGGCCTACGCCAGGAGCTCCTGCTCTGACCCGCCGCCATGGCCAGAGCAGACCTGCCACGTGCCCGCCCCCTCCGGCCCCTCGCTTGGGAAGTCCAGGGGCCCGGCCAGGAGCACTGCCAGCCCGGGTGAGCAGGCCTGGGCTGTCACTCCCGGGTCGGGCCGCCTACCACCGTGTGGCCTCCATGCTCCCGTGCCCTTACCCCTGCACCTTCAGACCCTCAGCAGAGAGAAGAGCCCCCGGAGGAGCCTGGGCTGACTGCAGCACCGCGGGCTTGGGGTCTCCTCCAGGGCACACGGAGGCCTGGGGGCTGCAGGCCGCGAGCTCCAGGGCGACAGCGCAGGGTGTTGGCTGGCTCAGCGGGCGGCCAGCTTCGGGGCGCTTCCTCCCTTTACCGAAGAGGGACCCTGGACTCTGTGCCGAAAACCCCAGGCTCACTGAGGGCCTCGAGCACGTCCTGGCCCCTCTGGGCCTGACTCTCAGCTCTTCTCCTCCCAGCCCCAGGGGCACCTCCTGTGGCCCTGCTCAGGGCCCAATTCCTGCCGGTCACAGATGCCAGGTGTGATCACGGCGTCCTCCCACACACCGGAAGCTGTGAGCCAGCGACAGGCAGCAGCCCCCGCAGCGGCTCCTGCTCTGGGCTCGCGCGCGCCCCCGGCTTCACTGCAGCCTGCAGCGATCGCTCGCAGACCCCAGGACTACTCAGAGAGGTTGGGGACCCTTCGGGAGGCACACTCACAGTGGGGGGCCCTGGCTCTTAGCGGTGCTGCACTGCACTGGTCACCAGCCCTCACACTCACCTGGGCCTGTCTCCGTGCCCCAGCCTCGGGAGCCTAAAATTGCCTGGCACTCAGTCCCGCTGGCAGCCCCACCTCCCCCCAGTAAGGCCCTACCGGGGGTGCTGGGTGAGCCTGGCCTCTCTGCCAGCAGGTGTTGGTAGGGTCTCAGGTGGTCTCCTTCTGGGCCCCTCACTTCCCCAGGCCCACTCCCCCACCGGGCCTCCCCTTCCTGAGCTTGGGAGGAAGTGGGGAGACCTGAGCCTCTGGGTCATGTCCTCATGCTGAACTCGGGTCCCCCGCTCAGAAACGCTTCTCCCAGGCTTGGTGCCATCGTGCTGGGAGGGTGTTTTGTTACCTGGACGAGCTTGGCGAGCAGTGGAGCCTTGGAGTCTACGCCTTGACCTTACTGAGCCGTCACATGGAGGTAGGGACAGCAGTTTGGGGCCTTTTGGGTACCAGCGTGTCTTCATGTTGGCATTAAGCTACTAATTGGGAAGAAAAGGAGGTCTCTGGGCCTTGGTCACAAAAATAGGGTTTGGAAACATTCATTCATTCAAAAAACACATGTTAAGAGCCTACTAATGTGCCAGGCCCTCAACCTGATGCTGGTATGAATCTTTTTTTTTTTAACATCTTTATTGGAGTATAATTGCTTTACAATGGTGTGTTAGTTTCTGCTTTATAACAATGGTATGAATTTTATTTTTCTAAGTCAGTAAACCTCCCTCAGCCCTAGCTGTCTGGTGATAAAGATACCACAATTTCCTCTTTCGTCTCTCCTCAATAAACTTCGGAGGGTCTCTGCAGCCTGCCTGAGCTCCGGCCATCTGAAGTTTTCAGCAGTTTGAAGGAAAGCGGTGAAGCCCTCCAAGCCCAGGCAGCCCCCTTCCTTAGAAGGCTGGCTCTTCCTTATCTTGCCCCCAGATTTCCCTGCCTGGAGGCCTCCTAGCCCCGCCCCACTCGGGGGCCTCGGAAGTCAGCAGGCTAGGGGTGCAGGGTAAAGCATGCGGGGCCCAGCTCTGTCCTGAACAGCTGGTGGCCTTGGCAAGGCCACGTGATGTCCCTGGGCAGGGCAGGGGGAGGAAGGCGGTGCAGTCGTCAATTTCACACACTCCAAGGGCATACCCGCGGCCCTTCCTGTGGAATGAGTTACGCGTTTCATCTGGAAGAAACATACTGGGGTCCGTTTCCACCCCGTCACTCTGCAGATTTGCCGTGAACAGCATGGTTTCCTTCCTGGCAGTGACCGTTCTCCAGTGCGCTGCAGCTGACAGAAAGTACAGGAGATCAAGGCCCGGCACAGGGAGCTCCGACGGCGTGTGGAGTGGAGTTCTCCGCCACACTTTCTGGGGCCCACCTTTTCCCAGCCCCGGGGAGGTGGCTGCCTGGGGCCACCTGGAAGAAGCCCGGGCCGAGGCCGTCTTGCACACCTCCTCATGAGCTCCGGCCCACTTTGGCAAGCCGGTCACCCTCTCCAAGCCTCAGTTTTCTCATGTGAAAGCTGGAAAGGTGAAACCCACTCCCCAGTGTTAAAAGCAATAACGTGCCTGCACACATGGGTGCTGGACAGGGGTTAACCCCCTCCTTAGTGCCCACGAGAGCAGCTGGTCAAGCCGTAGCAGAAGTCTCCTGTTAGTGTATCAGAATCCGAGTTCGGTGTCCCAGTTGGGTTTGGCTGGGGTGGGGACAGTGATGTGGGAAAAGATGGGAAGAGAGACGTGGGAGGGGCTTGAGAGGGTTTGGGTCTCATCCTGGAGGCGGCAGGAGGCCTGAAGGGGTGTGAACCGGGCCACCATTTGTGTCATGGGTGACCAGTGGTCTCTGAGGTTGGAGAGGGATGCTAGAAACAGCTGATGCACAGCAGAGAACCCTTTAGAACTTTTGTAGCTTTTAAAAGAAGATCACAGGGCCTTTCCTCCCTTCCCTGCAGCTGCATGAGCTCAGCATCCTCCAGTGAATGGAGCTCTGGGCGGCGGCCCTGCCCAGGCCTGGCCTGCTGCCCCTATTGAGCTGTGGGGTCTTGTGCCCCTTCCCTTCTCTGATCTCAGCCTCCTTGTCTGGAGAAAATTATCAGAAGATTATCGATAAATGGGGAGATTGGGATTGACTTAGACACACTACTATGTATAAAATAGATAACTAATAAGAACCTACTGTGTAGGGCTTCCCTGGTGGTGCAGTGGTTAAGAATCCGCCTGCCAGTGCAGGGGACACGGGTTCGAGCCCTGGTCCGGGAAGATCCCACATGCCGCGGAGCAGCTAAGCCCGTGCGCCACAACTACTGAGCCTGCGCTCTAGAGCCCGCGAGCCACAACTACTGAGCCCACATGCCACAACTACTGAAGCCCACGTGCCTAGAGCCCGTGCTCTGCAACAAGAGAAGCCACCACAATGAGAAGCCCGTGCACTGCAACCACGGGTAGCCACCGCTCGCCACAACCAGAGAAAGCCCATGTGCAGCAACAAAGACCCAACGCAGCCCCCCCCAAAATTAATTAATTAATTAATTTTAAAAAAACCCTACTATGTAGCACAGGGAACTCTAGTTAATACTCTGTAATGACCTATATGGGAAAAGAATCTAAACAAGAGTGGATATATGTATATGTATAACTGATTCACTTTGCTGTACAGCAGAAACTAACACAACACTGTACATTAACTATACTCCAGTAAAAATTAATTTTTAAAAAAAGAGGAAGGTTATTGGACCCGCCTCCAGCATAGCTGTGAGTTTGGTTATTCGATCCTGGATGGGAAAGCCCTTTGTAAACGGTATGTGAGAAGGTATTAAAGTCATAATCGTATTACACTAAAAAAAAAAAAATAGGTCTCACCATCCCGCAACCCAAATGGTTGATCTAGACCATGATTACGAATGGATGTGGAATCATCAGGTGAGGTGCTGACAGGACCGGGACCCCCTAGTTCAAGGCGATGTTGCTAAGAGTGGGATGAGCTGTCCACTCCTGATGGGACATGTAGGAAGTACACATGCGTGGATGCTGGGAGTGACCCCTAGATGCAGACCACTCTACTGGTCCCACTCCCATCCCCAGTGCAGTGCCTCCTAAGGGACTCTCTTCAGAGGATACTGCAAAATGTTCCTTGGGGGCAAAATTGAGGACCACTGCTTGGGATGAAACTGAGTTTATAGGAAATACTTGGGCTAGAGGAGCTTGTTCAACACCACCACAAATGTACAGTCCTCTAAATCCATAATTCAGAAAATTCTACAAGACAAATAACGCAATGTCATCAAATATATCGTGTAGGAAAAACAAACCAAGGGAGAACTATTTCAGACTAAAAGAGACATAATGACCCATCTACCAAGTGCAGTGTGTTGCTTTTGGAAACTGATTTAGAACCTTAATTCCCTGACCAGGGATCGAACCCATGCCCCCTGCGGTGGAAGTGCAGAGTTCTAACCACTGGACAGCCAGGGAATTTCCCAGAACCTGATATGAACAAACTATAAGAAGACATTTTTAGAGATAATTGGGGAATTATAAAACATTGAGGAATTATTGTTAATTTTATAGGTATCTGACGATATTGTGATTATGCCTCAAAAAAAAAAAACTTACTACTAAAGATGTGCCTGGAACAAGCTGAAGTATTTTCATGGGCTCTGATATATCTGAGATACACTCTAAGTGAATCCAGGAAAAATAAAAATAACAAGAATATGGGGAGGTGACAGGAAGAGCAGAATATAACCAGTGTTGAGATGGGTACATAGGGTATCACTCTACAGTTCACTGTGTATATGTTTGAAATTTGCCACAATAAAAATGTCTCTCAAGCTTAAAAATCAAATAAGTTAGAAGTGGACAGAGTGAGCAGCAGTCAGCAGTGGTGCCTAATGCTGAACAGTCCAGCTGGCTCCAAAAGAGGCGTAGCAGGAGACGTCTGGGCCTCCATCCCCACCTGTCTCAGAGACAGGACCTCTGCTGGCTCTGCACTGTCTCAGAGCCCGGCGGGTTCTCAGCCCCCGCACGCAGGGCATGCCCCCTCCCAGAGGCAAACACGCACAGCTGCTCAGCCTTGCCCTGTCTGGCCCGGGGAGGGTTCCCCATCAGCACTCTAAACCGAAGTCCTGCTGCTTGAGAATGGAGTGTAAAATCAGTGTCCAGCCCCTCCCTGGGCTGCCCCACGCCTTGCTGGGCGGCAGATGTGGTGGAGAAGAGGGAGCCTTTCTTCCACCCTTTCAGACCCTGGGCCGCCCCCCAGCCACCTGGGCGCCAGGGGAGCAGTGCTTGCGGGCTCCACGGGTCTACGCAGACCTCTTCTTGCCGCTGGACTCTCGTTTGCCTCCGCCTGCCTGCATCCCTCGAGGGGTGGCTTAACTTCATAGATGGCTTCCTCCTGGCCTTTCGAAGCTGTACTGTCAAGGCACCCAGACGTTCTTGGCACTGCAGACAGTGCGATCTTTGCAAACTGCAAAGCTGACCTCACCGCTCACATTTACCCCCTCTCTTCAGCCCCAGCCATGCTGGTGGACCCTCCCCACGGTTGCTCCCGCCACCACCACAGGACCTTTGCACATGCTGTCCCTATGCTGGGCACTCTTTCCACCCCTTCCCCGACTAACTCCCACTGGCCTTCAGGTCTCAGCCCCCTGGACCAGGACAACCCCCTTCCCCCAACCCCAGTACATGTTTTGGTGACACGTGTCACAGTTTCCGTATCTCTACTTTGTGTGACTATTTGATCCATGTCTCCCCGCCTAAAACCACAGGCTTCACGAAGACTGGGACTGTGCCTGCCTCTGCTCCCCATGAGCTCCTCACACTCAAGACGGGCGCTCCCGGAGGATGTGTGAACCGGGGCAGTGGGGGGGTAGTGTAACCTCCCTGCAGACCTGTCACTCTGCTCCCTTGCACCACCTTATTTTAGTAAAGATTTAAAAACTGTGATTATGAAGATAAAATAAGGGGCTTCCCTGGTGGTCCAGTGGCTAAGACTCCACGCTCCCAATGCAGGGGGCCTGGGTTCGATCCCTGGTCAGAGAGCTAGATCCCAAGTGCCACAACTAAGACCCTGCATGCTGCAACTTAAAAAGAATAAAATAAAAAGAAAGAAAGAAAAAGATAAAATAAGATTATAGAAATTTTGAAAGTTAACAAATTATAGCATGTATGTGGTAAAACCCCACCACAGGCTAATTTCTATAGGCATGTTTCACAGTCAACATCATTCCATAGGTTTGATTTTACACCCAGAGCTTTCCGTGGAAGTTCACAAAGCATTGTCTCACACCAGGAAGATGTTCTAAAACCTCCGTCAGAGAAGCAGCCCCGCCTCCCTAGACTCTCCGGAGACCATTGGGGCTTGAGAACCACTGTCATTTATGCAAAAGCAATGCTTTGCCAACTATCTCAGATGAATAGGCAGGCTTCGTGGAGAAGCAGGCGCCTTCGAGAAACTTCACTTTTTACTGCAGGGGCCACAGCCCAGAAGGGGTCGGATTAGATGTTCTAAGGCCGTGCCCGGCCATGGTGGGTCCCAGGCAGGAGAGGAAAAGGCTGGCTGGGTTCTCATCTTCGCTCCTGTAACCCTCTCCTCCCTGGGCCTCAGTTTCTGCATCCGGAGAGCAAGAGGTTGGGCTGTGACGTCGGAGGGCGATAAAGAGAAATGAATAGCCTACGCTCTGCTCATCGTCACACAGCAGCCGCTGTCTACCAAGCACCGGCTACAGAGCTCCACATTCACTGCTGCACTCACCTTGTCCCACGGGGGAGGGAACGCTTTTTAAGCTCTATTTCAGAGATGAGGAAGGTGCAGCTCACAGAGGCGGCTTGCACCGTATAAGCAGCAGAGAAGGACTGCATCGGGGCTGTCTGACCGTTACTCACGGAGGGTAGTCCGTAGGAAAAGAAGACAAAGGGGACGTCTGAGTGGCTCACATGTCAGTGGTTCTCTCTGGAAGGAAGGGTGGCAGGCACCGTGTATTTTCTTCTGTGGACTCCTCTGCATTCACCAAATTTTCCGTGGTGGCTATTACTCTCACATGGAGCTAAAGTAAAAGTTTGAAAAAAATAAAATATCGTTTTACACATGTCTCCTCTATAAACTGAGAAGAGATTGTTTCTGAATCATTTCTTGGTCCTAAGCTTTTACCACATGACCTGGCACGCACGAGATAATTTGGTAAATATTTTAGTAATGATAAAAGATCCTTTTTTTTTTAACCTGTAAACAGTACCTAGGGCAAAAATCACACCACCAGCCGGTTCACGAGCAGGAACCCAAACTACCTGGGCCCTCACCCCTTCGAGGGCCACTCGGGGTCTCTGTGAAGATGCTTTATATCTTCTGCAAACGGAAGGCAAGGCTTTCCCTCTAATATCTTTTTTTTTTGCTGCACTGCATGGCACGCAGGATCTTACTTCAACAACCAGGGATCGAACCTGCGCCCCCTGCAGCGGAAGCTCAGAGTCTTAACCACTGGACCGCCAGGGAAGTCCCTTCCTCTAATATGGAAAACTCATAAAAATGCAAGTGCTTATCCCTGTACATCTAAAATCATCCTTGTGAAATTCTAGCTTGTCTCACTCCACACACACGTTAGAGCTCTGTCTGTGCCACACACTCCGTGCCTTGGGTAAACCACACACCTCCTGATGTGCCCATTTCACAGATGAGGAGACTGAAGTTCAGGCATGTTAAATATGCCACCCCATCGTCACACTGGGTTGGGGTGCCGACCCCAGTCTCCTGGCTCTTAGCCTGGGCCTCTTTCCTGACCCCACGTGGTCTCCCTGCATAGGCCTCTGGAGGGGCTCAGGGCGGCTTCTTGGGCCCCTTCTATGTCTTCAATGTACATGTCTGCCGGGAGCCTCGATGGGGCGCTGAGGGAGGCTCTGTGTCCCCCAGAATGTGGGCCCGGCTCAGGGTTCCCTGGGACACCCCCGCTCACCTCCTCTAGGTGGTGCTGCGCCTGCCCCTTCCACGCGCAGAACCCCACCTGCCACTGCAGCCCCGCCTCTCCCCAGGGATGCACCTCCCCACGGGCTCCCACGAGCCCAGGGAGGTGGCAACAGTCATCCGCATTTTACAGATGAGGAAACCAAGGCTCAGAGAGGGCAAAGTCAAGACAAGCCAGTGCCAGACGGGTGTCTCCAACCGCCACCATGTGCTGGGGGAGCAGAGGCGGGCAGAGCAGGGCGGCCCGGCCCTGCATGTCAAGGGCAGTGAGAGGGTGCAAACCGCTCTTTCTGGAAGCTCGGCTGGGCAGTTTTGGCAAGAGGTGGCAGCAGCTGGGAGCAGGCCCCGGAAGTGGTTTGTCTCCTTCTGGGACAGGAGGCAGCTGAGCCTTGCATGGGCCCAGGGGAGAAGCTGGAGTTGGGGACAGGAAAATGGGGACTGGCCCTGCATGCGAGGAGGCCCCCAGGGAAGGCGCCCAGGGTCTGTGGACCCTGAGGGAGTCCAAGTGACCAGCTTTTTCTTTCTCACCCCTGAAGCCCAAACCCAGCTCTGCTCAGCGCCCCAGGGCAGCCCCAGGCCCATGTTTCTGGACGTCCCACCCAGGGAGTGGTTGTGCTTGTTGGGTGAAGCCTGGATCTCCCTGGAAGGCTAGGCCCACTGGGATTGGGGATGCCTGGAGGGGGGACCCTGATGCCTGGAACAGCCATCCTCAAACTGTCCTGAGCACTTCCTGTGTGCCAGGGTTAGGCTCACAGCCTAACGGGGAGGCAGGTGGACAGACAATTCTAGAGGCCACTGACCGGGACCTGAGGCTACGTCAAGAGGGCCCAGAGAGGGATCTCCGGGAGAAAACCAGAGGCCGGGGTGCTCAGCCTGGTCCCCCTGTGGCTCCAGACAGCACACTTCACGTGTGGCTCTTGGCCAATCTCTTGGCCCATTTTAGAGTTTAGGGGCAGCTCCTTCCCCAAGCCCAGCCCCACCCCCACAGGGCAGGAGGAGGACTGGACCATCCGGCGGGTGTTGACGACTGAGCGCGTCCCAGGCCAGGCTGCGTGGGGTTGGGAGACCCCTAATCTGGCGGCTACCACCCCCTCGGATAATCTGGTTCACCTGCCACGTGTCCAGCACAGAGGGCCACGGGGGTGAGCAAGGGGCTCCCGGGCCTCTCAGGAGTGCGTGGCCAGCTCTGCCAGGTGTGGGAGCTGGGAGTGGCACGTGGCCAAGGGGACCAGGGTTGTAATGGCTGGAGAAGGCAGGAGGGGGTCCAGGCAGAAGGAACAGGACAAGCAAAGGCGGGCTCTGTGCAGCCAGGATTGTGACGTGTCTGGAAGATGCCAGTCTGGATGGGAAGGGGGCGGCGAGGCTGCAAGGTTAGGCTGGGGCCGGATCTGGGAGGGGGTCCTGGAGAGATTGGGGCTGATGGCCTGGTGGCTGTAGCGGGGTGGGTGCAAATGAAGAGGCAGCAGTTTGGAGGTGGATCCGCCCCCCTCTGTCTACTTGTCACCCTGGCTGCTACGCTGCTTCTCTCAGGCCCACACACCCTCACCTTCACCTCTGCAGGCCTGTCCTTGGGAAGTCCCCCAGCCCAGATTCAAACAAGAACAAAAGCCTCGCAGCCAACTGTCTCCCAGCCATGAGCTCACCCTCCGTAGGAGGGAGTGGTCAGCCAGTGCTCAGAGCATCAGCGCGACCGGCAGAAACCCAGGCTTTTCCTGGAGACTTCTGAGACCTTGAAGGGCAGAGGCAGACCTTGTTCAGGCGCTCACCGGGTATCAGCTGGGCATTGGAGCCTGGCGCAGAGAGGCTGCCTACAGTATCTGGGGCTTGGGGCTGGACTGGCAGCGGGAGGGAAGGTCTCCTGACGGGTGACACTTAGTAGTGGGGGAGGAAGGTCAGCCGGCCTGGGGGCTTCTGTGAGGCCCCTCAGGGCAGAGACCCAGGGGTGGGGAGGTTGAGGCCTGCTCCCTCCCCAAAGAGGAGGGGCGGCCGCTCTGGTGGGGAAATGGCAAGGAGCCGCCAGGGGTGTTTTTGTGAGAGCTAAGAACATCCTCCACTCCAGGTGCAGGACAGAGGAAGGACAGGGGCTGGACTTGTGCTGGGACATTTAGGAAGCCAACTTCTGTAGCCAGGAGGGAGCTGGGCCCAACTCTGTGTGTGTGTGTGTGTGTGTGTGTGTGTGTCTCAGGAGCTGTTGGTTGGTGGGTGGATGAGTTAGGAGAAAATAGGGGCTGCGGTTTGGCAAGAAGAGGAACATGGGGTGCATCCAAGAAGGTTCCTCTGAGGTGGGCAATACCTAAGGTTGGCTCAGGATGGAGGAGCAAAGGGAGAGGTTGAAGTCGCTAGGTCAGGTGGGTAGATGCGTCAGGAAGAAAGACAACACTTATTAAACCCCTCCCCCACCTGAGGTATGTGGGACACCCCTTCCTCTGAAAGAGGAAACCGAGGTTCAGAGAGGTTAAGTCACACAGTAAACACCAGAGCTGGGATTCCAGCCCAGATCTGCCTGACCTGAAAGCTCACGTTCTCTCCTATCATCAACTGCTTCTCAGGGGCTGGAAAAAAATGGGGTCTCTTGTGGAGGGGCAGTGGGGAAGGAGGGGTGGGGAGAGTGTGGCATGGGCAGGGCCTCACCCCAGGTGTCCCATCTGTCACCACCAAACAAGCACCACACTGTATGTTACCTGGAGCCAGACGGCCTGGTTGCTAATCCTGCCTGTGTCCTTCGCAGCTATGGGGCCTTGGGCACGGAACGTTCCCCCGCATGAGCCTCAGTTCTTCTCGGCGACATGGGCGACTGTGAGGACGAAGAGGGTAGACACACACTGTGCAGGGCTCAGGCAGGCTACGCTCTTACCCCCTCCTCCGTGTGGGCCCTGGCTACCTGCTGGGGACCTGGGGACCGCACAGAGACCAGACAAGGCAATAAGGCATCTGGGAGGTGGCCCAGGGGCTGCTGGAGCCCTGCACAGCCTCGGGTGGGAGTTGGGTTAGAGTCGGGGATGCTGTTCTTTTTTTTTTTTTTTTTTAGCGGTACGCGGGCCTCTCACTGCTGCGGCCTCTCCTGTTGCGGAGCACAGGCTCCGGACGCGCAGGCCCAGCCACCATGGTTCACGGGCCCAGCCACCCCGCAGCACGCGGGATCCTCCAGGACCAGGGCACGAACCCGTGTCCCCTGCATCGGCAGGCGGACTCTCAACCACTGCGCCACCAGGGAAGCCCGGGGATGCTGTTCTGAGGGTCAGAGCACCTGGGGTACCATTCTGAGCCACACACCAGAGGGGACTAGGAAGTAGAGGAGAAGGGAATCCCAGGAGGTCCAGGCGGAGGGCAGAGCAGGTGCAAAGGGGAGGACTTGACAGAGTTCGAGGTGCTTCCGGGGAGCCTCACGCGTGGAATGGGTGCGAGAGTTTCCCGCAGTGGATGATCGGGCGTGAGAAGCATCTGCATCCCCTGCCACCTCTGCCCTCTGCACCCATTTCACGTGGCTCCCACGTGAGACCTGATCCCGCAGCTTCTAAATCGGGTTTTGCTTTCTGAGGGTGGCGGCAGCAGAAGGCAACGGGGCGATGCCTTTAAAAAACAAGGCTATTTGGAAAATTCCACTGTGGTGTGCTGTAATGCAGAGCCCCACCCCCATGTGCTTTCTGTGGTTTCTTAGCACCTAGAGCCTTAAGGCCTCCAGCCCTGGTTTCCTCTTAAGCATCAGTGAGCCGCAAGCCACAGGGGGTCCCCTGCACCACACCTCCCACCACCATCCCCATCGTCAGGTTGTGCATTCCATACTTTGCAGGGTCTGTTGGTTTCATTATAACTTACTTCCTCCAAGCAATTACTTGGGATGCTCTGAGAATTAGTGACCTTTGATTTGGGCACCAGACCCCACTGGTTCAAGTATCCTCAGTATAATGGGGCAAGAATACAGCATCATGGGGCTGCTAGGGCAGCTAGAGACGCTGTTACAGACGGTAGAACACACAGACCATAGTCACAGGGCTCTGTGGTCGGCAATCCCATCACAGCAAGTGTGCTTGGCTGTGCATTGATTACCTAACCCCCTGGAGCACGAGTGTTGACACTGACAAAATGGTGACAGGACTTGTCTTGCTTTGGTGAGAATGGACAGGGTGCAGAGCCCTCATCCGATGGCCTCAGGTTACTATGCCTCTTGAATCCTGTCGGTTACCCATCAGTCAGCATCTTAACACATCTCATTATAAATAGAATAATATTTAAATAGTAATAATAATATTACTATTATAATATAGTAATAATAATATAATAATAATATTACATTATAAATAGAATAATAATATTCCAGGGGAATTCCCTGGTGGCCAGTGGCTAGGACTCTGCACTTCCACTGCACGGGGCATGGGTTCGATCCCTGGTCAGGGAACTAAGATCCCACAAGCCACGTGGCGTGGCCAAAAAAAAAAAAAAAAAAAAACTATAAATAGAGCATTCGTTTGTTGCGGGAAATCTAAAAGTTTCAAAATACATAATCAGAAGGTAATCATGTGTGTTCTGATATCATTTGAGTGTTTCTACCTGTTTGTTTCTGTGGATGACATTCCATATTCTATGATTATATTTTATTTAAAATTCAGTATCACTCTTACAAATTATGCATTTCCTCTTTGCTATAATAAACTACTTGAAGATTTTTTTTTTATTTTATTTTTTAAAATTAATTAATTAATTAAATTTTGGCTGCATTGGGTCTTTGTTGCTCCATGTGGGTTTTCTCTAGTTGCGGCGAGCGGGGGTTACTCTTCCCTGCGGTGCGCGGGCTTTTCATTGTGGTGGCTTCTCTTGTTGTGGAGCACCGGCTCTAGGCACGTGGGTTTCAGTAGCTGTGGCACGTGGGCTCTAGAGCGCGGGCTCAGTAGTTGTGGCGCAAGGGCTTAGTTGCTCCGTGGCATGTGGGATCTTCCTGGACCAGGGTTCAAACCCGTGCTCCCTGCATTGGCAGGCGGATTCTTAACCATTGAGCCACCAGGGAAGCCCTAAAGATTTTTTAAATGGCTGCATAGAAGTCTCTCCAGTTAGTTAAGCTTCCCCCATGGTTGGACATCCACATCATATCCATTTCACCGTTGTAAGTAACACTTCAGTGAGCATATTTTTACAACAGTCTTTGCCTGAATTTGGGGGTATTTTTTAAATAAGGACAGCTCCCTTCAAGTGCACTATTAGATGAAAAGGATTCAGTGTGTTATAATTTTCTCTTTTGCTGGAGCCACGCCTCCTCCCTTTTATAAATGTGCTATAATACTTCTAGGAGTTCCACCTCCCTGAATTCACTGATTTTAACCTCTGCAGGTAAGAAACAGGTAACTGCCCTTGTTAAAACTGAGTAAAATACGAGTTGATGGTCTGGTTGTGAGGGTCTGATGCTGCTTCTTTGCAGCAAACTGCAGAGGTTCGTGGTGACTACTCTGGTTGTTACGACACTTTTCCGTCTCTGTGTCTCTGGCCATCTTCTCTGGGCCTGAGGTTGCTGGAAGGCTTACCTCCAGCTACCTGGGCTACTCTTGACTTTGTTTTTTTTCCTCATCTTGATCAATTTTCAGAAGCAACAAGGCAAACCCAAGTTCCAAGCATTGTGTCCTAAAAATGAGAACTTCCATCTCCACAGTGAATCCCTTTATTCCAAGGAATGAAGACAGAAAAGATAGGTTTTCCTGGATTTCTGAAAGCCCTTGGGCCAGAGGAAAGCTCTTTTGAAATAAATGATGGTTGCTCAATCTGCCTCTGCCTGGTGGGGACGGCCCGCTGACACTCCCAAGTGAAGTGTGACCACCACCGCCGGTACTTTCATTCCCACCCTGGGCCCCCGGTGGCCCTGAACAGAAGCTGGGGGCAAGGAGGGTGGGAGGGAGGATGGCGAGTGGGCAGGAGCTTTTGGACAGTGGGGGGCAAGCTGTGAGAGCCAAGCTGAGCGGCCTCACCTCACCGCGCCTGTTTCCTCACCTGTAAAGCAGGAGTCAATGTGCCAGTAGGTGTGGTGATGGGGTGAAACAACCAGCACAGCATGGGGCACCTGGGAGGGCTCACGTGAGTGCAGGTATGACAAAGGTTTATTCACGCATTCAACAAATATTTAAGGAGCTCACATTCCGGGGGCTGGGGAAGAGTCGGGGGCAAAATATGCGTTTGGGAGACTAGAACCCCACATCTCCCGAGAAGAGGTGCACAGGGGGTTTGGCAGGGCAGAGGCTGCTGGCCAGGGTCCTGTGCCCACCCCCTTCCCCACCTGACCTTGGGCCCCTCCCCATGTCTGTCTCTGGGCCTCACTTTCCCCACTGAATAATGAGAGGTGGGGGCTTGAGGACTCGTAAGGGTCCCGCCAGCTCTGACACCCTGCTGGTGATCCTTCTGGGGTCTGCCCCTGGTCAGTTCCTATTGTCCTGGTGAGGGGATGTGAGTGCATTTGAGAGGTGCCACGTCTGTCTGCCCCTCAACACGGGGGCTCCGTGGGCGCAGAAACTGTGGGCTGTCAGTCACTCTGCTGTTCCCGGAGCCCAGGGCGCCGGCACACAGTGGGCTCAGGGCTGCCTTATGTGGGACTCGGTCACCCTGGGAAGGGCGTCCCACTCCTGCTTGGCGAGTTTGGGGAAGGCTCAGAGGTCAGGCTTGAAGAAGTCCCTCCGTGGGGTCCCTGGAGAATCTTAGCATCTCTCCTCACCTTGGCGGGTTGACTTTCTCTACATTATATTGCTAGGAAGAGCTCCCTCAAATATGCCAGAAACTGACAAAACCAGACAGTTGGGTTTTTTCTTTTCTTTTTTGGTCGTGCCGTGTGGCTTGTGGGATCTTAGTTCCCCGACCAGGGATTGAACCCCGGGCCCTCAGCAGTGAAAGCGCGGAGGAGTCCTAACCACTGGACCACCAGGGAATTCCCCAGACAGTTGTTTTACATTTAATCCTCACACAGTTCGGGAGGCGGAGATGCTCAGAGCCTTGTTGAGATGGGGAAAGTTGGGGAAGGGAAGGGAGGGAAGGTTTCAGGGCTTATCCAGGCCAGGCTACCACCCATCAGTCCTGTGCCTGGAACTGAGATGAGGCACCTGCAGGCCTGGTGCTTCTCTACATCAAGCGGCAGCTTTACAGCCCCCAAAGGAGCGACGAGGTGAGAATCAGTCTGGGACCCTGGCGGTTAGGTCTGCACAGGGGAGCTGGGATGGCTTCCCCTAAGCAGGCAGCAGTGAGCCAGCAGAGGGGGACACGGCGCTGACCACCCTGATACAATTCTCATCTCCATATCAGAGACAGGGGCTGGGAGGTGCTGAGGTTCTGAGAGGTGACATGAGTGCCCACTGCCACGCAGCTAATCTTGTTCACTGTATTTTTAATTTTGTTAGGCTGAAGTTGCAATGAGGATTCATCTAGAACACTCCTGGGTGCTGATGACAAGGGGTAAGAAATAGGTCAAATCACACTGAGGGTGTTAAGTGACAGATGGGCTCCAGTGGGGAGCTCTGGGCTGGGGCAGGGGGAGGGACGGGAGCCAGGGAGGCAGCAGGGTGGTGAGAGGGTGAGGAAAAGGCAGACAGAGGGCGCCAAATGCAAGCCCATGGACCACAAACTTCCTCGGTTCTGGATGTAGAACAATGGTTCCTGTCATTGTGGGGTTTTAAAACCTTAAGACTGACAATGAGGGCTCCAAGGGATTTGGGGAGTCGCAAAGAACACTGTAAAGGCAGATTTATTAATCTGATGTATTAAATTGCTAATTAAGTCAGGCCTGAAGCAAGTATGTACTTTCCTGCTTCCTTAAAATAAGCTCAGGAGGGCACACTGCGGGGGGCTTGAAGGAGACCTAGTATTAGTTTTACTTAAAACATCCAGAAATGTAAGCATTTATAAAGCCTCCATTATGCCCTAAGCATAATAGAAGCACTGTGAAGGGTGTTAGTGTATTCTATTAACAGATTTCCTTTTTAAAGTTCTCACCCCTCCTGCTATCAGAATAGGTGCTAAGAGTTATTAGAGCTATGACCCAGGCAGGAGAAACAAGTCACGGGCTCTTCAGCACAACGCTAATGACCACAGCCCAAATTAATCTTCCATTGCATGCTTCCAGATGCTGTGATGGAGAGATCACCCTTCCTGTCCCTGACGGCCCTGCTAGATGTAGCTGGCTGTCTCTCTGAGGTTTCCTCTGTGGTAGTTCTGGCCGTGACAGCCTTCAGGGGTCCTGGTTGGCAGGAGCCAATCCTAGCTTGGAACCCAAGCCTTTCGGCTCCCAACCACTGGAGTCTTTCCTCTTGCCTTGATGTCCTCAGAATATAATATTTCAGGCTCAAGGAACATACCAGTAAACAAGATAAGCCCGGTTTGGCTCAGGGAGCCTACATTCTACGAGGGGGATGAGGTAGGGGTCAACAGCGAGCGAACAAGAGCTTTCTTATTCAGGACCTTGCATGATCCTGGAAGGCGGTCTGGGGCGGGGCATCTGGTTTCTGACCCCTCTCAGCTACTGACCAGCCCTGAACTTTGGGTAAGTGACTTCATCTCCCACTCTGTACGACGGTTTTGATCACAGACCCTGTCTCTGGAGTTTGTGCACTATTGATGGGAGGTAATGCACATGAACGCTAGGCCAACGGCTCCTAAACTTGTCTGCACATTACACAGCTTCCAAAACTGCACCTTACCTCCAGAGACTGATTTAGTTGGCCTGGGGCGTGGCCTGGGCTTGGAAATTTTCAAAGATCCTCAGGAGATGCTTAAGTGCAGACAAGTTTGGTCAGGCACGGCGCTATGCATTGCGTAACAGCTCGATAAAAAACAACTAACAGAAAAGCCCGTTTTACAGATTAACAGACTAAGGCCCGGCAGGGAAGACCTCAAAGCGACTTTCCCGAGGCTATACGTCCCGGGCCCGAGCGCGGATCTTGCCCACCTGGCCTCTCGCCTGCGGCCAGGTGGGGGCCCGGCTCTTCCTCCCCCGCACACCTGCTCGGGGGCAGGGGCGCCCATCGATGCGCTCCGCTGCTCGGCTCCCCACGCCTGGTCGCTGCCCGCTCGTGCCCCTTCCCCCTCCCGGGCGCTTCCCACTTCCAAGATGGCCGCGGGTGGAGCCGACCAGGTAAGGAGGACCCTGATGGGTGTCCACGGGGTATCTGCGGGCATGAAAATCCCCTCAGGCCTCCCTTCGCGGCTCCTCTTGCCCTTCGGGAGAGAAAAGGTCCGGCAACGCCGCTCCGAGGCCGGTGGCGGGCGGGCGAGCGGGCCGGAGGAGGGGCAGCGGGACGAGCGTCGACTTCGAGGAGCGGCGGCAGCCCGGCTAGCCGAGGCAGCCCAGGCGGAAGAGCCGCCCGCGGGGCGGGGCGAGGGCGCGCGGGGCGGGGCGAGGGCGCGCGGGGCGGGCGAGGGCGCGCGCCGCTGTTGGCTGCGGGCGGCTCGCGGGCACCTGCCGGCCCGGCTCGTCGTCTGCAGCGCCGGGTGTCTTCGCCGCGCAAGTTGTGGGTCCCGCAGGGCCTGGGCTGCGGGCCCGCGGGCCCCGGGGATGGCGTCGGAGCCGCGCTAACACCGGTACTGAGGGCCTCTGGCGAGGGCCGGGCCGCGAGGGAGGGAGGGCGCCGGGGCGCGCGGGGCCGCTGCCACCTGCTGCAGCGTCGGCCGGAGCGGAGAGGCGGCCTGAGGCGGGGCGGAGCTGGCCGCGCGGGTTTGGGTCCTGCCTGCGCGCCCCCTCGACGCGCGGCCGCCGCTTCCTCCCGCGCCGGGGGAGCGCGTGGGGCACGAGGAGCATCGCGGGGCCCGGGGCCGCTCGGCTCGCCCGCTCCTCGGTGAGACGCGCGCCCCGACCCCCTCCTTTCCCGGAACTTGACGAAAAGTTTTCCCCCTCAGATGCGCGGGTCTCCCGGGCCGGGAGAGGAGCCGGCTCGGCGCCCCCCGACCCATGAGAGCCCCCACGGCGTCGGGGCCACCGAACACCGGGATCCCGCCGCTTCGGAGCCCCCCAGCCGCCGCGACCCCCTCCACCTCAGGGCCCCCGACCCTTGCGACCCCCGGCACTTTGCAGTCCCCGACTCGCCGGAGCCCCTCTCCCCACACCTCGGAGCCTCCGACCGCCTGGAACCCCCTCCACCTCTGGGTCCACCTGGTAGCTCCCGACCCCCTTGCTTCTCAGATCCCTGTTCTGGGGCCGCAGACGCCCCCCTTCTCTTGGGACAGCCTACTCCCCAGGCCGGGGACTCCCTTTTGCTTCAGGGGCTCCCGTACCTGGACTACAGCTCCCTCAGCCTCGGGGACCCGCGCCTGGGGATGCTTCCCAGCGGGAGGCTGAGAGGCGGGAGCTGTATGGGGACAGGGAGCTGCCCCGAGGAAGGAGCGGGGGACGGCGGCTCAGAGCTGGGGGGCTGCGGCCACCGGGAAGGCTCCTCCTCACGAGGCCGCATCGCCGGCCGGCGGACCCCAGACCTCGCGCCTGCGCAGCGGGCCACAGGCAGCCGCGTGTGTTTCAAAGTTGCACAGGCGCCATCTGCTCCAACTTGGACGTGGAAGTGGAAGCTTGGCTTTGGGAAGTTCTGTGGGCAGGAGGCTCCTGGGCACGGACTCACGCCCTTCGTTTACGGGGGAGGGCGGTGTCTTGGGGCCCGTGTCTGCAGGCTGTTGGCACCTCGCCGTTGTCTTGGCCGCCTTTGTGGAGGATGGGTGGCTGCTGGGCACTGTTAGGGGCTGTGCATGGACCAGGCCAGACCTTACAGCAGTCCCTTCCTCTGGCCCGGTTTATCTGGCCAGTACCAACCCGTGTCTCAGGTTTGGATAGGGCTTCTTCCCAACTGCTTAGCCCCTGTCCCACCTGGGTTGCTCCGCCCTCCCACCCCACAACCAAGGCTGTCTCACTACTGTCTTGGTGGTGGTATGTTTGACCCCTTGAGACTGTGGGCTCCACCTGATTTCCAGCCCTCGTGAGAACCTGGCATGTTCTTGGGGCTCAGGGTTATTGAGTGAATGCACCCTTTGGGACACATCGAGGGCGGTCAGGTAACCGGTTCAGGGTCACCCAGCTGGAGAGAGGCAGGGATGACATTCACTCTGAGGCAGGTCACGGGGCCAGGCTCCCTCATCTCGGTGTCCTTCACGGCCCCAGCAGGTCCTGGCAGGTCCCTGCTCAGCACTTTGCGTGTCGCCGAGCTCGCGAGACTGAGTGTTTATAGGCTGCCCCCAGCCCACCCTCTCGTGCTCCGCATCAGGGCTGCCTCACCTGCCCTCCGTGGGTCCCTGCAGTTCCCCTCAGGCACCCTCTCTCTACTTCTCCACCCCTCCACCCTTCCACTTCTCCATCTCTCCCTCCCACTGCCCTACTCCCCTGTGTCCAGCGGGTGAATTCCTGCCTGTCATACCTCCACTTCCCCTTGCTTGTGCTCTGCTGAAGACCTCTCAACAGAGAGGACACAGCTTATCAGAGCAACGTGTTTAAGAATCTGTCTTCCCTGTTGGTCAGAGCTTCTGACGGTCACATCCTCACCCTCAGCACAGAGGATGCCTGCCCAGCATGGCGTGGGTGCTCACGGAGCTTTGAGACCTTGGAGAAGATTTGTCATCACACCAGACATTTATACCTAATATGTAAAAGAGGATTTTAGGAAAATGGGTACGTGTTGTCTGTTAATGTTTGCTGTAGGGAGGGTATAAAGTTTCTGGGGTCTGGGTTTAGAATTCTAGACTGTCAAGTTGGAAGGACCTCGGGTAGCTTGGCTGGGCTAATCACCTCATTTGACAGATGGGGAAGCTGAGGCCCAGCGCTCGGTCAGTGCTGCAGCGGAGGTGCAAGGAGAGATGCTGGTGACAGGGCGAAGCCGTACAGTGAGGCTGTGCAGACTGGCTGTGTCTGGGCTTGCTTATGCAAATGAGTTGCTAAAATAGGGGGCCTGAGCTGGCTGGCCGTGTGGGGTGCCCGGGGAAGAGTGATGCCAGCCAGCATCTTCCAAGGCACGATTCTAAAGGCTTTATGTGGATTTCTTCCCCCCACCTTGTCAACTGCCTAATGAAATAGGGTCTATTATTGTCCCCCTCTTACTACGTGGAAATTGAGGCACAGAGAAGTTAAACTAGTCCAAGGTCACACAACTGCTAGGCGGAGGAGCCAGGATTTGAACCTACGCGGTCTGCCTCCAGAACCTGCATTATTTTTTCCCCTTGTGTATTTTAGTTGTAAAACTTTTCTATTGAAGTCTAACATACATACAGAGAAGTCTAAATATTGTTGTATTTAACTTATCGATGATCACAAAGTTTAGGGTCTGTACTTTTAAGCACTCCAGCAAGCCATGTTTGGCCTTTGATGTCAGACCCGGTTTGAATCCTGTTTCTCTTGCTGTGTGACCTTGGGTGTGTCGCTCAGCCTCTCTGAATCTCATAGTTTCTTGGGTGTACTTGGCAGGCTTGTGATGATTAGAGCATGTGATAGCTCCTAATATGTTTGGTGTTTGGTAAATATTCAGTAAATTATTTGTCTTATTAATAATTAAGATTATAAATTGTGTTGGCTTTGTTAAGTGGACTATCTTTCTAACCTGTGAGTTGCCTCCCGGTCACTTTACAGGTACTTACGATGATTAGTTTTGGTAAATCACTATTATGAAGCTGAAACATTTTGGGGTAGAGGGGAAACCTCCCCTGTGCACTGAAAGTCCTTAATTTAAAATGTCCCACCTATGCCTTTTAAACATCACCACCTTTGGGCGGTGTAAGTTAAATATCTCTTCCTTAGGGTTGGGAAGGAGCCTGGAGACCCTCAGCAGTTTAACGCCAGTTTCTGCCTGGTTTGCTGATGGGTGGAAACTTACTGAACTACATCGTGTTGAGTTCCAGGTGCCTCAAAGTTGCCGTGCACCCTCCAGAGGGCTTCTAGGAAGTTCTTTTTTTAGGATTGTTTTTATCCTAAAGAATAACTCTTTTAAAAAAAAACAAACTACTTTTCTAGTTGACTTTCCTATTCTGTGTTTTTTTTTTTTTTTTTTTTTTTTTTGGCTGAGCCGCCTAGCGTGCCGGGTCTTAGTTCCCTGACCAGGGATCACCCCCGCCCCCGCAGTAGAAGCATGGAGTCTTAACCACTGGACCGCCAGGGAAGTCCCGACTTTCCCTTTCTATGTAATGCACATTAATCCATTATTTTAGGCCTCTTGTGCAGCAGTGGAAAGAGTAAGCACCTTAGTGTAGACTCCAGGTCAGCCCCAGCAGGACCACTTCAGTCTGCGTTCCATCTGCGCCTCGGTCTTGTCTGTGAGATGGTGATGACGGTGTCCTCAGCTCTGGGGGTTGCTGGGGAGGTTACATAGATCATAGATGGTGGGTGTGGACACCGAACATAGTCCCAGCATGCAGCATGCACCGGTGAGCAGAGGCAGCTGCTTGTGTTAATTGTTAATGCCGAGGCGCCTGAGATCCAGAACGTCCTATGCCTTTCTTTCCAGGCTCTTTTCTGCCTAAGCCAGGACTTGAATTAAAAAGAGAAAGAGGGCTTCCCTGGTGGCGCAGTGGTTGAGAGTCCGCCTGCAGATGCAGGGGACACGGGTTCGTGCCCCGTTGCGGGAGGATCCCACATGCCGCGGAGCGGCTAGGCCCGTGAGCCATGGCCGCTGAGCCTGTGCGTCCGGAGCCTGCGCTCCGCAAGGGGAGAGGCCACAACAGTGAGAGGCCCGCGTAACGCAAAAAAAAAAAAAAAAAAAAAAAAGAGAAAGAGACTCACAGTGGTTGGTGCTTGTGAGCCCTCTACACAAATGTCTGATTCTCATGGGAGATGTCTCATAGGTCAGTGGGTTCTCCTTGGTTTTTGGTCCAGGCTTGAGGTGAAGGCCTGAGGGAGCCACTCCTGTGGCGAGTCTGGCGGTCCCACCAGCATCCTCACCAGGAAACGTGAAGGACCCCTGAGAGGCCTTCTGGAGGGTGACGCAGGTGTTGGAGAGAGAAGACTCAGGTGGGACCCTTCCTGCAAGACCTTGGGCAGGTTGCTGCCTCTGGCTTAGCCCAGCGTTGTTCCCATCTGTGAAATCCTCTTCTTTCACGGGAGGGATGAGGATTTGAGGAGGTGCTTGATGTTTGCATTAGGGCTGTAAGTAGCAAAGCTTACCAAGGGGCTTTGGGGTCACAGACTTGGGCTCAGGCCCCAGCTGCTGCCACGTGAAAGTGGAGACCTGGGCAAGCTGTGTGCTTCAGTTTCCTCCTCTGTGCAGTGGGGATAATACCTGGCTCAGAGGGCTGCTGAGGCCTCTGAAACAGAGTGGCATGTTAAGAGCTTAGAACAGTGCCTGGTACTCATGAAATTGTAGTTTTTTTTTTTTTTTTTTTACCTTTAGCAATTTTATTTTCTTTTTCTTTGATTTGGGAATTTTTTTTTTACATCTTTATTGGAGTATAATTGCTTTACAATGGTGTGTTAGTTTCTGCTTTATAACAAAGTGAATCAGTTATACATATACATATGTCCCCATATCTCTTCCCTCTTGCTTCTCCCTCCCTCCCACCCTCCCTATGGTGGTGCTCTGGTGTTGTCAGGACTTGCAGACCTAGTTCCTGCCGTCTTGAAACTTTGGATCTGTGACAGATGTGCCCTCAGGCCATGGCTGATAGAAAGGGGCCGTGTGCGCCTGACTCTTAAGCGGAAGGGTACAGCAAGCAGCGGCAGGCCTGGGTTGACAGGAGGCCTGGGTTGACAGGAGCCTTGGCAGTGAAGATGAGCGCACCCTCCTTGGAGGATCAGGGAGAGTGGTGTTGTCCTTGTGCTGATGGGGGTGCGAGGGGGCTGCTCTCTTCCGCAGTGTCCAGAGGGGAGCTGGGATGAGGGAGGCTGTGTATAGCACGCGCCCCGTGGGCAGGAAGGAGCCACGGGAGAGGAGAGGAGTGCAGAGGATGTCTACATGGATGGGCAGAGCTATTCCTCCCTGAAGCCACCAGTGAGTGGAGTTTTCTTCCCCTGGGACCCTAACTAAATCATTTAGTTTTGGTTTCATAAACTGTTTCTTTTATTTATGAAGGCTTGGTCAAGACTTAGTCCCATTACTTTTTAAGGAGGAGAAAATTAAATTGTTGCTTCAAGATGGACTTGTTTTCCAAAGCCTTATTCAGAGTCACTGGCAGAGCTGCTCTCCACTCTCTGACTTGTACTAAACTAAAGATGGGCCCCTGGGAGTGAAGGTTGTTTGAGTCTCTTGAGCACTTTTCCTCTTTGCTTCCTGCAGAACTAGTTTTGTGGCAGGTAAATAAAATTCAGGTGGCCTTGTTGCCTGGAATAAAAGGTCTTCCTCTTATCTGTGCATTATGCCTTGTGTGTTTCTCTCCTCCGGACGGTGATGGCTGCTCATTATCAGACTTGGATCTGGTGCCGGGCTGTGCCTGGGTGACTCTGAGAGCCCAGGTCGCATGCTGTGGCGGCCACTGCACAGGGGGTTGTGTGAGACTTTGGGAAACAACTGCAGAGGGAAATTTCGTTTTACTTTCCTGAGCCATCAAGTGTTGACAGTGTTCGTCGCTGTCTAGTCTAGCAGCAGATACGGCGCACAGGGCGGTCACCGCTCACTTGCTGGGTCTGCTGTCTGCACGCACGGCTGGGAGCGCGATGGATTTTCTTCCTCTTCTGTGAGCTCCCCTGCTCACCTTGTTCTTGAAACACAACCCAGCTCTCAACAGATGTTTCTTGGATGGATTGCCCCTGAAACCTGCCCACAACTAGAATGTAGTTGTTAGTAATAATTAATTCAGCAAATAGAATTTTTTTTTTTGGCCGCACTGCGCGGCATGTGGGATCTTAGTTCCCCCACCAGGAATCGAACTTATGCCCCCTGCAGTGGAAGCGCGGAGTCTTGACCACTGGACCACCAGGGGAGTCCTGCAAATAGATTTTTTAATCCTTAACCATGCTAGGCATTTGACCAGGCAGTGGTATCCAGAAACTGTTAGCATGTGCCCGCCTGAAGCTTAGTTAGGAGCCAGGGGAGAGAGATACGGAAACTGCTGTAGGTGGGGTGTGGCCGCAAGGAGCTCAGGAGGAAGGAGGGCCTGCAGCTTCCTTGGGGAGTTGAGGAAGGCTTCTCAGAGGAGCGGCCTTGGAAGCATGCTGTGTCTCCTTGTGGCACACGCTCCCAGATCCCCAGGGGCGCTTATGGCAGAGCTGGGGAGAGTACCTGTGGCAGTGGCGCGGGACAGCTGGTTGTTGAGAGAGATGAGGGTGACAGCATGAGGCTAGTGTGGCTGGCAGGGACGAATCCAGAGGGCCCTGGGCCGGCTTGGGGAATTTAGGCTTACTCTGTGTTTAGAAAACGTGTGATTTGGAGGCAGGCCATCCGCAGCTGGTCTCCTGGCTGGCTTCCAGAGTCCACCCTGCAGCCTCTCTTGGAAGCACCCGCTTTGTGCAGCCTCCCCCTGCAGGGCCCCGTCGGAAGGCAGGTGCTGTGGAGTGTGGCTTCTGATTTTATGGCACTGGTAGCACCAGGTGAAAGGGCTTGAAGACAGTTGGCCTTGGCCCTTGTCGAGTTTGGTCTTAGAGTATGTTGCAAGGGGAAGTACTTTCTCCCTTTTAGGTTTATTTCTCCGAAGGCTGTTCTCTGAGGCTGTTCCTCAAGTTTAAGGAACTTAAGCTGGGCTTGGAACCATTGGAGGCCCCAAAGGTCCCTTAGCTTCTCCCTAGAAGAGGCCCTCGGGCTTCTCTCTGTGGCCCCAAGGCAGAGGAGAGAATACGGAGAACGAGGCCACCGCCAAGCGGCTTTGGACTCTGTCCGACCTTGTTTCTTTCTTCCCTGTGTTTCCATCTTGGCGACTCAGAGAAGGGGTCCTTGGGTTCACATCACACACTTGTTCCATGTTGCTGCCTATTCTAGTGTCAAAATTTCAGTTTAAATTCATGTTTTTTTTTTTCAGGTACTTCAGCTCTTTATGTGGCTGAAGTGGAGGAAATTTACATTTATTGGGCACCTACTGTGTCAGGTAGAGGTATGCCGGTGCTTCACCAAACCTCATTTCATTTATCCTTAGCCAGCCTGTGAGGTATGTGGTATCGCCCCCTTTTACTCCTGGGGAGGAGGGAAGTTGAGGCTCAGAAAGGTTGAGTATCTCCCCAGCTAGTAAGTGGCAGGGCCAGAATTTCAGCTGGGGCTGTCAGAGGGTCTCAGCTCTGCTTTCTGTGAGTTTTTCCTCTTGTGTTCATGGCTTTTTGCCAGTTTGACCTGTTGGTGTGTTGATGGTATTTGGCTAATTCTCATTACCTTTGACATTGCCAAAGATTAGCTCTTAGCTATGTGCTAAAAATGTTTCTTACTGGATTTTCCTCTTAATTAAAAAAAAAAAAGTAGAACTTTCAAATTGGTATACAGATTTATCTTCCTGTGTCTTCCCGTTGTGAATCCTGTTGTTTCACAGCATAGTTTGGTTCGGGAGTTTTCCCAGCACAGGGTTCCAGAGACAGTTTGCTGTGGCCTTGCCTGGGAGGAACTCCTGGCTGGGGACTCAGGGTAGGGGCCGCAGCCCAGGAAATTCAGGGCAGTGTGAACTGCAAAACAGTTAAGACAGGTTCCCATGTGGTGAGGTGATGCCCAGATCCTTTCAGAGGATGAACTGAGTTTTTGCTCTGTAGATTAGGGAAGCACTTTATTTTGTGCAGTACCTTTATAATCTCATTTTTGTATTAAGCTCTAATTTTGCTTGTAGTTTTGTTGTGGTGTAGTTCTACCTTCCAAGAAAAATTGATAACCAATTAGTACGACACCATGATTAAATAATCCTTCCTTACTCACTGGGTCATATTGCAAGTTTTTATACATAGTTCAGTCTATTTCTGAATTCCGCAGTTGAATTCATTCCTTCTTATTTCTGTTTTTGCTCCAGTGCTGCACTGTGTGACTGGTTCCTTCAATGTCTGGGAGGGAGGGAGATTACCCCTCCCCCATTTTCTGCTTTTAATGAATTTCCTTTGCCCGTGTTGACAGTGAGAGGCAGGCCAGGCTTCCTGAAGGGGAGCGGGAAGCTCATTGCAAAAGCGAAAATAACACCCGAAAGGGAGTGGTTATCAGTGTTATTGCCAGGCTTCAGACCTTCGACTGTTTGCTATTTTATGATAGCAGCTGCTAACAGTGCCTGCGGTGGGGGGCGCCTGCTGAATGCCTTTCTCATGGCACTTTATTTAATTCTCCCAAGGCAATCTAGTGGAGTTGGGATTAGAACCCAGGAAGGACTGAGCCCAGAGTTCCCTTCTTTATGTGGTTTCTATTCCATGGATCAAATTTAAATGCACCACCAGGTTTCTTTAGTTTTTGATGTTTTAAAAGAACAGGAGAAGGTAATGTAACAAACCCCAGGGTTCTCAGTCCACAGGGGACTGTGCTGTCTAGGCTGATGCGCCTCATACCCCAGTCTTAGGCCAGAGAACCATAGACAGGGCCTGTGTGTCACCGGCAGCTCTGACTCTCCTTGCTCAGGTGTTTACTGCAAGTTCATGGCCTTTATTTTTTCCTTTATTGATCATCCGTCTTCACTGAGCCAGCCTTCTGACCTGGGTTTTTATAACCCCAAACTATGCCATTCATCCACTACTATGACTTATTTTGGGGTCAGTCCTGTAGGTCCCAGCTCTGCTGCTAAATAGCAATATGATCCTGGACCCATTTCTTTCTTTCTTTTTTTTTTTTGGTTGCATTGGGTCTTTGTTGCTGCGCGCGGGCTTTCTCTAGTTGCGGCGAGCGGGGGCTACTCTTGTTGTGGTATGCGGGCTTCTCATTGCAGTAGCTTCTCTCGTTGCGGAGCACGGGCTCTAGGGCGCAGGCTCAGTAGTTGTGGCTCGCGGGCTCTAGAGCGCAGGCTCAGTAGCTGTGGCGCACGGGCTTATTTGCTCTGCGGCACGTGGGATCTTCCCGGACCAGGGCTCGAACCCGTGTCCCTTGCATTGGCAGGCGGATTCTTAACCAGTGCACCACCAGGGAAGTCCCATGGACCCATTTCTTGACCTGAGCCTCAGTTTCTTCCATGGTAAAGGGGATGATATGCCCCGCCTTGTAGACCTGAGTAAGGTGACTAAAACATTGTGGGGACCTATGGCTAACTTGAATGTGTTTGGGGTAATCTCACTGCACGTGGCATACACAGTTCATCTTCTTTTCTGTCATGATGAAGGCATCTTGATTTTTGTGCTGTCTCAGAACAAGTTGAACCTTGACTTATGTATGGGTTATGAATTCACATACTTTTGACAGAGGTATCCTGTTTATCATTTTAAAAAACATGGAAAGCAAAACCCCTTCTCTCTGCCCGGCACAGCCCTCACACTCCCAGTGCTGTCTTGAGGATCACAGATGTGACTGGGGGCAGTGATGGTGATGATAAAGATGGTTATTTTATATATTTTTACCCTAGATGTATCCTTTGTTTGAATTATCTTCTTGTTGTTTTATATCATGATAATATATGTTAAAACTCTAGCTTCTGGCCCTGAATTAAAACTTGTGTATGTAGGACTTGTTTCAAGGATTCCTCTTTTAAAAGGGGTGTCAGGACATTTGAACATGCGTCAGAGGAATTGCATCTTTGGTTTTTATATTCACTGTCCTAATTTCCATTTTGGTGTTTTTTCTAGTTTTTCCTTGGACCAAGATGACTGATGGAAACCTTTCCACCACTACAAATGGCGTAGCCTTGATGGGCATTCTGGACGGTCGACCAGGAAACCACGTTCAGAACCTGCAACACTTGAATCTCAAGGCACCCAGATCCCTCTCGTTGCCTGAGTATGGGCCCCAGCTGAAACTTGGTGCTTTAGAAGATCGGCACAGCCTTAAATCGGTGGACTCAGGCATCCCTACCCTAGAGATCGGCAACCCGGAGCCTGTCCCCTGCAGCGTGGTCCATGTGAAGAGGAAGCAGTCCGAGTCGGAGATCATCCCTGAGCGAGCCTGCCAGAGCGCCTGCCCCCTGCCTTCCTGCGCGCCGCCAGCTCCCAGCAGTGCCGAGTGGGAACGGAGTGTGCGGAAGTCCTCCACGTTTCCCAGGACAGGCTATGACTCGGTGAAGCTCTACAGCCCCACCTCCAAAACCCTGAACCGCAGCGACAATGTCTCGGTCTGCAGCGTGTCCAGTCTCGGCACAGAGCTGTCAACCACGCTGTCCATCAGCAATGAGGACATCTTGGACCTCGTGGTCACGAGCAGCTCCAGTGCCATCGTGACCCTGGAGAATGACGATGACCCACAGTTTACTGATGTCACCTTGAGCTCCATCAAGGAAACCCATGACCTACGCCAGCACGACTGTGTTGATGAAACTGAGGAGGGGAGGAAATTGAAAATATTGGGACCATTTAGTAACTTCTTTACAAGGTAATGCCGTCTTTATCTCTCTAGAAGAGCCAGGTTATTCAGTTCAGACCAGTTGCGTTGTTCTTGTCTGCAGTGTGTCCTGTGTTTCCTGCCCACAGAGCAGACGCTGTCGTACAGATAATTATGCCGTTTCCAGTAGCACAGAGTCCTGTGGACTTGTGCACAGGACTGGTGATTCTGCTGTTTGATTCCTCACTGCTGGCTGTCACTCCTGTGTCCCTGTCACTCGCACAGTCTCTTGTCACTTCCTGGCCTCTGACCTGCTGTGGCTGAGGCTGACCTGTGAGTGGCCACTGTTACCAGATCAGCAGCCTTTGTCAGCTTTACCCTCCAAAGGGCCCTTTATGCTGATAACTTGAGTTTCTTGGGCCAAGTGGAGGGTGCTGGCGAGGGTGATATCGGACTTAGTAACTCCAGCCTCTGCTGGCACAACCCAGGGCTGGTGTTTCTGGGTGCCCCTGGATGCGTGCCCTGTGCTCATGCCTGGCTGTGCTCTTTTGTTCGTGTTCTGGCCCTGGGCCTGCTGCTGAGATGTGTGCTGTCACTGCACTGCAGCCACACACGTTCCCACCTGTGTTAGGACCAGGCCATCCACCCCACTCCCTGTGGTGCCCTGTCCCCAGGCACCGAACCGGGATGCTGGCGTCCCTGTGTTTCACCTTAAGCCCTGTGCAGCCCTTCCTACAGCCTCTTTTTTGTGCCCTCGTGTTTCCGTTCAGCAAGTGTTTTGTGTTTGCGTCCTGGGCTCTGCCTTTGACAGGCAACATAGGAGTAATTCGGCACTGACCTTGGGTGGGCTTGCAGGCTGGGGGTGGTGGAAGTGGACCTATCAGTCAGTCACATAGGCAAACGTGAACTCCCAAACTGTGGAGTGCCGCAGGGAAGGGCCGAGGGCCCTGGAGACTGTGTGCAGAAGGGCCGTCTGCTCCCCAGCAGCTCTCTGGAGGGCCTGGGCCCAGGGCCTGGCAGGTAGGAATGCCTCCCTGGTCCACTTGGCTGCCCCTGTCTGTGCCTGTAGCGGAGCCTGTGTTGGACACTTGGCAGTACGGGTGTCCCTTCGAGGTGGTGGACGTGCTGGCTTGAATCAGCCGGGGCTTCTGTGGCTGTGGGCGTGCATGTCCACTTACAGCTGCCTCGGCTCAGTCATCGTCTGACGGTGGGGTCGTCTTGGATGAGCTGAGACCAGTCCTGAGTGAGAAGCTCTTCAATGGGGGCTGTGGCTTTATGGGGCACCTCTTCTCTCTGATGCACCCACAAACAGGTATTGTGCTACTCCTAGGAGAATTCCTGGCCACAGAACTCAGTGACTCCACGGTTGCCTTCAGTGGGAGGAACCCAAGAACCATGCGGGAGACCCACGATCCTCACTGAGGCCATAGCCCTAAAACAGTGCTGCTGCAGATCAGATCTGTGTGGCTGAACTGTTCCCTTTGCTCAGATCAGTGTCTTCAACTTTGCCTGTTGATGAATACCGTCTGGGTGCCTGTTAAATACGGCTCTTCAGGCTTCATCCCAGAACTCCAGGATCAGAATCTCAGGGAAGGGGCTTTGGAGACAGGTTTTTAGAATCATCTGAGGTTCTTGGCAAATTTGGGAAACCTTGCTCGAAAATGGGGGTGGCTGGGAAACAGCATAGAGGAAAGAGCTTAGCTTTGGAATTCAGCAGATCTGCATCCACATTCTAGCTGTGTGACCTTGAACAAGTTACTTCACCTCTCTGAACTTTCTCATCTCTAAAGTAGCGTTAGTAAATAGCCTAGCACAGGATGCCTATTATGTTGTTGATGTATTGATACTGTGTTTGTACTCTTACTTGCATTGTCCCCATTGTCATTTGCTTTCTGTCTCAGCTTCATATCTACAAAATGGGTATGATGAGGCCTACTCCCACGGTGGTCAGGGAGACGAAGTGGGCTGACACGTGTGAACCTTAGTAAGGACTCAGAGTGAACGTTGAAGCATCAGTTGCTTGTTGTGATGGTCGTGACTGCGTCTTGCTTTGTCTGCTTGCCTTTGTCTTACTGTTTGTGTTGGAGCCTCATTTCCTTTGAAAGGAAACACCATCAATTACTGCAGATTGTTTCTTGAAAATCTTTCTCGGCTTTGTGCCACAGAAATCAAATGTCTCTTTGTTTTATTTCTTAATTCTTGTCTCCTTCCCCTTGTTTTGATGACTGTGACATTATTATTGTGAGCCATTATTAAGTACCTTTGGAAAGCAGGTGGATTATTAATGACAAGTGAATCAAGATGTGTGATATCGTGGGCCAAGTGTAGTGAATTTTTTGTCCTAGAGTCTTAAGTGTTAGAGAAGAGTTTCAGTCCATAATTCCTTTGAGGGGAAAAAGGGAGTTCTGTGCAAAAATGTCTGGAACCCACTAAACATTTTACAGGTGAGTTTATAGGCAGGGCCTGGCACACAGCAGGTATTTTGAGGACGGTGGACCGTGTGAGTTCTTGTTGAGGGCAGGGCTGGGGCTGGAGCTGGTCCTTCGCGGTTCCCAGCCCAGGCTTCTGAGTCATCCTATGTCTCCACTCTGTCCCCTCAACCCAGCGACTCCCTTGACCCTCGTGCCCGTCTGTTGTCCTTGTCCTCACCGAGTCCACTTCTAGGTTGTAGAAAGCAGCGTGGGCGGCATTGTGGAAGGCCAGTCTAGGAGAATGGGGCTCAGAGGAAGCGGTGGAGGTGGTCAGGGAACTTGGGGCCTGAGGGAGCAGACCTGTTGGTGAACCTGACTGCTTGATGAGGGTGGCCTGGACGAGTCAGGAGCAGAGGAGTGCCGGGGGGCTGGCTGAGCCCAGCCGCTGCCCAATGGAAGCCCAGGCCCAGCTCCTGTTTGTGCCTTTGCCCCTTCCTTCACATAGACTGTGGTAAGCACCTCTTTTGGAGACTCCACCCTGAGCTTAGAGATAGTCCCTGCCCTTAAGGAGCTCCCTCCGGGGGGGAGATGGACACACACTGCAGGGGTGGGGGGCACGAGTCTTGACATGGGGCTGTGTGTGTGTGTGTGTGTGTGTGTGTGTGTGCGCGCGCGTGCGTGTTGGGGGTACCGAGGTCAGGAGCACCGGTTCAGGAGTTGGGCTGGCTGGGTTCAGTGTTAGCTGTCCTACGTAATAGCTGTGTGACCATGGGCAAGTTACTTCACCTCCCTGAGCCTTAAGTGGGGCATAAAACTACTGTGCAAGGTTAGAGATCAAATAGGTGAAGCATCTAGCGCACTTCCTGGCCCTCCGTAAGTAGTAGCTGTCAGTGGTTCTAACATAAATATTATCATTTCTAAAAAATATGTTTTCTAAAGCTTTCTCTAGTTCTTATCCCCATATTGTGCTTTACTTTGATCAATCCAGGATTGAAAAAGATCAGGATTTCTCCACTTTGGCTCTGTTGACATTTGGGGAGGGGTGAATCTTTGTGGTGGGAACTGTCCTGTGCATTGAAGGCTGTTTAGCAGCATCCCTGGCCTCTACCCGCTAGATGCCAGTAGCATCTTTCCAATTGTGACAACCAAAAATATCCTCAGACAGCGCTGATGTCCCTGGAGGGCTGGGGTGGGGAGATGGGCAAAATCACCCAGCTGTTGAGAACTGCTGAGCTAGCAGGTTGTAAATGTTGGTATTTAATTGCTTCTTTGAAGGAAATTTACTAATGTTATATACATATGCATATTTTTTGTTAAAAGTCTAGTTGATTTATAATATTATATTAGTTTCAGTGATTCAATATTTTAATAGATTTATTCCATTTAAAGTTATTACAGGGACTTCCCTGGTGATCCAGTGGCTAAGACTCCATACTCCTAATGCAGGGGGCCCGGGTTCGATCCCTAGTCAGGGAACTAGATCCCACATGCCGCGACCAAAGATCCGCGTGCCACAGCTAAAGGTCCCGCGTGCCTCAACGAAGATCCCGTGTGCTGTGACTAAGACCCGGCGTAGCCAAAAAAATAAATAAATAAATACTAAAAAAAAAAAAAAAAACCTTAATATAAAATATTGGCTAACTTCCACTAATGTAATATATTTTGAGCAGGATCCTCATCTTATATAGAAGAGAGGGTCTGTGTTCAGGGCTCCTCTGAACCCAGTGTAGTGTAACGGCCTTTATCTAAAAAGCTGGACAGCAAATATGAGAGGAATTCAGTAACACGCTTGTTTTCCACAGGAGATAGGGTTGGGATTTCTGTGAAGCCCAGGGTTTAAGGCTACTCATCTGCTCCGGGCTGGAAGGTGGTAATTAGCTTTGACCACTTACATCTTCTTTTGTGCAGCCCTTTATTAAGCTCTTAGAAGCGATGACCTGAGTATCCTTTGCTGAGAAGCGATGCTTGAACTGGGTGAGAAGGAGCTCGCCAAGCGAAGACGTGGGGCAGAGGGAACAGCTTGTGGACGGCTGGGAGCTGTGGAGCCCCTGGGTGTGTTTAAAGGACTGTAATGAAGCATTTTTCCGGTCCGCTTCCTGACCTGGCTGAGAGGTCCTTGTGGGCACAGTCTGTGTCTGGTTCGCCCTGGCACTGAGTTGTAATTCAAAGATAGAGACAGAGGAGTTGGTGGTTCAGAGCTGGAGCTGCCCAGACCCAGGTTTGAACCTCAGCTCTGCCATTTTTGACCTGTGTGACCTCAAGAAACTTCCTTAATAACCTCTGTGGCCCCCAGGGTGTACTGGGTGACGGGGTTAATTGTACCTCTTGTGAAGAGTTGATGTGGAGGTTAAACGACATCCTACAGGTGAGGCTCTGGGCAGAGCACATACCCAGTATGAGCAGGTTGGATTCCTGGCCCTGCTCTCTGCTTTTGTTGGGTTTCCCATAAGATTTCACTTTTTTAAAAAGGGAGTGTGAAAAAACTTGAAACCACTGGCTTAAGAAAAATAAATCTTTAGATGGGCACTTTGACTCAGTGGGAAAGTGCTCAACTAAAATTTTAGTTCCTGTACTGACCTAGGCATTTGGGATTTGATCATTTGAAAAGCCACATGAGCAGTGCTAAGGAACATATCTGTCCCCTGCTTTCTTTTTAGGGAGGTGAGTTAGCTTACCAACAGGGTGGACGCACTTCAGAGACACGTGACAGCCAGAGCCCTTGGCACAGGGAGTAACAGACAATGTCCAGTGCTTGCCGGGTGCCATTCTCAGCACTTCTGAGGGGTCACCTTGTTTAATCTTCAACTGCCACACGAGGGAGTGCGGTGTGTTAGATTTGATGGGCTGGCTTGTTCATCCTTCTAGGGGCCTTTCCTGCACTGTGGAGCCAGAGAGTTAAAAATGTGTGTTTCCCAGAGATGCTTGCCGCCAGGGTTCCAGGCATGAATTAGGTCCCGTTTGTGAAAGATTTGAGGCCGAAGTCAGGCGGAGACCATGTTTCTTCCCCTTTTGGCTGTTTTCTGCTGTTTAGTGATGTCATAGAGATGTGAGGCTTCCCTGCAGCATCCTCCCTGTGTCCCTTTCCTGAATGTGTAGAGGCAGCTGCGGTGCAGGAGGTGGCTGCGTTCTGCATCCCAGGGTTGAGAGGAATTGTGGTGGCTTCCTGATCCTCCTGCATTCTGGAATTCCATTCCATTCCAGTGGCAGTTCAGGTGTGGCAGCTCCCCTGGTGCGTCAGTTCTGTGTTGTTCGGGGAGCCGTTCCTGGGGGCCCAGTTGAGAGGCACCTACCGCAGCCCTTACAACAGTTTTGAAATCATCTAATTCCTTAAGTTAAATCCCTTTCTGCTTAAAATTCCTAGAGTGGGTTCTGTATGCTGCACTGAAAGCTGATGGATTCAGGTAAGTACCGTAAGAATTCTCATTTATAGGTGAGGAAACTGAGGCAAGAGGTGGTTAAGTAGCTTGCAAGGGATACAAAGATGATACGGGGTTTGGGACTCTGAACTTAGGTTTCTTTTCTGGAAAACAGAAATAAGTTCATGCTTCAGAGGATTGAATGGGGCGGAAATAAATGTACATGGATGAGAAGCACCCAGCACATGGCAGGCATATTAATGTCTACTTTATTTATTTGTTTATTTTTTTTTGCCTGACTGTAGTTTTCTACTGCTTTGACCATTTTAGAATTAGCATCAGTGAATTGAGGTATAACATTGTCACTGTGAATTTTCTGTAAAATGTGCTTGCCAATATTCTTGGTGACTTTGACCTGGCGTTAGTGATATACAGAAAACACCTGCTGTATATCTGAGCTGCTGGGGTGTGTGTATGTGTACACACATGCACCGCTGTGATACCTGGATGGAGCACTGGTTGGTGTTCTCTTGATCTACCTGTTTGCTGGTGTGTGGTCTTGGGTAAGCCATCCACTCAGCCTCTCTGGGGCTTAGTGTCCTTGTCTGCACAATGAGCTGAGGGTGTCCTCCTCTGAGCTGTGAAAATGAAAGGAGGGACCTGATCAAGGTGTTGAGCTCAAGTGCCAGGCAAGAAGGTACAAGATGGGCACACACAGCTGGAGGTGGCTGTGCAGATCCCTGTACTGTGCCGTGTGATGAGGGTTTGAAAAGAGATACGAGCACAGCAGCAAATGCCCTGGGGAGGTCCAGAAAGAAATACAGGGCTGCCACGCCAGCAGGCCTTCGAAAGTGTCTTCTGTGTGCACACGGTTGAGACAGTGTTTCTTTGTCAAAGTCACAGGAGCAGGGAAAAGCTCAGCATTTCTGGGAAAGCACCGTAGCAGGAGGCGCTCAGGATGGAGAGCTGAGGTGGGAGAGGAGATGGAAAGGTGGGCAGGAGCTCATATTCGGCGGGGCCTTTAGGACCCACATTTAGGCTCAAAGCACTCAAAGCACGTTAAGAGCCACACACAGTAAGATGCAGGTCTGCCCAGGAGCGGATGACTGCCTTGACAAGAGAGGGTTGAACCTGGTTAGAGGAGGGGCTCCCCTTGGGGGAGGGAGTAGCTACCGTGTTCTGAGCACACACCAGGCACTTCACTCTCCCTCAGGCGTTTGTTTCACAGCCCTTCGAGTAGGGATTGTGACCTTTCACTTGTCCAACCCCAGAGTTTGTGCTCTTTCTACAGAAGACACCGCCCTGCCCCTTGTCACGTGTGTTTCGTGATCAGAAAGGGGAGGGGGGACTTGGGCAGGGAGGGCAGGAGGAGAGGAGGTGGAGATTCTGCAGGCTGGACAAGCAGAGACTAAGCCGGGTGGGTTGGGGGACAGGGCCGTGGCACTTCCTCAGGGCACGGGAGCTCCTGAGGGGGAGGAGGGCGTTGTGGGCAGGCAGGTGGAGAATGCCTTTTCCTAGGTGTTCCAGAGCATGGCGTGGGGCTGGGGTCAGCTCCGAGGCTTGCTGGCTCGGGGGCGGGGGTGTGGGGGCTGCGGCAGAGCAGGGTCAGTGACAGGTGCCGCCTTGGCCTTGAGCGCCGGAGGAGCAGGAGGGCTTTAGCAGGCAAGGACCCCAGTAGGGTGGTTCTGTTGTCCCCATCGAAAGATCTGTGAGGTGTCTCCGTTATTCCGAGCGTTGCCCTTTCTGTGTGCCTTGTTTTCACAGGCACACGTTTACCCTGGGGCTTCTGACCCTGTTTTGAAACCCGCACCCCAGGATTTTCAGTGCCTCCGATGTGAATTCTTGTACCAGATGGATTTTCGGTAGCCCAGCCCCCTTGATTACGGAATGCCTACACTTCTTTTCCGACCCCTGTCTGCCCAGCTCAGTTCTCAGCAGCTGTTGTTTAGGCACCTGGGAGGTCATCAGTGACCTTGACTAGAGATGTTTCTCTCACTCCAGGTGAGGGTCAATTTGAGGTTGTCCTTTGAGTTTGGAGAGGATGCAGCAGATAGTGGCCCTCTGCCGACATGTGACGGGAGCCGCAGGAGGCCAGCCGTCTGTGCTGGACACTTGGGGGAGGTTGGGTGCCGCCGCAGGCGCCGTTTGGAGAGCCCTTCTGTCAGCGATACAGCTGTGCTCAGAAAGAACAGCTGGGTTTGTTGAGGCTGTGTTGCCTCCCTGTGCTTTGCTAGGCTTTGTTTTCTTTTGGCAGCAAGTTGCAGCCATAGTAATTTATTTATTGAGTGCCTGCAGTGTACCAAGCCTTGAGCTAGGTCCTTAATTATGTTTCTCATCATACATTCTTTCCAGAAATATTTACTGAGCATCCACCATATGCCAAGGCACTGCTCTAGGTGCTTGGGATTGATTTGTGGACCAAACAAAGACCTTTGTCCTTGGAGAGCTTACATTCTAGTGGGGGGAGGCAGGTAATAATCACCATTAATAAATAAGTGAAGCATATATGTTGGCAGTGATGAGTGCTGGGAGGAAAATGAGAGAGTAGAGGTGGTAAGAGGGGGGGCAGGGGGACTGGAGAAGGCAGGTCAGGGTTGCCCGCCGAAGGAGTGCCCATCGGGTGAATGAAGAGGAGAGGTTTAAGCAAAGACTTGAAGCAGGTAAGGAAAGAAGTTCACGGAGCAGATGCCTGGGAGAGGAGCGCCTCAGGCCAGGGAAGGGCACAGGCAGGCCTGGTGCGTTTGAGGAGCAGCGAAGAGGCTCGAGCAGTGACGAGGGGGCTGAGGTCAGTGGGACCAGGTCCCGTGTGGGCCTGGAGGCTGCTGTAGGTGGTGACGGAGGAGTCTGGACTTGCGGAGTTGGGCCTGAGCAGGGATGTGAGTTTGGAGTTGTTGGGTTTGGGACAAGGTGAGGTCACCAAGAGGAACGAGAAGTGAGCCTGAGGCACGGAGCCCTGAGAGGCCTGCGGAGAGGAGGAGCCCCGTGGGAGGTGGGCTGGGGAGGTGGAGGAATGGAGTGCTGTAGCTCAGGGAAGCCAGGTGCAGACGGGGCGGCGTCGGGGGTGGGGTGTGATCAGCTGGGCTGAGGGTGTTTGAGGGTCAGGGGAGATGAGGACAGACAAGTGACTTTAGCGAAAGGACCTTGGCCAGAGCTGTTCTAGTGGAGCTGTGCAGGGCCAAGCATAACTGGAGCAAAGTTAAGGGAATGGGAGGAGGGAAGCTGGAAGTGGCAAGCACACGCAGTTCTTTTGGTGGGTTAGCTGCATCGGGGGCAAAGAAAGAGGGCGATAGCTGGAGGAAGAAGTGGTGTGAGCTTGCTTCTTTTTTAAGATTGGAGAAATCCTTTTGTTTTTGTTACTGTTTTTGTTTACTGTGAAGTAAGATAGTAGAAGTTGAACATATCAGAGAGAGTAGAGGATTCTGGAGCCTTGTCCTTGAGTTGCCTCCGCCGGAGTGGGATCTAGGGCTCAAAGAGAGAAATTGGCTTTGGTCGGGTGGCATCATCTAGATAGACAGGCGGCGGAGCCTAGTGTGTGGGCACAGATGCTGGAGGCCAGATGTGGCCATAGGAGACTGGAAGTCCTCTCTTTTTCAGTGCATAGAGACTACTTTATTGTTTTTTTTTTTTTTTTGCAGTACACGGGCCTCTCACTGTTGTGGCCTCTCCCGTTGCGGAGCACAGGCTCCGGACGCGCAGGCTCAGCGGCCATGGCTCACGGGCCCAGCCGTTCCGCGGCATGTGGGATCTTCCCGGACCGGGGCACGAACCCGTGTCTCCTGCATCGGCAGGTGGACTCTCAACCACTGCGCCACCAGGGAAGCCCTACTTTATTGTTTTTAGTGCTGCTTCATTGTTTTGTGTGTGTGTGTGAATATAGATTTTAATCAACATATTTGCTTTTTAAAAGGTAGACTTTGGGCTTCCCTGGTGGCGCAGTGGTTGAGAGTCCACCTGCCGATGCAGGAGACACGGGTTCGTGCCCTGGTCCGGGAAGATCCCACGTGCCGCGGAACGGCTGGGCCCGTGAGCCATGGCCGCTGAGCCTGCGCGTCCGGAGCCTGTGCTCCGCAACGGGAATGGCCACAACAGTGAGACGCCCGCGTACTGCAAAAAAAAAAAAAAAAAAAAAAAAGGTAGACTTTATTTTTTAGAGCAGTTTTAGGTGCACTGCAACATGAAGCAGAGTTCCCATATACCTCCTCCCCCGGGACCTGTGCAGCACCCCCCCCCCCCCCCCCACTGTCAGCATCCCCACCAGAGTGGTACCTTTGTTGCAGTCAATGAGCCTGAATTGATACTGGGTTGGCGAAAAAGCTCGTTCTGGTTTTTCCATAACATTATACGGAAAAACCCGAATAAACTTTTTGGCCAACCCGATAGATACATCGTTATCACCCAAAGTCCATAGTTTACATGAGGGTTCACTCTTGGTGTTGTACATTCTGTGGGTTTGGACAAGTGTGTCATGACATGTATCCACCATTATAGGATCAGACAGAGTAGTTTCACAGCCCTAAAAGTCCCTTTGCCCCACCTCATCATCCCTCCCTCTCCACTAACCCCGGTGACTGCTTTTTTACTGTCTCCATAGTTTTATCTTTTCCATCATCAGGGTCATACAATACGCAGCCTTTTCAGATTGGCTTCTTTCACTTAGTGATATGCGTTTAAGGTTCCTCCAGGGCTTTCAGTGCCTTGCTGGCTCATCTCATTTTAGTGCCGAGTGACAGTCACTGTCTGGACGGACCACGGTTTATTTATCCCTTCACCTACTGAAGGACATCTTGGTGGCTGTTCCAAGTTTTGGCGATTCCGAATAAAGCTGCTGTAAGCATGTGTTTGCAGGTTTTTTGTGTGGACGTAAGTTTTCAGCTCCTTCGGGTGAATACCAAGGAGCCCAATTGCTGGTAAGAGTATGTTTAGTTTTGTAAGAGACTGCCACACTGCCTTCCAACGTGGCTGCACCATTTTGCGTTCCCACCAGCAGTGAGCGAGAGTTACTGTTGCTCCACGTCCTCGCCAGCATTTGCTGTTGTCAGTGGAATTCTCTTTCTGTTGCATCGTTTTCTTGGTGAAGTAGGAAGCAAGATCCTCAGCTGACAGTGAGGGTGGGGATGGAGGAGCAGGGAAGAGGTGTGAACCCCATCCGGGTGGCTGGGAGAGTAAAGGGCAGGGCAGCGCGACTGCGGGGGCGTCAGGGGTCTGGCCCGTGGCTGGAGACCAGGCAGCTGTGCCTCTTCTCCCATGGGTTCCCTGCACGGGTACGCACGTGGGGCAAGGGCGTAGTTTCGCTGAGTCCAGTGAAGTGAGGGGCAGGCGGGGGAGCCGAGGGTATGTGTAAGACTGTGACCTGGCCTTGAAGCCGAGCCGGGGGTAGGGGGTGTCTGGAGGGTGAGGGTCAGTGAAAGGAGGAAGGCTCAGCAGAGACTCCCATGGGTGGGGAAATTAGAGGGGCCAGTTGGAAAGACGCAAGGCTCGAGGTTGGTGGGGTGTCTTCACCTCGTGAGCAAAGGGGCTTACGGTCACACGGCTAGTTGGCAGTGGGGCTTGGAGGGGCTCAGCCTGCCTCCTCCGCAGCCCCAGTCTGTCTGCTGTGCTCTGGGCCGCCACATTGTTAGAGCTCTGTCTGATGACTCTGGTCAGGGAAGGTTGAAGAAAGGCGGTGAAGTGCCTTCGTCCTGCTCCTCTCGCGTGCTGGGTAGGGAGAGGAAGGCGGCAGCGGTTCTGTCCCAGGGACATTGTCATGATCGGCGCTGCTCTGGTGGGCTGGCCATGGGTATAAGAAGACCCCCCCATTTGTGAACAGCACCCCATCCTTAGGGAGACGTTGGCGTGGGGTGCGGGGTCCTGTGTTTGGGGCCGGGGGAGAACCGTGGGAAATAGCACTGAATGGGCCGTGTGGCTCCCCCTTCCCCGGGGCTCACTGCAGGCCCCACTGCTAAGGAGCTGCATGGGACAGTGGTGCCCTGCTCTGGGGCTTTGTGCCCTGGAGTGGCCGCCCAGGCCAGGATAGCAAGAGGGGAAAGAAATGCCACAAAGAAAGGTCTGCGAGGAACGTGACCATTATTGGGCTGGACGCGAGGTGTCCCTTCGTCTTCTTCAGTCCTTGGTCTGCAGGGGACTCCACCCTCACTCCAGCTGGCCGCCCGTGCCTTTGTGTTGATGTTCCTCTGGCCCCCCCAGTCCAGGCCCAGGCCTGCTCACTCAGGGACACCTTCTCCATGGTCCTCTGAGGATCTGCACCCTGAAGCATGCCTGTAGATGCTTAGCCACTGTCAGCAGGGGCCGGTCCAGCCTCCACGTGGGGACCAGCCTCACGGGCCTTCTGTGTGCCCCGAGGAGCCTGTGTTCACACAAGAGGGGGGCTCACGGAAGATACTGGGGGCCGGGGAGCTTGTGTGCGTCACCGCAGCTGCCCGGTGCTGGGGCTTCGGCTGCCCTCCGCCTGGTAGGCCCCATCTCCTGGCCGTTCCAGGTCCGTGGGTGCTCCCCTTCGCCCCGCAATAGCACTTCCCAGAATGTCTGTCGGGGCTGGAGCCCACTCGAGGGCAGCATGGGGACTGCACAAGTAAAGGCCTGGACGTGCAGTGACACAGCAGCGGCTACCCTTTCCCGGGGGGGCGTGGGCTCAGCTGGAGTGACGTGTGGGAAAGGGCAGTGGGAACCTGATTGAAGCCCTCCCAGACGTCAGGTGGTGGCCTCTTCCTCAGAGCTCTGCCGCCTACCCGCTCCGCACCTGTGGCAAGTCGCTTTGCAGGTGCTGCGTTCCCATGTGTGAAATGCAGAGTTGGGCCAGGCGGTTGATCCAGCGGGAGGAGCCATCTTGAATCAGCGTCTCACCTGCGTGCAGCCCCTGCTTTCCTCCCACAGGCTTGTCGACCCCTCCTGGAGTAGGTTCCCTTTCTTCCCCCCACTGCTGCGCACACTTTAAACGAGAAGGATCTACCGAAGGTTCCCGGGGAAGAGTGGAGGGCTCCCAGCTCGTGCTGTTGCTATGGCAGCTGCCATTGTGCAGTGTCATCCGATGGGTTCCCCCCGTCCCCCGGCCTGGGTGCCCCTAGGGACTACATCTCACTCATCCCATGCTGGCATCTACTTAGAACTCAGTAGATGCTTGTCTGATAGTTGAATTCAGATGTCGTTCATTTCCTCAGTGAATAGCCACCCAGGACCTGGTGCTGGGGATGCAGCAGCTGACAAGCCCCTCCCCCAGTAAAAGTACCGAGCGGCACTTACAGTCTACTCTGGCCACAGGGTTGCAGGAGATGCTCCATGTCAGACTTTAACTGCTGGGGAGAGATCAAAACCACCGTATTGGGAGAGGGATGAGGGATGGTGGAGGGTCGGGCTGCGGGAGGTTCCATTTTAAATAGGGAGGTCAGGGAGGGCATCACTGAGCAGGTGACATCTGAGCAGAGATCCGAGTGAGGTGAACAAGAGTGTTCTGGTTGAAGGACACGGCAGGTACAGAGGTGCTGAGGTTGGTGGGGACTTGCCTTGTTTCTCTGATGTGTGTGTCTTATGGGCTCCACTGACCCATACCCATCTCCCTGAGAAGCAAACCAGTGGGCTCCATGTCCGTGGTTCCCCGGCAGCTTGTGCATGCTTTAGCAGAGGCACCCTGCTTCGTTGTTTGGGTCCTTACGTTGGGACACAGTTGGTGCTTATGCTGGAGTCCAGACCTGAGCTGTCCAGCGTGTTAGCCACTGGCCACACGTAGCTATTTAAATTTAAATGGAAACTTTGGTTCCTCAGTAACACTGGCCACATTCCAGTGCTCAGTAGCCACACGTGGCCAGGGTCTGTCACATGAGACAGCTCAGGTTTATACATTCCCATCATTGTGGGATGTTCTGTTGTCCAGCGCTGGTCTAGATAGTCCAGATGACAATCTGTGACTTGATTTTTCACCTTTGTTTTCATGTGTAAAAGCAGCACATGGTGGTTGTGAAACAAGCGAATCAGTAATGAAGTATATGAAGCCAAGTGAAGCCTGTAGAAAGGACCATCCACGGGACCCCTAGAGAGAGGGAGGAAACAGGGTGGCCTGCTTCTTCCTCTGGAACGGAGGGGTGGGGGGCGAGAGCTGCTTGCAGGGTGTTGAGGATCTGCTCTGAGGCCCTGTTGGACACTGCCTGTGCGCTCTAGTGCAGGTTTCAATATCCCCAGATACTTGAGAGTGGACAGGGGGAGGACTTCCCTGCTGGTCCAGTGGTAAAGAATCCGCCTTCCAGTGCAGGGGATGTGGGTTCGATCCCTGGTCGGGGAACTAAGGTGCCACATGCCGCGGGGCAGTTAAGCCCGCATGCCGCTAACTACAGAGCCCATGTGCTCTGGAGCCCGTGTGCCACAACTAGAGAGGGGCCTGTGCGCCGCAACAAAAGATCCTGTGTGCTGCAACTAAGACCTGATGTGGCCAAAAAAATAAAGAAAATAAGTAAATAAAATAAATAAGTATTAAAAAAAAAAAAACAAGAGTAGATGGGGAGGAGCCTGCCCCCTCAGAGGTGTGTCCTGAAGGTGTCTGTTGTGCCTCCAGTGAACTCAGTGGGGATTCAGAGCGTGCAGTTGTAGAGCCAAAGATGTGAATATCCGTTCTGCCCTTCTGGCTGGGTGGCGGGCAGGTTGCTTCATTTTCCTGAACCTTGGTTCCCTTATCTCTGAAGTGGCGATAAGGAGGCAACGCATATAATAAAGCGCTTGGCACGGTGGCCGGTGCTGCGCCCTCTCTAGAGTTTATTAGGGGTCTCTTCCCTGCTTCTTGGTTGAGTGAATGAATGAACGCTAGTAAGTAAGTGCCACCGTGCCCAGGAGATGAGCATCAGGAAAGGGAAAACAGAGACAATGGATGCAGTCAGCCCTGAAGGCTGAACACAATGGATTTCTTTCACGTTACTGACGACTTGATTAAAATCAGGCCACTGGTTGGTTTTGTGTGGTCTAGCCAGTTCTCTGTTAGGTGTGGAACTTAAGGGAACAGGAAGATATTCTGGGAGATCCCAGCTGGGTTTGATGATCTGTTTCCTTCACGTTTGTGGGTCAGGAAACTTGTCCGTATCTGAGGAAAGAAACCTTTTAAGTTCAGCCACTTATTGTTGGGTGCTGACATTGAAATGCCAGTTGGCCCCAGCAGGGGAGGGCAGGGACTTTTCGCTGCAGAGTGCCGGAATCGGTAAATTCAGGAGCGGCCTGAACAGAACCAAGAGAGAATGTCTTCCGCCTGCACATATGTGTCCTATTCAGTAGCCAGACCATGTATGTTTCTGGTAAACCTCACAGGCTACACTGATTTCTCTGCTGCGTTTCTGCCCTGGCTTCTGGAAGGTGTTCATGTCCTTAGAAATTTCACAGCCATAAGCAAGGTAGTTTTGGGGAGTGGGGGTGAGGAGAATGTATTTGTTCTTTGCAAGAATAATCGGGCTTCCTGAGTTTATGCAACACCCTCAGTGTGCTGGCGGTATCGGGAAATCATACACTGCGTCTTTGTGGAAGTTTGACGTTATGGTCAGCCTGGGAGGGGTGATTCACTGTGAAATGCAGGACACTTTTGGGGGGGGTATAGGAGTTTGTGGGATTGTGAGAAATCCACAGGCAAACGCATTCCTGCAAAGCAGTCTTTCAGCCATCAGCTACTTTCTACTCATAAATTAACTTCCCTTTGCCCAGGTGGGTGTAAAATCTGTTCTACTTAAAAAATGTTAGTGGAATGATACAACAATTAAAACTGCCTTATTCTGTTTTCTACCTCCAGTAGTGCCTATTCTAAAATGATTACACATTTGTCTGTAGAACACTGGGTACTTGGTACAGCTAACATTAAACTCATCAGAGCCTTCTGCGTTTTTCGTGGTACACGTCCTACTGGATTGCCACATCCAATCAGCTAGTTCCTGTTTATGTGAGGGGAACTGGGTGTGTAACCGAGAGTTGTTTCAATTCCAGTTTTGCTGATTCTTTGTTGTGAATAGTTGTGGTTTGTCTCAGGATTCCTGTAAGGCTCTGTACATGGAAACAATGATGAGTCAGGCAGACTTGCCTAATAGCCGTTTTGGGCCCCACAAGCATCCAGTTTTCCTGTTAATTCCCCTTTGCTTCCAGCCAGAGGCTTTTTAGAATCCAGGCTCTGTGTACGGTGTTACAGGGAGTAGCAAATATTTGTAGGGGTTTGGAATTAAGTCCTGATTTCCTTTAGGTTTCAGATTTGGGTGGTTAAACACATTTCCCACCAGGCGGGGAGGCCCAGGGTTAAAGGTCAGGAGGGCATGGGCTCTGCCTCCCGGTCCACATCCTGCAGAGGTGTGTTGACTGAAAAAAGATGCGCAACCTAAAAGTTGAGAATTATGTTTCACTTGGTGGCTTTACTGAGGACTATAGCCCAGGAAGGCAGCCTCTCAGATAGCTCTGAGGGACTGTTGCAAAGAGATAAGCAAGGAGCCAGGATATATAGGAGTTTTTTGCTGGGGAAAAAAGGAAAACTTGCAGTCAGGTACAAAAGATTATTGCTAAATCACCAAAAATAACCCCAGATATCTCAAGTTAATGATTTTAGAGCTTTTCTGTGTATGGGAAGATACAAGTGTCTGTGCTGATTGAAATTATTCCTTAGATATGCATCTTAACTATCTAGGGCCAGTATCCTGTTTTTCTCCATCCTGAATCCCCTCAGGGTGCACCAGAGGGTTGGCCGTAGTGGCTTGATGGCTTGATGGCTTGATGGTGGGCAATGTTCCTTGTTTACTGGAATGGCAGGCAGCATTTTTTTGTCCACAGGTGGAAGGGAGCCCAGTATGAGGAGGAAGAAGAGGGCAGGAGGCCAGTTACATGAGGAAAAATATTTCCTGATGCACCCTCACACTAGCACCCGACTGTTCATTTACTTTAAGTCTTTATCCTGGAATGAACAGGTTTCATTCTTTTTAGAAGTTCCCTTGACAGCAGTTGTTTTTAAAGCAGAAGAAATTGAGTGGTGGTCAAAGTTGGTGAGGAGAACACACGAATATGTATTGATATTTACTTAGATGAGTGCTAGCTGCTGTAACAAACTTGAAATATAATGGCTCAGACACAGTGGAAGTTTATTTCCACACTCTGCCACGTTCTTTCCATCTGTGGCTCTGTCGATTGCAACCTGAGGACTCTGGGCTCCTTTGCATCAAGCCAAAGAGGGGAAAGAGCCTGAAGGCGCTGGGCGTGGGAGGTTTTCTGGGCTAGGCACACTTGATGTGGTACACATCACTCCACTCACAGTTTAATGTCTGGGACTCTGTCCCGTGGCCACACCTACCTGTAAAGGAGGTTGGGAAATGGGACCAGTTCCTGGGATAATGAGAAAATGGGTTTGGTGAAGAGCTAGGAGCCTCGCTGGCCATTTTTCGGGATGATTTTTCTTGATTCCCCTTCTTCATGAGAATTAGATGCCTGGAGTCCATGAGTTGAATGCTGTGTCATTCTCTTGCTTACATGGTAGTTCTTACACCTGCAACATAAACTCCAAACTACTTGACTGTAAGGGGCATTCTGGATCCAGCCGCTGCCCACCTCTCAGGCCTCCAGCTCCGTCCTGTGCTACAGCCACAGACCCAACAAAGTGTTACTCAGCGTTCTCTGGGCGCTTCCCTGGCGGTCCAGTGGGTAAGACTCCGCGCTCCCAACGCAGGGGGCGCGGGTTCGAGCCCTGCTCAGGGAACCAAGATCCCGCATGCCGTGGAGCGCAGCCAAAGAAAAAAAAAGGGAGTTCTCTGAACCAACCGTGTCTTATCCCTGCACCTTTGCCCTCTCTGCTCCCTCTGCCTGGCAAACTCCTGTTGTCCTTTAGGATTCCGCTTAAGTGACACCCCCTCTGGGAAGGCTTCTCTGATCACCCTACCCCCTTCCAGAGCCCTCAGATGGCACCCACACCCTCTGCAGCCCCCCCTTTTGCGACAGCAACCATAGCCTCTTCACAAGCTTCTTGAAGGCAGGGGCTGCGTCTTATTCATTCTCTTTTCCTAGCCAGGGCAGGCACTTAGTAGATGTTCAGTAAATAACCTTAGGGGATGGAGGGGTAGACTGTAAGTCTAAAAAAGTAATAAAGAGATCTGGCATACTTAACTTTTAAAATCTAAATACTTTCCTTTTTGGCTATATTACTGTTCTAGAATTTGGGAGAAGACCCTCCCCCCCAACAGTTTGGTCTCCCTTGTCAGGTCACCCATCAAAGTAGGTTTCAGACTGCATGTGTGGCATCCACACCTGGGGTGTCTGCAAAACTGGCATGTTCTTCTCAGAGGTTTTTGTTTTTTGTTTTTGACGATAAACCTTTTTTTACCTATGTCTTCTTAAAGCTTCTTTTTGTTTAAAAATATGTAGGAAAATTTGGGGCTTTTTATGTTCATCATTCTGTTTTTGTCCTTTCCACTTTTACACCTACTACTAATTTTCTTTTTCACTGTTATCTCCTTACAGACTTTCTATGAATTTTAAACATAAAAATGGGTTTTGCTTCTACAGCTTGGCATCCTGCTTTTTTACTTATAGAAAACATTTTCTCACATGATTAAAAATTAATTGTTCATACAGTTATTACTATTTTTGTGGCATTCCATCCAGTGAATCATTTACTTATCCAACAATAAGGAAATAGTTTTTGTTCCTGCTTTTTGATGATAAAATTACCTGTGTGCACCTCAGTGTGCATTGTGTGCATTTCAGATGATTCCCTGGGACAGACTCCCAGAGTGCTTCTTGCTTCCTGACCACAGTCCTGACCCCGGTCAGCTCTGATCTGCCCTCTCGTGAGGTGATGACGGCAAACCTCCGGGAGCCCTCTGTCCTTGGTGCAAGTTTACTGGCAGTGAAAGTCCAGCCTCTGTTTTATGAATGAGGAAACTCAGTGAGAGCTGATGGACTGTTAGAATTGCTTGTAGCTCTGGCCTCAGGTTACTGTAAATTGAAGTTTAGGAGGATTTGTCCTTCCAGGTCCTACGGGCTACAGAATGCAGAGATGCCTTTGGTGTCCTCCTCTGCTTCGCCTGGGCCCTTGCTCTGGCTCATGGGACTGAATGCTCTGAGCCCAGCATTGCTGGTTCACACTGCCCTGCCTTTACCTGAGATTCTCTCTTTCCCTCTGCTCTGTGTTCCCTTGGCCGATTTCTGCACAGCTTTACAGCCCGGCACAGCTGATACTTCTTCTGTGAAGCCTTCCCAGTGTGGCCAGGGCAGGGGCAGCCTCCTCCTGGCACGCTGCTCTCTGTTCCTGCAGCCTCGCTTAGTCTAGTTTTGTTCTGTGTCTTGCTCTTACTGTGAGCCTCTCAGGGACAGGGCCTGGGTCTTTGTCATCCCTGATGCCCAACTGATGTCCAGTCAATGTTCTTGACTGGCCCTGGAACATTAGAACATGGCTTGGTTCTGTTCACTTGCACAGTATGGACTCTCGTCCCTGGAGCCACATGTAAGAGACTGGTTTGTTTAATGCCCACGGGCAGGGCCTGCTTTGTGTACGCTCTGGGCTAAGCGTTTCCCACCTGAGAAGAGATAGGGATCTGCTGGGTTCCAGCAAATCCGGGGGACATGGCCTGGATATGCTGCAGTGGACGGAGAGGGCACACCAGGTGAGCTCCAGAGCTACCTGACCAGGTAGCCTGGTCAGTGGAAACAGAGGAGACTGGAAGATACTAGAAAAGTTTACATTGTAAGGCAGGTGTTCACAGTTTGGTTTTACTTTAGTGAGTAGAACTGTTGGAATCGTTTAAAGCAAAATCTAAAAGTAATTCACTCTTCATGGAAACTGCTGGAAAGGAGTTAATCTTAAATTTGTATGTGTAGATTAAAGCATCAGTTAAAGAAACGAGATAGAATGGGAAGGGAACATTTATTAGCTAAGGAGCAAAGTTCTCAGCCCTTGCAGCACAATAGAATTGTTCGGGAAACTTAACAAACAAACAAACAAAAAGTGTCCAGGCCCTGCCCTCAGAGATCAGTTTTAATTGGTTTGGGGTGAGAGCTGGGCATTAGGATTTTTGCAAAAGCTCCCCAGGTGACTCTAGTTTGCAGCCAGGATTGAGAACCACCAGGGGAAAATACTGGGGACTTAAGTCCAAATCCAAGCCTTTTGGTTTACTGCATGACCTTAGGCAAGGTTATGTCTCTGAATTTCCTCGTCTTGAAAATCACACGTAAGCCCATCGGGGATGGGGACCTGTGTCTCTGGTTGTCATCGATTGTATTCCCTGAACTTGTCACAGCCTCGGACATGATCAGTGCTCAATGTGTACTTGTCGAATGAAAAGAATAACATGTATGACGCGGGTCAGGATGAAATGAGATGAGATGCTTGGCCCTGTATAATGAATGAATGCTTTTAGTGTTACTGATAAGCACACTTAACAGTCACAAACCAGGTAACTGAGTGGTGGTGCCTCTGCTCCACTGAGAAAACTGAGGGGTTCATTTCTTACCCAAAGTCAGGCAGCTTGTTGTGAAGCTGGGATCTGAGGCCACATCTGCTTGACGCTGAATCCTGTGTTTGCTCTTTCCGCCTCAGGGCAGATCTTATTCCTTATGTTCCCTAAATTTGAAAGAACATGGCCATTTCATCCCTTCTCTCAACTTGTCGCTGCGGTCCCCAGACCACTCATGACTTGTGATGCTTACAGACTGTTACTGACTAGCAACTCTGCTTTTCCTCTTTTCTTTAGTATTACGTCGGAGATTAAGAATAAACTTGTATTTTTTTCCTTAGCAACGTTCTGTACTACGTTACATAGGCATTTTCACCCTGTCTTCTCTTTCTCTCCTTGTAAAAACCTAAGCTGGTGTTAGAGAAGGCATCTCTATTTAATTTTTATTTCCTGTATTTAGATGTTGGGAGTGTTTGAAGGAGATTTCAAGGAGGTCGTGACGCAGGAGAACGCTGGGTTTTGTTTTGCACTCCACTCTGGCTTATCAGTGAGAGGCGCACAGGCAGGAGTGCGTTTCAGGGTTAGTTAATGAACTACCTGTTAATGCAGCAAATCCAGCAGGTTTTCTTTTTTTTAATTAATTAATTTATTTATGGCTGTGTTGGGTCTTCGTTTCTGTGTGAGGGCTTTCTCTAGTTGCGGCAAGTGGAGGCCATTCTTCATCGCGGTGCGCGGGCCTCTCACTATCGCAGCCTCTCGTTGCGGAGCACAAGCTCCAGACGTGCAGGCTCAGTAGTTGTGGCTCACAGGCCCAGTTGCTCCGCGGCATGTGGGATCTTCCCGGACCAGGGCTCGAACCCATGTCCCCTGCACTGGCAGGCAGATTCTCAACCACTGCGCCACCAGGGAAGCCCAGTCCAGCAGGTTTTATGCCCGGCCTTGGAAGTACAAAGACCAAGAAGGACCCCTCCCCATGTAGTGGGAGGTGATGCATAAATAACTAACATACAGTCCCCAGCTCTCTGTCAGACATCAATGTAAAATCAATGTAAAAGTGCTCTCGGGGGCACAGAGGAGGGACTCGGGAGGAGGGAGGCCCATCAGCCCAGAAGGCTCCAGAAGAGAGTGACTGGAGCTGTTAGTGTTTGTTGAACATGGACAATGTGAGCCCTCTCTTGTGTGCGCCCTGGAGAGTATCCCCAGTGCCCCCAGTCACACCCCTTCCTGGTCAGCACCTCACTCCCCAGGGGCACCCATTGTTTTGACTTCCATCTCCCTGGATGAGTTTTGCTTTTTTTGGATGTTAGGTAAATGGAGTCATACAGTATATACTTTTTTTTTAAACATCTTTATTGGAGTATAATTGCTTTACAATGGTATGTTAGTTTCTGCTTTATAACAAAGTGAATCAGCTATACATATACGTATGTCCCCATATCTCCTCCCTCTTGCTCCTCCCTCCCACCCTCCCTATCCCACCCCTCTAGGTGCTCACAAAGCACCGAGCTAATCTCCCTGTGCTATGCAGCTGCTTCCCACTGGCTAGCTATTTTACATTTGGTAGTGTATATATGTCCATGCCACTCTCTCACTTCATCCCACCTAACCCTTCCCCCTCCCCATGTCCTCAAGTCTATTCTGTACGTCTGTGTCTTTATCCCTGTCCTGCCCCTAGGTTGTTTAGAACCATGTATTTTTTTTTTTTTAGATTCCATATATATATGTTAGCATACGGTATTTATTTTTCTCTTTCTGACTTATTTCACTCTGTATGACAATCTCTAGGTCCCAGCATATACTTTTGCATCTGCCTTTCTTTGCTCAACTTTGTCTGAGGTTCACCCAGGTGGTCATTGTGTGGCAGCAGTATTTGTTTTCTTTCATTCTGTATAGTTTTCAGTTGAACAAATATATCTCTTTATGTTCTCCTATGGATGGATGTTTGGTTTGTTCCGCTTTTGACCACTGGGGAGAATGCTAATCATAATGTCTTTTGGTGCACATATACCTCAGGTGGAATTGCTGGGTCTGCTTTAGTGGACACTGCTAAGTGGTTTTCCAGTGTGGTCGTACCAGTATATACTTGGACTAGCAATTTTCAATTTTCTGTTTTTTTTGTTTTTTGTTTTGCCATTCTGGTAATAGGGTAAGGGTATTTGGTTTTAATTTACATTGCTCTGATGACTAATGATTTGATGCACTTTTTTATATCATATTGACCATTTGGCAACTTCCTTTGTGACCTGCCTATCTGGGGTTGTCTTACTGATTTGTAGGTATACTTTTTGTATTCAGGAGGAGAGTCCTTTGTGAGACATACGTATTGCAGTATCTTCTCCTGCACTATGGCGTATGTTTTTATTCTCTTAATGTTTTTAACTTTTGTTTTCTTAACTAACAAAAGTTCTTAATGGTAATGAATTCTGCTTTATAGAATTTTTATTTTTATGGTTAGTGCCTTTTGTGTTGTTTAAGAAATTCTGTGTTATCTTCTAGAAGCTTTGTTTTGCCATTACAAACTAGATCCATGATCTGTCGGAATTAATTTTCTGTTATAGTGTGAGGTAGTGAGTGGTTGATGTTTATTTATTGTAAAGATTATCCATCCCACTGAGCCTTTGAAATAAATCAGGTGACTGTATATGTTCCATCATCTATTTGTCCGCTCACTAATATTCTTTTAATTACTATGACTGTATAATAAGGCTTATTATCTATAGTGTAAGCCCTCCTACGTTGTTCTTCTTTAACATTGTTTTGGTTATTCTAGGTCCTTGTCATTTCCATATAAATGTTAAAATCAATTTGGCAATTAACCACAAAAATTCTGCTGTGATTTTGTTTGGGATACATTGAATCTGTTGGTCATTTTTTACTATATGAAGACATCTGATCTCTGAATATGGTATGTCCTTCCACTTATTTAGGTTTTTAAAAATTTCTCCACAGTACTTTATAGTTTTTTTTATGTAAAGGTCCTGTGTTTCTTTCATTAAATTTATTCCAGGATATTTGTTATTTTTTGATGGTTTTTAAAATGTCATTTTATAAACGTTAGTTGGAAGTGGAGTTAATTTTTGTGTGTAGACCTTGAATCCCATGATCTTGCTAAATTCAGTTGTTCTGATAGTTCATCTGTGGATTCTTTCGGGTTTTCTCTGTAGAAAATCATGCTGTCTGTGGATGAGTTTTGTTTCTTTCCAATTCTTATACATTTTATTTAGTTTTCTTGCCTTATTGCATGACTAGGAACTCCCATACAGTGCTAAATTGAAGTGGTGCTGGCAGAAAGCCTTGTGTGGTGCTGGTCTCTGGGAAAGCTTTCACCATTTCCTCATTAAGTGTGATTTTTGTGGTAAGATACCTTTTATCAGATATCTTACTTTATAATAAATATTTTTACCAGATTAAGGAAGTTCCCTTTTATTCCTAGTTTTATGATTTAAAAAAATCATGAATATATTGCATTTATCAAATGCTTTTTTCCTGCATCTATTGATGGTTATATGTGTTTTCTCCTTTATTTTGTTTATGTGGTGAATAACATATTTTTCTAATGTTAAGTAAGCTAACTTTGCATTCTTAGAATAATCCCAACTTGTTCTTGATAGATCATCCTTTATATCTGTTATTGGATTTGATATGCTAATATTTTGTGTTTTAAAAAGTTTTTTCTGTATTCATAAGAGTGTAGCCTGTAATTTGCCTTTCTTATAATGTCCTTGACAAGTTTTGGTATCAAGATTATGCTGACCTTATAAAATGGGTTGAGGAATGTTCTTCCTTCTGTTTTCTCAAAGAGTTTCTGTAAGATTTTTCTCTGGTGGTTAAACGAACTGACCAGTGTGTTAAAACTCATAGACCTGTACACCAAAAAGTCAGTTTTATTGTATATGAATTTTAAAAAATAATAAAAAGCTTTCATGGGAATTTTTTAAAGTGTACACACACACGTGCGTGCACACACACACGTGCGCGTGTGTGCGTGCACACATACACACACTCCATGTCAAATGATCCTTGAAGGAGCATCAGAAAGTCCTGGTTTTTTTCTTGGTGAATAATACCTATAAATGTATCCATTGAGTGACCTAATAAATTTGCTTTGGGGAGGGGGTGTGTGGGGATTAAAAGGTTTGTTCTCTGGAAGAGTTTGTGTGTTTCTTCCTTAAATGTTTGGAAGAATTCACCAGCGAGACCATCTGGACCTGAGTTTTCTCTGTGAGTTTTAAAATTATGGATATTTTTGGAAATTTTTTGCTGAGGTATAATTATAAAACATGAATACCACAGGTTGAGGAAAAATTTGGAAGGATGTAGGCACATGAAGCTGTAGGTTTTTCTGTAGTGTAGGAGAAAACAAAGCATCCTGAGAAGACCGAAGATGAACCCGAAGAAAGGGGGCTGTGTGTTGGGGGTGGATGACAATCTGTTGTTGTGGTCACTTTGTGAATGATTACTCTGCGCTCACCCTGAGCTGCTGATGTGCCAGACCAAAAAAGGTCAGTTTGACTCCTTGGGCAGTGAGGAATTTGACCAGAAGTTTTAAGTAGGATAGCAGGAATTTTAAGCGTATAAACATAGTCCAGAACAGTGCTTCTCAAACTTGAGCAGCATCAGAGCCACCTGGAGGGCTCGTTACACAGAGGTTGCTGGGCTCTACCCCAGAGTTTCTGATTCAGTAGGTCGGGATGGGGCTCAAGAATTTGTATTTCTAGCCAGCTCCCAGATAGTGCTGCCTCTGGTCCAGACACCCCACTCTGGGGTCCCCCGCATTGTTAGAGTATGTTCGTTAGTGTCAGCTACACTGGGGCAGGACTTTTGTTGGTTTTGTTCACTGGTCTCAGGGCCTGGCACAGACTAGGTGCTCAGTACCACTCTTGTGCCCTATTATCTCCCATATTTGATTGTCTTTTCTTTTTAGTTGCAAACATTTGATTTTTTAAAAAAACAGTACAGATACTTGTAATGTAAAAGTAAAATTTCCCTCTTTGGTCCTCACCACCTCCTCTTGCCAGAGATGTCCATCTAATGACTGTCTCCAGTCAGACTTTTTTTGTGTAGTTTCAAACGTTGCAGACATGCCGACAGATTTTTTTTTTTTTTTTAAAGGGACGGTGGAGCCAATTATTAGAAAGAGGACCCTGGCCAGGCGCCTGGAGGATTGTATTACCATGGGCTAATTGTTGACACATGATTGAACGATGTTGCCCCAAGGGCCAGCCAACCTGTAGTATCTTCTTGTGGATTTAGAATAGATCAGTTCCATAGACCTTGGAGTTGTTAGTTAGATCTTGTCCTTTAAAATTTTTGAACCCTACTTGAAGTCATGGAGGGAGAATCCCCTAGTGATGGTTCTAATGCAGGTATTTGGACAGAGATTTATGTGACCGTGTTTGTGACTCACCTAAATACCTGGTTGCTTCTTCACAAAGTGCAGGGTCTGGCCCAAAGGAGTAGCTCAAAGTGGTTCCAGATACATTTTGCCTTGCTTCTCGGTCAGCAGTGCCCGTGGGTTTGGTGGTCGTTCGCCTATCCTGGCGTGGTGTGGCTCTGGGTCTCGGCAGGGTGCTGAGATGCGAGAGCAGAGCTTTGCTGAGGCCCAGGAACGCGGTCACTCAGCTTTGCTTCCCAGACTGCCCGCACCCTCCCTCCCTGTGATTAGTTAGGAGTCAGAGCCCTGCCTACCCGCACTGCCTGCCTTTCCAGCTGGTCCGCTCCGCCCTGCATGCCTCAGCCTTCCAGACGGTGTGGAGCAGGTCTCGGAAGGGCGCCCATGGTGCTTCCTGGGACTGTGGCTCCAGCTGGGCAGGAATGTTTCCAGGGGAGGGTCAGCGCCTCTGTGGCTGGCCTTGCAGACCCGTGTGCTTACCGTAGAAGTGATGGCCTGCTCCCCGGCGCTCCTGTTAATGGACAGGTTTGTGGTTGCGGTCTTGCCTTTCTTGCTTTTGTAATTGGAGACTTAACTGGAGAAAGGTTTCTACCACGTTATGGAGGATTTAACATGATTTAGCCCGCCCACCCCACCATGGGGCAGAGTTGTTTCCTTGGATATTCCTCAGTTTAAAATGGGTCTGATCCAGCAAGGGTCTGCTGTGTGTGTGCCTGAGTTCTCGGTCCTGTGTTTACATCCATGCTCACTGCCCGCGCCCCCCTCCCTTGCGTGTTGTCACTGTTTTTAGGGGGTTAAATGTTAGCGTCAGATGCTACTTGGGTAACATTTTCTGAAAGAGGAGAGACTCCGGGTACTTTTAGTTGTGTGTGGAACTAGGAATTTTTGGCACAGTGATTTTGATCTCAGTAATAACGCCTCCGTGTCTTTCTTACTCACTTCCTATTTCCCACAGGGGAGGGAGAATTTTATCACACAGGAGGTTTGCTTTGCAGAATGCTGTTTTATCTTTGGTGTTTCTGTGGCAGTTGAAGTGGGCTAGCCTCTTCCCCTTGCGTTTTCAGAGCGGAGTCAGAGGCGCAGCGTAAGTATATGTGGCAGTGGAGCATGTCAGTTTTTGAGGGGTGGACATCTGGAAAGAATACCTGTGAGGTGGAGCTTTAGTGCAATCAGTGGAGATTTTTCCCTTCTCTACCTCAGATGAGCGTCACGATTGATATGTCCCTTGAGCAGCAAATTGCTTAACCTCATCAAGCCTGTGTCCTGTCTGTGTGGTAGTAACTCTAATACCTTTCTGGTGGGGTTGTTTCACACATAAGATACACTGGAAGTGCCTGGTGCAGGACCAGTGCCTGACAGGTGATCTGTGATGCAGGAAGTGGTGGAGAAGATACCCATCTGGGCCAGGGAGTTCTCGGGGCAGCTGAATGCTACGCGTTTCTGCTTGTTTCTGATTGCTTTGGAAGCAGGATTTGCTGACAGTTTGTTAATGAGACAGGAGGGAGAGGGCAAGAGGCCCCAAGTAATTACTGAATTACAAACGGGAGTTCAAGCGTACATTGTCTTGAAGGAGGAGGACTTTAGAGGTTTATTTCTTAAGACTCTGAGAAGTTTTGAGAAACCCCTGAGGAGCGCCGCTGGCTTGTGGAACCTGCTCCACCAGGTCAGGGAGGATTGCGTCCTTCCATCCCAGCTGTCCTCCGTCTTCTGGGACAGCCCTGACTCCACACCTGTCAGGGAGCAGCCTCGCTCTGCGCCGTTTAGCTGTGTCTTTCTGGGCAGGACTCCTCAACCTCTCCGAATCCTAGCTTCTCCTATTTTAAATGGGCGGGGATAATTCTCATGTAATCTTTATGAAAATTCCCTGAAAAAAGCATACATTCAGTAAGTTTGAGTCTTTTCCTATATGCCAGGAACTGTTCCAGACACTAGAGGCACCACAGTAAATAGAAGAGACAGCATTCACCCTCGTGGACTTTACATTCTGGTGACGACAAAATCACAGGTCAATAGTATCTAGGAATGTACTTGAGTGCCCGCTGGAGGGCCCGCACTGCTATCAGTGCACTCACAACGCCTTGATGTTCTCGACCACAGGGACCCAGGTCTAACCCCTCATAATCTTGTCAGTGAGCACTTTTTTTTTTTTTTTTTTTTTTTTTGCGGTACGCGGGCCTCTCACTGTTGTGGCCTCTCCCGTTGCTGAGCACAGGCTCCGGACGTGCACGCTCAGCGGCCATGGCTCACAGGACCAGCCGCTCCGCGACATGTGGGATCTTCCCGGACCAGGGCACGAACCCGCATCCCCTGCATCGGCAGGCGGACTCTCAACCACTGCGCCACCAGGGAAGCCCTGTCAGGGAGCATTTTTAATTGCTCCTGGAATCGCCTTCTTTTGGCTTCAGTAACTTGGGAAAGTTAAGTTCGTGCGAGGTGGAGGTGAGGGTAACAACCTCAGCCTCACAACACCTATGAAGAAAGGGTATTGGTTTTTTGGCTCTACGATTGCTTGTCTAAAAACAGAGACATGGAACGTTGGACATAAGTTGGAGTTTCATTACCTGTGAGCACCGGCAGCCACTGCGTCACTCGTCCCAGGTTTCAGAGGCCAAAGACCTAGAATTGGGTTTATGACAACATTAATGATACTTAACCTTCAGGACCCCTCACTTGTACCTAATTAGGTACAATTTTGTGTACCTAATTAGTTTTTTTTCTTTAAAGAGGAGTCCCCAAATTGTATAAGCTTCAAGGCTCCCCTGATCCTTTAAGCCTGCCTATGAATAGATCATGAACCCTTGGGTTGTTTCAGTCTTTTTGTGACACTTGAAAGAAAATCTTTTTTAAGCCAATACATCATTTCAACATGTGCCCACTTCAAGTGCTCAGTGGCCACATGTGGCTAGTGGCTCTGGTGTTGGTCAGCGCAGGCCCAAACCTTTCCTCAGAAGGTGAGGGGTGTTCAAGTCTCCAGGTGTTGTTTTCCCCACTCACACTCCGCCGCCTTTTGCCTCTTCGGATGTCAGCCTTCTCTGTACCTCCTGTCAGTGGGGCACAGGGGACAAGCCTGCAGCAGTAAGGATCCTGGTGACTTAGAGTGCAGAGGAGGTTGAGAAAAGGGAAGGTGTGGTCAGGATCTGAGCAGGCTCATACCTGACTCTTCCTGGTGAGGACTGGGATCCTACAGGTCCATCTCGTCCCAGTTAAATGTCAATAAGCAAGCTTGCTCCTAAATCTGATGGCACTAGTTTCTTGCAGCATGGCATCCACGGTTCCTGTGTACGTCCAGCCTCACGGGGGAGCTGGCAGGACCTGACGCACTGTTATGTTGAACACTACTTTGTCATCGGTGTCCCATATCTTGTCCTCTGAGTTGGTGCGTATTGAGACAGGAACAAATATTTTGCAGAAAGCCCTGGGATAGATGCCGGGGGAGACCCTGGCTCCTTTTTCTTGCCTCCCTCAGGCTTTCAGGATGAGGCTCTTCCCTTGCAGTTGGATGTGGCTTAACCGTTGACAGCACCAAAGTGTGTTTCATGAGGTGGAGCCGGAGCCTCCTAGGTCACCTTCCTTCAGCCCGCAGTTCTTGAAGCCTTGCCTTCAGGTGCAGAGGGCTGGCTTGGCTGAAGGGCGTTGAGCCTGGGGACAGTCACTCCATGCTTGCCAGCGCTCAGTCCCCAAGCGGAATTTCGGTGGCCAAGTGTGTGTGCAAGTACCTGCGCGCGGCCTGCGGGGTCCAGTGCCTCGTTTAATCCTCACGACCCCCCGTGAGGCAGGCACTCCTGGCTTCTCTTTCAAGAGCACTTTGAGGGCAGAGGGAACAGCATGTGTGACGGTGCCACGAGCAGCTGGAAGCCACTGAAGGGATTTGGGGCCGGGGCTGCGTGGTCCATCCGTGCTTTCAAGAGACGGCCCTGGCCGCTGTGTGAAGAGATGGCGTTGGAGTTCTGCAGGCGCCCAGGGTTTGTTGGGTCACGGAGCCGTGCCCGAGGACAGCTGGGGAAAGGGTGGGGCGAGCACACGCGGGACCACAGGCCCTTTAAGGCCCGGGCCCGAGGGGGCGGCCAGACCATAGCCTTCGGGCCGAGCGGTTTGCCGTTAGCCTGAGGAGAGGCCGAAGGTTTCTAAGCACATAAGGCTGCCTTTTCTGTTGTTCAGTATAGTTGAGGCCCTCAGAGAGTATTCGTTGAATGAATGAGGCCTGGTGGGTTGTTGAGAGACATCTCCACTCTGGCCCCCTGCCTGTAGGGGGTGCTTCTGGGGCAGGGCTGGTGGAGGCTTAGACGCCACGGTCAGCCTCTTGGGAGACGTGCTTGTCCTCTGTCTTCAGAAGAGTCTTCAGGTGCTTCCGCTGCCAGCTGTGAGGAGGGTAGATTTGAGTGGATTTGAGTGGCCTCTTGGAAGAAGGGGGCTAGTGAGGAGTTAAGCCATGCCCTCTCCCGCGCATGCGCGCGCTCGTGTCTGTGTGTGTGTGTGTGTGTGTGTGTGTCTGTGTGTGTGTGGTGTGTAGGTAGGTGGGGTGAGGGGTGCCAGGTTGGTGTGCTTGTGTCTGCATGTGTGCGGGTAGGCGGGGCAGGATTCATCATCTGGAGTCCTGGGTGGCTCTCAGGGAACCTCCATGCGGACAGTCTTGGTAAGATTGTCACTGTGCCCTGTGGATTGGAGGGGGGGACGTATCCGGGAACGGCACGGGTTCTTTATTAGTCCTTGGTGGTCTGATTCCCTTCAGGTGCAGGTAAGAGTCTCCTCCACTTCCGTGTTGTTTTTGCCCTTCAGTCAGAGACCGAATCGAGACCATCAGCTGAGGTCCCTAGCGTGGCCAATAGAGGAAGTGCTTGCTTTCCTTATGGCGAAGGATTTTAGCCCTCACACCGAAGGGACTTTAATGGGATGCCCGGTTCTCATCGCCTCCTTGGCACGGTGCTCAGGTGCTCCCCTGGAGCCGTCACCCCCCGCTGGCTGCCTTCCCCCTAGGAGCCAGCTTGTGGTGCTCTCCTCTGCCACCCCCTGCCCTGACCTCTCCCAGCCCCCCCGCCTTCCACTGCCCCTCCTTTCCAGGGGGACTCCTACCCCTGCTCAGAGGCTACCTCTGCATAATTCTCAGTCCTGGGCTTTGATTTGTCCAGATACGTCTCTCTTGCCTTGAGCCCTGCCTTGAGGGTGCCCATGCATGTGCCCCACCCTTGGAGGTGGCCCCCGCTGGCCTTGGGGCGGCTCCCACCCTGCCTACTCGCGTCCCCTGCAGACACCTATGCTGGCTGCTCCATTTGCCAGCAGACACATGCTCGATAGAGCGCTGGGGATGCAGAGATGACTCTGCCCTGCTGCCTGGGCCACCCCACCCCAGGGGAAAGGTGTGTGGAGAGGGGAGCAGACAGAGTACTGCCAACAGACACAGAATAACTTGGTGAGTGCTCTAGAAACAGCTGGTGTGGGAGCCCAGGCCTGGGGGCTGGGCTGGTGGCAGGCAGACAGGGAAGGCTTTGCAGAGCAACCTGAGTTTAGTAAGTGAGGACTTGCTAGAGGAAGCTTCAATCACACAGCCCCCGTGTTCTGCCACCTGGTGAAGTGTCAGGGACGGCGGCTGTGACCACTGCCTTCTCCAGGAGCACGAGAGCGCTCTTAGGCATCTGAGGGCCAGGCTTGGGCTGACGCTATGGTCACACAGCTCATGTGGGGACCTCCTGAGGGGTCCACAGATGCGTCTTCCCTCTGGGCCCTCCTGGACTGGGGAGGAGCCTCCCCACTTGCAGGCGTCCCTGAGGGCTCCTCTGAGATCCAGTCAGGAAGGCAGCACAGGTCCGAAGGGACGGCTCGGCCCGCCACCCGTGTTCTCGCACTGCACCTGACCCCTGGAGTGGGGTTGGGTCGTGTGATGGGCAGAGGCAGGTCCTTGGGGCCACCTGGCTCCTGGGCCCAGCAGCCAGCTCCGTGCCAGGCTCCCCACGACCCTCGACCTGGAAGGGGAGCCGGGGGCTGGAACCGTTTTCTGGCTGGGCTTCCCCGCTCCCTGTGCCTGCACCAGGGCTGCAGGTGGTACAACAGCTGAAGCTAGGGAGGGATTCCTTTCTGCTCAGAGCTCCTGGTACGTGTGGTACTTCAACTTCACAAAAAATAATACATCCAAAGATACCTTTTACAGACCTTTCAAAAGTCATGGCCTATTATGTATAGCTTAAGCTCTTATGCTAAAAATAATTCTGCAACTCTGATTTTTTTGGCCTCGCCACACGGCATGTGGGATCTTAGTTCCCCAAGCAGGGATCGAACCCACGCCCCCTGCACTGGAAGTGCGGAGTCTTAACCACTGGACCACCAGGGAAGTCCCACAACTTTGAATTTTGATAAACTTTATCTGCACTACATTTGTGTGAACTTATGTAGCCTTAGCAGTGGGCAGAGAAACCAAGGTTTCTGTTCCCCTTGGTTCACTTCCTGCTGGTCGGTCTCAGCGAATAGCGTGACCGTTTACACCCAGCCTCCCAGATCACAAAGCCCAGGCTTCTTTTGAGTTTCCCCATACCCAGTCCCTTCTGAGCGGTTCTCTACTGTTACCCCTCTAGACCCTCAGCAACTCATGTCCCTCCAGAGTAAGGTCAGGGTCCTTTGGGAGGCCTACCTCTCACTCCTGGCTCCTCCCCTTTCTGGGTGCGTTTGGTTTCCTCACCTTTTGTCCCTGCACCCAGTTCCCTTCCTCAGAGGCAACTCCTCTTTAGCAAAATGTTAGCCGTTAGTGAATCCAGGCTCTGGATGCCCCAATTCTTAGAACCGTTCTGGGTGGCTGAGGTTTTAGCTTGGTTTTAATTGCGTAGGTCTTTCACGGCTGGCTGAATCTTAGATGTTAAACAGGTTGGGCCTGGAGACACCTCAAACTTCATTTCTTACTAATGTAAATAGAAATTGCCTTGGGGTATGAAACCATTTCTGAAATAGGTTCTATTATAACCACAACAGAAAAACAAGGAAGAATACAAAGAAACCTTGTTTGAAAGTTTTTGTATAATAACTTTTTTTTAATATAATTTCGAATTTACTGAGACTTTGCAAGAAAAATACAAGGAACTCCCTTATGTCCTTGTCCTTTACCCAGATTCACTAGCCATTTACATTTTACTCCATTGTTTTATTCATTCTGTGAGTGTGGTATCTATTCTCTGTAAATGTATAAGAATTTTTTTTTTTTTTTTTTTTTGCGGTACGCAGGCCTCTCACTGCTGTGGCCTCTCCCGTTGCAGAGCACAGGCTCCGGACGCACAGTCTCAGCAGCCATGGCTCACGGGCCCAGCCGCTCCGTGGCACGTGGGACCCTCCCAGACCGGGGCACGAACCCGTGTCCCCTGCATCAGCAGGCGGACTCTCAACCACTGCTCCACCAGGGAAGCCCAAGTGTATAAGAATTTTGAGGAAGCATTAGAAGAACATTTGGAGGTATCATGCCTCTTTACCCCTAAGTATGTCAGTATGTTTCCAAAGAACAAGCGCATTCTCTTCTGTAACTGTAGTACAGTTATGAAGATCAGGAAATTTAATATTAACCCAATGCTGTTCTCCTCTATACTCTATGTTCAAATTGCGTCCGTTGTCCCAATAGTCTTCTTCATACCGTTTTGGGCCCATGGTCCAGGATGTGGTACAGGATCCACCTACTGCATTTAATTGTCAGGTCTCTTTAGCCTCCTTTTAATCTGGAACAATTCTTCAGCCTTTATTTGTCGACTGAAAAAAAAATGCACAACCTAAAAGTTGAGAATTATGTTTTATTTGGTGGCCTTTCTGAGGACTATAGCCCAGGAAGGCAGCCTCTCAGATAGCTCTGAGGGACTGTTCCAAAGAGATAAGCAAGGAGCCAGGATATATAGGAGTTTTTGCTGAAAAAAGCAAAAAACAAAAAACTATGCAGTTGAACATCAAAAGATTACTGCTAATCACAAAAAACAGACATCTCAAGTTAACGATTGTATGGGAAGATGTAAGAGTCTGGGCTGATTGAAATTATTCCTTTGGTATGCATCTTCACTATCTAGGGCCAGTATTCCAGTTTTTCTCCATCCAGAATCCCCTCGGGCGCACCGTTGAGGTGGCTACAGTGGCTGATGTCTGGATGGCTGCAACATTCTTTGTTTACAAAAATGACAGGCACTATTGTTTTGTCCACATGTGACACTGACATTTTTAGAGTCAGATTCATTATTTCATAGGCTGTCCCTCAGTTTGGGTGTGTCTGCATTTCCTCATGGTTATATTCAGGTGATGCATTTTTGGTAACTGCCATCGACATGGTGTGTTGTTCTCAGCATCAGAGCAGGTGGCATGTGCTGTCCATTCTGACATTGGGGATGCCAGCTTTGATCACTTGGCTAATGAGGTTTCTCGACTGTAAAGTTAACTATTTTTGCCTTTGTAATTACAAGTAATTTGTGGGAGATACTTTCAAACTATGTAAAATTCCTTTTCTTCATCCAACTTTCACCTACTAGTTTCAGCATCCATTGATTAATTCCTAACCCCATCAATCTTTCTCTACTTATTCGGGGGCATTCTGAGAGTTTTCCTTCCTCCTCTATTTGTGTATTTGTATCCATATCCACTTGGGCTCATGGATTTCTTTTTCATTTGATGGGTTATAATCCCATTATTTATTTTGATGATACATTGTTCCGGATTTAGCTAGTGAGAACCCTTTTCAAGCTGGGTACTGTTTTCATGAAACTTGTCCCCATATTTCTTTGAGCACCTTCTTTCTAGCACGCAAGATGCTTCACGCTCATCTTATACTTTCCAGTGATCCCTAGAAACCATTTGTTTTTAATGAATGCACCAATACAATGCATTCCAAAGCATAGTTTATTTTGTAGTACCATTTGGGACTTATTTATGTTAACTGGGTTTGTTTACATGTTGTTGGGAGAGAAGACCTTGTGATTATCTCATGAGTGGCTTTCTTTTTATGATACATGGAGACTCTTTATAAATAGATAATATAGATTTACCTTATAGATAATTTAAACCAAGCTGGAGGTTTAAGTACTAAAACAACTGTTATCCTTTGAGCACTGATCATGTACCTGTAATTTAAATTCATATAGTGACCCTTTTAGACATAAGGAAACTGACCCTCAGAGAGGTTAATATACCAGTCAGAGTCACACAGCTAGTGAGTGAGTGAGCCAGGGTTTCAATTCAGTTTGGTCTGACTTCAAAGCTCACTTTTTTTGGATATGCTTTGTTACGCTATAATACATTTCCTTACTCTAAATGATAGAACTTGTACATGTTATTGTTGAATAACAAAAAACTTACTGTGGTTCAAGGTCTTTTCACCTGCTTCATAATTCTTTGTCTACATGAAAATCAAGTCTGCAGAATTAAAGTTTGTGATTCATCACATTGTTCTCTCAAAGGAAAGTCTACTTGTTTTCATTAGAGAGCGATTTGGCTGTCCTAGCGTTTCTGTAAATACCCAACAATTCCCTAACCCTTTTATTTTCTTCCTATAGGAATTTGCTTGCTAGAAAACAAAATGCAAGACTTGACAAACAAAATGACTTGGGATGGAAGTTATTTGGAAAAGTACCACTCCGAGAGAATGCCCAGAAAGAGTCAAAGAAAATACAAAAGGTATACAAGGTACAAAACACAGAAATATGTGTGCAGCATACATTTATGAACCATGCAGAAATGACCATTATTGAGGCTTTGAAATTGGAAAGCTTTGTTTTAACTTGCATGCTAAGTACCTAAAATTTAAGTCTGTCTTCAGAATGTGGATGACTTTAACCTTTTTCATTTCTTATAGCTTGTATGCACACATAGGAAAGCTCAGTTGAGAGAGCTGGGCTTTAGATATTTATAACTTGATGAAATTTAATCAGTTTTTTTTTCAGTAAGAGTTGCAAATGTGTTTACTATCAAATTTTTATTAATTGTGTTTGATGTTAAAGAATTCTCCCTGGGCTTCCCTGGTGGTGCAGTGGTTGAGAGTCCGCCTGCCGATGCAGGGGACACGGGTTCGTGCCCCAGTCCAGAAGGATCCCACATGCCGTGGAGCGGCTGGGCCCGTGAGCCATGGCCGCTGAGCCTGTGCGTCCGGAGCCCGTGCTCCGCAACGGGAGAGGCCACAACAGTGAGAGGCCCGTGTACCACAAAAAAAAAAAAAAAAAAAAAGAATTCTCCCTCTCTGATCCCAGGGGTTTCTTGGGAAGGACTTAATCCTTCCAGTGCTTCCTTAGACCAGGAAACCTAGGGCCACTGTTACCCAGGCTGCAGTATGACCTCCTCCCCTCGCGGGCTGACGCTGCCCACATATCTTGCGGGGAGGGGATGGGGTTCAGGGTCAGGCCAGGCCTGTGGAATCTCACCACCACTGGGCTACTTCGCTCCCCGTGGAGGGGGTGATGCTAGCTGCTGGAGGCATGCGCTCATCTTTACAGGAAGGGGGGCTCAAGCACAGACTCAGCCAGGCCGGGGATGTCAGCGGCCTCGGCAGCCCTGATCGTTAACACCTGCATCTTCTGCTTGGCCCTGAGTCCCAGCCATCCTAACAGTGCGGTGCTTGCCCGGTGCTGTGACACTGCCCCGCAGCAGCCTTACCCCCCAACCTCAGTTTTGTATTCACGGACAGTTGTTCAACAAACACTTCTAAGTGTGAGCACTGGAGTTAAGAGAGATGGCACTGCACCCAAGCTCCAGAGCAGCCCTCTGGTGAGGGGGTGATTCCAGTGCAGGTGTCGCAGGGAGCAGCATAGGCGTGTGGGCAGGGAGGCCGGGCCTGACGGGCGAGGCGGCACAGAAGTCTGAGTTTAACGGTGTGACAGAGAATTAATAGTAATGGGGGTCGTGGACTGAGTGATTACTGTGTCCTGGCGATAAATGAGCCAGCACGTGGGTTTCTAGTTCATTTAAAACTCAACAACCTTATGAAGAATGCACTGTTACTGTGTTCATTTTACCAAAGAAGCCCTGAGACCAGGCTGAGTGACTTGTGCGACTAGTAAGCGGCAGAGCTGGAGTTCAGCCCCAGGCATTTGGGCGCCAGGGCCCTCGCAGCGCTGTGCCTCTGCAGGAAGGGAGGGGCAGGCGCTGCGCGGCTCGTGCAGCGTGAGCCCAGGGAGCAGTGAGAGGGGCTGTCCATGGGACCTGTGGGGTGGGATGTGATGCATGCGGAACCTGTCTCTAACCTGGAGGCTCTGGGGAGCCCCTGAAGGGTTTTACTTTTGTAGGGAGTGAGGAGGTCCCCCTGGCGAGAGTGTGGCTCTTGGACTAGTCTAGGTGGGAGACAGTGGGGTCTGGCTCAGCGCAGTGGTGGCAGTGGGGCTGCAGAGTATTGCGGCCCTCTGAGTATAAACATGTGAGGTCCAGAGGTGCAGTGTGTGAGCACGGGCTGGGGCTCTGGCTTGGACAACAAGGTGGCTTTGCACATATTTCATTTTTTATGTCTCGTCAAATTAAAGATGTTTTGAATGTTGTGTAGTGTTCCTTATAGCAGTTGTCTGGACCTAGGAAACTCACAAAGTAAATCAGTGTTGGAATTCATTCTTATAGACTGTTACATTTTGAATTTGAATCACTTATTGTGTAGGCTTGTTAAAATAGCATACAATTAAAATATGATGTGTTTGTATGCAGAGCTAAGCTATACATTTCTTAGGAAACTCAGTAGCTAAGCTGTTATAAAATTCTTAAAGAAATCTACGGTTCTCAAAAAAGTAACCATTATGCTAAATAGATTTTCCCATGGCTCTTAATGTCACTTGCATCATGTTTGAATTTCTTTGTTATCTGTGTCATACCCGGTTTTTTTTAAGGTGAACATGGATTATGTTCTTGGACTTAAAGGATTTTTGTGAACTGAAGTGACTAGGTCAACTAATTATGTAGTAACACAGTATTGCAAAGAAGAGGACCATCTGGCTCTAACCATCAATAATAAAGGATGTAATCGTACCTGCATGCGTCATACAATCCTGCCTCTGTCCTGTTTGCTCGTGCTTTGTGTCTCTGGCCCTCTCATTTGTCACCCTGTCCCCTCCTCCCCCGAGCTGGCAAGGCCTGAGAGGGATCCAGAGCCAGGGACCTGCCCCTGAGAGGAAGCTCCTGGGCACCAGGCTCGAGCTGGCTGCTGTCACAGGTGTCGGCTCACACAGCCTCCCCTCCCCACTTTAGAGAGCCCATCACTATGGTCCGAGTGTCCAGACTTGTGATCCCAAATGGTGACAATACCTCTAGTTAGAGCTAAAGCATAATTGAGATATTTAGTAAACTCTAATTCCTTTTCCCTTTCTCTTTGGAAGTTTTTTATACTTGAGAGAGGTAGCATCACGTAGTGATTTAAAAGCATGGACTCTGGAGTCAGACTTATTGTGTTTGGATCCCAGCTCTGCTATACTTTGGCTGTGTGACTTTGGGCAAGTTCCTTAACCCTTCTGAGCCTCATTTTCCTGCTCTTTAACTTTAGGAGAATAATAGTACCTGCCTCCGAGGTGGTGAGGATTAAATGAGTGAGTATACATCATGTGCTCCAAGCAGTTATGAATGTCCCAAGTGCTAGAAAGTGTCTGCTGGTATCATTGTTCGTTTCCTGTGAATGAGAAATGGACCACAGTGTGAGAGGGTGAGCCTGTGCCCTCCATAGATCCCTTAGTTTTCTTGTTCAGCAAACCTTGCGCCATTTGGGGGCCAGGTCTTGTACTGGGCACTGGAAACACAAAAGCAGATGGGTGGACATGTCTCAAGGAGCCCGTGGTGAGCCGAGGGTTCAGGTACGAACACCAGCCAAGATCTTTGGACTTGAAGGCTCGGGTTTGATTTCCGGCATCCCCTCTTCTTGTCCGTATGACCTTGGGCCAGTGACTTCTCTGTTTCCTCATCTGCAGAATGGGCCTGTACAGATAATTTATGTGAAGTATTTTTGCCCAATGTTTAGTACAGTGTGTGGCCCAGAGTTAGTACTCGGGTGTGGCTGTGATGACTTTTTGTTAATAAATTGGTCCATTAAGTGGACTGGGTGCTGTATGTGGTTTGCCCAGGGTGCTCTGGGGCACAGCTGACTTCACTCTAACTGGGCCACATTCTCTTGGTTTGGGCCTTCTTTTTTGGTTGCCATTTTAAAAATGATGCAATGTTATTGATACTTTAAGTTAACTTTTCAAATTTCATAAAAATTTTGAAATGCAAGTAATTTTCTGTCAGCTTGCATTATGATTTTTCCTAGGGGAAGCAAAAATGACCAAGAATAACTATGAGAATCACACTAAACCAGTGGTTCTCAAATTGTGGTCCCCAAGCTAACATCATCATCACCTGGGCATTTGTTAGAAACACAAGTTCTCAGGCCTGTCACCCCAGACACACTGAAACAAACTCTGGGGCTGGGGCACAACAAGTTGTGTCTTAACAATGCTCCAGGCATTTGTTCTAATGCACACCAAAATTTAAGAACCACTGCCATGTGAGAAGGGAATGCTGGCTATTAGGAGGAAAATAGCCATCTTTGCCCACAGCAGGTTAAATAAAGGGCCCAAGTATGCCATGTACACTTTTGGCAATTGCTGGTGGACTGGCGAAGCTCTTGAGAATAAAGCTGGGGAGAATGTATTTGAAGATAGCTGCCTTCAGGTCTCCTGTCATTGAGTTTGTATGGACCAGGGCTCTGGCCAGATTGGCGCGGGTGGCGATGCTGTCTCAGAAGTACAGTCCTTTGTTTTGTGAATGAAGAGGAACTTTCTTTCTTGGATTCCATGGTCCTTTCACGTGTTCCACAAATTTGAGACACTGTGTGGATCAATCCTGGTTATTATAATGAAGGGCAAAGACTTATTCAGCCCCTGCCTTCACTGGAACTTACCAGGGGTCGGGGAAAGAAAGATTTGAACAAATAACTCTACAGATAATTGTAGCTGTGATAAATGTTGTGAAGGAAAAGTAGAGTACAGCCATCCTGAGACGCTTCTGTACCACTGAGCACATTTCTCTGAGATTGGTTTTCAGGTGACCTCCAGGTGCTAGGTCCAATGGTTATTTCCCTCAGCCCTTGTCCACTTCTCTGCTCCTTGGGAGGCTTTCTTACTGTGGCTTCCAGGTCACCATACTCTTCCTCCTTTTTCAGTTTCCTTTGCTGGGTGCCCTCAGTTTTCCAGCCCTCTGAACATTAGGATGCCTCTCGAGCGCTTCTTCATCTGTGGGCGCCTCTGGGAGATCTCCGCTGGACTCAGGCTGTAAATGTCATGCCTACACTGACCACCAGCCAGGCCCTCACCCCTGAACTCCAGACGTAGGCAGCCAGCTGCCCACTGGACAGCTCCACCTGGACGTCTGATAGACATTTCGTGGTTAACAACCACTGAGCTAAACTCTGACTTTCTTTCTTTCTTTTTAAAAAAAATATTTATTTATTTATTTATTTATTTATGGCTGTGTTGGGTCTTTGTTGCTGCACGCGGGCTTTCTCTAGTTGTGGTGAGCGGGGGCTACTCTTTCATTGTGGTGCACGGGCTTCTCATTGCGGTGGCTTCTCTTGTTGCGGAGCACGGGCTCTAGGCATGAGGGCTTCAGCAGTTGCAGCACGTGGGCTCAGTACTTGTGGCTCCCGGGCTGTAGAGCGCAGACTCGGTAGTTGTGGTGCACGGGCTTAGCTGCTCCGCGGCATGTGGGATCTTCCCGGACCAGGGCTCGAACCAGTGTCCTCTGCATTGGCGGGCGGATTCTTAACCATTGTGCCACCAGGGAAGTCCCAACTCTTGATTTTCTTTTCCACTCTGTCGGACCTTTGCAGCTTTCCCCATTTTGGTAAATGACAGCCTTAGCCTTCTTTTTCAGGCCTGAAACTTTAGAATTGCTTTTGACTTCTCTTTCTCATACCTCGCTTCCAGTCTGACAGGTGCTTTGTTTTTGTTGAGGCTCTGTGGGTGAATCCGATGTGCCGTAAGGTTTGAGAAGCAGTGACTTGCTGGGAAATTTTGAGCCTCTGCTCCGGTCAGGTCGTGTGGGTGAAATCTTCTTAAAGAGGTGTTCCTGGTGTAGCCTTGGCAGGAGGTGGTTGTGGCTTTGTGGTCCGTGATTGGGAAGTGGGGGAGGGGTTCCTTTAGATAAATTAGTAATACTTCTCGGTTATATTCACATGTAAAAGATGTATAAGATATTAACAGATTAAGAAAAAGGAAGCTGACTGTGATTTTCCCATCAGAAACCATGGAGGCCAGCAGGAAGTGATTTCAGCATTTTTAAAGTGCTGAAAGAAAAGAACTATCAACCCCAAATTCTATATCCAGCAAAAATGCCCTTCAGGAATGAAAGTGAAATAAAGATCTTTTCAGATAAAGGAAAACTGAGAGAATTTGTTGCCAGCAGATCTAAAAAAATTACTAAAGGAAGTTTTCCAGACAGTAGGGACATTATACGAGAAGGACACTTGAAACATCAGGAAGGAAGAGGAACAGAAGTGGTAAATGTCCACATGGATACAGTAAACCATTGTTCTCTTCGTGAGTTCTTTTCAATATGTTTGGTTTCAGCAAAAAGTATAATGTTGTATGGGGTTTTCAGCACATGTGGATGTAATACATATTACAAATAAAACACGAAGGAGGAGGGGATATGATGGTAAAGTTTCTACATTCCACTTGAAGTGCTAAAATATTGATTCTAATTAGATTGTGAAAAATATATATTGTAAATCTCAGATCAACCACTAAACTACACATAGAGAGAGTGAAAAACACAGTATGTTAAAATAGAATCCTCAAAAGTTCCAAGAACTGAAATCAAGATAGGAAAGAGGAAATAGAAGAAGGAAAAATAGAAAACAAATAAGATGGTGGGCCCAAATTGAAAGATACCAATAATTTACCTTAATGTAAATGGTATGAGCATACCAATTGTGTGTCTGAATGCTTAGTCCTGACAGATTGCTGTCTAAAAGAAATTCACTTCGGGCTTCCCTGGTGGCACAGTGGTTGAGAGTCTGCCTGCCGATGCAGGGGACGCGGGTTCGTGCCCCGGTCCGGGAAGATCCCACATGCCGCGGAGCGGCTGGGCCCGTGAGCCATGGCCGCTGAGTGTGCGCGTCCGGAGCCTGTGCTCAGCAACAGGAGAGGCCACAACAGTGAGAGGCCCGCGTACCGCAAAAAAAAAAAAAAAAAAAAAAATATATATATATAAAGCACTTCAAATATAAAGCAGGCAGTTGAAATTAAAGGATGGAAAAAGATAACACTACCATGAAAACATTAGTCAAAATGAAGATGGGGTAGATACATAAGTATCAGAAAATGTAGACTTCAGAGCAAAGAAAATTACCAGGGATAAGGTAAGATGTTACCAGTGAAGACATAATGCTATTAAATGAGTGTGTACCTAATAAAAGACCTGCAAAAATACATGGTACAAAACCCGACAGATCTGAAGCAGGTAGACAAATCCATAGTTACAGCTGAAGTGTCAGCACTCCCTTTGTAATTGATAGAACTATTGACAGAATTAGCCAGGACATAGAAGCACCTACCGTCAATGAGCCAGGCTAACGGACATTTAGAGAACGCTCCACCCTCCAACAAGAGCACAACACACATTCTTTTCAAGCACACGTGGATGGTCACCAAGATAGACTGTAACCTGCATTATAAAAGAAACTAAATCGGAAAGGATTAAAATTACACAAAATATGTTCTCTAACCACAATGAAATTACACTAAAACAGTGACAGAAAGATAACAAGAACATCTCCCCAAACTTGGAAATTAAACAAGTAACATACTTCTAAATATGTTTTGGAACAATAAGGATGTCACAAGGAAAATGAGAAAAAAATATATATATATATTTTTGCTGTACGCAGGCCTCTCACTGTTATGGCCTCTCCCGTTGCTGAGCACAGGCTCCGGACGCGCACGCTCAGCGGCCATGGCTCACGGGACCAGCTGCTCCGCGGCATGTGGGATCTTCCTGGGCCGGGGCACGAACCCGCGTCCCCTGCATCGGCAGGCGGACTCTCAACCACTGCGCCACCAGGGAAGCCTGAGAAAATATTTTGAACTGAACAAAAACACAGTCTATCAAAATTTGTGGGATGCAGTGCTTAGAAGGAAATTTATAGCATTAGACCAGTCAGATTAGAAAAGAAAAAAGTTCTCCAATCTAATTTTCTACCTTAAACTGTAAAAGGAGCAAATAAACCCAAAGCAAGCAAAAGGAAGAAAATAATACACATAAGAACAGAAATCACTGAAATTGAAAGCAGAAAAATTAATAGTCAGTGAAACCAAAAGCTGGTTCTTGGAAATTATCAACAAAATCAAATGCTAACAAAACTGGCAAAAAGAGAGGAGAACCAAATTATCAGTAAGAGGAATGAAAAAAGGAGATACTACTATAGACCCTGAAGAAATTAAAAGGATAATAAGAGAATGTTATAAATAACCCTATGTACGTAAGTTTGATAACTTAGATGAAATGGTCCATTTCCTTGAAAATCACAAATCACCAAAACTCACCCAGGATGCAATAGATAACCCAAGTTGTCCTGTAATTATTAATGAAATGGAAATTTTAGTTAAAAGCCTCCCCAAAAAGAAATCTCCAAGCCCAGAGGGGGTTTCATTGATGAGTTCTCCTGCATATTTGAAGAAAAATAACACCAATTTTCTAAGAGGAAGGAGTGACTCATAATATGAAGCCAGTATTACCCTGATATCAAAACCAGACAAGGACAGTACAAAAGAAGCACATTGGAGGCCAGTATCCCTTATGAAGACACACAGAGTCCTCAACACATTATCAGCAAATTGAATTCAGCAATACATTTAAATGTGGCATTTATCCAGGAGTGCAAAGCTGGTTTATTATTTGAAAATCAATCAGTGTAATCCACTATTTTAACAATCTTGGGCAGATCTCACGGGTATTATCTGACTGTAGGAATCCAGTCTCAAAAGGTTATGTATGTGCTGTATGATTTCATTTGTATGATAAGCTTGAAGAGATAAAGCTGCAGTGTCAGGAGTGGGTACTAAGGGAGAGCATGGACGAGGTTTTGGGGAGGATGGAACTGTCCTGTATCTTGATTGTGATGGCTGTAAGACAGCGTGTTTTAATAGTCATAGAACTTACACACCAAAAAGCTAACTATATGTTAATTAAAAAAATAAAACTAACATGAATGAATGAATCAATCAAGCAGCTAGGGTACTTTTGACCCAGCATTTCCACTTCTAGGAATTTATCTTACAGATGAGTTACTGCATAGGTAAACTGATGGTTTTATAAGGGTATTGATTGCGAAAGATTGGAAGATTACAAAAAAGATCGATTAGAAAAGACCGGAAGCCATCTAAATGCCTGGCAGTAGTGAATTGGTTAAATTTCTAAATGCAATACAGCGCATACCTTAAAAAAGCAAGCTGAATAACCATTAGTGTGCTCTGTATGCATGAGATACATGCATATGCTCGTAAGTGCGGATACTGTATCAGGAAGGCCCCTTAGGAAACTGATAATAATAGCATTGCTTTGGAGAGGCAAATGAACTGGGGGAGGAGGGAGACCTACTTTCACTGTTTACCCTTTTATACCTTTTGGATTTTATTTTGTGTGCATGTCTACTCTAAAAAAAGTTTTTAAAAAGTATGCAGAATGGTAGACAAAAGTGTTAAGGAATTTGGGCAAAGGACCACAAGAGCCTAATGGATACCCCAAACTACAGCTCACAAATTCCCATGTAACTCGTAGAGGCACACTACAAATTTGACACTGAGCTTCCTAGTGGTGGGGCAAAGAGGGAAACTTTATCCAGTGAGTGGTGATCCAGAGTAGAAAGCTGAGCCTGTTCTGGAAATTTTGGCTTGTCAATGTGGTAGATGGCACGCTTGTACAGGACCAGGACCTTTCGGTTGAGGGTGAGTCTGTCAGGAAATTACCTCATAAAATGTCTAATTACTATTAATTTTGGATTTTAGAGAGGCAGCAAGTTAATTACGTATCAAATTTCTACATGATGCCTTTCTGGAAGAGAAAGAAAAGGGGGAGAGAGAAGAAAGGGAAATGGCAGCGTGGTCATTTAATTTGAACTTTGTTTTTATTCTATGGATAGATTGTCTCCTACTGTTGTCGTGGCAACAGTTGATCTGAGAAGTATAACTCTCTTACCTCAGATGCCTTTAATAATATAAACTGAAATTCTAGTGCATAGTGCTTCTTAAGGTTTGCTTATTTTTCCTAATGTGGACACTTCCCCGTCAGTCTGAGAGGGCAGCGTTCAGAGCACACTTTCAGTCTTACCGCTCTGGCTCCCAGGAAGAGACAGGAGTTCAGAGAACAGGAAATGGACAGATCTTTACTGGGACCACTAACAGTGCTGGGGTCAGAGAGGTCTCAGGCTTGGGAAGGCAGGGGGCCTGGGAAGGACTCTGACTTTGGGATCACAGAGCCCCTTGTCTGTGTCCTGATTCTGTCACTCATAGTCAGTTGTGTGACTTTAGGCCGCCGACTTGACTTTGCCTCTCTGACCTTTGGTCTCCTCCTCTGCAAAGATAATGCCCTTCTTGCCTGTGCTCATGAAGGTTCAGTAGGATAAAGTGTGGGTGTTCCTGGAGCAGTGGTTGGTGTCCAGTGGGAGCTCAGTAAAGGTCAGTGGTTTCTCTCGTTCTGGTCTTACATCATGACTACATCTTTACTCCTCTGAGTGGATAAAAAAAAAAAACTTAGCTGTTGCTCAGGCGTGTTCAGTGTGTTTTGGAAATTGCAGTTGCCAAAATCAGTCTTGGATTCCATCTGAAATGGCTTAAAAATTGTTCTTTTTTCAAATTATAAAAAATAGTTCATGAAAAAATACCTGTAAAATACCCAAATGATGGAGGTGGGCAGAATCAAACGGGAAAGCCCTCTTCACCCGAGACTCCACAGCCCCTTCCTGGTTGTAGTCTCTGACCGTTTAGTGCCCACCCTCCCAGGCCTTTCTCTGAGCCAGATTACGTTTGTGTACGTTTCACTCACATGCATACGTTTGTGAGAGAGTTGTGCAGCTTCTCTCTGGTGTGTACACGATCGGTTCTCAGGAGACCTGCCCAGCACTGACCTTGAAGGTGCTGTGGCTGGGGCTGTTCGGAAGCGACCATCCGTGTTCTGAATCCACTTTCTGACTGACTCCGGGCTCAGGCGATAGTGTCTGCAGCTGGGTGGCCTGTTGATGAGCTGAACCAGAAAAGTACGTTTCATGGAAGTAGCTGAATCAAGGCAGCTTCCTAGGAAGGCCTGGGGGGAGGTGGCCCTTGGGAGCTTTCAGATGCTTTTGCCCTTCCCCGAGCAATTTAATGTGTTGATATGAAAATATTGACAGCCAAAGAAAACTGCTTTTTTCACATTGATCTAATTCCTGATGGAAGGTTGAGATTTTAAAGTATTAGATAATCTCTAAACACTGTTGGATCAGCAGGGGAGACGCTTCTTGGGTCTTTTCCAGGCCCGGCTGGCTTGTCTTGGGCTGTGGTGCATGGTGCAGGGCCTGGAGCACAGCTGGCCTTCCCGACGAGGCGTCATCGGCAAGCGCCCGTGTAGACTTGGAGAAACCTCAGATTGGAGAAGAGCAAGGCTGTTAACCTTGCTTTCCTTTAAGTTAAGTTTCCTCTAAACTCCCCTTTAAGTTGCTTGTCTAAGTTGGACTCAGAATATTACTTAACATCTTGTCAGCCTGTGGAAGCACTTTGGGTGGAGTCTTCTCTTTGGTGCTGGAAACTCCGTGATATCACTAGTTAATAGGCAAGTGTTGCATTTGTTCCTTGATCTTATGCCTGTGTCTGGTTAACAAGGCCTTAGGGCCACGAAGGGAACACTATTTTGGGATCCTAGTTCAGAGGCAGTGCATCAGGGGAGTTGATAGGAAGAGGCCCTGGAGCCAGACTGCCTGGGTTTAAATCCCGCCCTGCATCTGACCAGCTGTTTACTTAACTGGGGAAGTCACTCAGAGCCTTAGTTGCTGCATCTAGGGAAAAGGGGGGGCGGGTAGGGGAGATGATGCTGATAGTACCTATATTCGTTTCCTGTTGCTCCTGTAATAAATTACCACAAACTTGGTGGCTTAAAACAATTCAGATTTATTCTCCTATAGTTTGGGGGTCAGAAGTCTGAAATGAGTCTTCCAGATTAAAATCAAAGTGTTGGCAGGGCTGGTCTTTTTAGAAGCTCCAGGAGAGAATCTGTTCTTTCTTCTCCAGATTCTATAAGCTGCTGGCATTCCTTGGCTTGTGGCCAAGGAATTTCTTTTCCCATCAACACACTGCCTTCCCCTTCTATAGTCACATCTCCCTCTGCTTCCATCTTTTTTTTTAAAAAATAAATTTACTTATTTAGTTTTGGCTGTGCTGGGTCATTGTTGCTACTCACGGGCTTCCTTGAGTTGCAGTGAGCGGGGGCTGCTCTTTGTTGTGGTGCGCAGGCTTCTCGTCATGGTGGCTTGTCTTGTTGCGGAGCACGGGCTCTAGGCGCGTGGGCTTCAGCAGTTGTGGCTCGCGGGCTCTAGAGCACAGGCTCAGTAGTTGTGGTGCACGGGCTTAGTTGCTCTGCGGCATGTGGGATCTTCCCGGATCAGGGCTCGAACCTGTGTCCCCTGCATTGGCAGGCGGATTCTTAACCACTGTGCCACCAGGGAAGTCCCTGCTTCCATCTTTTAAGGACACTTGTGGTTATTTTGGGCCCACCCAGATAATCGAGGATAATCTCCGCATCTCAAGGTCCATAACATTAATCCCATCTGCAAAGTCCCTTGTGCCATGTAAGGTAACAGTCACAGGTCCCAGGGATTAAGACATGGGCATGTTTGGGGGCCATCACTCAGCCTAGCACAGTACTTACCTCATGGGATTGTTAGGGTTGAATGAGACTCATCGGGTCCTAGCTCAGATGCTCCCTCCTAGGTGGTGTCTTCTAAGAAGTTTTCCCTGACCTCCCCGTCTGAAGAACCACCCACCATCGCCCCATCAGTTGTCACTGTCACAGAACTCTCAGGTATTTTCTGCACAGCCTATGAAACCTAGGACCAGACCTTGTTTGGTTCTCACTTTATCTCCAGGGCCCAGAATAGTACCTAGCTTTAGTGAATGGTTAATACAGGTTTGTTAAATGGATGAATGTCAAAATTTCAAAACATACCGCTTTGTAGACTTTCTTCTTATCTCTATGACAACAGAGACATTTCCCCATATCATTAAATATTCTTCCATGATCTTGTTTTTACTCACTAAGTAAGTAATGGCCTTTGTGTAGCTGTATCATGGTTCACTTAACCAGTCTCCCAGGTTGAAGTCGTTCCTTCAGTGACCTTTTGATCCTGTGAAACTCGGTGGTCTAGCAAGGTTGGGTTTGTCAGCCTGTCTCTTAGGATGCTGCACCAAACAAGTCACCCAGTCTTACCTCCTTGATCTCGAAGGACAGAGACAACAATGTTGTAGGTTAATCAGATAGGCAGGTAAATCCAGTGTGCTGGTGGGGATACAGGAAGCAAGGGGTGAGTGCTGGTTAAACTCAGAAACTTCAGGAGGAAGCATTCTTTTCAGGTGGATTAGGATAGAAGTCACATCTAATGCCAGATTGAGATAGAGAAAAAGGCTCTGTTAACGTCTTATTTTTGCTTTGTTTCAAAATGTAGTAAAAGTCAACCTGTCATCACATGGTATAATAGTTAAACCTTTATGAATGGTACCCAGTCCCGAAATATGTGATAGAAACTGTTGGTAAAGTAACCTGCAGGTTACAGCCTGTCAGAGGAGATAAGCACTGTGCTTTGGAAGCACATCTTAATGTGTATTTAACACATGCTTAATGCGTCTGTCTCATATTTACATTTAGTGAGCCTGTGGGCCCCGGTTGGCTGATGTCTACAGTATGCATGGCACTGGGTGTTGGTAGGAGGCGTGGAGGGGCTGAGAACCCACGCCTCGCTGTGAGAAGGACCCCAGCTCTCTTCCAGTTGCAGGAATTATTTCTGGAAAGTCACCAGTAACTCCTCAGGCCGGGTCAGCTGCCTCCTGGGGCTCCTGGAGCCCTCAGATTTCTCTCAGTCATAGGACCGAGCACCCATATAGTGTGGTAATTGTCTGTTTGCTGGTGTGTGAGGGACTCGAGGGCAGGGACCTTGTCCATCTTTATTCTTAAGGCCAAGCACCATAGGTGCTTATTGGATGGGTGCAGTGAAGGATGGAACAGTGATGCTGAGCGTCTCCTCTGTGCCGTGTACTTTGTTAGCAATCAGCGGGGAGAAGACTACAGCAAGGCCCCACCCTCAGAGGTTTCACAGTCTCTTGAGGGAAATAAATATTAATCAGAGAGTCATGTAATTACAAGTTGTGATTAAATGCTATGAGGAAACAGAACCTGATGCTAGGAGAGGAGGAACCAGGGCCTTGCTGCAGTTTACGTGGTAGGGCAGTAAGTGTTTCTGTGGGGATGTGTATTTAAGATGGGATCTAAAGGACTGGTCATCAGCCTTCTTACTGGTTTATTCCCCTTGTGAAGAAAAATTTCAAACCTGGAGAAGGGTTCAAGTAATAATTTAATGATGAACAGCCATATATGCTCCACTTAGATTGAACAGTTGTTGACATTTTGCCATATTCATTTATTGTGCCTCTTTCTAGTTTTAAAAAATGGAATCATTTGAAAGTAAGTTGCAGATATCATGACATCTTATTCATAAATACATAAGCATTCATTCAGCTCTCTACACAACCATAAAGGTGTTATCAGGCTTAAGAAAATTATCAGTTAATTTCCATAATAGCATCTTACCGTGACCATGTTCAGAGCATGTTCGTGACCAGATTATGTTCTGCTTTCTCTAGTTACACCAAACTGTTCTTTATGAACCAGCCTCCAGTCAGGTTTGTATATTGCCTTTAGTTATTTGTCACTTTATTCTCTTAATAGAAAACAGTTACTCTACCATTCTTTCATGACATTTACCTTTTTAATTTTTTTGATTGATCATGGGTTAAAGGTTCATTTAACACATTGAGGAGATGCATTAAATCAGTTAAATGAACCAGTAAGATGGTAAAATTGATTCCAAAGGCATTTGAGGAACTAGGTATTTATAGACATAAAACCAAAAAAGTTAGAATAAGGTTGCTACATTAGATTTAAGAAAACATCATCTTCAGAGTTATCTATTCTATTGGACATAAATCCACAAGTTAATATGTCACTTCACAGTGTCTGGGCTCTAATAGAGTAGTAAGTAGCACAGGCACATTCTCCTAGAGAATTAAATAAACCTCAGGCAGGCATATTAAAAACGCCCAGGTATAAATGGAAAAGGCACCTCTCCCCCATGCTTTTGTCTTATTTCCAAATTTTGAATATTTTTTTTAAAACAAGCCTTTCCCTAATCATTCCAGCCAGAATCAGCCTCTCCAGTTTTATCCTCCTATTACTTTTTAAAAATGCCTTTATTGTGGTATAATTTTTATACCATAAAATTCACTCATTGTACATGTTCATGACTTTTAATAAACTTATGCAGCTATGCAACTGTCACTGCAATCCGGTTTTAGAATATTTTCACCCCTCGACGAAGTCCCCTGTTTGCAGTGGATCTCCGCTTCCGCCTCCAGCTCCAAGCAAACGTCAATTTGCTTTCTCTCTAGAGAAAGAAATTTCATATAAATGGAATCATGCACATTACCTTTAGTCTGGCATCTTTTCACTAAGCACAATGTCCCTGAGGCTCACCCATGTGGTGTCCATGTGGTAGCGTGTATCAGTGCCCTTTTCATTGTTGCGTCAGTGCTGTTTATCCATTCCTCACTTAATGGGTTTTTGGAATTGTTTTTGGTGTTGGGCTCTTATGAATAATGCTGCTGTGAACATTTGCATGCAAGTCTTTTTGTGGATGTATTTTTTATTTCTCTTGGGTAGGTTCCTAGGAGTGTGGTAGGTGTATATTGAACTATGTAAGAAACTGCCACATTGTTTTCGAAAATGGCTGCAATTACCAGTGACTTATGAAAATTCCAGATTCTCCACATTCTCGCCATCACTTGTCATTGTCTGTCTTCTCGATTATAGCTTGATGGACATTGTAGGCTCCTTCTGAGTGAAGAAGTTTCTGGTGGCAACTTGGTAATGCTATTATCCAGAAAATCAGCTGCGGAAAGCGTGGTACCATGGTCTGGGGACTTGTGAGTTTCCTTCCGGCAGGAGAGTCTGTGTTGTCTCAAACCCAGTTTGTTCAGCACTTGGACATTGGACCCATGGGCTGACCAGAAATAATTTTGACCTTATGCAGATTTTAAAGACTTAAAACATTGAGGTATGATCTCCAAACAGTGGAAGGCTGTCATCCGAAGTCTACTATTCAGTTAGTTTTGATGAATGCTTATCAAGATAATATTTCTGTCACCGCCCTGGGGATACGTTCTGCCCCTTCCCAGTCAATCCCTGAGAAGCAATCACTAGTCAGATTTCCATCATTATGTGTTTCTGTGTGCACCCTGACGCTTTGATTGAACTGATCTTACTGTGGAAAACATTTGAACCGCAGTAGAGTATAAAGAAGAGAATAAAATGGCTCAGAATCACTCCACTACCCAGAGGTTACTAGTGTTACTATTTTTATGTAGTTCCTTCCAGTAATGTACATGTGTCATTTTTTAAAAATCTCACAAAGCAGAGCTTTGGCGAACGTTGTTTGGCGTGTCACCGCTTCCTTTTTGGAGTGTACGTTTTCCAGCGTGATATTTGTGTGCTGAGGACGCAGCCTAACTTGCTTAGCGCCAGCATTTAGGCCCGGTTTGTATCGCGGGCGGACATCCCGCGTCTGGACTCCCCGCCCGCGTGGGCACGTCCGCTGTCTGGAGGGCGCAGCGCGACCTTCCCTACCTGAGCGGCCAGAGGAGGGACCCCCGCGGGACTTGGGGTGCCCGGGTCCTCCCCCAGCCCCGCCCGGCGCCCAGGGTCCCGGCGAGCCAGGCCTGACGCGCCGAAACCGAGCCGCGGATCGGCTGCGCGGCATCTGCGCACGATTGAGCGGCCTGCCGCCCCCGCCCGGCCGCCGGAGCCGCCGCCCGAGGTCCCGCCGCGGAGCCCCGCTTGCTCGCTCGTTCGCCCGCTCGCTCGGGCATGGAGCCGCCGGCCGCGCGCCTCTGAGCCCCGCGGCGTTCATGGTGAGTGGGGCCGCGGCCCCGCCCGCGCCCCTCCGGGGGTCTGCCCGGCCGTTACCGGCCGGAGGCCCCAGCGTGGGTGCGCCCGTGTGCATGTGTGTGTGTTACACGCATCTGTTCCAACGAGCTGAAGCTTGCATGTGGCCGCGGTGATGCGCCTTCCTCCTCCCTGCCATTCTTTGTCTGTGATTCCATGTAATTTCCTCACAGGGTTGAGTTTTAATGGATACAGTGGGGGACTGTAAGAGAGAGCCAGCGCGTCCTAGTTCTTACCACCCAGAGGGGGATCGCACCCTGTGTTCAGACTGAGGTCAGTCCAGGCCAGACACCCCTCTTAGAGGCCTGAATGGCATTCATTGCCCGTGATCCTGGGGGCAAGAAGCCTTTGTACGGAGCTCAGGCTGTACCCCATTTGCTCAGGGTCCGAGTAAGGTGGTCAGATCGCAGCAGTAACCAAGCTTGTTAACACCTGCAGTTCAGTTTTAACACATTTCATTCACCAGTCCACAGGTGAACTTCTGTGTTCTACATGTTTTGTAAGTAACATGACAATTAGAAAGGCCCCCTGAGAGTTGCTGTCCCAAATGCCAACATTTCTGGTAACCTAGAGGATGCTTTCTGGGAAAAAGACTGTGGTAAGGAGAGAAAAGAGTTGAAATCTGAGGAGCCCTTCAGAGGATTCCAGAGGGTCCTTCTTACTGTGAGGTCAGCCTCATTGGTCACCAGGACTGTTGTTTTGGAGTCCCAGCATTTGTAAGACCTGTTCAGGCCACTCTTACCCACTAAAAATGGCAACATAGAACAGATCTCGTCCCAGATTGTGAGACAACACCCCTCTCCCCCCAAAAGTTGCTTGTTATAAATGGCAAATTGTGAAGCCCGCTGCAGTGTTCTGGGTTCTTTGCTTTCACCTACTCTTCACCGCAACCTTATTAAGCACCGCTCTTAGCGGGAAATGTTGTGAAAAGTAATTTTGTAGCAAAATAATGACAGTAATACTCCCTGTCATTTTGGGGCACCTGCTGTGGCCATGTGTCTTACGTTAATTCATTCTCATTTAATAGGTGGGGAAGCAGGCTTGGAGGGGTGAAGGAACATGCCCAAGGTCACGCTGCTGGTGGTGGTGGTGATGTGCAGGTGATGGTTCAGACCCAGGCCTGCTGCCAACTCCCAGTGCTTCCCCCGCAGGGTCCTCAGCCGGTGCCCACAGGGTTGCTGTGCTCTCTGTCCCTCACGTTGGTTCACGTCAGTCTGTTAATAGGTGCCACATGGTGACCTGCTATGCTTTATTCCAGACATACCTCTAAAACTCCCTGGTTATTTTAAAAGGCTAATCTTGATGCTGTAACCAGTTGAGTCCAAGCCTTAAGCACAGATTTTAACTGATGACCCTCTCTCCTTGTAGCTAACATAGATTTCCAGGAAGCCAGGGGGCTTCTGTTACCACATTTGGGCGTAATTGGCTGTCTTTTACAGCACTCTTCCAGTTCTGTAAGTAGCAGTGACACCCCTCTTGTCATTCTACCAGGAATACTTTCTTTTCACTGTTTGAGAATCTTGATTTTTTCCTCTCACACAAATGTCTGTCGAGGTAGACTTTTTTTTCTTTTCTTCTTCACCTGGCAGATTATACTCTTTATTTAGGAGTCTAATGCCCTGTCCTTATCTCCAGCACTGTTCAGATCATGCACATGATGTAGACCTTGCCATTGGATGTATCTAATGGGCTCATCACACCTCACACTGTTTACTTTCTGACTCTACACCCAGTCTAGCTCTTCCTTTCTCTCTCTCGCTTGGTCTTGGCTTGTCCCATCAGCTCTGGGTAGCTTGTTGTTGAGACCATGAAGTCTAGAACAGAACTTTGACTCGGCGTCATTCCCCACGTGAAGTGTTCATGCTCACCCACAGAGAAGCCTGTTCGCTGTCATCTCCTGGCTGCTGCTTGTGCTGTTGGGATGCCCCTCCTTCACGGCTTCTAGCCCAGCTCTCCCCTGTCCTTTGTCCACTGAGATGGCACCCTTTATGAGCTGTTTTCTTTGATTCTCTCCAGCCATAGGTGTCCTGTCCTTGGGGCTCCCACATTTTTTATCGTCTGCTCTGGTTTCATAGCTTCTGCTGGCATTGTACTGCCCCTGCTAGAGTGAGTGAGCCCTTCAAGGTGGGGTCTGCAGGTCTCCTAAAGTGCCAGGCCCCACGTGGCCCCTTCACAAATGAGCTCCTGGCCGCTGTGTGGAGTTGAGGCTCTGCTCAGCTGCCCTGGCTTTTACTGCTTTTTTCCTGAACCTTTGCTGCATTATCAGACCACACCCCGCACTTAGCCCCCAGTTGGGTGCAGTAGGCTTTGTTAGCTGCGGTCTCTCTGGTGTTGGTCTTACCTTCCCAGCAGGATACGAGGCACACCACTCTGGGCGGGGACTGTGGCCTCTTCTAAATTAGTGACTTGTAAACTTTTTATTCTGACACAACACCCCACCCCCATCCCCCGGTTAGAAAATTTAGGTTGAGACTCAGTTCTCTCATGAAGGCATAGCTATAAGTAGGTATAGAACTGAAACAAACTGTCCTTACTATGTGCACTCTGTATTTTTGTATTGTTTGATTTAAAAAAAATACTGTCGTGACCAGTAAAACTGATTTGCCACTAGAACTTTGCAGAACCCTGTTCTAAATTCCCTCTAGGGTTATGCAGGGTGTTGGAATCCATAGAGGTTCCTTGAATGGATGGTTTATACTGATTAGCCTGCAGGACTTCTGATGAGCACAGCAATGAATGGCATTGTTACTTGGTTTAAACCAAGAGACTTCAACTTGATCCCATAAGGGCCCCAAGAGGAGAAGAAACTTTGGAACGATGAGTTGCACCGAGGCTGGGCCGACCCCACCATTTGCCTGGCACACGGAAAGGGCTCATACTTTATGGGCAGCCGTTGAATGTATGTCTCGTGATCTCATCATCACTGGAGTCTTCACAGTTGCTACCGTTTTATAGCCGAGAGAGAAGCACGATGATTTGCCCCAGATCAGAGCCAGGACTTAGACTTAGAACTCACTCTTTTTGCTTCCAAAGCCCTAGCTCTTGCCATATCACATGCTGACCTCAGTGTTGATAACTCACAACTGAAAGTTGTTTGTCCTGAGAGTGAATCGTCCTCTTTCTTGTTCCTGAAATTGGTTTGTCTGGCTTGGAAGATGAGCTTACTGTCGACCCCTCTAGGTAGCAGTGTGAGAACTACATTTGGAGTAGGATCTGTTAACAATTTCCAAAGCCGTTCGTATTCTGAAATGCCATTTAGAATTTTGAAAAGGCTTTCCCTGGGATTTCAAGTATGGACAGACCAGGCCTCCTTATTTTTAAATCATGCAGGGCTCTATGTGATTAAAGCATAAGTATTTGCCTTGCATCTGCACTTAATTCACTATTACAGGTTTGTGTCATAGTTGAAAGCTTTATTTAGACTGAACGTAAATGATTAAACTGGATCCTGCATTCTAGCGAGTGGCAGTCTGCGGTGAGCAGTGCGGGGGCGGAGCCAGGGTGCTTGGCTCTGGTCCAGCTCCTCCAGCCCCAGCCCGGCCCTCTCGGGGTTGTGGGGAGCTAGTGTGAAGGGCAAGCTGAGCCAGTTCCGTGTGTAAAGCCCTTGGAAAGTGCTTGGCCCGTTGTGACTGTGCTGCTTGTTACCGTTTGTGATGGAGCCTCCGAGCTCTAACTGAAGAGACTGATTTTTTAAAAATCACAAATCAAGGCATTTAATTAACTTTACAACGCGTCTTCATATCTGTGCTCTTTGCAGACTTTGCAGGGCTCCTTGATTTTTGTTTGGCCATAGAGCATTTTTTCTGCCTTACACAGTTTCAAGCCCGAGGAGAAAAAGGGCCATGGCAGACAGCAGCCAGGGCCAGCCTTTATGGAGCACTTCCTCTGCACCGAGAGGCTTGTGCTGACTGCTTCACAAGCCTCTCCCCACTCCTTAGACAGCCCTGTCTGCTAGGTGCTGTTTCCCTTTTTGCAGATGTGGAAATGAGGTGCAGGGATTCTAAGCTGTGCTTTGCCGGGGGTCACAGCTGGTTCCTGGTGGATCTGAATTTGCTCCCAGGCCCGTCTGGCCCCAAAGACCACACTTAACTTGAGTAGGACCCGGCCTTTTCCCTCCAGAACTGCATGCCTGTTTGTTGAGTATATCCACAGGAGAGGTCGGACCTGCGCAGAGTGGCGGAGTGGGGAGTCCTGCAGGCCCAGCTCCTTGCCGGCTGTGGACTTGGGGGCAAGTCACTTCACTCTGAACCTCAGTGGCCCTACCTGTAAAATGCGGTGACACTTGCCATAGAGATCGTTATGGAGATAAAGTTAAACTATGTGTGTAAAGCTCACAAAGCAAGTGGAAGTGGGCATCCACATGCTGGGGCATCTTACTTTGGGGCTCAGCATCTTTGGCCTTGGCATATAGCTCACTAGACCAGCATCAGCAAATAAGTAGCACCTTACAGGGCGTTCGCTAACAATTCTTGTTAATATGCAGCGTGTCTCAGGATCTTTCTCAGCACACAACTTTTGGTAGATTTCCTATAAAATACAAGATTTTACATTGGGTGCTACATACGATACTTCTGATGGCTGTTTAATACCATGTGAAGTTGCAGCTGAGTGCTTGGCGCGTGGAGGTGCTCAGATGTTTGAATGGATGAAAAAGTGAGGCCATTCTCTCAGCTTTGGGTGAGTGGAGGTCGTTTTAGATTTTAATGGAACCCTTTTACACTGGGGTAAACAATGTTAAGACATCTAACCTTGTACAGCCAGATGTACAGAAACTGCCCCACCCACCTGCTTCTTGGTGCACACGCTTCTCATAGCCTGTGGGTTTTGAGGGAAAAAATTTTTCTTTTAACTTTTTAGAAGCCTCTATAGGCTTTCCTGGCTGAGAGAATAATTGCTTGCCAAATAATTTTACCAGTAACACCCCACTTGACAACTAGTGTTAATAAAATTCGTTTAGCAATTCATCACTTTCCACTCCTGATACTGCTTCTGTTGTATCGGGAGTGGTTATTTAAATCTTAGTTTGAACTGCTCGGTTGTTTGTCCTGTCTTCCCAGTTAGGTTGCTTTCCCTTAAGGGAGGGTCCTGAGAGCCTTGTCTCTAATAGGCAACAAGAGAATACTGGTTTTTTATTTTTGCAGAGGGCTGAGGGTACACATGCACAGGCACGCATACATACACACACAGTTTCAGAAACTGGACTCTTTGGCACAAATTACTCGACTCTCCTGAACTCTGCTGGTTGGGTGTTTGGAATGTGGGTCACCAGGTGTGACTGAGGTTTTGTAGTTGCAGTTCATAGGACGAATAAGTGACCTGGAAGTGTGGAGGCCACTCATAGATTTCCAGGACATGGCACAATTATTCGTGTAACAGCTTGCAGTGATGGCTTCACACCAAGATGTTAAAGAATTTTTTTTTGATGTTTCTGCTTTAAGAAAATGAAACAGCCTTAATCATCTTTAAGCAAAAGATTTTTAATTTTTAAGCCCGTCCTCATTTCAGGAAAGGTTTGAAAGGCAAACAAAAATAGATAAAATGCTGTGGGGTAAAAGGAAATGCATTAGAAATTTACGGTGGGAGTGGGAGATGAAGCCAGGGGTGGGGGTCAGATGAATGTTAGAATTGCCTATCACTCTGACTCTGAGCTTCCCTGAGGCTGCTGCAATAATCAGTTCAAATTTATGGTGTCCAGAAGACAGAATATACACCTCTTACCCAGAAGCAGCCTAGGAGACCCGAGTCGATGTTTGCAGGCCCTTAGAGGAGCAGCTGGGATGATGAGATCCTTAGTGACTTCCCTGCCAGTATGGGAAGCCCACAGTCCCCATAAACTGATGGCCTGAACTGCACAGCTGAACCCCTTTCATGGGCAGTTTTTCCTTCTAAAGAGCAAGAAATATTTTCAGTGCATCATCCTCAAAATCGACTTAAAGGACTTCATAACAAAACACCTTTCTTACTTTGAAAAGGGCTTCGTAATATCAGAATTGGCCGGGCCTGGAGTTATCCCTGGTTTCTTTGTCCTAGGAATATGAAGACAAGGCTGGACGACCTAGCAGGCCACCCTCTCCAAAGCAGAATGTGAGGAAGCATCTTGACTTTGAGCCTCTTTCCACCACTGCGCTCATCCTGGAAGACAGACCAGCGTGAGTCTGAAGAAGAGTCTGTGGAGAGTTTGTTTTCAGGGATAAGTACATTTGCTAGTCACCTTTTCATTAGAAAAGGGGAAGAAAAATTAGCACGTCACTTACTAAAAATGCAGGGCCCCTCTTCATTCCCTCTACTAATGTGTATTCTATATGATAGCATGACTAATTTGGAAAACTTTCATTTAACATAGAAGTTTTGATCAGGATTTTCCATTCAGGTGATTTTTTACTTTAATTTAGCATTTCCAAATGCCTAAATAGCTGTTATTAATTATAGACTGGCTTGTAACGGTAAGAAACACCAGGAAGTATACTCTAAAGTGCGTGTTTTGGAGGCACCCCAGTATTGTAGAACAATTCCTGGACTAGCCTACTGGTTCTTTGGGATCTGCAGAAAACAGGCTGGGTGATCCCAGCAAGTTCCCTTCCCTTCTGGGCCTCTGGTTTCCATCCATCTGATGAGGAGAGATGGGTTTTGATGACGGGCTTGTAGATCGTGTTTGGAGACCTTAGTAAGGGAAAGGGATTGCTCCATCGTACCAGGCCATAGCTTATCTCTATTTAAGCATCGAGTTTCCATAGAACACTGTATTTGAATAGAAAGATTCCACAGCTTTTAAGAAAAAGAGAGAGAGATTGTAAAACATTGGGCTAGAATCCCTAAGGTCCCTGCCAACCCTGACATTTAAAATTGATGAAGTCTGCAGAAGAAATGTGTCTTCTGATGTTAATTTTTGGTCCTTGGAAATTGTGGATGTGTGGGTAGATGGGGAGAGAAACCCTGAAATGGAGGATTCAGAAGGTAGGTAGAGATTATTGGTAGAAGCCGCCACACTGAGGATCCGTCCTTGTAACGCTGTCTAAAACATGAGCTGTGGGAAATCGTGCCCTGTTCTCCTGCAGCAAAAACACTGTGATGTGCACAGACAGCCAGACATTGCCGCCCTCCCAGTTTTCAAGGGCCAGCAAATTCACCAGCACGTTTCTGAAAGAGAACATGTGTTTTATTTTTTTAACCAGGATTCAGAGTTGTATACCACATTTAGTTGTTTAGAACTATTGTATGAATCTGTGTGTGTGTGTGTGTGTGTGTGTGTGTGTGTGTATAAATGAGATGAACCACATAGCTAGTATGAAACTTACACACTTAAAAAAACTGGCCAGGGAATATGTTCATACATAGATGTATCAATAATATATGCCATTAGGGTACTCTATTTCAAGGGTAACTGTTGATAATTATTGTATTTGTGCAGTGTGGTCAAATCAAAGTTTCTTTGGAGACTGGGGTGAACAAAAAAACACCCAAAGATTAAGTGTTTATCTCTATTGGAGTTATGGTTAATTGCTATTTTCTTCTTTCTGCTAATCTTTAGACTTCAAGTTTTAAAAAATGAGCTTATTTTAATACTTTTGTAAAAAAATGTTTTTAGTTTACGAAAGAGCTGTGTCTTTATCATCTAACAAATGTGGTTTTGGTCTTTGAGCTTTTCATTTTTTAGTAAATGATGCTTCAAGTTTCTCTTATTTAATATTTAAAATGGTGAAAAATCATTTATTTTCTATCAAGAAATCTCCCGGCGAAGCCAGCTGAAGAAGCTCAGAAACACAGGCAACAGTATGAAGAAATGGTGGTTCAGGCCAAAAAACGAGGTAATGGAATTCACGTATGTTTGGTTATGTAAGTCAGCACAAGATTTTGTGTCTTTATGGATATTTTCGCTTTACCTTTTGGAGCTGTAGAACCTGAACTTTGGTGAATGCTTTATTTAATATTTTGAGATTTATAATTTTTCATCGAAAATGTATGTTTCTACTAACTACTTATTCCTGGTTACTTCATTCAAGATAATAACACTTTGAATTTACACAAGGAAAGAGACTGTGTAGGATAAAAGTACTAGGCTGGAGAAAGCTTTAGCCAGTGATGCTGGAGAGGCAGATCTCTTTCTTTCTGTGGGCTCAGTTTTCCTTATTTACAAGAAGATGTGATGTGATTTGATAAAGTGCCTTGTGACACCTAAAAACCCCATGATTCTTAGTTGTTTAAAAAGTATGTATAATAAAACGTGGTCTGTCTGTACAATGGAATATTATTCAGCCTTAAAAAGGAATGAAATTCTGACACACACTTAACATGAAGCTTGAAGACATTATTCTAAGTGATATAAGCCAGACACAAAAGGACAAATGCTATATGCTTCCACTTATATGAGGTATCTAGAATAGTCAGATTCATAGAGACAGAAAGTAGAATGGAGGTTGCTGGGGGCTGGGGAGGTGTGTCGGGGGGTGGGAAGTTAGTGTTTCTTGGGGAGAGAGTTCCAGTTGGGGAAGATGAAAAAGTTCTGGAGATGGACGGTGGTGATGGTTGCGTAACAATGTGAATGTACTTCATGCCACTGGGTGTACACTTAAAATGGTAAACTTCATGTTTTGTGTATTTTACCACAAAAGAGTATACATAAATGAAAATGCATGGCATTTCTCAGAGTTGCTGTTATACCCTAAGAGTTATTCTTAAGCTGTGAGCAGTGAAGTTGCAGGTTCCATTGGAAAGGGTGAGGGGAGCACAGAGAGGCTTCTGGTGTGTCTGTTCCTGTTCAGTCTTTTGACTGGGGCTGTAGTTTCATGGGTTTGTCTATTCTGTGATAATTTCGTTAGGTTCTCATTTGTATACTTTTCTGTGTATATGTTATACAGTATGTGTGTTACAAAAAAGCTTCCTAAACGATGGCTAACGCCTCAGCTTTCTAAACTCCATAAGGCGTGAAATGAGTCCTGGAAGGTCGGGTCTCAGTGCTCTACCTCATTGCCCTCTTCCTGGTGTTTTTGCAGCCTGGCTCTTTGAGAAAAGTCACCTAGCTTGAAATCAGTGGATACCAATTAATAGATGTTTTCCTTCTTTTAACTGTGATTTCTAGAGCTGAAAGAAGCCCAGAGGAGGAAAAAGCAGCTGGAAGAAAGATGTCGATTAGAAGAAAGTATTGGAAATGCTGTCCTCACTTGGAATAATGAGATTTTGCCTAACTGGGAAACAATGTAAGCTCTCTAGACTCTACAATTCTTTGCAGAATTCCTGGGAAGCAGCTGTATTAATTGTAGCTCCTCTCACAGCCCCTGATGAAATTATCTGATAAGGTTAAGTTGCACAGAGTCTCCTTCCCCTGCCTTGGTTCCGCCCTTGTCGTTTCTCACCTGGTACTGTGACAGCTCCCCTCCCAGCCTTTCCAGCTGTCTTCTGCTCAACAGCCAGAGGGATCTTCTAAGGCACGAATCTGTGTCACTTCCATACTTTACATTTCAGTAACTTCCTATGACTCTCAGTGTAAAATTGGAATTGCTTAGCTTAGCCGACAGGACCCCTCGTGGGACGGCACGTCCCTTTCCCTGTAGCCTCACCTTTCATCTCTCCTTTGCTTGGACAGTGCCCTTTCCTTAGGGAGCCTCGGGGCCTTTGCATGTCCCATTCCCTCTGCATCGAGTGCTCTTGCCCTGTATCTTCTCATCCGGTTAACACTTTGTCCTTTAAAGCTCAGTCTTCCTTGGAGAAGCCTTTCCTGCCCTCGCCCTGGCTCCAGGTGCCTGTAGAGGACCCCGCTGGGTACACTGCATCTGTCTGCTCAAGTTTCTGTTGTCCTGTCTGAGGAGGGGTGCCAGGTGTGCTTTGGTGACAGCCCCCAGTAGCTGGTACGCAGTAGAGTCCGGCACTGTTGTCTCCTTTGCGTCTGAGGGACAGCTGTTGGTTTTCCCTCCTGCGTGGTCAGAATGGTTAGGGGCTGGTGTCTGGACAGCAGTCCTGGAGCCATGCACAGAGACTGGTGGCTCCTTTTGGGCCTCCCCCTATCAGCAGGAGCTGGGGGAGCTTGGACGCCAGTTTCCTTTTTTCTCTTCCAACCTGAACCGTGTGTCAGGTTGTTGGGGACTTGCTTCTGGCACTTACCTGGGTGTCACTCACTCCCACTGTGGAGGTGGGGTCTCAGGGAAGCGGACATTGCCCTGTTGAGGCTCTGCACGGGGAACACAAGCTGTGCCCAGAGCCTGCTTTTCTGGGCAATGGGGCCAGTAACAAGAGTTAAGGCCCTCAGATCCCTTGGACTGACTCCCTGTGTGGCTGCAGAGCCCTGGCCCACCCTACACTGACTGATGCTTGATGTAGCCCAGATGCGTGCATTCATATGGGAACTGCTACTTAATGACCACCAGCTGGGTGCCGGGCGCCTTTCTGATTTGTCCCACTTAATCCTCACAGCAGCCCTTTGGGGTCAGGGGGAAGGTTCCATCATCTTGGTTTAGGGAGAATGATACTGAGTGAGAGGAGAAGGAGTTTGCTCTGGGTTCCCCAGGTGAGGGTGTTATGGGGCTGCAGCCCTGGTTTCTGCAGCATCAGCCCGTGCTCTCCCCTCTGTGCTGTGCTGAGGAGCACCGTGTTGGGGGTCTTTGGCACCTTTATGTCTGTCCCAGTCCGTTAGCAGTGTGTGTTCACTGTGACCAGCAGACCTCAGCGACTCTGCAGTTCCGAATGTTCTGAGTTAGCAGAGCTGCCCTGCCGTTAGAGTTGCTTTGCCTGAGCGCTTCACCTGTGTGTGTGCAGCTGTGCAGAGGCTGGCGGCCGTGCTCTCGGGCTCCCTTTTCGAGGCCCCTTGGGGTCTGCCCTCCCTCAGCAGCTCTGCAGCAGTGCCCCCGGCTCCCCACACCGTGCCCAGCTGCCTGCCGTTCCTGGAGCAGGCCAGGTTATTTCTTGTTGCTGTGCTTTCTGCTCAGAACGTCCTTCCCACCATTCCTGTGCTTCGACTGCTACTGGTCACTGAGAATTTGGCTCCAGAATAGCACTCTGGGCTTCTGGTTTGTGGCGCCCATGTCTGCGTGTGCAGTGCCTGTGGCACACCTGGCACAGCAGTAACCCAGTGGCCCAGTGGGAGGTAGTCGTCGACCTCCTGGTCTGTCTGTTTGGAACGGTGGACTGTAAGCTCCCTGAGGCCAGGGGCTGTGACATAACTACTGTGCCTCCCCCGCTTTTGTGGTTTGGGGTTAAGCACGTGGGTAGACAAATATTTCGTCACTGAGAACAAACTCATAAACTCATGCTTCCGTTTTTGTCCAGGTGGTGCTCTAGAAAAGTTCGAGATTTATGGTGGCAGGGAATCCCTCCCAGTGTGAGAGGCAAAGTCTGGAGCTTAGCCATTGGCAACGAGTTAAACATCACCCACGGTGAGTGGCTTGCATGATCCTAGGCCTGGGGAATCCACCCCTGGGTCCTGTGGCTTCTCCTGTCCCATTTGCCCCGTTAGGAAGAAAGGCAGCCATCGCTACGCCGCTGTGTCTTCGGAGAGGCCAGGTGAGTGTGTCTTCCAGGATTGGAGCCGGTGGGGAGCCGGGGCTCACTCCTGGGTGCTACAGTTATCTGGTGTCAGTTCAGAGCAGACGCTTGCCCTCTTCCTGATAGCTGTCACCTTCCCTGAGTACATGGGAAGCATACATGGGGCTCAAGGCTTTAGTGGGCTGAGCCATGTTCGGATCTCTTCTCAGAGTCCTGCAGAAAGCGAGCCTTGATGGGGACGTGAAAGTGGAAGGGAAGGATGTTTCTTTCTGTGGAGGTGCTGTATCTGGGGTACTTCTGGTTTTTTGTGACTTTTTTTTTTCCCCAGGCATCTTATACGTCAGCACCTTAGAGGGGACAGCATACTGTGCTAGGACTGGGTCCTCGAGGGTCTAGTAGCTTGAGTCCAGAGGGAGGTGAGCTCTGTACCCTCCTTTCTTAGGGCTGTTTGTCCCGCCATACGCACTCGTACAGTTTGGGTGTGCTTCTCCTCCACCAGTGTGTTCACTGGTTCACTCCCCTATCTGCCCAGCGCTCTGCAGGCTGCGACCCAGAGTGAAAGTGATGCTAGGAGCTCATAGACTTACAATTAAGTGCTGAAGAAATGGTAATCCTTCCTTCTTCCTTTTTCCTCCCTTTCTGCCGTCTAAGCTGCTCAGGACTCGAACTCCTTCCTTGTCTTCTTTGTATTAGTGCCCAGCTGTGGAGTTGGTGGTGGCAGTTTTTACCCTGTTGAAGGCCCTTGAGTTTAAAATAGATTGTTGTATCTTCTCTGTGTGGCTCGGGCTCGTGTCGTTATTGTAATTTTTATTTTGTCAGGTGTTGATCTCACCACGTGCGATGGTAGCCTTGGCCAGCAGTGTGCTCCATCTTGAGTAATGACAGCTGGTTGGGTGAATGGGCACTGGTTTCCTTTCATTGTGATCTCCTCAAAGTTCCATTTTTTTCGCTAATCCATACCTGCCCAAAACTTAACATCTGTACGTGAGAAGATGTATAGCATTTAACTTGTGGAAATGGTTTTTCAGCGGCTTCCCTAGAAGTAGATGTTTGGAGAAATGGATGACCATTTATCTCAGTCCCTGTTCTTGAAAATTTCTAAACTGTATCAACAACTCTACACCAGTTGGATGTAATGCAGGGTACTCTGTGTGTGTCTTTAATTTTTGGTTCTCACTGTTGGCTGCACTGATTTTATTTAAATTAAAATCCTTCATAGACCATATCATCGTAGTATATCAGGCTAAATGGCTAATTCATCAGTCACATGCCTTGAAAGTTTGCCTAAATTTTGATATTGGCTCGTTTTATTTAAATTGTGTCTTTCTTGTATAATTAGCTGCCTAATGTCAGTTGCCCACCTAGAATTGATGCTCAGGAAGCTGCGGCCTCACCTGTCATGCTTTCCTTCCTGTCACCCAAGCCCAGCACAGCTCTCTGTGCAGTCAGACCCTCAGGAAGTATTTGCTGAATGAATGAATGAATGAACGAGTGCCACCTTATTGGGTCCTTCTTAACCTCAGTTTTGCTGCATATTCAAGCCAATGTGACAACACAGATGATCTTGAAGTCTGCTGTTGAGGCCTGGCGTCGGATTAGGTTCTTTACTCACGTCTTTGTTAACATTGGCAGCAGTCTGAGGGCCATATATTGTTGACCTTATTTCCCTACTGAGAAAGTCCGCCACTGGCTGACTCTGAAGCCTGTGTTGCGATTTGGGAAGCCCCAGGGTTTTGCTCTTTTTGTGGCTGTGCAGTTGGAAACTCACTGAAAGTCAATCTAATCGTACTGTTAAACTTCACTCTTCGGGAAGTCAGCCTTGTACTTTGAAGCTTCGTATGGAAAGAAGGTGTGTTCACTGTTCTAACTCCCTCTCCACCCACAGACACACGCCAGTAAAACCATGCGGGTGTTTTAAAAACTGACACTTTGACCCATTTTACCCTGAGGCTGCCAGCATGTGTGCTTTAACTGTCAAATACCTCATTTGAAAAGTTGTTCCCAGTGGTCAGGGGCCACACAGTTGTTTTCCTCCACCTCCTGCCAAAATGAGCAAAGCTAAGCCCACCTCCTGGGAACTGAGAGTGGGCAGAAGTTCCCCAGACCCTCTAGCCTCCAGCTCAGCACACCTCCAGATTTGTTCCATAAGCATTTGAGTTAAGATGCATGCAGTCCTCCCAGGTGATGGTGTTAGTATGAAGTTCTATTTCATAACTGTACTGCCGTTGCAGACTAGTGTAGACTGTAAATCAGATCCTTCACAAGGTTAGAAGAAGGTCATTAATCAAAATTTAGCTTGTTGGAACACAACAGTGTTACTAGAATTTGACTTGTATTTAAAAAAATAGCATATACTGTCCGGAAGGCAGATGTGCTCTGCTTTATTTTCCAGAAGTATTGATGGAAAAAATAAAGTGGTAGAAATTCTCTGGGTAGCTGCAATTAAAGTCTTAGTGATTGACTAGTGGTCGTTTGTGATCCAGGGCAACGGATGGCTGGGAAGCATGGGAGCCGGGGAGGAGCGGGAAGCACCCACCGGACGGGTGGGCCAGCGGAGGCCTGGGAGCCTCTCTCTGTGGGTTCAGTCTTTCAGGAGGAGTGGGGCATGGTTATACCCCTGGAGGTCTGGGTATAAAAGTGAGATTTGTGAGCGTGAGTTATTTCACTATTGCCTAACTACCCAAAGAGAAGAATTATTGAAAAAATAAGTTCTGAATATGGAGGAGATTTGGAAGCTCTCTTGTGAGAGACCTGTCTTGATATGTCTCTGCCACCAAGAATCCTTATTTTTTGAAACTTCTGCCTGTGTTGCTTGCACCCCTATCCCATTTTCAGGCAGCAAGTTCAGGAAGACTGGGCCAGGGGGTAGCGGTTCCATCTTGTCTTTATTTGAAACCAGATTTTCTGCTTGTTCTGGGTTTTCTGCTTGTTTCTCCCTTTCTTCATCAGTCAGATACTCATTGATTATATTGATCTGTGTCAATCCCAGAGCTATTTGCTCTGGATACAGACATGAATGAGAGACTAATGGTCTTACCCCAAGGAGCTCACAGTCTAGTAAGGCGATAGACTCACAAACACATCAAAACAATATAGCTTTATGGGTGGGTTGTGTAACAGAGTGAATACCAGGCATGGAGGCATTTTATGTATTTCTTTGTATATAGTGATGTCTATAGACAATAGAAGTACCTTCTGGCCAAGTTGGGGGGATCGTTTTAGTACCTGTAATAAGCCTGTGGTGTGTAGTTGAACTGTAAATATTTGAACGAGGCAGCAGTGTCTTCTCTGGTGTTTCTGAGGAGACACGTGTGCACATGACACTTACCCAAAGGCTTTTCTTCCAGAGCTCTTTGACATCTGTCTTGCCCGAGCCAAGGAGCGGTGGCGGTGCTTTAGCACGGGAGGCTCTGAAGTGGAGAATGAAGGTATACATGACGCTAACCCCGGTGGGCTCCTTTGGTCAGTTACACGTATCATTATTTAGTACATAACAAGGAAGGTTTACTTAACTGAAGTAGTGGTTGGTGCAAATTTATAAAAGCTTCATGGGAAAGGGGATTTATTTTATTTTATATTTTGGCCACGCAGAGCAGCTTGTGGGATCTTAGTTCCCTGACCAGGGATTGAACCCTGGCCACAGCAGTGAACGTGCCGAGTCCTAACCGCTGGACCGCCAGGGAATCCCCGAAAAGGGAGTTTTTAGAGCGAACAGTTTAAAGAAGAAAACTTTTATAAGAAAGATTATACTAGTTCCTGAGACTTGTTAGTGTCCTAGAATGCTGGAGGGCTGGTCACGACCAATATCTTTTCCTTTATTCACTGCTCACGTGATGTACAGTAGCCTGGCACCCAGGATTGCTTGAGTGTTGGTTTATAGAGGAGCATCAGAGCTACTTCCAAAGAGACAAGAGCACTGCATATTTCCTAGATTATGCTTTTTTTCCATGACACACAAGAATGGTTATGATTACTTCTGCTGGTTAAGTAGTACCTTTTTTGCAGCTCTTTTTTTAATACTGTCTATGTGGTACTGGAATTTAAAAAATATAAAGCAAGTTATTCATAATTATTTGTTAGAAATAGTACACATGAGTGTTATACTGCAGTAACTCACACATATTCTACGTTCATACCCGTGATGTTCTGGATTAAACAGTGATTCTTTTGGTGTTTTCTGCGCCTGGAATTCATTTGTGTCTGTTCCCTGACTTGCCCTTACTTCCACTGACAGTCGTTGATAAAAGGTAATTTCAAATTAGATTCTGATTTCAGACTCTAGAAAATGTCTGATGATGGGCTAACATTAGATGGTGCTCTGAGATTTTTACTCTTAAAGCAAGAAATCCTACAAACTGTTGATCGTGTTGGTTCAAGTTGTAATTAGGCCCATGTGCTTCTGAGGAACTTCCTTCCCTTGTTTCATTCTTGTAAAAGTTCTAAGCCTCGCAGTTATTCCACACGCTCACCTCTGAGAGGTGTGATGACTCTTGATCTTTTGACAGATGCTGGTTTTTCAGCAGCAGACAGAGAAGCCAGTCTGGAGCTAATTAAACTGGACATTTCCAGAACGTTCCCTAATCTCTGCATTTTCCAGCAAGTAGGTGGTGGCAGTGATTTGTTGCTCTAAGTATGTTTTGTCTAAAATTCACAGATGTCAAATTGCATGTATTTGTAATCAAGTTTGAAAAGTACCAGGGATTTTTGTTGGGAGGGAGGGTCCTTTGTTAATACATTTAGACTTTTAAAAATAAGGGTAACTGATCCTTTCCAACAAATATTTAGTATGACTTAGGAATACCCAATCTGATTCTGTCATGCCCCTGTTTCTAGCATCATGCCTTGTACACACTAGGTAACCAGTAAAGGACAGTGGAATAAATTACAACAGATCAGTTAGCGACCACCTAGAGTGAGCCAGGAGATGTAGAGTTTAGACACAGCTGGGCTTCTCAAAGTACCTCAAGTACCTGTGGCGTGTCCCAGGTACTCTCCTGGTAGTACATACAGCAGCCGGGAGAGGTCAGGGATGAGGCATCAGGCATGCTGTCACTGAGGAAGTGGCTCTTGGGCTGTGGTTGGACTAGGTTTGAATTGACAGTCTGACCAGAGAATGGGAAAGACATTCCAGGCAGAAGGAGGACCAGAATGGAAGCATCAAACAGCTGATGGTTCAGGGAATCCCCAGTTCCTTTTGGGAGAGGGAACCTCGCTAAAGGAATGAACACAGAGGATACAGCTCAATTTCGTGGACCCTACTTACTAACTGTTGGCTGCTCTATTTGAGGTAGGAACCAGCTGCAGGGCGGTCCCTGCTCTGGAGGAAAGAGAGTGTAAGGGCAGAGCTTTGAGACGCACTTGGAGTGTAGCCAGGAAGGGCCGTCACAGAACTGGCACAGGATCTGAGAGGGTGCTTGCACCCTGTGGGCACCGAGGTCCAGCCTTTCCCAGACCCAGGCCCCAGAATGTTTTCCATGGAACATCTCTTGGGGATTCAGCATCATTGACTTTGAGAGTCACCGGGTGATTAACTTGGTGCTGAAAGATGTGTTCAGAAGAGGACGAGAGCTTTAGGGATGTCTTTCGGGTGAAGCTGGGGACAAGTGGCTTTCCTCTTTGCTCTGGCTTCCTTTGGGCATGTCTCTCTCCGTCTGTGGTTCCCAAAGTTCTAGATTTCATAAATGGGCAGTATTAAAAAAAAAACAAAGGGGGAGTGTGGGGAAACTATGAAATGTCCAAAACAAGTTAAGGACATTTAAAATAAGGAACTGCCATCTACTAGCACCATATTTTCACCAAACAATGGCCATTTAGCACCAAAGTTAGAGGGACATAATCAGAAGGGTGGTGGAAAATCTTTTAAGTTAAGAACATTTAGCTTTAAGGAAAGTTCAGTATAGTGCCTTTGCTTTTTTCTCATTTGGCCTTAGACCACATTTCACTTGGTGACAGTCGACACTGATCCTCAGGTGGACATTTGATGCTACCACAGGGTCCCTCCTTGTCCCCCCTTCTCTTACCCGCTTAGCCCTGGATGTCATCTTTTTACCCTCCCATTGCTGTTTGCTTTTGTCCTTCTATGATTTGGAAGTGCCTCTTCTTTTTATACGTCAGGATGGGATGGCTGGGCCATGGCGTTCTCGTGTAGCCACACAGTAGACGTGCACAGTGAGCATGTGACGTGGGCTGAGCCCGTCAGCTCAGTGTCTTCAGACACGTTAGCATCAGTGTGAGGCACCTCTGTGCTCAGTTAGGAAATAGAAATTCCAACACTTACATTTTTGGAAGAAGTTACAGGAACAAATGGAAATCTTAGAGGGATGGGAGAGCTGGAGAATGCTTAGAAGAAAAAGGTAGCTATTAGGACTTAAGAATTAGAGTGTATCTCCTGCACCTCCCATGCTGAAAAATACAAAAGAAACACAGACAGTGGCTGTTAGGGCAAAGGAGGCAGAAAGGGTGGTCAGGAGGGGGGCGTGCTGGGGGGACAGAGCGCCGGTGGGCACGCACCGGCTCTGAAGAGCCTGGGTACCTGGTCACCTGCTGAACTTGCCGGGGAACTGCAGTTACACAGCAGCAGCCAAACTAAGGGAGTTGTTCTAGCGCAGTGCTCACACTTAGCCCACCAGCTCAGTGCAGCTTTGTAGGCAGAGCTACAGATGACCTGGTCAGCTGTGGGTTGGTAGGTAGCGTTTGTCCAGTCATGCGATACGCGCCGAGCTGCTTAATAATGCTTGGCAACGAGGTCTGCTCGGAAACAGCAGGCGTGCCTGGTGGCGGCGACATCCATCACCCAAGCACTAACACTGCTGACGCGTGTCTTTGGTGTGTTGGTCCCTGTAGGGTGGCCCGTACCACGACATGTTGCACAGCATTTTGGGCGCTTACACTTGTTACCGACCGGATGTGGGTTATGTAAGTGAACTTTTCCAATATTTTATAACGTTCTCCTCTAGAGAGAAAGTCACTATATTGCCCGGCACATCGTAGGTGCGGATGTCAGGTTGAATGCCATTTTTTGTTCGGTATGGAAAGTCTCATGATAAATGACTTGCCTCAGTTTCCTCGTAGAGAAATTGAGCTGACATGGCTGCTCTGTGGCATTGACTACATTTTAACTGGGTTTGATTTTCATTTTTTGCATGTGATTTTTTTTTTCTCAGCGTTAAATCAGGAAAGCTTTTAGCAGTAACAGTTTTTAAAACTATGCTGCTGACGTTTCTGTGGCTTAGCAGACGTGTGCATGCATGGCTTTAGAAAGAGTGACGTGTTCGCTCAGACGTACATTTCTGTGGCACCAGGAAGCTGTACATTCTGCAGGGCAGCGTGTCAAATGCAGAGGTGGGGGGGGGTTATGGTTTCCCACGTGTTAGGGGTGGGACTGAAGGAGCGCACACAGGCGGCTGGCGCGCCAGGGCTCTGGTTCCGAGTCAGAGCAGGTCGGGATCCGTGAGGCTGTCGGTCCAGCCTCTGGTGGGTGGCGATGGGTGGGCGCAGTGTGGGACCTTCCAGCGTGAGGGTGCTTGGGTTCCTCTTTCAATAAGATGGAAGAGCTGCTCTGACTGTGGTGGCTGCCGTTTGTTTAATGCCCCTTTCTCTTCCCCTCTCAGGTTCAGGGCATGTCCTTCATAGCGGCCGTGTTGATCTTGAACTTAGATACTGCAGATGCCTTCATTGCTTTTTCTAATCTTTTGAATAAACCCTGTCAAATGGCATTTTTCCGAGTGGACCACGGCCTTGTAAGTATCCCCTGTGTGTGTTGTGCCCTGGGTGCTGTGTCCACACACAGCAAGCGTTGCCTAATCATTCTCTTCAGCGAGAAAAAGAATGCATTCTCCCTCCACTAAGATACTTAGAATAAGTCACCCTAGGTAACATGGCGGCTCATCTGGGGCATTGTGTTGGACTTTAAAAACATGTGGTCAATAGCCATACATGCCATGAATTTCTTAGTACCTTCTTTCAGAAAGTATTTCTGAAAATACATTCTTCAAGTGAGGGAGGAGGGAGATTCCTGCACAAACGTACACACTTTGTGTCCAAGCAGAAGCTCAGGAGCAGGCCCCACGTTAGGATCTGTCAAATAGCCTGTCGCATAGTGGGGTCCTGTGGCTGCCCGCTGCCACGTGGGGCTCTGCTTCACGCGATGGGCTGGTACGCATTCGAGACCAGCGTCTCCATGGGCGGCGGCTTGTTCAGGAAGGAGTTGGCAGTCCTTGCCCTGGGGAGGCCCCACCTGCTCCTGGTGCGGTGAGGAAGCGAGGCTCGGGAGTGACAGGGTTCCATCGAGGCACATAGCTGGTCCGCGAGCAGCCGGCATCGGAGCCCCTCTGCTTCCAGTAGCCCAGACGAGGAGCCACCAGTTCAACAGATCATCAGCTTTTTAATTAACGTCTTGATTTGCTGATCATTTGTTGATAGTTCACTGATAATTAATTTATCGTCAGTACTTTAGGACCAAAGCGATCTAACAGTTTAGATCAGCTAGGCAATTTTTCTCCTTGATACCTTAAGGACTCCTGAGTATTTCTTGCTCAGGCCGTACATATGTTTTTTTTTTTAAAGAAGTGTTTTAAAGCTGCTGCTGAATGCTGGCTGTGAAGGGAAATGTAAATCAGCAGAGTCCTTTTATTTATTTATTTATTTGTTTGTTTATTTATTTAGCGGTACACGGGCCTCTCACTGCTGTGGCCTCTCCCGTTGCGGAGCGCAGGCTCAGCGGCCATGGCTCACGGGCCCAGCTGCTCCGTGGCATGTGGGATCCTCCCAGACCGGGGCACAAACCCGTGTCCCCTGCATCGGCAGGCAGACTCTCAACCACTGCACCACCAGGGAAGCCCCAGAGTCCTTTTAGAAGACAGTTTGGTGTTAGATGTCAGTAGCAGTAAATGGCGTTGGTATATAATTCTGCTCGTAAGAATAGGTTCTAAGAAAGTTCAAGTGTGGGCAAGGCACTCTGCACAAAGGTGGTTATTACATGGTTGTTTGTAATTATTCAATAAAATTTAAAATTATTTTTCATTGTAAAAAATAAAAACATTTAAAAATGGGGATTTAAGGGAATGCAGAATGGTTCCTTAAAATCTGGAAATATATCCAGTGCAGTACTGATTGCAAAGAATTGTATTGGAGAAATATTTAAGATAAAATGCTAATTTTTTCAAAAGCATGTAAAACAGAACGTATTCCATAATAAATAGCTACCATATTTAACGATAAAAGGAAATATACCACAATAGTAACAGTGTTTATGGATGATCTTTATTCACTTCTGTACTTCATAAGTTTTCCACAGTGAGCATTTTATAGATACTACTTTCATAGTCAGGAAAAAACTCTTTATATATAATAAAATGATTTACATCTAAATACCTCCTCATTTTGAAGATAAGATCCCAGCTTCCTCTTTGGAAATACATGATAAAAACTGTGCTTAAAAAATTAGCTTGTATTATTAAGGAAAAATCATAGAATCATAACGTTGAGTGGGACCTGCATTTCCAGCAGGGTTTCTTTGCAGCAGCGCTGTGGACATTTGGGGCTGGATAGCCATGGTGGAGGCTGTCCTGTGCATCGAGGCTATTTAGCAGAATCCTTGGCCTCTACCCACCAGATGCAGTAGCACCTCCATTCTAGATGGAGCAACCAGAAATGTCCCGAGGCACAGCCCAATGTCCTCCGGGAGGCAGATTGCCCCCAGTTGGGAACCCCTGGTTTACTGTACATGCCTTCATTAAGATGTGCAAACAGCATCTGGGAGTTGCCATCTGCCCACGTGCATCCAGCCTCTCAGATTCGTATCGCTCCCATCCACTTGTAGCTGTTCTTTCTGTTTCAGCACCGCACCATTGCTCTGTGCGTTTCGTTTCCCTGCAAACCCTGTAAGAAGTTGAAAAGCATGTGCTCATGAAACAGGCTGTGGCCGCTTCCTTTCCCTTCAGTGTTTTCTCCCTCAGTGCCTCAAAAGAGCTGCACTTTTGAGCCAGAGCGCTGTTGCCCTGCCTCAGTATTAGCATTATATGCCCTCTGGAAATGCTGCGGGTCGGCAGGCAGGCAGACGTGTTTTTTGAGATCATTTTCGACAGTTAATTCACTCCTGGTTCTTAGAAAAGACTGAGGCCATCAGGAGTCAGCCTAGCCTGCGGGACAGGCATGGGTTCAGGGCCCTGCCTTGCCACACGCTGGTGATGTGACCTCATTAGGCAAGCTACGTAACTGCTCTGGGTTTCAGTTATCTACAAGTGGAATAAATAATAAGATGTAGTCGGTAACGTTATATGAGGTTAGAGAGTGAGCTTATTTAGAAATTGCCTGTGTAGTGCCTAGTTTTGGGTTGCCGACGAAGGGGTGTGAGAATTTACATACGAAGATGATTGTTAGATTCTAAAGGTGTAAGTATATTGACTTTTTTTGGTAGATTGGAAATGTGTGCTGATAATGAGTTTATTAGTGTATTTCACATTATCTCCCTAGATGTTGACTTATTTTGCTGCATTTGAGGTATTCTTTGAAGAAAATTTGCCGAAATTATTTGCTCATTTCAAGAAAAACAACTTAACTCCAGACATCTACCTAATCGATTGGTAAGACTGCATTTTTATGTGTTTTCAGAGTGTTTTCTCATCTCCGTGCCCCCATTTTTCTTTCCTCACTGCCGGCTTCTCTCAGGGCTCAGCTGAGCCCCGCGTCCTGCCTTACAGTCTCCCCAGCGCCCTGAGCACGATGCGCCTGTGTCTCAGCCCCGTGCTGCTGGCCGCCTGCTCGGCTCTGCTGCTCTCTTGAGCGCTGCCTGTGACTCTGACTGGTCCTCCTGAACTCCCTCCAGGGGAGAAGGGGGTCTTGGACTCTCAGTTTATTCCTTCCGCGAGGCGTCACTAAGCACCAGGTCTGTGCGGGCTCTCCGCTGGGATCGGAGACAGGCAGGCGCTTGCCTCTCCGGAGCTTCTGTCCAGGGGGAGAGGCTGTCCGTGCACAGCAAGGCTGCACAGCATGTGATGAATGCTGTTTCTGGGACAAGGGGAGGACCGAGGCCTGGAGACAGGCCGAGGGGTCAGGGTACACAAGGTAACACGGGAGTTTGAGCAAGACGTGACGTGAGCATGCGGTGCTGCAGCATCATCAGGGCTGCAGCAGTTGGTGTGGTGGTGTGGGAGCCTAAAGTACAGGGCAGAGAATGGCAGGCGAGAGCCTGGGAGACTGAGTCTGGTGCATCTTGGATGCTAAGCTGAGGAGCTCGGGCAGGATTACCGGGGCTAGAGGGAGCAGTTGAAGGCCTTTGCTTGGGGTGAGGATGGAGGTGAGTTCTGTTGGAAGTGACTTTTAGGTTAGGGGAGGCGGGGGAGCCTGGAGGCAGGGACAGACGAAGGCAGAAAGAGCAGGGCCTGAGCCGAGGCTGCAGAAGTGGATGGAGAGTGGTGAGGGAGAGGCGCTGGTGAGGGCAGGCTGTGGTCCCAGGGCAAGTGCTGCGGGACCAGCTGAGATCAGAGCACGGAGGGGCCGGATGCGGCAACACGGCAGCTTTAGGGAACCTGTCGGACGTTGGAGTATACTTACAGGCTTCCAGAGAGTTCCGGGGTGGAGCGGTAGACCGGCAAGTCTTCTCACACAGTGGATGTGGTGGCCTGGGGAAAGGCTGGGATGTCACCCGCAGAGGGCCAGTTGAGAAGGCTGGTGGTAGCCGGGGGCACAGAGGGAGCAGTGCCTCAGGCCCCCACTGTGGGAGGAGTGTCAGCTCCGGGATCCTGCAGTCCCGCCCGACCCCCGGTCTCTCTCGTTACTTAGCTGTGGCCTGAATAAGGGCCATGGAGCCTCTCTGAGCCTGTTTTCTCATCTGTCTACCCAGATGGTTAGCCTTTCAGGGCCTTGTAAGGTGATCACCCTACATCCCCCTGCCCCACCATGCAGAAGGGGCTCTGCAGAAGGAAAGACGTACTTCGACTGAAAGGCCCGTTTGGGCTCCAGCACTAATTTGTGCAGTGAATCTAAAACTGCTGGGAACGTGTAGCTGGTTTGACTTTTTTTTTTTTTTGCTCACTTTTTTCAGGAGACAAAAGGCTTACTTCTAGAAGGTAAAGTCCGAATGTCATGTGAAACGAGGCTCAGTCCCTTAAATAAAGCTGATTTGTCTGCACCCATGCGAATGAGCCTTTGGGACTCTTGGCGTTTCATTGCTTCTGTTCTAAACCCTGAGACTGTTCTGACTCCGCTGAATTCTTGCTGGGAACAAGGGTTTGGAGGTCAGAGCTCGTAGCTGAGGCCACAAGTGCTGGCGTCACTACAGAATAGTATAGACATCAGGCCATGAAGTGGCCACTACTAGGGTGCTGGACTCACCTGTCTGGCTGTTCCGGGTGGGAGTGTTTGGGGCCTGCCTAAAAGGCCACCTTAATTTAACCAACAAATGATTTCTCTACACCATGAACAGTCAACTTTTGCATAGGCTGTGCTTCTGCACCCCTGTTGGTGAACCTGTGCTGTAATTTGACTATGAACCCTGGCCTCACAGATTCCCAGGCCTGGGGCCTGTGACCCCTCGGGGAGGGTGTTAGGAGAGGATCACATGGGACCAGAGTCTTCAGCTTCTACCTTATCTGTTTTAGGCCCTCAAGTTAGATTCTTAAGATTCCAGGTAAAAGGGAGGTTTGGAAAACACTGTCTTGGAATAGTGTCTTTCAAACTTTTTTCCCCCTGACTTGCAAAAGGAAATAAACTTTACGTTGTGACCTGGTGTGTGGCCATGTGTGCAGCAATGTAATATATATATATATATGACTGAGACAGGTTTTTTGAAACAGTACCTAGCCTTTACTATGTGCAGAACGCTCTGAAATTTCCTATTTTCTTTGCAAAAAAAGAGCTGGCGCTGATCCACCCTGATGATGTCACAGTGCAAGAGATCAGTGATGGTCACGACGGGCAGTGTGAAGCGTGCTGTCCTGGAGAGTGCTTATCTGTTTTTTTTCTAGGCCGAAGATGGCTATAATCCAGTGGGGGCAGAGGCCAAGGGGACTCGCACTGATTGACTCCAGTGCTTCTCACATGATCTCATTTAACCCTTAGAACAAGCCCTTGGAGTGAATTGTAACACCTCTGTTTTACATGTGAGGAAATTGAGGCCCGGAGAGGCAGAGTGACCTGCCCGAGGTCATATGATTAGCTGGATGGCACCGCCGGTGTTCAGGCACAAGCCGCCTGCTCCAGAGCCTGTGCGCTTCCCCACAGAGTCCTCTCTAAGGGATTTAGTTATAAGGCAGCATAACCCACGAGGTGGGTCCCAGAGCTCAGGCTCCAAAGACGCATCAGCACTCTGATGAGAGAGTGTACAGTGTGCGTCAGACACACGGGCAGTGAACGTGGAGCAGCGCATTGGGTGTCTGAATGAAAGGGAGCGCCAAGGGTTCCCCTCCTGAGACCTGTGTGATGTGATGTAGTCGGTGCCTGATGCCTCGTGAATGCCGCCCGCTGTGCTTTGTTGCCTAGGCCTCTGCTGGTGTTGGCTTATTCTTGGTGAGGTGCTTGACTACTTTCTAGAATTAGGACCAAGTAGAACATTGCCTGTATCTGCAGTCCTAGCGCAGGCCTTAGTAACTATTTGAGTTGAATGCATTCATGAATTATTCCTTGCAGTCCACATTTATAGATGGTCTGCAGTGATTCAGGCTCTTGGTAAAAGCTCAGATCAGAAACAGGGTGGGCAATGGGAAGGAGGCCCAGGGAAAGAGCAGGTGTTGCTCAGGACCTGCCCTAGAAGCTGGCATTTCAGAGACATTCATTGCTTTGTTTCACCTTCACAGCATCTGGAGCAGGTCCGTCTTAGCACAGAGGAAGCCACTGAGGCCCCTTACCCAGTGTCACACCCGTAGTGAGAGGTCCAAATCGATCTCTTTCCAGAGCTTTTGCTTCTTCTGCTACATCACATCACTTTCCCAAAGCCACGTCTACACCCCTGACATCAGGGCCTGCCTGAGTTGCACACGCCTGGTGGAGCTGCACTGTGTGTGTGGTCTGCAGAGGGTGCCAGTAGCTGACTCTCCTTGTCTATGTCAGAGGGTTGTGGAGCCCCTGTGGTTTGGCCGCCGAGTGTCCTGGGTGAGCTGTGTAGGTGCTCAGATTAGATGACAAAATCTCCTCTCCTGCCCCGCCGTCTGCCCACCAGAGGCCATCTAGGAGTTGTCCTTCTTCACTCCCAGGACAGTTTCTCCACCCCCTGGGTTATAACATTGTAGCTTTATAGGACATTGTCTTGCCCAGTTTAAGAGTTATTCTTCCAGAATCCTCTTTTCTCTCCCCTCCACCCCAGCAGTTGATGCTTCCGTCCATCACGGCGCCGACCCACTGAGAGCATCGCTGGTTTCTTGCTGCTCCGGTAACAGACTGAGCTTTGTCAGTCCCCTCTGTGTCCCTAGTGCCTGGCCCCGTGCTGGGCTCAGAGTCCTAGAGCCAAGAACGCATCTGTTCCTGAGGGGCCCTTCCTGGGTTTAAAATCCATGGAGTCCAGCCCGAGGCTCACTCGGGTGCTAGCCTCCCCACGTGGACTGGGGGCTGCCGTCTGCCCAGTGTTACAGAGACTTCACAGCTGAGACTTAGATTCACTTGCCGATGCCGCCTTCCTGGCAAGGGGTCTTTATTTAGTGTGCTTGTCGCTCTTCTTTGCTCACACGGAGACGGGAGGGTCACAACAGGATCTCGCCCGCTGTGCTCATCTTCCTACAGAGTTTTCAGTGTTCAGGCAGAGGACTGACATGTGGTCATTTAACTTACCAAAACATTTCCCACTGCTGTCAAACGGCAGAATTATTCAGAGGCGTGAGTAGGTTTTGTAATATATAATCCTGAATTAATAAAAGAGTCAAGCAGAACTTTCTCTATCCTGATTAATGTTTCTTGAATGACGTTTGGTGATACTTGGAGATCCTGTCATTACACTCAGTCTCTACCTTAAAGACAGGTTGAAGGTGAAATTACCGTCGGAAGATTTTAGTTTCCATCGCATCTTGCATACATTTCACCATTAGCTTTTATTTATTTATTTTTAAATTAATTTATTCATTTTATTTTTGTCTGCGTTGGGTCTTCGTTGTTGCCACGGGCTTTCTCTAGTTGCCGCGAGCAGGGGCTACTGTTTGTTGCGGTGCACGGGCTTCTCATTGCGGTGGCTTCTCTTGTTGCGGAGCACGGGCTCTAGGTGTGTGGGTTTCAGTAGTTGTGGCACATGGGCTCAGTAGTTGTGGCTCGTGGGCTCTAGAGCGCAGGCTCAGTAGTTGTGGCGCATGGGCTTAGTTGCTCCGCAGCATGTGGGGTCTTCCTGGACCAGGGCTCGAACTCGTGTCCCCTGCATTGGCAGGTGGATTCTTAACCACTGCGCCACCAGGGAAGCCCCTTACCATTAGCTTCTAACTTCCAGGTCTGCCTGAGAACTCCTCCAGGGTGGGGTTGTCTCGCTGAGCTCCCGGCATCCGGAGTAGCATCTGGCCCACGCGGGGGCTTCCTCAGCGCGTATGGAGGGCTGGAGGAGGGTTCCAAGCCCGCAGGTGGGAAAGCTGCTCGCAGGAAGGGCCTGCACAGCCTGTGGTCACCAGCGCACTGCAGCCTGGCTGAGATGGAGCCTAGGTGCTAATGCAGGAGTCACATTATTTACCTGCTGCTTGGTGCTGGCACCTAAGGTGAGAACACCTTTGGGCTCAAGTTGGAGGGTGCTCGGGGGGCTCAGAGGTGGATCCGGCTGATGGCTTCCAGGATTGGGTCAGGGGTTGGGCTTATTAATTAAGTTTGAACCGAGACACATACAACTGCCTTCAATTTTTTAATGAATGCAGCTGTGCGTTGGGTGTTTAATGTTGTTTTATTTAATCCTCACAAAATCTAAGGAGGCTAGGTAGTTATCTAGCAGCGTCTTCCCTGCTTGTCTGAGTTTCTGGAGCACCATGGTGGGCTTGGGAGTGGGGTTCAGGGCCACTTCCTAAGCCAGCTCTGGGGACAAAGGCTCATTCTTAGGAACTGGTCAGGATGGGAAAATGTGGGCACAGCTGGGAATCGGTGATGTCAGGCCATGAAGGTCCACGTGGCTTCTCCATGAGGGAGACTGCTAGGTGACCTTTGCCCTTTTACCTCAGGCTAAGTCTGTGTTTCCACAGCCTCCCTTTATTTTTGGTTTCTTCACCTGTAAAATGGAGATGATGGTTGTACTTCCTCAAGGAATAAACTGGATAATCCAGGTAGGAGCTTATAAAGCAGTGCCCAGCCCCGGGAAGTATGTGCTTCCTGGCGGCTCTGTTTTACCTGCAGCCAGGGCCTTTGAGAAGCAGACCAGGGTGGGTGTCCGTTCTCCCACCACTGGTTCCTGAGAAGGAGCTTTACCTCCATGCCCGGCTTTGGAAGTGGTGGACTCCCTCCCCATCTCCCTTCCCTGACTGTGCTCCCTGTTTGCAGGCAAGCAGTTAGATTAGGCATCGCCAGCTAAGAATGTTTTCTGGAAATTGTGAAGGCTTGACAGGGAAGAAACTGTTCCTCTTACATACATTAAGGGGGAAATAGATACACACAATTTGTGTTTGTTGTCGTTTATGAGCCTATAGCCACTTCATTAGCTTAGCAATATAAAAAGACATTTTTTTGCATTAGTTGAATCGGTACCTGAAACTATCTCATATACAGTGCAGTAATATGCAGTGGTCCAGGGGAGAAAAGCAAACGTGTCTTGGGGGAGAAATCCTCGAATTCTCTCTTCCTCCATGGGAGAACACCACCAGCAGTCCCGGGAAGGCCCGTGGGGCTTTCGCCGTCTGCCCCTGTTTCTTCCACATGCATCCTGGCTGGAGCAGGGTGAAGCCCAGAGTCCCCCTTGGGGAGCAGACTTGCAGGACTGCAGACAGGGAGGGCCCTGTGCACACAGCAGCCCTCGTGTTCCTGGGCTGTGGGCTGTGGGCTGGTGCGGCTCACCTCAGCCCCACGGGAGCTGAGTGGCTCTTCACCCGCAGGAATGTAGTCTGATTAACCACTCTTCTGAGAGGAAACCAGGAGAGCATTGTTTCAGTGTCCTATTCACAGCTGGTTCTGAGTCTAAATGTGGTTTAGGATACAGTGAAGCATTTGAAAGCTGCTGGTAATGAATGGTTTTCCAGTGAGAGGGGAGATGGGAGGAGAGGGAGGGAGCCTGCGGATGTGCTCTGAGCAGCCCTGCTTGAAGGTGAGGGGGGAGGAGAACAACCTCCCTGCTCAGAGGCTGGCCGTCCAGAGCAGGAGACCGGGAGGCAGTGACCCTGGATTCTTGGTGTCGAGCAGGAGGTGGCCCGGGCTGGATCCCAGGGGCCGGCAGCTGACTGCTGGAAGGCCTGCCAGAGCCTGTGAGGCTCAGAGCATGGAAGGTAGCTGGGGTGGGAGGTCCATCCCCATTCAATGAATCTTACAAAAGGGATGTATGAGGTGCAGTGTGAACATCTAACGGGAGAGACCCAGCCTAGCCCAGGGGCCAGGAAACAGCCTTCCCAGAGAGGGTCATCTAGGCTGAGCTGTGGATGAGTAGACATTTGCCAGGGGAAAATTTTTAAATGCCTTTCTTTGAAAGGCACATTTTATTTAAGATATAGTACATTCAAGGCCTTAATAATTCCATTTCAGTACATAAAAAATAGTAAATGATACAATGTATCATTTCATATCATACTTTTGTATCATATCATACAATGTATCATATCATATTTTTCTGCATGAAGTATGTGCTTGGTGATCAGTTCTCAGTCTTATTTGACTTTTCAGCAGCATTTGACATTCTTCACTCTCTGATTCTAGAATACTTCCTTTATCTGATACCATCTATACACAAACTGTCACCAGCCCAGAGCCCTCTGAACTCCAGATTAATTTATTTATCCACTTGGATGTCTGGCTTACCAACGTAACATGCCTCAAACTCAACTCCTCACCTTCCTGTCCAAACCAGCAATCCCACATCTCCTTAACGAGAACTCCATCCTTTGAATTGCATCTTAGACCCACCCCTCCATTGCATTTCCCGTGAGACACACCCATCACAGAGTCTGTCCACACCCCTCCATTGCATTTCCCGTGAGACACACCCATCACAGAGTCTGTCCACAGTCTCTCTGCTTCAGGCCACCTCCACTGCTGCCGTGCTGTGCTGACCTGCCTGATCGTTTCAGTGGTCGCCCAGTGAAGCCTGCGTTCCCCTGCAGGCGCTTCTCAGCACAGGGGACAGGCCCCTCCCCTGGTCAGATGCTCCACTCATAGAATAAAACCTGCAGGCCTGGTAACAGCCTGTAAGGTCCCGTGTGCTGGGCCCCTGGGCCCCTGGGCCCCACAGGCATCCTCGTGTTCTCCCCTTGGCTGTTTTTGGCTTCAGCCCAGTGGCCTCCTTACTCTTCTTTGGATGTTGCTGGGTTTCCTCGTGCCTCAGAGCTCGTGAGCTCACCACTTCCTCTGTCTGGGTACTTCCCTGACCCTTTCTCCTGCCTTGCCTCTTCCTCTTCAGGGCTTTATGGAAGTGTCACTTTTCAGTGACGCACTCTCCTCGACTGTCCTGTTTACACACCCAAACTGGCAGTCCGTATCTCCCACCACTGCTTTTATTTAAATCAACATCTGACATTCTATGCGTATCCTTTCCACCCCTGAGGGCCGGGAAACTTGTCTGTTTTGTTGTGTGCTGTATAGCCTCAGCACAAAGAACAGGGACTGGCATAGAGCAGGCTTTGAAAAATATTTATGATGAATGGACTGACCTGATGAGAATCAGCAGGGCTCAGATCTCAGAAGTTACCTCATGGAGTAATGGGAATGCCTAGGATGGTTGGCAGGATTGAGCAGATGGGCATCACAAGCATTAAGGGTGGCATTCCCTTTTTTTTTTTTTTTTTTTTCTTTTTGGGGTGGGCTGGGCTTGGCTGTAGTTTTTATATCTTATTTATTTATTTATTTGGCTGTGTTGGGTCTTCGTTGCTGCGTGTGGACTTTCTCTAGTTGTGGCGAGCAAGGGCTACTCTTTGTTGCGGTGCGTGGGCTTCTCATTGTGGTAGCTTCTCTTGTTGCAGAGCACGGGTTTTAGGTGCGTGGGCTTCAGTAGTTGTGGCTCACGGGCTCTAGAGCACAGTCTCAGTAGTCATGGCGCACGGGCTTGGTTGCTCCACGGCATGTGGGATCTTCCCAGAGCAGGGCTTGAACCCATGTCCCCTGCACTGGCAGGCGGATTCTTAACCACTGTGCCACCATGGAAGTCCAGTTTTTATATCTTAAGTTCATCCTAAGTTCAGGGTGAGTTTTTTGAACTTTGAACCATTGACTTACCACAAATGCTACCTGCAAATAGTCCGTATTTGCCAACTCAGTAAAGCAAATGGTTGATAACAGCTTGATTGGTAAATTCTTGTGAATTTTTTTAAAAATGTAAATTGAAGAAGATTAAATTAATCATACTTCTGAGTTCATGGTAAACTAGTGTCACTATTTCATGCAAGGCTACTCTTGTTTGTCTGTCGTTAATCTTTTTTATCCCATCCCCACTCCATTCCCTATAGACAGTACTTCGAATGTGTTTAATATATATCATTTTTGGTATACATTCTTAAAAAATGTAATAATAAATAACACTTGTATAGAACTTACTATGTCCCAGATGAATGCGGCATTCTTCATCATTTGGATGTTGGCTTAATTTTGTAAAGTTCAAAACATATCTGAAGTAGTTTATGAAGACCCACACACAAATCTGAACTCAAGAATATTACGTTTGAGAAATTTCTTTTGTTGTTTTTCTCCCTCTTTGCCTGTAGCTACTCAATTTTTCCATCTTTTTTTGCTCAAGACTCTGCTTTTAAGATGTAAAGGTTTGATTTCCACTGATGAATTGGCATGTAAGTAGTACTGGGGATTAGGTCAGTTCTTTTTCATTTTTTAAAAATAAAGTGTCTTCTAGATAGAATTGAGAGTGTTTAGACTGAGAGGCGAAACAAAGGTCTCTTGGCTGTGTCCCTTGAACTGTGTTTTCTAGACTGAGTAATGAGATGGTTTTCTGTCTATTGAGACAGTAAGACCCTCAGGCTGAAGGTTTGTTGTACCTTTTAAAGGTAGGTTGTCCTCCTCAGCATGTTGCCTGAGGGCACGTGGCCCACTGTGGACATTCAGGGCATGGGTTCAGGGTCTGGTTCTGTTACTGGTGGTGGGAGCTGGGCTGATTTTTCTCTGACATCTGTCTCCCTCTTCCATCATCTGAGTTGAAATCTAAATTATTATGCCTTTCTTGAACCTTGTAAAGCACTGACGGGGGTAGTAGCCCTGAAGGTTACTGGGTCTCAGTTAGCACGCTGTGTGAATGCTCCTCCGCAGAGCATCCTGCCAGGGGGAGAGAGGCAGAGTAGATTGCACCCTGGAGCTCGCGGCAGGCAGGAAGCCCGTGCCTGTGAATCCTGTGAGCAGCTCTGCCAGCATGGGGTGACATTTCTTTTTTTTAAGATTTATTACTTATTTATTTATTTACTTTATTCATTACTTTTGGCCCCGTCGGTCTTAGTTGTGGCTCGCGGGCTCTTGTTGAGGCGCGCAGGCTCAGTAGTTGCCGCACGTGGGCTTAGTTGACCTGCAGCATGTGAGATCTTAGTTCCCTGACCAGGGATCAAACCCGCGTCCGCTGCATTATAAGGAGGATTCTTTACCGCTGGACCACCAGCGAAGTCCCGGTGTAATGTTTCTGGTAGGATCTGTTGTAGGAGAGTGAGAGTCCTGCTGTTAAAGGCCTGGTGACATTACCTCTTGACCAAGGCGGCCCCGCCGTCTGAGTCCAGCACCTGAGCTCAGCTGCCTTCACGGGCCCTGTGGGTCTCGAGTCAGCATGGGCACTAAGGAAATACTGAAACCTGTGGGAAAGTGATTTTCCAGGAGGGCTAGAGAACGTCCCCACTTGTGATGAGGACTAGTACTGGAAGAAGGCAGTGAGAACCACTAACACCTGTGACATCCTGAAGCGGGCTGGGGGTTCGTGGACACACTTCCTCAGCAGAGATTGCCCGGTGCTGCGCCAGATGCTGCGGATGGAGATGCAGTGGCTGGGGTCCCTACTCTTGGGCAGTGTCCGTGGGGAAGACAGGAGCAAACAGCTCGCGGTCAAAGCACAGGGGCAGAGCGGGGCCCGGAGCGGGTGGGGGTCAGGAGGCACCTGGAGATGGCACCCGGGCTGCGTCTCACAGCTGCGGGAGGAGGGCGGATTCACAGAGAATCAGCTTGGCCTGCATCTCAACCTGGACTCGCCTTGCTTTGTGACACAGGCCCAAGTCCAGGGTAGAGATGATTAGACCTGTTTGCTCACCTAAGACTGTATTTGTTTGGTAGTTTGAATTGTGATCATCACAGTTTTTTAAGGGAATACATATCTGTGTTTCACTTATTTTTTTCACCTGATGGTTTGCATTGCTAAATATAAGATCAATTTCTTGTACTCCACTGTCAGATTTATTTGGAAAAATTTACTCTGTTCCTTTGCTGACCCCTACTGGGAGAAAAGTGTATGGTACTCTTCAGAAGTAATGGGTACTTGTATATGCTGAATTGTGTGTGTGTGTGTGTGTGTGTGTGTGTGTGTGTGTGTATTTTTTGTGGCCACACTGCGTGACACGTAGCATCTTAGTTCCCTGACCAGGGGTCGAACCTGTGCCCCCTGCAGTGGAGGCGTGGAGTCTTAACCACTGGACCACCAAGGAAGTCCCTGAATTATACATTTCCGTTTACTGTTTTTACTCCCCACCAGACTCTAAGCTCTGTCTGCCTTATTAACCTTATATCTAGCACTTACCTCAGAGTAATAAGCACATAGTAGGTGCACGGTAAATATGTGTTGCACGTAGAAGTAATTGATGTCTAATTCAGAAAGTGTACGGTGTTTGAGATTTTCTGTGAAAGCTGATAAAGCTGTTTTCTGTTTTTTGTTTTTCATTTATTTATTTGGTTGCGCCAGGTCTTAGTTGTGGCAGGGGGGCCCCTTAGTTGTGGCTCAGGGGCTCCTTAGTTGCGGCATGCATGTGGGATCTAGTTCCCTGACCAGGGGTCGAACGCAGGCCCCCTGCATTGGGAGCACGGAGTCTTAACCCCTGTGCCACCAGGGAAGCTCCCTGATAATGCTGTTCTATAAGATGTTTAAATTGACCGTCAGAGTGACTGCAGGCCTAGGGCTTCTCCTCCCCCACCACCCGCCCCGCGGTGTAAGTATGAAAGTGACTAACTCAGGGAGCATTTTAACGGATTTGACCTGAATTCAGAGCTCTTTCTTTGTGCCATCCAGAATGTGAACAGCTCAAACTTTTTTTCCAGGATCTTTACTTTATATAGCAAATCTTTGCCCCTGGATCTGGCCTGTCGCGTGTGGGATGTGTTCTGTCGTGACGGGGAGCAGTTTCTGTTCCGCACGGCCCTGGGCCTCCTGAAGCTGTTCGAGGACATCCTGACCCACATGGACTTCATTCACATAGCTCAGTTCCTAACGAGGCTGCCCGAGGACTTGCCTGCAGAGGAACTTTTTGCTTCCATAGCTACAGTTCAGATGCAAAGTCGAAACAAGAAGTGGGCTCAGGTAAGCGGGTCTTTTGTTCTCTACTCCGTAGAGCGATGGCTCAGTAGTCTGATTCAGGAAGTGAGTTATGCCCAGTGCCCTTTGAGGAAACAGCCCTCTCTGGAGTAGTTCTTGGGCTGGAAGTGAGGTGACCTGGGCTTGAGGCTCAGCTCTGCCACAGGGGGGTCTTGGGCAGGCGTTTCCTCTTTGGGTCTCTGCCAGAAGAAGGGGCTGGAGAATAAAAGCCTTCCCCCTCATTCTGCAGTGGCGCTGGGAGGTCAGAACCCCTGGTTTGCCGTTGCAGTACTCTCTGCGTGTTAGATAGTATTTTGTAAAACAAGCCTTCCCCCCTTTTTTTAAATGTCAGAGACAGTAAACAAAAGGAACTAACTTGTCCCCATCTCACCGATAAACAAAGGAGGCCCAAAGAGGTGAACTGTGTGTTCTCAGTAGGTGCAGAGGCAGAGGAGGGTGGGCGGAGGAGGGGGAGGGGGGAGGGCGGGAGGAGGGCTTCCCTGGATGTGGGGATATGTTGCTCCGGCTCGAGCAGCTGAGCTGGTAGCACGGGCGCGCGTCCACCCCGGGCCTGCTTCTTCTAGGTTCCCCTCTTCTCCTCTGGACACACCCCTCTTAGGTTTTATCCCCTGTGGGATTGGCTGTTGTTGTCTGGTTCCAGTCTTGATCATTCTGAAAGGGAAAAAATAAAACCTTGCTTCCTGACCCTGCGTATGCTCAGTCTGCCTGAGCATCAGGTCCTAGGGGAGGCTTGTACTTGCTCAAGTATGCCATACAGTGCTTGTTCCTGATTAATCTTTTTTATTAGTAGAAGACTTAAAGTACATTCAAAAATAGAATAAAATAGAATAACGCACCCCCATGTGCCTGTCAAATATCCAGTCAGTTTCAGATTTCTGTTTTCAAATGTCAGCAGTAGCTTTATAGTTTGCTTAAGTCAAGATCCAAATAAGGTCTACACATTGCAGTTGGTTGAAAGTTCTTTTAAGTCTTTTTTTTAGTGTATAGGCTACCCACCTTTCCGCTTCTCCCTTCCCCCTTTATTTATTGAGGAAACGAGGTCATTTGTCCAATAGCAGTTCCCACCATCTGGATTTTGCTGGTTCTATCCCTCTGGTGTTTTAAAAATTCATTCATTCATTCATTCATTCATTCATACCTGCCACGCAGCGCAGCACGCGGATCTTAGTTCCCCGATCAGGGACTGAACCCGTGCCCCCCGCGGTGAAAGCGCAGAGTCTTAACTACTGGACCACCGGGGAAGTCCCCTGTGGTGGTGTTTAATGCGGTCCTTCTCCTCTGTATTTCCTGTAAACTGACAGATCTGAAGGCCCAGTCAGTTTTTATGTTTGGCTAGATTACTTCATAGGTGATTAGACTCTCTCCCTTTGATCTTAGTTAGCAGCCTCTTTATTTTTATAACAGCTTTATTAATTTACATACCATAAAATTCACCTTTTTAACAGTGTACAATTCAGTTCCTGTTTATTTATTAACCAGAGCGAGGTTCCCCTCTCACCTGGGCCCTTTGGTCTGCCTCCCGGCTGGTCCTTCCTCACTTCCTTGTCCTGTTATATGATGCTCTCTGGCTGGTGGTCTTCCTTCCTATCTGGGTCTTTTGGGAAGGAGCACAACTGCTATAGTGGGCCCTTGGGTGATACTGTGAAATGCTCCCCTGGTTTTACAGGGCGGGGTGGGCACTGTTTTGTGCTTAGTGTGGCATGAGTTGCATTTCTGAAATAAATACGTTCAGTTTATAAAAAGGAATGAAGTACTGACTCATGCTACAGCATGGATGCACCTTCAAAACATTACGTTAAGTGAAAAAGCCAGACACTAAAGACCACATACTCTGTGGTTCCACTGTATGCAATTTCAGAAAGGGAAATCTGTAGAGACAGGAAGTAGATTAGTGGTTGCCAAGGGAATGGGCGAGGTGGGGGGCAGGGCTGTGATAGCTGGAGGATGGGGTGATGAAAATGTTCTAAAATTGACTGTGGCGAGGGTTGCACATATCTACGAATATACTAAAAGCCACTGAATTGTGCACTTCAAATGGGTGAATTGTGTGGTATGTGAACTGTATCTCAGCAAAGCCGTTAAAACAACTCAGCTCAAGTGTGAGCAGGACTGGCTGTATAATTATCAGGGATCTGGCGAGAGGGAAGAAGAGCCTTTCTCTGATTAAGAAACAAGTGGGGCTTCCCTGGTGGCGCAGTGGTTGGGAGTCCGCCTGCCAATGCAGGGGACATGGGTTCGTGCCCCAGTCTGGGAGGATCCCACATACCGTGGAGCGGCTGGGCCCGTGAGCCATGGCCGCTGAGCCTGCGCGTCCGGAGCCTGTGCTCCGCAATGGGAGAGGCCACAACAGTGAGAGGCCCGCGTACCGCAAAAAAAAAAAAAAAAGAAAAAGAAAAGAAATATCCTTAATTAGTATTAGTATTTTTCCGTAAGATTACGGAAAAACCCAAAGGAACTTTTTGGCCACCCCAGTATTACACTGGTCCTTCCCTCTATCCCCACCCTCACCCGCGTACCCACAGAGACACGCAAAGAGAGACGGACTGAATCCAGATCTGTCAATTTGCTCCTTGCATTTTAGGTGAAAATTATTGGTTAAAACCAGGTCAAAGGTTATTAAATAGTAGGACATTCTCTAACGGTGGGACAGTAATAGGCGTCAGCCTGATGGTAGGCACCAGCGAGTTTATTTAGTTCCAGGTCCCATGGGAATTGTGCTTTATGCACGTTTCTCTTAAACACTGTGCTTAAGGTTAAGATCCTGGTGAGCTTTACAAAACAGTTAAATGTTTATGTTTGGTTGAAAGTGTCATTTACTTAGAGGTAGAGAGGGGGACTTTACCCTTAGCCCTTCTGTGCAATTTACTTGAAACCCACATAAAATGTTTCTGCTTTCCCCCTGTACTTTGTAATTCAATTAAAGTGGCATAGTGCCTGGCCCCAGTAGTTCAGCACAGGTGCTACAGAGAGTCCCTTGGTTTTGAAATCAGACAGATCTGGGTTGAGTCCGTATGAGCTGTTTGGCTTTTAGCAGGTCACTTGTATGAGTGTCTGTTGTTCAGGTGACTTACAGTGTTGTGTGGATTAAACAGCTGCTGTGCTGGAGGTGCCTGGTGAGGGCCCTGCTTGGCTAGAGTGGGCATGAGATAAGTGGGGCCTATTGTTATGTCCCGGCTGTTGTTAAGCAATCTGGGTGGAAGGTAATGTTTTTAAAAACAAAGGTGGTAACTAACAGCTGAGCACCCAGTCGGAGGAGCCCAGTTGCCTCGGGAACTCCCAGGGAGCCGTGCGAGGAGCTGATGCCTCTTAGGCCTTGGAAGGAGGAGCTGATGTCTCTTAGGCCTTGGAAGGCTGCATCGTTTGCTGGTGGAGAGAGAGGGGCGGGGCAGCGGGGGCAGCTGCGTGTGAGGGCCCCGTAGGGCGTTGGCATTCTAGAGTGGGGCGTGCTGGGGCTGGAGCCAGACTGTGGAAGGAGCGGAGCCCTGTAGCCCTGCCTTGACGTGGGTACCTGCTGGCTGGTGGGAAGTGGTTGTAGACATTAGCCTGGCGACGGCGTGGTCGGATTTCCATGCTGAAGGGTGGATCTGGATGCAGGCGTGGCAGACGGACCAGAGAAGTGGCTGGTGGGGAGGCAGAAGTGGCGGGTGATAGGAGGCTGTCAGGACCTGTGTTCAGTGTGTATTGCAGATCACCCACTGATGTCTTCCTGTGATTCCCAGGTACTGACCGCCTTGCAGAAGGACAGCCGGGAAATGGAGAAAGGAAGCCCGTCTCTCAGACACTGAGGCGGCAGGTGGACTTGTGCTCGGCACTGAAGCAGTTCTCCAAGTGGCACCTGTGTTGTTTAGGCGGACATACTGGCAGCTCCGAAGGACAGGGGCTATTTTCACGTTTGATTCCTAATGCTGGAGTTGGCCTTAAACAAAACAAAACAAAACAAAAAAACTTTTAAAAGAATTAAACCAAGGCTAAGCCTTAAGAAGCTCAGTGGAATGATGGCCATGGCCAACCACCGCATATTCCGCATGGTTTAAAAATAGGGCAGTGGCTAATCCCCCCCCCTCATTTCAGCAAAAGTTAATTAAATTGTAATGCCTTTATGTCAACTACTGGAAAGTACATTACAATTTTTCATAGCCAGGGTGCATGAGAAATGTTATTTGGGAGATCTCAGAGATGTTATTGGCTCATATTTACATATTTTCGTCAGAAAGGGATTGCTGATTTAGTTACCGAGATAATCTTTCGAGGGCCGCCGGTCATGTTTTTAAAGCCCAACTACCAAAGATAACATTACAGGAAAATGGGTTCTCACAGGACAGCCACTGACGAGTGCGCGTGGGCTCCCCGGGACACGATCTGACCTTCAGGTCGACCTTCTACCACGTTGCCTTGACAGAATTCCAGCAGGAGGGCTGACAGTGCATGTTTAGGTTGCAGTGGGAGCCCTGCTGTCCCAGAGGCTGCGCCCACGTTTGTCCAGCGGTGGCGACGAGTCCAAGCAGGAGGAGGTGTGCACAGAGACGCTGCGAAAGTTGAGACGGGCTTCACGCTGGTGGGAAACGGACGGCGGCGGCCCCTCTGAGCCAGAGGGGAGGCAAGAGGGTGTTAAGACGCGCCCCCTCGTGCACCCTCCTGGCTCCTCTGGAGGCCGGTGCAGCATGGCGGGGTCGGGGGCTGCTCCCTTGCTCTGGCAGCGCACTCCCCTTGTCCCCTAGATGGCAGGCGCTGTCCCGTGCGCGGTGATCCCGCCTTACGCATTTGACTTACGGACGGACGGACGGTTGGAAGGACTGAGAATCCAGCAGCCCGCACATCTTGTCAGGATTCTCAGTGTCCGTGCTGGCAGCCTTTCCCCCGCATAGCTGGTTTTCCCCAAGTTCGTTAGCAACTTTTTTGTTCTAGCTTTTCCTTGACTAATTTGGAGAACTTTGTATTGAGAACTTCGGCTATCCAAATTCAAAGACGTGAAGAGCTTTGGCACAGAAGAGTCCAAAGGACAGGCCAGTCTCCATGGAAACCGGTTCCATGCTAATGCATTGGCATGTTGGTCTCCGGCGCGCTCAGTAGGCCAGGTTCAAGGGCACCTGCTTCCCTGCAGCCCTTCTCAGCCACCTGTCCCACCCCCAGGGAGTGCCCCCAGCTGACCTGGTTCCTGATATCAGGAGCGCCCTCGGCTCTGAAAGCATAGCGTGCGGCAGGGAGACACGGGTTGGGGTAGAGCCTAACTACGGCATTATTTTTATAGGTTTTCTATATCTGCCATATCCGCCGATGACACTTCAGGTACAAAGCAAGGTGCCGAGCCAGTGGCCATCCTCATGCCCTCCGTCCCAGCTCTGTTCCGTGTGTCATGTTTTCCCTTGTGTTCCTGGCTGAACTCTCCAGGGAGGTTGCAGAGCATCTTGCGTACACTGTCTGCCTCAGCCTTTAAACGCTGACTTGCCTGACCTCTTGGAGGAGGTGTTCTGTCTCCGCCCAGCTCTCGGCAGCCTTCCAGACACAGCCGTTCCCTGACTTCATGCGGCTGAGTATAACCCAGGCTGAGCCCAGCCTGGGAAATGGGCCGCGAGCCCTGTCACGCCGTTCCTCACGGATCTACTTGGTTTTGTTCCATGACATGGGCTTTCTGTTCTTGAAAGATGTATATATTTTCTTACTGTACATAAAGATGTTCCTTAAGTGGTGACAGAAAGTGACGCAGCAAGGGGCGTGGGCAAGTTATTGAGAATGCGTTTGTGCAACTTCATGTGTAGTCAGACCCCAGCCCTCAACATTATTGTCAGACACTTTGACATAAATCTCTTTGGATAGCACCATATATGCATTACATTTTTAAACAGGATTCCAGGCCAATCTGGAATACTTCCACATCTCTAGTTCAGAGGAGGTTTTCCTGACCTGTCCAGGGACCACACGAGCTCTTGCCAGTTTGATGCGTCCACTTCAGAGGCCGGGAAGTTCTAAGTCCCAGTCTAGGGTCACTTTGCCCCTTTCCGCAGAAGGCTGCCGGGCAGCACAGGGCTGTGCTTCTCTGCTTGACGTTCTCGTTTAGGAAAACTGGAAGCAGAAGTTTAAGTGCAGCCCCTGGAAGTCTGCCCTCTCCACTTCCCGTGCCATTGATGTTCAGGATGTGAGACTTCAGGTTTTGGGACCTCTGTGCAGCTGGCACTTCAGAGGCGGATGCTGTGTCCCCCACCAGTCATTGAAATCCCATCTGGAAAAACGTTCACTTTAAAGGGTACTTTTTAACTGCTCAGTTTTGGACTATTTTAAATAGTTTGCTGATAGAAAACCCCTGATAACACTTGCTACATATCATGTTTTAATTGCTTGTACAGTTAACCTTTTAATTTTATTTAGTAAAGTGTATCAAACTAGGACTTTTTCAATTGTAAATATGTGGTTTTATTAAATAAAAGTCATGTAAAATTGTTACTTACGTTCACGGCAGTTTGGTTTAAAGTTGGAGTTCTCACCCTGAAGTATGGTAAAATCTGAGTATCATGCTGTGAGTATTTTAAAATCCACTTACTAGTCTCAGTTAAATAAAGAAGATGGTACAGTTATGGTAATTTAGTCAAGGGCTGGAAAGTTAGCGCTGCACCCCTTCTAGGCAGAGGGGAGCCCCAGCCTTGCTGCCCCTCGAGCCTGAGTGCCCATGGCTTTAGCCCCTCGTCTCCAAGTGTCTGCCACACTCACCTGCTCACATCCCTGAGCCTGCCGCCCATGCGAGCAGGTCATCGGGCTTTCTGGGCCAGCCGCCGGGCTCTCGACACTACCTCGACCCTGCTGGGAGCCTCGTAACGTCAGCGGGCGGCCGTGGCCCCTTCCCATCTGGGGTGGAGACCAGCAGTGCCGCCCGTGGTGGCGGCGGGCAAGGAGCAGGCCACCAGGTCCCGCAGAGCTGGGCAGAGCGATGCCCACGTTTCGTGCGCTCTTCCTTCCAGTGCTCGGAGACGCGCGGCTCGTGGGGTGTTCGGGCCCTCACACGGTGCTCAGAAACGGTGCCCTCTCTCCACGAGTGGCCTGCCTCACGGCTCTGGGCCACTGCCCTGTGGTCTCCGTCCTCCGCAGGCCGAGGGTGCTTGAGGGTTGACTGCCGGGGGCTCGCTCACTGCTCCACCCACGCCGGGCTCTGGGCTGAGTGCTCCGTGGCTGACCTCATTCCTGTCCATGGCGGCTCTGTCACTGCCCCATTTCTGAGGTGTGGCTCAGAAGTGATCTGCTTGGGCCCCTACAGCCAGTTGGTGGCAGAGCTGGGGTTCAGACTCTGGCCTTGTGGCTCCCTAGCCCTTGCTCAGAAACACCCCTCCCCAGAGAACACGTTGCTCTGGGGCCTTCGGAAGCTTTCCTCTGGGACCTCTGACCTCAGCTCGGAGGAGGTAGAGACATGCCCGATGGCCGGCCCCTGTGGGAGGACCCCCTTGCAACGCGCGAGCCGTGGGTGGGAGCGGAAGTTGGGGACCGTTTTCCCGAGAGAAACTGGGGGGCTGACAGTTCAAAAACCACCCCCTGCAGTGTGCAGCCTGCCGAGAAGGCAGGAGAGGGAATGAGGTGCTACCAGTGGGGTGGGGAGGTGCCGGCCACCCGGTGGGGCCTTGGGGTGAGCTGTTGGTCGCCAGGTGGACCAGAGGAAGGGCGCGGCCAGTGGAGGGAACTTAGAGCCAAGGAAGTCCTCAGGTGGGAAGCGGCGGAGGTACGCTCCTGGAGTCCTTTTCACTCATAGCATTTGTGTGCTTCATCACTCTGACTTAAGACTTACCCGAAAGTTTAAAACATAAGCAGTACCAAATTGGGGCGCATTAACTCTTTTTATAGACAGGCACCCCTGTTGAGAGGCAAAAATCTAAATTATGGCCGCAGATGAACGTGTATTTCCACTTATGTAGTAAAAAATTTCCAATGTGATGTCACCAAAAAATGATTTTCATTTACCAATAAAAAAGTGTTTCTTTTTCAGATGCCTGGAGCTCTATCCAGATAGTGCCTGCTTCACTCCTGCCAACTGCTGCCAAAAACAAAGAAAAAACCCTCTCTAACAGTGGACACATCCAACTCAGACCAATTTTTTAAAAAAGGCTAGTTCACCCTGAATGTTCCTGGCCCAGTAGGCTGCTCTCTGGCATGTCCACATCTACAAGTTGAGTGTAAGTCACTGTGATTCTTGTTCCAAAGTTTGTTTTTGCCAATGGTAGTAGTTACTGTATTTACGTAATTTAATGTTATGTGAACTGATGGTGCAAAAAGAAATTGTTGTTTCTGAGAACACTAAAAGCTTTGAAAAGTCTCAATAAAGGCAAATCTCTTTAAAATGCTATTGAATTGGGTGTGGGTGAGACAACTGGAAAATAGTTAACATCTGTTGGGTGTTCACTGTGTGTCAGTCGCTATGTTAAGCCTTTATATAAAATATGTTTGACCCTCACAGTAACCCTGAAATGGGTGCTGAGAGAAGAACCAAGGCACAGAGGGGCTGAGCAACTTGCCTGATTTAGGAAGTGGTGTGGCCAGGATTTTGAAAGAAAATAATAATGGAGTCTGTGCTGAGATTATTTTACAAGAAACTTAAGTTTCTGAAATCCATAGACAATTCAAAATGGGTGCAGTCATTTGAGAATCAAAGAATCTACCCTTAAGGGAAGGCCTTGGCTGTCTACCTGAAGGTAAGAAGTGGTTGTGCATTTGTATTTCGAAATTAGAATAAAGGGTTGAAAACAAGAAAAACCCAGAAGGCTAGTTTCATGTAACACCTCATTCAAATTTTCTCATGCCTGCATTTTTCAGGCCCTGTACTTTTTTTTTTTTTTTTTTGGCTGCGTTGGGTCTTCATTGCTGTGCGTGTGGGCTTTCTCTAGTTGCGGAGAGCAGGGGCTACTCTTCGTTGAGGTTCACGCGGGCTTCAGTAGATGTGCTCGCGGGCTCTAGAGCGCAGGCGCACGGGCTTAGTTGCTCTGTGGCATGTGGGATCTTACTGGACCAGGGCTCGAACCCATGTCCCCTGCATTGGCAGGCAGATTCTTAACCACTGCGCCACCAGGGAAGTCCCAGGCCCTGTACTTTTTGACAAAGAGATGAAAAAAAACTCTTTAGCCTTTTAGTGTTCATAAAAATAATCTTAGCTTTCGGGGTTTCTAGTCCAAACTCAGTCACTACTCTTTAACTTTCCCCTCATGGAAGGCAGGGTCTCTGCTGGAATGGACAACTCTGTGTATGTCCTTCTTCTGTGGCTGCAAGCCTGCTCCCGTCATTTTCTTCAGTGGTTCTACTTCGTGAGAAATCCTCTTTTCTACCTGTAATTGTTTCTGAATCTGACGTAGAACTTGGTGCCTGACATATAATAGGCATTCAAGTAACCCTTATTTTCAGAAAATGAGACTGACATTATGCATTAGCCCAACAAATTTATTCAACATTGATTGTGTGCTTGGCACTGTGCTTGGCCACTAAGGAGGATGGTAAGCCAACAGTCCTTGTCTTCCGGGGCCTTTGTCTCGGGGGCACAGAGGACAAAGCAGTCACAAGGCGGTGGGTCAAAGGCTGGCATGGGGCTAAACGCAGGCTGCTGTGGGGTGCAGAGGGCTGTCAGTAAGACGAGGGAGAGGATGCTTTAGGGTCCTGGCATTCTTCCTCGGACAGCAATCTATCGAAAACAGTTTATGAATGTGTTGCTGTTTCATGATCAAGCGTTCTCCTATAATCTAATTAGAAAGAACTTCGTTATGAAATAATCAACAGAAGATTATTTATCTTCTAGTCGATTGGAACATCTCCAGCACAGGTCATGTAATTTGAGAGACCATCGGCAGCTTTGCTGCTTAAAGTAAGGCCAGCCTCATCAGTCTATTTTGTATCTTTGTGTGTTCAGAGACCTGCTAGTCACTGGGTTGAAGGCTTATGAGGAAAGGTTTGGATCCACCTGGGTAACTGCCAGTGGTTCAGAGTCAGCTGAAAATGCCTATTCTCTCTAGTGAACCAAGGGGCTGGACACTCTGATAATGAAAGCTGCTCGCTTGGTGAAGGCACCGAGCCTGTTGCCAGTTTGACTTTCAAGCCTCCTCAGCCACAACAGAACCTAGTGCGCCTGTGTCGCTTTCAGTTTGAGGCACCGGGAAAACCAAGTTCTATTTGTCAGTGATTCACTACTTCACTTTGGTCTTGATGAATAGGGTGGAGAGAAGACAGAAATTGTAGAGGATGAGGAGAAGGGAAGTAGGAAGGCAAAGCTTTTTACTCCCCTCCTTGTTACGTTGTGTGCTCTGATAAGTACAATGTTATAAAAAAGCGTATAAGTGTGCTCAAGAAAAGGAATTTTAAAGGGAACACACTTTAGAAAACAAAATCATGTCATCAAAAGATGAAAGTTATTTTGATTTTCTCACGACCAGCTGAGTCATCTGCCTAGAGAAGGGTTTCTAAAGGTGTTTAGCACCAAAAAAGAGATCACCCTTCTTATGATCTTTCTTATTCTTAAGTTTAGGGATGGGAGAATACTGTTAATCCCAAATCTGCACGTCTCAAAATTCAAGCTAAGATTAAGAAGAAATAAAACCAAGCCCCTAGCTCCCCAAAGCATCAAAGAAACCGGAAAATATCATCACTGATTCCAGGTTAAGGAGATAGATCTATCAGTGTTTCTTACATGAACTCAAGGAATGAGAGACATTTTAATATTTGATACAGAGTAAAATCATGTGCACAGTGAGGGTCCAAGATCCGAAAATATCTCGCTGAAAACAGAAGGCTTATGGACAGTCGGCAGTCACCAGTCCATATATTTTGCACCTGGCAAAATACACAATACAGTCACCATTCTGTCTTCACTGGAAAAGAAAATTTCATTTTTTGGTACAGATCAGTGCATTTCTTTCGTGGAGCCAAGAAAACGTTTCATTAGAATTGAAGACTCGTTGAGCCAGAAACAAACATTCACAGTTAAGCAGACAGACAGAGCCTGCTTTCATTGGAAAAGGAGAGACGAAGGAACGTCAGCTCCTTTCCCTGGTTCTCATTCCTCCTGTTCCTGAGTATTTTTTTATTACCCCAGAAGCTAGTGCTACTTACATGCAAAATATTTTAGAGTATTTTTTTATTACCCCAGAAGCTAGTGCTACTTACATGCAAAACAATTTTAGAGTAAGGGAATCAGTGAGGTTCGAACTGAGCCGGCGACTCAGGACCACACAGTTCAATGCGTTCAAAGGGGATTTCACACTGAGCTTCATGCACAGGAACGTTGTTGCCACCCTGCCCATTTGTCGAACCCTCTCACACGTGGAGGAAGAACAGTTCTTCTCAGTGTCAGGACACTGAAATTACGGAATTGCTCAGATATAAAAGGGCTTTTGACAGCTTTTTATGAGGAGTAAGTCATCCCTGTTTGTTCCGCTGTACCTATTTTACTTAACCCTGTATGAACTGAGTGCTAATTCAGTTTTGTGCGCAGCACTAATTGGGAAGCTGAAAAATTAAGAATACAAAACACAATTCCATCCCAAACATCACAGGCCTTTTTAAGAATGGCGAGAAATGGAGAATAAGAGTTAACGAAGGATTAAGTTTGCTGAGATTGAAGACGCTCTGCTGACTCTTCCTGTCAAGAAGGCAGAAAGGCTTTGGCCGCCCTGATCTTCTGCTTCATGCCTCTGCAGGACAGGATAAGCCCAGCGTGATGGTGCTTCAGGGCTTCCAAGCGCTGGCTGAGTTCTTCAGTCCTGTCCACCTTCTCTTCCATGTCCCGAAGGAGTGCTTCCTTGCCCAGAAGCCCGCACTTCTGATTCAGCTTGATGTTGCCAATCCGCAGGCTGTCCCGGGCTTGCTTGGTCTTGGTCAAGATGTCCCTCTTTAGGGCCACCTGAGCCTCAATCTTCATAAGCTCTGACTTTTTACACGCATTTTCTGTGTCCACAAAGTATAACTTCTCCTTCACATGGGTTATGATTTGCACGTTGTTGGTCACCTTGCTGCGCAGTTTCAAAAGCTCCTCATTTCGCTCCTTGACTTTCTCATGGAAGGTCTGGCTCTCAGTCTTAAGCTGTTCAAAATCTATCAGGAGCAGGCCCTCTGTCGGGTCCTCCTGGGCCCTCATCCTGTTTTCAAAGTGCACCAAACTCTGCTTCAGCTGCACGTTCTCTAGCCTCACAGCGCGTATCGCCTTCTCCTTCTTATCCTCCAACGCCTGGATCTGCTCCACCTCTCGCAGGGCGGCCTGGCGACCACCCCTCATCCAGCAGCTGCCCATGGCCTGCATCACCACCTGCTTCTTGAGTGCCTGCAAGCGTCGCCATTCCTCCTCCACCCGGGAGAGCTTCTCTTCGCACTGCCGCCTCAGCTGGTCCAGCTCGCGGTGGTACCAGCGCAGGTCGTCTGACCGCTGCTTCCTCAGTTCCTCCAGCAGGGCCAGATGGCGTAGGTACGCTTGCTCTTTCTCAGGGGCCTCAGGCTCCGCGCCCTTCTCGGGCACCTCGGCTGCATCCAGGCCCTTCTTCTTGCGCAGCTCCTCGGAGATCCTGTACTGCAGGTAGACGCTATAGCGCTGGTAGCGCTCCCGCTCCGCCGTCAGGGAGCGGAACTGTTCCAGGAGCTCGGCGCGCAGCTGCTTCTCCTGCTGCTTCTGCACCTCCTCAGTCCAGTCGCAGCTCTCAAGCTCGAGTCCCTCGTCCAAATCCCCCAGCTCGCCCTCGGTTTTCCCCAGGCCTCCTTGCACAAGCTTCTTCTCGCTCTCCTCGCTCTCTTCTCCTTCTTCCGCCAGCTGTCCTTCCCGCTCAGCCTCTCGGTCTGGCGCAGCCTCTTCCTTGGCGGCCGTGGCCTGCTGCAGAGAGACCTGCGACGGGATTTCCTTCCTCCTCGGCCCCGGCGCCACCTCCGCCTCCTCCTCGTCCTCGTCCTCCTCCTTCCACTCCTCCTCTGGTTCCTCGGGGCCGCCTTCGGGCTCCGGCTTGGCTGGCTCCTCAGGCCCGGTCTCCGCCAGGTCCCCTGGCTCGGCCTCGGCCGTCCACTCCGGCTCTCCGGGCCCCTTCTCGCCAGCAACCTCGGTGGCCGCCGGCCGTTTCTGGGACTCGGCCGGATCGGCGCCTTCCTCTGAAGCCTCTACGGTCTCCGGTTCCGGCTCCGCGGGTTCGGCCGGGGACTGGAGGCCAGAGCTGGTTTTGATCCCAGACAGCCGTGAGGCCAGGCTCTCCACATCTCCAGCTTCCTTCTCGGGGTCCCCAGTGTGGTCGGAGCGGTCGTCCATGTCCCTCCCGCCGGGCCGGCGCTGCGGACCCCGGCTGCAGGCTAAGTTTCCAGGGGCAACCAGGGGCGCGCGCGGTGGGCCCGGCGATTGGCTGGACGTCCGCCTGACGCCCTGCCCCTTTCCCCCGCCTCCTGGCAAGAGCAGGCCAATGGGAGGCCGCGAGCGGACGACGGGTAGCGTTGATTGGGGGAGGGCGTAGGCTCGCTCCACGACGGGCGTGGCGCGTCCGCCGCGCTTCCTTTCCGCCCTTTTCCCCGCGCCCGGCCTGGGGCGGGGCGTCGGGGAGACTCTGGGAGCGGCGGGCGGCCGGCGCTAGGGACGCGCAGGCGCAGAGCTGCGGGCCGGGCCCGCGCGCGGGGCGCCTGCGCGATGCAGCGGGGCGACGGCGGCGGCGGCGGCGGCCGGGCCGGCCGGAGGGCGCCTGCGTGTTGAGGCGGGACGCGGCCCGGCAGGCCGGCTCCGGCGGCGCCTGGGCGGGGCGGCGCGGTGGCGGCGGCCGCGGCGGCGGGCGACGGTTGCTGGAGCGCGGCGGCGGGCCCGGGCGGCGGCGCGCTGACGGCGGGCGCGGCGGCGGCGGGCGCGGGCGGCGGGCGGGGGAAGATGGCGGAGCTCGGTAAGAAGTACTGCGTGTACTGCCTGGCCGAGGTGAGCCCGCTGCGCTTCCGCTGCACCGAGTGCCAGGACATCGAGCTGTGCCCCGAGTGCTTCTCGGCCGGCGCCGAGATCGGCCACCACCGCCGCTACCACGGCTACCAGCTGGTGGACGGCGGGCGCTTCACGCTGTGGGGGCCCGAGGCCGAGGGCGGATGGACCAGCCGCGAGGAGCAGCTTTTGCTGGATGCCATCGAGCAGTTCGGCTTCGGAAACTGGGTGAGCAGTGGGCCGGGTGGCCAGCGCACCTGCGGGTTCGGCGCGGCCGCGGAGGGCCGGGGGGACAGGGCCAGTTCACACCCCATACCCGGCGCAGAGAGGTTAAGCCACTCGCCCAAGGTCACACAGCAGGAAGTAGCGGAGCGGGGATTCGGACCGTGGCTGTCTGACACCAGAGCCGTTTTCCCCGCCTTTGGGATTCCTTCCGTAGGTGTCTGCCGAGTGCACCCCTTGGGCGAGACACCGGACGGAGTGGGAGTCGGGGGACACAGGCAGGTCCGCAGACTTGACAGCAGTAGGCTCCCGAGGAAGGAGTTGGTTTTGCCTGGAGGACAGTGGCGGTGAAGGCCAGACGAGCTCCACACGGGCCCGCGGCCTCTCCCACCGCCTCGCAGGAGCTCACCTTGCCTTCATGGCCCCGCTCGCTTTGTGGCCTGTGTCCACTGCCAGGCACTTGTTCATCCTGGCGTCCCTCCGACACCAGGACCTCGTGTGAGGAGGACTCAGTGGGTTCCTCCACAGGAACGTCCCGTCCTGGGTTTTGGTCTCTTCCTCTGTCAGGAGGTTTCTATGGGGACACTTATCTGAGAGGAAAAGGCGAGAGCTGGACTGGATTCGTTTACATCGGGCTCCTTGAGAGAGAGAGACGTGGCGGCGCTTCTCTAGGTGGTCCCTGAGGAACGCTCTTTTCGTTCTGCAAGAGGAAGCTCTCATTCCTATTAGAAGGGGAAAGCCTGGCTGTACTCTGGGCCGCAACCGCCAAGGATGTGCGGCCACCTCCAGGCATTGTGAGAAGTAGGGAGACCTGACCCCAGCTCCCTATCTTTCCAGACCCTTGCACTTGATGGTCCCCTGGCTTCCCCGAACCAGTATTTCATCTTGCTGCCACTTCTCCAGCAGTACAGCCGGCCCTCAGTATCCATGAGGGATGCGTTTCAGAGCCCTCCCAGGCCACCAAAGTCCTCCAGTACTCAGTCCCTTGTATAAAATGGCGAAGCGGGGTTGAACCCACGGATACCAAGAGCCGACCGTACGCCCCTCGTCCTGGGCTTACTGGAAGACATTCCACACTTTTCCCCACATTCCCAAACACACCCTGCCTTTATTTGTCTGCTTTTCTTTCTATAAAGTGAGCCAGTCTTCAGGGACCAGTACCCGTTCCACAGCCCTGGAATCTTTACTCTTCTCCCCAACTCCTTAGAGACACTGCTGTACAAATTCTCACCTAGGCAGCAGCAGCATGATTGCCACCCGCCAAAACCTTCCTTCTCACTTTGTCCTGAAATGCTGTTTATTGATGTGTATTGAGCATCTGCTCTGTGCATGTTACAGAAGGGCTTCACCCAGGTCTTCAGGGGCTTACAGTGTTGTGAGCAGTTGCTCCCGAGCCTGGAGTTCTGCCCTGAGCTCCAGCCTTCGATCGCGAACCCATCCCTGACATCCTCGTGCTTGTCTCCCGGACATCTCGACGTTCCCTGACCCAGATCTCACACCTCGAGCAGTTGCTCGGGCTGCACATGAAGAACCATCCTCAGGGCCTTCTGGGTCCAGTTCAGTAGCAGCCCTGTCTTCAGAATATTTCCATAATCTAACCACTTGTCACAGCCTCAGTCCAGGCTGATGTTTATCTCTCGCCCGAGCACTTCCGGAGCCTCCTTACTGGCCTCTCTGCTTCATGCTTGTGCCCTGCAGCCCATTCCAGGCAACAGGATCAGAGTGATCTTTGAGGACATGTCACGTCACATCAGCTTTCAGTGGCTTCCAGTTCTCTGGAGATGAAACTTCAGGGCCTGCAGGCCTTATATTACCTACCTACTCCTGGGATCCCAACTGCTATCCTCCTTGATCATTTTTTAGTTCTTCTGCTTAGAGAGTTCTTCCCCCAGATCATGGCTCGTGACTGGTCTTTCTTCTTACATATCAGTGCCTTAGAGAGCCTTCCCTTCCCCACTTCATTCTTGCAGCTCTTATCTCTACAGTAGCAGCTCAAAATAGCTAGCGTGGACTGAGAGCCTTGCTGGGTGCCGGGCACCGTGCTGAGCTCTCCTGAGTTTCCTGTGAGATCTTCCCAGCAGCCCAGAGCAGCAGGTTTTAAACTGAATAGTTTGACTTCAGAGTCAGTGCACCTAGCTGCACTGTCTACACTGCCTGCCCTGCAGCACTGTGGAAAATACTCAAAAAACAAGCCGGGGACTAAAACATTTGTAGTGTATTGGAGGAAGCTGGGAGGGCGTTCTGGAAAGCAGTACTTTTCAAACTTTAACTTGCACATGAATCACCTGGGGAGCTTGTTAAAAATGCGATTCCGACTCCTGGCCGGCAGCAGGCTCGGCTGTTACGAGAGACAGACAGAGCCGGGTGCTTCTCCCTGCCGGTGGGTTTCTGGGGGAGGCTAGCCAGGCCTGGAGGCCCACAGGCCACGCCGAGGCGCCTGCTCTAGTGTCTGTAGCTGTGCTCTCTGGGGCTGCTTTACCCTGAGCTTCATTGTGCGTCATCAGAAGCTCCTCTGCCGCTCTGAGATGTGTGTCGTTTCCAGGTGTGCGCTCGGTGTGTGCTCGTAAGCGGCGTGTCCCACGTTTGCCGTCGTTGGCAAGCACCGGTTCTGGGTGACGCTCCTCCCAGCGGCCCTGTGGGGTGGCTCTTAGTTTACAGCTGAAGAACAGCGACTCCGAGAACTTAAAGTGCTCGTGCAGGATGCCCCAGCCTTCCACGCGGTGGAGCCAGGGTTTAGACACAGGCCTGACCCCGGGCCCCGGAGCCTGGGCCTTAATCTCCCGGGGTAAAGAGCGACGCGCGAGGAGCCAGGTCTGGACCCGGCTCAGCGGGAGGTGAGTGGGTGGGACGGGGCGGGGCGACGGTGACCGGCGGGCGCAGGAACCGGCTTTCACGGGCTGAGTGTGGAGTGTGGAGAAAGGCAGTGGGGACGGTGGCTTGGAGGAAGGTGACAGCCTTCATTCCGATTTCTCCGATGGTTCGTGTGAGCGCGGGGTCGTGGGGACTTCGTGGGGACAGGCTGCCGTGAAGCCCAGGCCATCTGCTCACGCCGTGTCCCGGGGCTGCGGGCCCGGCCGAGGGGTGCTGGCAGGAAGGCCGGGAGGGTTTGGGGACGAGCCGAGGGGGCCGGGGGGGACACACAGCTGTGACGGCGAGACCGGGGAAGGACTAGCGGGTGGGCCCACAGGGTCTCATCACCGTGGGTATTGAGACCTCCTCCCCCAAGGGCAGCCGGTCGTGTGGTGGATGCTGTGCAGATTCAGAATGAGACACGGATCCTGCAGGAACGCAGACATAGATGTAAACACAAGGGTGAAATAGTCTCCGTTTGTTGATTGGTTGCTGGAGCATCGAACAGTTTGAGGGAGGCCCGGGCTCCGGCAGACGGTGGTCAGGAGGACTCCAGGGGGAGGTGGGGTTCAAGCTGGCCTTGAAGCTAGATTTCAAATTGGAAAAGGATGCGAAGTTCTCTGTGGACTCTGCGGGGGCTTGTGCTTGTGCACATACATTCGGCCTGATTATCGGAGGCAGGTGGAATGTCCTGAGCAAAGAGTTTCACTCTTGTAGATGACAGTGGGCATCCGGCAGCCTGGGTGATGCCGGATATGTAGGTGGTCGCTGCGCTGTGCAGTCGTTGGTTCATTTGTTCATCCGGCACTTACTGGGGGCCCATTTTATGTCAGCCCCTGTGCTAGGTGCACAGAGTAGCCCCTGGGTGAGGTCTGGAAATAGGTGTTTACAGACGTTCTCCGGGAGTCCTAATGCAGTGGGTCAGCAGAGCCTCGTTTGGGGACCATGAGAACGGTCACCTTCTCAACCAGGCGCAGGCCCCTTCTGTGTGTTGGTGGGAGCGGGTAAGTCCATCCCGTGAGCCTCCCGACGGCGGGGTTCTCAGTCGCCACTGCGGATGGGGAGGAGGCGGCGGGGGGAAGAGCCTGGATGGAGAAACCAGACAGAATGGGCACGGTTATGCAGAGCAGTGTGACTGAGAGCGCCCTGGTCGGCTTGTTAAACGCGAGTCCTGCCCCCCTCCCGCTCCGGGTTCTGAAGTCACAGGTCTGAGGCTTGGTGTGAGAGTCTGCATTTCTGACCACTTCACCGGTAAAGCTACTGCTGGCCCAGGGACCCTACTTAAAAACCACTGATGTGGAGTATGGCATGTGACTTTTAAAACTTGTATTATTTTTTTAAAAGTATATATTTTTATTGTGGTGAAACATACATAACGTAAACGTTGCCATTTTAACCATTTGTAAGTGTCCAGTTCGGCGGCATTAGTACATTCACGTTGGGCAGCCATCACCACCATGGTCCCCAGAACATCTTCACAGACAGAAACTCTGTCCCCCGTTTCCACCTCCCCCAGCCCCTCGTAGTTGCTCTTCTACTTTGTGTCCCTGTGGGTTTGCCTGTTCTAGGGACCTCACGTAAGTGGGTTCATGTAATAATGTTTGAGCTTTTGTGACTGGCTTGTTTCACTTAGGATGATGTTCCCCAGGTCCGTCAGGGTTGTAGCAGGTGTCAGGCCTGCCTTCCCCTTTAAGGCTGAATGATACTCCATTGTGTGGATGGACCCCCTTTTGTTCATCCAGTCTTCCATCGATGGACACTTGGGTTGCTTCCACTTTCGGCTGTTGGGAATGATGCTGCAGTGAATATAGGTGTGCAAATATCTGTTGGAGTCCTTATTATTTGGGGTAAATGCCAGGAGGTGGAATTGCTGGATCTGTGTAATTTTTTTGAGGACCTGCCATGCTGTTTTTTTGCAGTGGGGCACACAGCTTTTTCAAGCTCTTTCACAGGTAGCCTGATTTGACCTGAGAGGCTTTAGTCCCCTTGAGGGCCAGTCCTCTGTGTGAGCTGGTGAATCCTGAGTGAGTTTAGGGAGGCAGACAGGGAACCTGGAACTGGGGGGAGGCTTACAGAACTTTCCAGCTAAAAAACCTAGCAGACAGGATTGGTGGCCCAGGGAAACAGGGGCCCTGGAGTGGCTGATGACCTGGAAGCACAGACGAGAGAACCGTGTTAGTCACTGACCTCTGCGGTCGGAGGCGGCCCTGACCCGGACAGCGGTGCATCCCGGAGGAGGGGTCGGGCTGGAAGGCAGGGGAAGGTTCTGGGGCCTACGATGCGGGGTGGGCGACCCAGGGCGTCCTCCCAGCCCCCAGAGGCAGGCGGGCTGTTTTCTTCACTGTGAAAGGTGACCGGCCGGGGCTGGAGGAGGCAATGGCCTCATCCGGGGCCCCGTGTGAGCGCGCGGGGCTCCGGCGCAGGGGGCTGGCCCGGCCCGGGGTCCTCGCAGCCAGTCCGGGGAGAAGGGCGCATGCGCACACGGGGGCGTGGAGGCCCAGGCGGGGCTGCAGGTCTGGGTCCGAAGCCCAGGTTTAGTCCATGGGGCAGGCGGACGAGTGTAAGGAGTGACTGAGGGAGGCCGGTGCCCGGGCTCCTGCTCGCGTCCCTGTCACAGGCTCCGGCCCTTCGTCCCGGTGGCGGGCGGCCCGGGCGCTCCTCTGGGCGCGAGGAGAGCCGTGGGGGGAGCCGGCTCCGGAGCGGAGCGCCCTCCGGGCTCTGAGTCCGCCCTCCTGGGCCGGCGGCTCTGAGGCTCCCGCCTCGGCCCTGGACCCCGCTCTCTCCCGGCCCCGCAGGCCACTCGCTCTCTGCTGACCCGGGGCCCCTGCAGCGTCCTGGCTGCTCCCGGGGTCTCTCCCCCAGCCCCCGGGGCTGCCGGGTTGCTTCTGTCCCCTTGAGGCTTCTTCCCTTTAAAGAGAAAGGAAGCTGGAGCCGTGCCTCTCTGGGGAGATACAGTGCACGCCCGCCCCAGGCCTGGCCCCTGAGCCTCCGGAGCGAAGCCAGCCTCCGGACCTCCGCCTCCCAGGCAGACGCTGCTGCCGAGAAAGGATGTGCGCTCTTCAGGATGCTCTAGAGCAGCACCGCCAGTCTGCACAGGAAGGATGCTCTGTGACGCTAAAGATAGTCGTTCTGTTACAGGCACTGGTTTGTGCACAACGATTGGACTGAATTCTCTACCCGGGAAGAAGTAGGTCGTGCAGTGCCCTCACACATCCTGGAGGTCAGAGAGGGAGCCGTGGCCGCACTTCTGTGACGTGGTCCGTCTGGAAAGGAGAGCGGGAGCCCGGCGGCGGGGCCTTGCGCTGCCTTTTGAGCGTCTCAGAAAGCAGTTGACTGCCCGGCCTGCTCTTGGTGTGCCCTGCACCACTGGGTGGGCGAGTGCTGGCCGGTGCCCGGGGGTAGCTTCACCTGGGGTTATTCTCCCAGTCTGTAAAACGTGGGGAGTGAAAGTCATGGTACCTCGTGGAAACCGCTAGGAGGATGAAATGAGGTGACAGATGTAAAGGCTCAATACACGTTAACTGTTACTATTCATGATGATTTTTGTCTTATCCTGACCAAACCCTTTAAGAGGAGGAATTACAGATCACGAAGCAGAAGTTGAGAGGATAAGGATCCCACGCTAGTAAGTAATAGAGCCGGAATCCGAACCTAGTTCTGGGGATCATCGAAGCCTCCCTGGAGGAGATGATTTGGGTCTTGAGAATAAACACAGGTTGCGGAAGTGACGCTGACAGCTTTGTAGTAGTAACAACAGCCAACATCCATGGGGGTAAACTGTGCCCGGCACTGGGCTAAGCAGTGTGCGTGTATTACCTCGTTAACTCCCCCTTCTGTCCCGTGAAGGAGGTGGTGGCATTACCTCCGCAATTCAGACACGGAGACTGAGGCACAGAGACGTGATTCGTCTGAGTTACTGAGCAGTGAAGGGGCGGAGCCAGGAGTGGGTCGCGAAGCCCGGCCCCAGCCTGTGCACGTGGAGAATAGTTGGCATTTGTCTGGAGGAGGTGGGCACCGCAGCCCGGCGAGCAGACCTTCAGGTCAGGAGGGCCAGAGGCCACCTCGGGCGAGAGTGGCCAGCACGGAGGGGAGAGACCCCGAGGCAGCCCCGCTGGCCGGAGCAGGCTGGCCCGCAGTGCTGACGGTTCTCTGGACTGTTCTTTCTTCCTTTCCCTGCTCAGGTGCTGGAGGCTGGCACGAGTGCGCCTGGAAAGGCCGGAGGGCGTGCAGAGCAGCCAGAGAGCCCAGTGGAGCTGTTGCCCACTGGGGCCTCCTTCCTCTCCTGGAGAGGCTGCATCCTGGCCTGGGTCTAGTGACCTTGGAAAGTAGACCTCACGGGCCCAGTCCAGTGTCTGAGAGACACGTATTCCTTTATTTTTCGGAGGACTTAAGGAAGCAGCATACCTACCTCTCCTTACCTTTTTGCAAAGATGGGAGTCTCTTTTTTTCTAAGCGTTTAGCGTTAGACTTTGGGCTACTTACCGGTGTGTTTCTGCGCGCTGCGGTGGGAGCAGAACCAACCGCAGGGTACGGTTGTGTTCCTTGTTTAGTCCTAGTTGCACTTGAAGTGAACCTTCTCTTCAAATCTCTTTCCCCCAAACTCACTTTTGTTGCTTCTGCCTGCCCAGCCATCAGTCTGTCCATCCATCCTTTTGTTCATCTATCCATCCATCCATCCTCTGTCCATCTATCTACCCATCTGTCTATCCATCCATACGGATTAAGCAACAACTTTGACCTTGAACATGTGAGGGAAAGAACTTCCCTCCCATTCACTCTCCTGCTGTCACATGGGACGCTGTAACTTGGTGATGGGACACTTCTCTCACTTGTGTGGGCTGGTCTTGTGTGACCACTGACACGTGAAGATTGAAGGGTGTGACGAGCAGGGTGCTGGGCCTGTGGTAGGAGTGCTGTTGCTGTTTTTAACCATCATCTTTTAAAATATGTTCGTTACTATGGTTTCGCTTCCCTGAACCTGTCTACCTTCTGTGGACTCCTGTTAGAATCAGAGCTGGGTCATCGCCGTCATTTAGACTGTTCCATTATGACCCTCACTGTTTGAGGGTCCTTGGAAACTAGGATCTTCGTGCTTTCCTGGGCCTTTCTCAATGTTCATGAAGCAATGTGGTGGCCCCTGGGGGGGCAAGTCTCTTCAGCAGTAGCTGGTGGCCAGTGTCTCTCCTAGCAGTGGGCTGCCTTAGGCAGTGGCTGACGTGATTGCTGATGGGGGCTCCTGGGCTCCTGGTGACAGGGCGCTAGCCCCACTGATCTGTGGCTTCATAAATAACCCATCGCCCGGGTCCGTCTGGAGCCTGAGACCCCCTTTGTTACCTGAAGAGGAGCTGGATAACTGAGGTGTCAGTGCAGGGCCCACAGGTGTGTGGCCCTCTTGCCTGGCGAGGCTGGGAACTGCCTGGCCTCCACGCAGCCACGGGAGTGTGGATATTTGCAGAGCAAGGCGTGGAGCCACGGAAGTGTTGGGGTGTCACCCCCTGGAACACAAGAGCCGTGTCTTTTAAGGGCTCTGTATGTTTTTCCTTTAAACATTTTGGATGAAAATCTTAGACCTGTGTAAACAGAGAATTGAGGCAGAATTTAACTTTACTTAAAAAATACTTGTAGTTTTATTCAAAAGAAGTGAAAAACCAGCACACAGAAGCCCTCGCGAAATGTGAGCATGTTGCATCTGCTCAGTGCAGGAAGCCAGCATTGGCCCAGAGCCATTAGCTCACGCACAGACAGGCCCGGGGTCCCACCAGCACCTGCGTTGAGGTAGCTGCCTCGTCTCATCCGCTCTGGGTCTGCACACTTCTTTCCGAGTCTCTGGGCCCGGGACACCTGTGGGGAGTGCTGGCCCGGTGCTTGTGGGGCGTCTGCAATTCGGGGTTGGCTGCCGGGCCCTGGCCTCACAGTGGTGAACAGAGCTGACCAGGGTCCCCTCTCCTGATGCTTCCCTCTGCTTGGGGCTTTTCCTTAGTTTTACAAATGGGCAGTACATTCATAACGTTGAAAACGCTAAGTCGTAAGAAGGTGTGCAGTGAAGTGGCCCCCTGCCAACCCCACCCGATGCCCTGGGGGACGGGGCTGGAGTCGTGTGTCCTTAGAAGGTGTCTGATGCACCACAGGCGGAGAGCTTTCTGTCTCCCAGCCGTTTTGGCATGAGGGCACGAGGGCAGCAGCGTGAACACACCCTTCTGCTGCGTGCGTTTTCAGCTGCCCCATGTGGGAGCGAACGCGGGTGAGGCCCCGGGAGCCCTCGCCGGGAGGACACACGGTGCATCCCTGGCCTGCGGCCCCCAGGCTTCCTTGCTGCCTCCACAGCCTCTGCTCTCTGTTCCCAGAGTGTTGGGATTGACGGAGAGAACCTCAGGTCAACAAAAATACCTTGGTTTGGTCAGATGCAACTGTACTGCCGAGAACCCTTCTGTTCTTTCAGGGTTTAAATTTTACCCTCAGTGTGGTGCTCTGAGCATCTGATGCTTTCTGGGAGGCAGGTCGCTGGGGTTCAGGGTGGACAGCAGACTTGCTGGAGGGCAGAGCTCTCACAGCAGGTCTGCACCGGACCAGGCACGGAGCCCAGATCTGGGGCCCAAGTTCCCACCCACGCAGCCTGGGTGGAAGCTGCGGTGAGGGGGAGAGGCTGAGGGGCACGGCTCCCGGAGCTGGCAGCTCAGACCAGGCGCAGGCGGGCAATCCCGCTCCCCAGACATGCTCACCAGGGTGACATGCTCCCGAAAGGGCGTGGGTCAGGGACAGTGTCTTCCCAGTGTGTCCCAGGGGCTCCTGGGCCCCAAGGTGTGGTGGGGGGAAGACCGTTACTGTCCACGAGAGCCTCACTGGCCGCTGAGGGGGGCCTCCTGCTCCTTTACTGTGGGACTCAAGGCTCCGAGGAGGGCGGGGCCAGCCTGGGTCAGTGACAGTAGCTGTTGGGAATGGTTGTGACTTGTTTTGTTGTTTTTTGGATGAAATGCTTCCTGGGGAAGGATAATGACAGAGTTGATGCTAAGAGTGAGTGATTTTTTTGTGTGTGTGTCCTTTTTTTAATATATAAATTTATTTATTTTATTTATTTTTGGCAGTGTTGGGTCTTCATTGCTGTGCACGGGCTTTCTCTAGTTGCAGCGAGCGGGGGCTACTCTTTGTTGCCGTGCGCGGGCTTCTCATTGCTGTGGCTTCTCTTGTTGCGGAGCACGGGCTCTAGAGCGCGGGCTCAGTAGTTGTGGCGCACGGGCTTAGTTGCTCCGCGGCATGTGGGATCTTCCTGGACCAGGGCTCGAACCCGTGTCCCCTGCATTAGCAGGCAGATTCCCAACCACTGTGCCACCAGGGAAGCCCGCTAAGAGTGATTTTTAAAGAAGAAACCATGTAGTTTCTCCATGAGACAGAGTCTATCTAGCTTTAGCTGTGGTCCCCCCTTTTCCCTGCATGGTGCTCAGAAAGAGGCCTTGCAGTTAGGTCCTGGTCCTGGTCCTTTGTTCCGGTGCCCTTCAGCCCCGCCCTCTGCGCGGCTCCTCCGGGAGGGTCGCCAGGTCTGGTCACTGTGCCAGGGATCCTTCCTAATGCTCCCCTCCCCTCCCCTCCCCGCCCAGTTTGTCAGCAGCGTCAGCCCGAGGGGACCGGCTCTTTTCTTGGGTTCCAGTTTGGCCTTTGGGGGTGCAGGGAGCATCCCGATCTCGGGGGGCGGGGGGGGACGTGTGTTTCTGGGGCGGAAGGCAGCCTGTGCGGCGCCCCGGCGGCTGCCAGAGCTGGGAGGGCAGCGCGCGGGGTGAGCGAGGCCGGCGGGGTGCTGAGTGGCTGCCGGTGAATGAGTGCGCATTCTGGGCAGTTACTTTCTGAAGTGGCTTTAGCGGTTGACTTTGAGGAAGAGGCCTCTTGGCAGAAGGAAAAGATTGAGGGAGTTGTACGATTTCCTCCCATTAATAATCCTGTGTTCGCAGGCAGTTACCTTCTGTAGGAATGAACGCCTGCTTGCAGCCCGGGCGTTTCCAGCCGCCAGACCACGGGGGCTGTCAGAAGTGATGGCCCGCCTTCCCCTTTGAAAGGCTCTTTCCCGCTCAACCCGACCGCCCCTAGGAAAGGGACAGGCGGACCCTCGGGGCCGGGGTGTCAAAGACCGGGCCTCGGCCCTTTCTGTTGGGAGGCGGGCAGCACGCTGGAGACCCGGGCGCGTCTGTTGTCTGGTCTGGGAATGGAGAGGTGGGCTGGGATGAGACGGGAGCCCCAGGGCTCTGGCTGTGTGCCCGCGTCCCGTGAGCCCCTCAGCCAGACAGCCGCCCCAAGCGCGGGGCGCGCGGCGGGCAGATCGGCCCGTGCCGGGGGCCTCTGCTAGCCCTCTTAGGGAGCCCGGAGGAGAGTCGGGGTCTCAGACGTGGGTTCCAGCCCCACTCAGCCGCCAGCTCGCACCGTGACCCTGCGCACGTTACCGTGACCCCGCGCACGTTGGCGCCTCTCTGGGTCCTTTCTCACGGGGGGAATCCTCAAAGGTTCCCTCTAGCGCTGACTTCCATGTGATCAGCCCAGCCCAAGAGAACGTGCAGGAGGAGTGTCTCTGGGGAGGGGACCATAATGATGCCATAATAAGTGGTTCAGGTGAACCTTTGTGAAAGCGTTAAGGGAATCGCGCGAACCCTGAGTCTGAAACTCTTACTTTGGAAATGACCTCTGACCTTTGCCGTTGCAGGAGGATATGGCTGCTCACGTTGGCGCTTCCCGGACTCCCCAGGAAGTGATGGAGCATTATGTAAGCATGTACATCCACGGAAACCTGGGGAAAGCCTGCATCCCCGACACCATCCCCAATCGGGTGACAGACCACACCTGCCCCAGTGGAGGCCCCCTGTCTCCCAGCCTCACCACCCCCTTACCTCCCCTAGACATCTCGGTGGCCGAGCAGCAGCAGCTGGGCTACATGCCGCTGCGGGACGACTACGAGATCGAGTACGACCAGGACGCCGAGACGCTCATCAGCGGGCTCTCGGTCAACTACGACGACGACGACGTGGAGATCGAGCTGAAACGCGCGCACGTGGACATGTACGTGCGGAAGCTCAAGGAGCGGCAGCGGCGTAAGAACATCGCGCGCGACTACAACCTGGTGCCCGCCTTCCTGGGCAAGGACAAGAAGGAGAAGGAGAAGACGGCCAGGCGCAAGGTCACCAAGGAGGAGAAGGAGCTGCGGCTGAAGCTGCGGCCGCTCTACCAGTTCATGTCCTGCAAGGAGTTCGACGACCTCTTTGAAAACATGCACAAGGAGAAGATGTTGCGCGCCAAGATCCGGGAGCTGCAGCGGTACCGGCGCAACGGCATCACCAAGATGGAGGAATCGGCCGAGTACGAGGCGGCCCGGCACAAGCGGGAGAAGCGGAAGGAGAACAAGAACACGGCCGGCTCCAAGCGGGGGAAGGAGGACGGCAAGGACGGCGAGTTCGCCGCCATCGAGAACCTGCCCGGCTTCGAACTGCTGTCGGACCGCGAGAAGGTGCTCTGTAGCTCCGTGAACCTGAGCCCCGCGCGCTACGTGACCGTGAAGACCATCATCATCAAGGACCACCTCCAGAAGCGGCAGGGCATCCCCTCCAAAAGCCGCCTGCCCAGCTACCTGGACAAGGTCCTGAAGAAAAGGATTTTAAACTTCCTCACAGAGAGTGGTTGGATTTCCAGGGATGCTTCCTGAAGGCGAGTCGCTGTGAGACCTGGAATGATGCTAAAGAGCTTGTGAGCCAAAATGACGGGGAGGGGGGGGGGGGTAGGGGAGGGGCGAGGAAACGCTTTTTTCCCGTTGATCTTTTTTAAACAAATTGAGTTCTTTTGGGGATATAAATTCTTTTTATGGTCCTCTTTAGAAGCAATAGGAACACTCATATCAGATCGTGAGGGAGACAAGTATCTATTTTAACTTAGTCCTGAAAGTAATACTTTAAGATGACGATTTGCCTTTAAGTGTTCCGTTTGGAGAATATTACGAGATTGGGTAATTTCCCTTTGTGAGTTTCTTCCCTTTGGTACATGACTGTTGTGCTGTGGGCAGAGGTACGCCTTGCCCTGCCGGGCCGCCAGCTTCGCCCTGTGACCTGACACCCCGGCACAGCCCGGCACGTGGCACTTTAGATGGGGGCCGGGCAGGGCAGGTGGAAGAGAGGCCGGGAAAGGACAGGACAGGGCGTCCGTAGGGACTGGAAAGGAGGAATCTGGTGTGGAACAAGTGGGCCAAATGGAGCGTCCATAGCTCCCGAGTCCGACCGCCCTGGCTTGTTCCCGGGGGGTCACCGAGGCAGGAGCAGCGGCCCTTGGCAGGCTTCCTTGGGTCTCAGGGGACACCGGGCCCAGCACAGACTGCCAGAATGCTGGGGCTGCTTTTTGCTGCTCTGAGAACTTGCATGCGTTTTACTTGGAAGAACTCGTTTTAGAAGGTTCACGGCTGAGAGTTCTCTGGGTTGTGGCGTTAGCTTCCCCCAGGGTTTTCACCCCAGTTGCAGGTACCTCTTTCACTGGGACTCTTGCCCTGCATCTTACTTGGGGTGGCGTCAGGCGCTCAGCTTGGCGAGGGCGAGGCCTGGGCACTGCTTCTCTGGGTCACTGTCTTGAACCACAGAGGTGGCTTCTGCCCGGCCCTGTTTATAGAGATGCTCCCAGGGGCGCTCTTTCGTGGACCTGGACGGTACCTTCCTTCTGGAACCTGAGGAGTCCCTCGTCTTCCCGCTGCTCAGGGCTCCTGTGTCCAAGGCCCTGCTTTAGAGTCGGTGGAGTGGCCAGAGCCCAGCGGTTGGTTCCTCCCGGGGCACGTCCTGCCTCTCCTCCATCATAGCTACCAAGACTGTTTACCTCCCAGAGTGTTTGGGCTTGAAGTTACATTAAAGTGAAGTCATTTGAAAGAAAAAGGAAGAAACCTCATCATTTCCAAGAAAGACTTAATTACGGTGCCTTTTCCTTTCTTTTTATGTTCTGTCCTCTAGGGGTAAAATTTTCAGCATTAAATAAGCCCTTCAGATACACTGTATACGGCTTTAGTTGTAAGCTGCAGGGCTCGCTGGCAGAGAAGCGCTCCCTGTGACCTAACGAGGAGTCCAGGGTGTCTCTGTGAGCACACGGGAGCGGCAGTGCTGTTGCTCCCGGCGCCCCCCAGGATAATGACGGCTGGCAAAGCGGGTCCTGTCTACCGCTGAGCAGAGATGGAGACAGTGCTACGTTCCCACAGGTGTTCCAGCCAGTGGTTCTCGCCTGGGGTTCCTGGACTGGCAGCATCAGCATCCCCTGGGAACCTGCTAGAAATTCAGGTACTCAGGCCCTGCCCCAGTCCTCAGAAACTCTAGGGGTGGGGCCCGTGGAGCTGTGTTTTTACTGGCCTTCCAGGTGACCGGGATGCAGGCTGAAGTTTGAGAACTACTGGCTTTAGCTACTCTGATGTCATTAATTTTCTACATCAGATTCCTAGTTTGATGAGGTTTTAACTTTAGTCTTATTTTTATATAAAATGATTGCCAGACTTTCATTAAGCTTGAGAAGCAAAAGCTCCCTGTAAATGTGCGTGGCCCTGGCTGAGAGCTGTCAAATGAAAAACTTTTGTGTTTAAGCAGGTTTTCAGTATGTGTATCTTTTTGATGGTATGAAGAATTTATTTAGGCTTGACTGTTTTTAAACAAACACCATAATGAATGTATAATTTATGTTAGAGTATTAATGCTTCATTACAAGGGAAATGTAATTTTATGATTGGTTGCCTCTTATCCCATCAACTCCAGCTATTACTGTCACATTAGTCCTTACCCTGCTGTTAGCTTGGAGCCTTTAAATTTCTATATTTAATTCTCATGATAAATTAGTCACCATAATCCCATGGAGTTAATTAGGTCTTTTCAGAATTTAAACTCTGAGTTACAAAAGATAATCAGCTATTCAGAATAATGCTCTGGGTGGCCAACATTCCGAGAATGTATTAAAACTGAAATTCTGCCTACTGTTCTTATTTCCCTTTTATATATTAAACAGGTTGAGAACCAAATAGTGTCACTGCTTGCTTTTAACCGCCTGCCCCTGGAGCCTTAGCTTTTTAGTCTCATAGATGGTATGAGCCAGCCTTCAAAATCAGGATGGGGGACAGCCCGTGACGTCTTAGTGTGGCACTTCCGTGTCACACCGGTTTTTCCTCCGAACTGGGGGGAGTTAAAATAGATTTCAGTTAAGCAGAAACCCCTTCACGCCACTCTCCTTCCCTGAAAGAAGCGGAATAGCTAGAGCTCTCGTGGAGCCAGGCCGGGAGAGCCTATGGTGAGTAGACAGTGCTGCCTCTGTCACCTACACGTGCTAGAATCCAGGCCACGATTATGCAAAACCCAGGAACTCAACGAGAGTGTGGCCCACAGGTCTTTAATTGCCAGTGTCAGTGTGTACAAAATTAAATGTTTTCCCGTTAGCGGTGACTGTGGATGAGTGAAACAGTGAACAAATAGCTGATCACCTTTAAGCGAGACCATCTCTAGGTTTAGCACCTTTTTGCAGGCGCAGCTCTAGGTGAAAAGGGATGGGAGGGGACTGCACACGTTCCAAGAAATTAGTTTCAAAGTTACTTTTCTTATTCACCCACATTTTACAGATGAGTCCAGGGAGGCGAAAGGCTGTGCTCACAGCCACAGTGTAAAGAGCAGGCGTAACTCTCGGCTGTTTCTCAATAATGCTGTACTGCTACCTTTAGTTCTGGGCTATGCTCTTGACCAAGTTATTTAAAGCAGCTTAAGAGAAAAGGGGGACGGGCTTCCCTGGTGGTGCAGTGGTTAAGAATCCGCCTGCCAATGCAGGGGACCAGGAAGATCCCACGTGCTGTGTACCAACTAAACCTGTGCGCCACAACTACTGAGCCTGCGCTCTAGAGCCCGTGCGCCACAACTACTGAAGCCGGCGCACCTAGAGCCCGTGCTTCGCAACAGGAGAAGCCACCACAATGAGAAGCCCACGCACCACAATGAAGAGCAGCCTCTGCTCGCCACAACTAGAGAAAGCCCGTGCACAGTAACGAAGATACAACGCAGCCAAAAATAAGTAAAATAAATTTATAAAAAGGAAAGGGGGGGGTTTCTTGAAATGGTATAAATTGGAATTTTAATTATGGGAGTATCACCTACACCTTTCAAATCGACTGCCCACCTTTTTTATGCAGTAAATCGAAGTAACAGTATTGACCTTTAATCCTAGAAGTATCTCTTAGAAGCAAAGCTAGTGGAAGGTTATTTTTTTCCCTCGTTTATAAGAGTACCTCAGTCATTCAGCTTTTCCCCTCACGTAAGGAACGGAGGGTCCGGCGGCGAGTCACAGGGCCAGCGCTTGCCGGTCATGTGTCCTTGCTGCTGCTTCTGAGTGTCCACGGTCCCCTTCCGGGACAGAAGCCAACACGTTTGCATGTGTCAGGCGCACAGCTGCAGGATTTGAGCAAAGACCCGGAAAGCTAAGCCACACTTCTTTGCTTAGTAAGGATCTCCTCCACCAAAGCACATAGCTAGCAGAACATAGGAAAATAAAACAACAGGGCTTTAATCCTCTGAAATAAAATTTTAAATTTAACCTTTAAAACATACCAAGCACACAGTCCTCAGATTTCTAAGAAAGTCCATCTTACTAGGGAAAGTACCTTCTGGTCATTAGTAACTAGTTGGGTATAGATTTAAACCTTTCTATAAAGAGATGAACAAAACAGGACAAAAGTAACTGAGTGTGTCAAATTCAGTTACTGGCAAAATAAAGAGGTGAGGACGTTAGGGTGTGCCCACTGGTCTCACATCTCCCAAAGCCAGAAGACGATCGCTCTTAGCAGCGAGACAGTAACTGATCATAAACGAACTCAAACACGTTCTTCACCAAGGGTGTTGTACAATTTTTCTTAGCAAGAAAAATGTTTAAACTCTTGCCTTGCCTTCACTGAGTGACGGGTGGTGGGCTAAGCAGTCCAGGAACTCGCGTGCTACAGTGAGACGCAGAGGACGCGGTGCAGCCGGCGCAGCCAGCTAGCAAACAGCAGGATTCCTGAAGACCTTTTATTCATTTGAAATACTCTGACGTCACCAGAGTTTGAGCAGACACGGTGTTTTTCCTGATACCCTAGGGTCCGGTAGCATCCCGCCGGCCTGTCCTGTGAGCACGTGGAACTAGTAACTCCCGAATGTTCATTAACACAGCTGTGCAACTGGCTTACTTACTGTCCAGCCACTGGTCACTAAAGCCTGGCAACAAGGTTTAGGAAAAGGTTGCACGCACCCACAGCTGAGAAAAGATGAAGCGGCCTGAGTCAGCGAGTGATCGTAACAAAGCCCCGGAGCCCGTGAGGGCCGCTAAGCCTCCTTCACCACCCCAACCAGGGCGGGTCTCAGGGTGCGCCCGTGCAGCTTGTACCCCACTTTGTTAACGAGCGCCACCGTGCCCGGCTCCTTGCCCTCAACCGGCGTGTGGAACAAGGCCTCGTGCTCGTAGGGGTCGAACTTGGCCCCCACGGGGTTCAGCTGGAGTAAGCCGTGCTTCCTGAACACCTTCTGGATCTGCACCTCAGTCATCACGAGCCCCTCGTAGAGGTTCTTCAGGTGCGGGTTATCGTCTCTAATCTCCTCCTTCGGGACACACTGTGTTGCCTTCTCCAGAATGTCCGCCACCTCCAGCAAGTCCTTGCAGAAGCCCTGAATGCCTACGAAGTTAAAGAAGAACAGCATTTGCATTCTGTATCAACTGCATGGGCAACTCAACACTGTAAGCCCCGTTTACGTCACACGTGGGGTATTTAATGACACCTTTTCAAATCACTAGTTTGCCCTAGAATTTCAATGCTGGATTAAAAAACAGACATACCTTTTTGGGGCTTAGACAAAAGCTAATGAGGTATAAAGACCAGCAACTTAATACCTGCAGAACCACCATCAGTCCTGCTCCAGGCTAAGAGAACGTGCAAACCCCGGAGCACATTGTTCCCGCAGACAGTAGAGCCGGGAAGGGGCGCAGGTGGCCGCCTCAGCTGAAGAGCATGGGGCCCGGGGCCACATCCCTGGCTGTCACCGAACTGCCCATGTGATCCGGTTAACCCCTCTGGGTCTCAGCTTCTTTGGTTATAAAACAGGGATAACAGTACCTAACACAGTGAGGTTATGAGGACAAAACCACACACACTCAGAGCACCTAGAACACTAAGTACTCGATACACGTTAGCAATTATTTGGCCCCGTGGGTAAAACTGACCGAGACGCACCCCAAGCCTTAACCTTTATCTAACAGAAGAAATAACGTGTTAAAAAACTTCGCATAAATACAAACGTTTGTGGTTCCAAGACAACGCTTCAGCTGCTGAACGAAGGAGGTCAGGGCGGATGAGAAGCGCACACGGGGTCAGCTCCCCTGGCCCGCCCCACCCTGGCCCCGGCAGCGCAGCAACCGTGAGGCTCTAGCGCGGCCCACTCAAGTCTTCTCGGATCTTGAAGGCTGTGTGCTTCGAAGGAGGCAGCGCTCGTTTTAGGCTTTCCTCTTTCACACAGGGTTTTCACCCCACTGCTTTAAAATGAAATTAAAATTCCACCTATCCGATAAAGATGGGAGCGTCTATTAAGGATGAACCCTGTGCTAGTTCCCATATGGTTTCTGAGACACGTAGGAAATGGTCACACAAGTGCCAAGTACAATCACAACGATACTTACACAAGGCGCACTCTGAGTGCTGAGGACCTATTAACCTAAGGGACGTGGATCGGCAGGGCAGGCGGAGGAGGGTTCCGGGAACTGAGGCCTGGAGGGTCGGGAGGGAGCCACACACTGGAGGAACTGAGGGCGGCCAGCCTACCAGGAAGATGCAGACCCGGAGTAGCTGCAGGTTCCAGATGGGGCAGTGGAATGGGTAGAGGTCTGCTGTGGCCACACTGCCTGGGGTGTGGAGCAGGGCTGCAAGAGCTGAAGCTGGCCTGGACCACAGCGGAAGCAGCAGAGACAAGTGGATGAACGAGAGTCCAGGCATCACCACTCACTGGATGGGAGGGGAGTGAGCTTGAGGGAGGAGAGGGCAGTTCCCTGTCTGACCTAAACACCCGCTGGGCAACAGTAGCATTTACTCAAATGAGGAAGAGAGGAAGCACAGGCAGAGGGGAGAATCCAGTTTAAAACACCCCTGAGACGTCCAGGTAAAGACATACAGGACTAGAATGCAGAAGAAATGTCTGAACTGGAAAAGAGAACCTGGGCGTGGATGCCATTCAGACCTGTGGGAGGGCAAGTCAGCAGGGGGGACGGCGAGAGGAGGAGGGGAGGCCTGCTCCTAGCCCTGAAGAACCCAGACACGTGGAGCATGACAGACACACAGCCAGTGCAGGGGATGACCAGAAAGAGGAAGAACAGGAGGTGAGGTGACTGCATCCAGGAACGAAGAGTGTTCCCAGAAGAAGTGAAGCACCGTTGTTAAGGGGCCCGCGAGGGGAAGGGTGGGGCCCGCCATGGCAGCCTCTTGCTGGGTGCCACCTTTATGAGCTCTGGGAGCGCCAGGTGCCAGTGCTAGGGGGCTGCCCACACGCGGAGGTGAGACTGAAAACAGAGCCCCCTCGCTGCAGCTGTGTGATCCACGCCACTGCCGCCGACTCTTGTCAACTCAGCAGCACGTGCGGGACATCCGAGTGGAAAGGGTGCTCCCGCAGCTGGGACGGGTCCGGCCTTTGCAGCTGTGGGCTTTGTGGGCACGCACAGAGGCAGGGCCGGGGTCTGGGCTGCTCCCACGGCTCCGACGGCAGGTCCAGGCGCATGACTACTCCGGTCCTGGTACCTGACCTCAGTGGATCTATGCTGGTGGTTTTGTGCACACAGCACCTGAGGGACCCCAGGGCCGACTGCCTGCATTCCCACAGTGCAGGCGGGGCCGAGGGCAGTGTGACAACAGCGCACTTTGTGAGCCCGCACAACAGGTGACAGATGGCACCACAGAGCACACTCCCTGGTAGATGGTTCTGGCGGAGGGATACTGAGTGGCTTCCCTTCCAGTGGGAGTGCTCCAATCCTGCCTGCCCCACAAGGCAGCTCAGAAACGGATCTGGGGGCCTCTGTTCCAACAACTAGGGAGCAGGACCTGCCCCCAACAGGGCTGTGACAACCACAGAGCAGAGAGGAGGCCCTGCTCAAATCGAGTGCAGACGCTGGTCACCACACCACCAGTCACACCTCCTGTCAAGGGGATAATGCCCAGGACACGACGAGGAAAGAGATGGCAGACATCCACACTAAAAACAGGCCTTGGGCCTTCCCTGGTGGTGCAGTGGTTAAGAATCCGCCTGCCGGCACAGGGGACACGGGTTCGAGCCCTGGTCTGGGAAGATCCCACATGCTGTGGAGCAACTAAGCCCATGTGCCACAACTACTGAGCCTGTGCTCTAGAGCCCGCGTGCCACAACTACTGAGCCCAAACGCCTAGAGCCTGTGCTCCACAAGAGAAGCCACCACAATGGGGAAGCCCGTGCACCACGACAAAGAGTAACCTCCACTAGCCACAACTAGAGAAAGCCCGTGTGCAGCAACAAAGACCCAATGCAGCCAAAAATAAATAAAATAAAAAAACTCACTACAAACAAAAGTCCAGGACCAGGTGGCTTCACAGGCGAATTCTATCAAACACACAAAGAACCTATACCAATTCTTAAACTCTTCCAAAAGACTGAAGAGGAAGGACACTATGAAGCCACCATCACCCTGATACCAAAACCAGACAAAGACACTACCAAAAAAGAAAATTACAGGCCAATATCTTTGATGAATACAGATGCAAAAATTTGCAACAAAATGTTAGCAAACCGAATCCAACAACACGTAAAAAAAGATCACATACCATGACCAAGTTGGATTCACCCCCAGGATCATAAGAATGGTTCAACATATGCAAATCAATCAATGCGATACACCACATCAACAAAAGAGAAGACAAAAACCACATGATCATCTCAGTAGATGCAGAAAAAGCATCTGATAAAATCCAACAACCATTCATGATAAAAACTCTTATGAAAGTAGGTATAGAGAAAACACCTCGTGCTCGCTTCGGCAGCACATATACTAAAATTGGAACGAGAAAACACCTCAACATAATTAAAGCTATTTACGACAAACAGCCAACATAATACTCAATGGTGAGAAGCTGAAAGCCTTCCCTCTAAAATCTGGAACAAGACAAGGATGCCCACTTTCACTTCCATTCAACATAGTATTGGAAGTCCTAGCCACAGGAATCACACAAGAAAAAGAAACAAAAGGCATCCAAAATGGTAGGGAAGAGATAGAATTGTCATTATATGCAGATGACATGACACTATATTTTGAAAACCCTAACGACTCCACACAAAAACTACTAGAACTGGGCTTCCCTGGTGGCGCAGTGGTTGAGAGTCCGCCTGCCGATGCAGGGGACACAGGTTCGTGCCCCGGTCCGGGAGGATCCCACATGCCGCGGAGCAGCTGGGCCCGTGAGCCGTGGCCGCTGAGCCTGAGCATCCAGAGCCTGTGCTCCGCAACGGGAGAGGCCACAACAGTGAGAGGCCTGCGTATCGCAAAAAAAAAAAAAAACACTGATAAAGGTATTCAGCAAGGTAGCAGGATACAAGATTAAAATACAGAAACTGGCTACATTTCTTCACATTAACAATGAAATATCAGAAAAGGAAAGTAAAAAAAACCAATACCTCTTAAATCCCATCAAATAATACTTAGGAATAAACCTGACAAGGAGGTGAAAGACTTACATGCTGAGAACTATAAACCATTAGTAAAGGAAACTGAAGATGATTCAAAGAAATGGAAAGATATCCCGTGCTCTTGGACTGGAAAAATTAACATTGTTAAAACGGCCATACTACCCAAAGCAATCTACAGATTTAACGTGATCCCTATCAAATTACCCATGACATTTTCCACAGAACTAGAACAAATAATCATAAAATTTATATGGAACCACAAGACTCAGAACTGCCAAAGCAATCCCGAGGAAAAAGAACAAAGCTGGAGGCATAACCCTCCCAGACTTCAGACAATACTACAAAGCTACAGTAATCAAAACAGCATGGTACTGGCACAACGACAAACATATAGATCAATGGAACAGAATAGAGAGCCCAGCAATAAACCCACACACCTACGGTCAATTAATCTTTGACAAAGGAGGCAAGAATATTCAATGGAGAAAAGACAGTCTCTATAGCAAGTAGTGTTAGGAGAGTTGGACAGCCACAGGTCAATCAATGAAGTTAGAACACACCCTCTCACCATACACACAAATAAACTCAAAATGGCTTAAATAAAGACCTAAATATAAGACAAGACACCGTAAAACTCCTACAAAAGAACACAGGCAAATTTTTTTTTTTTTGCGGTACGCAGGCCTCTCACTGCTGTGGCCTCTCCCGTTGCGGAGCACAGGCTCCGGTCGCGCAGGCTCAGCGGCCATGGCTCACAGGCCCAGCCGCTCCGCGGCATGTGGGATCTTCCCAGACCGGGACATGAACCCGTATCCCCTGCATTGGCAGGCGGACTCTCAACCACTGCGCCACCAGGGAAGCCCAGGCAACATTTTCTGACATAAATTGTACCAATGTTTTCTCATGTCAGTCTCCCAAGGCAACAGAGATAAAAGCAAAAATAAACAAATGGGTCCTATCAAACTTACAAGCTTTAGCACAGCAAAGGAAACTAAAAACAAAACAAAAAGACAACATACAGACTGGAAGAAAATATTTGCAAATGATGCAACCTACAAGGGCTTAATCTCCAAAATATACAAACAGCTCATAAAACTCAGTAACAAAAAACCAAACAACTCAATCAAAAAATGGGCAGAAAACCGAAATAGACATTTCTCCAAAGAAGACATACAGATGGCCAATAAGCACATGAAAAGATGCTCAACATCACTAATTACTAGAGAAATGCAAATCAAAACTACAATGAGGTACCACTTCACACCAGTCAGAATGGCCACCATTAAAAAGTCTACAAATAGGGCTTCCCTGGTGGCGCAGTGGTTGAGAGTCCACCTGCCGATGCAGGGGACGCGGGTTCATGCCCTGGTCCGGGAAGATCCCACATGCCGCGGAGCGGCTGGGCCCGTGAGCCATGGCCGCTGAGCCTGTGCGTCCGGAGCCTGTGCTCCGCAACAGGAGAGGCCACAACAGTGAGAGGCCCGCATACAGCAAAAAAAAAAAAAAAAAAAGTCTACAGATAACAAATGCTGGAGAGGGTGTGGAGAAAAGGGAACCCTCCTATACTGTTGGTGGGAATGTAAATTGGTACAGCTACTATGGAGAACAGTATGGAGGCTCCTCAAAAAACTAAAACTAGGGCTTCCCTGGTGGCGCAGTGGTTGGGAGTCCGCCTGCCGATGCAGGGGACACGGGTTCGTGCCCCGGTCCGGGAGGATCCCACATGCCGCGGAGCGGCTGGGCCCGTGAGCCGTGGCCGCTGAGCCTGCGCGTCCGGAGCCTGTGCTCCGCAACGGGAGAGGCCACAGCAGTGAGAGGCCCGCACACCGCAAAAAAAAAAAAAAAAAAAAAAAAAAAAAAAAACTAAAACTAGAATTACCATATGACCCAGCAATCCCACTCGTGGGCATACATCCAGACAAAACCATAATTCAAAACGATACATGCACTCCTATGTTCACAGCTGCACCACTTACAATAGCCAAGACATGGAAACATGGAAATGTTCAATGACAGATGAATGGATAAAGAAGATGTGGTATATATGTATATTCAATGGAATATGACTCAGCCATAAAAAACAGAACGAAATTATGCCATTTGCAGCAACACAGATGCAACTAGAGATTATCATACCAAGTGAAGTAAGTCAGAAAGAGGAAGACAAATACCATATGATATCACTTATATGTGGATTCTAAAGTATGGCACAAATGAACCTATCTATGAAACAGAAACAGAATCAGAGAGAACAGACTTGTGGTGGACAAGGCAGGGGGGTGGGGAAGGGATGGAGTGGGAGTTTAGGATGAGCAGATGCGAACTATTATATATGGAATGGATAAACAACAAGATCCTACTGTAGAGCACAGGGAATTACATTCAATATCCTGTGATAAACCATAATGGAAAAGAATATAAAAAAAAGGGAGGGCTTCCCTGGTGGTGCAGTGGTTGAGAGTCTGCCTACCAATGTGGGGGACACGGGTTCGAGTCCTGGTCTTGGAAGATCCCACATGCCGTGGAGTGACTTGGCCTGTGAGCCACAACTACTGAACCTGCGCATCTGGAGCCTGTGCTCCGCAACAAGAGAGGTCACAACAGTGAGGGGCCCGCGCACCACAATGAAGAGTGGCCCCCGCTTGCCGCAACTGGAGAAGGCCCTCGCACAAAACCAAGGACCCAACACAGCCAAAAATAAATAAATAAATTTATTAAAAAAAAAAAAAAAAAGAATATAAAAAAGGGAATATAGGGCTTCCCTGGTGGTGCAGTGGTTGAGGGTCCGCCTGCCGATGAGGGGACACGGGTTCGTGCCCCGGTCTGGGAAGATCCCACATGCCGCGGAGTGGCTAGGCCCGTGAGCCGTGGCCGCTGAGCCTGAGCGGCCAGAGCCTGTGCTCCGCAACGGGAGAGGCCACAACAGTGAGAGGCCCGCGTACCGCCAAAAAAAAAAAAGGTGGGGGGGGAATATATACATGTATAACTGAATCACTCTGCTGTACAGCAGAAATTAACACAACATTGTACATCAACTATGCTTCATTAAAAAAAAAAAAAGAGATTTGTTCTCTGTGTTGAACTCGTCTCTTATCAATACTTTCCACTGTGAGCACCCAAGGTCGAACCTGAGGTTCTGCATCTACAACAGGGGCACTGAAAGCTCCGTCCCCACAGGTACTCAAATGGTAGCCTTTTGGGTAATCAACACAACACATCTGGGGTTGGGAGACGGGACTCAGTGCCAGCGCCGTTACCAAGTTTGTGCTGAACGGCAAGTCATTTCAGCCTCACTGATGTCAACTGTAAAAACGGGAAGGATGATGACAGAAACATACAAAGATGACAATGCAGACAGGATCTGAGGAGGCCCTAAGTGAGACCAATGCTAGGGCTGCTCCAGCTAAGGAACCGAACCTCACAGAGCCGACCTGCTAGTTACCTGCAGGCTCACACTGAGGTCTTTGTGTGGAAGAGCAAAGCACACACTCCTCACTGAAGGAATGACGCTCACCACTCCGAGTGTGAGTCATAAGGGCAATTTTGCTCCTTCTGGACAACGGCTGACCCATCTCAAAAACTGGAGGGAGTGCAACCAGCAGGCTCCCCACTGGGGCTGGCCACTTTGCCCGGCACTCTGATACCCCCTCCCTTGCCCCGTGTTTCCCCACAGTCGACGTCATGTAACGTTGAAAGTTACCATAGAGTTTCGCCTCCTCCACCAACTTTTGGCTCCTCTGCCGCAAGTTCTCAGTATCTGCTAAAGCTCGCTTATACTTTTCCTTAAAAAAAAAGAAAGGGAGAGAGAAAGACTGATTCACATGAATTAAATATGGAACAAATTCATAGGAAAGCATATCTGATGTAACAAACTCCAAGTCAAAACACAAATAACAGCTATCATCACGTTGGAGATTTTGGGTTACAGACAGCTGCTGCTTAATAAACAGAAAACAAATTAACCTGTGTCACTATTTCCACCACGTGGGGAATAAGATGGCTAGGTGTCGCATATTCATACAGCCCACAAGGCCACTCTCACGCAGTGTATAGCTGGGAAAGGACAAGGAGAAGAAGCTTCTAGTTTCTCACGGTTCGATGGTTCTCCTCAAGGAAGGACCATTCATTCCTTCCTCAGAAGAATCTCCCACTTAAGGGAATCCTAGAACCCCGGTTAGGGGCTGACCCGCCTCAGTTCCCACACCCTGAAGAGACGTCTAGGAGAACAACGAACCTGAGTGGACAGCTTTGGCCTCTACGCCACAGAAGAGGAAAAACCCCATCAATGAACCTCTGGTATTGTTAACATTGCCCAGATATGATTCAGTTGAAACATTTATTGTGTACTAATCATCTGAATTCTGGTATCTTCCTCATTTTGCACCAACTTTTCCTGTAATCTCATCCATCTCCTGGAATTTCTATTTCTCGTGTGCCCCAGGTTACTGTGTTCAGCCTTCAGGCGATTCCAGAGCCGTGGTTAAGAGCAAGGCCTCCCAGGCTCAGGCCCTCGCCCTGCCACTCAGTGGCCAGGTGACCTTGGGAAGTTTACCAAACCGTCCTGGACCTCAGTTTCCTCATCTGTAAACAGGGATATTAACGGTTGACTCACAGGGCTGTTGTGAGAATTAACATAAATAAAGGGGTCAGAACAGCCCCGGCACACGGTATTTGATATTATCATTCTTAAATGCTTACAGAGCTCCATTTGTGCCACTCATGCTTCTCCACATGGGGTCCTAATCCATATCACTCATCAGTTCACAGAACTCCTACCTCCCTAGGAGAGCACCACCTGGCCGTACCTCTGGCCCCCATCCTTGTCCTTCCCTAAGACCAGCTTAAAGGGCCCTACTGAATCACCTGTAAGGACCGTTTTAAGCCTTAATTCAATATAATCTAGGTAGCACATAGAGATGACCCTCATGACAACCAGAGCCACACAGGCTTTGGGTTCTATCCCTTCTCCGGTAATAACTTGTTCTAGGACCCAGCCGTAGTCCTTGGACAATGATGCGATTTGTCTGGCCTCTGTCTCTGTTGTCACGGAGGCTGGCCAGACGTCCTCGGAAAACACTCACCTGGAGTTCGAAAGCCCACGCTACCCACGAGAGCCCGCAACCTTACCATGGTCTCCTTTAGCTGCTCTTCCAGCTTGACCTTCTCTTCCATCAGTGTCTTCTCTGCAGAGGGCAGATCTGTCTTCTGTTCATTCTGACCCATGTCCTCTTCCAAGTTCTGGCCATTGTTCTTCTGTTTTGTAGCTGTGCACAGCAGCCGAGGAGAGGACCTAAAGACAAGTCCACACGCTAGAAATTAAGATCATGGTTTTTTTGCTTCGTAAAGTCAGATGTATGACTTCAGAAATCAAAGAACTTAAAACTGTTTGCTACTGACTCATGGGGGAGAAAGGATTTATTTTAGACCCAATAAAGGCAAACTGCATATGATGTATAGAAGCTGTTTGTTGATATAAAGTCTTCTGCAACACATGCCTAAACTAGTATGTCAGTGTACCAAGGCTATGGTACTAACCTCCTCTTCTCCCCACTTTAAACATCTCCTTCTGAGATATGGTCACCCAGCCCCACGACATAGCAATGCAGTAGCTGCTACTGGAGGTGAGGCCCAGTGCTGATGCTGATTACAAAGCTGGAGGGGCAGAGATCTTGCCCACAGGGTACTTCGGTCATGCAAAAAAGATATCTACACACAAAGAACCATAATGTGGGGTTTGAAAGTGATAAAAGAGGAACCATGCACTTCAGGAGGCTCAGAGTAGAATATTTCTAGCTTTGGGGAAATGGAAGGCAATGAAAGGGTTTGTGCAGCGGGATTTTGAAGGATAAGTAAGAGTTCACATACAGAGTCAGGAATGGATGAGAGAGATGCACTTCAGGAAGAGGGAAGGGCTTGGACAAAGGCATGGAGGTTGGAAAGCATGGGGATGGTATGTACAGGGGAAATACAAAGAGCTCTAAAACTAATGCTGCAAGGAACTTAAAGTATTAGCCAATCTGATCCCCACGTGAAAAAGGTTAAGTGATAAACTCAAGGCCACAAAGCCATTAAGGAATGATACACATCTCTGCACCAAGTCCAGTGGAGCTCTTAATTATGCCACAGTCCAACCTGAAAATAAACTACATGCAATTTCTTCCCAGATTAAAAAAAACTGCCTCAATGAACAGGAAAGCTAGAAGTACACAGAACATATGTACAAGGATGTTTACAGCAACTGGAAACAGATCGCTGGTCAGAAGGAGATGGCTGAACAAGCTGTTACTTCCATGATCTGGAATACTGAGCAGCTACCAAATAGAATATGTTAAACTGCCATCTTTTGGCTACACCACGGGTGTACTGTGCAGGAAGAAATGCAACTTAGAGAAATGCACAAAACACGACCCCGCTTTTATAAACTCAAACCAGAAATCCTGTGTAGGTACATGTGTCTGAGGCCCGCAGAGAGCAATAAGAGAATTCATTACATTACTCTATTACCCTGAGGGTGAGATGCAATAACCTTTTTACTGTTATTTTTACTTTCGTGATGAAAAAAACTGATAATCTGAAAACTGAGTGTGCTGCTGTGAGGCCTGCCTTTCTTCCTAGATATTCTGACCTCTGGGTGCGACAGTCACCGCCATTCTGCAGTTCACCTCAGCTCTGCCGACGCCGTCCTGGAGCTCCAGAGGCTCCCGCAGCAGCCAGAGCAAGTCTTGCTTTGCTTTGCTTTGCATTGCAGGGAGGGAGACGGAGGCTCCGGGGGCTCAGTTACTCCGAAAGCTACGCATACAATTCAGTTCTCTAGACTCCGCAACTTGAGCCTCTTGCCACAAACCCAGTTCTCAGAGGAGAAATTCACGCTGTCCTGGCAACTAATTCCAGGTACAAAAATCACAAATTACTTGAGCGAAGAGGCCTTTTCACTCGGGCTTTCCAGGTGGGCTTGTTCCCACACAGTTCTACACCATGTATCGGGCTGGAATCGCAGCTGCATCCCCGCGCACTACCGTAGTCCACGCTGCCCGGCCCGGTCTCCCCATCACTCAAGCAGCTCCTGCGGGGAAAGCCCAGCTCCTGCTCTGCGCAGCTTCTACCCAATCTGTCTTCTACCAGATAACCGGGTTCTGGGAAGCTCCCCCAACGCAGAAGGTGCTAAGCACTCGCTAAACTAACTTATGAGGCTAGACTTTGAAAAAGCAGAAACCGCAGGTTTAAAAAAAAAACACGAAGAAGAAAAGCCAAGGTGAGGGCACTGCCTCGTGACCCCCGCCGCGGAGTCGCCGCTCTTGTCTAAATAAGCCGCTGTCCCCACGGCGGGGCAGGCGCCGCTGCCCTTCTGACCTCAGGCTCCGGGGCACGCGGAGGTTGACGAGGACTCGGGCCGAGCGGAAGGAGCCAGCGCGCCGCCGCCCCGCGCCCCGGGAACCCGCACACGCGGCCGCCTCGCGCCGGCCTGGGCTCGCGGGCGGCTCGGCGCGGCCTCGGGCTCGTGCGGGGCGCCGTCCCACCCTCCCCGGGCCCGCCGCACGGGCAGCGAGGCCGCAGGGCAGCCCCGCGGTGTCCGCGCCCCGCGTGGGGGAACCGCCGCCCACAGCGCCCGGGCCGGAGCCGGGCAGGGCTCGGGTCGGAGCGGACGGGGGCGGCACGCGCACCGCGCCCTTCCTCAGCCCGGGCAGCCAGCGCCCCTTACCTGAGAGACAACGCCAAAGCCGGGAGGCTGTGCCGCGCCAGCCTCACGCACCGAGCCGCCATCACTGCCGCCGGGCCTGCGCGCGCAGGGAGCATGCGCGGAGGCGGCTGGCGCGTTCCCTTGGCCACCAGGCCACTCGCGCAGACTCTGTGCTTCCTTCCCCCGCCCAACTACTTCCCCTCAGCCAATCCACCACCGCTTCTCCTCTGATGGACAGATCATACTCACCACTAATTGCCGGTCTTGGAGGCGTACTCTCCCCTCCCCCGGTGGACGGGGTCTGAGGCCTTCCAAGCCCGAGAAGGTGAGGAGGTGAAAGGTGAAGGAAACCGTGGGAGGAGACTCTCCGCGGAGGGGCGAGGTCAAAGGAAGAACCAATAGGGAGGGAGCATGGGGTGGAACGCCGGAAGTGCGGACTAGGGAGCGCAGAGAAGGGGTAGTCGACTTTCCTGTCTGGTCGCGCGTTGCACGATTCGGGCCGCCCATTCTTTTGGGGGTCGGCGATGCGCCGGGGCTTGCATTTGTCCCGTTCTCCCTTGCAGCGCGAGCTCCTGGAACCCTGCCGGGCACCGGGCACTCAGTGTGGGCTAAATGCAAATAGGCCAACGACAAAAGCACGTCCACGGGCAACCGCAGGACTTTAAAAATGTCGGTTAAAACAGTGTTAGGGGAGCACCGCCCGTCCTTCCTGCGGCTCCGCGGCGGCGGAGGAGGGGGAAGGGGCGAGGGCTGGTGGCCGGAGGGGACTCCATCGCTACCTGTCAGTTTTTTGGGGTTTTTTTTGCGGTACGCGGGCCCCTCACTGTTGTGGCCTCTCCCGTTGCGGAGCACAGGCTCCGGACGCGCAGGCTCAGCAGCCATGGCTCACGGGCCCAGCCGCTCCGCGGCATGTGGGATCTACCCGTGTCCCCTGCATCGGCAGGCGGACTCTCAACCAATGCGCCACCAGGGAAGCCCTACCTGTCAGTTTTATTAACGCGAAAACCAAAACCCAGGAGGCAGATGTGACACAGCACGGCGGCGTTGGTGCTGGGTGAGGGGAATTGGGGGTGTGTTGATTTCTCTTTGCGCTCTTCTTCAGTTTTATCAGAGTAAAGCACAAAGCATAACAAGATGCGAACAGCACCGAAGAAGGCTCTGGGGACACAGCCAAAGCTCATAAATCCAAATGTTTTCGTTAATCTATCAAAGGTCAGTGCTACCGTATCATGTGCCACGAAGGAGCCGAGGTGCTGGAAGAGGAGGTGTCCCTCAGCTGCTGTCCCTGCAGCGAGGCGCCCTGGGAGCTCTGGCCTGGCCCCTGCTTCAGCACTGCCTGGCCCCTGCTTCAGCACTGCCTGGCCTGCTGTCTCTCCGCCGGGATGGAGGACTGGAGCCTGCGGCGTCCCTGAGATCCCGGGGCTGGAGCCCGTGGTGTCCCAAGTGCAGTGCTGCCTGCATGTCATATTTGGGGTTTTTTTGTTTTTTCTTTAAATTAATTAATTTTTGGCTGCATTGGGTCTTCGTTGCTAAGCGCGGGTTTTCTCTAGTTGCGGCGAGCGGGGGCTACTCTTCGTTGCGACACGCAGGCTTCTCATTGGGGTGGCTTCTCTTGTTTTGGAGCATGGGCTCTAGGCGCGTGGGCTTCAGTAGTTGAGGCACGCCGGCTTCAGTAGTTGTGGCTCGTGGGCTCTAGAGCGCAGTCTCAGTAGTTGTGGCGCACGGGCTTTGTTGCACCGCGGCATGTGGGGTCTTCCCGGACCAGGGCTCGAACCCCTGTCCCCTGCATTGGCAGGCGGATTCTTAACCACTGTGCCACCAGGGAAGCCCCGAAGTTTTCTGTAATAAAATGTAAAACATGTCAGGGGGAGAGATAAATTAGGAGCTTGGGATTAGCATACAGACACTACTATGTATAAAACAGATAACCAACGAGGACCTACTGTAGAGCACAGGGAACTCTGCTCAATATTCTGTAATAACCTATATGGGAAAAGACTCTGAAAAAGAATGAATACAGGTATATATATAACTGAATCACGTTGCTGTACACCTGAAACTAACACAACATTGTAAATCAACTATACTCCAAAAAAATTTTTTTTAAATTTAAAACATGTCATGTTTCTCATTGGCTGTGACCTTGGGAAAGTCATTTAATTGCTCTCAGCATTGATCCCCTCCGCGTAGACCTGGGATTATATCATTTATTGTGAGGTTTAAAAGAGGTACAACTATTCATTTCCTAACTCTTAGGGCTCAAGGGAATCAGATGGGAATCCTGCTGTAAATAGCTCACAGAGCAGCATGGGGACGATCAACAGTGGTAACCGCTGTGTCCTGAGACAGAGACAAGCACTGGCTGTTGCAGTGGCGATGTTTCTGGGACACTGAATCCCTGGTCCGTACAGGACAGCCGAGAGGCCAGGCCCCAGATCTACTATTACATCCAAAACGGCAGATTTTCCGCAACAGAGGCCTGTCTGTGCTGCCACCTTGTGGCAGCATTGGGAACTACGCTCTTGGGAGCCTGCTCAGGTAGTTCCCTGAAGTCTGGAACTTCTTTGTCACCTCATTGCAAGTCATCAGCACGCAGAGATGAAGCTGCCTGTGTGGAAGACTCCTGCATCAGCCCTTGGAACGAATTTCTAGCAAAGAGAGTGGGTGGCCCGGACAGGGGGTGCAGGAAGAGCAAGCTAAACAGCCCATGGTGCCCCCAAAAAGGATGGGGTTGTGTTTAAAAGAAAATGTCCTCAGGAGAAGGTTGTGCAGAAGGCACAACAGCATGTGGGCTGTGGGTGTGATGCTCATGACAGCTGAGTGCCCGCAAGTGCCAGGCTCCGTGCAGGTGTCCTCTTCTGGACCAGCCTGCCCTGCGGTGATGGGGGGACAGGGGATGGGCCAGGTTCGTCACACACTTGGAAAAAGGCAGAGCTCTTGCCTGTTTTTCCCGACTAATCCCAGCCCATGTGACCATCAGGGCCAGAACCCTCATCAGAATGTTGGCTGCTGCCATAAGGTGTATTGTCATCTTTATTATTATTATTATTATTGTCCCTCAGCTGGAGCATGGAATTTCATCCTTTAACTCTGAAATAAGCAAATTAAAGAATATATATATGGCTATGATGGGTGTGGTGGACAGAATTCTAAAGATGGGCCCAAGATACCCATCCTCTGGTTATTCAGTCAAACACTAATCTAGATGCTGCTGTGAAGAGGCTTTGCAGATGTAGTTGGCGTGTCAAGTCAGTGACCTTCATGGAGAGTATCTGGTGGGCTTGACCCTGGTGAGCGCTTTCAAAGCAGAGAGTTTCCTCCAGGAGGCCGAGGCAGAGAGCTTCACAGCATGAGAAAGACTCGAATCACTGCTGATCGATGGGGGAGTGAGAAGGTGGCCTCAGGGAGCAGACGGCGGCCCCCCTCTGGCCACCAGCGAGGACGTGAGGGCCTCAGATCTGCTCTCTCAGGGCACTGGACTCCACAGGCCATCTGCGTGGGTCCCCAGACCACAGCCCAGCCTGGCCTTTTGAGGGGCATTACTTCTCTCCTCTCCACTTTATCTGTTTTTGGGATCTCAGTACACAGAACGGAGTAACCATAAACCTTGTTCCCATTCCCGTCATGGGGTCTTATTCTTGGCCCACTTTTGTTTTTTTGTTCATTTGTTTCCGTGCTACAGGAGACCCCCACCAAATAGAAACCTTCACCTGGAGGAAACGGGCTCCCCAGTTAAGAGACTTTCCTGGAAGAAGGACCTGAAACCGGCAGCAGATTTCACCGACATTCCTCCCAAGCACACGGGCTCCAAACTGAAATGCATGTTCTTGGTAAGAAAATGCCACCAGAAGGGGCCACAGATGTTCAAGCTGAAATGACTTCCTGTAGAAATAGCCCGATCAGTTGCATGAGGAACGAGCAAACACGTTAACTAGCAGCCGCTTCCCCGAGAGCAGCTGCCTGGAACTAGTGGCCTCCAGGTATGGCTCAGGTGCAGCCCTCAGCACCATCAGTTCCTCCCACAGAGACACTAGAAGGTCAGGGAAGGAGAGAGCAGCGGCAAACTCCCCAATCCCGAGGAGAGTGTCTTAAAGAGCCCTTGGACATCAGAGGGAGTTTGAATCCGAGGCTGATTAAATTGTTCATCACAAGCCCACTGTAATTGGAACTCTCCTGTGTGTCCGTCGAATCAGCCATTAGCGAGAAGAAAAGTCAGAAGGGTGCAAAGGCTGCGGGTTGGCAGGAGGGACAGTTTCTCATTATAAAAATAATGGATGCTCATCATAGAAATGTTACAAAATGTAGATGGTAGGAGAGTGTAGGACTATTAGCCTTTCCCTCCTGAGTTCCTCTTTCTCATCCCTGTTGGGACCTTGGGCACCTGCACTCTCTGTCTCCTCTTGACCCTGACCTTGGATTGATCACAAACCCAGAACTAGAGCCAGAGGCATCTTGAGGTGACAGCCATGACCCTGTGATGAGCAGAGATGATTGGGTCCCTTGCCTGTAACACGAGGCTAATGACACTTATTGGGAAAAGCCCGGGCTTCCCACGAGCAGGGCTCGAGGGCAGAGGGGCTCCCAGGAGCTGTGGCTGAACCCGGGGTGCTTAGGAACCTCCTTCCCCTGCCACTAGTGGCCTCGGGTGCCTGTCAGGAAACATGGACATGGATGCAGGGTGCACACAGGGCAGCCATGGAAGCAGCGGGCACATCTGCCCCTGCTCTTATCCCTAAGCCCTCCTGGATCAGGAACCAAAGCAAACCAGAAAAGTTTATTTCCCCCATCTGCAAAAGTCCAGGTGGCTCTGTGGCTCCAGGTCCTCAGGGGCCCAGGCTCCTTCCTGCTCGCAGCTCTGCCCTCCCCAGGGCAAGGCCCTCGCCCTCACGGTGAGGATGGATCTCTGGTCCTGACAGCGATATCTCAAACAGCAGGCTGGCAGAGGTGAGGGGAGGGAAAGGCCGCACTGCAGGAGTCTTCTAAGGAGGTTGCCAGGGTGCCAGGTACCATATCAGCTATTGGCCTTAGTCACATGGCCACACCTAGCTGCAAGGGAGTCTGGGAAGGAGGTCTTTGTTCCTAGTGATTCCTTCCCAGCTTAAAATTCTAGTCCCGCAGAGGAGAAAGGATGCTTGGGGACACCAGCAACAGCTCCACCTGGGGTCTTCTGTGACCCTCCACTCCCTCTGGGTATGGGGGACCCCCTCCCTGACATCCCAGGGATTGGAGCAAACCCCTCCTACGAGCCAGGTCCATGCTCTCACCAGGCCGCGAGGGTGGGTTCTCCATCCTCTCATTCAACACCCCCGAGTTCTAGGCTCTGCTCGTTCTCCCCACCCCACTGATTGATAAACTGAGGCCCAGAGAGGTGAAGTCCATAGCCAATGCATGCTGGAACCAGGGTTTGAGCCCGGGTCTGTCCCGGGCCCACACCCCACCCCTAATCCCTCAACCCCGCTTGACCACAGCCCCCATCTCTGGCCCAAACCCCTGGGGTCCTCCCACTCTCACCCCCGACACCCCGTCTGTCAGCAGGTCCTGCTGCTCGGCCTTGGGGACAGGTCCACCTCCAGCCCCTGCCACCACACCCCCCCGGTGGTACCACCCAGTCTATTCTGTTCCAGTCCTCGCTGCACAGAGTGCTCCCAGCCCGCGCAGTCCCGGCTACGAGGCCAGCCCCACGTTGGGACCCACCTGCCCTCTCCTCTGTGCCCTCTGACGTCCACTAGCTCATAGCAGGCACGGTGGCCACCATTAGCCCCTGGGGTGTCTTTGTGCCAGTTAGAAAGAGGTGCTCTCCATGAGGACTTGGCTTGCAGGGCTTGGCGGGGGAGCCCAGCCCCGAGCTCAGCCCCCTTTTGTCCTCAGCGGGCCATGGAAGGGGCTGCAAGCTGGGACACTGGGTCACTATGCGCCTGGCCAGACAGCCTGGTTCTTCCAGCATTTGCTCCCCCTGTCCACATCCCCCCGCCCTACCAGTCCATCCCGCTGCAGATCTGTCTTGCTTATTCGTCTCATCCTCCGTGGGCCTCTCTTGACCAGAACGGAAGCTCCATGAGGGCAGGAGGGGTCTGTTTTATGTTCAGTGGATTTCAACAGCTCATGACAGCCCCTGGGGCTCAGTGCAAGTGCCCGTAGGTGAGTGGATGTATGAATAAGGGCTTCATGAAGTCTGGGGAGAAAACTTCCCTTTCATGACCACATGAGAATTGTTTCCCTCTCCATGATATGATTAAAGTTATAGCTGCTTCACGGATTTGACTGCTTTTCCCTTAGGTGTGGAACCCCAGAAAGCACTTTCTCTAAGGTGAGTTTTCAAAACTGAAGATTTTCCTTTCAACAGAGACAAGACCAGCGTTCCAAGGCAGTAGAAAAGCTGATCGGAGCCTGGCTGGGGCTGGGACCCCAGGGAGAAGCCCGTCCACTCCCGGCCGGCTTCCCTGCCCTCCTGCTGGGCCTCTGCCCATCTGCCCAGTTTCATATTCTACAGATGGCTGGTTCTGAGTTTCATTTCTGAACAAGAAGCATCTTGAGTACAAAGCAAACATGCTTCGGTCCAGATACTGTTTCTCAAAAACTGGGTTCAAAAAACATGCACAATGTTTTAAAGTGTTTTTTGAGGAGGATTTTCTGCTGGTGGGGGGTGGTGGTGACAGCTGGGGGAAGGGAACCTCATTTGCATGTTCTCTGTCCCATGTTGAGGACCTACTGTGTGCCAGGGCCTCTTCCAGTGCATCAGGAACTTTCACTCATTGAATCCTGTGGCCCCTGTGGTTGTTTTCTCTTGTTTTGTAATCAACAATTACAACTGGCTTTTTTTGTTTTGTTTGAACTTCCCAGCGTGTGTTTCAATTCCCTTCTTTTTGTGACAGACTGAGCAGAAGGCTGTACCTGAGACCCAGGCTTTTATAGATGCCCATCCTTTTGGCAACTGTGGTTGGTCCAAGGACTGGCCATGTGACCCAGGCAGGGCCAATCAGATCCTTCCCTGGCAATGCTATATGGAAGCTGGAGGAAGCTCTCTCACTGCCAGGGTTTTCATGCTGGGAGACAGATCTGGACCCTGTGATCCCTGCCCGCCCCCGTCCCAGAGGGAACCAGCAGAGACAAGTAGAGAGGGGAGGTGGAGAGACTGAGGTCTGAGAGCCTGAGTCCCTGTTCCAGTGTCCAAATCCTCACTTTTGGCAGCCCCTTCCTCACTCCTGAGGTATTTCAGCATTCGTCCCAGCCTTGAGAACCAACTACGAATTAGCCCCGTTTGCTTAAGTTGGTTTGAGTTGGTCTTCTGTCCCTTAGAACTGATGGTCCTAACATTCATGTTGACAGTCACTTCCAAGGCTGTAAGCCCAATGGACAGAGCAGGTGGTACATCCAGGATCCAGATGCAATCTCGCTCGCTCTGGACCTCGTGCTCTTTCCAGCACACACTGTCTCTTGTGTCATTACATCATGACAACCTCAGTGTGACAGCTTCATCATAGCCCTGCGAGGGTTTTCTAGATGAAGAACCCGAGGCTCAGAGCCAGACGACGCACAGTTGTGGGGCAGAGGTTGGGCTGCCCCCCGCACGGTGCCACCCACTGCCCCATGCTACACATAACGCCAGCAGGAGGACCTCAGCGGGTGTGTGAGTGGCCGAGCGTGATGTGCAGTGACAGAGATCAGAACACCCACAAACCTGCCCCGAGTGATGGCACTGCCTGTGATCTACTTCCACTGAAATTCTCACTATCATCTTATTGGTGTGATGATTGTAACTTCAGCAACAGCAATGGCACTGATGAGAAGAGGGGCCTCCGTGCCCTCTTCTGCTTACGTCACCTACCAGCCGCGTGCTGGGCCCTGGGCAGGGCATCCTTGGTCTCAGCACGAAGCAGCTCTGCAAGGCGGGGCTTCATCGAGTGATTGGTGTGAAGAGGTGGCGGGGAGAACCACGTCCCTCTGACCCAGTGCTCAGGGCAGTAGAAGGACCCACCACATCAGGGGCAGAGGGTAAAATCCTGTGCATTATCAAAGACATTTTCTTTTTTGATTACACAAGTGGTCAATGAATACTTTCTTGTGAAAATCCAAACAACTCAGAATGAAAGTCTGCATGCCTGAAATGGTCAACTACTTTTAAAGGTCGTCATGTAGTCTTCCAGATACATTCCTTGCCATTTACATATGTGTGTAGGTGATAGGTAGGTAGATATATAGGTAAATGCATAGAATTTTTTTTTCCGTCTTCACTGCGTCTCTTTATTTATGTATTTATTTATTTTAACATCTTTATTGGAGTATAATTGCTTTACAATATTGTGTTAGTTTCTGCTGTATAAAAAAGTGAATCAGCTCTATGTATATATATATCCCCATATCTCCTCCCTCTTGCATCTCCCTCCCACCCCTCTAGGTGGTCACAAAGCACCGAGCTGATCTCCCTGTGTTATGTGGCTGCCTCCCACTAGCTAATACATTTGGTTTTATAAAGATGGGTTCCTCATGTTATTTCTATGTTCTACACTTGCGTTTTTTTTTTTTAATAAAAAGACTGATTTCCATGCCGGTAAATATATTCTTTACTGGCAACTGCTGATTATGTAACCATTTCCCTAATGATGAGTATATTGTATTTAGGTTGTTTCTTTTTTTTCATCATCAAAGCCACATTTTTTGGTTATACTTACTCTTTTTCTCTTTCAGGTGAACTTTAGGGTCAGCTTCTTAGTCCCGTGAACTGGAATATTTAGGTTTAAATGTATAGATTAATTGGGGGAAAACTAGCATCTTTATAATATTAAATTGTCTCTTTCAGAAAAATGATACAATTATTTTATTCAGATCCCCTTAAATTTTTCTTTAGGAAGGGTTTTGTTGTTTTCTCGCACATATATTGTGGTAGAGTTTTCCTAGGCGTTGTACAGGTTTTGCTGCTTGTGTGAAAGAGCTGTTCTGTGACCTTGCAAATTGGCCACTGGTGTGTAGGGAGCCTATGGTGTTCATATGTTGACCTCATGTTATGTAAATGGATTGAAGATGGCCCCATATTGGCCCTGGGTTCCTTACTTCCTCACGGCAGCCTGGACCGTTAGCTCAAAGCCTGCCGGCCCCAAGCTCAAATTTTTACACATCCAGTTACTTTAAATATACGCCATATAAGCATATTTTTGCCATGTGGTGCCTGCCTCCTTTGCACATGTGAAATTTGCCAGCAAACGGGGCCTGTGAAAGATTCCAGGTGGCTGCCGCTCTTCAGAGCCCTCTGGCCCAGAGACGTCCCACATGGTACTGAGAGACATCAGTGATTCCCCGGGAAGTTCCTGTGCCCTCCTCCCTCTTTGGCTGGTGGCCCTGGGCTGCAGTCCCCGGAAGGTTTCACACTGTGAGGGACTTCCCCCTCCCCCATCCAGCCACGATAAAAGGCAGCCCAAATGATGCTCGTCCCACTCTCCTGCCACCTTGAGGTCAGATCTTTTTCCTTGAACTGAAATCCTCAAACTCACTACAAACTCACTACAACTTACTGAATTGTTATTTAAGTTGTTTTCAGTTGATTAGCGTTATTTTTCAAGTAACTGTATAGTCAGCTATGACTTCTCTATATCTTCCTTTCTGTTATTTACGTCTCATTTTGTTACCGGGGCCAAGCTTGTATTGCTTGCTGCAAGACAGGCCAATAGATGGAGTTGTTGGGACAAAGAATAGTGTGGCTTTATTCAGAAGCCAGCTGACTGAGAAGACGGTGGGCTCGTGCCCCAGAGAACCAGCTTGTCTGAATTAGAGTCAGTCTCTTTTTATACTAAAAGAAGAGGGAGCAAAGTCAAACACTTCCTGGTTCCCATCAGCCTCTGGAGGGGATGTGTTAATTTCTTCCCCCTGCAGTCATTCACAGGTGGGCCCGGTCAGGATGTTTCCTGTGAGCAGAACAAAGGTATTTTAGCTTAATGCTCATTACCTGGGAAGCAGGATTTCCAGAAATGGACGATTACGTGTAATTTAAGCTTATTGGCAACATCCCTTTATTGATTAACTTGTAATTGAGTACAAAAATGTTCTTCCCTATTACAGAAGGAGGACCAGTGTTGGCGTCCCAGGAACAGAGGCATTTAACCTTTATTTTTAAGGTGGACATTCTTTACATCTGGTCAATGTGCCGTTTTCTTCAGTAATTAAACAGATGGACAATGTATGTTTGACAGGCCACAAACAGGCTGAGTTAGCATGAAATTCAAGGTGACTCACGGATAAGCCAGAATGACTTCCCCAGACCTCAACATGTGAATATTTCTTTTATCACTACCATGAGGTGGTGAGGGGGATTCTGTGCTCACGGCCCGTGTCTAGGGGCGGGGGCTCCAGAAGCCCAGGGACAAGGGCCTGCCGTCGGGCTGTGGCACCATCTGGGCCGTGTGGCCTCCCTGGCGGCTTTGCACAGTCTTCCCACCAGACCGGCTGGGCCCCGCTGACTGCCTCGGGGCCCCCAGGCGTGGCCTCTGGACCAGGTGGTTCCCCTGCGGGCACCCTCAGCCCTCCCGCCAGCACCCAGACTTGGGCCAGCCGGTGGTGGCACTCAGGGGCAGGTTCGGGGGTGACCGGAATGAGCAGAAGAGCAGGTGGGTGAAGGCGGTGACCGGGCCTCTGGTTTGTGCAGCTGTGTTTGCTGCTCCCGCCTCTGGGCACCTTGGCCTCTCTCTTGTCTCTGCTCCGTCACGCCTGTCACCACCCGCCCACCTGGTCCCTCTCAGGCCACAGAGGAGCCTCTGGTTTCTCTCACTCGCCTCGATGGCTCTGATGCTCACTTCACACTGGGCGCTCCACACAGGGGCCCCTCCTGAGTGTGTGTGTGTGTGTGTGTGTATCTCTGTGTGTGTATCTGTGTGTACCTCTGTGTGTCTGTGTGTCTTGTCTGTGTGCGTCTTGTCTGTGTGTGTGTGTTCTGGCTCTGGTAGCCTTAATCCTGGTGTTATCTTACTTTTCAAATATAACAGACGTCTGACTTCCCCTGTGATTTTTGCTGCCCGTTACTCAACCCAGGATCTTTTACCTAACAGCACTCCTGCTGGGCTTTTATCCCAACTGAATTCTATCTGTGCTCATTGTAAACTGTGTGGAAATCCTCAAGTCCACCCCAAACCAGTCTGGAGTCACCCAGGTGGTTACCACTTTACCCCCGCCTCCTTGAAGGATCAAAGCTGAGTCAAGCTGTGCAGAGATGCCAGGAGGGGCATCAGAGGTCAGTCCTCACATCCTTCCCTCCAGGGGATACGGTGAGTTTCCCAGAGTTTCAGAGTAGAAATCCCTGGGGAACTGTTTGGTTTCTACTAATTTATTAGACTATCAGGTAAGACCCAAGTGCACAGACCTAAAGATTTTTGACAGTTAAACATCTGGGATGAGCAATTCCACTCCTAGCTATTCACCCGAAAGAATTGAAAGCTGGGACTCAAAGAGATATTTGCACAGTCATGTTAATAACAGCGTTACTTCCAATAGCCAAAAGGTGGAAACAGCCCAAATGTTCATTGGCAAATAAATGGCTAAACAAAATGTGTTATGTATATACAATGGAATATTATTCAGCCTTGAAAAGGAAGAAAATTCTGACACATGCTACAACAGGGATGAAACTTGAAAACATTATGTTAAGTGAAATAAGCCAGACACAAAAGGACAAGCACTGTATGATTCCACTTACAGGAAATATCCAGGATAGGCAAATCCATAGAGACAGAAATAGAATAGTGGTTCCCAGGGGCTGAGAGGGGAGAGAGAATGGAGAGTGATTATTTAACAGGGACAGAGTTTCTGTTTCGAAAAGTTCTGGAGATGGATGGTGGTGACGGCTACACAACAAAGTGAATGCACTTAATGCCACTGAACTGTGTACTTGAAAATGGTTAAAATGGAAAATGTTGTTGTCTATATTTTACCACAATCAAAAACAATTAATAATGTAAGAAAAAAAAACCTAGGATGGGTTTGGAAAAATGTTACTAGACATGGGCATGGACACGCTTGGGAAAACCCTGGCAGAGTATCAGGAGGAATGGAAGCAAATTAAACCTCTTTGAGACCTCTTGCTTAGTCAATTTCAATTTCTTCTAAGTAGCAAAACATACAAGACCAACAACATAAATGCTTTTCACAAAAACAGGATTGATAAATTTTATGGCCCATTTACATTGTAAATCTTCAATTAAGATGAGAAATAGGGGCTTCCCTGGTGGCGCACTGGTTGAGAGTCCGCCTGCCGTTGCAGGGGATGCGGGTTCGTGCCCCGGTCCGGGAAGATCTCACATGCCGCGGAGTGCCTGGGCCCGTGAGCCATGGCCGCTGAGCCTGCGCGTCCGGGTCCGGAGCCTGTGCTCCGCAACGGGAGAGGCCACAACGGTGAGAGGCCCGCGTACCGCAAAAAAAAAAAAAAAAAAAAAAAAAAAAAGATGAGAAATAAACCAGCCTTGAACAGGTGTTATGAATTAAATTGTGTCTCCCCCCACTCAAAATTTATATCTTGAAGTCTTAATCCCCAGTGCTTCAGGATGTGACCTTATTTGGAAGCAGGGTCTTTACAGAGTAATCAAGTTAAAACGAGGTCATCAGGGTGGGCTGTAATCCAATATGACTGGCGTTCTTATAAAAAGGGGAAATTTGGACACAGACACGCAGGGAGATGTCATGTGAAGATGAAAGCAGAAATTGGGGTGATGCTTCTACAAGCCAAGGAACACCAAACATTGCAAGCAAACCCCCAGAAGCCGGGAGAGAGAGGCAGAGAACAGATTTCCCCTCAAGCTTGGAAGGCACCACCCTGATGACACCTTGATCTTGGACTTCTGGCCTCCAGAACTGTGAAGCAATAAATTTCTATTGTTTAAGCCAGCCAGTCTGTGATACTTTGTTATGGCAGCCCTGGGGAACTAATACAGGTGGCTTAAAACAACAGAAATTTTTTCTTCCCTCTGTGACTGTGTGCAAATTTCCCTCTTCTTAAAGGACACCAGTCAAATGGGATCAGGGCCCACCCCACTCCATCTTAACTAATTCGTCTGCAAAGACCTCATTCCCAAGTGAGGTCACATTGATGGACATGGGATGGGGGCAGGGTTAGGACTTCAATGTATCTTTGGAGGGGACACAATTCAACCCATGACAGTCTGCCCTCTGGCTGCCCAAAATTCACATCCTTCCCACATGCAAAATGCGTTCACACTATCCCAATATCCCCCCAAGTCTAAACCATTCCTGCATCAATTCTAAGTCCAAAATCTCATCTAAATACCATCAAGTCAAAGTCCCAAGTCTGTGCTCCTCTCTGTGTCCCAGACCTGGCACGGAGGTGGTGCTCAGGGAATGGGTACCTCCACACCCATTCATTCACTCACTCACGGTTCACTGCACACCTACTGTGGGCTGGTGCTGGGGACCCTGAGATAAATCAGACAGAATCCCTGAGTCTGATGGGGAAAATTAACACATTAATACATAATCTGAATAAAATGTAATACTTGGCTTCTATCACAATGCTTATCACACTTTTTTATAATTGTTTACCTGAAACAATCTAAAAAATGTACAAGATTGCATTTTGTAAAACAAAGCAAAATGGTTTCCACTGAATTTTTGTTTCTTCTTCCTGAGATTTTACATCTCTTAGAACTGAAAAGTGTTTTTCATTAGAAGCTTGTGGTTTGGGCACAAACTGAGCAAAACATTTTTTTAAAGTATCTGTAGGATCTGTAATGACGTTACCTCTCATTCCTGATATTGGTAATTTATGTCGTCTTTTTTTTTTTCTTTCTTTTACTGATTAGTTTAACTAGAGGTTATAAATTTTATCAACCTTTTCAAAGAACCAACTTTTGATTTTCTCTATTGCTTTCTGTTTTCTATTTCAATTGATTTCTACTCTGATTTTTATTTTTATTATTATTCCTTTTCTTCTGTTTATTTTGGGTTTCAGTTTTCCTATATTTCTGGTTTCTTATGGTAGAAGCTGAGGTCAATATTTCACTTTCCTTCCTTTCTTTAAAAGACTAAAAACAGCTTTATTGAGATATAATTCACATACCATACAATTCACTCTTTTTTTTTTTTTTTTTTTTTTTTTGTGGTACGCGGGCCTCTCACTGTTGTGGCCTCTCCCGTTGCGGAGCACAGGCTCCGGATGCGCAGGCTCAGCAGCCATGGCTCACGGGCCCAGCCGCTCCGCGGCATATGGGATCCTCCCAGACCGGGGCACGAACCCGTATCCCCTGCATCGGCAGGCGGACTCTCAACCACTGCGCCACCAGGGAGGCCCAATTCACTCTTTTAAAGTCTACGATTCAGTGGTTTTAGTATACTCATAGATACGTATACAACCATTACCACAATTAGTTTTAGAACATTTTCATCGCTGCAAAGAGAAACCTGTGCCCATTAGCTGTCATTCTGCATTTCCTCCTCTTCCCGCTTCCGGCAACTGATAATCTACTTACTGTCTCTGTAAAGTTTCCTATTCGGGACATTTCCTAAAATGGAATCATATAATATGAAGTCTTTTGTGACTGGTTTCTTTCACTTAGCAGAATGTTTTAAAGGTTCATCTGTATTGTAGCATGTATCAGTATTGCATTCTTTTATTTAAAACAATTTTTTAAAGCCCCCTTTTTTTAAAAAATGTTTATTTTATTATTATTTATTTATTTACTTTTGGCTGTACCCTGTGTCACGTGGGATCTTAGTTCCCCGACCAGGGATTGAACCCCTGCAGTGGAAGCGCAGAGTCTTACCCACTGGACCGCCAGGGAAGTCCCAGTATTGCATTCTTTTATATGGCTGAATAATATTCCAGAATATTCCAAACAAAAGGTGGAGGAAGGAGGAATTTGATCTCTGTGCTTGAGCTGAGACGTCCATCTTCTCCTGCCCTCAGGCACCGGCTCCTGTGTCTCCAGCTCTTGCATTCAGACCAGGACTTACACCTGACACCCGCCTGTTTCTCAGGCCTTTGGCCTTGGACTGAATTACACTATCGGCTTTCCTGGGTCTCCAGCTTGCAGACAGCAGACTGTGGGTCTTCTCAGCCTCCATAACCCCGTGAGCTGAGTCCTATAATAAACCTCTTCTTATATAAATCTCTCTCTATCCCTGGTTCTGTTTCTTTGGAGAACCCTGACTAGCACTAACTCAGACCTCTGCTTCTGGGCTCTGAGCCAGTGACAGGTGGCTGTCCTAGTACATGAAGCCTGGCAGCAGAGACCGAGCACACTTCTCTTGGCCTGATGAAGGATGCCTGCCCACACTGGGGAGGCCTGGGGCCCGCTGTCAGGAGACCCACTGGCCCGCAGATAGAAGCCACATTCTCCAAAATCAACTTCCCCAGCAACAGAGGTTTCCTATTTTGGTTTCCTATCTGCCATGTCATTTTCCTGACATCTTTTCTTGTTGAAAACATAGGAGAGGAGCCATTGGCTGGGCCCCTGGGAACATCTGATCACGTGGTTCCTTTTTGCCACCCACAGGCGGCTCCTTGCTGCCACCAGGATGAAGCTCACATCCCTAGGATGGCCAGCCTCAACTCCCTGCGTGCCCCTCCAGACCCCATCAGCACACTGAACTGACGTCTTGCAGACCCTCTGGTCTCTAGAGCCTTAGCCTGGAGCATTCCTTCCTCTCTTGAACACTCCACTCCAAGATCCCTTTGCCTGGCTGATAGCTATCTTTTGACTCAGGTCCCAACCTGGCCGTCACCTCCTCCAGGAAGGCTTGCCCAGATTGCCCAGGCTGCTTTAGGTTTCTCCTCTGTGTCTTCCTCCATCGGGGCCCTGGCCACAAAGGGGTGTGTGCGTGTGTGGGCGTCTTTGCTCTTGTCTTGGCTGAGGCTGTGGGTTCAGCTTGACTCCTCTCAGGGCGTTGAGCTGAACAGAAGGAACTGTCTTTCCTCCCGTCCTTCTCCCATCACTGCCCCCTCCTGGTCCCTTCCTTCCTCCTCAACTTCACCTGGTCCTCCTTCACTGTGTTGTTTCCCTCGCCTGCCGGGATAATGACAGAGCTGCAAGCGGCCTCCTTCCGCGCCCCTGACACCTCCTCTGGGAGTCCAGTCTCTGGGCTGCCCCTGCCTTCAGTTCCACACCAGCCTTGATTTACTGGACGGGCCGGGCCGTTTGACGGGTCCTGTCTAGAGGCAAACGATTTGCTTCGAGGTGATAAACGTGGCTCCATGGGCAGGTGATAAATGTGGCCCAATGGGCCTCGGCCCAGCTGTGGTTGCCGGGTCAGTCCCGAGCCGCCTTGCTGCTTCCACCCCGCCACTCCCAGCTCTGCCAAGAGTTCAGCCCAGAGGGATGATTTAAATAAGTGGCCCCCAATTCTTCTTTGTTCCTGGAAATATCTTACACACACTATTTATGTTTTGAAAAATCCACGCAACAAGTGATGTTAAATACACTCCTTAGCTGGGAAAGGTGGACTTCCTTCTGCCGGTGCATTCCTATTTCTGCCGGCAGGGGAGGCATCTGGGCTGATGAATGTCCACCACGAGAATGACTGCAGGCGTTTGGAATTTGTCTTCAGAGAGCTGAGGGGGAGCAGGCATTCTGGTTGCTTTGTGCAGCCGGGGAAGTATTATTTGTACCACTGGGCTCATGAGGGTTTTGAGTGAACAACGTGACAATATGCCCTCAGAATGGCCCTCCCTGCAGGATCCCGAGCTTGGGACGTGCCCCTGTGTCACGAAGCCACCTCAGCAGGAATGCCTGTATGGTGGGAACAAAGCAAAACAAAACACAACACCTGATCGTCAGGCAGAGAAAAGCAGCTAAGTGCCTCCTGCAGCTCTGAGAGGGAATATTCTGTATTCGATCACAACGCAGGTTATGATTTTCAAAAAGGCAACATACAGGGTAATTTACGTGGCAGAATTCTAACTTGCAGAAAATCGCGGAGTGCAGTGGAGGGCCTTTGTTTTGGGAGCTGCTTGGGGCGTGGAGCAGTGGGCGGCGCCTGTAAGCCCTGGGCCGGGCTGTGGCCCGTGTGCCGGCCTGACTTGGAGCTCCCGGTACCTGCTTCTCTTTGCCCGGTCCGCTTTGGGCTTCCGGGACCAACCCTCCATGTACACCAGTGCCTGGGAACCGGCTCATCACAGGGCCGACGCCTGTTCAACAAACACGACGGGTATCTGCCTTGTGCTGGGCACGGCTGTGGGTATCAGCACTGGAGGAGGTGGTGAGATGCCCCGCACCTGCTCTCAAAGTGCCCCAGGTGAGACAGGCAGGGGACACGGGTTCGTGCCCCGGTCCAGGAGGATCCCACATGCCGCGGAGCGGCTGGGCCCGTGAGCCATGGCCGCTGAGCCTGCGCGTCCGGAGCCTGTGCTCCGCAACGGGAGAGGCCACAGCAGTGAGAGGCCCGCGTACCACAAAGAAAAAAAAAAAAAGAAAAAGAAAAGCGATGTGTAAGTCAGAACCCTTCCCTGGGACCTTCTCTGCAGAGTCACCTGCCACGTGCAGTGACAGCCCTTTTTGCGGGTTCATCCCCCCACCCTGGCCCCTGGACTACAAGCTCCTTGAGGTCAAGGACTCTGTCTTGTGCCCTGTGTATCCCCAACATCCAGCACGGGGCCAGGCACCTGGAAGGTATAGGTGCACGAGTGTCAAGTTGAACTAACTTAATAAAAGCTGGCTTCCACGCAGTCAGGGGCGGACGCAGTGGGCTGCCCGCTGCAGCCAGTGCAGCCTTCCGCTGGCTGCGTGTGTGCCCAGTGGAGGTGCTGAAAAGTCTTGAGGAAACGGCAGGGAGAGGAGCTGGGGCAGGGGCCACCCTGCTTCTCCCCTCTGCCCTCTCGGTGACCCAGACGGGTTCCTGCCCCTCGCTGCCACTGTAGGGTGCACCCTGGGCTCCGTTACCTGCAGGAACTTCTCTGGGGATGTCTGAGGTACGGCGAGGGCATGAGTGTTGGAGTTTGATGGACTCAAGTTTTAGCCCACCTCCACCCCTCCCTGGCTAGTAATTCCCCACGCCGAGCATCCACTTCTTCCTCTAGAAACACAGGGGAAGCAGCCCCAGCCCCACAGGGTGCTGTGCAGGTTCAGGGAGATGAAAGGTCTCAGCACTGCACGGGGCTCAGAGCAAGTGCTCGAGACAGAACAGCAGTCACTGTTATTGATATTGGCCCTGAAGGACAGTGTACTGGGATGAAGACGTGGCCACATGCTCCAGAAATGTGCACCCCCTGAGAAGCCCAGGAACTGGCCTCTGATCCGGACCCTGCAGCTAGCCTCTCTGGGGAGGCAGGAGAGGGAGAGAAGGCTGGCTGGGTTAGTTTACTTGAAACAGGTTCTGTCCCTTCCTAACTGTGTGGCCTTGGACAAATTGCTTAATCACTCTGAGCCTCAGTGTCCTCATCTGTAAGAGGGCGTGATCTTGAGGTTAGATAGAGGAGGGTGGATGGTGGGCAGTGATGTGTGAGGGACACTGCTCCCCGTGGTGGAGGGAGATGGGGCTTTTCTAAAGGCTGGGTCTCTTCTTTGGGAAGTTCACTTCCCTGATCTTCCCAGGGCTGAGGCTGAGTGGCCCCCAGAAAGTGAGAACGTTGGGCTTTCTGCCTCAGTAGTCATTGGGTCTGGGGAGGCCCTTAGCAGGTCAGTTAGGAACGAGTTTAGCTGCAAGTCTGAAAACCTGACCAGCAGGGACTTGAACATATAGGAGTTTATGTTCCTCCTGTAAGGAAAAGAACAAGAAGTCTGGAGGGAGTGGCCCCTGGCATGATTTCGGCTGCTGCATCACGCTGCCAGGGATGAGGCTGCTGTGTCTCCAGACATCACATCCACATCCCAGGCAGGAAGATGGAGGACAGGAAGACCTTTTCCCTCCATGGTCTTTGCTTTTGGGGTCAAGAAGGGAAGCTCCTCCATCAGAGTCCCCTTATATCTCATTGGTCACCACTGGGTCATACATGCCCACCCTTTAAGCAATCGCAGGCCAGAGGAATGTGATGCCAGGACTGGTGTGGACCAATCATGACTCACCCCTTTCTCGGGCGGACCTGCCTTTTCTGAGATCCTGAAGGCTCCAGGTGCTGCCTGCAGCCTGGTGGTGGCCGGGGCGGAGAGGCAGTGCAAAGTCTGGGCACACGTGGCCTTACCCAGGCAGGAGCCGCCCCTGTCCCTTGTAAAGGTGGAGAAAAGAGGACAGGTGACACAGTCCCACGTGCAAGGTCACACCTGGTGGGGACTTGCCCCAAGCCACCACTGTCCACGCCTGATCACGTTCCCCTGGCAGATGCTGGAGCTGAGACTCTGGCAGGGAGTGTCCCCTGTGAGAAGTTACTTAGGCAGGGTTACATCCAGCTGGGTGCCTGGAAGCCGTCTCCATCGGAGGCATCCCTGGCTTGCACGCCTCCAGCGACGGGGAGCTCTCCACCAGCCCAGGCCAGGCGGCTCTGGCCAAGCACTGTGAGAACAGGGAGAACCTCTCAGTCCCTGAGGAGGCCGGAAAACAAACAGACGATGGAAACTCAGCCAGGAAAGTTTTATGCATTATCTGCACTCTGGCCATGGTGTCTAGAGAAAGAGCCTGTAAAAATGCAGCCTTCAAGCCAGGCCCAGGGGTCGGGGGTGGACTTGTCCAGCCCCTGGCTTTCAAGTTGTTAAGCAGGTCTCCGTAGCCCTCCTCCCAGCCTCAGGTTTGCCCTTGTGCCCATGGCTGTGAGAGATGAACCAGATCCAAGTGGGTCTTCGGATGTCTCCCTCTCTGTCTCTCTGTCTCTGTGTCTCGCCCCTCTTCTCTCTCCTCTCTCACTAAAGCTAAAAGAGTACTTAACAAAAAACACCTTGAGAATTTCCAGAGCCAGCACAGAGCTGCCAGGAAACTGCAGACTCTGGAAAACAAAGAGTTGGCAATGATCCTTGGGCCCGACCAAGGAGGGTCTGAAGAAAGATTCACCCTCAACCTCCCTCCAAACTCCCCACCAGAGACAGAACCCTGTCCCCAGGAGGGTCCAAAGTAGGGGCACCAGGGCCGATCTCAGTGGGGTGCCTGTGTGTAGAGGCTGGTGGGCGTTCCCCCAGGTGGATGAGAAAGGGGATACTGCTCTGTTGAGGGGGAGAATATGAACACCAGAGGAGACTGTCATCTTTTCCAGACCCTGGGCCAGCGTGTGTGCTGGTCTGCAAGGTCTGGTTGAAGAGCAGAAGTGGCCTCTGGTGGGGAGGAGAGCAGCGGCCACAGGATGCAGGATTGCATGGACCAGTTGCAGAGCCTTGGTTGCTCACAGTGAAGCCAGGAGCCCTGGGCCCTGTGGGTCCTGCAGGCTGGGAGGAGTCACCTCCCTCCCCGCCTCCTCCTACACTGGTAGGTGGCTAAGGGCTCCTGCCCTGGAGTGGAACACCGCTGTGAGCCGATCCTCCTCTGCCACTCGCTCCCTGAGCCTTGCGTCTGCATCTCCAACCTGGCTCATAGTTCCCGGCTCGGCTGAGTTTTGCTGCTGTAACAAATGGCTCCCCAATCCCAGGGGCTTGAAGCAAAGGCTTGTTTCCTGCTCAAATCCCACGCCCCTCAGGGGCCAGATGAGGGCCCTGCAAGACGCCCTCTTGGGTGGGGATGATAGTCCTCACCTGGGGGTGGGGGAGGACTCTTTCAAGTGTGATAGCAAGCAAGTAAGCATGTAGCTTAAGGGACTATGCCACGTAGGCGCTAGGTAAATGTGAATTTCTTTATTTTGCATTAATTCAGCAAACCTTTCTGAGCCCCTCTGGGGGATCAGGCACAGAGCTGGTGCCAGTCCCTGCCCTTCTGAGCCCCTCTGGGGGCCAAGCATGGAGCTGGTGCCAGCCCCTGCCCTCCATGAGTTTGGACTGGCGAGGACAGCTACGTTGGCACATCATCGCAGTGCTGGGGGAAAGCTGGGTCTGGGGTCTGTACCCTGGAATACCACAGGGTAGAGTCACAGTAAACATCCTAGAGGGGGGATGTTGGGGAGGGGCTTTGAAAGAGGGCTAAGAGTTCTTCCAGTGGAGAAGACGTCTAAATAAAAAAGTCATCCTTCCTCAGGAAGTAAAATGCATCACAACTCATGGATGCCTAGAACTTTGCGGTTTACAACAGTATTTCTTATATGTAATTTCACTTATATGTTGAAATGATTCTTTGTGGTAAATATTATTATCCCCATTTTATGGATGAATAAAACTGAGGCTCAAGGTTAAGTCAATTTCCCAGGGTGACGCCTTTAGAGGGTGACTCAGGATTTGAGCCTGGGTCTTGTATTCTATGACAAGTATCTCCTAGAGGGGTGTCTCTGCCCCTCAGTAAATGTGTGACTTTGCACAGGTCACTTTTCTCTTCTCAGTTCCTCATCTGCAAATGGGGACAGGCCCCCAGGGTTGTGCATCTCAAAATGAGAAGGTGAGCCTGGACCAGAAGGCCCTCTGCTGACATCCCAGGCTGCTGTGGTCATGCCTGTTTTTGCTCGGCTGCCTGAACAAAATACCACAGACTGGGGGGCTCAGACAGCACAGGCTTATTTCTCACAGTTCTGGAGACAACAAGTCCAAGATCAGGGTGCCAGCATGGTCGGGCTCCTGGTGGGTTTCTCTTCCTGACCTGAGGATGGCCACCTCCTCCCTGTGTCCTCACAAGAGAGCGCTGGTGTCTCCTCCTCTTAGGAGGGCACTAACCCCATCAGGGGATCCACCCTCATGACCTCGTGACCTAATCACCCCAAAGGCCCACCACCAAATACCATCTCATGCTGGAGGGGAGTGGGGAAGGGAGGGGGTTAGGGCTTCATCATATGAATTTGGGGGGGACATATTCAGTCCACAGGAGACCCCCCTTCTTTCCGGGCTCAGTACCGAGTGCCAAGCAAGCCCTCTCTTGCTTTTGTTGGTTTACCGGAAACACATTCTATTTTTGTTTTTCCTGCTGGTGGGAAGCAATGGGTGATTTTTTCTTTACTGGTGATGGCTTAAGGGGCAGAGGCAAGGCCAGAGCCTGCTATGGGCATGTGCAGTGCAGTTTCTACAGTCACCAGGAAGTCTCCAGAATGGTCCACCTAAGTGTGTCCACTTCTGTCCAGACTCACGGCCACTGTCCTGGTGGTCTAGATGGCTTCTACCGGCCTCAGCCTCGCCTCTCTCCTCAAACCCACCTTCCGTGCGGTATCCAGAGGCATCTTTCCAAAAGGCAGATCTGACCCTGGCAACGAGCTGCCTCAACCCTGCCATGCCGCCTCACTGCCTTTAGGGTAAAATACCTCTGCTTCACACAGTCTCAGGGGCCCAGGGTCTGGTCCTCATTTTCCTCTGTGAGATCACCTCTTCTCTGCCCAACTCCCTAAACACCAGGCCAATGGAATGGATTTTGGCTCTGGCCCCTGGCTGCACTCCAGCTGAGAGCTTGTCTCCTCCCTCCCCTCTCTGCTTCTCTGACTCAGGCCCCAGCCACCTGGCAGCCTCCCCAGCCCCTCCCACCCAGGCTGGGTCAGGGCCCTCCATGCTGGGGCTCCTGAGTGTCCTGGGCTCCCACCTGCCCCGCCCCGGCAGAGGCAGGTCAGCACCACGCGGGGATCCGGAGCTGGGCTGCCTCCGTTCACATCCCAACTCCTCCGCAGCCCTGCCTGGAGACCTGGCAGGTTTCTCCCATGCCCATCCTCCGCTTCTGCTTCCTTTCAGCACCCCCCACCTGATGGGGAGCTTCTGAGGATTCAGTGATTCTCGGACGTCCCCCGCGGTAGCTCCAGGAGTGTCCGCAGTGTGAGCCGGGCTGGCTCTGTGGGCAATCAAGGAAGCTCGCAGGCAGTCTGTCCTCTGATCGTACAGACACGGGCTCCCTGAAGGCAAAGCTGTGATTCGTCCACCCCATGGGTTGGCCAGAGCCAGGGCTCGGACAGCACGTGCTGAAGGGTCAGAAACCGTGCTGTCCGCTAGCTGCCTGGTCCTTGGAGTGTGGAATTCCTGTAAAGGTGTAAAGACACCTTGGCTCCTTTCCATGCTCCTGTGACTCAGATTTGACTACTTTATTTTGCCTAAAAGACTGGCAATTAGAGATTTATGTGCAAAGCCCCTGCTGGGTCAATACCAGGCTGGCAATTGCCCCCTTAATCTTCCCCCCTCCCCCTCCCCCTCCCTTCATCCCTCCTTCTCTTTCCTCCCCCGCATCTGCCCTCCTCCTCCCCCCTCTTCCCTCCCCACTCCCTCCCTCCCATCCTTCCATATTTATTTAAGTCCCTGATTTTTTTTTAAGTTTTTAATTTTTTTTATTAGTTTCTGCTTTATAACAAAGTGAATCAGTCATACATATACATCTGTTCCCACATCCCTTCCCTCTTGCGTCTCCCTCCCTCCCACCCTCCCTATCCCACCCCTCCAGGCGGTCACAAAGCACCGAGCTGATCTCCCTGTGCTATGTGGCTGCTTCCCACTATCTATCTACCTCACGTTTGGTAGTGTATACATGTCCATGCCTCTCTTTCGCTTTGTCACAGCTTACCCTTCCCCCTCCCCATATCCTCAAGTCCATTCTCAAGTAGGTCTGTGTCTTTATTCCTGTCTTACCCCTAGGTTCTTCATGACATTTTTTTTTCTTAAATTCCATATATATGTGTTAGCATACGGTATTTGTCTTTCTCTTTCTGACTTACTTCACTCTGTATGACAGACTCTAGGTCTATCCACCTCATTACAAATAGCTCAGTTTTGTTTCTTTTTATGGCTGAGTAATATTCCATTGTATATATGTGCCACATCTTCTTTATCCATTCACCCGATGATGGACACTTAGGTTGTTTCCATCTCTGGGCTATTGTGAATAGAGCTGCAATGAACATTTTGGTACATGTCTCTTTTTGAATTATGGTTTTCTCAGGGTATATGCCTAGTAGTGGGATTGCTGGGTCATATGGTAGTTCTATTTTTAGTTTTTTAAGGAACCTCCATACTGTTCTCCATAGTGGCTGTACCAATTCACATTCCCACCAGCAGTGCAAGAGTGTTCCCTTTTCTCCACACCCTCTCCAGCATTTATTGTTTCTAGATTTCTTGATGATGGCCATTCTGTAAGTCCCTGATTTTGATGTTAGGTGCTCAGGGTTCAGGGGTGAATGGGCTACCCGCCTGCTCTTCTGTTACGGTCTTATGGGTTATTCCAATTCTCTCCAAAGCAGGCATCAAAGGTGGTGTGATGACACAGGCATGAAAGGAGCACGGAGGTCAGAGGTCGGGAAGGTGAGAGGCAGCCAGGTGACAAGAAAAGGTCTGGTTCCTGGAACTGTGAAGTGCAGGTGCTGGGCTGGCCCTGGGCTCAGCCAAATTCATTCCTTTCTAGTTGGACGATGACTGAAATCTTATCACCATCCCTCCCCCATCTCTAACATGGGCTAATCCTTCCTCCCAGGTCATTTTGGAGACCAAATAAAGCAGTGGCTGTATGAGGTCTCTGTAAATAACAAAGGCTGCACCCATTTTTGATTTATGGAATTCTACCTTCCCAAGTAAATGAACTTTTCTTGTTTAAACTTTTTTTTTTAATTGCAAAACTAAAACATGTGGATTGAAAAAAGTTGAGCCACATGCAAGCTGGTAAACAAAATGGAAAAGGTTTCTCTCCAAATCCCAAGATTCACCACTGTTAACATTGTTTGTTCATGCGGTAAACGCAGAAACATCTAGAAAGTATGAAGGCTCAGCCACAGAAGTCGTGTTGGCCTCACTGCTGCATGTTCTTGGCGTGTTCCAGACGCTCTCCGAGCCTCGGCTTTGCCAAGTTTACTCTGGGGAGGAGAATCGTCTCTACCTTTTGTGCGGGGATCGAATGATCTTTTCTAGGCACAGCTTTGTCACAGGCAGTGTCGGCTTGTTCCACAACTGTGGTTTCAAAGCCCTGAGACGCATTTACTGAGCAGGTGTGATTCTTGACTGGCGTTCTGCAAAGGCCCAAAACATCGTGACTCCTGTTACGATTCCAAGAGCGATTTTCATGGCAAACAAGTTGCACTGGGCTTCCCTATTTTGCTTGCTGAAGTTACTTAATGCCTCCCATTCAGTGTGTTTCAAGTCCTGCTTTCCAGGTTTTTAAAAAAGTTGTGATAAAATACACATAACATAAAACCATCTCAACCATTAAGTGTGCAGTTCAGTGACATCAAGTGCATTCACATGACACAGGCGTGAAAGGAGCACAGAGGTCAGAGGTCGGGAAGGTGAGAGGCAGCCAGGAGACAAGAAAAGGTCTGGCTCCTGGAATTGTGAAGTGCAGGTGCTGGGCTGCCCCTGGGCTCACATTCCTTTCTAGTTGGACGATGACTGCTCAGCCACAGAAGTTGTGCTGGCCTCACTGCTGCATGTTCTTGGCATGATGGTGCAGCCATCACCACCATCCATCCCCAGAATTTTTCCATCTTCTCAAACTCTGTCCCCATTAAACAACAACTCCCCGTCCTCCCGCCCCCAGCCTCTGGTCCCCACCATTCTACTTTCTGTCTCCAGGAATTTGACTGCTCTGGGGATTTATATAAGTGGAATCATATAAGTGGATTTATCTTTTGTGGTTGACATTTCACTGGGCATAATGTCCTCAATGATCATCCATGTTGTAGCCTGTGTCAGAACTTCCTTCCTTTTTAAGATTGAATGTTATTCTGCTGTGTGGATGGACCACATTTTGCTTATCCATTCATCCATCCAGGGACACCAGGGCTACTTCTACCTCTTGGCTGTTGTGAACAATGCTGCTGTGGACATGGGTGTGCAAATATCTGTCCTAGTCCCTGCTTTCGGTTCTTTTGGCTGTAAACCCACCCAGGTTTTTAACACTTTCCAGGTCTGGCACCAGGTGTTGGGGGCAAAGAGGTGAGGAGATTGAGGCTTCTGTTGTCAGGGAGCCGTGGTCTGGAGGGGGAAGCAGAAGTGGACAGGTAATGCCACTGGGTGGGAGACGCCAACCATTCCTCTGAGCAGCACTTTGACTTTCTAGCGTCCTCTCACATCTGTTGTTTCATCACTTGCTCATGCGTGCCGAGAAGCAGCTATGAACATCAGCTCCATTTTATAGGTGGGAAGCTGAGTCATGGGAAGATGCAATGCCTTGGCTGGGATCACCTGGTTAGTAGTGAAGCTAGTGCCAGAATTCAGGTAAATGGAGCCCAATTCACCAAGCTGTTCTCAAAAACAATATCCCCCATGCAGCTAGTTTTAGAATTTTTGGCTGCACTCGCAGGTGACAGAAACCCAGCTCACACTGGCTCCAGTGAGGGAGTTGATGGCTCATATAATTAACAAGGCCAGGTGTTGGGCCGGCCCCGGCTCTGCTGAGGGCTGTGTGTGCTTCTCTCTCCACCTCCTGGGTCTGCCTTCCACTGGGCCTCGACTTTATTGAGCAGTTCTTCCGGGCAGCTGGGGAAGCTGACTGCCCAAAATCCAGGTTTCCATGGTTCCCAGAACTCAGATCCCACAGTAAGAGAGAGCTTCCCCAGACCTCCTGACCCAGGGGGCCAATCTTTGGAGACCTTCTGGGGCCTAGTTTGGTTCCCAGGCCTGGGCTCGATCAAGCTAGGCATGTGTCAGGAAGATAGATTTTGGATTGGCAAGTCCAGCAGACCTCACGCTTAAGGGAGGAGAGGCAGGCAGGCTGGCAAGGCACGGAGTCCTCACAGGGCGGGGAGGGCTTTGATGGCAGAGCCCAAGCAAGGATGGAAACGAAACATCGACTGTGGGCGTCCCAGGCCCCACGTGCTTTTTATCTTCGTTATGTGTGAGCCCACTCTGAGGACGGATTGAAGTAAAAATAGCTGCCTTTCCAAGCACCTCACGGAAGTTGATCATCCAAAGGGATTCTTGTATGAAAACCTTTCTTGTTTTTTGATACAATATTTTAACTTTGGTCCTTCAATGTGCAGATACAGACTTGTGCCAACTTCTTCTCCCAAGCAGAAGAGCTCCTCCAATTCCTTTCCTGAGTGTTTCCCACAGGCTGAGCTGGCCATGTCCATCCCAGCAAACCTGCTGCCTGGGGCCGGAGAGTGCGAGACCCCAGCCAGACACCTGGCCCCTGTTCTGTGTCCACACTGGCCTCTGACGAGGAAATCATTATGCACAACTCCCTGGGTAAGGTTTAAATAAAAACAACTTGGACGAGGATGCTTTACAACCTAGGAAGACGAAGCGAATGAGGAGGAATCAAATCACCTTTTGGTTTTCTACACCCACTCTTCCAGCAGGGAGGCAGGACGCCCGTGGCCACCCCTCCCCGCAAAGCTGGGACTTTCTGCGGAGCTGCTGCCTGTTGGGGCCTTTCCTTGGCGTCTTCAAAACCTACTCATCAGGGCTTCCCTGGTGGCACAGTGGTTGAGAGTCCGCCTGCTGATGCAGGGGACACGGGTTCGTGCCCCGGTCCTGGAGGATCCCGCATGCTGCGGAGCGGCTGGGCCCGTGAGCCATGGCCGCTGAGCCTGCGCGTCCGGAGCCTGTGCTCCGCAACGGGAGAGGCCACAACAGTGAGAGGCCCGCGTACCGCAAAAAAACAAAAAACAAAAAAAAACCCCTACTCATCAGACAGACAATGCTTGGAGGTCTGGACTGGGGAGGTGGCAGTGAGATGGGGAGTGGATGGAGGGAGGTCCCACGGGGGGGATGCTGCGTCACAGGGTTGCCATGGCTCGGAGTGGGGAATGAGGCAGAACCTGGGTGGGCAGTGGGTCTATTTGCTGAGATGAGTGGAAGGGAAGGGAGGCGGGTGCAGGGAGGGACAAAGACTGCCCTTTGGATCTGCAAGTGCCGAGTTTGGATGCCTGTGGGAATCCAGGGGACCATTGGATCTACAAGTCCCTCTGCTTTATTTCTGGAGTTCTTAGACATTTCTAGTCATTGCTTCTTTTGGAGGGCTCAGGAACCTCACTTCTGTTCCCTCCGACCCACCCCGAACTTCGCCATTTCCCAGATATGTTTTAAGCTCCGACTGGGTTTTGGGCCCTGTCCTAGGAGCTGGGGATACAGCTGGGAACGACATAGACATAGCCCCCCTCCCCTGAGTCCAGTGGGGAGCAGTGGCCGCAAACAAGAAACAAAGCAAGTAAGCAGGTTGCACCGAATGTGAGCTGAGGGTGTGTGCCGGATGAGATGGGGAGCTGGGGCAGGCCCCATGGACGGGGTGAGGGAGCTGCGTCTGGGGGAGAATGTTCCAGGAGGGGGAGGGGCGGTGGCGGGGGTGGTGGTGGGGAGGGCAGTGAGAGGAGGCCAGACCACACAGGTCTTCTGCCTTTTCTCCGAGGAGAACAGGGGCCACGGCGTCTTTTAAAAAAGATTTAACAGTTTTATTGTGATATAATTCTCGGACCATGTAATCCACCCGTTTAATAGACAATTAGATTTAATACATTCAACGGCTGTGCAACCATCACCACAGTCAATTACAGGACATTTTCATCACCTCGAAAAGAAACCCTGTACCATTTAGCCATGGCCTCCGTCCCTCCCATTCCCCGGCCCAGGCCCTGGGCAGCTACTAACCTGCTTTCTGTCTCTGTAGACTGCCCTGTTCTGAACATTTCCTATGAATGGCATCCCATAGGGTGTGGCCTTTTGTGTCTGGCAGAGCACCATGTATGGCCTCCAGGTGCCTCCCTGTTGTAGCCTGCGTAAACCTCATTCCTTTTTCTGGCTGAATAATATCCTGCTGTGTGGCTGGACTACATTAGGTTCACCCTTCGTCCCACGTGGATGCGTCTGGTTCCTGACCTTTGGCGACTGTGGGTGGTACCGCTGTGAACATGCATGTGCAAGGTACCGTGTGGACACGCTCTCATGGGTGGCAGCATTTTGAGCGCAGGAGAGTCACGCCCCAGTGCACATCAGAAGTTCCTGCTCAAGTTCATATCTTCCTCACTCTGGTGAAGGAGAAATAGGGAGTGTCAGCCCTAAATGGAAAACGGGGGAAACCAGGGGGCCCCCATGGCTGGAGGAGCTTCCCTTCCAGCCCTGCCTTAGCTGGAGGTGTGGGCTCAGGTGCATCTGATCCTGGCTGAGTCTCCCCCTCTCTCTGGGATTTTTTTTCTTTTGGCAGCTTCACCTGGCTTGCAGGATCTTAGTTCCCCAGACCAGGGATTGAACTCCCTGCAGTGGAAGCACAGAGTCCTAACCACTGGACCACCAGGGAATTTCCCTCTCCCTCTCTCTCTTTACGTTTATCTTTGAGAGAGTTTCCAAAGAGCCGAACATCAACGTCCCCTAATGTTAACTGTGAGTCTCATTACAATGTATCAGAATAATTATTTTAATAATTAAGTAACTGGGGCTTCCCTGGTGGCACAGTGGTTGAGAGTCCGCCTGCCGATGCAGGGGACATGGGTTCATGCCCTGGTCTGGGAAGGTCCCACATGCCGCGGAGCGGCTGGGCCCTGAGCCATGGCCGCTGAGCCTGTGCGTCCGGAGCCTGTGCTCCGCAACGGGAGAGGCCACAACAGTGAGAGGCCCGCGTACCGCAAAAAAAAAAAAAAAAAAAAAAAAAAATTAAGTAACTCACGTATACAGTACAAAACTCAAAATGTACAAAAGGTATGTCCTGAGAAATCCATCTCCCTCTGAGCTGCCAGTCCATCCTCAGCTGACCCTACGGTCACCAGCCCAGCACCTCCTGCCCTGGCCGGGGAATAGGGTCGCCAGGTAAAACACAGGACGCCCAGTTAAACTTGAATTCCAGATAAACAGTGAATCATTTTTATTTAATTTTTTTAATGTGTATTTTTTTCAAAGTAGGATTTTTATTTTGATGGTTTCTAGCTTCTTTCAATGACTACTTTACTGAGTTGTAGACTCTTTATGTTGGCTGCGCTTGTGGGATCTTAGTTCTCTGACCAGGGATTGAACCCAGGTCCCTGGCAGTGGAAGCGTGGAGTCCTAACCGCTGGACAGCCAGGGAATTCCCAGGGAATCGTTTTTAGTATAAATATATCCCAAACAATGTATGGGACATACTTATTACTAAAAATCATTCATTGCTTAATCTGAAATTCAAATCTCGCTGAAGGTCCTGTATTTTTATTTGCTAAAACTGCAAGCCTGCCAAGGAGAGAAAGAGGCCCATGAGAGAGAGATTCAGCGTGGGGAATAAAACAAGGGCTGGGGTGGATCAGCTACTTCTGGGCCACAGCTGTGTTCCTGATGACTTATGTTTGGGTTACTTTATTCCTATCTAGCAAATTGGTCCTACAGATCTCATTTTATTTTCCATTTGTTTATTCATTCATTCAACCAAGACACCTACTGCATGAGGGCCGTAGTGTAGTAAAGGCAGATGCCGAGCCCCACAGCTGCTCTTCCCAAGCTGCTGAGAGAACAGATACAATAACAGCATCCTCCCCTGACATGTCCTTCACTGTTTTCCTCTAAAGCATCAGCCCCATGAGACCAGGGGTCCTGCGTGTCTCGGTCACTGCTGTATCACCAGTGCCCAGACCAGGGCCTAAGGACAGAGCAAAGCTTTCAATCAGTATATTTGTTAGGTGAATGACTCTGAAAATGGGCCCCAAGCATTAACAATCATGGGAAACTCAGCATGGCGATGGGGGCATGTCATTAAATTCAAAGCACCCTTTGCTTGGGTCATTTCATAGGAAATACTTGCAGGAAAATGGGTTTCTGCTAGTTTGCACCTTTCAATTACTGCCCAGGAAAACAGCTCAATTTCATTGCTGTGCCTGGGCATTCCGGAATCTCTTCCAGGCAAATGTGTTATCCTGGGGACCCCTGTAAGCTTTATATCTCCCGGGTTCTCCCCACCTTCTCCCCCCCACTCCCCTGCTTCCCTGGTCTCCATGTGGCGTCCACCTGCGAGCTGGGGGCTGGGATGCTGAAGGCAAGCCCTCGCCGCAACTTTGTGAGGTCTGTGGACCAGAAAGGCCGGGCAGGGAGGAGGAGCCAGAGTGATGCTTCTCTATGTGTGTAAGGAGTGTGTGACTTTGCGTGGTGCCTCCCCATGTGTACGGTGCATTCTGTGCGCATAGAAAAGGTAACAGGGACCAAGGCCCCAGCCCTGACGGGGCGCATGAGGACGACACAAGACTGCCTGATTCTCCTTAGTAAGGACGCTGCTCCATGCCCCAAGCACCCTGACCACTGGGTGTGTTTCCAGCTGGAACCTGGCAATGCAAACGTCACCTTGAAGTGTGTGTGTGTGTGTGTGTGTGTGTGTGTGTGTGTGTGTGTGTGTGTACGCACACATGAGAGGGACCGTTTGTGGGGAAATGAGAATTTGGCAGTAACTCAGCCAAGTGGGAATTTTATGGTGTGTCTCCTGCTTTGGGGCCCTGCCTGCACCTTCTGCAGACCAGCAAGTTTCCATCCAGGCCCATTTCCCTCCATCTGGTCCACACTTCCTTCCAGACCCAAGTCCAGAAAACAGACCTTCTGGAGACTAAGTTAAAACCAAGAGGTTTCCAGCCAGCAGCCAGCCTGGGGCCACGGGAAGAGCTTTTATTTGGGAGGGGTGGCTGTTTTTCTTTCAGAAAAGTGGACGAGCTAAATCTCCCTTTAGAGGTAGAAAGCCTTACATGGGCACCGAACCAATGACCCTCATGACCCCCATGCCGGAGAGACAGAGGCACATCCGTCTGTCCAGCACCCCTGAGTTTTGGGAACTCCCCCACGCCTCCGTGTGGCTCCAGTGGGACTGTCAGGGAGGGGCCATGACCTCCCTGCCACAGGGTGGGCACAAGACCTCAACAGGCAGGTCAGAGTGGCCTGTACCCCACATGCAATGATTGGACCAAAGCTGAACGCAGGACTGAAGCAGAGCCCAGTATCCCTGGTCTAAGATTGAGGTTCAGAGAGGTGACCTGCCTTAAGACACACAGCTGGACCAGAACCAGAGAGGCCCCCAAGGCTGTGGCACCTACAAGGGAGGGGCAGGAGGCTGAACCCTGGCACCACCAGCAGGGAGGGAGTGATGGTGCAGTTCTGACCCCGACCTGAGAAGGGCCCTGGGGTGGGAGATGGGGGGCCACAGTGGGACCCCCAAACACAACCAGAACTTTCTGACGGAGACAGAGGCAGCCAGACAGCTCCTCCACCAGCCCGTGGAGGGTCTTGGCTGTGTTGGGATGGCTGGAACAGAGTTACTGCCTGGGGAGTCTGCTGGAGTCACGGGCCAGGACCACGGCGCCTGCACGAGGAAAGGAGCCCAGGGAGGCGGCGCAGCTGGAGGAGGCGTGAGGGCCCCTGCACTGCCCTGAAGGAGGGGGAGGGAGAGAAGGCCGGCTGTGTGTCGGGGCTGCAGCAGGGCCACTGGGCCAGAGCCGGGATGGTCCTGGCAGGGTGGGTGTGGGCTGTGATGGGCATGCCAGCATGTGGAGAAGAGGGTGTGTATGAATATGTGAGTATGCAGACATATGAGAGAGTGTGTACACGTGCATATGTGTGTGCACACACGTGTAGGAATGTGTGGTGTGTGTACACAAGTGCACACGTGAGCGTGTACCTGTGTGTGTGTGTGTACACGTACACACGTATGCATAGTGTATGTGTACACATGCATGTGTGTGCAAGTTGTGTGTGAACGTGTGTCCTCTCAGGGCTGGGGCACGTGGAGGCGGCAGAGGTAGAGGCACCGCTGGTGGGGCTGCGGGGCAGATGCCAGGGAAGGGATGATGGCAGCTGAGGGAAACTGAGGCAGGTTGACTTGGGGGTGGTGAGGGGGGTCGGAACAGGGCCCTGCAGGGAGAAGGCCCGGCTCAGGTCCCCGGGCCAGGCCGCTCCGCTCCCTCTGCCGGTGGTCGGTGGCCACGGGCGGTCCCACCGGGGCCGGGAAGAAAGCTGAGCTGCCTTCTGCCGCAGCCCCTGCAGATCTCCCAAGCCAGCGGCTTCCGAGGCAGAGGTTTTGGCAAACGCCGCAGAATTAAAACCTGGGAGGACGTTAAGAAAACCACCCAAAGAACCCACACCCACAGCCCTCCAGTCTAAGGTGCCTTTAACACGTGCCCGCTGCCGCACAGGGAAAGGAGTTGACTCGGGAATTTCTAGAAAAGGACTGTTCCCAGCCCCAAGTGCAGGGCCAACAGTGCCTCCCTGGGACTGTCCTGCCAACCTCCCCCCTGCCCGCCCCTCCTCCGGGCCTGGGCTGGGCATCCAGGACGAGGACGCCAGGGAAAAGCCAGGAGGGTAACTGGGGTGAGGAGGATGGAAGGGCCCGGGGTGGGGGGCTGCGAGAGGGGGCCTGGGCCAGGCTGCTACGGGAATGTGCTCATGGCCCCAAACCACCAGCTTCGCAAGGTCACGGGCTTTGGGGCACCTGCACGCTGGCTCAGACCCCGCCAGCTTGCTCCTCCCATGGACCAGTGGGAGGTGGCCTTGCTGTGTGGCATGCTGCCCTCTCCTCCTGCCCCATGGCCTTCTCAGCTCTCTTCTGGACCACTGCCCAGCCCCTCCCTGGGCTCCTGCCTCCATTCTGAACCTTCCCGCCCACCCTCCACACAGCTGGAAGACGATGAGTTGCCTACCCAGCGATGAGTCCCTTCCCTCTTTACATCAGGCAGAACCCTGATTTTGTGTGGGGGCAGCATTGTGTCCAGATAAAATGCAGATTCCCCAGGCTCTGTTGCAGTTTGGGTGGCCATGGGACTCAGTGCTGGCCATGAGATGCGTGTGGAAGTTCCTGGGTGGGGCTCCTGGAACACCTTTTGCACTTAGTCTGTTCTCTACCCTCCTGCCTGGAATGGCAATGGGATGCCTGGTATTCTGGCAGCCATCTTGTGACCATAAGGAGAGACACCATCCCAAGGATCCTAGAGACAGAAAGAGTCTGGGTCCCTGAACAAGTTCTGGAACTTCCCGACGATCCCTGGACTGCTGCTATCTAGCCTGCTTGTTATCTGAGAAAAGGTGATGGAAGAGAGCCTTCTAAAGCCTTACAGTGAAAGAAAACAGCCTGTTCCAAGGAATGGAGATAAGAACATAGCTGGAGAGTCCAGCTATGGAATGCATCCCCAAATCTTCTGGGCTCTTTGCCTGAGGCAGTCTGCCCTGTTTCCTCTGGCTCTTGCTATCCCTGATGGAGCATCCCAGGATGAACTCAGGAGAGACCAGCCTCACCCTCCTCCTGTTCCCAGCCCTCACCTCCAACTTCAGCCCCTCTGTGTCCTTGAGGGCCCCTTCACCTCCATGATGACCCTGAAATCCCCCTCTGAGTCCTTTCTTCTTCCCCAGCTGGAGGCAAAGCCTCTGCCACCCCAGGCTGCTGCCCAAGTTTGCCGGGCTCTCAGTCCCAGGGCACAGGCTCCTGGACCCAGGACACGGCAGCTGCACAGAGAGGGGGGTTGAGCATTTATAACGTGGCAGCAGGGTTCACAGGCTCCCAGCATCCCAGGCGGCCCACGGACTCCTACTGGCCAGGAGCTGTGATCCAGGCAGGTGGGGGTGATGGTTTGCTGCACCTCTCCAGACTGCATGGCTGTTCAAACACCTGATGACTGAAATACCGTGCCCAGCACCACCTTCCTGGGCAGCCTTCTTGCGTGTCTCATTCCTGCACACAGACAGGATTGTCCTGATTCTCCAGGTCTGGAGGGACATCACAGCAGCCACAGGTGTGTGTGTGCGCACACGTGCGTGCTCTGCCTACGAGGTTGGGATTGTCAGGCCCTGCCCCTGCCGCCCACCCCCTACCCTCCCACCGCTGCACTGCTGGGCTTGCTCATAGGACCCTCGGCTCCAGGACCTGTCCTTCCTGGATGCTGGAGGGGCTTCGCAGCTCTGGCCCCTGAGATGTGCGGGCGCCCTTATCTTTCCTCTTGGGTCCGCTGTCAGGACTCTGCTGTTCCTCCAGTGCTGTATCTGAGAGCGTCTACCACGCCTCTGGGGATGCACATGCTACTCCTTGGTGTCCCAGGCGGGGCCTCCCGGGAAGCTGACTCCGAGGTGGTGTTATTGTGCGGGGTTGTATCAGGGAGTGCCCTTGGAAACCAAGCCCCGGGAAAGGGAGGGGAGAGAAGCAGGATTCGGCAGGAGTCCAGCTGAGCTCAGGCCCAGGGGCAGCTCTGTCTAGCCTAATGGAGGGCTCTAGAGCTAAAAGGCCCTTCAGAGTTGTTAAATGTTGGGTCAAAATGGTCAGGGCCTTCTACTCCAGCCTGGACCATCCTTGAATGTGGGCTGCCCTGCAAGGGCGTGGCCTTGGGCACAGAGCCAGGCAGCCGAGGACTTTCCTGAGCGGGTGGGGATTGAAGGCTGGCTCCCTCCTTCCTTGACGGGGAGTCTGGGGGGTGATCTCCATTCTACTCTAGAGGGTCAGTTCCCCCGATGTGGTTCTTGAAAACTTACCCTCTGGTGAAAGAAGAAAGTCCACGCCCCCCCGCCATCCCCCCAACCAGTGCCCTTCCGAGGGCCTGTCCTCCTCCCAGGAAGGCTCCTGAGTGCCCATGGGTGCAGTCAGTGTCCCATGCAGCCCAGCCCTGCCTTGGAGCTCTGGCTGTGGAAAGGAGGCTGCCGTTACAAGCAGCTGAATGGAATCCTGGCCAAAGCGGACTCTGGTGCCCAGAAGCAGATGCCATGAGTAACAACACTGAAAGTGTGGACTTGCTTGAATGGAAAAGGGCGGGAGGGGATGTTAGTGCAGACTCATCACAGGTTGGAAAGCTGGTGATCCATGCGATGCGGTGGAGAAATATTTTATCTGAGGGTCCTCTGCTCTGCTTTGGACAAAGGCCACGTGCTGTCTGGTCGTAGCGTGAGGAGGATGGAGGGAAAGTTTCAGAATGTTGGCATGGGCTGGTTCCTCGGGGCTTTTGGAAAGGTCCCTCAAGAGACATGTGAGCTGAGACTAGAGCCAGCCCATCTATAAGGAGGGATGGAGGAGGACACAGTGAGTATGAGGCCATGCCCGCCGTTTATGTTGACCAGCTCAGGCCTCCCAGAGGTGAAAGGGTCAGTGCTTTTCTACCCCAAACTGAAAGTGATGTGGGCAGACTTGGGGGTGGGGCACGGGTGTAGCAGGAAATGGGCCTGATACCCTAATCCTCCTGCCAGCACATACTCTTGAGAGAACAACCCAGTAATAATCCAGTTGAGGGCGGTGTTTCTCTCTGGAGCTTGGTGTCTTGAATGACCTCAAGATGAAGACAGCTGGGCTAAGGCTGGGGCCCTGGGCAGAGCACAGGGTGGACACGCTAGAGTCTTCATGCTTTGAGCCTAAGCGAGACTGTGGACGTGTGCACATGGAATGGACTGGAAGCTTTCTTTGAGGGGATTCTGTTACTAAAGCAGCCTTAGATCTGTCTGGGCTCGAGGCTATTGAACCCCTAAGGCTGTCCCTGGGCTCCCCAACCAAGTTGCACCAGAAACAGGTGGGCTGTGAAGGGGTTGGCCCCCAGGAATGATGGCATTCTCTCCAATGACCATCTCAGAGGTGGCCATGGAGACCCAGGGACCAGCAGATTCCCTCCCCGAGCACTGAGCCATGGCTGTGGAGAACAGTGGGCAACAGAACATCTCCCAGGTGCAGTACGAGAGTGGCCATTGGCTCACCAAGGAAGAGTTACTGCTCAGGCTTGACAGCTGCCAGGGACCGTGTGGGTTTCCTGTTCTGCCGTGTCCAGCTGGGCTGTTATTGTGCTGATCATGTCCCACGTGCTCTGGTTACACCGAGCATCTTGTAGTGCAGCTTCCCTACTGAGCCCGTGTTCTTCCCTGCCTTTGTTCCTTTTCTGTGGTTACTCTATCGGCCTGGAAAGACTTCTTATTTTCTTTTCATGCTTATCCTTCAAGGCTCAGTCCACATGTCACCTCCTCCCAGAAGTCTTCTCTAACTGCTCAGGGCTTCCCCTGAGCTCACCTGGGTATACTTCTAACCAAGCACTGATTGTACCATGTCATTATGTATCACTCAGTTATGGCTACAATAATGCTGCATAACAAATTATCCCCAAATTAGGTGGTTTATTACAGGAAGTACTTATTTTCTCACTCATGGGTCTTCAGGATGGCCGCAGCAAGTCTGGCCAAGGCTGTGGGTCACTAGGGCTTGGTTCCCAGCCTTGGGTTGGTTTCAGGTTTCCTACACATGTCTCATTCTGGGGGCCAGGCTTGTGGTGGATCACCAGAGCACAAGAGGCCAAGTCTCGCAACACAGGTGCATTTAAAGCCTCTGTTTGCATCCCGTCCTCTAACACGCCATGGCCCCAAGCCAAACCTGGTAGGGCAGAGAAGTATCCTCCACACATGTTGCTGATGTGTTGGCTCCTCCACTGGACTGTGAGCTTCTCATGGCCTGTGCCTGAGTCTCACGTGGTCCCAGCGCCAGTGAAGAGTGGGTGCCCAGAGTCCTTGAAGAGCTGACCCCACCACCTGGGGCCACCTGCTTGCCTGTTGCTGTCCTCACCAGCTGCTAGGTCTGTCCACACAAGTCCTCCTTCCATTGAGGATGTCTTCAATTAATGAATGTCTCCTATTCCTCACTTATCTTATTGATTATGTTAGTTCCTTCTGATCTAGGAAGTAAATTCATTCTCCTGATGGGGAAGGAGTCACAGAGGCTGAGTTCTTTGCCTCGGATACACAGTGGCATCATGCACCCAGCAGGTGCTTTTTAAAAGTTGGCCGGCCGGAAGGTGGACTGGGATTTGGGGTGTCATCCAGGTCAAGCAGGCTGCCAGGCAGGCGTGAGCAGCAGTACTGGCGGCGGTGCTGGCACATAGTAGGTGCTCAGTGAGTGCTCCTTTCCTTCCCTCTGTTGGGTGGCACCCCCTCCGGATCAGAACCCCTCACAGGCCTCCTTTCTTCCTTTTCCTTCTCTGCACCCACCCTGTCTGTTCACGGCCTCCCAGGCTTCTTTCCCCATTGCACGCTGTGTGCCTTCCGCCTGAGTGCATTGTTTCTCCTGAATGGCAAGAGGCTCTGGGAATGAGGTTGCCAAAAATGCAGGCTTGAAACCAGAGATGTTTTTCCAAGAGGAAAAAGAATTTTAAAATCTTGCCCTTGGGACTTCCCTGGTGGCGCAGTGGTTAAGTATCCGCCTGCCAAGGCAGGGAACATGGGTTCAAGCCCTGGTCTGGGAAGATCCCACATGCTGCGGAGCAAATAAGCCCGCGTGCCACAACTACTGAGCCTGCGCGCCTGGAGCCCGTGCTCCACAATAAGAGAAGCCACTGCAATGAGAAGCCCGCGTACCGCAACGAAGAGTAGCCCCCGCTCGCCGCAACTAGAAAAAGCCCATACGCAGCAACGAAGACCCAACGCAGCCAAAAATAGATAAATGAAAAAAAAATTTTTTTGGCCTATGAGTTTGTTCCAGGGAGAAAGTGAACCCCAAATCTTCCTTTGGTACGTAGCTTCTTCCAGCTCCCCATCTTTTTTTTTTTTTTTGCGGTATGTGGGCCTCTCACCGTTGCGGCCTCTCCCGCTGCGGAGCACAGGCTCCGGACGCGCAGGCTCAGCGGCCATGGCTCACGGGCCCAGCCGCTCCACGACATGTGGAATCTTCCCGGACCGGGGCATGAACCCGTGTCCCCTGCATCGGCAGGTGGACTCTCAACCACTGCGCCACCAGGGAAGCCCAGCTCCTCATCTTGAGATGAATTTAAAAGGGAGAACCATGGAGTGTTGAAAGGACTCTGTTTTGACCTGCAGCTTTACCTCCTGGCTGCTTACCTCTGTGCCTAAGCTCAGCCTTCTCCCCTTTCTGGGAAAGGCCTTTCCCTGCCCTAAACCGCTCTGGCTCTTACTTACCCTTCAGGGCTCAGCACAAATGCCGCCTCCTCCACAAAGCCTCCCTGGTCATTCTGTGCTCACACAGTGAGGGGCAGGTGAATGGACTGGACTCAGAATCAGACAGCCCTGGGCTCGGGTCCAGGCCCTGTCAGCTGTGTGAGCTTGAGCAAGTCCCCCAGTAACCCTGGGCCTCAGTTTCCCACCTATACAATGAGGATGGTAAGGGCAGCACTTACCTTAGGGGGTGACTGAGAGAATCAAACAGCATCTATCCCCAAAGTGCCCGGTCCCTGCAGATGGCAGGAATTGCTGTCTCTTCATCACTGTCCCTGAGTTTCTGCAAAAGCCTTACAGCTCCCATGCCCTGTGCACCCTGTTCAGGCTGGGAAGAGGCTGGCAGAGAGCTCAGCTTGGGGTTTCCTGGCAGACTCCTCTCTCTGTAGCTGCCTGCAGAAGCAGTACAGCTTCTGGACTCTGCCTCCCAGGCCAGGGTCTAAGAGCTACCCCTGGTTGCCCTGAGACCTTGACAAAGTTCGACCTTTCTCCCTCAGTGCCCCTGCGTTGCTCTAAGATGTCTTCAACTGCCTTTATTAAACACAAACAAGCATCGTCATCTGGCAAAGGCTTTGTTTAAACTAATGTTGCATAAAAAGATGAAATATCACTTATTGGCCTTGGCAGCCGTGTGACGAGACAGCCTTAAAGCTAGTGACCTGGTCACTGGCTCTTAAGAGTTACAGAAACATTTTGCTGATCGGTGTAGAGGTTTCTCCCTTCCTGGAGCAGCACAGATGATTTTGGCAGGATCAGACCTGGAGTGCAAACTCTCTTCTAATGCATGGGGTTGCAGCAGGATGTGATTGAAAGAGCCTAGGTTTGGTGCCTGTCAATTCTCACTGTGCCCCTACCAAGCTGGCCAGCGTGGGCAGGTCGCTTCCCGATTTGCACCCCAGACCTCTCATCTGGAAAAGAGATTAATCTCTCCCTCAGAAGGGAGCTGTGTGGATTCGCTGAGATGGTGTGGGGACCTGACTGGCTCTGGAGGCTCTGGAGGAGCTCAGAGGATGCCAGAGGCCCCTCCCCAAGGCCCCTAAGTCCAGGCAAATTCCCTGAAATGTCAATTCCAGTAGGTGACCCTTTTGGTCAAAACCTCATGACCTTAAGAATAAACTCAATATTCTTCTGCTCGATGTTCAAGTCCTTCCAGGATCTGCCCCCTGCTGTTTTCCTGCCCTGTGACCTCCCAGGTTCCCACCTGAGAGGGGGTGGTTAACCCTCGGAACTCCACCTTCTCTCATCTCCACCTCTGAGCACACTCCCTCATTTCTGTCTCAACGCCATTGCTCGTTGGCAGACAGGCCTGCGTTCAGACTCTCCTCTGTATCATCAGGGTTCTAAGCTGTAAGTAACCGAAATCAACTCTGGCTGATTTAAGCAGAAAAAGAATTTGCTACAAAGGAGAGTGAGTCACCACGGAATTGCTGGACAGCGAGGTGGGGAGGCAGCTGGGGCACATTCAACGGAAAGTAATAGCAAACTCGGCTCAGAATGACTAAAACAACAAAGAAATTCACAGTTCCCTGTAACAAGCGGAAATCCAAAGGCAGGGCAGCTCCAGGGGTGGTTAATTCAGGGGCTCCTTGATGGACGCTAAGACCCAGATCTTTCCATTTCTCTGCTCTGCTGGGCGGTCCTGGTGGTCACAAGGTGGCTGGAGAATCACATCCGGACATAATGACGTCCAGATGAAGAGGAGAGGCGCTTCCCGCCTCTGACTCGTTCCTGGAATTAAGGGAATCTCCCGGCATCCCCTGGGGCAGCCCTCTCCTCAATCTCATTGGCCAGATGGATGTTACGTGCCTATGCCCCGACCAATCATTGGCAGGCATGTGGACCAATCGGGAGGCTTGTCCGTAGAAGGTGGGAGTGCGAGTTGGTGCCACCCCTTTGGAAACAGGCTTGGTAGGAGCTCCTAAAGGTGGGCCTTCAGTGCCTCAGGACCAGCAGTTCCACCGGCACAGAAGGAGCCACGCAGCAGAGTGTTCTCAGCAGCTCTTTGTTCCCTCGCAGAGCCTGGGAACCAGCCCGGTGCATGTCACCCGGAGATTGGACGAGTCAGCTACGGAATAGTCACCCAGTGGAATGCCACACAGCCGGCAAAATGAACAGCCGCAGTTGTGTGCGACGAAACAGATGATCTTAATTAACGATATGATATTGCGAGAGAAGGTACGTTTAAAAGATTATAGAGTCAATAAGCGCCATAACTTACAAATCTAAAAACAAAATACGGAGCTTTTGGCAATGATGCCGACTTACCTGTGAAGGAGAGCAAGGGAGTGATGCAGCTGGATCCAGACAGGGTTACCTTGGGTTGGAGGTGGGGCAAGGCGTTTGGCCCTGATGGGCTTTTTTTTTTTTTTTTAAAGAATTAATATTAAATTAAATACAGCGGTGTGTGTATGTCAGTCCCAATAGGTTGTGGTGTTTTGTAAGGAAGTGGCTTGCACACTGCCTGTGATGGGACAGAAAGGTCAGACTTTGGGTTTCAAGGGAACCTCTGGCTGCTGAGTCGAGAGCAGACTGTCAGGGGCAGTCAGGAGGTGAGGATGAAGTAAAGTCAAGTCCTGGGTATGACAATCACGGCCTTGCAGGTGCTGGGCTGCAGTGTCATCTCCTGCCCTGTCCCTCCCTGTCCCCCAGTTTCTTCCCAAACACACACATGTACGCCCCAGTGACACCCACCCAGTGGGTCCCTTTGTCTTACTTTCCTTCCTGATCTAACTACCTGGTGAACTTCTGCATTTGAGACCCCAGGTGGGTGTCCCTTCCCAGGGAAGCCTCTCTGAGCTCCTCTGTGTCCCGATGGCATACTCGCCATTCCCTCCTCTCAGTGTTCCAGCACCTCCCCCCCACCCCCACTGTGTACCATGACACCAGTGACCCTTGACTGAGCAACTCCTATGACTAGGTCCCATTTGACCCTAAAATAGTCCCACCACTGTCCCCATTTTACATATGGGAGAACTGAGGCTGAGAGAGAGGTCAGGCCACCTGCTGAAGAGCACACAGCCCACAGGTGGCCAGGGCACTGGGCACGGTGTGTGTGTTTCCTCTTCTAGGCTGGTGGTCTCGGGGGGCAGGGGCCTGGCCCCATTCACTTCTGGGTCCCGGGGCCTGCTGTAAAGGCTGCAGCGGGGCTTCTGGGGGCCCAGGCGTGTCCACCAGCAGCTACCATGGGCCATCTCCAGCCTGGTTCAGTGCCAGGTGGGCAGCCTGCCTCTGGGTCTCAGGCTTGGGGGCACTTCCTGCCTGCGAAATCTCATTCTTGCTGTGCTGGGAAAGATGGAGCCTGGCTCTTGCTTCCATGCATGGGGCTGACTTTTTAGCTCTTAGCACTTTCCAGCAATCTGTTCGTTTTCTTCGTTTGTCTTGTTTTCTGTCTCTCGCCCTAGAACAGTGCTCCTCAGCTTTAGCACTCTTGCTGTTTTGGGCTGTGTCACCCTCTGTGGGGCGCCTGCCCTGTCCATTAGAGGACGTTGAGCAGCATCTGTGTCCTCCACCCACCCGAGGCCAGGAGCAGCCCCACCCCCAGGTTTGTGAATACCAGACACATCTCAACATTGTCAAGTGGCCTCTGGGGGAAGAAACCCATCCCTGTTAAGAACCACTGCCTGGAACGTCAGCTGTGTGAGGGCAGAAAGTTTGGTCCAAATGTTCACTCTAGTGTCCACCCCTGACCCCCCTACCCGCCCAGGATGGGGCCTGGGACATAGGAGGCCTGAATAAATACTTGCTGAGCATCACTGAGCCGATCACATGCAGGCACGGCCAGGTCTCTGCAGGAGGTGGTGTCGCCCCATTTCTCAGGTGCGGAAATGGCTGTCAGAAGAGTCGAGCACCTGCCAAAGGTGAACGTGAGATAGGAGGTTCCAGGAACAGGGCACACTGTCAGGTCACAGTGTCTTTGGTGTCCCAGTGCAGGGACAGCCTTCAGCTGGCCAGTGCCAGGCCCGGAGGGGCCACATGGAAAGGTGAATGCATCGAAGGGGCCAGTGACTGCATCTTCTCTTGGCTCTCATGTGGACCAATGGTAGCAGATGGCAAAGTGCAGCAAAATTAATGGGAAAAAAACAACCAAAATATCATCCAGCCACGGGAAAGGACATCCTGCCATTTGTGACAACATGGCTGGACCTTGAGAGCACCATGCTAAGCGAGATAAGTCAGACAGAGAAAGACAAATACTGCCTGGTATCACTTATATGCAGAATCTTAAAAAAAAGTCAAATTCCTAGAAACGGAGAGTAGAAAAGTTGTTGCCAGGGCAATAGGGCTTGGGGGGTGGGGGAATAGGGGAAGAGGGAGAGGTAGTGAGAGGTTACAAACAGCTGTAGGACGAATAAGGGGTGAGGATCTAACATAAAACATGGTAACTATGGTTGATAACCTTGTATTGTATAACTGAACTTTGCTAAAAGAGTAGAACTTAAATGTTCTCAGCAAAAAAAAGAAAAAAAAAGAAAAAAAAAGAAAGAAAGGCAAAAATGATAAATGTGTGATGTGACGGCTGTGTTAATTAACTAGATGGGAGGAATCTTCCCACAGTGTATCCGTATATCAAATCACCATGACATACACTTTAAATATCTTACACATTTGTCAGTTGTACCTCAATAAAGCTGGAAGAGCCCACATCAACCGGAGGTTATGGGGGAAGGCTGGTGTGGAAGCCCGGGTCGGGGTGGGAGAGGAACGCTGACCTTGGAAGGCAGGGCCTGGGACGTGTCAACCGGCCTGTCTTGGCACAAAGCCCCCCGCCTGCCTGTCTCGATGCGCTGGGCTTCTCTGCAGAAGCCGCTTCCTTGGATGCCAAAGGGGCTGGTGGACCGTGTGGGGACCAGGCGCTGATTGATGGGCTCTGGGAGATGGCTTACAGTCAATCTGAATGGACTCGGGGCCTGATTTGGAAGTCACATCCTGACTAAACAGAACATTAATCTGAATTTCATGTTTTGTTACTCTTGCAGACCCAGCTGTGTCTGTGCCAGGCAGGGCGGGGCCGCGTAGACTTCGCTGGGAGGACGCCACCCACCTGTCCTCCCTGCCCCCATCGCAGACCCGATGGAGGGAAACAACTTCTCTCTTTTTTGGATAGTTCAGCTGCAGGTGAACAACAAGGCAGAACAGCAAAGACTGGGGCCAGCCTCCCCCAGCAAAGGTAAAGTGGGGACTTTTGAAAATGGCGTGTCCCAAGCCACATCATCAATATTGCTGTGTTTCAGAGCAGCCAGAAGGCCCTGGCCTTGGACCGGGGATGTGGGTTCTGGGAAGAGAGAGGAAGTGGGCACCAGCTGGGCCTGGCAGCAGAGCTGGGAAGTGGACTTGTGGGTCACCTGTCCTTGACCTCGTGAGGAAGGGGTGGGAAACGCCAATCAGAGGAGGCTTGCAGACCTGCCCCTCCCTCCCTCAGGGTTGGCAGATCTGCTGCCATCACTGCCAAACTCTGACGTGGCCCCGGCTCTGCTGTCCCGGTGCTGCTCCTCGCTGCCACGGACTGGGTTGTGCTCAGGCCTCCACCTCCAGCCTCATCCTCCGTTCCCCCTCCCCCCAGCCCCTTGTAGGGCAGCCAGGCCCCTCCCTCACTCAGTAACCTTCGGTGGCTCCCTATTGCCCGAGAGGCATTAAGGCACATGGGGGGTTGGGGGTGGGGTCACATCCTGGCTCAGTCAGCTATTAGCCAAGCGGCCTTGGGCAAGTTTCTTAGCCTCTCTGTGCCTCAGTCTCCTCATCTGTACATGGGGATAAGAGCAGCCCCCGGGGTGATGTAGGGTCAGGTCAGCGAATGTGTGAGGCCCTAGGGTAGTGTGGGCGTGACCTGGGCCTGTCCGCCTGCCCCACCTGCCCCTCTGGACAGGACCAGGGACCCCGCCAAGGCCCCTTCCCCATGCTCAGCACCTGCTCCTCCGCCCGGTCTGCCTGAGATCTGTCAGGGGCTCTCCTTCCAGGCAGCGTCCCGGCCCTGGATCAGCCGCTCCAGGGCTGGGCTCTCACAGGCTGTGGGCTCCCTGGGGACGGGGCCGGGCCATGTTCATCTCCACCGTCTCTGCTGCTAAGCGCAGAGCCTGGCCCCGGGCTGGGACTTGGGGGATGTTCGGGGGCTGCAGGCCCCTCCACTGTTTGCCGAGTCTCTCTGCTTGTCCCCTCCAGCCTGGCTTGTCCCTGCACCCCATCTTCAGGGGGCACCCACTGAAAGGGGGGTAATTGCTGAGCCTCCTGAAGCCCACTGACACGCCAGCCCCGGAGCTGGGGCCTCCGGTGGGGTTGCTGGCGACGGATGGCGGGCCGTCTGTCTCTATTTATCTCTGCCGAGGCAGCCCCTTCCTGGGCTCCAGCACCTTATTTACGGCCAACTTGAGGGGCTTGCAAAATCCTTTCTGGATTCGGCTTCATTTATCAGCCCCTTCTGACGGGGTGGTCACGGCCTCATCACTCTCCTGTCCTCGCTTCCCCGCCTCCCTTTCCCAGCCTTTCCAGGGAGGAGGAGGGGCGGAGGGCAAGGATAGGTATCCTTACTAATGGTCCTAACGACAGTGACTTCTTGAGGCTCACCGTGCACCTTTTACGCATCCTCTGTGCCGTCTCCCGGCTGTTCTTCAGGGCACAAACATGACCACCTCCATTTACAGCCCAGAAACAGAGAGGTTGAGGGGCCACCTGGTGTCACACAGCGAGAAGTTGGTGGGACTGGGATTGGAACCTGGCAGCCTGGCTCCAGAGTCTATACTCTGTGGCCTCCACGTCACTGCTGGGCACCTGCAGCATTATTACCAGAAAGAGGCCGTAGCGAGGTGACTGGGGCAAAGTTGTTTGCCCAGTGAGTGAGTCAGTCAACAAGTGTTTCTGAGACCTGGGCACTGGGGACACAGATGATAAATGTCGAAAACGTTTTATATGTATTCGCTCGTTTAATTTGCTAAAGTAAAATGCATGCAAGTTAGGTGCTATTGTTATTATTCTTTTCCAGTAGGGTTTATCCCAGGATATTGAATATAGTTCCTTGTGCTATACAGTAGGACCTTGTTGTTTATCCATTCTCTGTGTAATAGTTTGCAGCTGCTCATCCCAAACTCCTACTCCATCCCTCCCCCACCCCCTCCCCCTCGGCAACCACAAGTCTGTCCTCTACGTCTGTGAGTCTGTTTCTGTTTCGTAAATATGTTCATTTGTGTCATATTTTAGGTTCCACATATAAGTGATATCATATGGTATTTGTCTTTCTCCTTCTAATTTACTTCACTTAGTATGATCATCTCTAGCTGCATCCATGTTGCTGCAGATGCATTATTTCATTCTTTTTTATGGCTGAGTAGTACTTCATTGTATATATGTACCACATCTTCTTTACCCATTCATCTATAGATGGACATTTAGGTTGTTTCCATGTCTTGGCTATTGTGAATAGTGCTGCTATGAGCATAGTGGTGCATGTATCTTTTTGAATTATAGTTTTGTCTGGATATATGCCCAGGAGTGGGATTGCTGGATCATATGGTAGTTCTATTTTTAGTTGTCTGAGGAACCTCCATACTGTTCTCCAGAGTGGCTGCACCAACTTATATTCCCACCAACAGTGTAGGAGGGTTCCCTTTTCTCCACACCCTCTCCAGCATTTGTTATTTGTAGACTTTTTAATGAAGGCCATTCTGACTGGTGTGAGATGGTAAGTTAGGTGCTCTTATTAACCTCATTTTACAAATGAGGAATAGGCACAGGGGCGTTAAGTGACTTGCTTAAGGTCACACAGCAAGTAAGTGGGGAAGACAGGGTTGGAGCCCAGCTGTGTCCTGCCTTGGAGGTGTTCATGGTCTAGTCCGTCCATCACCATGGGCCACGGGATCTCCGGGGAACACTGAGGAGTCTGAACCCAGGTGGGAACCTGGCAGGCCGATGCGTGGAGGGGCGGCCATCCTGGAGGGGAGAGGGGAAGGTCTACGTGGGGAGGCCTGAGGGTGCCCTGTCTCCACCCGCCACCCACTCACCTGCAGACATGCCCTGTGGTTACTGTGCTGAGAGCTGGGCACACGGCCTGAATGGAGTTGGCTCCTGCCCTCTGGGGGCTCTTCCGGGACCAGGGCAATGGGAAGGGCAGGCCCACTGCCAAAGACTTGGTGCTGAGACCCGGAGGAGCATGGGGCATGGAGTCCTCCACTCCTCTGAGGCCCACCTGATCTCCAGGTGGGGTGGGCCGGGAAGCCAGGTACCCCTTCTGTTGGGGACATAAGGGCTTTGGTGGTGGACCTGGCGCCGAGGCCCAGAGGCAGCCGAGTCCCTCCCACCCCACTCCCTGCAGCCACTGAGAAGTCGCCACCCTCCTGACCTCATCTGGTAGAATTTAAACCTGCCTTTGGAGGCCTTGTTTCAGCAAACCATTTAAAAGTCAGTGTGAAGCTCATGTGGTGTTTGCACTTGCCTCCTCTTGTTATGCCTTGGGCCTCTGGGCTGAAGAGAAAGGCCAGGAAGAAGAGTTCATGGTGGGGAGGTTGTGATTGTGCGGGGGACAGCAGGGTGTCTGCGGCCGTGGAGGGGCAGAGAGTTTGGGACTTCTGCCACCCAGGTGCTTTGTGACTCTGGGTTCATGACTTAACCTCTCTGGGCTTCAGGGCTAGAGGTTGGAGAAACCTATGGGTGTGGGGAAAGCTGTTGTCCCACTGAACCAAAACATCCAACTGCTTTGTGCCTAAGAACCTGTTAGTTTTTGTCCAGTAGGGTCACAGTAATGGAACATTCCTGTCTATCCTGTTCTTTGTTACCACTCAGCCTTCCCTAGCTCAGCCCCTTAGTATTGGATGGTGTTGTCCTAAGTACCATACACACTCCACTGGGTACACAGGACACTGGGCCCAAGAGGACAGCTTCAGGGGCACAAGGGAACTTTTTGAGGTGATGGAAATGCTCTCCATCCTGATCGTGCTGGTGGTTAGATGAAGGCTCAGAACTGTGCACCAAAAAGGGGGGACTTAACTGTATATGCATTATATCTCAAAAGTATTTTTCCATAAAAGTCTGGCACATAGTTATTAGATTTATTTCTAGGTAGTTAATATTTTGTATTGATATTCTACATGGTATATTTTTATTTTTATTTATTTATTTTCTTTTTTGTGGTACACGGGCCTCTCACTGTTGTGGCCTCTCCCGTTGCAGAGCACAGGCTCCGGACGCGCAGGCTCAGCGGCCATGGCTCACGGGCCCAGCCGCTCCACAGCATGTGGGATCTTCCCAGACCGGAGCACGAACCCACATCCCCTGCATCGGCAGGTGGACTCTCAACGACTGCGCCACCAGGGAAGCCCTACATGGTATATATTTTTTTTTTTTTTTTTTTTTTTTGCTATTCTCAGTTCTTAGTTTTATTAATTATTAAAGGAAAATATATATCCAAGACATCACTGTAAATAAATATTTTAGAATTACATGGTATATTTTTAAAATTACATTTTCTGTTTGTTGTTGGTGTATAGAAATAGAATTGAGTCTTCTCTGTAAAGCTTCCGTCCAAAAAGCTTTCTGGATTCTCTTAGCACTTCTAATGATTTGATGGTAGGCCTCTTATGTTGTTTGTGAATGAGAGTCGTTATTACTTTCTTACACTTGTATTTATTCTCCTTGCCTTACTGGAGTAGCTGGGATCTCTAGTACAGTGTTAAATAGAAGCAGTGAGAATGTGCTTCTAAAGTTTTCTCCCAGGAAAGATGACATTTGTTTTAGGTTTTGGTAGATATACTTCTCAAGTTAAGAAAATGTCTTTCCGTTTCTCATTTACTAAATGTTTCTTTGTTTTATTTAACATCATGGTGGTTGGGTTTTATCAAAATCTTTTTATGCATTATTGAGATGATCATGTTTCCCTTTAATCTGATCATATGGTGAACCACACTTCAGAATTTCTAATGTTACATCATCTTTGCATTACCGGGATAAACCCATCTTGGTCATGGTGTATTTACATTTCACTTTTACCTTTATTTTGTGTATAAGGCTGGATTCTGCTTGCTAATGTTTTGTTTAGGATTTTTCCATCTTTGTTTATGAATGAAATAAGCTAAATTTTTCTTTCTCATGCATTTTGTCTCTGGTTTTGGCATCCATTGTTATACCAGTCTCACAGAATGGGAGAGTTTGGATAAGACTGGAATGATCTGTTCCTTGAAAGTTTGGTACCATTCAAGCTTGGTGCTTTCTTTATAAGAAACTATTGATTCAGTTACCCTATTTTAAAAAAATTTTAGGGGCTTCCTTGGTGGCACAGTGGTTGAGAGTCCGCCTGCCGATGCAGGGGACACAGGTTCGTGCCCCGGTCCGGGAAGGTCCACATGCCGCAGAGCGGCTGGGCCCATGAGCCACGGCCGCTGAGCCTGCACGTCCGGAGCCTGTGCTCCGCAACGGGAGAGGCCACAACAGTGAGAGGCCCGCGTACCGAAAAAAAAAAAAAAATTATTTATTTTATTTTTGGCTGTGTTGGGTCTTCATTGTTGTGTTTGGGCTTTCTTTAGTTGCGGCGAGCGGGGGCTACTCTTCATTGCGGTGTGTGGGCTTCTCATTGCAGTGGCTTCTCTTGTTGTGGAGCACGGGCTCTAGGCATGCAGGCTTAGTAGTTGTGGCTCGCAGGCTCTAGAGCGCAGGCTCAGTAGTTGTGGCTCAGGGGCTTAGTTGCTCCGCGGCATGTGGGATCTTCCCGGACCAGGGCTTGAACCCGTGTCTGCTGTATTGGTAGGCGGATTTTTAACCACTGTGCCACTGGGGAAGCCCCAGTTATCCTACTTTAAATCATGGGGCTCTTCAAATTTTAATTTTTTTCCTCAGTAAGTTCAGTTGTCATAGTTCTTGTTAGGAATTTGTCTATTTTATTTTATTTATTTTAATTAATTAATTAATTAATTAAATTTTGGCTGCATTGGGTCTTCGTTGCTGCACATGGGCTTTCTCTAGTTGTGGCGAGTGGGGGCTACTCTTAGTAGCAGTGCACGGGCTCTAGGTGCGTGGGCTTCTGTAGTTGTGGCATGTGGGCTCAGTAGTTGTGGCTCGCAGGCTCTGGAGTGCAGGCTCAGTAGTTGTGGTGCACAGGCTTAGTTGCTCCGTGGCGCGTGGTATCTTCCCAGACCAGGACTCGAACCCGTGTTCCCTGCATTGGCAGGCGGATTCTTAACCATTGTGCCATCAGAGAAGTCCTGTCTATTTTATTTTAAATTTAAAATGTATTGTCATGAAGATTCTTATCATATTATTTTATTAGTATGTTAATCTCTAATATATCTATAGTCGTATCCATTTAATTCCAAATATTGTTTGTTTATGTGTTTTTTTTCTTGATCATTCTTGCCAGAGATTAGTATATGTATTTCATTAGCCTTCCCAAATAATGGACGTTGGTTATTTATATTTTTCTTTGTCTTCTGTTTCACTTATTCTCTTCCTTCTACTTTTTTGGGGTTTATTCAGCTGTTACTTTTATGTCTTAAGTTAGATGCTTAAAGCTTATTGGTTTTCAGTCATTCTTTTCCAGTGTAAACTGTTAAGGTTACACATTTCCCTGTAAGAACAACTTTAGCTGTTCTCTACAAGTTCTGATATGTAGCATTTTCATTACCATGTGATTCTGGAAATTAAAAACATCTGTATGTTTTTTACTGGACTCATGATGAGCTTTGTTTTCTGGAAGGGAGGAAATGGTGAGACCTGATGTTATTAGCGCAGGTGACATAGGTCCTGCCAGGGTCCTTAAGAGGCGTTTTTTGTTTATTTCGTGTTTTAGTTTGTTTTAATGCAACATTTAGGGAGGAGCAAGGTGCAGAATTAACGCTTTACGTCGTTTACATACATTTCAAAAACCCCAAAACAATTTCTAATTTCTCTATGGACACATAGTAATGAAAGTGTAGACTAGCTGTCCATGTGCCAACTTCACTGTAATTGTTGCCCTGGGAGAGGAGGGAGGACAGGCCCCAGGGATGTGAAGGAGGCCTGTGTCTGCAGTATTTTGTTCCTTATAATAAAAGGACCTCAAGCAATGACGGTAAGAACTGTAAGAAACTATAAGAATTTAAGAAACTATAAGAACTTTCTTAAACTGTAAGAAAAATCTATCATTTGTGAGTTCTGAATGATGAATACCCACCCAGGTGTGTGCCACCTTGCTCTGCCTGGGATTGAAAGTTTTCACAACTAGAACTTTGTGGGCATTAAAGGGAAAAGAAAGAAAAGAGATTAAGGCAATGCCAGAGAGTAGCCCCTAAAATGCACATTGTGGGGTCTGAGCAGCTGCAGAGGAGGCCACTACCCAGCTTTTAGGCAGCTGAATTAAAACAAGTCTTTGGGAAATGATTCATCACTGCTTCTCAAGAGCCTTCCTCTTTGGTTTGGAATTCCACTTTGGGGAATTAAGGGAGGAAAAAGAATTTGGACAAAGAAATAAAGAGGTGAGAAAATGTTTATGAAAATCATTTACAATAGTAAAAATTTGGAAACAATAGATGATAATAAATAAGTTATTATATATTTGTGTGCTAGAAGATTTTATATCATTTTCATAATAATGGGGCTGATGAAAGATTTTAATAATATAGGAAAACGCTTATGGTTTCATTTTAAGTGAAAAAAGCAAAATTATTTATACCATATGATACGTGTGTGGGAAGAAAAATAAATTCAAAATATCCAGAATGTTATCAGGGACGTCTCCAGCTGGTTTTTATTTCCCAAAGTGTAAGAGTTTAGATCTGATTTAAGAACAGAAAAACTGTGCCACAGGGCAGCCTGGTAATGGAGCAGCGAGCGGTACCTCACTTCCAGCCAGGTGAGCTCTAAGTGCTTTGTGTGTGTTGATCTCATTTGAGCCATCCCTGTTGGTCGGCACTGTGATTGTCCCCATTTACAGATGAGGACACTGAGGCCCGGAGGAGTTCAGTGATTCGCCCTAGGTCACACACCTGTAAGTGGCAGAGCTGGGGCCCCAACCCAGTGTCAAGGAGAGAGAGCTGTCAGGTGACCTGCCCCGACATTGGAGCCCAGACTGGCCACTCCCTGCATGTGCTAGAGTCTGCCTGCCGTGTTAATTTGTCTGGGCTGCGGCGCCCAGATATTTGGTCAAACGCCAGTCCAGGTGTCACCGTGAAGGTATTTTTCAGATGAAAGTAACATTTAAATCAGTAGACTTGCAGTCAAGCAGACGACACTCTGTGGCGTGGGTGGGCCTTGCCCAATCACGTGAAGGCTTTAGTGAGAAAAGGACTGAAGTCCCCAAGGAAGAGGGAGGTCTGCCAGCAGATGGCCTTCAGCTCTTCCCAGGGTCTCCAGCTCATTGGCCTGCCCTGCAGATTTTGGATTTGCCAGCCCTCACCATTACACGAGCCAATTCCTTAAAATAAATCTCTCTCTCTCTCTCTCTCTCTCTCTCTCTCTCTCTCTCCACACACACGCACATTCACTCTGCTGGTTCTGTGTCTCTGGAGAGCCCTGACGGCTACAGACCCCTTCAAGGGCCAGGTCAGAGAACCTCCTGTCACCTCTGTTAGGACCTGAGTCCTACATGGCCCCCTGGATGAGTGACTTCTGGACACCAAGGGCCTGGCTTCCATACCAGAGAGACGTGTGGGCAGTCCTGTGTTAACTGCACGTCCAGAGAGGGAGCTGCTGCTCTCTGCTGCTTGTGGGGCGATTCTCCACTCCTGGCAGGAAATCCCCTCTCAATATTGGAAAGTCGGGCTTCCCTGGTGGCGCAGTGGTTGGGAGTCCGCCTACCGATGCGGGGGACACGGGTTTGTGCCCTGGTCCGGGAGGACCCCACATGCCGCGGAGTGGCTGGGCCCGTGAGCCATGGCCGCTGGGCCTGCGCGTCTGGAGCCTGTGCTCCGCAGCGGGAGAGGCCACAACAGTGAGAGGCCTGCGTACAGCAAAAAAAAAAAAAAAAAAAAAAATTGGAAAGTCATTTCGTACTTTCAAACTGCGTGTTCATCTGTCAGCTTTTCTGCCGGTCTTACCCCACAGATCAGCCCTGAAATGGAATTTCTCAGGGCTGATGTTCCTCTGCTGCATGTCCCTCAGCTCTGGCCCATCTTACCCCCTCTAGCAATCCAGATTGGGTTCCTTTAATCTCCCCTCATAAATCAAAACCCCTGCTATTAATCATAGTTGTCTCTCAGAGCGGTCTTTTTACTTCTCTCATGCGGGTAACAATGCTTATCCCCTTTTCCTACCCCAGATGGAGACTGATTATCTTCACTTGTGTACAGGGAGATGAGAATTACTGTGCCGTGAGTGCAGGCGGGGCCCTGTAGGATTTGGGAGCTCCGTGGTGTGGGAGTCTGTCTCCCAACACCCATTCCCAGTGTCCTTGGCCAATTGGAATTGAGTGCTCTGTCTAGCCAAGGCTGGGCCTCCAGGTGCCATGGATGATGAAAGATGGTACCTATGCTTCCAGTCCCCTCAGCCGCACCGCGCCCACCTTGACACGTGCCAGCCTTGCTGTTTCTTCCTCTTAGATAGCTCTGGTCTCTGTGGCATCCTCCCTCTGGCCCTGCCCAGGCCTGGACACCCACCGTCTCATACCTGAATCCTCAGAGCCTTCTCTTTCCTCCTTGGCCTCATACACCCCGGTGTGTCTTTCACACTTTAGCAAGAGCAAGTCCGCTCACAGGGAAATCTGACTCTGCCATGTCTGTTCAAACCCCATTGCAGTCGTGAGGCCCTGTCCTGACCTGACTCTGGAGGCCTCTCTGGCACACTCACCCATGCGCCCCTGCTCCAGCCGGGTCCCGCCCCGGTGGTTCTGAGGGTGAAGCCCCTCTCTCTTGCCTCTGGGCCTTTGCACATGATGCTTCCTTTCCTGGTTCAGGTTTCAGCTTATAATAAAATAGTAGCAATAGTGATAGTGGCCTTGGTGGGTTAATATATTCAGCCTGTGAGGAAAGAGAGACAACTCTTACGTCATCCCTGGGGCACCCCTTCCACATGAGCCACAGCCAGCCCACTGGGTTTCAGAGAAGTAGCTCCTGTCCCTTGAAAGGTGAACATAGTTTCCACCTAGGGCCCGGGTGCACTGATTGTCACCCAGCACGTGTGTCCACACTGGCTCGTAGGGCAGGTGTTCGCTCCTCTGTATGGATTGGCTCAGAGAGGCTGAGTAACCTGCCCAGGGCACACAGCCATGGGGGCAGAGCCCCAGACATGCTGTGCTGGGGATGCAGGCCTGGGGCCGGGCTTTCCACCTGCCCTCTCCCCAGCTCCTGGCCCTAACACACGTCCCCCAGCTTGGCGCCTGGGGAAGCAGGCGGTTCTGGGTGGTGCTGTTGTCCAGAAACATGGGAGCCCTTCATGGGGCGTGGCAGTGGACATGGCGTGTCCCTGTTGCAAAGGCTCATGTCATGTCCACGGTCACAGTCTGCTCATGGGTGTGGGCTGCTGCCCTGGGAGGCATTCTGGACCTTTCAGGAGCCAGTCTGGACCTTTCGGGAGCCAGTCAGGATTCCTGACTATGGTGAGGAGGGCAGCTTCTCCAGTGGGGGAAGAACTTTGGAACTCTGCTGGCATGTCAGGGGAGAGGCCAGTCAGCATGGCAGGAGCAGTGTGTGTGCACGGGGACCTCCACACACCATGTGTCACCCGCCACGTGCTGTGCTCAGCCTGGCTCTCTGCACCCGCTGGGACCCCAGCCCCCTGCTGGCTGGCCCCCTCCTAACAGCACCCACTGCCTTGGACTGCCAGTGTAAGCAGTTCAAGTTCAAGCGTGTCCACTGCGAATGCCAGCACACAGTAGGAGGCAGGGTTGTTAAAGGGATAGGCGAGTGGATGATTCTTCATGCTCTGACCTGCTGTTTGGCATGAGAATGAGGCTTAACTGTGGAGACCCCATGTGCGCTGGGTTGGTGGCCAGTGTCAAAGATAACAAAGCCGGCCATTGGCCACAGTGGCAAGGACAGATTTCAACCAGTGATAACTGTCACAGTAGGGAAGAGTCCAGTGTGTCCCGAGCTTCACTTGGATTTGTGCAGAGGTGACTGAGCGTCTTAGAGGGAGTAGGGAGATGGGGGCTTGGTGGAGTTGGGGAGCTGAAGGTTACAACGAGTGGAACGGGGCATGGGTCCATGTGACGCCCATCTGGATCTGCTGACTGTGCTTGTGGAGTTAGGTCCTCCCCTCCCATGGAGGCCGGGACACACGCCCACCTCAGGTATGGGCTGGAAAAAACAGTCAGTTCTTGTCAGCCTTCAGCTTCCCAAGCAGGCTCTTCAAGGGGGCCTGGGGTCCTCCTAGGGAGGCTGCCTTGAGCTGTTAGAAACTACAGTGGTGTTTGGTCAAGTCTTTGCCGGCCCAGGTTGAGGCCTGAGAAAGGGCTCTGTGGTGGCTGTCTTGAGTTGGGTCGAGGAGGGCATCTTTTTCACCAGCCAGGTGGGGATTTGGGATTCTCGGGGGGGTGAGCCTCCATGGAGGAGGGGGCTTCTGTCCACAGCAGAGCCCGCCTTTGTCTCCATCTGCAGAGGCCTGTGTACTGGACCAAATGCAAAAGATGAAATCCCAAGAGGATAAAGACACCTGCTATGGGCTGAATTGTGTCCCCCAAGTTCACATGTTGAAGCCACAACCCCCAGTATGATTGTATTTGGAGATGGGAGCTTTAAGGAGCTGATTAAGGTTAAATGAGGCCATGAGGGTGGGGCCCCGACCCTCTGGGGTTAGTGTCCTTATAAAAAGGGGCACCCGAGCTCACTCCCTCTCCACCATGTGAGGTCACAGCGAGAAGATGGACGTCTGCACCCCAGGAAGAGGGCCCTCGCCAGAAACTGCCCCTGACAACACCTTGATCTTGGACCTCTGGCCTCTGGAACTGTGAGAAAATATATCTCTGTTATTTAATCCACTCGATCTGTGGTATTTTGTTACGTGACAGGCCGAGCTGACTCAGACAGTGACTAATGACAGACTGACAGGAAGGAGAAAGAACATGAAATTGGCCAAACCCAGAGGCTTCAGCTGTGTTTTCTCCTGACAAGAAAGACCCTGCAGAACATTCGCTTTTGCTAAATAACAGTGTCCATCTCCAGATGCGACTTCACACTGTTCTGAGCCAGTAAAGGACAAGGGAAAACTGCAGCCGCGGAGATTGATGTCTTGGCACGAGGCCCCTGATCCGCCCTGCAGGCCGAGTTCTGGCCATGTCCATGAGCCCAAGAGCTGCAGGGAGAAGCCGCTGGGAGCCAGTGGGGTGGGGCTGGTGGGACTGGCCCCCCTCTTGGCCACGCGATTCTGTGGGCCTCCCCCAAAGGCGGCTTGAGCAGCGCCGTCGACAGATGAAGTCGGCTTGTCACACACCATGCAGAGTGGGGACACCTCTGAGACAGATTTTCGGGTCCCCTTGGAGAGAGGGTCCATTGAGCTTTGTGTTCTGTCATCTGTCCCAGTGGCATCAGCTTTGGGAAAGTGAGACCCGCTGGATGCTGGATGCTGGATGTGCTGTGATTTCTCTGGGGTGCAGGGCCCAGAGCAGAGGGGGCTGCAGCCCCTCTTCTGTGGCCATGTGTTCACTGGGGCCCCAGAGGGCGTGTCCGTGTCCTAGAGCTGTTGGAACAAGTTGCCACAAACTAAGGGCCTTAAAATAACAGAGATTTGCTCTCACAGTCCAGGAGGCCAGGAGTCTCACACCAAGGTTGTTCCAGGGTGGCTCCTCTGGTGACGTCGATCGAGGGTCTGTTCCGGGCCCCTCTCCCGGCTCCCAGCCGTTTCCAGCAGTCCTCGGGGTGGCTTGGCTCTCCCTCTGTCCTCACACGGTTTCCTCTGTGTGTCCCTGTGTTTCCAGTCTCCCTCCTTTCTCATATGAGGACACCGGTCATTGGATTAGGGCCCATTTAAAATCCAGGATGGTCTCGTGTCAAGAGCCTGAATTACATCTGCTATTTCCAAATAAGGCCATAATCGCAGGTTCTGGGGGTGAGGATGTGGGCATATCTTTCTGGGGCCCCCATTTAACCCCTCTCCAGAGGGGAGTGACTGGACAGGGGCTAATGAGGGCACCGTTCGCAGGGATGTGTTGGGGTCAGGGGACCTGCAGGCCCTTCCCTGCTTCAGTAACCACATCTGAACCCCAGGGATAAGGAGGTGCCTCGACACCCTTACACCAGGGTGGCCTCCAGACCCACGGGCCTGGCTGACAAGTACCTGGATGATGAGCCAGACGCATGAAGGCTGGAGGGCTGGTCCGTGCACGGCAGCAGGTGAGGGTGACCCACCAGGCAAGAAGGGGCAGGAGGTGGGGCAGGTTGCTCTGGACCCAGAGGGAACCACCTGGGCAGGGTCAGAAGTGAGAAGCCAAGAGCCGGATGCTCCGAGCTCAGCATGGGTGAGCTTGGCCAGGCCAGTGTCTCCCCACCCGCTGCTGTCCTCATGGTGGCTGATGGCCTGCAGGCAGGTGGGCAACCACAGGCCTTTCTGAGGCTGGACGCAGGTGGCCAGGGGAGAGGGCAACTGTGGGAGCAGCTTCTGATGGGCAGCAGGAAATGATCTTGCTCAGCTCCCGGGATTGCGATCTGCTAGTGAGCCCTGGCCCGGAGAGCAGGGGCCGGGTCAAGTTCCCACTGCGGTCGAGAACCCAGCTCCCTGCTCCTGGCCTGGGTCTTCTGCAAGCACAGGACAAAACGGAGTCAGGACGTGTTTCTTCCAGGCCCTTCTCACGACAAGGAACCGGGTGTCGCGTTCAGCTAGCCTGTCCCTTCCCACCTGGGTTTCATCTAAAAACTGCAGAAGCGGTGCATCTGCCGTGAGGAACATGAGCATCGGAGGGTACGGGGGACCCTCCCCGGCCGCCCAGCGCTGCCCCGAGGTGACCACCCCACAGCTTGGTGGGGACTTTCAGATTTGCTGTGATTTGTTCAGTACATATATGAATGTCGAACTGTGTTCCAGAAGCAGAACTTGGTGCCTCCTGTTCACCTGCTGTCCGTGCTCGCTCTGTCCTGGGCCTTTGCCCTGTGGGTGGGAGGCCACCTCATTCTGCAGTGGCCGGGAGCTGGCTGGGTCTGGGTCTGACTGTCCCCCATGCACATCATGAGGCTGATGCTGAGAGACACTTTGGTGTTTCCCAGTGTCCTGGCTGAGACACATCGCCGCAGCGGTGCCGCGGTGGCTGCCTGCTAGCGCCTGCCCGCCGGTTCTCAACCACGTGTCTTGCTAGAAGTGGAACGAATTGCTGGGTCAAAAAAGTCACGTGTTTAAAGCTTTGATGGAGATCAAAAAATCACCCCCCAGTTAGGGTCGAGCCACACTTTCACGGCTCTGAGTGTTGGCAGCTTTTACAATTCTCATTGTCTGAGGAGTGAAGGCTCTTAATACAACCCAGGACGTCGTGATACGGCGTGAATCTCCTTTTCTACTTCAACCCCTTGGTTCCTCTGCTCCGTCCGGAGGGGCGCCGGGCTGGGCTTGTCCTCACTTCATGGCCCATGATCCCCTACCCCCATTCCCCGCTCTCGCCTTCCTGCCCCCCTCCGCCCCAGAGGACTGTTGTAAGTGTTTAATGCACATCTTCATTTTTATAAAGTGTGCACAGATTTTTTCTGGGCATGGATTTTGAGTAAACTTTTAATTGAAAAATCACACACATAGAAAATCCACACAGAAAAGTACACAGATCCTAAGTGTAGAGCTAGAAGGATTTTCACCGTATTTACTAAACCTGTGTGATCAGCACCCAGGTCAAGAAACAGAATGACACCATCCCCCAAAGCCCCTTTGTTCCCCTCCATATTCTACAGGGGCTGGTCTGTGGGTTGCTTCTGGTTTGCTGGGGCTTCTGGTGAGCACATGTGTGTGCGTGTAAGTTGAATTCATGCCAGCGAAGTTGTGATGCATGGCTCACGTGGTTTCACTAAGTTCTGTGTTTTAATTAATTCATTCATTCATTAATTTATAAAAGTTATTTTATTTATTTATTTTTGGTTGCGTTGGGTCTTCGCTGCTGCACGCGGGCTTTCTCTAGTTGCGGCGAGCGGGGGCTTCTCACTGCGGTGGCTTCTCTTGTTGCGGAGCTCGGGCTCTAGGTGTGCGGGCTCAGTAGTTGTGGCACACGGGCTTAGTTGCCCCGCAGCACATGGGATCTTCCTGGACCATGGCTCGAACCTGTGTCCCCTGCATTGGCAGACGGATTCTTAACCACTGCGCCACCAGGGAAGTTCCAAGTTCTATGTTTTTAAAGCTTTGTCCCTATTACTCTGTTCATTGAGGAAATAAACGAAGAGCAGCCAAAGGAGAAAAGTGAAGTCTGTTTGCTTGGAGCTGGCTGAACAGGGGGTCGGCCACTGTCACTTGTGTTTGGTGGAGACCCGGAGGCAGGCAGAGGCGTGGGCGAGCTTCCCAGTGGAGAAAAGGGGGCTCAGGGTGCCCTGCTGGGGGCCTGGGGGGAGGGGTCTTCAGGGTGACTGAAGGGGGTGCATCCCGGGTGACTGGTCAGGGAGCAGCCGGGGCCTTCTGGGGTTGGTCCTGAGTCGGAAGCAGGACAACGATTAGGGAGGCCATCAGTATTGATCGAGTCCTGGCCGATTGTCCAGCGGTGGCTGTTTGGCTTCCTGGCTTGTCACTAGAGACAGCCGTCTGCCCTCCTGCAGGTCCGACTCCCAGCAGGCTGGCTCCCGGGGCTGGCGGCTGCAGGCCGAGGGTCAGAGCCCTGCTTTTGCACGTGCTCTGGCCCTTGTCCATATATGCATTCCCAGTGCTTACTCTGCTCCCCCTCACTCTGCATCGTGCTCTGTGGCCTAAGCCGCCACGGAGCCCTCGGAGGCCCGCAGGTCTCCCCCAGCTCCCAGCAGCCCGGCAGCGCTGAGGGAGGAGGCTTGCACCATCCCCTCATGAGCCGTGTGGGGATTTCTTTGGCCCACATGACCAGGGATGGATTGCTGGTCACAGAGTAGCCCCCTTGTCTGCTTCGAACCATCCAGAGGTTCTGGTGGCTTCAGTGAGCATCCGTACACACCGGGTGGTCCACCACCTGGGTCCAGGTGCTACCCAGGGTGTCTCCCCTTGCCCCAGAGTCAGAGCTGGGGCTCCAAGAGGAGGCCAGAGACCAGAAGAATTTAGGGACAGGGACAGACACATGGTACACCCCAGGCCTCACCTGGAGGGAAAGAGCCCCTCCCACAGCAGATGTGCTGACTTGGCCCTAAGGTCAATTTCATACCCAGATTTATATACACCCACGTCACAGCTGCATCTAGTGCTTGGTTTAGCCAGCGTCACGGGGGCGGGGTTGGGATTTGCAGTGCCAAAGTGGTGAGTTTTCTGTGCCCAAGTGGACACCGTGGAGGGCGGCCAGGCTCGAGCCACCTCCCTGGTCCCCTTACCAAGACAGATGTCCGCAGGCAAGGGCAGCAACAGCAGCAGCGACTGGGGAGGGGTGGGGACTGCGGGGGAGGGACGCAGCACTGTGCAGGGGGCTCGCAGCCCCCAGGGAGATGCAGGGAGAGGCGGGGGAAGCCACAGTGGTTGAGTAAAAAGGCCAGGGTGGCTCTGGGTCACGAGAAGCCCAGGAAGAGCAGGCCGTGGAGCACAGGTGGGCACGGGCAGTGTGAGGGGGACCGAGGCCCTTGTTGCAGGGCACCCATACCTGGCCCCGTCCTCGGCTCCCCGGGAGGAGGAGGGCTGCCCTGCCGGTTGGCTGACTCTCTGGTCTACCTTTCTTGCCATCAAAGGTCCGGGGGCGGGGGCAGTTTCTTTGGACCTGCCCTCCCTCCCCCGCCTGGACCAGCGCCCAGGAAGGCAGCTCTCCTCTGCAGACTCCGTCTCCTTGGGGGGCTGCTTCCAGGCCAGGCGGCAGCGGGGGGCCCAGCTGCTCTCACCAGGTCATTCCTCCATGCCAGCGTCATCAGCTGCCCATAGCCGAGCTGATATTTTGCCTCCTATCTGCTGACTCCTTTGCCTTCTTTCTCAGTTGGCTCAGCACCAGGACAGGGAAGTGGGGTGCCACTTATTGGGTCCCCAACACCCAGCAGCCTCCCAGAAGGTGCTGAGTCTTAACTAGACTCAAAGGGAATAGGAAGGCATCAAAGGAGTCCCCCTCCCCGCCTGGCATTTTTATTTTGAAACATTTAGAACCTCTAGAAACATGGGAAGAATAGAACAATGTAACTCTGTGTGCTCTTCCCTAGAGCTAGTGATGGTTAATATTGAACCACAGCTGCCTTCGTGCTCTGTCCACACACACACACACACACACACATGCACACACACACACACACATCTCCTACCCCCTAACATCCTGCACACACTTTCTCGTTTGCTGAGCGATTTGAGAGCAAGTTGCAGACATATGACACTTCACTCCTGAATCCTTTAGCCCACATCTCCTAGGAACAAGGATGTTTTCCTACACAACCACAGCATGATTGTATTAGCCAGGGTTCTCCAGAGAAACAGAAGCAATTGGAAGGGGATCTATCTATCTATCTATCTGTCTAACGTGATTTTTTTTATAGGGAACTGGCTCATGTGATTATGGGGACTGGCAAGTCCAAAGTCTGCAGTGTGGGCCCACAGGCTGGAAACCTAGGAGAGTCAGTGGTGCAGATGGAGCCTGAAGGCCATCTGCTGGAGGATCCCCTGGTCCTTGGGGAGACCTGCTTTTGTTCTATTCAGGCCTTCAACTGATTGCATGCAGCCCACCCTCATTATGCAGGGCAACGTGCTTTACCCCAAACTGAACGATATAAATGTTAATCTTATCCAAAAACACTCTCCAAGCTGGCACATAAAATTAACCATCACAACAGTGATCACCCTCCAGAAATTTAACATTGATACAGTATTATTTTCTAGAATAAATCCATATTCAGATTTCCCCACTCAATAATATTCTTTTTTTAAAAAATTTTATTATTATTTATTTAGTTTATTTTTGGCTGTATTGGATCTTTGTTGCTGTGCGCGGGCTTTCTCTAGTTGCGGCGAGCGGGGACTACTCTTCGTTGCAGTGCATGGGCTTCTCATTGCGGTGGCTTCTTTTGTTGGGAGCACGGGCTCTAGGCGCGCAGGCTTCAGTAGTTGTGGCTCGCGGGCTCTAGAGTGCAGGCTCAGTAGTTGTGACTCGCAGGCTCTAGAGCGCAGGCTCAGTAGTTGTGGTGCACGGGCTTAGTTGCTCCGTGGCCTGTGGGATCTTCCCAGACTAGGGCTCGAACCCGTGTCCCCTGCATTGGTAGGCGGATTCTTAACCACTGCACCACCCGGGAAGCCTCCCAGTAATGTTCTTTATGGCTCTTTTTTTAAGCCAGGATCCAGTCAGGGATCACAGGTTGTGTTTAGTTGCCATGTCTCCTGCTCTGCTTTAACCTAGCACAGCACCCCCCGCCATAAAAGGTTTATAACTTGACGCTTTAGAAGAATTCAGGCCACTTATTTCTCAGAGTGTCTCTTGCTTTCGATTAGCTGATTTTTTCCTCACTGTAGATTCAGGTCAAACACTTGTTGTGCCTTTCCCGGTATGTCATGCCGGGAGGCGCATGAAGTCATTTTGTCCCCTTTGGTCACCTGGTTAAGGTGGTCTCCACCTGGTTTCTCCAGTATAAAGATGCCTTTCCCTTGGTAATTCATCGGCAACCCAGCAGGTAATGTTCTGAGACTGTGGGAATAGTTCATGACCCAGCATCCCTTCACCAGTGGCTTCAGCATCCATCCGTGGTCCTTGCGTGAATCAATGAGTACAATGATGGCCAAAAAGCGGTGATTTTCTAGTTGTATTTTTCTGTCTCCATTTAATCGTGTCCATTCTTCTGAACAGAGTGTTCCCTCCCCCACTCCACACCTAATGTATATATTCCTTTTCCCCCTGCAGTGTGCTACCATCTATCACTGTCATTAATTTTTTTTTAATGTTCAGACTATCCCAGATTTGAGTGGTGGGAGCCCGTCCTGTCCTTTGGACGTGTCCCCATGATTTTTGGATTCTTTGTTAGTAACTCTTTATTATACCAGCCACATGTTGCAGACCCACAGCATACCTTCTTTGCCCCAGACCTGGAGTTAGCCATTTTTCCTAGGAGCTTTGGTTCCTTTTAGAGGGTGGTTTTTAGAAATCAGTGTCTTGGTATTAGCTGTACTCATTTATCAAAGGGTTTCGAGCTACAATGATTGATCTGTTATTGACTGAATCCTCCTTTCTCACAGGAGAGCCCTGGAATGAGACACATGGATTTAGTTATTCTCAACAGCTACTTCTATCAGGCTGAAACCCCCAAGGAGTAACCCTTCTCTTTCCCCCAGGGATTCTTTCTGAAAGGAGATCCCCCTTGTCCTGGCAGAGATGTTGCTGGATTAAACACAGTCTAATCCCTCATTGGTCCCCATCGGCTGCTCTCTCTGGTGTCCCCAGCAAGCAGAGACTGTCCTGGGTTAGGCCACAGCTTTCAAGAATTACCTCCATGCCTGGGGCCCCTGCAGGCTTCCAAGACTCCCACCTTGTCTCTGTCCCTGGGAGGGTCACCTCCCCTTAATTGGGGCTCGGGGTTTATGTGAGCCAAGTTTTCTGGAAACTCGTATGAGGTACAGTTTTCTCTCAAAGTAGGTCAAACTGGTCTTGTTTCCAAGTTCTAGGACCCCCTCCCTGACTCACCTGGGCCAGAGAAAGCATTTTACCAGGGAAAGAACTAAAAACAGGAAGGAGGAGGATTTGAAGTGAGGAATTTGCCGTGCTGCATCGCTCAAGCCTCTCACGTGTTTGTGTTCCTAGGCGCAACATAAGGAAGCATAAGGGTTTCAAGTCAGAAATATTTGTGTCCAAAGCGTCACTTTGCTGCTCACTGGCTGTGCAAGACTGGGCAGTCTATCCATGCCCACTGAGCCTCAGTTTCTCCATCTCATAGGGATGACAATTGTCCTCACGCTGCAGGCTCAGTGTGAGTGTTAGAAGTGAGAATAATTGGGAAAGTGCTTGCCCAGAATCTGGCACATAGCTTGTAGTTAATAAATAGTGCTATAAATACTACTAAATGGAGTAACTAATGTGAACCCTAAAGTGCTCTATACTTAGAATGAGTTGATAATTTAAACATAAAAGTCAGGGTCCTGGGGCTTCCCTGGTGGCGCAGTGGTTGAGAGTCCACCTGCCGATGCAGGGGATGCGGGTTCGTGCCCCGGTCCGGGAAGATCCCACATGCCGCAGAGCGGCTGGGCCCGTGAGCCATGGCCGCTGAGCCTGCGCGTCCGGAGCCTGTGCTCCGCAACGGGAGAGGCCACAACAGTGAGAGGCCCGCGTACCGCAAAAAAAAAAAAAAAAAAAAAAAAAAGTCAGGGTCCTTATGATCTACTACCAAGGCTGGCACATAGGAAAACCTAACTCCCAGCCCTCGGGGAGATCTCACTTGGGGCCTGACGCCTGCCCACTGTCACTTCATCATGGAGAGAGCATGGTGAACTTCTGTTTCCTAGAAGGGTTGGGGGACTCTCCCTCCCACGAAGGATAACTAGAAAATGGAGCAATACTAACAATGGGGCAGGGCCTCAGGGGAGATACAGGCTCAGGGAGGGGAGCATGGCATCGGGGCCACGGTTATCCTGGAGCATGCTTTCTGAGATGTTGAGTGATGCCTCAACAGCTACATGCGGTGCCGGGACAGGAGTGGGAGTCCAGGGCTCTGGTCGGCTGAGTAATGCCCCTGCCCCCAAAGACATCAGGTCTCAATCTCTGGAACCTGTGAGTGTTACCTTCCATGGCAAAGGGGCTTTAAAGATGTGAGTAAGGATCTTGAGATGGGGAGATTGTCCTGGATTATCTGACTGGGCCCTAAGTGCTAACACTTGCCTTATAAGAGGCAGGCAGAGGGAGAAGAAAGAGACAGAAGGTGAGGCCATGTGGCCACTGAAGGATGATGCCACACTGATGGCTTGGAAGACGCAGGAAGGGGCCGTGAGCCGAGGGATGTGGGAAGATGTCAGAGGCTGGAAAAAGCAAGGAAGCGGATTCTCCCCAGAGCCTCCAGAGGGTGCACAAGCCTGTCTACACCTTGATTTTTTCCCAGAGAAACTGATTTCAGACTTCTGGCCTTGAGAATTGTAAGAAAATAGATGTATGTTGTCTTGAGCCACCAAATTTGTGTGTAATTTGTTACAGCTGCCACAGGAAATGAGTACAGGGACCCTCCAAGGCAACCTGACCTGGTCAGCCCACCTCGTTTTGAGTTAGGACCCCAAAGGGCTGCACCTTATAAGTGACGGTGAACAGGAGTAGACAGACCCTTGCAGGACTTCACTTCACACCAACTTCACATAATCCTAATCCCTGAAATTGTGCTGAGATCATCCGGGATAGCTGCTGCCCCAGACAACCAGCATACACATGTAAATCCTTTCTGGACAGAGATGACATCATCCTAAACCTCAATTCGGTAAATACAGTGTTTAGACACAATAACAGATCACCAGGCATGTAAGGAGACAAGGCAGTATGACAAAAGCTACAGAAACAACAGACTGAAGAAGCAGACCCACAGGGAATGCAGATAAAGTGGTTATTAGATATGAGCTTTAAAATAACTATGTTTCCTGCATTCAAAGGGATAAAAAACAGGATTGAGGATTTCAGTGAAGAGCTGGAAACTATAAAAAGGAGCTCACTGGGGGCTTCTCTGGTGGCGCAGTGGTTGAGAGTCTGCCTGCCGATGCAGGGGACACGAGTTCGTGCCCCGGTCTGGGAAGATCCTACGTGCCGCGGAGCAACTAAGCCTGTGAGCCATGGCCGCTGAGCCTGTGCGTCCGGAGCCTGTGCTCCACAACAGGAGAGGCCACAACAGTGAGAGGCCTGCATACCACACACACACACACAAAAAGGAGCTCACTGGAAATTGTAGAACTCAAAAGTGTACTCAATGAAGTTGGGAACCCAGTGGATGGGTTTAACCGCAGATTGGACACAGCTGAAGAGAGAATTGGTGACATAAGAAGGCTTGAAAGAAAATAACCAGAATGAAGCACAGAGTCAAAGGACAGAAAATAGAAGAGAGTAAGAAACAGAGGATAAGATACGGTTAGAAATCTATCATACATGTAACTGAAATTCCAGGAGAAAAGGAAAGAGATGGGGTAGAAACAATATTTGAAGAGATAATGGCTGAGAACTGATGGAAGACTATATTAGTTTGCTTGAGCCGCCATAACAAAGTGCCAGATTTGGAGGAGGGCATTGCTTAAGCAACAGAACTTTATTTTATCATGGTTCTGGAGGCTGGAAGTCCAAGACCAAGGTGTTGGCGGGGGCGGTTTCTCCTGAGGCCTCTCTTGTTGGTTTGCAGACAGCCGCCTTCTCACTGTGTCTTTCACATGCCCTTTCCTCTGTGTGTGTCTGTGTCAAACTGTCCTATTTTCATAAGAACAACAGTCATATTAGATGAGGGCCACCCTGACAGCCTCATTGTGACTTAATCACCTCTTCAAAGATCCTGTCTCCAAATACAGTCATATTTGGAGGTACCAGGGATTAGAGCTTTAACACAGGAATTTTTTTTGGGGTGGGGGACACACAGTTCAGCCATAACAAAGACAGTACACCATAGATTCAGGAATCTCTGTGAACCTCAAGCAGGATAAATAAAAGAAAACCACATCTCTCCACCCCATGGTAAAAACTGCCAAAAACTAAAGGTAAAGAGAAACTCTTAAAGAGCCAGCAATAAAAGACAGTTTTCCTTCCAAGGAACAATGGTTAGAGCATCAGCTGACTTGTCAACAGAAACAGTGGAAGCCATGAGACAGCGAACGATATCCCTGAAGAGCTGGCAGCAATAAACAGCAACCTAGACTTTTATACCAAGAGAGAACATCCTTCCAATTTCAGGGCAAGGTCACTGCAGCAGTCTGGGTCCAGTCAGGAGATGAAAACCACACAGTGCGTCAAACAGAGAAGTTGAATGTAAAGAACAGTTAAATTCTGATGGAAGATTGCCCATAGGTATAGGGTAACTCTATATGGTAGCTTAGGGCTGAGAGAGGAACCAGGAAGAAGAATTGGAAGGGCCCGTCTCCCACCGGAGCTGGGTTTGGGCCTTGGAGGGGATGTGGCTCAGCCTACCTGACAGCAGAGAACTCGGCTGGGTTTCCTAACCTAGAGCCGGTCTGGAGCCTTTGGGCGAGCAGGCAGCAGTTAGGACACAGTGATAACACAGACGGTGTTGCCACACAGAGAAGGTGGCGTCTGGGGCTCAGGTGAGCTGCATGGGGGCTGCAGAGGGAGCAGAGGCTTGGTGGGGAACCTCAGGGGTGTGTAGGGAGGAAGTCAGTGGTGTCCCAGGGATTAGGGCTGTGGGGAGGAGGGAGCGGTGGAGAGAGGATTACAAAGGGCACCAGGGAACATTTGGGGTGATGGATTTATTTTCTCGATTATGATAGTTTCACGAGCTGTACAGGGTCAAAACTTATCAGATTTTACACCTTAAATAAGTACAGTTTATCATCTGTCAATTATACTGCAATAAGGCTGTTAAAATATATAGTGTCTTGGAATGCTGGCTTAGATAGAAATCTATAAAGAAGAGAAGTGTTTAAAAAAAATTTTTTTTGGCCGTGTGCTTGTGGGATCCTAGCCCCCTGACCAGGAATCGAACCTGGCCCCCCAGAAGAGGAAGTGCGGAGTCCCAACCACTGGACCGCCTGGGAGTTCCCAGTGTGTTACCTTTTGATAGGGGTTATATCGGGAGGGGGGCCTGGCTCAAGGAGGGGCGCTGGAGGACTTGGCAATGACCCATTTCTTGACCTGCGTGGTGGTTACATGAATGTTGTTCACTTTGTGATAAATTTTTGACAGATTATTCAACTCATGATAAATTATTCTTCAAAAAAGAGAAGAAGTAAGGTTATGGTGTTGGAAAAGAGATGTCTGTTCAGTTGCCTTCTTAGCTGCTTCCGGAGTGGGGGGCCTGAGGAGGCTAGGGACCCCCATCAGGACATCCTCCATCCCCCGGATCAGACACAGGCATTGGGAAGAGTGTGGCTGAGAACAGAAGGGGGAGCAGCATGGATTAGCCTTCTCCAAGCTGAGGGCCAGTGGAAGTGAGGGCCTCAGTGCCATGGAGGGTCGTGTGGAGAAGTATGTCTGTGCCTGCACAAGGGTGGTGGGTTAGCCCCCCGAATGGGCAGTGGTGTCTGAGGTCAGTGGTGATGGCCCTGAGGGGCTTGCCCAGTCAGGTGGGTGCATTTAGTGCTGGAAATGATGTGAAGGGGGCCATTGAGAAGGAGGGGACCTTCTAATGCTGCTTGATGTCCCCGAGTTTCAGTTTCCTCATCTTTAAATTGGGGGTGACAAATATTACAGCACAGATAGGTGACCATGTGTCCTGTTGCCTGAGACAGTCCTGGTGTGTGCATGCCATCATGGCATAATTACTGAGAGTGCTCACTTTCATCTCAACGGTGTCCCTGCTGGGTTTGGACAATAAATTTCACCGTCATCCTAATCATAGGGGCTTTGGGAAGATCAGCAATGTAATGTGTATGTTTTGCATGACACTTGCATACAGTTAGTGCTCAGTTCATGTAGGCTTCTGAACCATCTACCTGCCACCTGGCCCACTCCCTGAGAGCAGTCCTGTACTCCTAACCCAGTGCTCACTCTTTTCACAAATAACTACCGAACTATGAGACATTTTCATTGAGAGAAATGAGGCTGACCAGTGAACTTTCTTGAACACTTGCATTTTAAGAACTTAAAGCATTTTAAACATCCCAAGAGGAACCACTCATTCGCCTACTCAGGCATGCACCCAACCAGCCATTTACCCAACAAATATCTTCATTCAAACTTTATCCAACAAAACCCATTTATTTTAACACCTATCCATGCATCCATCCATCTAACAAATACCCATCTATCATAACATCCATTCAACAAATACCCATCTATCATAACATCCATTCATCAATCTACCTATCTTGTTTATACATCTACCCAGCAGATATCCATCCATTCTAATATCTACCCACCCATCTACCTATCCACCCACTCACTCATCCACTCATGCATCTCTCCACCCACCCATCAGTCCATCCATCCATCCATCCATCCATTCCTCCACCCACCCATCTCGGACTCTTTTCTTATTAATCTATGTTTTTTACCCTGTGATCTCATCTAGACTCAAAGCACTAACATGAACATGGGCTATCACATATCCATCGCCATCCTCATTTGCCTCCCTCAGCTCAAATCTTGTATGTCCGGCTGCCTATATGATTTCCCACCGTGGGAGTATAACTGATGCTCAAACTTAACATGTCCAAACACAGACTTCTGTCCTTTCCCACATACTGCTCCTCCCTCTTTTTTTCGCATCTTAGTTGATGGTGACTCCATCCTTCCCATGCTCAGACAGGAAGTCTTGGGGCTCATCCTTGAATCTTATCTTCCTCCTATGCCCCATCTTCAATACGCCAGCACAGCCTGTTCACTCTACCAACCAAATATATCCAGAATCCCTCTTCTAGTCTCTCCTCTTCTTGCCACTTCCATCCTGATTCAAGCCTCCACCCTCTGACACCTGGATTATTGAATTATCAGGTCTCCCTGCCTCCCCGCTGCATCCCCCTAAGTCTGTTTTCAACTCAGCAGCCAGAGTGACCTTTTTAAAACTTTGAGCTGTATCAAGTCACCCCGCGGTCAGAGACCTCCAGCTGGTTCCTGCTTCACTCAGACGTCACCCCCGCTTCTTCTCCTGCCTGCTCACGTGTTCCCTCCACACTGACCTCCTTGCTATCTCTAGAAACCACCAGAAATGCTCCTGCCTCAGGGCCTTTGCACTTGCTGTTTCCTCTGCTTAGAATGCTCTTTTCCCAAATATCCGCATGGCTGCTTCTTTCTCCTCTTTGAGGCTTTTGGCAAATGTCCTTTCTTAGTGAGGATAGTGCCTTTTGGAATGTTTTAAACTGCATCTTGTGGTCCTAAAGAAAGCAGAGCCTGAGGCTAGGATTGCGGTGTTCGTGCTTCATTTGGGAGGTGCCAGTCCAGGCTGGTGAGGATGAGGGGAAAGGGAACCAGCGAGGATGGGGAAAGGGACCACTGTGTCACGGGTTTCACGGTGAACCATGACGATGCACAGGAGGCCGCTTAGTGCACAGGAATTCTCCAGAAAGTTTGCAGGAAGGGGTCGTGTTTTGGAGGAGTCCGCAGGTGAGAGCACAGAGGTGGGATGGGTCTGCCTACCTTTTCTCTCCATCCCGTTTCTCACAGGTTAAGGTTCACGCCCAGGGAGTTAATCCACTCACAGGTCTGTGTTGTTTCATCCAGCCCTCCCTGGCCATTCAGGGACCCAGATGCCAGGCTCAGGGTGTGATGTTTTCTCCCAATCTGAAAGTGCCTGGGCCCTGGGCACAGGTGGGTGCCAACAGAGAGGGGGGCAGGAGACGGGCCAGTGATTGGAGCGGTGCCCAAAATCTGTGGTCAGACCCCCGCTGCACCCCCGGCTCCCTTTCCTGCCTTTGTATTTTCCCTTGGAACATAGTGTCTGACACACTATAGAGTTTTGTTTATTTCTCTGTTTATGGTCTCCCTCCCTCCACTAGAAAATAAGCTCAAGAAGGCAGGGATTCCTGCCGTGTGCCCAGCAGTTAGAGAAGCATCCGCTCCGTGATAGGCATTCAATAAATGTTTGTTCAGTGAAAGAATGAAAGAAGATTCTCTCTCATTGACCCAAAGAAGAGTCTCTTTTGAGTGGTGGTTTTAATGACGTTGGATTACATTTTTTCTCTATGCGTCTTAAATGCTTTCTTGATTCTGGGCAGCGGATAATATTTATTTAACCACATCTTTACGAAGACTCTGTGTTGGACGCTGTGTTTTAGAATCTACTTTTAGACAAAGCATACAAGGCTTCGTTGGAGTTAGAGGGCAGAATGTCAATGTTGAAATCTAGGCGTCGTGAAGTAAACACTGGTGTGTGTGTGTGTGTGGAGGGGGGAGGGAGCAAACATCTGGAAGGATCCACACCTACTTGTTCACAATGGCTGGGTGGGGGAGGGGAGGGCACACTTACTCTTTATGTGCTTATTCACATGCATCTGAACGCTGAGGTTCTTTTTCAACAGGAATGCATTCCTTCTACATTCAACAATTTATTTCTAAATTTAAGAAAGAAGTCCAACTTGAGGCTCTGGGAGAATGACCGTCAGTCTGAGTTCAGCTCAGGCCCCGGGGGTCAGAGGAACCCTGGGCAGCATGGCCAGGCTGGCCCCTCCTGGGGAGCGCTGGCCCTCTGGGGCCCTGGGTGTCCTGGCCTGGGGAGGCTGGCTGGAGTGGAGCTCTGGTTCCTTCTGGAACGGGCATCTTGTGGAGTGCCGCGTGTAGACAGCTCAGGACGCCTGCTCCAGTGGGGCTGGCGTGTTTACTGAGCTGTCACTGTGAGGGTGGAGGGTGCGCTTGGCATCAGGGGTACAGGGTCGCCCATTAACTGTGTGTGCGACCTTGGGCAAGTCACTTCGCTCACTCGTTCATTCATCATCCCCTGGAGGGCTACTTTGCACTGGGCCCTGGGTGTGAGGAATGAGATGTGGCCACTGCCCTCAGGGAGCCCACAGGCTAGTGGAGAAGACGACACACACGCTGACATCCTTCATTCCATGTGGGTGACATGTGAGCCCTGCTGGAGAGGGGAGGCGCCCAGAGTCCTGCACTCAGGGATCAGGGCAGGCTTCCTGGAGGAGGTGGTTCCAGAGCTGAGTCTTCGAGGCCTTAGCCAGGCAGATGGGGGAGAAGGGGAGTGGGGTGGAGCAGTTTAGGAGGTGTTCCAGAGGCAGAGGGGAGGCTGTGAATAAGGGGCAGCTTAATCTCTGCCCGGGCGGGAGGAGTGGGGAGGGTAAACAGACAACACAAGGAGAAGCTGGCCCATGGTGCGGCTCAGGACACGGAGTCCCATCCCCTGGTGGGAGGGTTGGGGCTTGATCTTGCCCCTCGGACAGCCTTGATGACGTAGGCCCTCCGCCTTCATCCATTAGAACTGCTAGCGCTGGACACAGATCTTAACGGGCTGGGCTGCCCTGTAAGCTGTGCCGTGTGAACCTTGCACAACCCCAGGAGGCGGCATTGTGCATCCTCGAGCTGCCTCACACCCAGTGCCAACCCCAGGGAGATCTAGGGCTCCGATTCTCCATGAGGAGGAGCCAGGGCACCACAGTGACCCGTGAGAGGGCTTCGGGGGCAAGGGGTGGGGGCGACGGTGCTGGCCAAGGGATGGAGGGATGGGTCCACCCATAGGTCTACAAGACATTTGGAGATTTTCTCCAAGTTTGGCCAAATCCTTGGATTGTAAGTGGCAGGCCCAGGTACTAGAACCAATGTAAGTGTTTTTAAAACTCTTAACACATGCAGAAAAATTCAGAAAACAACCAAAAAGCACCCATGTACCCACCATTGACACTGTTTACAGTTTTAGATTTCTTTCTCTCCAGATCCATCGATGGACCTGAATGTTGCCGATACAGCGTGGGTGCTGATCCCTCCCGCCCCTCCTCCCATCCCCAGAAGCAACCCCTGTTCCCAGGGTGATGCTGCCATTCGCAGGGCGGCTTGGCGCTTGCACCGAAGGGCATTTTAGCTGTAGTGATGCATGCTGTCCCCCATATTTACATAGAGGGCCGCACAGTTATCCCCTTAGCAACTCGCCCAGCTCACTGCACACCATGTTTCTGGAGATTTATCTGTGTTGATACACATGGGTCTAGTTCATTTCAATTGTGATCTCCTGTCTGAATGAGCTTTCCCGGCTCCCACGAGGAGGGACCGCAAGCCAGCTTCCGTTTTCACCTTGTTCCGCATTGTATGAGCTTCCCGCTGCTCCGTCACATACAGCCCCGCACTCAGCAGCCTAAAACCACGCACACTTGTTATGTCCCGGTTCTGAGGGCCAGGGGGTTGCACGGGGTGAGCTGGGTCTCCACTTAGGGCCCCCGAGTGACCCCTCCTCCAGACCTCTTGTGACGTGAGGATAGTACCTTTTCCTTATTGTTTAAGCCATTTGGGGGTGAGATTTAAGAATCTGCTGTCAAAGGCAACCTTAACTCCTAAAGACTCTGAAGCTCCAAGGGGGTGGGAGGCGCAGCCCAGGGCACCCGGCCGGCAGCGCAGGGCCCAAGTTTGGACTCCAGCCTCAAGATCCTGCACGTCCTGCTAAGAGGCAGGGCCCTGGTGTCCTGCTATAACGAGGTCCACAGACTGGGGGCCTACACCACGTTCCCGAGGCCAGAAGTCCGAGATCAAAGTATCAGCAGGGTTGGTTCCTTCTGAGGCCGAGAGGGCGCCTCCGTCCCAGGCCTCTGCCCTGGCTTCTGGGGTTTGCTGGGGATCTTTGGTTTCTAGAAGCGTCACCCCAATCTCTGACAGCATCATCATGTGGCCTCCTCCCTGCGTGCCTGTCTATGTCCAAATATCCCCTTATTAGAAGGACACCAGTCAGTGTTGGATTAGGTCCATCCAACTCCAGCATGACTTCATCTTAATTAATTACTCTTGCAGTGGAACTTATTATTTCCAAATAAGGTCATGTTCTGAGGCACAGGGTTTGGGACTTCAGTGTATGAATTCTGGAAGGACGCAATTCAAATCATCCCAGGCAGTTAGCACTGTTAACCTTGCCGCTTCGATAGTTGTTCCCCCCATGTCAGTCTCCCAGGAGATTGGAAACTGTGATATCCATGGTCCTGTGACCACAGCGCTCAGATGAGCCGTGGGGGAGAGCAGTGTGGTCCCGGCTCCAGCCCTGATGTTAGCTCTGTGCCGGGCGGCTTGTTTCCCAGACACGCAGTTTCCTCATCTGGTAAAACGGGGCTACCCGTTGTCTCCTCGCCAAGGGGTGACCCACATGTCCGCCCCCCGTGAATGGGCTTTGTAACCTGAAAAGTGCTGACTGAGGGTAACTTATCCTGGGTTGGAAGCCACCGTGGTGCTTGGGGGACAGGTCCTGATCCCGGGGAAGGAGAGGCCCAGAGCCAGGAGGACAGACTTAGCTGATGTTGACGATTTCACCAGGGTGCCAAGATGGGCTGAAAATGGGACTCCAGAGAATTAATGTTTCCGATTAATCGCTGGCACGTCTCACTGCTCTGAACGGTTGAAAATTAACTGCATGAGAGATGATTAGGAAAGCTGGGAGCAAAGCCCAGATTCTACCTAAGAATAAATTCTCTGAGATTTCCCTGGTCAGGACAGATCCTCCAAGGCTTGCAGAAGCAAGAAGTGTGGTCCTCCCGCTCAGCACACCAGAAATAACTCACGTGACTGCTGTTCTACGAACATGCGCGCTGTGGCCACCTGAGCAGGCTTTCTCCAGGGCTTCATTTATAAATCGTGAAGCACAAAGCACATTTAAATCACCCTGAGGTTTGAACACATCTAGGGCAGCTTGTTGGAGTCAGAGCACGGGCTCCCGAATGTCCAGGAGCTAATAGTGTGAGGGATTTGGGGCCGGGGAGAATTAAGCAATATTGTGCCTGTTTAGAGATGTCATATCCTGTTCTGCGCTTCTCAGCTTACGCTTGGCATGAGGGTGTTAGATCTGAAAGTTCTCTCTTCCTGACTTCCTTCTGTGCATTCCCTCACGTTCACATGTGCGTGGACAGGTCTGGGATCCAAACTCAGATCTGCCATGTGACCCTGGACCAGTCACTCAGCCCTCTCACTTCTCACCTGGGAAGTGGGGACGTGTGGACCACACCTTCCAGGGCCGTTAGGAGATGATTCCAGACAAAGCGGACGGATGCCTGGCCCAGAGCTGGTGCCCAGAAAAGGCCCCCCTCCCGAGAGCACCGGCAACCCAGCTCTGGAGAACAGACATTCGAATTCCTCTGGATGCCGTGCACCATTCTCCCCCTGAGACTTGCCCTCGGGCAGTGCCACCACTTGGGAAGACAGTTTGCCGTTCTCCAGGGAAGTCAAGATGCTCGTCTCCTCGGATCCAGCAGATCCACCCTGACGTTCCGTGGGCAGGGATGTACGGACAGGGATGCACGGACAGCCCGAGGGGATGGTGCTGTGTCCACACAGTGGAAATGGATGCAGACAGTGCTGTGTTCCCACGACGGGGCCCTGGGTGAGTCTCCTGCAGCAGGAAGCCATGCTCGGTGAGAGGGTGGACCTGACGAACATGATGAGCAAAAGAAGCTAGCCTCTGTGTGTGACTCCATTTATGTGATGTCATAACAGCTGAGCTCTGGGTCTAGATGCACATGGGTTGTGGGTGCAGAACCACACAGCACGGCAAGGCTGCCGTGACATCCCAGTCGGATCCTGGCTACCTCGGGAAAGGCACAGGGGCCTTTGGGACCACCATGGTCTGCTTCTTGTCCTGGGTTGTGGTCACTTGGGTGAGAGTCCTGGTGAAGCTGGAGATTTCTGTTTCATGTACTCTTCTGTGTGTATATTAGACTGTGCTGTGGGTTTAATTGTGGTTCCCGCACCTCCCCCGCCCCCCCGCCACAACCAATTCATATGCTGGAGTCCTAACCCCCAGGATCTCAGAATGTGACCTTATTTGGAGACAAGGTCTCTACAGATGATCAAATTAAAGTGAGGTCATTAGGATGGGTCCTAATCCAACATGACTGTGTCCTTTTAAAAGTGGGGACATTTGGATATGGGGTCACACACACACACAGAAAGCCATGTGATGATGAAGGCAGAAATCTATAGGCCAAAGAACACCAAGGATGGCCAGCAAACCCCCAGAAACCAGGAGAGGGTCCTAGAACAGATCTTCCCTCTGGCTCAGAAGGACCCAGCCTGTTGATACCTGATCCCAAACTTCTAACCTCCAGATCCGGGAGACAATACATTTCTGTTGTTTAAGCCACTCGATTTGTGATACTTTGTGACAGCAGCCCTGGGAAACTAATAAATACTGCACAGTAGAAAAGTTAAGAAAAAAAAGGCTTGTGTTCAAGTCTTGGGCTGGGTACTTCGATTTATATAAATTAGGGTGAACAATGGAACCTGTGCCCCCAACTCCAATTCCTTGGGTCGGTCTCACCACTTCTTTGGGTGGGAGAGGCCCCAAACAGACCTTTGTTCTCCACAGAAGGGCCATTGTGGGTTTAGAGAGGAGCCCTCATTGGTGATTCCTGGTTCAGGGTCACCCACTCCCCTGGAATTCTGACCTGGGGGAGCAGAGACTCCTCTGGTGCCACGCCCCAGAGAAATAAGGCATGTCTGCTTAGCATCAGTGGTGTCAGGAGAGGTATCAGACATCATTCCTAATAAGGGCCTTTTATGGAGTACTGGGAATGAGGCGCCCTGGGTTCAGCAGGAAGTAGGTACATCAGGTCCTTAACGTAGGATGTGGGGGAGGGAGGTGATGTGGGGGGAGGCAGCATGGTGATGAGGACTGGCCTGAGGATCTGGAGGCAGCGAGGCCTGGCTGCCCTCCTAGATCCCACTCTCTGGCTGTGCTGCTTTTGGTGAGTTCCTCTGTAGGACATTTCCCGGGGCCACCATAACAAAGGACCACTGACTTAACAACAGAAACTTATTTCCTCACAGTTCTGGGGGCCAGAAGTCTCAAATCAAGGTGAAGGCAGGTTGGTTTATTCTGAGGCCTCTCTCCTTGCCTGTAGACGGTCGTCTTCTCCCTGTGTCCTCACATGGTCATCCCTGTGTGTCTGTGTCCTAGTCTCTCCCTATAAGGACACCAGTCATGTGGGATCAGGGCCCACCCATATGATCTCATTTACCTTAATCACCTCTTTAAGGGCACTGTCTCCAAATACAGTCACATTCTGAGGTGCTGGGGTTTTAGGACTTCAACATGTGGATTTTGGAGGGACACAGTTCAGCCGATAACATCCTTTACAACTGTAAAATGACAGTAAGAATTATATCCATCTCTTAGTGATGCCACAAGGACCAGCAGCAGCCCTTGTACCTCTGAGTGCTTGTACCTTCCCAGTGTTCAGGCCATCGTCTGTTTGCCACCCTCAGACCCCCTCAATCCCCCTTCCCAACCCTGCTGCAGCCCCAAAAGCTGACCTCTATGGATGTGCCCATCCAGGCAGTCGGCTCTGACTTCCTGTCGTGTTCAGCCAATGGGATTCACCAGTGGGAGGCTGGAAGGCCCGGTGAGAGAGAGGCCGGAGTATTTCCTCCTTCATTCCTACCTGCCTGCACTTGGTCCTAGAAGAGGCTGTGCTCTCCTGTCCGGAGGTCCCGCTCATGGCTACAGATGTCACTGTGTCCACAATCAGCCCCTTTGCTCCTTCAGGCCTAGGAGTGGGACACTGCCTGCTGTTGACCCTGGAGAGCTACATCTTCCTGTGGGGATCCCTCAACCCGAGCCCATGCCTGTGTGAAAGCCCTTTCACTGAACCATTGTCATCACCTCTCTGAGTGAGGCACCCAGGCAGCACCCCTGGGTCTTTCCTGAATGCACGGATGATTCCGGATTACCCAGTGCCCAGCTTAGAGAGGAGGTGTTTGGAGGATGTTCCCTGAATCAAATGTGTGATTTTCAAAGTGCCTGAAACCCTTGGATTAAAGCATTTTAAAAGTGCAAAGTTATATGATTATTCATATATTATTCATCCACGGAGCCTTGGAATTTCTGCAGCGTAAGCTCCCTGGCATTCTGGGACCTCGTTTGTTTTCTGTAATGAAAGCTGATGCCCTTTCATGTCCCAGCCTGTGTTTTCTTTACCTGTGTTTTCTGTTATCACTGCATTGAATGGGGAGGGTGGGGAGAGAGGCTGTCTGAGGGTAAGAAAGCCTGGAAACCCAGGGGAAGGGTGGTGAGTCCAGGTTTGGGGTCCCCAGATGCTGTGGTGGGCCGGGCTGTGGTCAGCTACTACTGGCATCGCCCTGGGGCTGACACTCCTTGGAGGAGAGGTCTGGGTGAGTAATTTAGGGATGGCACAGAATCACCCACCAACCCCCTTGCTGAGCAGCCACCAGGGGGCACTTCCTGAAGGGCAACGTGTCGGACCCACTGGGTCTCCTGCGACCTGGGGAATAGTATCTGAAGCCCTTCACTACTCTGCCTGGGCTTGCCTCTCCAGCCTCGTGCCCACTGCTGGCAGCCCCGCCCTGAATGATTCATAGCTTCCTAAATCTGTTATCCCGTGTCACACCTCCATGCCTTTGCCCATGCTGTGCACTCTGGCTGGGATGCCCTTGCTTGCGATCAAAATAATCTCAATACAAAGAAAAATGTCAAGGGTAAGGAGAGAAGAGCTCGCTCCTTTGTGATGAGTGAGAGTGTCTGCAAGGAGAGCATGCATTCCAGAGCAGTAGAAAATTCTGGACTCTTTCTGGCAGGGGCCCCACCCCCTTCTTCCCCTGGACCCAGCTGCCCCTGTGGTGGTCCAGACACTGGGTGAGGACCTCTGGCTGTGGAGTCAGGTGGGATTCAATCCCAGCCCAGCCACTTGCCAGCAAAGGGAGCCCAAACAGGTCCCTCCAGGAGCCTCAGTTTCTTCATCTGGGAAATGGGGTGATGATGCTTGTCATACAAGATGGAGGGAGGTGACTCATGTAAAGAGCTGGCGCATGGGCTGGCACGTAGGACTCACTCCACAGATGGTCCTGGCTGTGATTTAGGGCTGGTATTCAGGGGCAGAGCTGGATCCCGGTCCCTGTCTTGGGCTGAGTTTGGATTGGGGGCTTGTTTTACAGTCACGATAGTAGGTCCTTGAACTGCAGGCTGGGCTGTGGACTAATGACAAGCCACTTGGCATAGATTTCAGGCTCCTCAAGTCCTCCCAGACCTGTGACAGGGCTGAGCTTGCAGGTGGGGACCAGCGAGCCTCACGTTAAACTGAGGTCTCGAAGCATCTGTCGAGCCTGTTCTGTGCCGGTTACGGGGATAACTCCCATGCTCTGCCCCAGACGGCTCCCGCTCCGGGGGGGAGGCTGATGTACAAAAGACAGTGACAACCGTGAGTGCTGGGATCTGCAGGAGGGCAGGGAGTCGTCACTCTTCTGAGGGGTGGCTGGTCAGGACAGGCTTCTTGGAGGAGGTGGTATTGAATGAGCATCCATTTTAAAAGCTAAGGAAGAAGGAATTAACCGGGGTGAAGGGACCGGGGAATGTGTGCATAGGAACCACCTGAAATCAGGCAGCAACGTGTGGGTCACGGGAGAGGAGTGGTGGGAACTGCAAGCAGCTTGGTGTCGGGCCAGTCCCTGCCTTTTACCCGTGCGACTTCTGGGTGGGCCAGCCACAGGGAGGGCAGCGCTCTCCATGTAGGAGGGGATGTGTCCCGAGGCTCCTCTGGGTCAGCTCAGGCCTGAGACTCGAAGCTACACCTCCTGACGTCTCTACACCAGGGCCCCAAGCTCAAACTTCAGAGAAAAGATGGTGTCTTGGTCAGCTCAGGCTGCCAAAACAGGGCATTGCAGACTAGGGGCCTTGAACAGCAGACATTTATTTCTCACAGTTCTGGAAGTTGGGGAGTACAAGGTCAAGGTCTAAGATTACTAGAAGTTCCAGTGTCTGGCGGGGGCTGCCTTCTCACGGTATCATCACATGGCTGCAGGAGAGAGGAAGGGCCATGTCTCTTCCTCTTCTTCTTTTTTTAAAATAATTATTTATTTTTATTTTGGGCTGCATCAGGTCTTAGTTGCGGCATGCAGGATCTTTTGTTGTGGTGCACGGGCTTCTCTCTAGTTGTGGTGCACAGGCTTAGTTGCCCCGCGGCAGGTGGGATCTTAGTTCCCCGACCAGGGATCAAACCCGTGTTCCCTGCATTGGAAAGTGGATTCTTAACCACTGCGCCACCAGGGAAGTCCCTCTTCCTCTTCTTGTAAGGACACTAATTCCATCCTGTGGGCCCCACTCTCATGACCTCATGTAACCTAACACCTCCCCAAGGCCCCACCTCCAAATACCATCAGCATATGAATTTTGGGGGGAAAATGATTTAGTCCATAACGAGGGGAAGACCCGGCTTCTGGCCTCTTTATTTCCAGGCCTCAGAGCACTGTGACATTGGCTTTCCTGTGTATTTGAAATTTGCTGATTTTACCAAATGTGATCAGCTACTGTTAACTCATGCCCCCAAACCCCCATCCACCTTGCCTGTCACCCTGCTGATCATCCCCACGGATGAGAGGGACTGTACACTGCAAAGGATCTGTGCTTTGGAGAGGATGCAACACCCTCTGAATGCACATTATTGTTATTTTTATTACAGGCAACAGAGCAAAAACACCTGTTCAAAAGAGCTTAATTTAGTTAGATCAAGCATAAGTGCTACTTGAGTTGAAAACTCATTCTCCTTTGCAATATTTTCTTTTGGGTATAAATCAAGAGAAGGGCTTTTAGAATATTTTTAGTACAAATGTGTTTCAATCACACGGTCACTCACCTGTTGGCACACTTACCTATCAGGATCTCCATGTGATTACGGAAATTGACTTTTGCCTCGACGGCCCTGCAAATCTTTCTCTAGTCAAACCATATCTGATTTCATCGATTTGAAAAGGAAGCTGGGAAAATCACCCACAACTTGGCACGGAAAATCAGGTGTCCTGCAGGATGGTGGAAGCTTCCATGGCAGACCTGACCTCTCCGTGGAATTGGAAATCACTCTGTAGTTTCGCCGGTGGGTGGGAGCTCCTAGAAAAGTTCCCTCCCCCAAATGGCTCCTCCCATTATACATGTGCTACAGATTCCACCCTTGAACATACAGCCCTCAAATCCTCCTGTTAAAGTGAAATGCCCCGGGAGGCACAACACCTTAAACCAAGAAGGATGAACCACACGGCTGCTGACAATCCCCTAGCAGACATCACTCATCGATCAGGCACAAAGTCCTGTTAAGCCTTGATCTCAGGGGGGAGCTCCAGGCAGGCGCTCCCATTGGATCACAGACAGCACGTGGGTGGAGACTGTTAGCCGTCCCAGCCTGAATCCACGGTGGGGAATGAAGATGAGGATGAGGAAGATGGGGAAGAGGATGAAGGTGGTGGTGGTAATTCATTATGTTTTTTAAAAAATTGTGGTAAAATACATATAACATAAAGTTTACCATCTTAACCATTTTTAAGTGTATAGTTGAAAATCGTAAGCATGTTCACGTTGTTGTGAGATCATCACCCCCATCTATTTCCAGAACTCTTTTCATCTTGCAAAACTGAAACTGTATCCAGTGAACAACTCCCCGCGCCCCTTCTCCAGCCCCTGGCGACCACCTTTACAGTGTCTGTCCCTGTGGACTTGGCTCTTCCAAGTCCCTCATGCAAGTGGACTCCTACAGTATCTGTCTTTGTGTGACTGGCTTGTTTGCCCAAGCACACGTCCTCCAGGTTGACTCAGGGTGCAGCCTGCATCAGGATTTCCTTCCTTTTTAAGCCTGAATAATATTCCATCATATGAACAGACCACATTTTGCTTATCCATCCATCGTTCGACGGACACTTGGTCCATCATGGCTTTGTACTTTGTTTATGCCCCTTACAAAGCCCCCCTCAGTCTCATTTAGTCCCACAACAGCCCTGGTGGGCAGATACAGGAGTAGCAGTTTCTAGTTTTGATGCTATTGAATAGTCAGGGCCCCAGAAATTCACAATTTGGGGCTTGCCACGCCCTTCTCCTCCTCCTGAGGCTCCTGAGGGGGCTGAGCCCACTTCACCATCTCAACATGAATGTCCAGCGCCGGAATGTGGGGTTCCCGTGAGTGCCGGGGCAGTGGATGTGTCTGGGGTTGAAACTGCTGTGAGACCTTCTCCTCCTGATTCTAAGTCGCAGACTCACCACACTGTGGATGCCGCTGGAGAAGGCGGACACGGGAAGCCCCGTCCCGAGCATTTACCCACCCGCCACCTGGACAGCAGAAGCAGCAGGCAGATTTGCACAACTGATGTCCGGGCCCTGCCCACCGGTCCACATGACCCTGTCACCTGCCTGGACCTTGACTAATGGGGGGTGCGGTTAAGGAGGGGCTGAACAGAGGAAAATGTCCCTTAGCACGCCGTGGACATGGCAGGCAGATGAGACTTGTCGTTGAGAGACTGGGGTGGAGATTTGGATGTTCAGTGACCTCTTCCTGAGTCACCCAGGGAGTAGGCGACGGACTGGTGGTGGAAATCATCCAGTCCTCAGCGCGGATGAACTCATCCCCGAGCAGGGCACGGGGCTGCAGGGCACGGGCGGCTGGTTGGCCAGAGAAGGAGGAAGGCATGGGGTGGGCTCTGGGCAATTAGGGGAGAGCAAGGAGCAGGGGGTGGCTAGGTTTGGGGGGTGGTGAAGGTGGCTGATAATATGGAATATTCCCCCCTACAAGGATATCCGACCCTAAACCCCAGAAACTGTGATGATGTTGCCTCATATGGCAAAAGGGACTTTGCAGGTATGAAAAAGTTAAGGATCTTGAGATGGAGAGATTGTCCTGGATTATCCAGGTGGCCTAAGGTAATCACCAGGGTCCTTCTGAGAGGGAGAAAAGAGGTCTGAGAAGGAGATGTGATGATGAATGAGAGGTCAGACAGAGACAGATGGGAAGATGCCAGGCTTCTGGCTTTGAAGAGGGAGGAGGGGGCCACGAGCCAAGGAATGTGGGTGCCTCTAGAAGCTGGAAAAGGCAAGGAAATGGATTCTCCTCTAGAGCTTTCAGAAGGAGCCCACCTTGCCAACACCTTGATTTTGGACTTCTGGTCCCCAGCACTGTGAGAGAATAAAATTTGTTGTTTTAAGCCCCAAGTTTCTGGTACTTTGACATGACCGCTTATAAGGTAGTCCCTGATCACCACCCTGTGTCTGACTGCAGGAGTCACTCTCACCTGCCAAGTCAGCGTGGCTCGTGTCTCTCTGATATCTGGACTCTGGACCTTCTCCAGAGTCAGGCAAACACAATGCAGACCAACAGCAAAGGCAAGCTGTGACTCTCGGCAAAGGTGCGGAGTTTCATGAAGTCCTGCAGGTGAGGTCAGGGAACTGCTTCAGTCACAAGCAAGTGGCGAAGGAGAGCCTGGTGCTATTAGACAGCAAGTGACAGAAGAACAGGGAATCGGCAAGATGCTCCCAAAAGAACACTCTGATATGGTGAAGCCCTCAATTATGCTGGAGAAAGGACCTGCTTTCACTGTTGTTCTATTGGGGTTCTCCAGAGAAACAGAACAAGTAGAATATATATTGTATCTTATAATAAATCTCATTCTAGGTGTTGGCTCACACAATTATGGAGGCTGAGAAGCCCTACAACCTGCTGTCTGCTGCTAGAGACTCAGGAAAACTGGTGGTGTAGTTTGAAGGCCTGGGCACCAGAGAGCGGAGGTGTAGATTCTAGTCCGGGTCTGAAGGCATGAGAACCAGCCCACAGAGGGCAGATCAATGTCCCAGCTCAAGCAGCCAGACAGAGAGCAAATTCCCCCTCCCTCCACCTTTAGCTCTGTTCAGGCCCTCAGTGGATGGGGTGAGGCCCACCTGTATCCAGGGGGACCATCTACCTTCGTCCATTGCTGCAAATGCTAATTTCTTCTGGAAACACCCTCACAGAGACACCCAGAAGTAATGTTCTACCCGCTCTCTGGGTGTCAAGTGGGCCAGTCATAACAAAAAAACCAAAGTGAAGGATGTTGTATTTCGCTATCATAGAACTTTCTTAGAAAAAAAATTACACTGGAAAATACCCCGCTGCAAGCTTTGACTTCTATTTGACTGGTCCTAAAAATCAGCCCTTTAGTCCAATTATATCTACAGTTTTGTTACATAGAGGGCAGAATAAGTTCATGTTCATAATTCTTGGCTCCATTTGTAAAACGTTTCATGGAAGTAAAGTATACAGCCTGCAAAGGGCAGGCATCATGAGGAAACAGCTCTGTGATTTCCCTGGCTGAGCACACCTGTGTCCCAGCATCCAGAGCAGGAAGGAGAGCAGTCTGCTCCAGGAGCCCCCTTGAGCTTCTTTGTTCTTTCCTTTGTAACTTACGTGCCCGCCCCCCGCCCTTCACCATGACATGCTGATTTCTGTTCTCATTCTCAGTGGCCTTTGTCCTGGACTGGTTTTGCTGTGAGGACAGAGCCTCTTGCTCTGAAGTGGTGAGGAGCTCACAGTGAAGACGGGCAGGGTGGCGGATCACGGATGCAGTATCCGATTTTCTAGAAAAGACAAAACCATCCCTGGAGCATCTCTGACTGTCTCAGGGAGGAAGCTCCAATTGATGAATCAGAGGGACAAGGAGGTTTAGACTCAAACACGTTTCTGGTTCTCCCAGATGGGGCCAGCGCTGTGTCAGGGCTGGCGGTGCAGACACGCACTGGGCATGGACCCTGTCTGAGTTTCCTGGCGCTGCCGTAACAGATGACCACAGACTGCATGTGTGAAAACAACAGGAAGCTATTCTCTCACAGTTGAGGGGCCAGAAGGCCAAGGTCGAGGGGTGGGCAGAGTTGGTTCCTTCTGGAGGCTCTGAAGGGAACCTGTTCCAGGCCTCTCTCCTGGCTTCTGGCGGTTGCTGGCAATCTGCGGCATTTCCTGGCTTGTAGGCACATCACTGCGATCTCTGCCTCTGTCTCCACGTGGCCGTCCCCTTCTTTGTCTTTTTTTCTGTCTCTTATAAGGAGATTGGTGGTTAGATTTAGAACCACGAGGATGATCTCACCTCCAGATCCTTAAATAATTCCATCTGCAAAGATCCTATTTCCAAATAAGGTCACATTGACAGGTTCTGGGGGTTAGGATTTGGATGGATCTTCTTGGGGGACAGAAGTCAACTCACTACAGACCTTCACCCCCTAGACCAGCCCCCAAGGTCTGGGGAGGGGTGGGGAAGACAGGGACCCCAATGTCAGGCCGAGTCGAGGAGGTGTGCCCCCTGAGTGGGACGCCCTGCTGGAGGAGGACGAAGTTCAGGATGGGCGGGACACGAGAGCAGGTCCTGAAGGGCAGATGGGGACTTGGGGCGGCAGCCAGCGGAGGCCGCGGCAGGGCGGGAGGGGTGTGAGCAAAGGTACAGAGGAGCAAGGGGAGGTCGTCCCACAGAGGGGTGGAGGCCAGCTCCCAGGGTGAAGGCTTTCAGGCTGCCTTTGTGGTGCTGTGCTGGATCAGAACAGGGGCAAGTGTGAGGACCAAGGGGGAGGTGAAGCGGGTGGGAGTGAGGGCCGGGCTGTGGGCTGCGAGAGTTCAAACCTTGACGCTGACAGTTATCGGGTTACTTTGCACAACACTCCCGCTGGGAGCCTCACTCTCCCCATCTGTAAATTGGGGGTGAGGGTCACAGGGCCCACCTCACGGGGCCCTTGTGAGGGATGAGAGGCAAGTTAAGATAAGCAGTGGCCTTTTCGTCTCCATTAGCTACTTGTACTATAATTTACCCCGTGTGCCCAGCAGCCAGCAGAGGCCACATGGGGGAAACACTCAAGAAATGGTGGTTAAACAAGTGAAGGATGAAAGCCCGAAGCACTTTTCTTTCTTTTTAAAAAACAGCTTTATTGAGGTACAATGTACACATCATAAAATCCACCATTTTAAGTGTACCATCCGGCGACTTTCAGTACGTTCCTACATTTGTGCAGTCATCCCTCAATCCAGCTTTGGAGCAGGGCCACCACCCCAGCCTGTGCCCATTTGCAATCAGTCCCCGTCCCCACCCCCAGCCCCAGGCAACCACTGGTCTGCTTTCTGTTCCTACAAGTTGGCCTTGTCTGCACATTTGAAATAAATGGAATCATACATTATGTCATATTTGGAGTCTGGCTTTCTTGCACTTGGCATGATGTTTCTGAGGTTTGTCCGTGGTGTAGCAGGCATCAGATATTCATTCATTCCCTTTCATTGATAAAGGAGCATTTCCTTGGATGCATCTGCCATATTTTGTTTATCCACCGCTCATTTGATGGACATTTGGGTTGTTTCTAGTTTGGGGCTATTATGGATGATGTTGCTGTGAATATTCACGTATATTCTTTGTGTGGGTGGATGTTTTATTTCTCTTGGTTGGATTCTTAGGAGTGAAATTGCTCTCACATCCCTGCGAGGTGGGCATGCTTATAGTCACCCCCATTTTACAGATGAGGAGAGTAAGGCTCCGGGGCATTGAGTGTGTTATGCAAAGTCCATGTTAACTTTTAAAGAAACTGTCAGCTTTTTTCCCCAAGTGGCTGTGCCATTGTACATTCCCTCCCCAGCAACGTGTGCAGCTGTAGTTTTCCCATATCTTTTTCACGTCTGTCTTTTTTATGATGGTCACTTTAGTGGGTATGTAGTAGGATCTCATTGTGGTTTTAATGTGCATTTCCCTAATGACTAATGGTATTGAATGCTTTTTTATGTGCTTATTATCCATTTGCATATCTCCTTTGGTGGAATGTCTATTCAGTTCTTTTGTCCATGTTTAAATTGCTTTTTATTTTTGGGGGGTCTTCTCAAGTTTTAAGAGTCCATATGTTCTGGATCCAAGGCTATCCTTTACCCCCCATTGAATTCTCTGGGCACCTTTGCCAAAAATCAGTTACCTAATGTAAGGCTTTATTTCTGGACTCTTAATTCTGTTCCATTGATTTATACATCTGTCCTTCCATGAACGCCCCAATGTGTTCACTACTGAGGCTTAAAAGGAAGTCTGAAAGGTAGAATAAGTCTTCCAACTTTGCTCTTTTTAAAAATTGTTTTGGCAATTTTAGGTCTTTTTGCATTTCCATATAAAATTAAGATCAGCTTATGAATTTCCATTAAGAAGTCTAATGAGATTTTGACAGGGATTGCATGGGATTTATTGATCAATTTGTGGAGTTACCATCTTGACAATATTGAGTCTTCCAATCCATGAACATGGAATATTTCTCCATTTATTTAGAGCATGTTTAGTTTCTCCCTCTCCGCAATGTTTGGTAGATTTCAGTGTAGGTATTGCAGTTCTTTTGTGAAATTTATTCCTAAGCACTTTATTCTTTTTGATGTTATTATAAATGGAATTGTTTTCTTAATTTCTTTTTTGGATTGTTGCTAGTATGTAGAAATACAGTTGTTTTTTGTATATTGATCTTGTATTGTGCAGCCTTGCTAACCTTGTTTGTTAGTTCTAATAGAGTTTTTATGGATCTGTGGGGATTTTCTACCTAAAGGATCGAGTCATCTGTGAATAAAGATAATTTAATGTTTTCATTTTGAATCTGGACGCTTTTGATTATTTGTTTTATTGCTCTGGTTAGAACCTCCAGTAAAATATTGAATAAACGTGGTACAGGCAGATGTCCTTGCCTTAGTCCTGATCTTTGAGGGGAAAGCATTCAGGTTTTTTGTTGTTGTTGTTGTTTGTTTGTTTTCATCATTAAGTGTAATATTGGCCGTGGACTTTTGTAGATGTCCTTTATCAGGCTGAAGAATTCCCTTTTATTTCTACTTTGTTGAGAGTTTTTATCATCAGTGGGTACTGAATTTTTTCAAATGCTTTTTCTGTACGATAATCATGTGATTTTTTCCTTTATTCTGTTGATACACTGTATTACATTAATTGATATTTGGATGTAAACTAACCTTGTATTCCTAGGATAAATCCCACTGGGTCATGGTGTAGAATCCTTTTTGCATGTTGCTGGATTCAGTTTGTTGCTATTTTATTAAGGGTTTTGGTATCAGTTTAATAAGGGATAAATTGAGGAATAAATGAATTGAAAAGTGTTCCCTCTTCTATTTTCTGAAAGAGTTTGTGAAGGATTGATAATTTCTTCTTTAAATATTTGATAGAATTCACCAGTGAAGCTGTGTGGGTCTGGGCTTTTCTTGTAGGAAGATTTAAAATTATTAACTCAGGGGCTTCCCTGGTGGCGCAGTGGTTGAGAGTCTGCCTGCCGATGCAGGGGACACGGGTTCGTGCCCCGGTCCGGGAAGATCCCACATGCCGTGGAGCGACTGGGCCCGTGAGTCATAGCTGCTGAGCCTGCACGTCTGGAGCCTGTGCTCCGCAACAGGAGAGGCCACAACAGTGAGAGGCCCGCATACCGCAAAAAAAAAAAAAAAAAAACCAAAACCAAAAAATTATTAACTCAGGTTCTTTGTTGCAGGTCTATTCATATTTTGTGTCAGTTTTGGTAATTTGTGTATTTCTAGGAATGTGTCCATTTATCTAAGTAGCATAATTTGTTGGCATTAATTTCTCTATTATTGGTCATGCTTGATTTTGGTAATTTGTGCCTCTTTTTCTCTTTTGTTTTCTTTTGTTCATCTAGCTAAAACTTCATCAATTTTTCTTAATTTTTTAAAGAACCAGCTTTTAGTTTCATTGATTTTCTCTATTGCTTTTCTGGGTTTTTTTAATTATTATTTTTATTATTTATTTATTTATTTTTGGCTGCATTGGCTGCATTGCTGCCCACGGGCTTTCTCTAGTTGTGGCGAGCAGGGGCTACTCTTTGTTGTAATGCGCGGGCTTCTCATTGTGGTGGCCTCTCTTGTCGCAGAGCACGGGCTCTAGGTACACAGGCTCAGTAGTTGTGGCACACGAGCTTAGTCGCTCTGCAGCACATGGGATCTTCCTGGACCAGGGCTCGAACCCGTGTTCCCTGCATTGGCAGGCAGATTCTTAACCACTGTGCCACCAGGGAAGTCCCCTAGTCTAATTCACATTTAATGTAATTTATATATATATGTCATTTCACTGGCCATTTTGCTGTTTTCTCTATTTCTCCTGTGGGTTTTGTTGTTGCTATTGTTGTCTGGTTCTTCTCTTCTTCCTTTATTGTTTTCTTTTGTGTCAAAGAAATATTTTTAATGTCCCATTTTAATCCCTTTAAAAATATATATATTTTAAATTATTTTCTTAGTGGTTGCTCTAGAGACTGCAAAATACATTTTAATTTGTCACAATCTACTTCAGATTAATACTAACTTACTTCCAATCAAATGTGGAAACTTTGCTCTAATGTAGTTTTAATTTTCCCCCTCTTTGTGGTATGATTATCACATATATATTACATTTTTAATGTTATAAACCAAATAACAAGAGTTGTGATTATTATGAATGTCTTTTAAAGAATTTAAGAGAGTATTTGTATTTTATATTAACCCTCATATTTACCATTTCTGGTGCTTTTTATGTCTTCTTATCGATTTCATTTACCATCTGGTGTCATTTCTTTTCAGCCTGAGGGACTTCCTTCAGTATTTCTTGTAAGGCAAGTCTGTTAGCAATGAATTCTGTCACTCTTTGTTTATCTGGGAATATCTTGATTTCATCTACCTTTTTTGGAGGATAGTCTTGCTGGATATAGAATTCTTAGTGACAGCTATTTTTCGTTTAGCATTTTGAATATGTCATTCCACAGTGTCTGTCCTGTTTTAATTCCTGTTGATCATATTGTTCCTCAATACCTAGTAAGTTGGTTTTCTCTTCTTTCATGCTTTTCTCTTTGTCTTTCAACAGGTTATGATGTGCCTAGGTGCACATCTCTTTGTATTTAACCTACTTGGAGTTTCTTGAGTTTCTTGGATGTTTAAGGATTTTCATCAATCTTCAAAACTTTTTGGCTATTATTTCTCAAGTGTTTTTTCAGCCCCATTCTCTCTCTTCTATCCACTAGGACCCACAGTACACATAGGTGTGCTTGATGTTGTTCTATGGGTCTCTGAGGCTCTGTTCATTTTTCATCAATGTTTTATTTCTTTCTGTTCTTCATATTGATAATTTGCATTACTCTACGAGTTCACTGATTCTCCTGCTATCTCAAATCTGCCATTGGTTCTTTTACATTATTTCTCCTCCTTATTGAGACTCTTGTTGACTGATTATTGTCATACTTTCCTTTAATTCTTTGATCATATTTCTAATAGCTGCTTTGAAGGCTTTCACTACCAAATCCACTTTCTGGAGACCTCTAAAGACTGCCCACCCCCAGATATTGGTCATATTTTCCTGTTTCTTTGCATTTCTTATAATATTTTTTGTTGTTGTTGAAACTGACCATTTTAGGTTATATACTGTAGCAACTCTGGATTTTGATTTCCTCCAGAAGGTTGTTGCTATTTTTTGCTTGTTCATTTGTTTGTTTGTTTAGTAACATGTCTGGGTTAAATCTGTGAAATTCATCTCCCTTGCTGTGTGCAGTTGCTGCTGCGATTTTTTTTTTTTAAGTTTCTAATTTTTATTTTTAAGTCCGGCTTTTGAGCCCCTGTTTCTGCATAGCTTAGAGGTCAGCCGGTTTTTGATCAGACGTCATTCTGAAACACCTTGATCTAGTTAGCCTTTATCTACTATCTGACACAGGTCAAAGACCTGTGTGTGGAGAGAAGAGGAGCACATTCAAAATTCAGGCATTTTCAAGTCTGCCTGGCTTTTCCTTTTCACTAGGCCTTGGATGTTTCTTATGTGCATATACATGGCCTTAGGGTCAGCTAGGAGTCTGTGGCTGGCTTGGGCCCTTTCCAGGGTCACATAGCCTCAGTCGTTCTACACAACCTCCCAGATGGTAATTGCCATGGACAATGCTGTTGGGCATGGCCATCACCCACTGTTCCAAACTGTGTGATTTCCCTTCACCCATGGCACGGCAGCTGCTGGTCCTCAGGGTCTGCCCCACCTTGCAGGATCTCTGAGTCACCCCAGCTGGGACGGTGGTATGGGAGCAGCCCTGGGCCAGAATGCTGCAGACTCTCAGTGTTGGTACCTGAAGTTCAGCAGTTTTCAAGCATAAACACTTCTCCCATGGTTGCATGCTCTTGGCTGACTTCCAGAGTGTGGAAATGGTTGTTTTTGTCAATTTGTGCAGTTTCATAATTGACTTTTGGAGAGAGGATTTGCCAACTTCTTCACTTGGCTGTAAGTGGAAGTTCTGCCTCCCTGAAGTGCATTTTCGACTAGGAATGTTGGGGCACAGTTCAGGGCCCTTGGAAGGATGTGGGTAGGGGAGAAGTGATGGGATATGAGGGTATACAGGTTGGCTTGAGTGGTGAGACCTCATTTAGCAGAGGAGGAAAAGAGTAGTATCCACAGGGAAAGGGATTTTCCCAAGTTCCCAAAGCTCAGTCCTTGGAGTGCTAACTCGGGACCTGGGTCTCCTGACTCCCAGTCCAATGCTTTTCCCTTCCAGCAAATTGCTGTTCATTTTAGCAGTTGTAGTTTAGAAGTTGGAATGTCTAGGGGTTTTCAATGTAAGGCCCATCCATCCCTCCATCCCTCCAGCCTTCCATCCCTCTACCCAATATGGACTGAGCACCTACTCTGTGCCCAGCTCGGTGCTGGACAGTGAGGATAAGTGGAGAACAAACACTGACACAGTCCCAGGGCTCATGAAGCTTATGGTCTCCGAGTGGGGACCCTAGCCTCAGGAAAGGGCTTTGCAGGAGCCATTTGGATGAAGCATCCCCTGCTTCTCTGGTAGTCTTGATTAAGGCAGGAGCACTTTCCAAGGAAAATAGTGAGTTTTCCCTCAAACCATGATTTTCAACCAAAATTTTATTTGTGGACAATTTTATTTTTGAAAATAATGTTAAGTGTACAAAGCATTTAAATAAAAAAAATCAGTTTCATATTCATTAATTTTGTAGCAAAAGTTTTGATTTCTGAAGTGAATCTTAAAGGCAAGAATACAGTGAGGTCTCTTTCAAAACATTTATTGAAATTGAAGGCTTTGAAAACCTCTGCTCCAGACAAATCTGTCATCGTGAGGCCGTTGGCCTTACACAGAGAGAGCATTATGGAGTGGTGTGGTACTCAAACACTTGCCAGCTGCTTTTGGCTGCCTGTGCAATGCCAAGGAACCATATGGAAACGGAAAAATTCAGGATGCCTTGTCTATGTGACAACAAATAATCAGATATTTGGAAACAAGAGACTTTGGACTAAATCTTGTCATCCTCTGGGAATTCCGAAATACAACCTTGGAGGTGTTACCTATTTTACCCCACTGTTCTCTTTTCCTTTTTTTTTTTTTTTTTTTTTGCGGTACGCGGGCCTTTCACTGTTGTGGCTTCTCCCGTTGAGGAGCACAGGTTCCGGATGCACAGGCTCAGCGGCCACGGCTCACGGGCCCAGCCGCTCCGCGGCATGTGGGATCTTCCCGGACCGGGGCACGAACCCGTGTCCCCTGCATCGGCAGGTGGACTCTCAACCACTGCGCCACCAGGGAAGCCCTCTTTTCCTTTTTTTTTTTTTCCCCTGGGTGATCTCATTCAACAATCATGCCCAAATCTACATCTCAGGCTCTGATTCTCTGCTGATCACCATTTCCAAGGGCCTCTGGAGCCTCCCTGCCAGTGTGACAGTGTTGAGTAGGGCTCGCCAAATGTCCATGTGCTCCTATATCTGCAGCCTCCCCTGCAGGTAGGTGGAGGCCATGAACTCAGACTCTGGCCAATAAGATGTGAGTGATGGAGCACCTCCCAGGTCTGACCCCCACAAAACATCTTGTGTGCTTCTTTCTCCTCTGCCTCAGTGACCCTGGAGGTCACGTGTTGCAGACCGTGGGGCCACAGGATGGAGGGGGCCCAGTCGACCTGCATAAGACTGTGAATGGGTGAGATACACCTTTCTTGGGTTACCTCTCTGAGATGTGGAGTTCTTCATTACTGCAGCGCCGCCTGGTCTCACCTGACTGATACCTTCAGTGTGCCCCACAGACACCTTCTCCTTCAGATTTGTTCCCTAATGAGGAACATGGCATCCTTGTTTTCCCAAATATCTCAGCGCCTCTTTGACTCCTCCCCCTTTCTCCTCTTGCATAATCAGAGGTTCTGGGGACCTGTCTCTACCTCTTCTTTTCCATGGCTTCCCATGATCTTGGTCAGGTCTCGTCATTCCTCTCCTGGACCAATGCCGTGGCGCCCCAGCTGGTGTCTCTGTCTCTCTTCCAAGCTCCAGCTTTCAAAAGCTGCCAGAATTAGCTTTCCGCAACACAAATCTGATCTTGTTGCTCCTTTTCTGAAAACCCCAGAAGGTTCTCTTTGATCTCAGGAGAAGGCGCAAGCCCATAGCTCCTGGGCCCGCTTTCTCCTCCAGTCTGGTAGCCACGGCTCCGTCCTGCAGGGCCAGGCCCGTGTGCCCACCCTGTGCGGACCAGGCACCCTGATTCCTTTGTCCCTTGTATGCACCGTACCCTCTGTTTTACTCCAGCTGGGTCCCGACTCATCATTCAAGACCTGCTCAAATGTATTTTTTTCTGACACCAACACTTCAGGCAGAATACATTCTTCCCTCCATTTCTTCCTCTGTGCTCATATTTCCATAATAGCCCATGTTCTCTGGGGTGTTCATGCTGTTAAGTAGAGTAAAGAACTACAGGGTCAGAAAGTTGGGGGAAAAACTGAAGTAATCAAAATCAAACAGATTTTTAAACTGCAGAACTTTTCCATCCTTAATACGTACATGTCACGGGATAGATTCAGAGGCATTTCCTAAACCACAGGTACATTTCTGGAGGGTGTCTCATTGGGCTCGTGTCCTGCTGAAGTTCTTATGTAGCTCACCCCCTCGTTTCACCCGTTGGGAGACTGAGGCCCCGGGCACACAGCACTGAGTGGCCAGGCTGAGGCAGCTGGCTTCCCAGGGGGCTGCCCTGCGGGCCGAGGGGGGCCCCTTGAGTTAGGGACCCCCACCCACTGAGCATCTGTGGGACTTACTGCTCCACCCCGGCCTCGGGGAACGTTTCCGTTATGAATGAATGTGCGCCGCATCCCAGACGGGGCTTTTGGGTGTCTGGACTGAGTCTTCAGAGTGGACTGTCACAGACCATAGATGAGGTGTGTGTGACACAGACGGCACTTACTGTGGGTCGTTCTGTCACTGTCCCCCGTGAAGGCCTTCTCTCTGCAGCACACTCTGCAGAAATGCCCTTCTGAGCGTCTTACAGACACTCATTTATCCGCACAACGACCGATGACCATTCTTATTGAACACATGAGGAGACAGTGGCACAAAGACATTCAGTGACTCACCCGGAGCCCTGCAGGGCTGGGACAGGGTTCAGCTCCAGCCTCGCTTCCTGCCCGCACTCTGAGCTCATTTCCCCCCAGTGCACGCTAATTACACACTGATGAGGTGGGCGCTTTCAGACGCAGGACACCCACCTGTGAGGCAGGTGTTGCCAGTGTCCTCACAGCGGCACCTGAAACATTACCATCAGCGTCCTTGTCCCAAGGGCCGCTGCTCTCCAGCTGTGTGATCCAAGGCAGGTGACTTAGCCTCTCTGGGCCTCTCTGTTTCCTCTTCCGTTTCTAACATCAAAATAACGATGCACCCAAACACTGGCACGTGGGAGGCAATTGGCAAGTTCTGCCCCCTCCCCACTTCTGGTGAACCCTGGTGTGTGGGGGGCGGGGGGTGGGTGGGGGAACTTGCCTTCAGCCGTGTGGGTGGGGCTGAGGGAGGCTGTGCCCCCCGGGGCTGGCTGTGTGCCCCCCGTTTCCTGCCTCCCTGCTTTGGTCCCTAGACATTCACTGAGCTCCTACTGCAGCCCAGGGCCTGTGCATTTGGCTTCAGTGGTAAGACTCCAGCCTCTGCCATCTTCCCCAAGGATGGTTTCTGTTTGGTTGTATGTCACTCCCAGGTCCAGCCCGCCTCCTCTCTGCCCTGCCCACTACGGTGACCAAACTGGGCTCTGGCCCCAGATGGACCGACAGGGGATCCCACTTCCCTGGGCCCGTGGGGGCTACTTTCCCAGCCTTCCCTGGTGCCCATCAGGAGATGGTCAGGTACTGTAGTGCCCTGAGGCCCTGAGGGCTCACTTCTGAGCTACATTCCAACCCAGTAAGAGCGGGGTATCGGGTGGCCCCCCTCCCTGCACTGGCCAGCGTGGTCACTGCCTCTGCTCTGTCTCCACAGTGTTCTGTGTCACGTGGAGAGTGGGCAGCAGCAGGGCTCTGGGTGGCCCAGGCTCAAGCCCCACTGCCTGTGCTTCCCTGCTGCACAGGGTAGCCTGGTCACTGTCACGCTGAGAGCCTTGGTCTCATGGGGTATCAGTGGAGCTGACAGTCAACCCAGCCCCACAGGGCCGGGAGGATTACAGAAATGAAAGCTGAGGCAGAAGAGCCTGGCATGGGGAGAGGTGGGGCACCCCAGGCCCACCCCACTCCCCAGAGCTCGTTGGCACATGTGGAAGCATGGGTTCATGGCCCACTGCCACCCTCTTGCTGCTGATGTAAACTTGGGCGAGCCCCTCTGCTTGGTTATGCTGTGCCGCAGTTTCTTCCTGTGTGAAAAGGAGATGGTGATGGACCCCTCCCCCCAGCTACGAGGCAGGGAGCAAGGTAACCCTGCAAAGGCCTGGAGCAGGGCTGGTGCCCCATGCTGGGGAGGTATCTACGTCTCTGCTGCAGTGTCTTTGACCTCCTCGTCCCCATTGCTGGCGCTGACCTTCCTGAGGCTGGGCACTGGTTCTGGTCATCGCCTGGTCCCCCGACACTATGGTGGATGCTTGAGGGACCATGGAGCCTCCGCTCTCACTGGCCCTGCCCGCCCTGCCCTGCACTCAGCTTCCCTGGAGCTGTTCGCCCACTGGTTCCTCTAAGGTCCCTGCGCTGTCTTCTTCCAGCTCGTGCCACACGCTGGTCCCTCTGCCAGGACCACTCTTCCCAGTCTCACCACCAGTTCCTGTTCATGCCTCCAGGGATTTGGTCTGGTTCATTCCCTGTTCTCTCCCTGGGGCCTAGACTCATGCCAGGCACACAGTAGGTGCAAAGTAAACATTTGATGAGTGGAAGAAATGAACCAAGCTGTTTGCAGGCACTAACTGTGCGGTGTCTGTGATTAAAGAGAGCCCTGATGGCCGGGAAATGGCCAATTGTCATCTGCTCTCTGTCCAGTTCGGGCCTACTGCCTGGCTAGCCTCTCACACGTCAGGGCTTTGGTGGCCCACAGTGCTGGTGCTCCGGGGATGGAAATCCCTGCCACCACCAAAAAGCAACCACCATCACCACTGCCTATAATGCACCCCTAAGAGGCACCACCAAGGAGCTGCCGCTGTTTCCTCCCTGTCTCCCCACCCTCTTTGGCTTGGGGCAGCCTGCACACTGTGTGTCTTGCTGTGGGGCCTCGTCTTCCTCCTCCGTCTGGAGGTATTTCCCTCCCGTTGCGGGAGCAGACTTTTGTCCTGGTCCAAGTTAATGTCCTGACCAGCTGTCCCCGCTGCCTTCTCCCCAGCCAACCTGGTAATGAGGCTGTAGCGTTGGTCGATCCTTCTCCTCAGAGCCGGTACCTCTAACCCTTGTTGTTCCCTGACAGTCATTAGGAGACTTGTCTGCAAGTCACCGCTGCCCTCCTGCCCCGGAGCAGGCAGAGAGCTTCTCAGTGTCGCTGGAGGCCGAGCTGGGCATCTGAGGGAGTGGCCGGGGCTCCCCTCTGTGGAGCCCAGCACCCCACCAGCACCCTGAAAGCCTGTTCCCTCAGTCTCCCTCCTGCTGGGTCCCCCAGTGTCCCTGGTGAGTATCGCTCATGATTCCTTGACTGTCTCTGAGACGGGTCTGCTCGGGGAGCCGCATCTGTGGGGCTTTGTTACGATTATAAAGAGAAATTAAAATATTATCACTAGAGACCTTTGATCATTTAAAAAAGCTTGATACTTTTAATGAGTAAGCAGTCTGATTAAAAGTTGGAGTGACAAAGTATTTCTTCTGCTTTCTGGGTGAGACCATTGTCCTGGAACGGGGAAGCAACGCTGGATCTTGAAACTAAAAGATTTGGCCTGGGGTTCCAGGGGCCCCCACTTACCTGTCAGGAAAGGCACCATTTACTGTGATCCAGCCGTATGCCAGGCACTTGGCCTCTGTCCTCTCACGAACCCTTATAAAAAGCTGTGCTGCAGGCCAGGGGCTCACGGCTGGCTGCACATTTGCCTCACCTGGGAGCTTAGAGATGCCCCACAGAGATGGTGCGGTCAGGAGTGGGGCTTGGGCATCAGTATTTTTCTAAAGTCCTCCAAGTGATGCCAATTGTGCAGCCTGGGCCCAGAACCACTGGGTGTGTCAGAACCACCCGGAGGGCGTGTTGGACACAGATCGGGGCCTCACCCCGGAGTTTCTGGTTCAGTAGGTCTGGGGTGGGCCCAGAAATCAACCCATTAATGCAGATGCTGCGGGTCCAGGGATGACACATTGAGAGCCACCGAGTCAGGGCCGTGCTGGCCCCATTTCACAGGTGAGGCAATTTATGAAACAGGTGAAGTTTGGCCACGCTCAGGACACCCAGTTGGTACATGAGGACGTGGGCCTTTGAATCCTTTGGGTAAATTACTGCCCGCTGTGTGCTTTCACCTTCCTCACCTTTAAATTGGGGAAAACAGTACTTACCCTCTAGGGGAGTCAGAGGCGCGCTGGGTTCTTCCATCAGGAACAGCGCCTGGCCCAGAGGAGGCGCTCGAGTGGCAGTCTCAGTTGTTATTGTTACCGTTACCTGGAAGGATGAGTGGAAGAGCACCCCCTCTGAGCAGAAGGCCAGATGGCGGCTCCCCCTTCCTTTAGGCCCCCAGACACCTCCCTGGGATCGCCTGCTTCCCTGACATCACTATTCACCTGTGCACCTCCCCCATCAGACTATGAGCTTTCCAGGAGCAGGACCAGGCCTGACTCGGTCTGGAGCCCGGTGCCCTGCATGGAGGCGAAGAGAGAGGATGACTGGGGCTGGTTTCCCCGTCTTAGGATCTTGCTGTTGTGAAGAATCAGGTGTTACAGAGCTGGAGAGGGTTTAATATTTATTTCACGCATGCACCCCGATGCCAGGTGCTGAACCCCAGCTCCTGCACGTGGCCTGCCCGCATGTGTTCATGCCCAGACACCTGCTGAGCTGTCGGCCACCTCGGTGGGCGCCGCAGACACTGCCTCTGTGGCCTCCGGAGACCCCACTGCACCGGGGGTGTCGGACAGGATGCCTGATCGAAGCTCTCCTTTGCTTTCTACACTTGCCTGCATCTTTCTCCTGCATCTGCATCCCTGAGTCCCTGATGTGAATCACTAAGGAGGGTGAGCACGGGGATAGGGGGAGTGAGACTGGGGTGAGGGAGGCACCCGGAAGCGGGCTTCCCTCCACTCCCCCCTCCTCCGTCGCTGCCCGCTGCCTGTGCCCAGCTGCCACAGCTTCTCTCTTGTCCTGCACAGTCGTGTCCTAAGTGCCTTCCTGCACCTGTCCTCCTGGTGGCCAGACTGATGCTGTAAGAACGCCGCTGGTCTCACTGTCCTGCCTGAAACCCTCCAGAGGCTTTGCAGCGGTCTGTGAATACAAATCAAGCCCGGCAGTTCCTCCTCTGAATACCCAGTTGCTCTGGGCCGGGGCGGGGGACTCATGTGCTCCTCCTCTGCTGGGATGGCTCTTTCCGCCAGGCTCATGCCGGGCCCTCTGCCTCTCAGCTCCAAGTTACCCGGCCCCCAGCACCTCCTCATCGCCATCGCACACCTGCCTTATTTTCTCCTGGGTACGCAGCACTGTCTAGGTTTCCCCCCGGATCTGTCTAGCTGCATGAGGACGGACGCTCCTCCCCAGCACAGGGAACTTGTCTGTCTCCCTCATCACTGTGTTCCTGGGGGTCCAGTAATGTTTGTGAGCTGAGAGATCCGGGGAATCACAACGTCTCTGGATTTGGATTCAGAAAAGGGATTAATCAGTCCTGCTCTTCCGAATGCCTTGTGGCCTTATTACGGCAGAGACAGCCAGTTGTTCTGGAAAGAGCACTGGTGAGGCATCATGGCATCTGCATTCCAGACCTGGACCCTCTCCCCAGTTTGTTGGGACATTAACCAAATCACTAATGATGTGGCCTCGGTCTGAGTCTGGGGGTGATGTGTGTTCACATTACCTCCCCGCCTGGCTGAGCTCTCCAAGCCTCAGAGGGGTAACATGCACAGATGGCAAGTAACCGGGGTGGGGTGGAAAGAGCGCCACCTTGGGGCCAGAAAACGTGCCTGGAGTCTGGCCTCTGACTCTGGCCAGGTGACCTTGGGCAGTCATCACTCTGAGTCTGTTTCCGTGTCTGTAGGATGGGGACAGCCTGATGGTGAGAGTTAAATATGATAACCTGCAACATCACCCACCCCAAGAGCAGAGGCCCCCATCTTCTTTTCCAGGACGCAGCCAGTCCCTAGGAAAGTGCCCAGCACACAGTAGGTGCTCTATGATGTATCAGTGTCAAATTTTCTTGAGGACAGTACTTGGAGGCCTTCCTTTATTTAAAAACAAGACAAAACAAAACAAACCAACAAACAACTGGAAGAGACCTTAGAGACTGTGCAGCCCCCTTTCCTTCACAGCTGGGGAGATGGAGGCTCAGCCAGCATCAGGGAGCCTCTTGGTGAATTTGAGTCTAAGGCGGGACAGACCCAGCTCTCTTCTGACCGCTGTGCAGCGAGCACCTTCCCGCCAGCTACTGTCTGCAGTGCTGGTTGGCTTGTAAGCGTCTTTTTAGTGCCCACCTGCCACTTTGTTTTGTCTCCCCTCCCTTCAGCCCTGCACTGACCCTGTTCTGTTCTCTGCTCCCTGTGCTAGACCAGATGTTCCCACAGCTGCTGGCTCCCCCTTCTCTCCTGACTCTGGGCCTGAGCTGGAGATTTAGACTCTGACAGATTGGGAATTTATACCATGGAGGGAGCGAGGGCACATTCCAAGGCAGGAGACTTCATAGGTATCCAGCCAAGCCCCGCCCCCCACCCCAGCGCTGGGCAGAGGGCAAGCCCAGTCTGTTATTGGCTATGAATTCCGGATGAGCCTGGGTGAGCAAGCAGAAGACAGGGTGCTGGGTGCTTCAGCTCTTTGGGGGCCAGCGGGAAGCCCCACTGTCTATCTTTCGCAAACGTTCGAGCCTTTGCTCCTTTGCCCCGTTAGACTCTCTCACTCTGCTCTCTCTCTCTTTCTCTCTCTCTGGAGCAAAGAGACCCAACTGGGAGGTGAGTGTGACAGGGATGCTGAGCCTGAGGATTTTTTAAAAAAAATTATTTATTTTATTTATTTATTTTTGGCTGCATTGGGTCTTCGTTGCTGTGCACAGGCTTTCTCTAGTTGCGGTGAGTGGCAGCTACTCTTCATTGCGGTGCGCGGGCTTCTCATTGCAGTGGCTTCTCTTGCTGCGGAGCACGAGCTCTAGGTGGGTGGGCTTCAGTAGCTGTGGCACACGGGCTCAGTAGTTGTGGCTCGTGGGCTCTAGAGCGTAGGCTCAGTAGTTGTGGCGCACGGGCTTAGTTGCTCCGTGGCGTGTGGGATCTTCCTGGACCAGGGCTAGAACCCGTGTCCCCTGCACTGGCAGGCGGATTCTTAACCACTGCGCCGCCACCAGGGAAGCCCAAGCCTGAGGATTTTTATCTAATGCGGGGGCCACTGGGGAAGGAGGAGGCGGGGTGGCCCCTGGCTGAGGATGCACAGCTACTCTGACCCTGGCCTTGCCTCGGAGAATCTCCTGCTCCTGTGTCTTTTCCCTGAGGCCAGTGCGGAGCACATGGTGGGTGCTCGATGAAGTTATATTGAAATCTACCTATAGTAGGTTCATGACCTTGGGTGGGGACTTGGTGCGCTGAGCCTCTGTTTCCCCAACTCTTCACCGTGGCCTGCTAGGCTCTGAATGGGACCTTGCCCCACACCCTCTCCTCACCCAGGCGTCTGTCCTTATGTTCAGGGGCTGCCCCCTTGGTGGCCCCCGGGGTTGGGCCATAAAGCCACTGTCTGCAAGTCCTGAAGCCTAAGCCACAGGAGTGGCTGCACCCGTAGGTCATCTGGAAGCTGCCTTAGCATCTTCGCAGGGCCCTCCGGCTGCCTAGAAGGTCTCCTCCTCACCCTGAAGGAGCTAGGTCCTGTCTCCACTGCTACTCCTTCAGAGGCTCCTACCGGAGACCACCTCCCCACTTACGGTCTGGCTTCATTCTGGTTCTCTGGGGTGATTTTGTCCGTGAACGTGTCCACTTAGGTGTGGTCTTTCTCCCACATCAGACTCTCAGCAGCGGGAACAGGCACCTGGCTGTGTTTACCCCTGTGTCCCCACTGCCTGGAACTCGGCTGGCCCAGAGTATGTGGTCAGTAAATACAAGAAGAAAGGGCGGAAGGAAGGCAAGAGGGCGGGAGAGGAGGGAAGGAGCAAGGAAGAAGCAAGGAAGGGAGGAGAGGGGTCTGTGGCCTGTGGCCCTGGAGGGTAGCGGCCTGCTCCAGGACCTCCGGCCCCTGGTTCCTGAGCGGCTGGCGCTCGCACGGGCGGGCACGGCGCCGGCCGGCAGGTGGCGGTGCGCCCTCGGCTGCGCGGGTGGCGGCGGCGGAGCGGCGAGTCCCCTCCTCCCGCCGGCTCCCTCCCCTCTCCGGCTCCTTTCTCTGCGCTCTCGCTCGCGCTCCCCAGCGCTCTCCGCTCGCCCGGCCGCGGTCTCCCTCGCCCGCGCCGCCCCGCCGCCGGCCCCGCCGCCGCCCCTCGGCGACCATGGCGCACCGGGGACTCCCGCGCGCCCCGAAGGGCCCCGGCCCCGCTGCCCGAGCCCCTGGCCCCCGGGCGCCGCCGCCGCCGCGCTCGCCGCGCTCGCGGCCGCTCCTGCTGCTGCTGCTGCTGCTGCTGGCCGCCTGCGGGGCGGCGGGGCGCTCCCCCGAGTCCTGGCGCCTGGGTCCCCGCGCCCGGCTGACCCGGGCTCCGCCAAGCCCGCCTGCGGGGCGCGCGCTGCCCGGCGGCGGCGAGGACAGGCGGGCGCGTGGCGCGGAGCCCGGCGCCCCGGGTCCCGGTCCGGCTCCGGGTCCCGGCGAGGACGGCGCCCCCGCCGCGGGCCAGGGGCGCTGGGCACGGGCGGCGCCGGTGGCCGGAGCGGCTTCGCGAGCGCAGGTCTCACTCATCAGCACGTCGTTCGTGCTCAAGGGGGACGCGACGCACAACCAGGCGATGGTGCACTGGACGGGCGAGAACAGCAGCGTAAGTGACCTCCGCGCGTCCCCCCCGGGCCCTGCCCCGGACACCTCGGAGCCCCCACTTCCGGACGGCCCCGCGGTCACCCCGGGCATTCTCGGAGACTTGGGGACGCGAGTCACCTCGGCGGCGCCCCTGCTGGCCCCTGGCCACTGGTTACTTGGGAACCAGATACGTGAGCGCCCTGCCTCACCTCGGGGGGCATTTCCGCTGATTTTCGGGACCCTGAGCCACCTCAGGGGCGGCCCCACTGGCCTCCAGATCGCAGGTTGGGGGGCGGGTGTCTCCGGAGATTTCGGGACCCCGGCCACCTTGGGGCGCCCCCAGACCCTTTAAGATCACTCACGACTCGGTGTTGCGCCTCTATCGCGTTCAGACTCTACCCGGTCCACCCAGCGTTGCTTTGGTTCCAGGACCCACTCCACCCTGGTCTACCCGGGACCCCGCTCGTGGCACCTCCACGGGCTCTAGGACTTCCCCGGTCAGCCCGGCGTCCGATTCTGGAACCCTCGATTCTGGGGCCATCGCTCTCCCCGCGTTCCCGTAGTGTGACCCGCGGCTGCCTTGAGGACCCGCCGCGGACGCACCTGGATGCGCCGGGATCTGCTTACCCGCGGGGCTAGGGCACGGCGGCCAGCTCCTTGCACTCCCTGCCCTCCCCCACCTTGGCCGCTACTTCGGCCTCGCTCCAGCGGGAAGTTCGACACCCCTTGCCCTGCAAACACACTTCTGTTAAGGTCCTCCGGTGCCTCCTTCCACCAGCTCTGTAGGTCCTGCCCCCTCTTGGATCCTGCCTCTTCCTTTTTGGTGGTGTGTCCCGGGCATGGGGATACCCTCATATTCTTCCCCGGGGGGTGCCACAGCGTCGTTTCCCTCCCACCCCGCTCTATTCCCTCCGGAGCAGATAACCCGTGGTCATCTATCTTGGGGTCACCTGCCAGCACCCCCACGTGGTTCATCTCTAGTTTTGGGAGAGGGAGTGGTGGAGGGAGGTGGCAGCTGTGTGTGTGTGTGTGTGTGTGTGTGTGTGTGCGCGGTTATGGGGAGAAGAGATGGGAGCCCCTCCTCACTCCTTTCCATCAATGTCCACTCACTGTCCAATGGCTGACCCCCGACCCTTTTCCTTGACCGAGGCTTCCCAAAGTTCTGGGGAAGCCGCGCTGGGCCAGGGCCCCTGCATCCATTGGGAGTGGAGGGGCAGGGATGCAGGTGCTTCTCTAGTCACCGCAGGGGTGTAGCCTGGGCTGGGCGGCACTTTTACCCACCTCCTCTGTCTAGCCCCGCTTGCTGGGGAACTCTGCGGGAGAAGGGATGGGGCGGGTGGATGAGCTTGTTGGGGCAGGGGCAGCACTGGATGGGCCTGATTGGTCCAGAGCACGCTGCCCTGCCGGACCCCCTCCCCAACCAGCTTCTCACGCATGTGCCGGGTCTCTGGTCCTTGGTCACTTCAGCCATCTCCAGTCAGACTGGAAGCCCTGGGGGAGGGGCGGGTCGGCGCTGACCCCCTGCGCTCCGCCGGCCAGCAGGGGGCAGGCAGGGCCCTGAGGGGCGGTGCTTTAGGGAGGGGAGCAGGTGCCCCTCCCTCGAAGAGCCCTTGGGGGGCCGTCCCCACGTACATCTGGAGAGAGGGGTCAGACCCCAGCCGTGCAGCTGGATCCCGCCTTCCTTCCTTCCTTCCTTCCTTCCTTTCTTCCTTCCTTCCTTCCTCCCTCCCTCCCTCCCTCCCTTCCTTCCTTCCTTCGCAATACTCGGGAGCAAATCGTGTCCTATGTACCGTAAGCTGTAACTCAGGGACTGCAAGGTAACCCGGACACCAGTAACTCAAAGGAACCAGTAAACATTAACAGTCAGACCAGTGGAGCCAGAACATCCAAACCAAGCCCCCTCCCTCCAGGTTGTTCCTCCAGAAGCTCACTCTTTTCAGCTTCGTGGTGGGGGGCGGTAGGGGTGAAAGAAGTTAGGGAGAGACACAGAGGGGTGGAGAGCAGCTTCCCAGGTGGGACCAGCACCTTCAGGGCTCACTGTCACCCAGCCCGCCCACCCCCATCCTGAGAGCAGAGCTCCCCTGGAGAGACTGAGGAGGAGTCTGGACCAGTGGGGCGGGGGCCCTGGGGGCAGAGCCTGGCAGAGGAGCCCACCTGGCTTTGCTGCTTGGGGACAGTGGCTGAGTTGAGTGACTCCTGTGTGACTGTTTCCTGGCTGCTGGCAGCTGAATGCCTGGAGTGGGGGCTTGGGAGTGGGGAGTGGGAATGTGGGGAGGTGCTGACTTCTCTTTAGCGGGAAGTCCAGATCCGGGGAGGAGCTTTGAGAGATGCAGCTCTCCCCTGGCCGCTGGGAAATGGGGGGCAGTGGTGGCTGTGGAGAGCAGGGCGTGGCCTGGCACTCAGCAGACAGGAGGCGAAGCCCGAGTACTCATCACTGTTACCGGCTGTGGCTCTGGAGATGCTGACCCGGCGTTTGGCTCAAGCACCTCCCACTTCGCTTGCCAGCCCTCCCCCGCCACCCACCCATTCTCAGGCTTGGGAAGTCGGCGAGACGGGAGTTCTCGCTGGAAAAGCGCATCATCCTTTGACTTGGGGAGCAGGTGATGCTTTAAGAGTTTCACTTGCCTGGGAAGAACTCAAGAGGAGTGAAAGCTGTAACCGAGAGCCAAGTAAAACCCTTTTTTCTAACCATTATCTTCTCAGCACTCCGCGCATGCGTTGCATTCTTTTCTCCGCACGTGAAGTGTCTCAGAAATGCGCTTTGGTCCCTCTGGCAGCCACAGGGCTAAGGATTTTAGCCAGGATTCTGCACTTGGTTCACCTCCGCTGGAAAGCACCATCTTTGAAAGCTAAAACGGAAAAGAAACTAACTTGAGGCTGATTTGCTGAGCAGAGTCTTTTAAAAATTTTATGTCATCTGATTTGCACAGGCATCCGAACCCAAGGAGCTATGCTCTGCAGATGTGCTCTACGAGAGTAGAGATGGTGTTTGCTTTACCATGTCAGGTGTTTTACAAAGTTAAAAAAAGCATTTGGAGAGGGATAGACTTTTTAAAATGGTATTTTAGAGCATCTGCAGAAAGGAATGGCAGGATTCGAGCTTATTCCAGGACAGGCCCTGTCGCTGTAGCACTGAGAACATATGTGCGTTTTCCTTCCAAAGGCTTGGTTTCTTCCCGCTCCCATGGAGATACAGAAGGGGACTTGATTGGAAGTTCAAACACTGCCTTTCTGTCTGCCGTTTAGCTGTAGAAATGAATTGTTAGGTGTGAAATGAATGTTTCATTGAAACCAACTGGTGTTACCTTCAATGGATCCAGAACGGGTCATGCACAGAGGCTCCAGGTTCTGGGTCTCCCGAGCTGCCCTCAGAGGCAGAGGTGTGATTTGGAGACAAGTATGACAAGTATGACAGAATGCAGGTCCCTGCCTCCGAGGTCAGGGTTTCATGCTACCCCAATGGGATGGTGCTGTGCCCTGTCCCAATTTTACCATTTCTGGGAAATTGCATGCTTGTTATACTTAAGTACAACTCACCTGTACGCCTTCCCTCACGGCACTGGAACGTCAGCTTTGATGCATCGGTGGACTAGAATGTGAGCTTCCTGCAGCCAGGCCCAGTTGGTTCAGTTTTGTCACTGGTGGTCAGCAGATTGGCATGTCCCCCACCCCCGCTCCACATCTGCTCTGTGCTGTTCTGCAGGGTTGAGGATGTCGAGGGGAGCCGTATGCAGAGGTACTTCTGCCCTGACTATTCATGCTCTCTGCTCAGGGATCTTCAGGAACCTGATATCTGTACATATTTTATACCCAGAGAGCCAGAGCTCCGAATCAGAAGCATGGAGCTTCTGAAGGTGTGAAATGGGTCACATCTAACACAGCTGTCAGATGTCAAGTTCCTTGAGGGCATGTGTATTAGCCTCCACAACAAAGTGCCACAGACTGGACAGCTTTAACAGCAGAATGCATTCTCCATTTTAGAGGCTGGATGTCCAAGATCAAGGGATCAGTAGGGTTGGTTCCTCCTGAGGCCTCTCTCCTTGGCCTGTAGATGGCTGTCTTCTCTTTGTGTTTGTGTCCTAATCTCTTCTTATAAGGACACCAACCATATTGAATCAGGGCCCACTCCAATGGCCTGATTTTACCCTAATCCCCTCTTTAAAGACCATATCTCCAAATATAGTCACATCCTCAGGTCCTGGGGGTTAGGACTTAAATATATGATTTGTGGGGGGCGGTGAGGGGGGCACAGTTCAGCTCGTAACAGCAGGGAAGGGGCCTCAATTACTTTTGCATCCCCTGAGCTTAATGCAGGGGAGCTCAGAGTAGTCCTGTGGGGGAAAAAAGGGATGGACGTGAACAGTTGGGATACAAGGGGTGAGCACCATCTTCCCCAGTGGGGAAATCAGGGAAGACTGCATGGAAGAGGTGGCATCAGGGTGGACTTATGGAACGAGTAGGGGGAGCATATGGGAGATGGAGAGGAACATTCTGGGGGAGGAACTGCTTGAGCAAGGTCTGGGAGGTGGGAATCTGAAGGTATGTCTGTGTCATACACGGAGACAGTGCATTGTGCGTGGAGAGAAATCAGAGGAAAGAAGTTTGGAAAAAACTGGTTGAAGTCCACTCCTAACGGGTCCCAAATATGAGGCTGAACAGCCTAGCGTGGCAGTGCGGGGTGGTGGTTATTGGTGCTTGAGCTTCAGCCTGCCTGGGTTTGTACCCGGCCCCGCTCCTTTCTGGCTCTGAGATTTGGGGTGGATGGACTGACCTCTCTGGGCCTCAGTGTCTTAGATTTGGCGGAAGTGAAGGCTCATAGGTCTGTCTGTGGTGCAGGTTCAGTAGGATAATCCACGGAAAGTGCTCGGACAGGGTCTGGCCTGCAGCAAGTGCTCAGGGAGTGATAGCAGGGCTGGGCTGAGTTTCAACCAGTGACCCGGGGGCAGTGTGCAGGGTGGGCTTGGTGAGGGGCCATGGAGGTGAGACCTGTACAGAGACTCAGCGAGGAGGCTGCTGTGATGGTGAGGCCTGGCCCAGGGCCCTGGAGGGGACAGAGGGAGGGAAGAGCAGGTCTGAGAGGGGGTTCAGGTGAGGATGGACAAGACGTGGCTCCCCAACCCCCCACGGAGGCCTCACGGCTCACGGCCAGGCTCCAGCGTCCAGAGACCATGAAGGCCTTCGTGGAAAGCCCTTTGGGTTCTTGAATGAATCCAGTGACAAAGCTGATTTGTAGCCTTGAGTCTGAAGGCTGTGGTTTCGTGGTGACGGCTCCACTCCGCTCTTGTGGGCGGGCTTGGTGGCTCCAAGTCTGATGAACTTTCCGTGAGAAATTTTGGGATTCCAGGCCACCACAGTGCGGGCCTCCCAGCGTTTTGGGGTGGGAACTCCATTGGATAGAGTGGTCTGGTTCATGGGTGGCTGAGTTGTGACTGCTCAGTGCTTGGCTGGTGGGCCTCTGCCCCCAGATGAACCACTTCTCTGTCGTGGCAGCTTCACCAAGGGCGGCCAGTGGCCACCCAGAGAGGGACAGAGGCAGACAGAGGTCACGGGATGCTGTGACCGGCACTGAGTGTCTGTCACATTTGTTGTCAGGAAGCCAGCTGTGCCACCTGTCGGGGACCCTGGGCCTGGCGGCTGGACCAAGAATGATGAGAGAGTGAGGGCAGCGTGTGTTGTGGGACGGGTGATGCTCAGTGGACACGTCTGCTCTGTGGGCAGAGCCTGGGGAAGTCTTGGCATGCAAGGCGGCAGTGTTGTACTTGGGGGTATGCTTGCCCTGTGCCCAGGACCACCTAGGGTCTTCTGCATCCTGTCTGTGCCTGGAGAGATGACACAAAGTTTGAGAGCCCCAGGTGAGAAGAGACCTCATATTAGCCTTCAAAGCAGCTGCTTTCTAAGAGGGTCTGTTAGGTACCGGGGTACAGTGACAAGCGAAATCACTCATGGCCCCTGTCCTGGCAGGACATTGGGACTGGACAGGAATTCATTACAGAATTCTGGTGCTTTAAGGATCTGTGCTGGGGAGGTCAGAGAGGACTTCCTGGAGGAGGTGATGATCGAGCAGCTCTGAAGGGTGGGTAGAGTCAGTGTCACCTGGGCTGAGGAGGAGGTTGGGATGGTGAGACTCTGCAGGCTAAGGGAGAGGCCTGGGGTCCTGAAAAGCCCGGAGCACCAGGCAGAGAAAGAACAGGTCCATCAATCAAGAAGCTTGGCTCAAAGGCATAAAAACAGCCCTGTTAATAATGTTCCCGAACACATTGCACAAATCTACTTTTACTTTAATGAAGTGGCTATTTAATTTGTGTTTGCATGAGGGTTCCTGAGAGTGTTTTAAAGAGGTCATAAATTAACTTCATTCTTCTGCACGCCCCTTCAGATTAGAAGGCAGCCCAGTGCTTGCATAGGCCTTCTTTAGAGTTCCTGTTGTTTTAACATGTTCCTTTATTATAATTTGTCAGAGGCAGGCTAAGCCCCCAAGGATGACACCGTGGGAGTGCAGAGCTGGAGCCATGAGAACATGCGCTGGCAACACGCTGAGCATCCCTGAGCGTTTCCATTTTGGGAAGACCCGGAGGGCGAGCTTGTAAACTGCCTTCTGTTTGGGAGCTTCCTCATTTTTCTTTTTTTTTTTTTTTAGCATCCAAAGAGTGAGTTATTTATAGATTCTTACCAATGGCCCGTTTCGCCCTCGCGCTCCTAATTCCCGAGTTTGCACGGGTGCTTTATGGAGTACGGAGGGATGTGATGACCCGTGAAGCCAGCTGTTACTGCAGCCCTGTTCCTGGCCAGCGTGTGCCCAGGTGTGGAAGCTCAGGGAGCAGGGGAACTCTGGCTCTCGTCGTGGTCACGACAAGGTCTCCATCCCAGCATCTGGAGGGTGAAGCATGCGTGTGGGTCTGTCCCCAGCCTGCTCTTGCTGTGGGAGCCCTTTGAAAGCCTCATTCTGGGTGTGAGCTTGGATGCTGGGCATAGAACTGCCATGGAAACATGCACCCGTGGCCCTTCCGGTTCTGCCCAGTGGATGGTGGGGATGGCGAAGACCCCGCTTCCGCTCCATGCGGGTTCCCACGGTGCAGCCATCCCTGACCTGCTCCGGTGGGTTGCAGAGCACAGACTCTTGCAACCTGTTCCCAGTCTCGCTGTGAGCTGGCGACTGACAGGCAGCCCACTGAGGGCAGCAACAAAACCGTTTCTACTCCAGCCCCGTGATTCCAGGACACTTCCCAGAGCACACAGTGTGCGCATCATCTTTGTCCCGCTTAAGCTCTGTTTGTTGTTTTAAACGTTTGATAGGAGTACTTGAATGTGAGCTCTCACTGGAGAACCGGAAAGAAAAAAAAAATTAAGACTCCGATGTTCTTTTGAGGTGGAAAAGTTCCTTCTTATTTTGCATCTCTGCAGTAGTCAAGCTACTGCATTTGCACAGAAAATTACAATCATTTAATTAGTTTCTTCTCACACCAGCTCGAAGATCTTAAAATAACAGCACCCTCCTTCCTTCGTGATGTTCTTGCAAAAGCAGATAATTTCCTGCAATGTTGAGCTCGCCTTGACTCCGACAGGGCACATCTCTTGCATGACGCCGTTTCCTGATGCTCAGAGATAAATTAAGTTCAAATTAAAGTAAGAAAAGAGCCAGGCCAAGTGTGGCTGCTTCTATTCAGATCACTTTTAATTCAGAAAGGGCTCTTTATGAGCTTTCTGTGCCGTGCATATTTCTGAGGCGTCAGAGGTAGAGATACCATCTTCCAGGCCTTAGCTGCAGAGATGGCATTTAGGATCGCCTCCCTGCTTCTCCTTCGGAGGTAATTTTATCTTATAATAACAATTTCTCATTATTTACATATTGCTTCTGATTAGTAATAATGAAGTTAATAATTACAGTCCCCTTTTCTGTGTCCATGGCTGTGCCGAGCTCATCACAGGCATTAACTCATTTAGTCCTGGAGACAGTCCTAAAAAAATAGATACGATTATTATATTCATTTTACAGACGAGAAAAGAAAGGTTCACAGCATCCAGGGGACTTGCCCAAAGTCACACAGCTAAAAAGGGTCTGAGATGTGATTTCGTTCTTCACTCTTGAGCCGGAGTGCTATTTTTTTAAAAAATAAATTTATTTATTTATTTGTTTTTGCCTATGTTGGGTCTTCGTTGCTGCCTGCGGGCTTTTCTGTAGTTGTGGCGAGTAGGGGCTACTCTTCGTTGCGGTGTGCGGGCTTCTCATTGCGGAGCACAGGCTCTAGGCACACGGGCTTCAGTAGTTGTGGCACGTGGGCTCAATAGCTGTGGCTCGCGGGCTCTAGAGCACAGTCTCAGTAGTTGTGGCGTGTGGACTTAGTTGCTTCGTGACATGTGGGATCTTCCCGGACCAGGGCTCGAACCCGTGTCCCCTGCCTTGGCAGGCAGATTATCAACCACTGTGCCACCAGGGAAGTCCCTGAGTGCTATTTTTTTAGTGCAAGAAATATTTTTACTCTTTTTTCTTTATTGTTATTTTTTAATGGTGATAAAATACAAATAAAATTTACCTTCTTAACCATTTTAAGTGTACAGTTGAGTGGCATGAAGTACATTCACATTGTTACGCAACCATCACCACCGTCCATCTCCAGAACTTTTTCATCTTCCCAGATGGAAACTCTGTCCCCATTAAACAGTAGCCCCCCATTGCCTCCTGTCTCCCCCTTTCCCTGCAAACCACCATTCTACTTCTGTTTGTGGATTTGGCTGTTTTTTCTAGGGACCTTATATAAGTGGAGTGATACAGTGTTTGTCCTTATGTGACTGGCTTATGTCACTGGGCATAATATCCTCGAGCTTCATCCATGTTGTAGCCTGTGTCAGAATTGCCTTCCTTTTTAAAGCTGAATCACATTTCACTGTGTGGATGGACCACATTTGTTTTCTTGTTCATTCATCCGTGGACACTTGGGCTGCTCCCATCTCTGGGCTATTGTGAACAATGCTGCTGTGGACATTGGGGTACAAATGTCTGTTCAAATCCCTGCTTTCTCCTCTTCTGGGTGTATACTCAGAAGTGGGATTATGGAATTCTGTGTTAGTTTTTGGATTGAGCCTGAGGTCTTAACTATAGCAGACATCATTCTTGTGTCTGCTTTGAGTTTTTGCCCACCTGCTAATTAGTTGCATGGTTGCAATCCCCAAAGAAATCTGTCGCCCTGTGGTTTGGGGGGAGAAATATTCACAGCACTAAGGGCCATCCCATACCTGGAAAGGACACAGCAGGGAGACAGTACAGTGGGTGGGAGTGGCGTTGTTTCTGGTTTCTTCTGATAACCCCCCATTCTGCTATGTGTGACGCAAGGGGAGGGGCTGTTGCTTGGAGCCCAGGACATCCAGATCTATCAACGTTGGAAAGTCAGAAATAGGCTGACTGGTCTGGCGGTGGGGGGCCTGCGGGGGGTAGGAAATGGTCCAGGGGGGCGTGTTCTGGAGATCCTGCCGTTTGTATTTCAGGTTCACATGCATTTCACTTCCTCCCTGCTTTTAGGCCCTTTTCCCTATTGACTAGCTCATTGACCAGTTAAATAATTCAATTTTCACTCCGTAAAAATGAAACACTCAATAAAAAATCTTACGTTTTTCTCAATTTATTCCCATCGATACTGCTTCACCCCATCCAAGTTTATGTTCTGATTTATCACTTGACCGTTGAGGGGCTTCGGGGTTTTTATTTAATTCCTGCAGCCGTTCTCTCTCAGTCGTTTGAGGTGGCTGCTGGGTGCCTTGCTGGGTGTCACACCACGGGCTGCCCCGGGACACACGTGGAGGGGCTTCCCGGCTCCAAGGACCCCCCCATCCTGGCACAGGGGTTCTCAGCTCTTTCTGTGCCATAGACTCCCCCCACCCCAAGTCTGGAGAAGCCCATGAAGTTTCTCAGAATGTAGTTTTTATAACCAGCATAACATAAAATAGATAGGATTAAAGGATGATTATTAAAAAATAAGTTCTATGGCAATAAAGTTACCAGAATATTAAAACTAATTTCTTTAGTAACACATCAACAAGAGTTAGCAGCAAGTGTGGTAAGTACCACAGTTTTGAAGTTGTGATGAACGTAAACGATATTTCGGGGTCGGCAACAGCTGTCAACGTGCCCGGGAAAACACCTGTGATTTCTGTTGGTGACAAAGTCCCAGGTACTAATGACAACATTGTGACTTGTTGCCTACTTCATGATGAAGGAAACACCCAATTTCAGTTGGAGCTGGTGAAAATAAACCAAGTTCTTGTTTCTCCACCCAAGTTCCTGGGTCCCTGGATTCTGTGATCCCAGAAGAGCTGGCGGGGAATCACAGGTGAGTAGAAGTGAAGTGAATAGAAGTGAAGGTAATGCCAGGTAGGACGTGGCTCCTGGGAAAGAGAGGGGACAGACGCACCCCGTGGGGATGATTCTCTTCTCCACCCCCCCACCCCAGTGCCTGTCCCCGTGTCGTGTCTCCCCCAGGCCCCTAAGGGTGTGGACCCCGGGAGGGCGGAGCTTTGGTCTGTCTGTTCTCTGCTGTCTCCCAGTGCTAGGTGCTTAGCAGATGCTCAGTAAACATTGGCAACTTAGCAGATGAGTAGGATAGAAGGGGCTCATTGGTCCTGAAGGGCTATCAGTTCAGAGGCCCGGCCCACCTCCTTCTCTGCTGAGGATCTGGGAAGGACCCCATGGCCGATGGGTGACAGAGCTGGCCTCCCTGTTCAGTTGCCTGCTCCCCATGTGACCTCTCAAGCTCTGTAAAGCACTAATTTGTCCCCACCTGTGTTCAGTGAGGATCCTGAGCCTTCCCCGTAGGGAAGAGCACTTTGGGGGAGATGGAGAGACTGCTTCTTGCCCAAAACTTTCTGCCCAGAAGCTTCGACTGGCAGCAGTGGCCGTGCAGCCAGGCCACGGCGCCCTGTGCCTCCCCCTGCCTGGGCCTCTGCCCTTTGGCTGGGGTGGGTCAGCCAGGAGCCAGGGTGCTTAGTGGGGAGAGAGCATCAGTCCCAAAATTAAGTTGGCGCTTTTAAATCGCTTCTCTGCTCCCAGCCTCATTTCATTCACATAAAACAAAACACAGCACCCAGGAGATGGTTGGCTCAGCTTTTCAACAAAGATAAGCAAATTTGGGTGGCTTTAAACACGGAGGAGCTTTCCTGGAGGGCCACCTTGGGGGAAACTGGGAAGGTTGGCTTTCTGATGGGTGTCTTTCTAAGTGTCGCTCGCTTGTTCACTCGTTCATCCATCCATCAGACCTGCGTTGAGCGTTTCCTCTGGGCCCAGCCTCACGGGGATAACCAGCTTCTGATATCAGCCCTGGGGTGGGGGGAGCCCCCGAAAATGGTTTTGGTCCTTGTCACCTTCGTTCTGTGTTTGCCTCTGTCTTTTCTTTAAAGTCGCATCAGCAAGTTACCTTAAAAAACATTATTTATTTATTTATTTATTTATTTGGCTGTGCCGGGTCTTAGTTGTGGCATGTGGGATCTTCGTTGCCACGTGTGGAATCTTTAGCTGTGGCATGGGGGATCTAGTTTCCTGACCAGGGATCGAACCCAGGCCCCTTGCATTGGGAGCCACTGGACCACCAGGGAAGTCCCAGCATGTTACCTTTTTAAAGCTTGAGAAAGTGCCACCTTTGGAGGCTGTGGCTGCGTGCTTGCACCCTCCCCTTACACCCTGGGGGGCTGAGGGCTGCGTGGGCTCGGAGCTCACCCCAGCATCTGGCCAGGGCCCCGCTGATGTGCTGGGGGTGGCATCCACCATGGAGTTCTATGTGGTTCCATTTTCGTCCCATTTCCTGAGTAGTTTGCTAAAGCAGAGTCAAGCCCAGCAGTGTTGGCTCCAAGAGCCCACTTTTAAAGGGAGTATTTCTCGTTGACGTATGTTATTTTTTGCAAGTTTCCTGATACAAATTATCGCCTGGAATGCTCACCTCCTAAGGTCAAGTCAGACTTTCTTTCCATCTCACGGAGCAGAGGCCCGGCAGGCAGCCAAGGGAGAACCCGAAACCCATGGCCTTCCGGGTGGGGTCTGGCGGGAAGGGCCCTTTGGGACTTGCTTCCCCAAGATCCCGCAGCTTCCCCTGCCCCAGGGAGGGGAGCCGGCCCTACAGTCACATGTGCCCTCCCTGGCACAGAGGAGCAAGCAGACGGACCCTGGACACTGAGGTGGCCTTGCCCTGCCCTGCCTGACCTGGCACCTCACTCTTCTGGGATGTGGAGACTTGGCCGACTTTGGTGCTGGCCACCTTGACCTCTGACCTGGGGGAAGGGTGGGGCTGGGGGCCATCCACACGGCACATGGGGGAAGGAAGCGGATTGCCCTCAGTTCTCCAGGGCTCCTGGGAGTCCTGTTTTCTGGAGCATATCCAAGCGACGCTGTCCACTGGAGTGATGGGGAATTATCGCCAGGGCAGGGTCTTGGTGGGAGGGGACCGGAGGCGGGGCTCTGGCTGAGGCTCCTGTCACGTGATGGGGCTCCAGCCCTGCCTGCCCTGTGCCCAGTGCAGAGCCCGTGCAGCGTTATCCCCTGAGCCCCGCAGCCCGTGAGCAGGGCCCACGCAGCCTTTTATAAGGATGAGAGGCTGTGGTTCTGTCCCCTCTGTGCCTCAGTTGGGGCCGAGCAGGACCCCCGGGCTGGGGTTGCCGTGCTCTGTCTCCCTCAGGGTCCCCGGGGTCCTCTGTGGGGATGAATCTTCTCTAGTCTCTTGGATGAGCCTGCAGCCGTGCCCCAGTCTGGGTCTCGTGAACACGGGAAGGAGCTCCGAGACGCTGGCTGGGTCTGCGAGCCGCCTGGCTCCCCGAGCCGCCTGGCTCCCCTGCCCTGGCTTGGGACTGGCAGAGCCTGGAGGGTGGTCCTGTCTGCCTCACCCACCTGCCCCCGACCACACTCAGGCCCTCTTCACGCCCACCGCCCTCCACCGGGGTGTCCACTCTGCTCTGTCACCTCTCGGCCACATGTGGCCCTGGCCAGCTCCTAATCCTGTGGAGCTTTGTCTTTCTCATCCTAAAACGGGTGACGAGGCCCACTCGGGCCTTGTGAACTGAAGGCCGGTGCGTGTTAGGGCTCGGCTCCATGCTGGGCGGCCAGCTTCTGCTCGGCCCCTCCATGCCACCCCATCCTTCTGGGCTTGGCTGGCCCATCCTGGGGTGGGTGGGAGGACTGGGGGGGGCCTGTGTGGACCATTGGGCCAGATGCCCCTGCTCGGTAGGAAGCCCTTGGACCTTCCCCGCTGGAAGGTGGCCCGCCAGCGGTGAGGCTGTCTGGAGGCGCCGGGACGTGCCCCTCTGCTGGGATGCTGTGGGTAAGCTCAGTCCCTGATGGGTTGTGTGTTTGGGTACGGGGCGGGCAGAACTCCCTAACTGTGGCAGCTGGCCTGATGTGCAGCTGATCCCAAACTCACAGGTCAGTGTTTCTAGTCTGGTGTTTGCCATCCCTCTTAACTCACTCCAATGCCATCTTCAGCTTGTTTTCAGCGCGATGGAGGAGGGCAGAGCTCCAGATGACCCCACTCACCAGCGAATCCAGAGCTTTTGTTGATGCCCATGGGGGTTTGGCCTGAGTTTGCATTTGCCCCAGAGTGTTTCAGAGAGGCTTTTGCAGTGGTTGATTCGTTCATTGATACTGAGTTATGGGCCAGACCCTCTGCCAGGTGGAAGGGGTGACGTGGCCAGGATGAAGCATGGTCCCTACCTGGTGAGAGGGGCAGACAATGACCTGATGACCTGGGGACACAAGGGCAGGGGCAGGTGGGAGGGATGCTGTGGAGGAAGGCACAGGTGATGGGGTCTGTAACTGGGGTAGGGGAAGCAAAGGCCCGTTTGAGCTAGTGGTCAGGGAGGGGTCCCAAGGAGGGGATGGCATTTCCAGGAGGTCTGGAGGCTGACCTGGGCAGTGCTGTGCAGGGCTGCAGTGGGGAGCGCTCAGAGAAAGCAGCCAGGCTGCCCTTGTCCTTGGCGCTTACTCCCTCCCTCTCTCTGTCCGACGTCCTCTCTGGACCTGGGGGTGCCTGGGACGGTGGCTGTGGTGCTCAGGGCCGCCTGTCCTCTCCCAGTCAAGACCCCACGGAGCCTGGCACCCCTCTTATTCCAGAAAGGGGGTACAAGGATCTGCCACCTGCTGAGGGGCATCAGCCATTCCTGAGCCTACGAGAGAGGCATTTGGGGGGAGGTGGTGGTGGCCTGCTAGCTGCCAGCACCTCGGTGCCCACAGGGCTCTTCCAGGAGCTCCCTCTGCTCCTCAGAACGCCTGAAAGTTTACAGCAGGGCTGAGTCGGGGCCACAAACTCACTGTGCAAGAAATTTCATGTGTCTGCATTTTTTTCTTGAAGTCAATAAATTCTGACTTTGAGTCTTCATCCTACTGCAGGGAACAAAACTTCCCCCTGAACTTCCCTTCCTGGAGAAATCTTGGAAGGCTTCCCAGAGGTGGTGGCCGGGAAAGGAGGGTGGGAGGAAGAAGGGCATCCAGGTAGTGGGAACAGCAGGGCAAAGGCCGGGCCCGTTGTTGCAGCTTGGTGAGTTTGGGAATTTGGGGTGGGGTGGGGGAAGGAGAACCCAGAAGGGAGGGTCCCTGGGAGGAGCCAGGCGGTGACACTGGGAGGGTCACTTACCTAACATTTGTCATGGTGCCTTTTATTTTTGTTTGTTTGTTTTTCATCTGTGCTATATCAAAGAAATCAAATAAAGTTCCCAGAGTTTTAACAAAGAGACAACAGAAATTCTAACTAGTGAAAGCCCTCTTTGTTTTTTTTTAATTAAAAATAAATTTTTAATTGAAATATAGTTGATTTACAATGCTGTTACTTTCTGCTGTACAGCAGAGTGATTCAGTTATACACATAGAGACATTCTTTTGTTATATTCTTTTCCATTATGGTTTATCACAGGATATTCAGTATAGCTCCCTGTGCTCTACAATAGGACCTTGTTGTTTATCCATTTTATTTTATTTATTTTATTTTATTTTTTTAAAAGGTAAAAATTCATATTTAATTTTGAACTTAAAGTGTTTTATGGATTTTACACCTTTAATAGGATAGTAAGCACAGCAGCAACAATCACTTGTGAATATTTACTATAGACAGTGTATCTTTCTAACTTTTTTTTTTTTTTTGGCGGTACACGGGGCTCTCACTGTTGTGGCCTCTCCCTTTGTGGAGCACAGGCTCTGGACGCGCAGGCTCAGTGGCCATGGCTCACGGGCCCAGCCGCTCTGCGGCATGTGGGATCTTCCCGGACCGGGGCACGAACCCGTGTCCCCTGCGTCGGCAGGTGGACTCTCAACCACTGCGCCACCAGGGAAGCCCTGTTTATCCATTTTAAATGTAATTGTTTGCATCTATCAACCCCAAACTCTCAGTCCATCCCTCCCCCGCCTTGGCAACCACAGGTCTGTTGTCTATGTCTGTGAATCTGTTTCTGTTTTGTAGATAGGTTACTTTGTATGTCATGGTGCCTTTTAGCAGGCATGGATCATCTACCAAGTGCATACACGTCCCCAGATCATTAGGAGGGAAGTGGGTGTGATGAGGTGGAGGGGGCCTGGGCGAGTGGCGAAGACTCTGTCAGCTAATCCTTAATCCCTTTTATTCTTGCTCCACCTGGAGGAAAATGTAATGTCCATTTTCTATAGCAGTGCAAGTATATAATGAACATTATCTGGTGTCTGTTTCTGTCTAATTCTTTCAAGAACGTTCCCAGCAGTATGTGTGGTTAAATCTCCTTTAGTGCCCTGAAACTCCGTGGCTGCCCTGGTGGAGTTCCTGTCCCCCCAGCGGGGAGAGGAATTCTTGTGGAAAGAAGAGAAAGCACAGAGTGCAGGGGGCCCAGGAGTGAGAGCTGGCTCCTGTCACTCGGCCCTCCGGGGTCTTCCTCTCCCCCAGTCTCTAATGGGCAGTATTGGTCACACCCTGTGTCCCCACCTGGTGTGTTTGGGCCGATTGGTCAGGTCTTCCTGGTTCGGTCTAAGGTTACTGAAGGGTGTGGTGTGTGTTCTTATTTCCCGCCATTCCCATGGCTTCTGTAAGGCTGTGCACAGAAGGGGGTGTGTTAAGCAAGATGCTTGGTCACAAGTCACAGAAACCTGACTCCAACTAGCCTAAGTGAAAAAGTGGACTCGTAGGCTCACAGGTCCGGAAAGTCCAGGGTTCTGGCTTCAGGTGTGGTTGGCTCCAGGGACCCCAGGTGCAGTCTCTTAGCCTTTGTCCCTCAGCCTGTGTCTCTGTCTCTGGGCTCAGCTTCCCTGTGTGTTGGCCTCCTTCTTCGACAGCCCACCTGGGTCACGGCTCCCTGAGAACCTGAGGCTAGAGAATGCTGCTGTCTGCCAGTGCTTCCCAATAGAAGTCCAGAACAGAGACCCACTGGCCGGCATGGGTCACATGCCCACCCCAAGCCATCATCTCGGCCAGAGGGCTGACATGCTGATTGTCAGGCCAGGGCCCCAACCCTGGACCTACTCAGACTAGACCGAGAGCATAGTTTTGGGTAGGACCCTGCAGAGGGCATTGTCGTGAGTTGGGGGCCCAGCAGCAGCTTCGCGTCTCTCCTGGCTTTGTCGTTGGGGGGTCATCCTCCCACGTTGGGAGAATACCCATGGCCGCCGATGACACCCCACTCCCTCCCCCAATGCCCTGCACTCCCAGAGGGGTCAGTTATGGGCTGCGTGGTTTCCACATGGTCAAGGCCAAGACAGCCCCACACTTGTGCTTTTTATGGTGTGCTGAGCGGTGAAGCCCCAGGCCTGTTGGCCAGAGCCCCTTGGCTCTGCCAGGGGCCGTGCCCATGTCCACATAGCTCAGAGTAGAGGAGACTCCTGGTATGTGGCACTCACTGCATCTCACGCTGGCCTGGATGCTCCTTTGCGGGCTACCTGTGCTGTCTTTTGGTCAGTGCACACCGTAGGTCCACTGGGGCCTAGTGGCGGTGGCTGGACGTGGGGTGAAGTGCAGGGGGCAGCCAATGCCACCCCGGGCAGGAGCAGGCGTTTCCTGGGACACCCGAGGTCTTGGCGCCCTGGACGTGGACCACAGGACAGCCCAGGCAGGCTGGAGGCGGCCCTCTCAGATGGTGACATGGACAGATTCGGTCAGGGAAGTGGGCCATGTCTGGTGTGGTCATCCTGGCCTGGATCCGAGGGGCCCCGCGCTCCCGTCATTCGGCCGTGATTTGAGTCTCTCCATCCCTGTGCTGCCAAAATCTCAACCCAAAGAAGTCAAGAGCCACTGAGTTCAAGCAGGGCTGTGGGTGTCGTAAGGCATCTCAGAGCCCCGTGGCCTTATTTTACAGATGAGAAAACTGAGGCCCTGGGAAGTCGAGTGGTTTGAACAGAGTCCAAAGCTGCGGGTGGCAGAGTGGGGCTAGACCAGGTCTGCAGGGTCCCGGGCCAGGGCCCTTTCCAGATGGAGACCCAGCGGGCCTGGCGGGGGGACCCTGGGAAAGGCTCTCAGATGCCCGAGCAGCCCTGGTTGAGCCTCCAGGGATTGGGGTGGCTGCAGCAGCCTTCCCAGCCTTTTATTTCCCGTCTCTACCCTGAGCTGCAGGGAGAAGTTCCCTGCGGTGAGCAAGCCGTGGGCAGGGCTTGGCTCCCCTCTGGCAGGAAGTTGGCTGCGAGTCTTTGTTTTGGTGTCTTTGCCTCCATTCTCCAGCCCTGGGTGTCTGACAGGACTCGTGGGAGAAGGTGAATCACAGATGGGTCTCCGCTTGTCTTCGAGAAGGAAGTCAGCTTCTTCTACCGAAAGGACAGCTGTTGGGTGGGAAGGCCCTCGGGGCAGATTCATTCAGCAGATGCCACGTGGGCACCTAATGTGCGCAGGATGGCTGCCAAGGAGGAGTCCCGGGGTGGACTCAGAGGTCTCAGAGTTTCCAGGGTGCTCAGAGGCCACCGAGTCCCAGCTGGGATCTTTCCAGTGATGGGAGGCTCACCCCCTTCCCGGGACGGCACATTCCAGGGTGTCTGGGCTTGCTGAGGTCAGCACCGAGTTGAGGTTGTGTTAGAAGGTGGTGCTGCAAGCTGGGTGTGTCGTCCGGATGGACGCGAAGGATGTCTGTCTTTGCTGGTTGGCTTTCTGGGCTGTGAGTCTTGTTGACTCGTGAGCTTCAGGGAAAGCAGGGTGATGCACAGCACCGCTGAGTGACCCCAGCTTTGCTGCCAGGTGAAGGCATACATTAGAAAGCAGAGGCGAAGGTGAGATCAGCTTGCCTTGTCTTTGTGAATGGTGAGCACCGCCCCCAGTGGAAACCCAGCCCAGGACTGGTCCACCTGGGGCCAGCAATGGTGGACAGACGGGTGGGGTCTGTGGCTAGGGTCATTCTCCCAAGGCCACGTTTCTCTGCACTGATTCCTCCTTTGGCTGCTGTAACAAACAACACAAACTTGGTGGCTGAGAACAGCACAGATGTATTTTCTTACAGTTCTGGAGGTCAGAAGTCCACAGTCAGCCTCATCGGGCTGAAGTCCAGTCCGCCTCCCTCTTACAAGGACCCTCGTGAGTACAGTGGGCCCACCTGGATAGTCCAGGGCAACCTGCCCATCTCAGGATCCCTCATCACATCTGCAAAATCCCTTACGAGGTAGCATAGGTACCAGTTCTGGGCATTAGGACGTGGGCATCTTTGGGGGCTGTTATCAGCCTGTCACCACCCTCTTCTCTCACCAGCCTTGCCTGGCCTTTATGCTGCAGCTGCCACCGACTGTTCTCAGGTCCCTCCCTCCCCTTCTCTCTTGGCCTTTGCCCCTGTGACTGCGTCTCCTCAACCTGGAACTTTCCAGCCTGGGCTCCTAACTGCTGGCCTCCCCTGCTTTGCCCCCATCAGAGCTCACACTCAAGACCATAATGCTCTGCCCTCTCTCATCTCCCCGGGACACCATGGCCCCGCCTGGGGCCCGAGGACCCCGCGGCCTTGCAGGTGCCAGAGCCCTCGGGCATAGCGGGTCTCAGTGAATGTTTGTGGAACAGACGGGCGAGTGGAAGAGTCCGTAGTGAGTTGCAGGTAAATGAAAGTTATTTTTAAAGCGCATTTAACTGACTTGGCTGCTTCTTGGCCTCTTGGGTCCGTCGTTCTGCCTGTAGACCTGCTTGGGGGTCCAAGGGACAAACAGCCCCTACCAGGGGCCTGAGTCTGCATGCTTTTACTTAAGGTGAAGGTTTTTAAGCCGCTTGGAGTTAAAATTTGGCCAACTTTGTTTTTTTTCTTTTTAATTTGGCCACGCTGCACGGCTTACGGGATCTTAGTTCCCTGACCAGGGATCGAACCGGCATCCTCAGCAGTGAAAGCACGGAGTCCTAACCACTAGACCGCCAGGGAGGTCCCATGGCCCACTTTGAATGATACCGAATCAGCAAATATTTGTTGAACATTTGCAAACAGAAGGCGGATCCCTCGGGGTGGGTGAAAGGGTGTGGCCCTCATACCCACAACAAAAGTGCCCAAGGCCTGTGCGTTCTACTCTCAAGTTACTTATTGTTTAGTTGTGTGTGGATGTGTGTGTGACAACAGTGCACAAATGGATGAAACGGAGAAGCACCCAGTGGTTGAAGAATAAGCAGGAAAGGAAGCCTCGAGGCGGGGAGGTGGGCGGCTCCTTCTGCAGGGCCGGGGTCTTGAATGGATGCCTGGATTTTAGGATGGCGAGGGTTGAGGGATCTGGGGGACAGTTGAGAGCCCTGGAGAAGGGACAGCTAAGCTGAGCTGGGGTCATGGTGAACTTGGGCAACAGGGTTCCAGGCCTGTGCCGTCTGCTGGTTATCTGTGACCTTGGGCGGACCATCGTACCTCTTGGTGGCCTGGCTGCCCCACGTGTGATGTGGAGCTCTCCCTGCAGACCAGGGTGAATGGCCAGGGTGGGCTGAGCCACTGGATGGGCCAGGACTCAGGAGGGCCCCTCCAGAAGCAGAAGCTCATCTTCGGAGGTTTGTGAGCCGTCGGACTTGGCTGAAGTAGAAGGTTGTGCTAAACAGTGAAAGAAACCCAAACAAGGAGGTTCTGTGCTCCAAATTGCACTTGGCCGGCTCACCTCCCATTCGACCAGGTGTCACTTCCTATTTGTGCTGCGTAAATGGATTCAAATAGCTTTCTTCTCCTCCATCACTCAAAGAATGGCCTTGGTAGCCAAGAAGGGAATTAGTTTCAGGTGGAAGCCTATTTTTACCGTGGTGGAGACCAAACTGTTAATTACCTAGAAATCACATGAGGGTTTTTAGCCTGAAAAAGTTTTTTCTTGGGTTCAACTTTTCATAGATATTAATTATAGGTATCGGCTTCAGCCCACTGAAATAATTCCTCTCTCCAGAGATTAAAGACATTTAAAACGCTGTGCCTTGTTAAACATAATGCGTATTCTTTTTCTCTATTTCTGCTCGGCATATGGGATAGAAATAGGAGATTAGGGAATTTAAAAATGATTTGATACCTTTCCTGTATTTAACTAATGGTTGATTCCATACTCCATGTGTGTTTTCAAGTCTCTGAAGCTGGTGGGAATTTGACGATAAAGGTCGAGAAGGCAACCCTTTAATATTGTGACGATGGATCCTGATGGGGATGTCGTGTCTTGTTTCTAATACGCATCCCTCCACCCACGTTTGTATGTGGACATCCATCCTGGGGCTTCCCACTGTTCTTGGGATAAAATCCAGACTCTTTGCCTGGCCTCCACTCACCCTGCCCTCTGCACTCTGTAGAGCCCTGTTCTTTCAGCTTCTGGAACATGCCAGGCCCTCCCCACCTCAGCCTCCGTGTCCCCGCGATTCCCTCCGTCTCACTTTGGGGATCTTTTCAGCAAAGACTTCCCATCAGTCTCCTTAAACGTGTCCTTTTAGTCTGCACCCTTTTCCTTAATTACACTGTGAAAACTCTATTTATCTTTTTGTCTGCATGTCTGTCTGTCTGTTTTTCTGTCTCTATCAGAAATAGTTTCCTGAATACAGGGACGGTGTCAGACTTTGGGGCCACGCTGAGTTTGAGGTGCCCCGGGTGCCGAAGTTCTCCGGATCCGGGGGTCCCTAACTTGGCTTTAGAGTTTCTGCTGCCTGGGCCCCACTCCAGGGAGCCTGGTTTCGTGGGACTGGGGTGAGGCCTGGGCACCTGGATGATTCTAACCTGCAGCCATGTTTGAGAGCTGCTGTCACGGGTTGGGAACTTGGCGGGCACGCGGGAGGCCCTGCAGGACAGATGGGACCCCGATGTGGAGCCAGGAGCAGCCCCAGCCCAGGCCCCTCAGGGGCCACCACGCGGCCTCAGAGTCACGCCTCCGTGTCCGTGTGAAAATAAAGGAGTGTTTGGCTCACTCGGTGTAAGAAGCCAGAGATTTGTGGAATGGATTTTAGTACTAGTTCCTTGAAAAGCATTCACGGCATTAAAACAGCAGCCAGTACTGGCCACCCAGCCCAGCAGGCTTAGCATCGCTGGTGTTGGGCTGAGGCTGCAGATTCTGAGTCTGGCTTTGTCATCAAGCCCTGGCTGCAGCCCTGATGTGGGGAGGCTGCCCTGGAGTGAGGAGGGCCAGCTCCGTGCTGTTTTCCCAGCTCCTGAAGCAGAGTCGGAGGCTCGGGATGAGAGGGGACCGGGCCACACTCTCCTGGTGTGTGGTACATATTGGTGTTGGTGTGACCTTCCACCACTGGAGGGTGCAGTGTTGGAACAGGGGCCTCCAATTCACCTCTGCACCCTAATACCTAAGTTAAGGCTTGGTGCATAGTAGGACCTCAGAAAATAATTGGAGTATAGAAATACATGGATGGAGGAGAGGAAGAAGAAAAGGAAGGGGCCTGCTTTCCTGATTCCTACACCCAAGCGGGGCCGTGGGTGTGTCTCAGGCAGGCCTACATGTCGGTGTCCCTTCAAACTGATTTTCTGGACATATCTATCTGCTCAGTGTTCATTTCAGTGGGTGGGATTGATTCAGGCAAGGGCTGGGGCTGCTGCCTGGCTCAGAGGGGAGGTGCCCTTATGCTGTGTCCAGCGCTGTGGGGTGCCCTCCCCAGGCTGGTGCTCAGACACTGCTGTTCTTAGTCCCTTCCCAAGTGCTTGCTGGGTACTGTGCAGTGGGAAGGGATTTAGGGGGTGAGCTTGCGTGAACCTTCCAAGAAATGATTTCAGCACACTGCACATTCAGTTTGTTTCCAAGTTGCTATAGAAAGTAAATGATTAGTTAAGCAGCACCCACACAGTTTTTTAAAAAAGGAATGATTTTCCAAAACGAAGCAAAGCCCCACTGATTTGTCAGAGAGAGGAAAGAAGGCTTTAATAAGCAGAAAGCTGTTTAAGAAATCATAATTACTCACGTGGGCAAACGTACCAGCTCAGGGAGGGGCCCAGTTAAGCACCTAATCACGTTGACTTTCTCCTTCACACTGACAGAGCCGTCTCCACACCCCTGGGGTTGACCAGATGTCCCCACGTTCTGGTGGGCAAATAATATCACCTTCTTTTTTTTTTTGTTTGTTTTTTGCGGTATGCGGGCCTCTCACTGTTGTGGCCTCTCCCGTGGCAGAGCACAGGCTCCGGACACGCAGGCTCAGTGGCCATGGCTCATGGGCCCAGCCGCTCCGCGGCATGTGGGATCTTCCCAGACCAGGGCACGAACCCGTGTCCCCTGCATCGGCAGGCGGACTCTCAACCACTGCGCCACCAGGGAGGCCCTCACCTTCTTTTTTGTTTATGTTTTCCCCCGAGTTGCTGAACTGATGTCCTCGAAGACTTATTTACAAACTGGTGTGTATCAGACTCTCCTGGGGGAGCTTGTTATAAAGGCAGAGTCCAGAACTCACCTCCAGTGTCCTGAGTGGGAGTCGGCGGGCTGGCCCAGAGCCTGGGTTTCCACGAGCTCTTGGGCTGTACCCCTCTGTGGGGCGCTGTCTCTCAGGCAGTGGCCAGCATGATCAGAGAACTCGGTCGGGACTTCCTCAGTGGCTGAGGTTACACTCCGTGTCCTTCCAATTTGAGGTGTGCAAGAGGGCGAATTGAATCGGGGGACAGGTGAGAAAATCACCCAGTTCTCTGAGCAGCATGAACCATCGCAAGGTGGAGTGGTGTCGGGGGGACCCGTGATCTGGCAAAACTCACCTGCGCCTGCTATGTGCCAGGCCCGCGTGGGCACATGTGAGACAGAGAAAGAAAACATGTAAGCCCTTCCCTCCAGCCTCCCCGAGTCCAGTGAGTGGATGGACAACTAAGCAGTGACCAGGGCTGCTGGGGCAGGATCAGGGCAGGCTTCCTGGAAGAGGAGGCCCTTCACTGAGACGTGGGGAATTAAATTAAATTACATTAAATTAAGCCCATATGCATTGAGTATCATCTGAGTCTCCAGCCCTGTGCTAGGTGGTAGAGATTCAGTAATGACCAAATCAGACAAATCCCCTTTGTGGAGCTTGCATTTTATCAGGGGAGAGAGACACATAACCTAAAGCCAGCAAAGTAAGTTCAGATGGTGGTAAATGCTACGGAGAAAATCAAACTAACAATGACCTGCGGTGATCAGGGATGGCTTAGGAGCCTGCATGCAAGACCAGGGTCTGAGCTGGGAATGGGCTTGGCAGGTTTGGGGGACAGAAAGAAGGGCAGTGCCTCACAACCCAGCAATCTCACCCCTAGATATATGTATATATATGTTTTTACTCAAGTAAAAACCTGTGTCCACACAGAAATGTGTACGTGATTGTTCATTGTAGCGTTATTCATAATAGCCCAAAGTGGAAACAACCCAAATGCCCATCAACTGATGAATGGATTAGCAATGTGCTATACCCATAAATGGAATGTTATTTGGCCATTAAAAGAAATGAAGTACTGATACACGGAATGGATGAACTTTGGAAACACGATGCAGAGTGAAGGAAGCCAGACACACAAGACCACATATTGTGTGGTCTCGTTTGTGTGGAATGTCCAGAATAGGCAAATCCATAGAGACAGAAGGTAGGGAAGTGATTGCCAGGGGCCAGGGGGATGGAGGGATGGAGGGATGGGGAGTGATAACTAAAGGTATGGGGTTTCTTTTTTTTTTTTTTTTTTTTTGGCGGTACTCGGGCCTCTCCCGCTGCGGAGCACAGGCTCCGGACGCGCAGGCTCAGCGGCCATGGCTCACGGGCCCAGCCGCTCCGCGGCATGTGGGATCTTCCCAGACCAGGTCACGAACCCGTGTCCCCTGCATCGGCAGGCGGACTCTCAACCACTGCGCCACCAGGGAGGCCCTGGGGTTTCTTTTTGAGATGACGAAAATATTCTAAATGAATATGGTGATGTTTTCACAACTCTGTGAATGCACTAAGAACCATTGACTTGTACCCCTTAAATAGACACATTTATGGTGTGTGAATTTTATCTCAAGAAAGCTGTTAAAAAGAAGGTGGCGTGGCTGGAGCAGATGGGGGGGCAGGTGCTGTGGTTAGGCAGGGAGAACAGATGGGGTGAGAAAGGGCACCCCGGGCAGTGGCTAGAGAGAGCTGGAGCCTCAGGAAACAGTTGGAGAGGCTTGGGATGGCAGAGGTGGGTGTGGATGTGCACAGGTGGGCGGGGCCAGGCACAGCAGGTGTGGTCACAGGGCAGGCCTGGAGAGATTCGCTGCAGAGGAAACAAATGGAGGCTGGAAAACCATTGCTCTTCTTTCACCACTCTGCCTCAGTTAATCCACTAGTTACCCTGCAGGGGCTTCTTCTGTCTCTTATTCAGGCAGACCCCTGCCGGGACAGTGGAGGGAGGGCTCCTCTGCTTTGGTCCTGCTCCCCTCATGGGGCCCCCAGATGCTGACATCTCAGACCTCCGGAGCCCTGAATTGACCAAGGTGTGTAGTTCATTAAAAACCAATGACCTGGGCTTCCCTGGTGGCGCAGTGGTTGAGAGTCCGCCTGCCGATGCAGGGGACACGGGTTCGTGCCCCGGTCCGGGAAGATCCCACATGCCGTGGAGCGGCTGGTCCTGTGAGCCATGGCCGCTGAGCCTGCGCATCTGGAGCCTGTGCTCCGCAACGGGAGAGGCCACAACAGTGAGAGGCCTGCATACTGACAAAAGAAAACAAAATAAAAAAAGCAACGACCCACTGAACAGCAGAAAATCCGGACTCATGTTACAATAGATTAAGGATGTAACCCGTGCTCATCTTAGACCTTGCAAGAAGAAAGTCCTAAGAAAAAGGAAACCTGAAATTACCAATAACCCTCAGAAAATAACAGCGTCCAACCTCTTGATCGTTCCCTTTCTGAGCAAAGATTAGAACCCGGTGATACAGTTTGGAATTCTTTGTACACTTAACATTATGTTGTTGTTAGCGTTTTCCTCCATCGTTGGAAATCCTTTGAAAACTACAGTGAATGAACTATCACTTCTTTTGTTGTTGTTGTTGTTTTAGAGCTTTATTAAAATTTTTTTCTTCCAGTTTTATTGAGATGTAATTGACATACAGCGCTGTATAAGTTTAAGGTGTACAGCGTGACGATTTGACTTGCATACATCGTGAAATTATGACCACAATAAGTATAGTGAACATCTGTCCTCTTGTATAGATACAACAGTAAAGAAATAGAAAAAAAGCGCCTTTTTCCCTTGTGGTAAGAACTCTTAGGATTTATTCTCTTAACTTTCATGGGAAACATACAGCAGTGTTAATGATATTTATCACGTTGTACATTACATCTCTAGTACTTATTTATCTTAAAACTGGAAGTTTGTACCTTTTGATTGCCTTCATCCAATTCCCTGTCCCCCTAACCCCACCTATGGTAGCCACAAATCTGATCTCTTCTTCTCTGAGTTTGTTTGCTTGTTTTTGAAGTATAATTGACCTACAACTCTGTGTTAGTTCCTGTTATACAACATAGTGATTGGATATTTCTGTGCATTTCAAAATCATCACCATGATAATTCTAGATTCGATCTGTCACCGTTCAAAGATATTACATAATTACTGACTGTATTCCCCACACTGTACATTTCATGCCTGTGACATTTATTTTGCAACTGGAAGTTTGTACCTCTTAAGAACTGTCATTTCTTTATTGTTTTCCTATAGTTGTATTCTTGGAAGGAAGCTCAGTTTTCATTATGAACAATGGTATTGACAATCACTAACCAAATCAACACCTTTGGAGGCAACTCTTTATCCATGTGTCTGACAGTTTCCTAGGACAAATTCCTGAAAGGGTCACTAGTCAAAGGTCATGAACCTTGAATACACCAGCTGCCGTTATGCAGATGTTTTCTGGAAAGATCCGCTGATGTGACCCAGAGTCACAGTGTGGCTCCAAGTGCAGGTGTCACACGGGCTCTCTGGTCCCTTCCTGCGAAGGGCTGGGCTTGGGAAGGGCTTCTTGGAGGCTGCATGGTCCGGCGAGGCCCACTGTGGGATGGTTCAGTGGGGACCAGCTTGTGCAAAGTCTCCATGGCTGGAACACACACCTTTTTCTGGGGGAGGGAGTGAGGGAGCTGAGGGTCCAAAGCTGAGTGGTCCCCCAGCGATGGACAGGCCGGGAAGCCGGCCGCTCACTTCTCCCTGCCCAGCACCCCGACTCAACCTCCAGCCTCTTGTGGGCGTGGCTGCCGAGGCTGGCCTCTGGGCTCCTGCTGGGCCTGGATCCCCAGTTATTTTGGCACGTGGGTGAAGCCCGTCAGCCTTGGCCTGCACTTATTACAGGCTGTTTGGCCTCTTCACTTTGGGGAAGTGAAGCCAGCCCAGAAGTGTTTCTCCTGTGATCTCATCGTGGCTGTGGTTACCCTACAGTCCCTCTCTGCCCAAGTCTTGCTGAAGTTTTATTGGAAGATTAAAAAAGAAATCCAGGAATCTTTACTTAATGAAGGCTTTTATAACTTGCATAGCTGAGCCTTCGGACTGTTTCCTTCAGTGTTTGGAAGTGTTCTGAGTGCCAGTCAGCAAGGCATCCTGGTTCCATTCACTAGTGACCTGCATATTCTTGGAGTCATTCATTGGTCAGAGCCTGGTCTGGCGGGTGTGCTCATCACAGGAGGGTGCTGGGTTACCGAGAAGGTTCCAGGGGCCCCTGGACATGCACCCACACACACCCCCCCCCACCAGTGCTCAGACCGTGGCTCTCAGCTGCCGCTCCAGCGGGCAGCGGTCACTCCAGTGTCCCGGGAAGATGGAGGTCCCCCACGTGGGCCTCTGGTTTCCACAGATAAATGACTCGAGTTGATGGGTGGTAAGACGTGGATGGATTGCAATTGAGCACAAACGTAGGTGCCCCTGGGGAGCGCTGGTATGTACACGCCTGCTGGGGGAGGGGGATGACGGCCCCGGAAGGCAGTGGCGGCCTGGGGGTCGGGCTAGGCTGCCGTGTGTCTGATTCCAGGTGTGACCTTGGACAGGACAAGCTCTTGAACTGGGAGGCCCCTGCTTGAAAGGCTTGCTGGAGTGCAGGTTGGGATCCACCGAGAAGGGGCTTGTTGCGAAGAGCAGGGGGAGCCTCTTCTCGGCCCACCCTCAGCCTAGATCTGAGCCGCTGCTGCCCGGCTGGTGTGAGGGACCCAAGGAAGGAGGCAGGCCAGAGCTCCAGGGGTGATGGGGGTGGCCCGGCTGGGCTGGGGTCTCCCAACCCCCAACACGCGCTCACCCAGTGCTTTGTCGCTCCAGATCCGTGCTCGGGCTTTACATGAGTGAACTCATTCAGTCCTCGCAGCAGTCCCATGAGGTGGGTGCTGCTCTCACCCCATTTGCAGATGGAAGAGCCAAGGCACAAAGGAGTTAAGTAAATTGCAGCTCAGTGGCAGCCCTAGAATTTGAACCTGGCCACCTCACTCCAGAATCCATGTTCTTAAGCAGCTGTGAGGTGGGTGATTTCTCTGGGCCTCAGTTTTCTCATGTGTTCAGCGGGGTTACTGATACCTCCCAGGCACAGCGTAGGAGCTCGATGGCTGTTCGATCTTATTATTCGTAATTGTATCAGCAAATGAATCGAGATGTGCAACGAGAGTGTGGCTGCCACAGGAGGTTGGGGGGGGCACCCCTGGGCTGGTTGGGGAAGTCTGCGGTGGCCTGGCGTGCTGGTTTCCAGGGCCCCCCAGGCACCGCGGGTAGGAGGCCGAGTCTGACCCACCTGCTGGGAGGACGGAAGCTCCCGAGAAGCTCAGCCCTGGCCGGGTGACCCAGGAGCCCTGCAGGGCACGGCCCCCGGAGCCCAGCTGAGCAGGCTGGGGAAGGCAGGTTTGACAGCGTTTAACTTTGTCCTCTAAATCTGCCTCCTTTGGCCAAATCCTCTAGTGTGAGGCGGATGCACCATTAAGGCGCCAAACAGGCGGCTCGGAATTACTTTTTAATAATCTGTGATGGGGGTGGGGTGACTGGAAGGCAAAGCTGTGATCCCAGATCCACGGGATCTGCATCCGTAGGCACTAGGCAGCTGTCTTTTCTGTCCTTAAAAACTCTGCCTTTTGGTCTTTTGCTTTGGTCACCTCCTTCTTCTGCCCACACCTCGTGATCCTGGTGGTCCTGGCTGGGGGCGGTGGAAGCGTGAAATCAGGGAGGGGCTGGAGGTCATCCTCTTCCCCTCCCCTCCCCTGCCTGCCCTCCCTTCCCCTCCAGGGCAGTCCTGAGGCTGTGACCTGTCCCACCAGCTTGCTGGGGACCACATGGGCCGTTCAGAGGATTCTGAGCTTCATTATGCATTTTATTTAGGGAAGACATTTGCCCTCTTTGCTTGGGTGTTTCGTCTACATGATGGTAAACAGACCAGTCTTCCCTCCACCTTAGTGATGTGCAAATGTTATGTCCCATAAAATGCTTCAAAGAAGGTGGGTGAGGAGGGACAGAGGGAGGAAGAGGGAGTGATTGAGGGTAGCATCCAATTATATAAAATATGTTGGCAGACTCCTGTTCATCCTTCAAAACCCTAACGAGGTATTGCCTTCTCTATGAAACCTTTCCTGATTCCCCTGGACAGAGTCACACTGATTGCTCACACCGGTGCTTTGCTGTACACACAGTTTTATCATTGTTGGGTCATACCCAACCGTCATTACGGTTCCTGGGTGTCTGGGTCTGGACTGCTGGACCGGGAGCTCTGGACGTCAGGGACCACTGCATCTTCATCTTTGTGCAGCACTGCTCTTGGCTAAGAATGGGCCACAACCACTGTTGAATGGAAAGGAATACTGACAACAACCTTTGGCCAGACACAGAGCACGGCAGGGATGCTTGTTGCATTGTTTCCTGAACTCTTCCTCTTTTCTCCTCTTAGTTGTTTGAACTCAGCCAGCCTGGCAGTTGTCAGGATGGAACCATGTGTGTGCTGGGTCCAGTCCTGGGAAGCGGCAGAGACCCTGGCACCCCCCTGTGGTCCCAGGCTGTCAAGCAGGGCAGCCTTGGCTTGAGCTCCCACAGTTGGGGGCTGGAGGGGGTCCCTGGGGTCGGTGTAGACGCCCCTTTCTTCACGAGCTCTCAGGGTTCTCAGGGCTTTGCCCGTCGACCAGTTTGAGCTTCCTCTTGGCACAGTGGCCTCAGAGCAGTGGAGTGCGCGCGTGGCTGTCCTGGGCCCCAGTGTGGGGCTCCTGCAGAGAAGTGGAGGCCCCGTGGCGTTTTGGGACGCAGCCTTGGAAGTCACAAAGTGTCACCTCCACCACCAACCTGCCACAAGCCTGTCCAGGTTCAGGGGAGGGAACATAGGCCATGGGAGCAAAATTAGCTTTTGAGCTGTGTTTTCAAACTACCAGGGTGAGAAATCACAGCTGTGGCAGGTCTGAAGCTCCCCTGCAACGCCCCCCCATCCCCAGCCCAGGGGCCTCTCATCTTTTTTTTTTTTTGCGGCACGCAGGCCTCTCACTGCTGTGGCTTCTCCCATTGCGGAGCACAGGCTCCAGACGCGCAGGCTCAGCGGCCATGGCTCACGGGCCCAGCCGCTCCGTGGCACGTGGGATCTTCCCGGACCGGGGCACGAACCTGTGTCCTCTGCATCGGCAGGCAGACTCTCAACCACTGTGCCACCAGGGAAGCCCAACCTCTGATCTCCTGTAACGGCTTTCCATCGCGCCGGGAGGGTCAGAGGCCTCGGGTCATGTCTCTGCCTGTGTGCTGGAGCACGGCTGTGCAGGCACGACCGTCTCTGCTCCGGACCCAGGGAGGCGGGCATCACTCACCTCCTTTACGGCCGAGGCTGGGGGAGCCCACGTCGCTGGCCTGAGGTCTCAAAGCCTAAGGAGCAGAGCCTGGATTTGAACCTGAGCCCACCTGACCCCCAGCCCGGCCTTGCTCAGCTCCCACACGCCCCTCCAGCAGGGGGGGTCCAGGGTAGGAGGTGACGGAGCTGTGTTGAATGTGCCCCATAGCTGTGGCTGGTGCCATCCTGTGTGCTGGAGGGTTAAGTCCTGATGTCTGCAACGGACCCAGCAAGGGGATATTTATGACCGGATTTATTCCTAACAGGTGGAGGGCGCAGGGCCGTGGTTCTGCAGGCCCTAACAGCCTGCTACATGCCGTGCAATACAAGGAATGCACTGGCCCCTCCCCCGAGACCCACTAATCCAGACTGCCATCTGTCCCCGCTTTCACAGGCTACCTCCTGTTCAGTGTCACCGTTCAGGTTAAGACACAGTGGCTCCACTGTGGCAGGGAGTCTCGCTGGTCAAGAGTTCATGGCCAGGCCCTGCTCTGTTCTGGGGTGGGGGGATGGGTGGTACAGCTGTTCTGTGTCTTCGAGGACCCCTACCCGCTGGCTTTTCCTGTTTTTGTTTTCTCACTTCTGGGCCTCCTTATCGCCAAGATCACGAGCATCTAAACTGAATGACGTGCTCTTTGCTAGCAAGTTAGTTCTGCGACTCATGGGGCCGTAGCTGGAAGCGGACCGGCCATCACGGGCTGGGATGAGTGTATCCTCTTCGCCCACACACGCCTCCACCGCCCGTGCACACTCACACACGCTCAGGAAACTGGCCAGCGGGTCTCCCCGCTACTTGAGCAATCCTGAGATGCAAGCCAGATGGCGGCTGTGGCTTTCCTGCCTCCTGACATCTAGACGAGACCGGCTCAAACCGCCTTGCGGGCGGGAGATCTCCGTGGTTTCCGTGCACGTCGGGGCGCCTGGAGCTCTGGTCACCGCTGGCTCTGCGTTCTGCTCTGCGGCCCTGGCTTTGCCCCGGCTGCAGAGACTGGGACAAGAAACCCCACGTGGTTCTCAGTTTCTCTAGGAAACCGCGTTTCACGGGGCCTGAGAGTGAGGTGGCCCTTACTGGTGGGAGGTGGCAGAGGGCACTCGACGTCACCCCGTGTGACACGCTCAGGTCGGGAGCCCAGTTCCCCCTTGGTAGCATGGCCGCGGGGGCAGAGCCTCCGCCAGCCCTGTCACCCCGGGAGCCGGGCCAGCGAGGCGGAGGGAGGGACAGGTGGGAAGGCCGCTCTGGCAGAGGGGAGGAAGGTGGAACCCCGATGATGCCGTGGCCTCCGTCCTGGGAGGCTGCTGTGGTTGGATCATGGTGCGTTGCCCCTTCCCTTCCCGGGTGAGCTGCCCAGGGCGTCCAGGCCCTGAGGCCCTGGCCCAGCGCTTGGTCACCGGACAGCTCCAGTTAGCAAGCGAGGCATGGTGCGTGGCCTCATTAAGCCAGTACCCACGGTGCCCAGGACGGCGGATTCATTCTTTTCATCATCTCTGAAGCCCTCCAGGGTTCAGGTCCCGAGCGCTTAGTCTGCTTCCCTGCCGAGCCTCGTGGTCTGTGACCTTCAGACTCCCGCTCAGCTCCGACATTCCGACATTTCAGTGGAGGCCTCGGTAGCCCACCGGCCTTTGCAGGAGGTGTGGGCTCCCGCTGGGCCAGCTGCAGCCGTTTCCGCGGGAGGCGCCTTGCTGTGCAGACGCCTGCCATCCCCCCTCCTGGGCTGAGCCACTGTGGGCCCCCCCCGTGGGAGGGATGCCTTGAGTCCCCCCCCACCTGTGGGAGATGCGGTGGAGGAGCCCAGGTGCTCAGTTTAATTCCACTTAATGGACGGTCAGGCACCAACAGGCACCAGGTGTCAAGGGCAAGGCTGGGCAAAGCTCTGAACATGCCTGCCCCTGGGGATCGTGGGGTCCCACGGGGACACGGCTGCACGGCCACGGTGAGGCATGGCGGGGCAGAGTGATGGGTACAGCACTGTGGTAGCCAAACCTCACGGCTGCTCCACCAGGCCCCGCTCTGGGACTCCCGTGGTTCAGGTCAGTTCATCCATTACGATTACAGCCCCATGAGGCCGGCATTACTGTATCACCACCTGTCTATAAGTGGGGAAGCTGAGGAACTGAGAGGGTTTGTCACACCTATGAGAGTGGCAGGGCTGGGCTTTGAACCCAGGAGTCTGATGCTGTAGCCCGCCAGTGGTGGAGGTAGATGGGCCAGAGGCAGATGTGGTCCCACCCCCGTGCTGCAAGAGGTGAGGCGCCCCAGGGATGTGTTGGAGCAGGGAGAAGTGCAGGCCGGCCTGGAGAGCTGGGGGAATGGTCCAGGGGCTGCCCTGCCCACTGTGGCTTTGATCTGCAGAAGCTAGGAGGGGACGGGAGCCCCATGAGCACAGTCGGGGTGACCGTGACCGTGTCTTCTGGCCGTTGCTGAGCTCCAACTCCATGGCGGACAGAGGCCCTAAGTGCATCACCTGGAGCCCGACCCCTCACACTTGCAGCCAGGACTCGGCCTCGGCGGATCACGCCTCGAGGGGTTCAGAGCGCAGCAGACTCCCGCGGCCCAGAGGAAGACTCCAGACGAGGCAGGTGGTTACCGCGTGGTGGAGCGCTTCTCAGACAGGGCATCGTAAAGTCCCCAGATGGTGTTGACAAGGCCCCCCTGTTTTGTACCGTGAGGCGCCTTCCAGGTCAGTCAGAGCCATCCTTCCTGCATTTGAGTCCTGTCCCTGGCTCTGCCTGCTGGGGCCTCAGGCGAGTCCTTGCCCCTCGCTCCTCAGTTTCCCCATCTGTAAAATGGACGTCATCACCGTGCACACATCAGAGGGTGGTTATGAGCATTCAGAGAGTGACTTGAGTAATGCACTGTCCTGTCCCCTTCTTAGGCCTCGGTTTCCTCATTCCTAGAATGGGGCGGTTGGACCTGAGGGACAGGTTGGAAGTGGTGGGAGAGGGCTACGTGAGCCTCTGCAAGGGCCACGTGCTGCGGCGGGCAGGCCCGGGTGCCTTGTGGTCCTGGGCTTGGGGAAGAGAGAGCTGCAGATGCCGGATCAGTCACCCTCACTGAGCCCCCAGCCTGGCGGCCTGGTCTCCCCAGGCGCTGGGGTTCTCGATGGTGACCCAGGATTTGGAACGTCACTAAGGTGGCGGGTTTGTCCATCACCCTCGAATGTACCCATTCCTTTGATGGCTTGAACTGATTTCGAGTAGCTGGGGGAAGGGAGTCAGGGCGGTGCTGAGCTCCCAAGGAGTTGACAGCCATTGTCAATTTCTTGGTCTTTCTTTTTAGGAAGAGAGCATGACTTTGAATTATATCCTGTGCCTTCAGAGGGCTGTTGGCCTGAGGATTTCCAGGAGGGCTCATCCTGGTGACCCTGCATGGTGATAGCTCTGGGGCATCTGTGGGCAGTACAGCCAGAGAGTCAGACAACCACCCTCCCTGGGGGGCCTCCGGAGCATGAGGAAACCCCAGCTTCACCCCGGCTATGGGCTTGAGGTCCAGGAGCTGCCCTCTGCCGCTGTCCTTTGTGATCTGTCCCCCAGGCACCACCTGGGCCCCTCAGGGCAGGGTCCCGTGTCTGGTTGTCACGGTGCCCAGCACACAGGTGGTGCTAGGTCCAGACTCCCTAAGCTCTGGGTACCGTTGGTACAGCCTGCTGCCCCTCCAGCTGCCTGACAGAGGACCACCCAGGCTCCGGCCGCGAGGCAACCTGTCACGGCAGCCACGGGTCAGGGGCAGCGACTGCTCTGGGCTGGAGGCTGGGGAAGCCTTGCAGAGGAGACGGGTGGAGGCTCGTAGAGACAGAGGTGGGAGTTTACCTGCAGGATGGGCAGAGCAGGGTGAGAGAGGTGTGGCCACTCACCCAAGGTCACACAGAAGGTCCTGTTGTGGTTCCTTTGGCCTCGAAGCCTGTGCCTTGGCTCTGGAGGCGGGTGGATGAGAACCGCTCCCTGGGGGTGGTTAGAGGGAAGTGTTTGGGCAGCCAGGCTCCTGAGGGCACAGCTTCCTGGGGAGGTGCTGTTGAGCCCCTGGCTGAGCCCCCACTGGGATCTATCCTGGCTGCTTGAGTGACTGTTGAGAAGACCAGGTCCTGGTTGCTGCAGGGACTGACCTTGTCCCTTGGGGTCCACTGGGGCCACGCTGATGAGCGCTCAGGGGCGGAGACGCTTAGAGTTCACAGCAAGTGTGAGGCACCTCTCTGGATTTCAAGGGCAGCTTCTCGGGCTGGGCGAGCCCTTTTGGTCACGTGGCTAGCGCCAAAATTTGATTTGCAGATGGACATGAGCACCTGTGGAGTATCAGCTGTAGGTACTGCCCAGCCCTGATGGAGTGTGCACACCTCCACAAGTCTTACTGAGCACTGATTGCGTGCAGGCACTGTCCTAGGTGCAAGCAACAAAGCAGGAAACCAAATAGTTGAAACTCCCTCTCTCCTGGCATCCTCGTGGAGAAGGGGCCTGCTGCAATCACAGGAACAAGAAAACACGTGCCTATGTACAGTCACACACACATGTACATGCATTCACCCGTGTGAGGGTGTGTAATGTGCCATGGAGAAAATAAAATGGACAGGGGAGGAGGAGGGGGAAGGGAGGGGGAGGGGAAGGAAGTGTCTGGAAGTGCAGGTGACACTTTAGGGAGGGTGGCCAGAGGAGCCATCCCTGTGGGGAAGTGAGGGAATGAGCCGTGGGGGTGTCTGCAGCCTGAGCACCCAGGCTGGGAGCAAGTGCAAAGGCCCTGGGGCAGGAATGTGTCCGTCTGTGTGAGGACCAGTGGAGTGCCAGTCGGTGAAGGGGAGTGAGTGAGGGGCTGAGCGTGGTAGGAGACAAGGCCAGGAGGTGAGGGGGGCTGAAGGCTGTGTTCTCAGCCCCCTCAGCGTGTCACCCTGCAGTTACTGTGAACAGCTCGTTAACTGTGGTTTTAACTTTCTGATGCAGGCTCACAGCTCACAGGAGTGAGAAGCAGGTGTCATTTTCTAGATGGAGATCCTGAGCTTTCGGGGAGTTGGACGGCTCCCCTCGGGGTGAGCAGGGCCTCCCCCCGCCCCCACCGAGCTCCGTTTCAGCCATCTGACGACACGGGCCTCTGTGGCTGGCCGCTCGGTGGCAGGTGGCTATTTTTAGTCACAGGCGGAGGTGCAGGGGCCTCGAGTACAGCGCGGATGGAAATAGAAATGTGGTTTCTGACAAGCAGCAGATAACGTGGGCAATTTCCCTCTTCTTCTTTAGGAAATCCAACTTTAACAAAATTGATGGCAATAAAAATAGATGGCCTTTTCAAAATGCCCAGTGAAAGCTCATCATGCAAAGGGATTCCTGCTTAAAACAATTTTTATCGGGTTAGGGAAAAGACCTCACTCATTCTTCTGATGGCTTTCTAGTCTTGCCCACGAACTCCTCTTCAGAAGAGACCCCTCTTGACTCACAGGCGGCAACAGTGGCGCCGGCTGTTCCTCTGATGGGACCCCACCCATCTGTCTCAACAGAGTGGAGCCAGGGAACAAATGGAGTGAACCCGGGAGTCCCAGGACTGGGGTCTGACTCTGGTATTAGCGGTTTTCTGTTTTCATTTATTCACGTATTTATTCAGCATTTTTATCGAGTCCTTCCTGCAGACCAGGTATCGTGCTTGGTGCCACGGATGCCGTTGTGAGGAGAGCAGAGATGAGTCTATATCCTGGAGTGTTTGGTCAGTCTTGTGTCTCTGAGCCTCTGGCGTTCCAACTGTAGAGTGGGAAGAATAATACCCATCGTGGGGCGGGGGAGGGGAGTTTCGAGGGTTCGCCTCACATCACACATAAGAAAGCCCTTTGGAAGCAGTAGGGTGCTGGTCCCAAGGATGGGGAGTTTTGGTTCCTCCTTTTCCTTCAGTTGCTCCATTGTGGACATTTTGTTGAGCTGAATTTCTCTAAGATCTGCACCACGATCCACCTGACGTGATTTTTTGGGGTCTCTTTTGCTTCTGAATTAGAGAACGCAAGTGAAAGAACACGGTGCCAAAACAAACGTTCAGGGGTTTTAAAGATACTAATGGACTGTGGACCAAGGGTATTGTTGAATGTCTGTCATCTGAAACGTGAAATGCATTTTCTCTCAGAAACAGTGCTCTTTCTGATGCAAAAGCAATGCAGACAAGATTCTGTTTAACTCGTGGTAGGAATGAAGAGGCTGCGTTTGCAGAGGCAAAATGAAATGATTAGAACAGGACTGTTCAGTGGCCCAGATGTACTCAAAAGAGTAAACAACGGGTTTATTAATTGTGGATGCTGGGGCTTGAGGAAAAACAGATTTAATTAGAAGAGGTGGTAGGGGTAGTGGGAGGATTTGCGAAGGATACGACGGGGCTCCCTGGGAACTACAGGGGCTATAGATGCTGCCGGCGATGTTCTTTACTGTGTATAAAACCAAATCCAGACTGAGTCGACCTTTTTTTAAAGAAATAAGGTATATCCCCACGCAGCTGTTAGGAGGCCGGCTGGGGTCCGAGAGCGGCAGGGCAGGCAGTTCTTCTGTGGACCACTGAGTGGCGTTGTCCGCCCAGAACAGCTTGGTTGCTCTCGGGAGGAAGGGGGCCGGCGTGTGCGTGTGTGCGCGTGCGTGGAAGGGGGAGGGCGGAGCTGGGGCGGAGCACGTGTCCTCAGGTGTTTGTGTTGGTGGCGTGGTGAGGCGTGTGGGCTGTGCTGTCCGCCCCGCGTGGCGTCAGCGCATGAACCCAGCTGTTCCCGTGACCCGCGCATGGTGCTGTCATTCTTCTGCCTCCTGCACTGTCTGGAGTGCGTGGTCCCCTCTCCCCCAGCCGCCTGGTTGGAGCCGAGCAGGTGGTGTGGCCTGTTTCCTACCCCCCTCTGCCACCCACCCGTGCTCTCCCGATCCTGGGCTTCTCTTGGCGGGCGGGCACCTGCCACTCCGGATCCCGCTGCTCCGGGAGCCGGGACACAGCTGCCCCCGTTCCTCCCAGGGGCCTCCTTGTCCTCCTCTCGGCGTCTGGGGCCCTGTCCTTTGCCTCCTGGAGAGTCTTTCTCCGTGTCCTGTCCCTCATTTCCTTCTTCTCGCTCTGGTCTTCGGCCCCCCACTCCCTGCGGGGCATTTCCTTGTGCTCGACCCGTGGTCAGTGTCAGGGAGCCCTTCTCCCCACTGGCAGGGCCCCGCATGGACACAGTAGCAGCGTCTGGGCCTCCGCAGAGGCTACGCAGGCCAGGAACGAGGGACTGGGGAAGGGCTGTGGCCACGAGGTGACCCGGCCTCCTGTGGGCAGGGGACGCTCTCTGCGGAGAAGAGCTGCCTTGCTGATACAGTGTGTCTAATTGGAGTCTAATTGGAACCCGAAAGGCCCTAACGAGTGACCCTCGTGAAGCTGCGCTTCTCTTTCTGCCTCTGCCCTGATGGCTTCCTGGGGTGGGGGGGCTTCAGTTTCCCATTTGGAATCTTCCTGTTCCCTGTACCCTCCCCCAGATGTAAGTGGGCCCTGGGCTGCTGATCTCCTGGGGGAAGGGACTTAGAGAGGACGGCCTTCCAGGAGCTGGGCAGGGCCTGACTGGTCTCTGGGCAAGACCTGACCTTGGCAGTGGGTCAAGCCCTTTGCATGCTGTTTCCTTCCTGTGAACTAGAAACCAGAGGTTCTGGGTGGGAAGGCCTGAGAAGGCCGCCTCGTCCTTTCAGATGTTACCAAAGGGAATAAAAGGGAAAAGAAACAACTCTGATTCCTTTGTCTTTGAAGATAAAAACCCAAGTATTTGTCAAAGAGGGTTAATGGGGGCGATGCTGCCTTCATCCATCCATCTGGTGAACTGCTCTGGGAAGACAGACACTGCTGTGGAACCATTAGCGGAGAGCTACCATGCTGGTCTCCCGTCTGTGGGCAGGATGGCTGTTCTGGTCACGGGAAGGAGTCTGGTCTCCACATTGGACGTGGGTTCTCATTTCAGCTTCAGCCCCTGCAAGGTGTGGAGACTGGACCAGTGGCCTGACCTCACAGCTCAAGGCTGGGGCAGTGATCCCAGGGCCACAGGGGATGGTGTCACAGGTATGCTCTGGGTGCGTTCAGGTGTCTGCAAGCATCATCGTCCCTGATGGGAGGAGCCTTCGTTCCCTGGGGAGGGCCCTGGTCACCCAGCGCTGGGCCCTGACAGTGGCAACTAACATTTCAGCTGCTCTGGCGGACGGAGGAGAGGTGCACAAGGGCAAGCTTTGTTCTAATCAGGGTTTACTTCTGCAAAAAATGTTTTACCAGAAATCACCGTGAGGAGCCCTTCCTGGGGATTCGTAATTTGTTTGATACAGAATGTGGAGCCATCAGGGTGTCAGCTGGAATGAAAGATAAACTCTAATTTGCTGGGGAGCATGGGGGCTCGAGAGATGGTAATTAGAAGTGATTATCTGCCCCTGATTCTGCCAAATCACTTCTCCATTCCTGGTTCTCGAGGTTGGAATGGAGCAGAGGTTGGCCACCCTGGGCCCTGCTCTGAGGCTTTGCTGCCTGATGAGTTCTGTCCTGTTCTTGTTTCCTGGGCTGGATAATGGGGTGCTGTCTTTTAAAGAGGATTTAACCTTCTCAGCCCTGGTTCCTGTTAGAATCCTGTGGCTGTAACTGATAGACTTCTCCCTGGAGAGGCGGTGGTGACCACGACATCAGCCATCATAGACCCTGCACACCAGACTCTGTTCTTAAAGACAGCAGCTGTAGCAGGAGACACGGGTTTCAGATCTGGCTTGACCTTCAGTTGGGGTTGCCAGATAAAATACAGGATGCTCAGTTAAATTTGAATTTCAAATAAACAATGCATACTTTTTTAGTGTAAGTGTGTCCCATGTCATATTTGGGATGTGCTTATACTAAAAAATGTTTATTCAAACTTCAAATCTTGCAAGGGACATACTTACACTAAGAAGCTACTTGAATATTCTGTAGTTTATCTGAAATCCAAATTTAACTGTGGGTCCTATATTTTTATTTGCAATCTGCAACGTACCCTTAGTAGCCTGGGACCTTGGCTGGTTGCATAACCGCCGGGTCTCTGCCCTTCTGCATGCAGGGGAGGGCGGGTGATAATTCCTGCTGCACTTACTCCCCAGGGTGGCTGGAAGCAGTGAGGCAGTGTGACCCAGCACACATCTGTAAATGCCCACCTTGCTGTCCCATCTACCCCATGAGCCCTTGTCAGCCTCAGAGCTCCTTCCAGAGATTCCCATCTCATGCTGCGGGGTAGGTAAAGAGGCGTTCTTGGGGGCCCGGCTGGTGGGCCGAGGGCACCAAGTTTTGTAAAGTCCCGGCTTCTCCCCTCAGTCCAGGCCTTGCTGCTCCGTGTCCCTCTTGGACCCTGGCCAGCACCATGGGGAAGGGACTGGACAACGACGGCCCAGGAGTTGGGGCTGGTTGTCCTCTGGTGACCACGAACTCTCTGCGTGGTCCTGGTCAGGCCTCTTTATTTTATCTTCCACTCGCCATTTTGGACACACCTCTCTGTATTCTCCGAATCTGCTTGCTGATATCATGGGGCTGCAGAGGAAATGGGAGAGTGGGTGGACAGAGGAATGGAAGTCTTCCTGCATGTTTGGTTAATTTTGGGACACCCCCTCTTGGCTCTCTTGACCATGTTGTGTGTCCTCTCTTGGGGATACAAACACACTGGCAGAGACCGCAGCAGCACCAGGGAGAGGCTGCCACTTTGGCTGATGAGGAAGTTACCTGCTGGGATGTCTCTCTCGGTTATTTCATCAGCTGGTTGGCTTCGGCCTCCCAGACCCACCCAGCTGCCATATTGGTTCAGCCTGGCTCTCCGTCCATCCTCTGTGGGCAGCCAGAGTCAGGCGCTAACCCACATGGTGATTTATCTCTAAGATGGTTCTCAAGATTCATGTGTGAGGCTTTATGTGGCCTTGGCTTTTGCTGCTGCTGCCGGCTGCCGGTTGAACACGATGTTGTCCCTCTAGGAGCTGATGACATCCACCCTGGGCGTGACGTCCCTGCAGCTCTCCCCGCCCCCTCTGGCACCTGCCCTGCATGTGAAGTGTGTTCTGGCAGACCTGCCAGGGCCCTTCTCAGGGCCTGTGTGTTCTCAGAGGCGAGGAAAGCCTGGAGCAGGCGAGTGCGAGTTGGGCCTTGGCACTGCAGCCCCGGTTCTGAGCACCAAGGCCCCGTTCAACCAGCTGGGCAGCCCGTAAGCCCTGGCAGACCTGCCTCTGAGCTGCTGCCCCCGGCACCTCCACCCACTCCCACCCCGACCCCTGCCTACCCCCCAAACTCTTGTTTAAACCACTAGGGGAAACCCTTTTGAGGCAATTAGGAAAAGGCAGTTGCAGCCCAAACAGGCTCCTCTGACTGTATTGTTCTGCCCAGCGGAAGGTTCCAGAATGTTGGGGAGGGAGCCATAGCGCCTTAATATGCAAGTCAGCCAGGCCCCTGGGCCTGTCCTTGTGTGGGAAGCGGGGAGGGGAGGAAGCAGCCACGGGGACCTAAGGTGGCCGCCCTCCCCGCCCCGGGCCCAGGTGTGCTCAGGCTCCAGCAGGTGTGGATGGCATGGGTCCCCCTGTGCTCTGGAGGTACCAGGGTGTAGGGACAGGGGGAGTAGTGGGGGAGGTCAGGCCATCTCCACCCCTAACCTGAGTTCTGCAGGAGCCTGGAATAAGCCCCTTTCATCCCCATCGCCACCCCACTCTTACCAGCTGGGAACCTGTACACACAGGGTCTCCTTGACCAGCAAATGGGCAGAATCACAGTAGTGCCCACACCCCACCCCGACCGCCCGGGTGGTGGGGAGAACACTTGGCATAGCCAGGCCTGGCGCCCAGTAAACACCCTTACTCTTGCTACCGTAGTGTGTTGGATGCACCCGGCGTTGCTCTAAGTACCTGCTTTAGGACCAATGTGGGATTTTGGCTGTAGGACAGATCCATTAGTCCTGCCTGATTTCGTCTCTCTCTGCAATAATTCGGGCTTTAGGCTCAGAAAGACCTGGATTCAGCTCTGGCTCTGACTGCACATGTGGCTTCAGTTTATTCCCCTGAGCCTCTGTTTCCTCATCTGTAAAATGGGAACAGCGCCTCCGCACAGGCCTGTGGGGAGCGTTTCAAATGTGCACAGGGTGCTGAGGGAGCACCTGGCTTTGGCTGGATGAGGGTCTGGCCCTATTGGTGGTCGTGTTCTATTTCCTCCCCATCCCCCGGTGCCAGAGCAAGGCTGGGGTGGACAAGTGCTCAGTCAGCGTGGGGCTGGAACAGGTGACTGACTGGCCCTGTGCTGCGTGGACACATATGTCTCCACCAGGGGTTGGGGCCTGGACGTGGCCCCTGTTGGGGGGCCTGAAGGGTAGGCAGGACCACCCTGCTTTCCAGATGAGGAAACAGTGAGTGACTTACTTGTGCAGGGCTCCCAACCAGGCTCCCAGTGCTCAGGGTTAAATGTGCAGGGCTGCGGCGTTGGCACCAGAGTGTGTGCTCAGCAAATATTCAGTAAGTGACAGAGTGGACTGTCACAGTTATTGCTGGCATGGCTGAGGGACACTCCCGCGGGATTGAGCGACCATGGATGGGGCGTATGAAGCAGCGTAGTTAGGATCCCTAAAAGGCACTGCCTCCGAGCTGGGCTCAGACTTTACGTCTGTAGCCGGGATGGCCTTCTCTGGCCTTTGGAAACCATTTGCACCTGTCAGCTTAACAGAAACCACAGATCCGTGTCTGGCCTGCAGTGAGGCTGGAGCGTTTTCTATGCACAGGAGGGTGTGGGACAGTGACAGTCTCACAGGTGGAGAGAGGCACTGAAGTCCAGGCTCTGGGGTCACCACGGAGTCCCAGCTGCTCCAGCCTGAGGGGTTGAGAAAGGCCTGAGGGCTGCGAGTGAGGCCAGGAGGGCTGGTTCTGACCCAGACAGGTAGATGGAGGGGCCTGGGGCTGGGATTCAGCTCGGAGGCGACCCAGCATTGAGATGGAGGATCCCTTTGGGCCCTCGAGGCACTCAGGGAGTCTTGGGGTGACCCTGCCATCTGTACACAGCCCTGCAGGCCCAGTGGCCCCTTGAACCCTTGTTTCTGAGGTTCTCCTCAAATCCCAGAAACTCAGGAGCCCTTGATATCCCGCGATGGAGTCTCCCGTGGGTGGATATTTTCCTTGTTGCTCTGGAAGATGTGCCCACAGCCACCAGGTTACTGGTGTGGCAGCACTAAAGAGGTCAGGTGCTCCTGTGTTAAGACCCTGGCTTTCGCTGCCTCTGGCTGAACCCTGAAACTCGGTGGGCCGAGGGATCAGAGGATGGGGTGGCTTGGAGAGGGCACAGTTGGCTCCAGAAATAGGAGACTTAATTCGGAAACAAGGGGAGGTGAAGTGCCCGCCGAACTCCCCGGAGTGGAGCCCATTGACACATGGACCCGTTACGGGGCCTGGGAGATGCCACAGCAAAGGAAGTGAGTGAGTTCAGAGACTCTGATGTGTTTCTGGGGACAGGGCTGGAGGCCCCAGTGAGGGAGTAGGATTACGATGCTTTTGTAGCGGGGGCAGGTCTGCCTGGTAGAATTTCTCTGACTCCCGAGTTCCCTGGTGCCCAGAGCGGGGCCAGAGCACAGGAAGACGCCGAGCATGGGCTCCAAGCCCGGCCCTGACCGCGGGCCCGCTGCACCCTCCCAGCTGTTGAGCTTGCTGTCTTTGGCCAAGACTAAGAGCCTCACTTAGAGACCCATGTGGGGCTGCTGGGGGCTCCAGGGTGGGTGGGAGCTTCAAGTCCCTCACTGTAAGCAGACTCTGGGAAATCAACCTGGAAATGTGCTCTGACCCCTCACTGTGTGCTCAGCACAGGCCACTCGACATGGACACAGGATCTCGTTTGGTCCTCATGGCAATGCATGGGGGGAAGAGCTGTCCCCCATTTACCAACGAAGAAGCCGAGGCCCTGAGAAGTGAAGTCCCAAGGCAGGGTCACACAAGCTGGACCATCCATGTTACATGGACGTCAGGAAGGGCCGGGGCAGTCAGGGAAGACTTCCTGGAGGTGAAGATCCTGCTGTCCTGGGGCTTGCATCCTGGTGTAGTGTTACCATCAACGGCCGCCTCTCAGAGGATGCTCCACCTGTTCCTCCGGGACGGGTGCGGCTCTAACAGCAGCATGAGCATGAACTCACTTATTTTCACAGTAACCCAGCACTACAGGAACTACTGGTGTCCCTGTTTTACACATGTGGAAACGGGCTCACTTGACCAAAGACGCAAATGTAGAGGCTCCAAACAAGCAGGGAGCCAGGACTTGAACTCAGGACGTGATCAGGGCGTTTTCCCCGGCTTTTGAGGGTGTGTAGAGAGTACAGAGGAACCTCTGTATCCTCTGAGCTCTGATTGCAAAGTGAAACCACCACCAGCACATCAGGGAAAAGGACCTTGTCCCGAGGCCGGGACCCCTCTGCTCCTGCCCCGTGGTCCCTTCTGCCAGCTGCAGGGGATGCTGCAGCCACTCTCTCCCTAGCTTCCCCATCCACAGCACCCCACAGTCCTCTAAAAAATGCCAGTATTGGGCAGGGGTCATAGATGAGGGGTTGCCCTTGAGATGCTGGCGGGTCATGTAAATGAGAGAAGGGGGCTGGGGGTACAATAGAGAATGGTGGGGAGCAGGGCAAACTGGACAGAACCCCCTGTCTGAAGGTATTCAAACCTAAAAGGATTTAAGACCGTGGATTTGTCAAAAAAACCCTGACTTTCGGCCAGCTTTGGCCTGGGATCCTGGTTTGTGACCTCTGACTGTTGGGGAGACCTCTGGCCCCTGGGAGACCCCATTAGGGCCTTGAGCTGGGAGTGGGATGGGGAGAATCTGCTGAAAGCAGGGCACTGAACCCCAATTTGGCCACAGTCAGCTTTGCTTCTGCTCTCCCTGCAGCGATCTGAGGTCTGTCAGGGATATTTTGCCTCAAAATATCAGAGAGATGGAAAAGTAGTGGCTTCCAACGATGCTGCAAGAGAGCCCAGGTCCGGGTCGGAGGCACCAGGGTTCGAGTCTTGTGCACCTGGGACTCTGTCTTTGTCTGGAAGGTGGGAGTCGGACCTGCACATCTGCTGTGCCCTGTCACCCCCCCATGACCAACAGCTCTCCTTTGCCGGTCATGGTGGGTGACAGGGCACAGGAGATGTGCCAGCCTGGCGTGCAGTACGTGCTCCGAGAAGGGCAGCTGTTCCTCCTTCCAGGGTGACACGGTAGGTGGACACCGTCTCCTGGAGGGGTGGCAAGGCAGGCATGGAGGCAGCCTCCACCCAACAGTGCTGAGAGGCCGGCCAAGGGGCACCAGTGTCCCACTGTACAGATGAGTAAAGTGAGCCCTAGGGAAGTTACGGGACTTTTCCAAAGGTGCTGGGGAGGCCGGGGCTGGGACGTGGGGCCTGACTCCCAGTTCTGGGGACCACGGGCTGCACTTAGTGCCCAAGTGTTGGCCGAGGTCCGTGATGCTGACCCCACCCTGGTTTTCTGCACAGGGGCTTGGATGCTCCAGCTCAGTGGATAGCGTCCTGGCCTGGCTACCAGGAGTTCCTGAAGTCCCTTTTAAGGGGCCACCAAGCTGCCCATCAGCAATTCCACACTGTATAGTTTCAGTCCTGGGCTAATACTGAAAGCCACAGCCGTGTAGAAAACACCAGGAGAGAGCGCCGAAAGTTTCCATGGCCTGGGTCCTCTGTGCCCCAGCATGTGCCCCTGAGTCTGTGTTTGGGGTACTTGGCCACATCCACTCAGGAACCTGTACCCCATCTTGTCCTTTTTTCTTCACTGGAAGCTGCATTCTTGTGTCTAATCTGTAGGTTTCAGGGTTCAGAGGTTACAGGTCACATGGCACCACACTGCCCACCTGGCTCTTTCCTGTCCTCTTTGGCACCAAATACCTCTGGGTTCCATGGTACCTGTGGATGGACGGCACCGGGCAGGGTTGGTGAGGGCCAGAGGGGAGTCCTCGGCTGCTGTTCTGAGCTTCCCTGCAGAGCCCCGCCTCACCTGCAAGAGATGCCCACAGGGGGGTGTTACCCCGTCCCTGCGTCTCGGGCATGGAGGTGAATGTCCACAAGGAGACAGTGATGAGCGTCCAGCACTCTCTCCCCATGACCCTGCTGTTCCTTCCGACAGCAGTGCTGTCCACCCACGACCCCGCCATCTCCACGGGCAGGACCCCTATCCTGCCATGCGCTGCCCACTCCCTTCTCTTCCAGGGAGCCTGCTCTGATGTCCCCCGTCCCAGCCTTCTCCACGGGACACACAGCCAGTGCTCAGGAGCTGTGTGCAAAGCAAGCAGAGGTGAGAACCTTGCTCTGAAGGCCAGAGGCACTTGGTGGGATGGGGGGTGGCGTGCTGCCCTGGCCCCGACTTGGTGTGTGCTCCCCGAGGGCACTGGTCTCTAGCGAAACCCCACGCCCCCGGGGCCAGCAGGTGTGCACGGCAGAGGGCACAGCTTGAGTGCAGAGCCGGGAAGGCTCTGTTTCTAGTGGAGCTGATGTGGCTGAGTGAGAATTACATACTCTAGGTGGACGATGCTGTCTTCAGTGGTTTTTTTGCGATCATTGGAAGCTTTAATGTTTCTGGGTAATGAAATCCATTATCCGGTTTTCAGTGGAATACTTGGAAGAGAAAATTATTGGAATGAATAAACAATGCAATATTTGTACCCAAACATTCCTTTAAAATATAATGAAAAACATTTCTTCGACACTTGGAGCGTTTTGGTTGTTTGGCCAGCCCTAAATGGTGTCGTAAAACAAAACGAAGAGGCAAATTTATTAGCCTTCATGGGGATGTTTCCTGTATGTTTTCTTTGGAGGATCTGGGGCGTAAACATAGAGAGTCTTAGAAGAGCCGGAGGGCTGGCGACTCTCTCTTGACAGATGTAAAAACTGAGGCCCAGGGAGGGTTGGCCTTGCCGTGTCCGCACGAGTGGTCATGGCCAAGGTTCCTCCCTCACTGGCCCTCAGTCTCCTCTTCACCAGTGTTGTCAACTGGGAGTCCACCTTGAGGACCATCAGGGGTCAGATACAACGGTAGGGGCGGGGGAGCGCTTTGTAAACCCTTCTTGTAGCCAGAATCCAAATCCTTGGAGGGTGCCATTCCTTCTTGCCCCAAACCCCTACCTCCGTGCGCTCCAGTCACCTAAAAAGCCAGACTCCTCACTCCCTGTGTTACGTGAAGAGGTGCCCTGAGGAAGGGGAGCCCTGGGCAGGGTTGTCAGGACCTGAGATCTGAGCCCAGCACCTACATAGCTGGGGGGCCCCAGGCTGCGTTGGAGAGAGTCACCCGGCCCGAGATCAAACGCCAGCTCAGCTGCTCACCGTGTGTGGCCACAGGCAATGGAGCCTTCCCCAGCCCAGGATGCTCATCTGTAAATTGGGGCCTTCCATGACCCACTGGTAGGGCTGGATGGAGAGATGGTGCACGGCGGAGGTTTTACCAGTTGGAAGGCGCTCTACCTATGTTAACTGAGGTTACAGGTCATACCCCTCGTTCTCGTGAGGTACAGGGCAGCGTGGGGCAGTGGGCTGGAATCAGACTTTACACCCAAACACCAGGTGTGTGGCCTCGCTGTTTGACTTTGGGCAAGTTGCTTAACCTCTCTGGGCCTCTGGTTCCTTATCTCTAAAAAAGAGGATGACGGCCTTTTCTGGACGATTTCTGATGAGAATTAGAGACTGCCTCCTGAAGTGCCTGGCGTGTGAAAGCATTTTGGAAATGGTGGCGATTATCAGTATCACTCTCTGTGACCTTGGCTGGGCACCTGGCATGTCTCATTCTCAGTGTTCTCACCTTGACTTGAGTTTTGAAGGTCTCTGTCCTTTATTTAATTTTATTTCTCTTCCCAGGTATATAATTCTTCTGTAGCATTTATAGTATTTGAAGCCCTATGCTTTAATCAGAGTTTTGCAAAAATACGTCAGTACCTTAAAAGGGCCAGTGTTGCAGAGATGGAGCATTCCACTCGTGGTCTTAGTGGGAAAGGCTGGCCTCTGGGTTAGGTCAGGATGTGAAGAGAACGGAGGAGGCGGGACCCCCGAGAGCTTGTGTCTGGGGCTGATGACTTGGTGGGCCAGCAGAGCTTATTTATTTATTTATTTACAAAGCATTTATTTACTTTTGGCTGTGTTGGGCCTTGGTTGCGGCATGCAGGATTTTTCGTTGCCGCACGTGGGAACTTTCGTTGCGGCACGCGGGAGCTTTCGTTGCAGCACGCAGGCTCAGTAGTTGCGGCGCATGGGCTTAGTTGCCCCGCGGCATGTGGGATCTTAGTTCCCTGACCAGGGATCGAACCCTTGTCCTGTGCATTGGAAGGCAGATTCTTAACCACTGGACCACCAGGGAAGTCCCCAGGCCAGCAGAATTTAACCATCTGCTTCTGAAGCATCTCAGTCCCCTTACCTGTTGTTGTAAGTCACTTTGGCAGTGGTATGTGGATGATGAGGTTTCATCAGTCAAGGGTATCTAGACAATGCTTTAGAAACTAACAGCCCCCGATCTCCTTGTCTTAAGACAGTCACTTATTATTACAGTTATACGGGTAGACTGGACTCACCTGCACGGGTGTTGCTTGGTTGCAGTCAGATGATGGTGGGGCTGGAGTTGTCTGAAGGCATGACTGGGTTGGATGTCCACAGTGGCTTACTCACTCTTGTTTTGGGTACCTGGGCTGGAACGGCCAGGACAGCTTGGGGCAGGCTGGTGTCGCTCTCTCTCCGTGCAGCCTCTTCATGGGTTTGGACTTCCTCACACCATGGCGGTCCCAAGAGCCAGTGTCGCAAAAGGCAAAAAGCGGAAGCTGCTAGTCTCCTAAGACCTGAAGCCAGACCCTGGCACAGCATCACTTCCTCTGTGTTCTTGGAGAAGGTACAGAGCCGGCCCAGGTTCAAGGGCAGGGGGATATGGATTTCGCCTCTCGATGGGAGTGATGCCAGAGCGTTCGTGGCCTTTTTTATTCCTCCACGGCCACCATCTGTGAGAGTTTACCCTGGACCTTTTACCCATCAAAGGCTTTCCACCTCATTTAAGCCTCAAAGTTTCCAAGAGATAGGTACTATGAGATGCCCATTTTATGGATGAGGAAATAAAGGTGGAGGGGGATGTAACCTGCTCAAGGCCTCACAGGGGTACGTGGGGGAGTCGGAGTCGAACCAGGCTCCCTTCCTGCTGCAGCACAGATGTGTGTGAACAATAACAAAGAAGGTACTGGGGACTGCAGATTCCTCTTCTCCGCTAAGAGCTGATTTATGAACGGACGTTTATCCTGAGCGGCCCCGAGCTGGCCCCGCGTGCAGGACTCTGCCCTTGGCAGGCTCAGGCAAGAACGTGTCTTATGTAAGAAAGGGATGACAGTCTACTTCAACCTAGCAGTTATCCCATCACCTGGGCCTCCTGGACTTGCACGATTTCTTTTCTCTGTAGGCTGCTCCATCTATAATTTAAAAAACCCCACAGATCCTCTTTAATGAGAAACACGCTGGCTCTTCTGGTGTGGTTTTAAATGAGCAGCGTATTCCAGAGACATTTCATTGTGAGTATTAATAAAATAACGTGCACTTTTGTGTGTTTCCATAGAGACTTCCCGATTTATGTCCGCGAGATGTATCTTTGGATCCCATGGAATAATTATCTTCCAGACGTCCCCTGATATTCTGCAGGTCTCCCCGGCCGAGAGGCAGATGTTGGGGATATTTGGGTATGAAATAAAGACAGGGTGGACGTAGCTAGCCTGAGGTCTTTCGTGTACTTGAGAAGGCGAGATGTTGGGTACAAAAAGGTGAGAAATATCTGGGCACGTGGGGCTGTCGCATCTGCAGTTGGGGCTGTTTAGATGTCGGCGTATGTCTGCCAAGAACAGCGGGTTCCCTTTTGCTTTGCCGCATAATAAGAGGAGCTCAGGCTTTCACTGAAGCCAAAAAAGAGCTGGGCCTTTTAGTAGAGACTGGTTGCCTGAGCCGCGGCAGCACCAGGGTGCTGGCCAGTCGGCGGAGGGCAGCAGCCCCAGGCGGCGTGGAAGATGGTGAGGACCCTGGAGCAGGAGTTAGAGCGGAGTCCCTTCTCTGCCACCAAAAAGCTGACTGACTCAGGGTAAGATAGAGCTCTTTGGACCTCAGTCTCTTCATCTCTAAAGTGGGTGCATTAGGGTAATATCTTTTTATTTGCATAGAGCTTTAGCTTCAGGTATGGCTTGATCCAGGGGCTCAGACAATGTCTTCTGAGCTCTGTCTTTTTCTCTTGTTCTGTCTCTGCTAAGTGAAGGAACCAATTCTAGAGGAATTTGTTTTGTGAGGAGTCACCATAAAATTTTCCTAAGGAATTGAACAAACAGTAGTTTTGTTTGTTTTTTAAGAAATACACACACGTATAATAACAACATAGAGGATGGGTTGGGGGACCAGGGATACATTTTGCCTTGTCCAGTTGTTAGAGGATCTCACCTCATGGTGTACAGGAGGCCTCACTATAAGTCATAAGATGCTGTTCTTGGACAAGGGGTGGTTATAACGCAGTGGGGAAGAAAGTTTTGGGCCAAGATGACCAGGATGTTGAGCTTTGCTCTGGTATTTTCACAGCGTCTGAGACTCCAGGTGGGAGAGCTCTCTCCTCCTTAAGCCTGTTCTTTCCATAATTGATAGAATACTATCTGTTGGTGCCTTGATTGGGTAGTTGTGAAGGAATAACTTAGACTGGTGCTTGGGGTGTGGCAGGTGCTCCCCAAATGTCACCTCTGTCCCTGACATCTGTGTGCTTCAAAGCTCTCTTGGTCCCTTTGGCCTCAGTTTCTAGCTGCCTCTTATCCATCTGATTGGAATTTAGTTCAGCCCCTTGCTCTGAGGGGCAGTTGGCCACTGGTGGTTAAACTGGTTAGGAGTATATTTGTCCCACACTAGAAAATGTCTGGGGTGAGCCAGCTAGTGCTGGGGTGGCAGCTTCTGTCCCAGGCTCCTTCTCCTTCCTGCTCTGCTGGCGTGGCCTGTGGCTTCATCCTTAGGTTTACAAGGCAGCTGTCATACCTCCAGGCATCACGTCTGTATTCTAAGCAGGAAGGAGCAGGTAGGGAGGTGAGGAGTAAAGGGAAGCCTTCAGAGAGCCTCACCTTTTAAAAGAGCTATCTGAGGAGCCCCACCCAGTGACTTTCGCTTCTGTCTTGTGGGTCAGAACTGGGTCACACGGCCACCCCCAGAGCCACAGAGGCTGGGGAGGCTGGGGTCTCAGCTGAGCACGTTGCTTCCCAGGACAGAACAGGGTTAGGTCGGCAAGGAGGAAATCTGCAGACCTCAGTTTCCCCATCTGTGCAATGGGGAGGGATTGGGGTGTGTGTGTAATTTAGCCGGTTGCCAGTTAGTCAGAGACTTGGGGTCCAGAGGCCACGCTCTGCTAAGAGCTCCTTTCCCAAGCCCCTGCAGCCTTGAGCACATCCGTGAAATTCCGTCAGAGCTGCTTCCGTGGCAGGTCGCCAAGGGGGTGGAATTGGGCAGGTTCATCACAGAAGAGGGGGCAGCGGAGGAGGAACAGGGCAGGGAAAGGCCCCACCGCGTGCAGGGGCCCCTTCCGAGACGAAGTGGGTGAGGAGGGGGCGCTGCCCAAGATGCTTCCCCAGGAGGGGGCCCCACGAGACGCCCAGCAGCGAGGGCGAGAGGGTGGGGTTACTGCCCCTGGGGCAGGCCCGGGTCCTCTGAGCTGCACAGGCACACCCAGCGTCGGTCTTGGGCACACAGGGGCCGTCGAGGCTGAGATGTCGTCACCTATCCCTTGTCTGTGTGGGCAGGCTGGCCGGATGGTGGCCGGGCGGGAGCATGACTGGGAAGTGAGGGGGGCGTCCATGGGCTCCAGGGCAGACTGTGGGGCAAGCCTTCCCTGCTGGGGGCTCCGCATTCCCTCAAGAATTCTCTGGAAGCGGCAGCTCCCTCCTGCAGTTCCACGTACCGCGTCAGGGGTCCGGGGACACTTCGAGGCCCGTTGATGAACCCACGACTCCAGGGCACGTGTGTTTTATTGTTTGTATCCAGACCTACCACGCATACTTGGACAGAACTTTTTTACAGTGTAATGAAGTTCTGCAAAGCAACCCAGACACTTGGGCAAGTAACCAGATGCACGCAGATAAGAAGACGCCTCTTGTAATTGTTTATGATGGTGAAAATTGGTAACGACCCACACAGTCTCCTGCACGGGGTTGGTTAAAGAAATGAGGTCTCTGCAGCCATGGATATAGCATGTGTCTTTCTGCCCCGGGAACGGGTGCCAGCGTGTGGTAATGAGTGTGAAGCTGATGCACAGGCGTCGGTTTAGTTTGGTTTTGTATGTAAAATTGCATTGTGCTTGTGTGTATGTGTGTGTGAGTGAGCGTGTGCCATCAGCCCTCCCAAACAACAGGTTACCTGGGACGGGAACCCCATAAGCTGCTCTGTGTAAAAAGGGATCCACGGTCAGGCAAGTGTGGGGATTGGGTCCTGTGCCCTCTTCGAGAGGCGCATTGTCCAGTGACTGTAAAGGCCCTGACAGGTCCTGTAAAGAAGCAGTTTACTCTACTTAACCCGCTGTCTCCCAGGCTTACGTGATCATGGGACACTTTTCCAATCACCCGTCGTTCCCCCTCATGGAACATACTCTGAGAAGTTCTGCTCCACTCAGCAGATACGTACTGACCTCCACTGCCAGGCACTGTGCCCAGATCTGCGGACACTAGCAGTGACCAGGAGAGACACAGCCCAGGCCGCCCAGTGCCCCCGGGCAACTGATGAGTTACCACCGTGGTCTGGCAGAGTGGAGGGGTGCGTGGGCCCTGAGGCCCATCTCGGGGCCTCCGCTGTTGTGCGACAGAGGTGGGGAGGGTGTGGGGGAAACCTTCTAGGACAGTGGTTCTCAAATGGGGTTCCCTGGACCAGCTGTAGCGGCAGCATCACCTGCGACTGGGCCGTGCAGACTCTCGGCCCTGCCCCCTGACCTGCTGAATCAGGAACTCCAGGGTGCGGCCCAGCAGTGTGTTTTCATGCCATCTGGGGGGTGCTGACGCTCCTGGAGTTTGAAAACTACTGCTCCGGAGGGCTTGGAAGGGCCGGCCAGGGGAGGGCTGAGGCAGGAGGGTGGGTGGGACCAGGGCCTTCCAGGCAAGTGTGCTGCCTGAGCCGAGGCCCCGTGCTAGGCAGCTCTGGGGAGCTCGCGGGTGTGGCTGGGATATATAGAGAGACGCAGCCGTAGTATGGGTGGGGCCTGGATGGGGCCGGGCAGAGCTCAGGGCACTGGGCCCAGAAGTGCATGTGTCTGGGGTGAAATGTCCACTCTGGGGGGCTGGGTCAGGAGGGTGTTCCTCACCCCCCTTTTTAAAATGTTCCTGTGTCGGTGGAACTTTAGACGTAAACAGGGACCACTGCAGGGACGACTGGTTCTTCCCGCGCTGAACTCCAAGTAGATGAGCAATTCTACAACTTATTACAGACAGAAATCTCCAGCCGGGCTGGGTCCTCAAGGGTGGCTTCCGAAATCGTTGCTGTATTTCGTTTTGAAATATTCGGAGCAGTCGAATGGAAAATCCCCCCAGCAGATCACTGGGCCGGGCGGCATCATCTCTGTTGGCCAGATGGCGCCTTGGGGAGCCGCATGGCTGGTCCCAATTCAGCGCCAGCGTTTTGGGTGGAGACCCCAGCTTGGACCCCCCTGCACTGCTCGGATTCAGCCCCCGCCTCACCCAGCTGGACTCAGACCCCCCTGGCCAGGTTTCTCCCAGCCAAGAGACATCTGGAAGACCTGGGGGGTCGTGACGGCAGTTAGGCATTTAAATAGTGAATCCGCCGGCCTTCCCCACCTGTGAGCTTCCTGGGCAGCCTGTTACCATCCCCCCATCCAAGTCCCTCGTCCCCAGGAGTCCTCCCCACCGAGGTTTGCTACGCTCAGGCTTTGCGGGAGGAGGGACCCCAGGCTGGCTCTGGGTGCGAAGGCCCCGAGGTTCCATCCTGAATCCATGGGCGCGTCCTGCCTCTTCCACCCCCTGGAAATGACACGTTCAGTGTACACCGAGCAGTGGTACCAGGCCGTCCCGTCCTCACCAGGGTCCCGAGCTCATCCCAGAGCCGGTGGGATCTGGCAGAAAGGGGTGGCGGGAGAGAGGCGAGTCAGCACAGTGGTGGGAAGCGGGGGTCTCTGTGGGGGAGGCCAGGGAGCCCTGTCTGGCTGGAGGGGCTGGGGCAGTGGCGAGGCGGGGTCAGAGCGGATCGGCGGTGCTGGGAACGTGACCAGAGGCCGTGATGTCCTGCTGAAGAGCTCGACCCACTTCTTCGTCGAGTGGCTTCCGGCCTGGGCGTGGGCCAGCCACAGTGACCCCTCTCCTTGTCAGAAGGGACTCAGGGTCCTTGGTCTGGGGCTTGGGAGGTCGGTGCTCAGCCAGGCTGGTCGTCCTGAGAGACTCAACTCAGAAACACCCAGACCAGGGAAGAGCCAAACCAGGCAGAATCCCCAGTAATTCACGCGGACCCTCCACCCCTCCAGGAGGGGCCCCCCGCCCCGTGTCGGGTGTGGGCTGTGCACGGCGGCCCCCTCCCGAAGAGCACAGAGTGGGGGTGTGGGAGGAACTGGACGGGGAGAATCCTAGCCAGCACGACCTCGGCCGCGGGGTCAAGGTCAATCGCAGTGGTCGGCCACGTGGATGGCAGTGCCCCTGACATGATGGGAGGGGGGCGCGTCCCCTCTGTGCTCTTCCTCCCAAACCGTAACCCCCGTCCAATCATGAGAAAAGCATCCGATGAACCCCAGCCGAGGGACAGTCTTTGGAACACCGACCAGCACTTCTCAAAACTGCCAAGGCCGTGAAACGCAAGGAGAGTCTGAGAAACGGTCACAGCCCAGGGGAGCCTGAGGACGCATGAGGACCAGTGTCGCCTGGTGTCCTGGACGGATCCTCAGATACAAAAGGGACGTGAGGGGAAAACGGGTGAAATCTGAATGAAGTGTGGGCTTTCGTTAATTATAATGTATCAATCTTGCCTCACTAGCTGTGACAAATGTACTGTGAAAATGTAGAATGCTAACACTGGGGGAAACTGGGTGCTTGGGACTCGGGAATTCTCTGCACTATTTTTGCAACTTTCCTATAACTCCAAAACCACCTAATATAAAAAAGTTTATTTAAAACAAAACACCCCAGATCAATCCCTTCCCAAGCTTGGTCCAGGGGCAAAGCAAAGTTCCCGCTGTATCAGAGCCCCTCATAGCCCCCGCTGCAGAACCAGCCCCGAGGATGGTCGTAGGATTTGAACTTGGCTTTTGTGAATGGAGATGTGGCTCCTGGCAGACGTTCTCTCTCCCCTCCCCCCATCCTCCTCCCCCGGTCCCCCGCCCTTCTCTCCCCCTAGACGCAGACACACTGGAATCCTTCCTCCATCTAGATCAGGGAGGGCTTCTCAATCGAGGGCAGTTTTCTGTTGTCACGACTGGCAGGGTGTGCTTCTGGCATCCAGTGGGTGGAGGCCAGGGATGCTGCTAAACATCCCACAATGCACGCCCACGACAAAGAATGATCTGGATCCAAATGTCAGTAGTGCTGAAGTTGAGGACTCTTGTTCTGGAAGGATGCCATGCAGGCTGACTTCTGGTCTTGGCTGAGAAGCACCTAAGTGCTGACAGGTCCGTACCAGCAACTGAATCTTTCCAGCAGACCCTGCCTTGCTTGCAAATTATAAGCAGCTTAGGGGGAAGATGATACAGATGACTCACATTTGTTGAGTGTGTATTGTGTGCCAGGCCTTACGGTGAACGGACTCATTTCATCCTCACACCTCCTCAGTGGGACAGGTGCTACAATTATTAGGTTCATTGTACAGGTGGGGAAACCAAGGCACAGAGAGGTTAAGCAGCTTGCCTCAAGTCACACAGCTAGCAAGTGGCTGAGCTGAGCTTTGAACCCAGGCCATCCAGTTCCAGAGGGCATGGTTGTACCCAGTGTGCCAGTGGCCTTTCCTGCAGGAGCACTGAGGCCTCCTGTGAGTCACTGTGGGCAGATGCTGCTTCACAGGGCCCTCCGCCTGCAGCGGGGCAGGGGACGGAGGAAGGGGCCCCGCTGTGAGAGGGGCTGCGCTCTTACCTGGGAGATCTCCCTCACCCTTGCTTGCTGCTCCTCCCCAAATACTGTCTACATTGCACGCTGCCACTCGGTGCTCACTGGCAGGGTGTGGGCACCACTCATTCCAGTGCCCTGCAGACGTGGGCGTCAGGGGTGCCATGGAGACAGTCTGTCACCCATCACATGGCATCATCATTAATTTACGGCTCTGGGGCATTTGCTGGTGATTTGAGAAATTCAGTGGGAATTTCTCAGTCCTCCTTGAACAGAGCAGGTTTTGATATTTTCACATCTGGGGCCCACAGGGTGGGAGGGGGGCGGGGCATGACGAGAATGTGCGAATCATCGGCCCTCTCCCTCCGGCCCTGGGGGTGGGCAGCTGGCCAGAGGACAGAAGTGATATTTTCATGCAGAGGAGTGACCTCCCACTTCCCTTACGCAGGGCAGTAACCTAACCTGCAGGATGGATCCGGGAGTCAGGCTTGCATGCCTGGGCTCGGGGCACCTGCTAGTAAGAACCCTTATCCGGAAGAGGCGGCCTTGCTCGGTGCTGTCCAAGGAGCAGGGCCTGGGCTGGCGTCCGGCTCCTTCACTGACCGGGAGGGGGTGTGTCTGCGAGCAAGTCTCTTAACCTCCTTGATTGGACACGTTTGGGGCTCCTGTGAGGTGCCAGGCGCTCTACACTCTGGGGCTCAAGCTCCCCTGGTCTCCCCCAGAGCCACTTGCCCGTCTCCATCCTGATCTGTGCCCTGGGCGCTGGCGGCCTTGCTTATTACCTGGGCCCCCTTATCTTCTGCTCGGGCATCTTCCCCCTTCCGTGTTGGGTGGTGAGGCTTCAAGCTGTGGGCTCAGGGAGCTTCAGTAGCCCCGCTCTTTGCCCCAGCGCCACCCACATCCCTGTGAATCCTCAGGCTGCAGATCCTCTGCCATTAACCTTTTTTTTTAAAAATATATATTTATTTTTTTATTTTTGGCTGTGTTGGGTCTTTGTTGCTGTGCTCGGGTTTTCTCTAGTTGCGGCGAGCGGGGGCTACTCTTCGTCGCGGCACGCGGGCTTCTCATTGCGGTGGCTTCTCTTGTTGCAGAGCACGGGCTCTAGGCATGCGGGCTCAGTAGTTGTGGCATGTGGGCTCAGTAGTTGTGGCTCGTGGGCTCTAGAGCGCAGGCTCAGTAGTTGTGGTGCACGGGCTTAGTTGCTCCGCGGCACGTGGGAGCTTCCCAGACCAGGGCTCGAACCCATGTTCCCTGCATTGGCAGGAGGATTCTTAACCACTGCGCCACCAGGGAAGCCCCTGCCATTAACTTTTAATGGGCCTGTGGTTTCTTACACAGACCCAGCTGACACAGACCTGTTATCTGTTTAATCTTCACAATATCTCTTCCCAGTGCAAAAGCACCATTATCACCCACCTTTTAGACATGGACTCTGAAGGCCAGGCAATGAAGTTACTTTCCTGGGGGATTTGAACTCAGGACATCCTTAGGGCCCATGTGCACACCCGCTGGTGAGGTCGTGGGGGCTCAAAGGGGTTATATTCCCAGGCTCACAGCCTGCAGGAGGAGCTCAGGGAAGGATGCTCTGTTGTGTGCTTCTCCGTGAGAGCAGTGGAGCTGCCCAGGGACAGGAACTGTCCTTGCATGGCCCAGCAGTGGCCTGAGTCCTTGGTGCTGCCCCTCCCAGAACCCCTCTTGCTTCCCGTGCCCTGCCCAGGCCTGTCCATTCTTTGGGGTAGAGGTTCACTCCTGCAGCGTCTAAGGAGATGATTGTGTGCCCAGCTGTCTTGTGATTCCTGGTTCTCTCCTAGTCATCATCTTTTGCACTCTTCACATCCCTTGGTATTTGTAGCATCTTCCCTGTTTTGCAGGCGAGGACCCAAGACTCAGAGAGGAGCAGCCAGCTCCCTGCATCACTGAGGATGGAGCAGAGATTTGCTCCCATATTGGGCTGACTATAAGCCCTGAGTGTTCACCATTGGGCCACCCAGCCTGCTGGGCAGGACAAGGGTTTCCCCTGATGCCCAGGCTGGAGCTGGCAGGTGTTGAGGGGTATTTGGGGTAAAAGCAGAAGGCTCCCCCATCTGTGATTGCTGCTGCTGCCTCCTACCCCCACTGCCCCTCTCCTGGCCCCAGAAGGCTCAGGTGGGAGGGGTAGGATGGAGCCCCTCCTGCCTGTTTCCTCCGAGACTCGGCACACACAGAGCCCCGTATGCAGAAAGTTATCGTTGCCTGTGAGCGTGAGGGACATGAGCAATGAGGGCTGCCCCTCTGGATGCCCCAGGACCTCCGGGCCCACCACCCATGGGAGGCTGCCTCTCCTCCTTCACGTCGCTGCATCGTGAGGACAGAAGGGGCAACATGAGGAGAAGTGTGTCACCATTTGCCCACCTGGCCTTCAACACTGCGTCCCCAGCACCAGTGGGTCTTCAACAGGTGTTTGTGGAAGGAGTAAATGAATGGGTGGGTGAGAGCTAAGATCATTACTACCCAAAACGCTCACGGGCTGTTCTGGGGACGATGCACCAACGCAGTAACCCTAAACCAGGCAGGAAAGCACTCTGCCCCCTACGAGAGATGCAGAGAGAGAGAGAGAGTCAGGAGGGTTTTGGGGAAAGGGAGGTTGCTCCAGCTCAGAATGAAGGAACAGTGTGGTGAGGAGATGAGAACCAGGAAGGCTTCCTGGAGGAAGTGGCATTTCAGCAGGTCCTTGAAGGCTTAAGATGTGTGGAGTTGCATTCCCTGCTGAGGCAACAGCAAAAGTGAGCATGGGAGAGTGACAGGCAGCTTGCTTTGCTGGGCCATGTGCAGGGGTGGGGTGGGGTGGGGTGTGAGGGGGCAGTGGGACCTGGGCCTGGACCAAGGTTGAAGCAGAGTGGAAGACTAAACCAGATGATTGTGTGAGCCAGTGCCTGGCTGGGCTCTGGTCTCGGGATCTGGGATGGAAATAGGGGATACCCGGTGTCAGGGCCCCCTTGTTTGCCTCTCATCTGGCAAAGAGCTGAAGGGTACCAGGACTTGCCCCAGAATTCCCGAGGCCTGACATCGATTCTGCTCTCATGTTTCCACAGCTGGACCGTGGGCTCCTCTCAGGCCAGGATCTTTCGAGTTCCTCACCTCTGCCCCCCATGCAGCCTCCAGGAAGCCTCCCTGGGTTACATGCCTGGATCAGGCCCAGCCTCTGAGCTCCCACAGCCTCTGTCTCTGCCCCCTTTGCCCCTCCTAGCCCTGCTCCCAGCTCTGTGAGCATGATCACTGCCTCTGGGCTTGTCTGGCACTCCTTATACCAGGAATCCCATGGAGGAGGCCATAGGTGGTCCAGTTAGGGTGTTGGCAGCATCCAGCCCAGGCTGGCCATGGGTGGGCTCCCTTGGTTGGCCCGGAGCGTGACCTCCCCAGCAAGGGAGCCCTGGGCTGGCTCTTCATTTCTGCACCTATTGAGGGTTTCCAGGATTAGTGACCGTGTGCCCTTGCCACCCTCCAGAGAGGCTGGCTTCATGTGTGACCCCCTAGCTCATGTCAGCCGTGTGATGCCCAGACCTGCCCCAGGACCCAGGTTGGCTGGGTCAGTGGGAGATGGAGCTTCCTGGCTTGGCCTAGTCTGGGTGCCTTCGTCCTTGGAGAGCACGCATGTGCTTGGGTCCAGTTGGTGTGACTGCCTGCCCAGTGTTGCCGCTGCTCTAAGCAAGGGGAGTTCATGATGGGAGGCATCCTTTGGATCAAGGAGATGAGTCTTCCGTGGCTCTCAGTTTCTTTCAGTAGCGTTTCCTGAGCTGAGTGCCAGGAAACAGCAGGTCTAGTTTCTCCTAATAGGTGTTGGGAGGAGCTGGGAGAGTGTCCTATAGCCTCAGCTTGCCCAGCTGCCTTTAAAGGCTCTGACAAGTCCTGTAGTGGAGAAGTGTATTAACTTTAAGAGAGTGTCCCCAAACTTACTTGATCATGAAACCCTGGTTTTTCCCCCCACCCCAGGACACCTGTAACATCTGTAGGACACACCAGATTGGGAAAGGCTGACTTACAGAATAGCGTCCTAACTTTCCTTCACTGCCTGTCTCCCTCTGTGAATGCCGGGCACTGTGACAGGTGCTGGGATGCCTGGGGGTTCTCTTACACTCTCTCCCCTTATGTGTTTTTTTTTTGTTGTTGTTGGTTTGGTTTTTCTTTTCATTTTTTTTTGGCCACATGACATGTGGGATCTCAGTTCCCCAACCAGGGATCGAACCCGTGCCCCCTGCAGTGGAAGCACAGACTCTTAACTACTGGACCACCAGGGAAGTCCCTCTAACATTACATTTTTAAGGCAGGTATTTGGTCCAGCCCATGAAGGCCGTGGGGGCTGGCAATTCCCACGTAGAGGATTTTAGGTGCTGAAATTCGGAGGTCCCTCAAAGGGAGGGTCTGGCTCCAGGCAGCTCAGGTGGGGCTCCGTGAGTGCCCCAATGCACCACGTCTTGACTTTTGGTCCAGGCAGTCCGTGCTGCTTTGTTAGTAAGTGTGCCGTTTGTCTGCCAAGACCCCCAGGGCCAAGGCATGAGATTATATTTATCGAACGCAAATCACGCCATGGAAATTTATTTCCCTGTCTTGCTGTGACTCCCTCTTTCCTCCACATTCCACATTTATGAAACATATGGATCTTCTCTTTAAACAATCCCTCAAAAGCTCTGACTTGCAAATTAGTTACTTGAATGATCAGCTGTATATATTCTGCATTTAATAAATTCAGTTATTAAGGAAGCAGCAATTGATTATTCAATTACAGTGGATTGGGAATCTGACTCTTCAGCAAACTGCCTGAGACACGGGGTTGAGAAAAAATAAAAGGAAGAAACACCCTTTACAGCAGCATTACCTGGTGGTGACAGAGGGCACAGAGGCTATGCGCAGGCCAGGGTTCCCTGAATGTGGCCCTCTATGTGTCCTGACATTGTAAAGAAACGGGCGAACCAGACATCCAAGGTCCTTTTCATTTGATTTGCGTGGATTGGAGGATTTGCATCATATATGAAATGCAATTTACATTCCATTCTAGGGAAAAAAACCCAAACAATATTGATAAATACATTTTATGTGTATACAAGATAGATTTGAGCAAGATATAGGAGTCCTGGGGGTGGAGGTGCATTAGGAAATTAGCTTTATAAAAGTGGTGTTAATGCAGTGGGAAGGTGATAATGAAAACTCCAAAGGGCCTCAACTGAAATGCAGGACCTGATTGCACCTTCCCCTTCTCCATCCAGCCAACCTGTGCCCAGCATTCAGGGGTTATCTCAGAGGCCACCTCCTCCAAGAAGCTCTCCGGATTTCCCTTTCTTCCTTTTGAAACTGTGCAGCACTCCATTGTTATTCTTTGCCAAGAGTGGCAGGAGATGCTGATACTCCCTTCCTTTCTTCTATCCTTCCTTCCTTTCTTCCTGACTTTTGTTCTTTCTATTCATGCTTCTATCCATCCACCCATCCATCCATCCGTCTGTCCCATCTACCCATTTTTCTATCCACCCACCCATCCACTCATGCTACCATCCATTCATTCACCCAACCACCAACCCATCCACCCATTCATCCATCCACACACCCACCTATCTATCCATCCACGAATCTGTCATCCGCCTGGCCATGCATCCATCCATCCACGAATCTGTCATCCACCTGGCCATCCATCCATCCATCCACAGTGCACTGAGGGCCTCCCTCTACAGGCCACTGTCTAAGCTCTGGGATAGAGAAATAACAAGACTGTTACAGGTCCCTGTCCTCTCAGAGCTTTCAGTCTGGTATGAGGGACACAAAACAAGGAACAAATCAACAAATAGGATTCCCAGGTAACTGCTGGTAGGGATAGGTCTTACTAAGGAAATACAGTTGAACCATGAGCAACACAGGTTTGAACTTCGTGGGTCTACTTACATGCAGGTTATTTTCAATAGTAAATACTAAGTGCTAATAACAGATCTGCAGTTGGTCGAATCTGCCGATGCAGAACTGTGGATGTGCAGGGCTGGCTATAAGGTACACACGGATTTTTGACTGTGCAAAGGGTTGGCACCCAAACCCCGCATTGTTCAAGGGTCAGCTGTATATGCAAGGAGTCAGTCTGGATGGTGACTGGGGCTCTTTGGTGAGGTGGCCAAGGGGGGCCCCTGAGAGCACGTGGCCACCCTCCTGAGGGTTCTCATGAGGGGACCACTGGGCACAGTGTGGTACCGACCTCCAGGGTATCCCTTAGCAACTGTGGCCATGGAAACCGCATGGCTGTGGCTTATCACGTCCCTCTGATGGGTGGATTGGCTGAGTGTCTGCACAGTGAATCGAGGGAGCAGCAGAGAGGGTCCAGTTGCACGTGGTGTGTGGGGCTGGCCGAGGCCGGGCGGATCTGCAGTGGGGGCAGTGCCCCCAGGGACTGTGGCTGCCAGGATCCGCTTGGATCCCCTGGCCAAGAAGAAGGCTCTGGATTGTCCTCATGCGCGTGGGCACTGTCTCTCCCCCGAGTGCTGACTCTCGAGGCCAGGCGGTGTGGAGGAAGGACCGTCTGCTGCCAGCCTCTCCACTGACCAGTGACCTTGGATGTGTTCTGGAACCTTCCTGAGCCTTAGCTTCCTTTTTGGGGAGATGCTCCAAGGACTCAGATGGTGGATCAGGCATGCTTTTCCCCATGGCCTCCTCCTCTCCCTGCCCAGCCGTGGGCCCCTTCTGCCACCACACTCCACTCCCCCAGCCCCTCTGCTGCCGGTCCCGTGACCCAGCCTCCCTGTGCTGGCTTCCTGGGATGTGAGTGAGTGATTGCCATCACCCCCAGCCTGAAATAGGGGGGCCACCCGGGGCTCCCCCAACCCTGTCCCCCTCAACAGCAGCCAGTTCACTGAATTTTCTTCTCGATCTGCGAGAGAGGATCCCGCCTGCAGTCAGGTGCCCGGGTCCCGCGCCAGTGGGGACTGTCTCCTCGAAGCAGGCGTGGCTGGGCTGTTGGGGGGCTGAGTTGCAAACCAGGAGAGCGGCGAGCGGTGGACCACGGCAGTCGGGGGGCTATCTGGCCGACCTTCCCTGGGCTTTGGGGTCTTCACCCTTAGATGGTGTACGAAGAGTCACACATGGTGACTGTGCTGAGCCCGTGCCCCACGTTCTCCCTTCACTCCCCGTGAGATGGCAAGACAGGATTGCAGAGCACCCCCATTTCACAGGTGGGGAGCCCGAGGCCCAGCTGATGCAGGCTGCAGGCAGAAGGGCTGGGCCCAGGACACAGGCTTCCAGGCTGCAGGGTCCCAGGGGCTTCCCAGGAGACCCAGGAGCTCAGTGGGTACGGTTTGCTCTCAGCATCTCCCAGGAAGCCTGTGCAGTGCCACCGTGACCTCCACCTGCAGGGACGTCTGGGGGTCAGTGTCGTGGCACCTGAGGGTGAACTGGAAAGGCCTTTTGCCCTGGCCTGCTCCCTTCCTGGGAAAGCCTTGGCCACCAGGAAGGCTTCGTCCCGTGGGGACAAAGCTGACTCCGGCCTGGGCATTTGGGGTCTTGTCCTGCCTTCCAGCCAGGATTGGGGCATTGCTCTCCTTGCCTGGCTGTCGGGGAGGTGAAGGGAGTCTGGGCCTGTCTTCAGACCCAGAAGTTCTTGGCGAAATAACTGCGGCACTTAGCTAGCCAGTGTGGGATTTTGTCATCCGGGTTGGAGGAACTTTGGGCAGTCTGTGGCTGCAATCTTTGTCCCATGGGGTTCCAGGGACCCGTCCCAACAGTTGACATGTTTACCTGCTGTTCCCAGAACACTGCAGAGGGAACCAGAGGTTCCAGACCCAGGATTGAACTGGGTTGAATCATGTCACCCTACTGAGCCTTAGTTTCCGTATCTGGGAAATGGGCCCAGTGACCCCGAGAGGGGCAGATGTGTGTGTGCAGAATACCCAGACTGTGGTAAATACTCGGTGTCAGCTGTGTGGATTAGCGATGAGAGAGGTTCCAGTCATCGTTGGAATCAGTAGTGAGGCCAGCCACGTGGGGTAGGAGGGAAACGTGGGCCAGGAATCGGGAGACAGGGCACAGTCGAGCTTCACCCTGACGGGCCTCGGGGAGCCCCGTCTCTGCCGTGGTTGCCGTGTCCTCACCTGTGGAAAGCCTGGCTTTGAGAGGTTGGCAGGATCCTGCAAGGGAGGCCCCGTAGTTCTGCTTCTGTGCCCACTGAGTTAGAAGTTGGGCAGGACACCCGCCCTGGGCTTTGTCATCTTCCCCATTGTCCCAGGAAGGAGCCGGGCACGTCTTGACCTGGTTTAACCTGCTGTGTGTGTGTGACCTCGGCGTGGATTTCGTGTGGTCCCCTCCCGGCTCGGGGATTCTCTTCCTGCATTCGGCCGAGCAGCCTTGTGGGCAGAGGCTGTCACTAAACCCATTTTCACCACTCATGCTGCTTCGAGGCGGCCATGGCCGGGAGGCCGGTGAACATCCTGGGGCTGCCCCTCCTCCGTGCTGGGGTTGTGGGAGTGGCAGGGTGCACAGTGGACACCCACCTCCTGGGGTTCCTCAGGACCGGGCTGGGCGAGGGGCCTGAGGCCAGGCTCTACTTGGCATTGATGCGGGTCGCTCAGCGAACCTGCCGCGGCCTGTGTCTCCTCCCCGCTGTTGGCCGGGGACGTCGGGGACGTCGGGGGTGTCGGGAACGTCGGGGACATTGGGGACACCGGGGACGTCAGGGTGTCGGGGATGCTGGGGATGTCGGGGGCGCCGGGGACGTCCGGGGTGTGGGGACGTTGGGGACGCCGGGGACGTCGGGGACGCCGGGGACGTGGGGGACGCCGGGACATCCGGGGTGTGGGGACGTTGGGGACGCCGGGGATGTCGGTGACGCCGGGGACGTCCGGGGACGTCAGGGGTGTCAGGGACACCGGGGACGTCAGGCGTGTCGGGGACGCCGGGGACGTCGGGGACGCCGGGGATGTTGGGAGCCGGCCGAGAACTTCATTCGTGCGCTCACACTCTCGTTCACTCATCCTCTGCAAGTGTCCTGAGGACCTGTGTGTGCCAGGTCTAAGGCAGTGTCCTTGGGGCTCCGGACAGGTCGGGGAGCAGACAGGTAAACACAGAGACAGCCTGGGGCCCCACGCTGAGATGAGGATAGCGGTGGGGCTGCGGGATGCGGAAGGGGAGCCGGAGCTCTCCTGCCCAGGGAGGGGCGTTGGAGGTGACCTTGGAGCTGACGTTGTTCAGTGAGCGGGTGAGAAAGAGGCGGCAGGCCGCTGCCTGCACACTTGGCCACGGGCGTGGGGTGTGCGACTCTGCAGGTGTGGGTGCCGGGCTCCCCCACTGGCCTGGCCTCGGGTGTCCCCAGAGCACAAGCCGCTGCCACCTGGACCCCTCTGTCTCCCCCTCCAGCCCTTTGCGGTGGCTCGTGCCGACCGGCTGTGCACAGAGTGAGGGGAGCATCCTCCTTCCCTGGGAAGTGGGCACGCTTCATGTTTACAGATGGCGAGGCCGTGTGGCTCTCGGTAAAGTGCCACGCGGCACATTTGTTTGAGGGTGTTTGTTTTCTCCAGTGACTGAAAATAGGCCAGTCTCTCCCAGGCCCTCAGACACTGGGGTTGGGGGCAGGCGCAGCAGGGCCCCTCTGATGAGGGAACCTTTTCCACAGGCCAGCGGTCTGCTTCCTGCCGTCCTGCCCTTCGGTGCCCCAGGGTGAGGACCGCCAGGCCGGGCTGCCCGGCTGGGACAGGAGGCCCCTGCCCACAGGTAGACCCCAGCCTCGGGGGTGGCCCGGTTCTGTTTGGTTCTGGTCTCGCTCTCCCATGGCAGGGTCCAGCCTGACTGTGTTCTTTTCTCAAACACTGTAACAAAGTACCACACACTGGGTGACTTAAACAGCAGGAATTTATTCTCGCTGTTCTGGAGGCCAGAAGTCCAAGGTCGGTGTGTCAGCAGGGCTGGGCTCCCTCAGGAGGCTCCAGGGGAGGCTCTTTCCTGCCTCTTCCAGCTTCTGTGTCTCCAGGTGTTCCTTGGCTTGTGGCCGCATCACCGCAGTCTCTGCCTCTGTCCCCGTGTGGCCTGCTACTCTTCCTTTTCCTCTTCTGTCTCTCATAGGACACTTTTCACTGGATTTAGGGCCCACTTGGGTAGTCCAGGATGATCTCACCTCGAGATCCTTCACTAAGTCTTAACATCTGCAAAGACCCTTTGTCCAAATCGGGTCACGTGGCAGGATTGGGGTACTAGGATGTGGACGTATGTTGGGTGGGGGGCAGTTGCCCACCACAGGGCCTCATTCTCTCCCCCAAGGGCAGGGGGCTGGCTCTGTTCTATCTTTGTCTTCAGCCCAGCACCAGGGCCAAGGCTGCAGTCGTTTGTGGAACGCCAGACTCCTCCCCTTCCTCCCCCACAGCCCCACTTCCACAGGGCAGTGGTCTCAGCAGACCCACCCTGCATTTTTCCCCTTTACTGGGGTCCTACACCCCACCCTCCGAGCTGCTGCAGAGCTGTGTGTGTGTGTGTGTGTGTGTTGGGGGGGGCTTTCTTGCTACCCGCGAGTTGGGGTCTCGGCCCAAAGCCTGTGCTCGTCACCACCAGGGCTGCAGAGGAGCTGGTGGCCTGGCCTGGGCGCACAGCTTGGTGGCTCAGGGTTTCTCAGTGGAAGTCGGGGGAAGGCTGTGGACTCAGTGGCTGAAATATCTGAGATCTGGCCTTGATTGGGGGAATGGCTGTGAATGAATGGGAGGCTGAGGACTCCTCCTCCCGCCCCCTCCCTCCCTCATTCTTTCCTTCCTTCAGGGGACCTCTGCTCAGACCTTCCATGCACACTGTGCTCTGAGCTTGCTCAGGATGACCTCCCATCGTCTCCTGGGATGTGTCTAAGGTGACACAGAAAGAGCGATTCCTACCCAAAACAGCATTAGGACCTCTTTCTTTGTCTCCACACCAGTCTGCTGTGATTCATTCATTCATTCAACAGACCCTCCCTGGGCTCCGGTGTGTCAGGCTCCGGCCTGGTTACCAGGGTATGGAGACGAGCAGGCCTGTCCCTCAGCAGGTCTCACCTCCCGTGTTCTCAGGGCCAGCTCTTCCAGGAGGCCTTCCCTGTTTGCCTGGGACCTATAGGAGCGGCCGCTCAGGCTCTGCTGCTTTGGATGTCAGTAAAGACACGGGTCACCTTCTGCCTCAGTTGTCCAGCGTTGCCGTGCTCAGCCTGAAACGCCAGAGCCAGGCTGCCTGCACTCAAGTCCCAGCTTGACCACTTGTGGTGGGGGCGTTAGGCAAGGTCATGACCCCCTCCGAGCCGCAGTGCCCCCCTCGCTGTGGCTGGCTCGCGGGGTGTCCTGAAATTTCGGTGGGAGGAGGCGTGGCAGGCTGGGGCATCCCTGGGACTGCCAGTGGGCGCTGCTGGTATCAGGGCCGCCGCAGGGCTGTAGCTCCCTCCAAGCACTTAGTATTGATAGTTTCTCAGTAAATGTGTACTGATTGAATGAATGGGGTAAACAAGCACCTCCTCCCTAGTTTAGCTGGAAAATTACTACCACAAGGGACAGACGCAGGGATTGTTAGTAACGAGTAAGTATTTCCTTTCCCCCAAGCCTTTAAGGTTTCATTGTTTTTTTAGTATTACTACGGCCGCTAACTTTTTTTCCCCTTTTCACCTAAGAGTGGTGTGTAAATTCATAGATGTTTATTTCACTTCTTTGCACAAGACACCTGCTTAACCAAGGGCAGAGCCTGGGGTCCTTGGAGAAGCTCCGGCAGGTGGTTCCAGCTCTGAGGGTCCTGTTCCAGAGGGGGGATCTGTCTCCCCCGCCTTGGAGCCGACTGGGGATATGCTTCCCTGCATGTGGTCCTGGCAGCCCCTGTGGCCCTGCTTGTTGGATAAAGGAGGGAAAGGTTGAAAGGATGAAAAGATGGTCTTGTCTTGGGCACTGCGGGTGGGGGGCTGTCAGTCCATCTGTCAGTAAGTAATAGGAACAGCTGCTGCTGGTGAAGGTCTGCCTTTGTGACAGCTCCACAGGTAGGTGACCTTTATGCTCAAGCAACTTGGCAAACCACCTGCCTCGGGCATGTTGGAGCCAGCTGGCGCCAGCCGTGTGGAGAAGGGGCTTTCCGGGAGGGAACCCGGTTGGTCGTCTACACGGCCTGAAACGTGATCTGACTAGCGGGACTGGACCCCTGCAGGGCCCCCAGAGTGAGCCTCATACCCCTCAGGTCTTCTGCTGCGGGGTGGTCCATATCCTTGAAGGACCCCGAGACTCAGGCCCCTGGATGGGGCAAGGTCCACGTGTCTTGTGTCCGCATGTCTGTGGAGGGAGGGGAGCTGAAAGGGGGAGGGGTCCGCTGACGCAGGCTGGGGATCCTGCCGAGTTGTTTAAAGCTTCCTTTCTTTTGTGCAACCCCTTCCCTTAGTGGGAGCTCCTGGGAGAGTTGGTGAAGGTGCTTTCTCTGGAAGGAGATGATAATGCGCTCAAGCAGACAGCTCCCGGTTCATCCACATACCAATCTGTCAGTCACCCTCCCCTTACGGCCCACCTGTCAAGCAATGGCCGCCAACTAATGGAAGGCATTGGCGCCCAGAGCAGACAGGGTTGAGTACTATCGTTCGTAGCAATAACAGCGATCGCTGAGGGCCCGAGGCAGGCACGGCCTTGCTGCTTATCGGCGGGGCTCTGCAGAGAATGAGGCTCAGCGCTCTCCTCCGGGGCTCCCTGATGGACAAGTGGGGACCCGGCTGTGAGTGAAGGAAGCTGGGAAGATGGCGGGAGCACTGAGGAGGTACGAATCCAGCCTGGGGGGATGGAAAAGAATCAGGGAAGTCTTCCTGGAGGAGGCGGTGCTGGAAATGTGTCTTAAAGCATATGCAGAGGGTAGCAAGCCCGTGGGCTTTCCAGGGAGAGGGGTCAGTGTGAGGAAGGGTCTGGAGGAGACCCCAGTCTGGGGCATGGGGGGAGGGGTGACAAATGATGGCTGAGTTAGAATGTCAGTGGGGAGAGGGGCAGGGGACTCAGGGCATTCTAGGATGGAGCGGCGTTAGTGAGGGAAGGAGAGAGGAGACAGGACTGAGGCTGGGGCTCCAGGGAGGGGCAAGTGCAGGCATCCTGGGAGAGGAAGCCTGGCCTGGCAGGGAGACTTCTGGAGGCAAAGGGGTCGGGACCTGGTGGTTGGCGGAGGGGAGGTGGCGGTGGAGGGTAGCAGAGTCCAGGAGCTACACTGGCCATTGATTCAGCATTGGCCACATGGAGCACCGCCTCTTCCAGGCCCTGTGTTGGGCTCGGCGACAGTCCCCAGGGCCACTGCCTGGTGGAGCTGATATCTGAGTGCTGGGGCGAGGACCTGATGACACCAGGGTGCTTGCTGGTGGTGTCCTGGGAAGATGGCATTGTCGTTCTCTGAAACAGCAGAGGTCTGGAGTGGGTGAGATAGGCGAGCAGCCAGTGGCAGAGGGAGATTGGGGGTCGGTGCAAGGCACCTACGCTCGGCGGGGGTAGGGTTGCAGTGTTGACCGGGGCTCATGTCCCCTTGGCCTGATGGTGGGTGTAGTGAGTTGAATAGCGTCCCCCACAGAGATGTGTTCACGTCCCAACCCCGGTACCTGCGAACGTGAGCTTGTTTGGAAACAGGGTCCTTGAGGAATTAATCACATTAAGGGGGGACATCATCCAGGCCTTAACTCCAATGACTGGTGTCCTTACCTGGGAAAGGAGTGGGAGATTTGAGACACAGGAACATGCAGAGGGAGAAGGTCATGTGGAGACGGAGGTGGAGATGGGAAGGATGCAGCCAGAAGCACCGGAATTGCTGGGCGCCACCAAAGATAAGAAGGGGCTTAGAGCTCCTTCTCCCCCAGGGGACCCGGCCCCGCCCACACCTGGATTCTGCCCAGGGATGCTGCTTTCAGACTTCTGGTCTCCAGGACTGCGAGGAAAAGAAATTTTTGTTGTTCTAAGCCCCCCGATCTGTGGTCATTTGTACGGCAGCCGTGGGAAATTAACATGATGTGGGCTTCAAGCCTCGTCATCCCATCCAGGGACATCTGTGGGCGCCGGGTCGCAGATGAACGGTGGAGGCATAGCAGGCTGCCTGGGAGCAGAGTGCGCGCCCGTGGGCGGGCGTGCCATGCAAGCACGTTGTGTTCCAGAAATATCCCGGCTCCCTCCTGGTGCCTTCACCCTGACAGGGCTCGCTGAGCGGGTTTGATCTAAACTCCAGCAGGAGGAGGGCCTGGCAGCCGCCGTGCCTGTCCCTCTGTCTGTGACACCCGGTGCCGTGATGACGGCATGGCCCGTGTCCCGGCCCCTCCAGCGTGGGACCCCGTCCCCTCCCTCCGTCCCTCTGACCTGGAGCGTGGTGGTCCAGCCCAGTTACTTAAAGATTCCACCGCCACATCTCTGCCAAGTGGATGTTTTTAAAGTCACGTCTGGGGACTAATAGCTGTTATGAAAAGTGTTGCTTAGAAAACTTAACCTAAAATGAAAATGTGCCTTTCCATGAAAAAAACGATCCTGCCTAGATCCAACAGTTCTCCTTAAAGCCACTGTCAAGGAGGTGAGGACCAAAAGAGAGCTTTAGTGTTCTTTTTGTGAAGCATTTTACCAAATGTAAAATAAGTAGAAAGAAGCTTCAGGACATCAAGGGAAAAAACCCTCTATTTTCTGAGCTAGAACCGTACACCCCACCGAGGAATGAAGTTCATGGTTAGAAACCCAGCCCCTCTGCACTAGCCACGCACCACCCCCAGCTGAGCTGGCCTTCCTCTTGGGCACCGAGAGACAGCAGAGCGTTGGTTATAATAATGTCCTCTCTGGCATCCCTTCATTTGTTCATCAGTTCATTCATTCATTCATTCACACCTGCACCTGTCGCGGTCGCATGCACTGGGCAGACACTTGGAAGGGTGAAGCACAGTTCTTGCTAAGGGAACCGGGTGTTTCCATGACGACAACAGGCCAAACTCCAAATGCTGAGGCTTTTGCAGGAAGCCTTATGATGGAAGTAGGTGTTACTGGGACAGCCTTCCAGCTGGTCTCCGTGCTCCTGCCCTGGTCCCTTTGGTTTGCTCTGCACTCAGGGATCCTATGAAAATATCACCCTGAGCTCTGAGGATGGCAATGCTCTGAGCTTTCCCTGGTCTCCCCAGTTCTGTCAGAGAAAGAGTCACATGATCTCAGTGGACCACAAGGCCCTACTGGGTCCAGTCTCCATTCCTATTCAATCTCGTCTCCTGCTTCTCTCCTACCCAAACACACTGGCCTCCTCGCTACTACTTGAATGTTCCAGGCATGATCCCGTCTCAGACCTTTGCACTTGCAGTTCTCCCAGCCTGGAATGCCTTCCCCTGATGGCCACACGCCTCCCCTCCCCACCTCCTTCAGGTCTATACTCCAAAGTTACCTTCTCAGGGAGCCTTCCCTAGCTGCTCTATCTAAGATGTCAACACCCCAACCCTTCTTATGCTTCTTCCCAATGGCTTCACTCCAGAGCACTTGTTTTTCTTGTGGCTCCCCCCCTCTAGAATGCAAACTCCAGGAGGGCAGGACTCTGCTTGTTTTGTTTGCTGTGGCTTCCTCAGTGCCTGGGATGGGGCTTGGCATGTAGCAGGTGCTGAATAAATGATGATTGCGAGATGAGTAGCCTGAGGTCTTGAAGGATGAATAGGAGTTTCCCAGCTGGAGAAGAGCTGAGAGGACAGCATGTGCAAAGGGACTGAGGCAAGAAAGAGTGTGTGTGTTCAGGGAAGCAGGGGGTGGGCCCTGGATGGGAGATTGAGGTTGCAGAGCCAGCTCAGAAGGGGGATGGGCTCTGGGAGTTTGGTAAGAAGTCTTGACTTTACCCAGGGGCAACGGGTGGCTTCTGGGGCATTTAAGCATGGAGGCAGCAAGATTGGCATGGGGAAGTGTGTGAACATGTGCTGAGGTCACGTGGATGGGGTTGGGGGGTGTCTCTATGATTTGCCAGGGTCACCTTCGCCACTTTTATTAACCATTTCTACTTCCAGTGCAAGTCCATTTTAAAGGACTCCATTCTTGTGACCACGGATGGTATGAAAGCCCTGCCGTGATTTGATCTGGATACGGCAAGGTAGGGTGTCAGCAAGAAAAAGAGGTGCAATCTTAGCCTTGCTATATTTAAACATTTCAGCTGCTGTATTTCACGCAATTTAAAAACTCTCTTAGATGCTCTCTAAATTGCATCATTATTTTATTCACCACTAAGGAATGGCATTGATTATAAGCCACATTGCAACTCCAAAGAAGTTAAAATGTGGAAAAACAAAAAAAGCCCACAGGTCTTAGAATCTATGAGATACGGTAGTAATGGAATGTACAGATATGCGGGGTAGCGCGCCAGTTTCTTTTTGTAAATGCATCCAGTCAAACTGATGTTCTGGTAAACCAAACCAGACAAGCTAGGATGAGCCCTAAAACACTGGGTACATGTGTGCAGGCTTCCTCAGGGTGAAACCTGGCAGGGAGGAGTGGGGCACTCCTCCTGTATGAAGCGGGCTTGGGATTTCCCAGGGACGGGCCATTTGAGATGGAATAATCCTATCTGCAGCAGGGGGCCTGCGATAATCGCTGTCAGATCCTGTGCTCCGGGGCGTAAGCTGAACTCCCAAGGAGGCCGGAAGGTTGTTCAGAGAAGCAAAAGTTTCCAGAGCATTTCTGCTCCATCTTCCCCCACTGGCCCGGGCTCTGCGAGACTCCCCCCACCCCTTTTCTCTGTCATCATTTCTACTCATCCCCCGGGGGGCTGGTATTTCCCATCCAGCGAGCCCTGGACCGACATGGCTAAGCGCGGGGTGAGGGGAGCCGCGTGGAGTGGGAGGCGCCGGGCTTCCATCCAGGGATACGGGACGAGCTGTGTGCTCGCTGTTGTCTTAAGTGGCTGTTAGAACCTGAGCTTCCAGAGGTGGGGACGGGACTTGTTCAAAAGGGCATCTGGCCAGCAACTTGCGATGTAATCTCCCAATACCCTTAGGAGTAGTTAGGAGGACACAAAGCAGATGCGAAAGCACAACAATGAAAACGAAGACCAGCAGGCAGTGTCTCCAGCATCAGGGGATGTGACCTGTCTGGGAAAGGCTGGGGAGGTGGGTGGAGAGAAGGAAAACGGGTGCTCTCTGCCTGCTGGGACTGTGGAAGCATGTCCTGCCCTCCACCCCGTCCTCTCCTGCCCCAGGGACCCACATGGAGACTTGGCTGACAACGGCCTGCCAGTCCTGTCTCTTCCCCCATTGTGGTTCACTTCCCCCAGAATTTAGGGGAGCGGGGAGTGAGCAGCATGCACGGCCACACGGCCTCCGCTGCGGGCACTGGGGCTCAGTCCCTTCGGGGACTTGGGGAGATGGGGCGGAACACGCATCGGGGGTCTCAGGTATGTCTGGTTGGCAGCCTCAGTGTGTGAGGTGAGGTGGAGGGGGACGTGAGGGGGATGCCAAGTTCTCGGTCCTTAGTCTCGGCATCTCCCCTCTGAGGCGTGTAGATGCACAAACTTTGAAAGTGTAAGACGTTGAAATAATGCCTTTTGCAGCAACATGGATGGACCTAGAGACTGTCATACTGAGTGAAGTTAAGTCAGGCAGAGAAAGAGAAATACGGTACGATAATGGGGAATCTAAAAAGAAATGATATAAATGGACCTATTTACAAAACAGAAACAGACTCACAGACTTAGAGAAGGAACTTAAGGTTGGGGGTGGGGGAGGATAGGGGAGGGATAGTCAGGGAGTTTGGGATCAACAGGTACACGCTGCTGTATTTAAAATGGGTAACCAAGGAGGACCTACTGTAGAGCACGGGGAACCCTGCTCAACTCTGTAGCCTGGATGGGAGGGGAGTCTGGGGGAGAATGGATACGTGGATATGTGTGGCTGAGTCCCTTTGCTGTGCACATGAGGCTGTCACAACATTGTTAATCGGCTATCCTCCAATATAAAGTAAAATGTTTTTTTAAAAAAAGACGTCGCTTGTGAGTATCACATTTGCTGACACTGTTGTAACTATGACTGGAGCAGTCGGGTCCCCGCCTGGCCTCCTGCATACCCCTCTTCCGCATCTGCGAAATGGGGAGATTCAATTCAACGCTGACCGTGACCGTGAGGTGAGAGGGCTTTGTGGGAATGGTGGGGGGCAGCACACGGAAAAGGGGAGTGTTAGCCCCAGAGGATGCCTCGCTCACCTCCCGGTGTGTGCCGGGCTGCAGGGTGCTGTGGGGAAGACCCAGGGGTGTGTGCACATTTGGAGGTCAAAGCTCTTAGAACCTCAGAAGCCACCAAATGGGACCTGGGGGGTAGGGTGGCCAAGTTGCCCTGCTGAACTGTTCCCTCTGGCATCTGATTGAAAGTCAGGCAGCCCCTGGATCTCCAGGGTTTACTGCGTGTGCCAGGCAAGGAGCAGGGGGCCCTTTATCAAAGGGCTTTGGAATAGGACAGCTGGGGGGTAAAATCTGGCTCCATCATTTGAAAGCTGTGTGACTCTGGGCACCGTCCCAGCCTCTCTGAACCGGACCTCAGTGTCCTGTCTGTGAACAGAGTTCTGGCACAGTCCTCCTTCCCAGGCTATTTGGGAAGATTGGGTGCTTGGTCATAAGAAAGCTGGGTGCCTGGTAGTGGGGGAGCCCAAGGGACCAGTGGGAGCACCCTGGTCTCCACTGCTCACAGGCCTGGCCTCCAGCAGACCCCTCCTGGAAGAACAGACGCCCAGCCACTGTGCCTCAGACACCGTGTTTTAATATCCAGCACTGCAAGTTTCCGAACGAAATTGGATCTTCCCTGGCTACCCTGCGGCCTGGGCTTTATTAACTGCAATCTTCCCTCCTATGACCTTTCACCCCCTCTCTGCTATCTTCCTGGCGTCCGGTCACTGCCCAGTCAGCCTGAAAACAGCTTCGTTTCTCGGTGTCCTTTCCCCGTGGCCAGTGGCTGTGAAGTTTTGAAGGTTGGAGGCGTTTTGAATTGAATATGGTTCCACTTCACTTCTCTGTCACGGGGAGGGAGGGCTTGTTCGTTCATTCATTTGTTCATCCTAAAATTTTACGTACAGAGTCTGCTCCACGCGGCACGAGTCAGCGTTCTTCGGAGTGTGAGGGGTGGGCCGGCCCGACCGAGATGCTTGCACTGGGCTCAGAGCCTTGGGTCCGTGTCCTGGCCACACCACTCGGCACCACATCCACCCCTCGCTGAGCACGGCTTCTTCTTCCCTAGAACGGGTGTGCTGGTGTGCATTTCTCGGGGTGCCTGGGGCCTTGAGGTGAGCGGGGCGTGCCTATGAACCCTGGCTCTCTAAGCGCAAACTTTCAGTGCCAGTGCTTCTTTTCTTTTAATGACTTTTGATGACAGTATTTTCAGTAGGCCTCATGTGCTTTTCTGGGAGTCACGGGGCAGCTCTGTCGCCTGCCAAGTGCGTCCTGGCTATTCGAATTCTCATGCGAGTCACAGTTTCCTCATCTGTAAAGTGGGGGTAAGCATCTCTAGGCTGTTGTGAGCGTTAGGTGGGCCATGTAGCCTGGTGCCCGGGAAGCAAATCTCATCAGGTTGGAGTCTTGTGTTTCTCTGTGGATCAAGTTCACAGGTCGCCTTTCCTTTAGAATGAAGTGGCCAGGCTTTCAGCGCTCACTTCCTGCGGCCTCTGGAATTCCTTCCCCTTTCCATTTTGTGCTTCTGGTCTCCTGTGGTCTGGAAACCTACGCTGCTAAATTTACTAGCTTTGTGAGCAAATTAAGAGTACATAGGCTCTGAGGGAGGGTTTGCGGGTTTGAGGTAGTTCTCCTGTGATGGAGGTAGGTGAGTTTTGGGTGGAGTGATGTGACGTTTCCTGTGACATGCATCGGGCTTCCCTCCAGGGTCTGGCTGCTGTGTCCTGTCTTATTTATTTCCTCATTCTCTATTCCTCATACTTGCACTGAGCACCCCAATGCAAGAATGCAAGGCCAAGTGCATCCACACAAGTGCCCGAACCCTCGGCTTGGAGAATGTGATGTGCCAGGTGCAAAACCCCCGGTGAGGGAGGGGTACCGCTGCTCCAACCGCATAACCAGGGGATTTCTGTCAATTACTGGAAGTTAACACTCCCCCTGCCCTGCCCCGTGTGAGCTGAGCACTGACTGTCCAGGTTGCCTTCCAGCCGCTGGACACCCGTGGCCTCTGTTACTCCCAGAGGCAAGCCCCACTTTGCTGGGGGTGTGGAGAATCGTCCAGAATGCCGCTGAGATGTCCTAGGACATTGGAAAGACTGCTGTTACCCCCTGGCTCAAAAGGCAGCCCCCTACACCGCGTGCAGGAGACCCTGGGGTGCAAGGGGCCCCGGGCCCCGCATCCGGTGCCGCCCCAGCTGGCAGACACAGGTGGGGCTGAGCTCCCAGCTCCAGCTCAGAGCAGGAGTCCCTGCACCCACCCGAAGGGACTTTATGTCTGTTGGTCCTGGGTCGTTCCCCAGACCAGTCACTTCTGATAACCTCCTGTTTATCAAAGCCGTCTCCTACCCGCCAGCCCCTTGGCCCAGCATCTGGTGAAGGGCTTCTGCCCCAGGCCCCCCACTGGTTCCCAGCCTCCCCTCCCTCCAGGAACCTGGGGGACTCAGGTAGGCCTGGTTCTCACCCACAGAACTTACCCTGCACCCAGGGAGCTTCTAAAAACCACTTCCCTGCTCGGGACCTTCCAGCCCCGCATCCCATGACCTCTGGGTGTACTTTCCACACCGGAATGACCAAGTGCCTGGTACCTGCTTTGGGCCTTTAAACATCTGGGCTCTGTTAATAGCTCCCCTCCAGACCCAGCTCAGCGGCATCTCCCTCAGGAATCTTCCTCTGCCCCCCAGGCATGGCGAGGGCTTCCCCAGGCTCCCTCAGCTGAGTGGAGGGTGGATAGCCGGTGAGTGGTTAGTGCATGGGTGGGTGGAGGCCTCTTTTGGCTTCCAAAAGCTCAGCTTATGGTGGGAAGCAGCCGCATAGCACAAGGAGATCAGCTCCATGCTTTGTGACCACCTAAGGGGGCGGGATAGGGAGGGTGGGAGGGAGGGAGACGCAAGAGGGAAGAGGTATGGGAACATATGTATATGTATAGCTGATTCACTTGTTTTACAGCAGAAACTAACACACCACTGTAAAGCAATTATACTCCAATAAAAATGTTAAAAAGAAAAAAAAAGAAAAAAAGCCCAGCTTAAACTTGACTGCAGAGGCAGGGGATTGAGGAGGGAAGCAGAGGTGAAGAGGGGCCAGGGCGGGGGTAGATTTTCTGACATACAAATGTACCATCGAGGAGAGGACGCTTTAAAGCCGAAGGTTTCTGTGACCTGGGCTGAAGGCGTTCCGTCACCAGCTGATGGCTGCTGCGTTGCCCCCAAATGGCAGCAGATTCATACGTGGGTGCAGCCCTGCCTGCCGAATGCAGACAGGTTTGACAAGAAAAAAATGAGGAAGACAAGAAAAACAGCCCTGAAAAGGTAACCAGGAGTCCCAGGAAGAATGTAGAGCTTTGAGGATCTGACATGCCCTGTGTGTTTTGGAATTCCTGGGGCAAACCAAGGTCTCATTATCTGCCCACGAAACTGTTGATGAAACTGTTGATTTGCTCGAAGGTCAGAAGGAAAGATCATTAGATTAGATTAGAGAAATGAGTTGCTGCCTGGACTCTGGACTCCGCTCTCCCCAACTCTCAGCTGAACTTCTGGAAGCAGAAAAGTCCCTGTCCACCCATGCCCCCTACCTCACCCACCAGGGAGCCCACACTGCCCACCACATAAACTGGAGTGGAAGCCCATGGTGCCAGGCCAAGGGGCCGGGCTGGGCAGTGCCAGAGTCAGGTCCCAGCCTGTTGGACCCTCCAGCCCCGCTTCTCTAACCCAAGATCCTTACAGCCTTCCTGGCACCATAAATAAATCCTCTCCTGGAGTAGAGTTTGCTCTGGGATTTTCTGTTTTGTAGAAGATTGCTCTCTGATCTGGAGGCTGGACTGAACATGTACTGTGAGCAAAACGTGTCTCATTAAGATCCCGCCGGGCCTGTCGGCACACTCACTGGCCTGGGTTCTGGCATCCTCCCCATTTCACGGATGAGGAGACCGAGGCCTGGGTGTTAAATGGCTTTACCTGAGGTCACCAGGAAGTAAATGTAGGGGCAGGATGTGCTGCAGGCAGCGCCTTGTGCTTGGGGGCTGCTCCCGAAACTTCCCTGGACGTACACAGCACTTTATGAGCCTCTCCTCGCGTCCAAGGTCATGTTCATTCTCACGGTGGCCTCTGGGAGAGCGACACAGCCCCACTTTACTGGTGAGGGGACTGAGGCTTGACAAGCGTCGCTCAGCTTGAAGGTGGCAGTGGTGCCATCCTGCTCAGGACCCGCTCTCGCCCCTGCAGCCTCCGAGTTCTCACCTCCTGTGAGCACTGGCCCCCTGGCATCCTGGCATCCTGGCATCCTGGCAGAGGTGCTGACTGAGCCCCGAATCCAATCAGGCCCCCTCCTGGGTGATGCCGACTAGCGTCTTGGTGGGATGTCCCCCTGACCTGGCTTGTGGGGAGGCTCAGGCGTGTCATCCTCTGGGCCAGATCTGCAGCCGGATGGCCCGTCCTCCCGCAGGGCAGCGGCATGGCGGTTCCTCCGGGGCCCACCTGTGCTCATCTGTGCCCTGGGGCTCTGGCCCAAAGAGGGCTGAGAGCCAAGCGCTGGCTTTCTGGCCTCTGAAGTGTTTGTGGAGCGAGGCTATGGGGGGCCGCACCTGCACCCTGGATGCCTCTGTGCACACCTCAGGGTGGCTTGCTTGTCCCTCACCCTTGGGGAGGAAGCCCTGTCATTATGTGCATGTGACAGGTGAAGCAACTGGGGCCGGGGAGGCTCAGCAACCCGCTGAAGGGTGTGCAGGAGTGGGAGAGCCAGGCTCGCATCTGGGCGCTCCTGGGCTCATGTCTCCTTCCCCTGCAGCCCCCTGCTGCAGCCCTCCCTCCCCTGAGCAACCTGGAGTCTCAGTGCTTTGCCAAAACTGGCATTTATCTGGTGGGAATTAATTCCCTGAACGTGACGGGGTCTCCATAATCATCATCTTCTCGGGCATCATGCTGGCTTTGCATTTATTTTTAAAGAGAGAGAGAGGCCAGGACTATTGCGATGCCCCAAGAGAGCTGTCCACGAGGAAGGCGGTTTCTGAGAGATGCCAGCCACCCACGGGCCTCCTAGCCCTTCCTTCCATGGGTCTAGCCTTTCGGATAATGTTTGAAACAGGGCAAGGTGCTGGGCTTGTGATGTTAGAGGTTCCAGAGTACAGCTGTTTATAGATCCAGGGACATCCCTCCCTCCCCTCCTTCAACAGGCGTTATGGAGTGTCTCTGCTGTGCGGACCTGTATTCACATCCCTGGGGCAGCTCTGCCCACCAGGGATGGGGCATTAGAGCACAGAGAGCAGCCTGGCATTATGCTTTGCCTTTGCTGCTACCAAAGGTTCCCTCTTTTCACACCAAATGGATCAGTCGGGATGCAGCTGCAGAGAAAGGAGACCCTTCTATCCGACTTCCTGAAAGGATATCTAATGCAGGGATTACCTGCTCTCAAAACCCGTGGAAAGGCTTGAAGAGCAAGCCAAAGCTTGGATCTCCAAGATGAAGCTTCTAGAAAACCCCCTTCCTGGCCCGTGGTCAGGAAGCCAGTGGTCAGTAAGCCCATCTGTGGAGCCACCCTCACGGGTCACCATCCACCCCTGCAAAGCAGCTGCCTCCACACACCACCTCCCCCCGCACCCAACTGAGCCACTAATTTAAGGTTTGCTGAAGTGCTTCTGAGAACTGACATCCCGGCTGTGACCCTAGCTGTAAGGGGGGGTCCTAGAAATGTATTTTAAATGTTTCTGTTTACTAATGTACCTTCTCTTTTTCTGGTTGTTTTTCGAAAAGAAGAATTGAGGTAGCTTACAAAAATGTAAAAGCAACATAAAATTAAACTAAGCAAGGAAAAAACAAGAAAAAAAGATGGAGCTACGGGGACTTCCCTGGTGGTGCAGTGGTTGAGAGTCCGCCTGCTGATGCAGGGGACACGATTTCGTGCCCCGGTCCGGGAAGATCCCACATGCCGCGGAGTAGCTAGGCCTGTGAGCCATGGCCGCTGAGCCTGCGCGTCCGGAGCCTGTCCTCCGCAACGGGAGAGGCCACAACAGTGAGAGGACCGCGTACTGCGAAAAAAAAAAAAAAAAAAGATAGAGCTAGGGACAGGCTCAGTGCATAAAATACTTGCCGTATTGCTAAAGGGGGGCCAAAGGTGTGGCTCTGAGCTTCCTAGCAGCGAGAGTAAAGAGGGAAAGTAGAACAGATGCACGTAAACCCGTTGCTCAGGAGAGCTTTTCTGAACTGAATGGTGATACCAGTGGCTGTTGGGCTGATCCCATATCCTTGAAGAAAATGCAATGGTCAGTTTCATTCAGTTATTACCTATAAAGGCTCAAAATGCAGTTTGGTGGCTTAATCCCCAACCCCAGTTTACCAGGGTGGCTCTGCCAGAAACCAGGACAACAAGTTGAAAGGCAGCAGTCTCTGCATTGTCAAGGGACGGTGAAGGCATTCCACTCCATGTGGTGTAGGAAACGTAGGTGGTAGCTGTCCAGCCTCGCACCACAGAGAGACATACCGGAAGGGTCGGGGGATAGGTGCTGCGAGAGCCCGTATCCAGGGATACGGATCTGCCGCATTTTGAGACATGGTTGAAGAGAGCATTCTGTATGCTCATCAACCTGTCGTGGGTTACGTTTGTATTTATAGCTAGTAGGACAAACTCAAAATAAAATTTGGTTTAAAAGTGTTGATTTCTGGAACTCCCCCTCGCCTCCAACTTGCCTCCTGCCCGATTAGTCCTCCGTGTTGCAGTTCTGCAACTTTCAGCTCCAATGTGTGATCACTGCCCAGGAGACACATTGTCTTTACACCCAACTATGAGCTGCCCTTAACCTTAGAACCTCAAACCTTTCTGAAAACTGGCTGCACACAGATCAAATGGCCATCTGCTGCAGCTTCTGACACGTTTGGGACATTCTGGGTACTAGGAAGTTACCTGGAATTCAGGCCTCTGTCCTCCTCTTTGGGTGATGTCACTCATATTCCTAAGGACTAAGAAGTCAGGACTCGGGTGGAGACCAACGAGCATGCCTGGCCACACCCCCCGCCGCAGTTTCATATCAGGCACCCACAGAACAATAGGGACTCCACGTGCGCGAGGTCACCTTCTTATTTCTGTGCCCCTTTAAGAAGAAGGATGATGGTGCTGACACATCTTTAAACAGTTGCATTCTCAAGAGGTGAAGATGGATGGATTGGACCAAAGTCAACCTTTGAAAAATCCCTGGGTTTTGGAACCGTGGTTGGCATTTCCAGAATTTATATGAAAGAGTGTCTTTATTCTTAAACTGTGGCAGAATGGGTATTTGGGGACCCCCTCTCTTTTCCTTCTTAAAGCAGGATAACACCATCTTTCACTCATTGTCTCTCTTTTGTCCTAAATGGGAGGGAACCTTGCTTCTAATTCTGGGAGGGCCAGTGTTTAGTGGGATATTTGGGTCTGATTCAACATGGTGATGTGGGTGGAGGTGGATTGGGATGTGTTAGGAGGGCAGGTGCTGGGATTCAGTTAACTTGACTAAGTCTCGGTGCCTCAGCCTCCCCTTTGTAAAATGCAGAGATGACCGGTACTGACCCTGTCCCATTGTAGTGAGGAAGGAGGGATTTAACCCGAATACAGCACTCGCCCAGCGCCTGGTACCCAGGAAGAGTCACTAGCAGGCATGCAGCAGGCATCTGAAGAGAGCTACGTAAATGAATTAACCTGTGACTGAATAATCGAGGCCGTTCGTCCCATCTCCTGCAGAGCCTGGTGCGAGAGCTTAATTAGTTCCATGAACACAGGATGGCCCTGCCACACCACAAATCAAGTCACTCTTAGAACTGTGCCCCCATCCAGAATGTCCCCGAATTGCAGAAACACAGCGCTGGGAAAGCAGGCACGTGGTAAAACCCAGCAGAGGACAATCAGAGGCCTTCCGCCTTCTACATGCTGCACAGAACTATTTTTACTTGTCAGTCTTGCTGATGGAGTCGGAGTGTGAGGGTCACTCTTGTGACAGCTGCCGCCCTGCTCCTGAGATGGGAATGCTGTTTCGGCGAGAAATCATTATCTTTCGAGTGGACCGGTTCGCTTGTCTCTGCTTGTCAGCCAAGTACTGCCTGACATGTTTGCAAACCTAATTTCTTTGTAGCCCCCTCGTTCGGATTTGGGGTGTCATTTGACTCCTGAAGGTCTGAATTCAGTGGCTGCCTGCTGGAAACCCAGGTCCCCCCTGTCCTGCCCTTGCCCCCCTTCCCCTCAGCCTCTGAGCACAAGGGCTTTCTCTGGACTCTCCAGCTCTGGGCTGTTCGTGGATCTGGTCATCTTGCTCTTATTCTAGAACTTTCCATCCTCCCTTCCTCACAGACCCGTGTCACGAACGCTCATTTCATGCCAACCGGTTCTTGCAAACCTGGAGAACTTTCAAGCCTCCATTGGGCCATTTGGGTGGGCAGTGTGTCCAGACCGTGGTGATGCAGCCTGGTGGGCTATTCTGTCGGGTCCTCCCTCCTCTCACCTCCTGTCCCCTCCCTTGTGACGTGAGTCCTCATGTGCTATAATGGCAGGGGCCTCTGAGGTTCAGTGCTGTCCGCTGGTGGGGACTGAGGCATCTGGTTCCTTCTTATCCCTTTTCGGGCCAGAAATCAATGCAGAGGATCCTCATCTTCAAGTACTCATTGTGCCTCAGTGGCTGCGTTCGCTCCAGGCCTCACAAACACATCCAATTCTGACAGTCCCTCCTTTGCTCAGATCTGGGGCAGCTGCTCTTCTCAGAACTGGGGCAGCTGCTCTGCCCAGGGGCTCCTTCAGGAAGGGAACCTGATCGGGCTCCCCTTTCGCTCTGCACTCCCTCTCACCATAGAGTCTGGTTTCACTCCAGTTCTTCCCATGTTACTCAGCCCTGGGCCACCCTCCTGGCCCCATGCCCAGGCCTGGCCAGTGGCCCAGAGATGAAGGTTGATGTTTCTGACAGGGTGATGTTATCACCGCAGGTTGCTGCCACATCTGTGTCTGGCCAGGGGGGCCTTTGCCTCCCAATGCATGTTTAAATATCAACATACAATTATTCAAGCGCTTTCTGGAGGGCTTAGAGCTTTGTCAGAGCTATGGACATGTTTATGAAACAATGTCCCCCCTCCACCCCTTACAAAGTAGATCATGCACTGACATTTGGGGAAAAATATCAAGGTTTGAATGCATAAGCCCATATACCTTGTTAATTCTGAATGCAAAGGACTTGGGATTACAAGGTATAAACTAACTCAGTTTGTTTTACTGGACTGTTTGCTGCCATATACTATTTTGACTTAATGAGGATGTGGCTGTATATTATAGGGGACACCAAAGCAGCCTGGATCACAGAGTCTATTCTCAGCTCCTCCACTAATCGTGTGGCAAGCCTGGCAAGAGCTGGAGGTTAAGGGCAGCAGTGCTTGTCTGTGTGTGGTGACAGTCATATCAGGGCCTTAGGCCCCCAGATTGGATGTCCCCAGTATACAGATGAGGAAACTGAGGCCGAGAGAGGTGAAATAATCTCACTGCCAGGCTCACCCAGCAGCAGGTTGTGGAGTTGGGATCAAAACCAGGTAGTCTGTCCTAAGGCCTCTGTTCCCAGCCCCTGGCTACGTGGCAGGCAGGGCCTCCATCAGCAAACACCACTCACTAAGCTCGCCTGTCCCTGCCGGCCCCGGGGAGGGAGGGTGTGAACATCTGCGGTGGAAAGTCAAGGTGAGGATTCATTCATTGATGCGTGGATTCCTTCACTCACTCATTCACTCACTGCCTCAGTAAGTGGGGTATCCGCTGTGTACCAGGCACTGTTCTACGACACCGTGATGAACCAGACCAGGTCCCTGCTGCTTTGGGCTTTGTGTCCTAGTGGGGAGGACAGATAATGGACAGGAACACGGGGGAGATGGTGTAGGGCAGCTGTGGGCTGTAGGGAGTGCGAGTACAAATGCCCAGCGGGAGAGGGTGGGGGAGAAAGTGGAGTGAGAAGTGGAGCCGGCGGTGGAGTTCTCATCTGGAGTGGCCGTTGGCTGGGAGGGGAGGTAGGACAAATGTCTGGCACTTAGTGCGTGTGTTTGTGTTGACTGAGTGGAGTCTGTGCTGAGTGAGTGAAGCGGAGGCACTGTGTTCATCTGTTTGGGCCACGTAACGAAATACGACAGGCGTGGCGGCTTATCAACAACAGAAACATACTTGTTCCCAGTCACGGAGGCTGCGAGTCCCACAGCGTGGTGCCAGCATGGCCCAGTTCTGGTGAGAACCCTCTTCCGGGTTGCAGACAGCTGCCTTCTCCTTGTATCCTCACGTGGCGGAAAGGGGGCGAGCTGGCTGTCTGGCCTCCTCTTATAAGGGTGTTAATCCCATTCGTGAGGGCTCCATCCTCATGACCTCACTAACGGCGCCCCCCTCCCCGGGTCCCACCTCTTAACACCGTCACATTGGGGATTAGATCTTAACATGTGAATTTGGGTTGGGGGAGGCACAGACCTTCACACCACAGTAGGCACAGTGAATGGATGAATGGAGGGCGTGAGGGATGAATGGGTGAATGAATGAATGAGCGAATGAAGGGTGTGATGAATGGATGAAGGGAGGCCGTGAGGAATGAATGGGTGAATGAAAGATTGGAGGAACGAAGGGCAAGGTGAATGGAGGAACCGAGGGTGTGAGGAATGAACGGGTGAACGAATGAAGGCTGTGATGAATGGATGAACGGAGGGCATGAGGAAAGAATGGGTGAACGAATGAATGAATGAATGAAGAGTGTGATGAATGGATGAATGGAGGGCATGAGGAATGAACGGGTGAACTAATGAATGAACGAATGAAGGGCAAGGTGAATGGAGGAACCGAGGGTGTGAGGAACGAACGGGTGAACGAATGAAGGCTGTGATGAATGGATGAACGGAGGGCATGAGGGATGAATGGGTGAATGAATGAATGAACAAATGAAGGGTGTGATGAATGGATGCACGGAGGCCGTGAGGAATGAATGGGTGAATGAATGAATGTGTGAGTGAAGGGCACGGTGAATGGATGAATGAGTGGAGGGCACTCTGAAGCCGAGCCACCCGGGCTCGGGGTGGCAGTGGAGGGGCTGGAATGATGATCCAAGTTTCCCAACTCCCAGATGGGTCGTCTCTCGGGCATCCGCCTAGGGAAGGCCTCCCTTCTCTAGGCTCATTTCGTTTGGGCCGTCGCCTGGAGGTTTGCAGAGTGGCCTCCTTCCCTTTCGGCCGTGCCCGCCCCTGTGGGCTGAAGTTAAGTCAAAGGCAGGTTTTGAAGCACAGGGGCTCAGGCGGGCGATTTATGCCCATTTGTCTCTCCTACGATTGCCACCAAATGCGGGGCAGGCACCCTCGGGAGCTGGGAGGAGCCCAGTCTGGCTGGAGCATCCAGGGTGAGGAGTCCGGGGAGAGGGAGGTGGGAGAAGCGGGCGGGGCAGGGATGTGGGGAGCCTTGGAGGCCAGTTATGGCTCCTCCTGCTGGAGCTGGGGAGCCGTGGAAGGACTTGGGCCACGGAAGTGAGGCGATCCTTTGCGCTGTGGGCCTCATCCTTTGGCCTCCAGGGATCTGTTTGTAGGTTCCTTCACTGGCCGCCCTGATGGGGGCCAGTAGAGTGCGGCTTGTTTGCTCTAAGCTGGGGAGACCCGAGGTGCTGGTGAGCCATCTCAAAGTGAAACGGTTGCCTTGTACAGTTCTGCCTGGGTGGCCTGTGAACAGCTACAGGAAGGGGGCAGGACAGTGCCCCCCCAATGACACTTGTCACTGGATTTAGGGCCCACCTGATAAGCCAGGGTGCTCGCACCTCGAGATCCTTCACTAACATCTTATTTATTTATTTATTAAAAAATTTTTTTTATTGGTCTATAGTTGCTTTACAATGTTGTGTTACGTTTCTACTGTACAGCAAAGTGAATCAGTTATACGTATACATATATCCCCTCTTTTTTGGATTTCCTTCCCACTTAGCTCACTGGAGAGCACTGAGTAGAGTTCCATGTGCTGTACAGTAGGTTCTCATTGATTATCTATTTTATACAGAGTATCAATAGTTTATATATGTCAATCCCAATCTCTCAATTCATCCCACTCCCCGCACTTCCCCATTGGTATCCATACATTTGTTCTCTGTGTCTCTGTCTCTATTTTTGCTTTGCAACTAAGATCATCTGTACCATTTTTCTAGTTTCCACATATATGAGTTACTATACCATATTTGGTTTTCTACTAACATCTTAACATCTGCAAAGACCCTTTGTCCACTTCGGGTCACGTGGCCAGGGTCTGGGTATTGGGACGTGGACGTATCTTTGAGGGGACACCGTTCGGCCCACCACACCTGCCTGCCGTCTCACACGCTCTGCAGGAGCTCCACGCTGCAATAGCCTGGCCATAGTGGGGGATCGATTTGAATTTTCTGCAGCTTCCCTCCCCAGAGACACGGCTGCCGGGAGCGACTTGGAGCCCTGCCTTCCCAGGCTTTCCCTGTGCTTTGCAGCCAGCCCTCCAGGTCCTGACAGCTGGCCAAGCGGGGGCGGGGAAGCCCAGGAGGGGTGGGTGGGGGCTGTTTGCCTGGGGGCTCAGCCCTTCCTTCCTCTCAGGGAGACAAGACCGCCAGCAGAGCCTTCTAGAGCAGTCCCAGCCCGAGTCAAACCCCTTTTTCTTTTGGTCTGGCTCAGGCTCCGGAGTCCCGGGGGGCCACTGGCTATTAAAGCAAAACTGAGAGCAAATTAAAGATTCTCCTGCTGAGGTGGTGAGTTTCTCAGATGTGTAGTGAGGCCCTGATGAGCCTGGGTGGCTCAGGCGAGGCTCCCAGGATACAGACCTGGGGGTCCTGGTGCTGGGACTGGCCCCCCATTAACTGTCACCATGAGCAGGTGCTCTTCCTGTGCCCTGCTGAGGGCCAGCTGCCCTCCTACTGTCCCGCATCCATCCTCCTGGGTCCCCTCCTGGGTAGGGGTTACTGTCCACCCCTCCCCTAGCCCGTGAGCTTGTAAACAATTTCCTAGAGTCACCAGCGGGTCCCCAGGCCTGTGCTTGTTCTCACTGTACCGCTCGGGCCCTCAGTTTTCTCCTGTGTGAAGGGGGCAGCATCGCCCTGCCTCCTGGGAGGCACCGGGACGGGAGATGCTGCAGGAGAGAACAGGCCAGGACAGCTGTGGAAGGAGCCTGTGCCCGGCGGGGCAGGCGAGGCAGCCGCCCACTTGGGCTTGGCCAGAAAGGCGGGTGCTGTGGGAAACAGAGAGGAAGGGGGTGCATCAAAAAGGAGGGGTCCTGGAGATGCCTGAAGTTTGAGCTGCGCCGTCTGCCCAGGCCGTTTCCTTTCTCCTCTTGCAGGTCCGAGGGGACCAGGCAGGACAAAGGGTGGCAGGCTGGTCTGGCCTGGAGCTGGGCTGGTTCCAGGGCCAGAAGGGGGCGTGGCCACCACTGGTCCCAGGCCAGCCCCCAGTTGCAGAGGTGGAGAACGCAGGCCCGGAGAGAGCCTTGCTCATGGGCACAAAGGTCCGGACAGAGTCGGGACTGGAACTCAGGTCTCTGAGTGTTCATGGGCCTCGGCTGACCAGAGCAGAGCAGGCCCGGGCAGAGAGAATGCTAACGGAGGCAGACTGGGAGAGGGGCCTTGGGTCCCAGGCTGCAGAGATGGGGCATCTCAGGCATCAGGATCCACACAGGCTGTGAGAGGCGAATGTTGTGAGGAAGCTTCGGGAAGGTGAACTTGGCGCTGCACCTGGGTCTGATTGAGGAGGGACTGGTCACTGTGGGCAGAGACGGGAGTCCGGGGGCGTTGCTATGGGCCTTTCTTGCTGGCAGTGGTTATGGCCCCACCTGGGGGCCTCCTCCTCCATGAAGGCTTCCCTTCTCCTCTGGGTGGCGAGCTGCCTGTGCTGCCCTGGGTCCCAGCCCTCTGTGTTGACTTGATCTGCACACTCCCTGAGGGCAGGAATGGGGGTGTCTGTGGGGGTCCCCAGGTTTCTCTGCTACCGTGGGAAGGCCAGTGCTGGAGCCCCGCTGCACGTCCATGGCATCCACGGAAGGAGCGCACGGGCCCGGACACCAGCTGCTTCCCGCCAGCCTCTGGGGAAAAAGTCTAATTTTACAGGTTTAGAGTTCATCCAATAAGATTATTTGTCTTCTCTTTCTTTCTTTCTTTCTTTCTTTTTTTTTTTAAAGAAAGACACTACAATACTAGTATTGACTGTCTTTAATTTGACACTTGACTGAGAGAAAAAAATACCATCTTAGGAATTCAGAGTATTGATCCGTGTTGCAGGCGGAGGTGGGTTTCCCGTCTTAGGGCATAAAAGAGCGAAGGACACAGTAGATTTATTTAAGGTGGTTTTCGCTTTGAAGGTAAGACCGCTTCCTCTGCTCTTTTAAAAATGGTGTCTTGTTTGGAGGAAAGCATTAAACTGTCCATTGAAAGCCCCATCAGATCCCCCTCCGGAGCCTTTCCTGATGGCTTTGTTGTGGCTGCTCTGGACGTGCGGAGGAGGATCCCGGGTTGTTGGCCCACTAATCCAGCTCAGGGAGGCAGGGGGCCTTTATGAAAACCAATTCATGCCATTCAGCTGCATCCGATGGTTTCAGACAGCTGTCCCTGGGGCTCTGATGCGCCGCTTAAAAATTCAAAAGTGCAGTATATTAATTAACGAGTTAATCCGCGGAAAAGCTCGATGAATGAGCCAGAATCGTCACCCGTGTTCTCAGACCAGCACCTGAAGGAAAAGGCCGACTGGACCGTGAGAACCTGAACCTTCCACCCGGCCCTGGAGGCGCCTCTTCCACCGCAAGCAGGTGCCCTGCCAGGGACCCTGGCCTCATGGTCCCCCTCTTTTTCCAGCCTGCTTTTGTGTTGGAGGCCCCTGGAGGCAGAGAGGGGGCTGAGGGGGTCGGCCTCAGTCTGCTCGGGCTGCTGTGACCATAACTGGGGTTCAACCACAGACAGTTATTTCTCACGGTTCTGGGGCCTGGACATCCAAGATCAAGGTGCCTGCCGATTCTGTAGCTGGTGAGAGTCTGCGCCCTGATTTGCGGACGCCGCCTTCTCACTGTGTGCTCACATGGTGGAGAGAGATCTCTCTCTTCCTCTTGCAAGGACACAGTCCTGTTGGTTTAGGGTCCCACCCGAGTGGCCTCATTTAACCTTAATTACCTCAGTCACGTAGGGGGTTAAGTCTTCAGCTTATGAATTTGGGGGGGACACAGTTCAGTCCATAGCAGAGTTGTGGGTATGAGACCCTCCTTGCTTGAGGTGGCTGCTCTACAGCCCAGGCACCACCACCTCCAGGAAACCTTCCCTTCTCTCCTCTAGGTTTCCGGGGTGCCCTGTGCTGTCCTGGGTTGTGGCCTTCTGTGTTGACTTTATTGGTCAATTAGTCCTTCACCCTCTGGGCTTGACACTAATGTTAGACCCCGAGGGGCTAACAGTTGGAAATCACCATCTATCTAGGGTGGATGGTACACCAGTATCTCCCATCCAGAGAACCCAGATGCAGTTTGGGGAGTATTCCTGGAGATTTGGGTGCTTTCAGGATAAGTGATTGAGCTAATCTGGTTCTGTGACTCTCTGGACACACTGTGAGGCTTCATGCCTCTGGGCCTTTGTCTGTCTGCCTGGAATGCCCTCTTTCCCCTCCCTTTGGCCCACATCTCCTTGGGACTCAGCCTCATGTCTCTTCCTCCATGAAGTCTTCCGGAGTGCACGGCTCAGAGCCCACCATGCTGCCTTTGAGCAGTCACTTATCTGTCTTCAGTGCCTTGCAGACAAGGTCTGGCTCTCCTCCCCGTTGTTGTTCAGTGTCTACCACCGAGTGGGTGCTGGGTAAATATTTGTTGATGGAAGGAAGCCTCCCCTCACGCCTGGACCTGTGCCTGACACCTAGTGGGCACTCAGTACGTATTTGATGAATTGGATTCATTGAAGTCGGCAACGTGGATCAGTGGCAACCGCCAAAAAGATAGAGCTGCAGTTAATAAAGCCCTCCCAGACCTGGGACATTAGTAAAATATCACAATTTATGTAAAGCTTTTCATTATAACTCTGCAGGGAGTTTCCTCTGGTATTAGCATTTTTCAGACTCTCTTATCAGCAGCTCTTCAAGGATGAAAGCTGTGAGCTGCAGCAGGCTGGTGTCAGAGAACAAACACGGGCTATTTGCACATCCCACATAGAGATGGAAGTCGGCACACAGCCGGCCCTCCCCTGAGATGCGGTGAGGCCCGGCCCATGCTCAGGCCTGTAAAGGACCTTTAACACATAACCTCCTCACCACCGTGACCTGGAGCCACCTGATTGCTACTGGAGGAGAAGGACAAGAGTCCCCTTCCGACTGCCAGAAAAGCAGCCCCCAGAGTCGGCTCCTGACCCTCCTGGGCATCTGGGGGAGGGCACTGCATGGGGGTGGGCTGTAGGCAGCTGCGTGACCCCGTGCTGCAGGATCCTGACGGCCCCAGGGGAGGCCGGTCAACTCCATTATGGCCCAGCTTTGTGAGCCCCAAGATGTCTGGGATTTGGTGGGAATTACTGGGGAGTCCCACAAGGCTTTCATCCCCACTGTCACTGAGAGCAAGATCAGCAGGACCACAGAACCGCAGCTCTGGGGAATGAGCTCGAAGACTTAGCCATGTCCCCAGACCCCACCGAGTGGCCTTCTCTTTGTCTAATTTCCTGCTGTTGTTAGAATAATTGTATATGCTCGCTGTAGAAGAAGAGCACAGTGCAGCTCACAGAGCAGCTGCCCTTTAAGGCTGAGGCAACCCCTGTTACCATCTTGGCATTTCCCCCTTTCTCCCAGCCCTTCCCTATTTTGGGGGGGTGGGAGGGTGTGTGTCAGACTTTGCTGCTCCAAACTTGGGCCAGACTTTTAGGTTGTCACAGGACTCTTTTTTCTGTCTCTATTGAGAAAATTTTATTTATTTTCCTTTGTTCTGTCTGTGTGTGAATTACATAAGTTTGTTTTTCAAACATTAAAGTAATCTTACATTTACGGGATATGCATCACTCGTTAATGACACACTTTTTGTGTATTTTTGCATTAATTTCCTTTTTTATTCTATTGAAATATCGTTGATTTACAGTGCTGTGTTAATTATTGCTGTACAGCAAAGTGATTCAATTATATGTATGTGTGTGTGTGTGTGTATATATATATATATATATATATATATATATATTCCTTTTTTAAAAAATATATTCTTTTCCATTATGGTTTATCACAGGATATTGGATGTAGTTCCCTGTGCTGTACAGTAGGACTTTGTTGTCTGTCTGTTCTCTATGTGAAAGCTTACATCTGCTAACCCCAGACTCCCACCCCATCCCTCCCCAACCTCCCTCCTCCTTGGCAACCACCATTCTCTTCTCTATGTTTGTCACAGGATTTTTGATATTGGGGTGATGGGGAGGGGCTGAGGCCTGCCCCTCCCTCACCGGCTGTGGTCGGGTTAGAGTGGGGCATTGGCGTGGGGCGGGTGTGACAGCCACTGCCATTTCCAGCTTTCTTTGAACCTTTCATCCTTGTGAACTTGGACTTCTTCTCTGTGCTTGTTTCATACACTGAATATGGTCCCTCATCCGCCTCCCCATGGATGGCAGAGTCAGAGGGACAACGGAGGAGAACGTCCACGCTTACCACGTGGCCTTGGCTGAGCCACTGAACCTCTCCAGGCCTCAGCTTCTCCGTTTGTAGGATGGAGACAATACTCCCTACTGTCTATTGCGGTTGTGAGGGTTAAGTACAGCAGCGGCTGTAAAACACAGACCACGGTGCATGGCAGGCCCACAGGAAGGGCCCTTGGGGGTTAGGATTACTGCCGTCTGTTGTGTACTAGTCAGGACAACCAGCACTGGCTGCTGTAACAAGCATCTCCGTGTGCTGACACGGTGACTGTTGACTTTGCTCTCGTGCAGGTGGGGAGTGACTGGTGACCTGGGCCCCTCCATTGTGTGGCTCCAGAACCTCGTGGCCTTGACTTCAGCCCTTTAGACAGGGGGGAAGGAGGACAGACCATTACCTGGTTGTGCAGAGTGTTGACTGTCATGTGATCCCAGGGCTGTGAGGGGGACCTGCCGGGGCTTACACACCTCCCTTCACCTGCGGACAAAGCCCTGCTCCTGGGTTCATTTCTCACTTCTGGGAGATCTTTTTTTCCCCTTCTCTGCTCTGTGGACAGGTCCTCCCTTCATTTCCTCTGGTCCCACCCTCCCTGCTCTTCTGTGCCTGGGCTCCATGAGCCAGGGCCCAGGGGGCAGAGGGGCCTGGAGAGGGGAGACGTGGCTGCTGCCTCTGCTCAGACCTCAATTTCCTCACTTGTGAAATGCTCACCTTTCCATGCTCACCTTACAGCCAGCGGGCTCTCCTCACTAAGGCTTCTCCACGGCTGCCCCTCTGGGCCGTCCCCGCCTGTGCCTACTTCCTGCACGGACTGCTGAGCTCTAAGCTCCCGAGGGCAGGGTGCGTCTTCCACACTGCTGGGTCCCCTGTGCATTCCACAGGGGTTTTAGCATCGTCGATGGAAGCTTAGTGCTTAGAGGCCCTTAGGGATCCCCTGGTCCCACAAACCCATTGGCCAGATGGGGAAACTGAGGCCTGGAAAGGCCAAGGGCTTGCTGCGAACCACAGTGACTCAGTGAGAGGATGGAGCCTGGAATCCAGGTCTATGGACTCCCATCCGGTGTCCCTCCCGTGCCGTCACACGTGAGCGCGTGTGTGTGCGCGTGCATGTGCGCGTGCGGGGGATTGGGGGCAGGGGCTGGTCTCTGAGTTGATTTGTTGACTGAAGTGGCTGTACAAGCCAGCATTTATTCTTCATTCATTTGTTCAGTGAATGAAGGTTGAGGGCCTGCCCTGAGCCTGGCACTGCTGAGCAGATGAGGAGGAGCAAGGCAGACGTGGTCCCGGCCAGGCCTGCTTGGTAGGGGATGCTGACATTAAAGAACTAATTTCACGGTTAGTGATTTAATTACGCCAGCCTTGAGCACTGCTGCAAAGGAGCACGGTGCTGGGAGAGCGGTTCACCTGGGGGTCAGGAGACCTCTCTGAGGAGGGGCCGTGTTAGCAGAGACTCCCCAAGGATGGATGAGAGATGGCTGAGTGAAGCTGCACATGGAGGAGTGTTCCAGGCAGAGGGCGTGACATGTGCAAAGGTCCTGAGGTGGGAACGACCATGGCTGTTCAAGGCAGAGGTGGCTGGAATAGAATAGAAGCAGATGGGGCGGGAGAAGGGGCGCAGAGCACGAGGGTCACGTAGCCAGTGAGAGGAGTTTTAAGCAAAAGCAGTAAAAAGTAGGGAGAGGGTTGAACAGCTGGATGGACATATGATCAGGCTTGCTTTCCATACGATCTCTCTGGCTGCAGGTGCACAACCGGTGAAGTGAGGCCTCGGGAGGAGGCCGGAGCCCTGGGCGTGAGGCAACCACTGCTGTGCAGCCAGGCCTGGGGCTTGGGCCAGCCTGGAGGCTGGGGTTATGGGGAGAGAAGGACGGGGTGGAGAATCCACGGGACTGGCGATGGGCGGGGGACCCCCCGAAGGAGGAGGCTTCCAGGACGGCTTTCAGGTTTCTGGCTGGACCCCGGGTGCATAGTGGCCCCCTTCCTGGGAGAGAAAAGTCTCCTGGAGATTGAGGACCGGGCCCCAGGGTATCTAGGCCAGCATTTCTTCTAGAGCAGCGGAAATTCCTCAGCGTGAGTGGAAAGGGTCAGTGAACTGAGTCTGGGGAGGGCTAAGAGCTGACGTATCAGAATCTCCGAGGATGGAGAAATGGAGGAAGGTCACTGAGATGCTGCAGTTGCTGTGTCCCCATCACGGTCAGGCCTTTGCATGTGATTCTCACCAGGGCCCAGAGAATGCAACATAAATTCTGTCTTTATGGATGAGGAAGCTGATGCCCAGAGAGGAAGGCCACTCGGCTTGTCCAACTTCACCTAAATGCCTCCGCAGCCAGGTTGGGGACGTGTCCACACTGGTCCCACAGCGCCGAGGAAAGGGGCAGGAGACTGTGTGGGGAGGTGGCGTGTGGTCGGGGGAGGACGTCCCTCAGGGCCAGGACTTGCCTGGAGAACCGGACCAACCTTGCAGGCTGAGGGATGCCAGGACTTGGCTTTCGCACGCCCAGTGCTCTGGGTGCCTCCATCTCCCGCAGAGACAGGCGAGCTGAGTCCCTCCTCCCCTCACAGGAGATGTACCGAGGCCACTGTCTCCTGCGTTTCCCAAGCGGGCCACTGTGGAGGCCATGATTACAGACAGACTCACGGGGACCTGGCTGCACCTGGGAGGGACAGTCACTGTGTCTTCAGGATGCGCAGGAGAAAAAGGCTGTATGTGTCTGAGGTTGTCCTTGTTTATTTTCTCTGTTATCATCCCATGTAGCTCGTGAAGGGAGAGGAGGTGGGCCACCGAGGAAATGAGCTAACGAAAGGAGGGGTTTGCGGACTTCCGTGACATCTGTCTGCCACCCAGTTGCATCCTGCTGGGCTGGCCAGAGCTGGGAGTGGGCTGCGTGGTGGTCCTGGTGGGCCGGCAATCTCCAGTGCTTCCTGGAAAAGTTGTCCTGGTGCCGGAAATGAAGATGAAGTTGCTATGAAACTTGGCAGCGTGCTGGATGTGTTTGTCCAGAAGACACTTAGTAATTAAAAAAGAAAAACACTGTGTGCTCATTAGGAAATACAGAAAAGCAGGAAGAGTGAGGGTGGCCATGGCAACCGCATGCAGACAGCCCCCTGGCGGGTTATCTTTGGTAAATTTCCTTCCAGTCTTTCTTCCTTTCAGGAGTCTGGGGGTTGAGACTTTCCTGACCGCAGGCATTTGTGTCCTGACTTATTTTTCACTTCGCTTTGTATCATATACATTCCCCACGTCCCTCCACAGTCCTTGCAGATACTACTTATGACAGCAACCTAAATGTCCATCAAGTGGATATTCCCCAATTTTTTCCACTGTTCCTTCGCTGTTGGTTATTTTTAGCTCTCCACGAGTATGGATATACCACTTTTGGAATTTAAGACTCTTTCCTTAGGAGAGATTCCTAGAAGTGGAACCACCCGTCACAGGTGTGACCACCTGGGGGATGTGTGTAAAGCCCACCTCTCACTCCCTGGAGGGCTCTGTCTCACACCCGGGCTGCCGGACATGGGCCTATGTTTCTGATGCTGGTGCAGGCACCCTCCTTCCAGGAGCTGCTCCCTGGACGGCCCCCCGAGGTCGAGATGCGATACTTTCTTTGGCCGAGAAGGACAACAGGGCTCATTTCCCACGAGCGGCTCTCCTTAGCACTGCGGGTGTAAACGTCTCAGGTCTTAACCATGCCGAGGCCTCCTTCTGCAGGTCGCGTTGTATGGCCTGGCCTGCTGGGATCTTTCCTTCCTTCCAAAGGCAGTCAGCATATCCTCATTACTGATGCTGATTGTCCACTTTGTTTTTGTTCACGGTTTCACATGCTCCGAGGCCGCAGTGCTGCCTTCCCGCCAGGCCCGGCTATCGCCTTCAAATCCACGCAGCCGTTGAGGAAGGCTGTGGCTGTGGTTCATTTGCATCCTCATTAACCGAGAGGTTCTGAGCATCACATACATGCACACACACAGCTCACTCATCTGTGGCAACTAAGAGAGATCCAAGAAGTGGTGCTGGGGAAGTGGAGAAGGGGTGATCTGGGGGCGCTTCTTGGAAGCCGTGTGGATGGACAGATATGGGGTGGGTTTCTTATAGAGAGAAAATCTGAAGCAAAGGTCTGGGACGGGATGTGAGGGGCGATAAACTTGAGAACAGTGCATTCTCTGGAGCAGGCGGGATGGGGCTGGGAGGTGAAGAGAAGGAGGGAGGGAAGATGAGGCGGGGGGGTGGGTCAGAACCAGACTTGAAGAGCCTCGCAGGTGTTGAACAGCTAAGGTGAGGGTTTGGATTTTATCCTGTAGGTAATGCAGGGCTGTTGACGGTTTCTGGATAGAGATGTCTCTGACTTCGACTGCAGATGTCAAACACGCTATCAGTGTGCTCTCTGGCCTAATTTGACTTCATTTCCCAGAAGTTCATTTGAAAAAAAAATAAGCCCCTACCCCGTTTCTTTGTTATTTATCCTCTATAACCACTCTGGTTCTTTGGGCTTCCTGGCCGTCCGGATTCTGGATGAATGGGAGTTGTTCTGGTCTTTAACTGTCGAGCCGTCCTGGACTATGTTGCTTGCACATAAAGCCCACAAGGGCCAGAACCAGGTCTCCCACAGCCGTCGTTCCCCCAGAATGGAGACCCTGGGAGGTACATCTGAGGCCTTCTGGGAGGGGTCACGGAGACCTTCAGATCACCAGCGTGGCTTCTGACAGCATCCAGGGAGCACCTTTGTCAGGGAGCACTGTCACCCCAGCCTTGTTGGTGGTGTGGGTGCAGGGCTCTGGAACTGTGGAGGGGAGAGTCTGCTCTGCCCTCTGGCCCAGCCAGTATCTAAATGCCATGGGAAAGGGGAACGCCCTCACCCGGCTGCTGGCTCTCCCCGCCTCCTCCATCTTCCTTCTCTTCCTCCTGTCCCTCGTCCCCCTCCCTGTCCCCCCCCTCTCCTCCCCTCCCCTCCCTCCCCTCCCCACCCCTCCCCCTCCTCCCTCCCCCTCCCCCTCCCTCCTGTCCATCCCCCCTCTGTCCCCCTCCTTTCCTCCCCCCTCCCCCATCTCCCCTCCCTCCTCCTCCTCTCCTTCCCTCCTTCTTCCCCTCCAGAGACACCATTATGGCCACCCACACAAAGAGGCAATTGTGAATCCAGCCCCACAGAAACCCCAGGAACATGGTGGAGGCCTGATTTCCATGAACAAGCGGAGTCCCGGCCAGGGCCATTGCGGGCGGCAACCTGAGCTGGGGCGGCCGGCCGGGTGGTTTGCTCTGGGGCTTTGTCTGCGGATGAAGAGCCCTGGCAGGGTGCCACGTTGCCTTGGCAGTGGGGGCTGGATGCCCAGCGGAGGCTGAGCCGCCCCGCCGTGGGAGTGGTCCACAGGGGCCGGAGCCCGGGGCAGGGGTCTGCGGGTGGGAGGTGCTGGAGAAGCACTGCACGCTCTGGTTTGAGACTCCGCCTGCTCTGGTCCCATGCGTGGGGGCACCCGCAGGGCGGCCCCGGTACACGCGTGTGGACAGGACCATTCCATCAACCTGATTTGTCATGGTGGTGGCGGGGAGGTGGTGGGACGTGCCCAGCGTAAGTGTGGTGCCCCCGCTGTGCAGGCGAACACTTCCTGCGCCCGAGCCTCAGTTTCCTCACCTACCAGACGGGCCTCCTAAGACCTCCCCAGCTGGGCTGAGGTATGCCCACCCGGGTGGTGGACACAAGGGACCGAGCACATGGCAGGTGCTCTGTTACAACACTTGAAGGCAAAGCTGACAACCCTCCCATGGCCGGGGCAGTTCTGTTTTGCAGACGGGAAGCAGCTCCCAGCCTCCCCTGAGGTCAGCACGGGTCTGATCCCCATGGGATGGACGGGGCATCCATGGGGGAATTGGAACCCAGCGCCCAGCACTGTGGCTGCAGTGCCACCTGCTGGCCGGCCCCGGGCTGACCCCGTCGCCGGGGCTCCTCCGTCTGGTGCCCCCCCGCCACCGTCTCGCCGACCGCCCAGGAAACCCCCGCTGAACCCCTGCCCTCTCTTGGCACTAGGAGCCAGAAGTCTCTTCCTCTCTGGTGGACACTGTTTCCTCTCCAGTGGTGACAGTGGTGAGCCTTGTGTGTGGCCTCTTTTCCAAAGGCCCTCCAAAGGCCCCCCTGGGACCCTGAGTGGCCCCCTCTCTTTTGCCACTGAGGACACTCTGCACTGGTGGAGTGTGGACCTTGGGCAGGTGATTGGATCTCTCTGAGCCTCAGTGTCCCCACCTGTCAAATGGGAATCAGTATCACAGCCACTCAGGGCTGTGGGGAGGCGGTGAATGTGTTAATACCTGCAAACATTAGACAAGGCCAAGCTCCCTCCTGCAGGTCAGCAGCCGAAAACAGCAAACTCTGTCTAGAAGGCAGAGCCCGCAGTGGCCTTCGTATCACTCGGCAGCCCCTGTCTGTTGGGGACAGGTGGGACATGGGTGCCTCTACTTCTTGGCCACCACTGGGTAAAGTCCATGTGCCTGGCCGCATCTGAGATGCCCGGAACCAGCTTTGTGGCTGCTGGCTCCCCAGACATCAGTGTCTTCAAGGCCCTGGATTCACACGTGCAGGTGCCCCTCTGGCGCGCCCCTGCTCCGCTGTCTCCTGCCTTCAAGACTCAGCTGACCTCTCTCCTTCTCTGGGGGTGTCCTCCTCACCTCCCCGGATGCCTGCGGGCTCGCTCTCCGGGCCTCCGCTCTGTGCCTGGTGGAGGGGGCAGGGATTCGCCTGGTGGAGGGGGCAGGGATTCCTCATGCATGCTCCCTACTTCCTGGAGGGCGGACACCCCAGCTGAGTCACCCCCGCACTCCCACTGCCCGTCTCGGTCTCGGGGTCCCACGTGGTGCTCAATTGCTGCGGGAGGAGCCAGCGGGTCGGGCTGGGAGGAGAAGCCGGCCATCCGCCTGCCTCTCTGTCATCAGGCTGCAGCCCCGTCCCTGCATGAATGCTGCTTTTGTATTTGTTCTCCCCGGGGATGTTGCTGGGTGGGGTGTGCTGGCTTGGGAGGGGGATCCCGACTCTGGCCCTGCTGCCCACTAAGGCTCTGGGGCCCTGGGTTAGCTGCTGCCACTGGCTGAGTCGCAGGCAGAGGTTGTGCTGAGTGACTTTAAGTTCCCTTCTGGGTCTGGTGTTCACGGGGCCCATTTTTCCAGGTCCCTGTCTGAGCTTCTGGAGGCTTAGAATCTGTGTTTCCAACCCAGTGATAGAAGACCCGCTGAGGAGAGAGTGTGAGACATATTTTCTGTGAACCCAAGGGCCAGGCCAGCCCCAGACTTAGGCCCTGTCTAAGGAGTTGTTGGGGACCCATAATGCCACTTGGGGGGCCCAGCTCTGCCTTTCCTCGAGTCGTGACCTCTCCGAGGGCCAAAGAGTCGGTGGGAGCCTGGAGAATGGGCCTCCTGGAGATGGTCCCTCTTCCAGGCCACAGCTGGGGTACCTGGGACCCTGTGATTCTGTGCCCAGATGGCCTGAGCTAGCTTCCAGGGCCTGAGAAACCTATTCTCTGGGTCTGTCCTTCCAGAGTGGGCTGTGCAGCTAGTGAGTGCCCCTGCAGCCCGGGGTCTGGCCGAGGGAGGTTACAGATGGGTGCACAGGGGAATGGAGCTGGGGTCCATGCCGGTGTTCACACCCGTGTGTGCAAGGCCGCTCGGGGTCCAGGACGGGGCTGTGGAGGGAAGAGAGAGCCGGGGTTTGGGGGCATCCACTTGTCCTCGAATCCGTGGCTCTCCCCGTGTTTGGGGGAGGCAGGGGTGAGTTCCGGGCACAGAGGAGCCCCAGCAGGGGTGAACGAGGAAGGGATGGGGTGCTGGAAAGGGAGTTATGGGAGGCCAGAGGTCAGGCTGGGTCTCTCCTGGGGTCGCATCTGGCTTCTGGGATGAACATTGAGGCCAGGATGCCCGGAAATCACGGGCAACAAAGCACACGTTTCTGGGGAGGGTGGCCAGAGCCTTCTCCAGCTCCCGGAGGGATGAGCGGCCTGGGCCAGCGTCAGTACCGGTGGCCTGGAAGCCCCATGTGTTGGAGCTGGGCCTCTGTGGGCAGTGTGTTTCTCAGAGCCAATGGCCTCCCTTCCCACAGGCGTTTGTCCTCCTCCCGGACGGGGCCTGGTGCGAAGATAATTAAAAGTGACCCAGCACTGCAGAGTTGTGCAAATTGCGGGATTAACGGGGCATTAGCGGGAAGCCTCACAAAAGGGCCACCCTGGCCCTGCCACCCCTCCCAGCCCCCAAACCCCAGCTCAGCACATAAAGCCGAACGGTGGTGAGCCGGTGGGGAGGTAAGCAGAAAAGAGGGCAGGAGGATTGAGCCCTGTGGTGGTGGGATTCACTGTGTTTTGGTTTGCAGAGATGAATAGGGACTTTCAGACAAAGTGGGGGGCCTGGCGGGGGGCAGGGGCTGCCCTGGCAGCTGGGAGCCCCCAGGAGGTGGGCGCCGGGTGCGTCTGAGTGGCTGGCGGGCTGGGCCGTGATGAGCAGTCGGTGATGAGCCCCGCGCCCCAATCAACTCACCACCTTCCCCTTAGAGAGGTTCGCCTCAGCTGCCTCTCCCTCTGAGCAAGGCTAAGTTCCTTTCGGTATGGATTGCGCAGCCCCCGGGTAAATCTCTCCGAGACCATCTGGCCTGGAACATCAAAGAACAGCTGGGGATAATGTTATTCCCTTGCTTTTAAAACAAGGCGAAAGCACCCACACTTCTGTGAAGTGAGAGTGTGTTAGAGCCTGGAGAATTTTCTACCCGGTTGATTTTTTTTTTTTTTTTTTTTTTGCGGTACGCGGGCCTCTCACTGTTGTGGCCTCTCCCGTTGTGGAGCACAAGGCTCCGGACGCACAGGCTTAGCGGCCATGGCTCACGGGCCCAGCCGCTCCGTGGCATGTGGGATCCTACTGGACCGGAGCACGAACCCGCATCCCCTGCATCGGCAGACGGACTCTCAACCACTGTGCCACCAGGGAAGCCCCTACCTGGTTGATTTTTGTTGTTCTTTCTTCTTAAAGGTATATGGGAAAGGTGCCGAGGGCCTTTAGACAGCCCTGGTTGTCCAATTGTCTGAAAATGTGGAATCGGGAACCCCGTGGCCCAGGGCTTCTGCTCGTGGGCACCCGTGATTCGAGCACTTCATCTGATCCCCTGGGGCTGGATGGGCCGGTCCGGCTGCCTGCGGTCCGTTTCTGTTGCCTGGGCTCCAGCTCGGCACACCCACCTCTGAGCCCTCCGTGATCCCATCTCACCACTTAGCCAGGCACGTGAGCCAGAGAGCTGGCCTTGACCTTGACTCATCCTTTCCCCAGAGACGCCAGACACCAACCCTGCCCTGACTCTGGCTGCCCTCAGAGCTGAGGCAAGAGTACAGGGCAGGGGCCGCAAGGTAGATTCTAGAGACCCCTCTGAGCTAGAAGGGCAGGAGGGTGGGTCAGATGGAACTGGCTTTTCTCATTGGAAGCTGATAAGACAACTAAAGGCTGGCAGATTTGGGTCAAGCAAGAACGACCTGCCCTCTGCTGGTCCCCGTCGGCTGGGAGATGGGAAAGGCATTGTCCCTTCCTTCAGAGCCACTGACTAGTGGGTTGCTCAGGAGCTGAGCTGGGTTCTTGTGGTGTGGGAGCCTGGAGATCTTCCTGGAGGAGGGGGCCCAGGAGTGGGAGGGCCTGAGGGAGGAAAGGGTCCTCTCCAAGGGATGGAGCAGGAGGCACTCTGGGTGGGAGTGGGGGCCCCTTTCCTGGGGGCAGGGGGTGGGCACTGTCTGGCTCACCTCTGGGTCCTACGACATAGCCCAGAGCTTGGCCTTCAGTGTCCTTTCACCTACCTCATTCGTTCATTCCACGAATATTTGTTTAGCACCTACTATGCGCCAGGCATCAAAGATACAGCAGCGATCAAAACAGAGAACCCCCCCACTCTCACGGCGCACACCTTGTGGTGGGGGAGCCAGGGGGCCGGTGCTGAATGCTTCATCCTCTACGGGGTGACCAGGGGTATGGAAATGGGGTGATCACACACCCCCGAGAATGAACAAACGAACGAGTGAATGGGCCTCGGATCAGTGTCACACAGGGTTCTCAGAGGCTGGTCTCTACATCCCAGAGGGATGAGTCCAGGGCTCGGGGGGCCAGGCTGACACCCGGCTTGTGGTCCCAGCTGTGGCAGAGATGCACACTGGCCTGGCCTGGGGGGCCTTGTGGACAGAGCTCGCCGACCCCTCCACCCCCCCAGGGCAAAGGCCTAGGCTGCCCTCGCTGCCGCCGGAGCCCAGGGGCTGGTTGAAATCCACCCAGCTGCCTCTTCCGCCTGCTCTGCGTGCTGTGAATCCTGTGTGTGTGGGGGGCGCAGGGGAGAGTGTTTTCTGAAATAAACAAAACGAGGTGACAGTGGGCAGTTTCCGCTCTTTTTCCATTAGCTGAGCTGACCTCCCAAATGGTTTGTCACTCGGCACATGTTTCTGGATTGCGCTGTCGTTGATCTGGAAGGATGTGGTTAACACCTAGGACCCTTCTTCCTGCATTATTCACTTCCTTCTTGGGCAAACCCGACAGACACAGCACCACATATGTGCCGTGGTCCCCGTCCTCACCTTCCCTCGCCGGCCTCTCCTGTCGCCCCTGCGGGGGCCTCTGTGGCCCACCTGGGAACCACAGGCAGCACAGAAAGTGGGTGGGTGGGCCAGCCTTCTACACTGCACTGTCTACACCTGCAGAACATCTTTCCCGGCTCAGAACTCAATTACGTGGCATTTTGTTCACTATTTCCTGTCCCTGGTCTTGTCCCTGGGGCCTGATTGCAGGTACCATCTCCTTTCCCCGGGATGTATGGGGCAGGCATTTGCAAGGATGCTGGTTGCAGGTGGAGTCAGTCGTGGTCCCTTCCCTCAAAGAGCTTGCACGTGGCTGGAGAAAAGATGCATAAATGACTGTAATCTCTGTGCAGGGGCTCCCATCTCAGAAAGCCAAGCTCATTACCGGGCCTCTGAGATCCACACCGCCCCCTCCTCCGCCTCATCTCCTATGACAACCTGCTCCAGCACACGGGCCTCCTGCTGAGCACACTCCTGCCTCAGGGCCTTTGCACTTGCCATTTCCTCCACCCAAATGCCCTTCCTGCAGCCAAATGTCTGCCCGGGGCTGTCTTCTCCTTCAGGCGCTGTACAGGCGTCACTCCTCAGTGAGCCCTCCCTATCTCCTTATTTAGGATCACAACCCAGGGCCCACCCCACCTGCTCTGGGCCCCTCCTCCGTTCGGTTTTTCTCCATGCGTTTGCCAGTTACACATAACCATGTCCTGTTTGTTTGTTTACCGTCTGTCTCCCCCAGTGGACGAAAGCTCATTTGTCCATTTTGTCTGCTGTCGTATCCACAGCTTCTACAGTAATGTCTAGCACACAGTGGGCAATCAATCCACGTGTGTGGTGTGTGTATATATGTGTGTCTCTTTTTATACGCTATAATAAGGATATCAAATAGCATTTTATGGTGTCAATAAATATAAGACTATCATCTGATTAGCACTTCAGAGCTTCCCTAATCATGCATTAATAGCTTAGGTTTGTATCCCTGGCTGTGTGAGGGTCTCAGCCAGGCAGTGATTTCACCAGCAAATCTCTGTGGCTGAGGGTGTCTGTGGGCTGGGTGCCGTGTTCATGATGAAATATTAACACGGCAGGTGCTCGTGGCCCTCCTTCCCGTGTGCAGAACAGAGCTCAGACAGAGTAATGGAAAGCAAATCTAATTCAGTTTTCCAAAATTAGTGCCCTGGAGGACCTTTTCAAGAAGGAGCTGGTGCGGTGGGTCAGAGAAGACGGCCAGAACAGGGGAGGCACCTCCCCAGGGACACACAATATCCAAACCAATGAGACTTCCCCACCTTCATTAAGTAAAGACGGCAGCTTTTTTTTTTTTTTAACATCTTTATTGGAGTATAATTGCCTTACAATGGTGTGTTAGTTTTTGCTTTATAACAAAGTGAATCAGTTATACATATACATATGTTCCCATATCTCTTCCCTCTTGCAACTTTTTAAAAATTATTTATTTATTTATTTTTTTTGCAGTACGTGGGCCTCTCCCTGTTGTGGCCTCTCCCGTTGTGGAGCACAGGCTCTGGACGCGCAGGCTCAGCAGCCATGGCTCACGGGCCCAGCCGCTTCACGGCATGTGGGATCCTCCCGGACCGGGGCACGAACCTGTGTCCCCTGAATCGGCAGGCGGACTCTCAACCACTGCGCCACTAGGGAAGCCCCACCTTTTGCAACTTTTAAGTTGTGTTGGGAACTCGATTTTAAGGAGTTGTTAATGGATCTTATCTTTGGTGATGATGATGTCTTTCATGCTTTTTCTCTTTTCCATTCTCCCGTTCTTCCTCTTCTAAAAAGAAAGCCATCTCATCGCTTTCTGTTGCTTTAAGATTCCTCCACGCCTCTTGCTGTTCCTTGAAATGCGTTAGGTGTGAATTTGCGCCATCCCAGGATGCAATCAAATCCTCTTGGTCCCTTCTCGTTCGTTCTTCTTTGCATTTGTTTTTTTTTAATCTAGGCTGTGGTGACCTAGTGCCACTGCCAAGTTTAACGAAACTTTTTGAAGAAGAGTTCATTTTGGCATTTGGGGTGGCCTTCGTATCCCACAGACTCTTTGGGGAGCTGAGGGTTTGTGGTATTGAATTCTGAGTATCTTTTCATCATCCACCACCTGCTCCTCGTTTCTGGGCCTTGAATGGGGCCAGCACACAGTAGGTGCTTAACCATCATTTGCTGAATCACGGACGAAGAAAAACACCATGTAAAACCAGCCAAGCGCTGGGCACAGGACTCAGCAGAGCTTACCACCCTGGCAGGTGATGGTGACATTCACTGTGGGACCCACTGTGAGAGCACCCTGGGGGAAGGAGGCCAGAGGCAGGAGGGTGAAAGGTCACAGTGGCTGGGTACTCCTGGTTAGCTAGGCCCTGTGCACAGTGATTTTGGGGGCTTCTCCTAAGAACTCTAGGGAGGAAATGCAATTGTCAGTCTCAATTTATAGCTGGAAACCAATGCACAGTTTGTTTACTAAGACTCCATATCGTTCATTCATTCATTCACCACATACTTATAGAGCACCTACCGTATGCCAGGCATGGTCTCAGTGCTGGAGATGCAGAGAAGGGCAAAAGACCAAACCTTTCCTCTTTTTTTTTGGCCTTATATTCTCATCTGCGGATGGAGGACAGAGATAAAAGACCAAAGGCAATAAAGAAACAATCAACAGCTAGACAGGTGGACCTGTCGGACTCAAAACCCTCCTCCTTGTTAGGAATAGGGACGGTTTATGGTCGATACTCTGGGGAGAGAAGTCGTCCTTTCTCCGTCCCTCTCTCTTCTCTCCCTTCCTTCCTTCCTTCATTCGTTGATTCACAAACACCTGTTTAGCATCTCTTCCAGGCTCTGTCGGTGGGAGGATTGATGGGGAAGAGGTGGGATGTGGGTGGATGGGCGGCCTGCCTTCCTCCCATCCATGCAGTGCGCTCATTGAACAGATGGTTCTTGAGGCTACGTTGTCCACGGGCCCTGTGCCTGTCCTCAGGATTGTGCGAGCGATGTGGTGTTTGTGATGCACCGTGAGTATTCAGTGGAGGCTGGCCCCCTCTCAGGTTTCTTTTCCAAAGAGCTGGACCTGGGCTGGGTAGAGAGCAGAGACGCTGGAGCAGAGCAGGGCCGGGATTGCCGGTGGGCCCACAGGAGGGAGGGCTCCCGGGGCTGGGCGTATGCATGGGGGGTCACTCTCCGTTCCAGGAGAAGGGGGAGGTCAGACGTGTTCTGTGCTGGTCTGGGCGTCATTCGTGCAGACGGGATCTCTGCTCAGGGTGATGTGCAGAGCTGCTCGGAGGCCAGGGGTGGCCTGGTCCCTGGAGGGAGCAGGCACAGTGCAGACAACCAGGTCTGATGTCAGGTCAGTGGGACGGTGGGCTGGAGAACTTGTAGGGGACCCATAAGATGCAGGGGGGGGGGCGGCTTTCCAATGCCCAGCGCCTAGAGTTAGTTCTTTGATAGTGGAGGGGTCTGTCTGACCCTCACCCCCTGGGGGGTCAGAGCTATTTTGGTGCCTGGAGGTCACGCTGTCCACCTCCTGGGTTTCCTGAGACAATCCAGTTCTCGAGGGTCTGCTCTGTTCTGGGGAGGCTGAGGCTGCGGTAGGGCGCAGGGTCTGACCAGAGATTCCCAGGAAGGGGCAGAGCAGCGGGTTGACCACGTCCGAGGGCCTTTCGCTGTGCAGACGCCTTCTTTCCCGGCCCCCGACTGCTCTCAGAGCCAGACTGAGACCGGGCTGTGCTGGAAGGACGCGCACAGGCCCCGGGAGGGGATTCCGGAAGATTCCATGCAAAACTCACCTCTCCTTCACTTCCAAGCAGCCTGGAAGTACCTTCCGTAACTAATTCATCCAGAAAAGAAGTAAAGCAGCCCCTTGGATGTGCACAACTTCCTGTGCATGCCCTCAGACCACTCCCATCGGGGAGCGTTCCCTCACGTTGCCAGTGAGGAAGTGGAGGCTCGGGGGCCAGGTGCCTGCCAGGACACGCGGGCCACCCCGGAATGCGGGGCTGGGCCTCGGCCATGGCTCCCGCCAGGCTTTGCCCGACTCCTTCCCTCTGTGCTGAGCTGTTCATTGTTTCCGCATTTTCCTCGCAGGGAGGGAATGTCTGCGGGTGGGTGCTGACAGCTGCTCTGTAAACACCGGGGGAGGATAGCAGAGCTTCAGCCGTGCTGGACGGGCAGGCACGGAGCTGAGACCAGTGTGTGTGTGTGTGCGTGTGCGTGTGTGTGTGCGTGCGTGTGCGTGCGTGTGTGCATGTGCGGGCTAGCGTACTGTGAGGGTGTGGGCTTCTGCCTTTTTGCTTTTTCACCAGCTGTCTGTGGCTCCCCTCTAGCCCTTCTGTTCATGCCTCTGGTGCAGGTAGGACGTGTGGAGCCTGCTCCAAGTCGGGGTGTCAGGGGAGCCGCCCCTCTGGCCCCTCTCACCCGCCCCCATTCAGGGGCGCTTCCTCATCTCTGGCCCAGGCGGCGCCCCCGCTCCAGGATGGTGGATGCTTGGCTGGCCTCACGGTGGGAACCTGCCCCCCACCTCCCCTCTCCCTTCCTCTGTGCCGGCCTCACCTGGCGACCTTGGGCTCTGCCTGAGCAGCCTCCCCTGCTGGTCAGCCGCCTCCTGGTCACTGGTGACCTTTGTGGGCACCAGGGGGCAGCTGGGTGTTCTTCCCACCGACCCGCATACTTGGGGTTAATGGGGTTGAGCCCCGCCCACCTCACCCCGCCATGGAGGCCAAAGGGGGGCGCTGGGTTCTGCATTTGGGGCGAGCACCTGCTCGTCTGTAGAACAACATTGGACTGGCTTGCTACCCGGAGCACTGGAGAGTTGGGGACTTTCTGCGGAGGGTGATGGAGTTGGGTTTACGCTGCAGACACACCAGCAACCTCAGGGCTGGATGCATCTCTGTCCCTAAAGGACTCAGCTGTCCCGCCTGCCCCCAGCTCCTGCCGGACCCCAGCACCTCTGGCCCTCATGCACCACCCCTCGCCCTCCCCCTGCCCCGCCCTCCTCTCTCTGCCCTTCCTCCCGTCTCTCCAGGATAAACCCGCAGACCCTGGCCTGGTCCATGCGAGCGGCTCTGTCCACATGCCCATGACCTTTCACCTTCTATGCCAAGGCCTCCTGCCCCCAAGGCTCCTCCTGAATCCCGGCGCCCACTGTTCACAGGACCCTGTGTTTTCTCCTCCTTTGCAAGGCTCACCTGGTGGCCTCCCCTGTTCTGGAGCATTCCTGGAGCCCCCGGCGAATCCTCCCTCCCTCTGCCACCTTCCACCCATCCCGGCCCTGCATGTTGGGTGGTGGGCTTCCAGGTCTAGCATCCCACCAGCCTGGAGGCCCTTGATGGTGTGGTCACTAGCACCTGGTAGGGTCTAAGGCACTGTGTGCACTTTAATGCATGGCCATGAACTCCCTTGAACTGTGGGTGCTTTATCTCCTGTGTACAAATGTGCAAGCAGCCCAGAGAGGTCAAGTGACTCGCTTAGGTGGCCCAGCAAATAGGAGGCATGTAGGTGATAGAGTTTAGGGCTCTGACTTCTGGGTTTGTTTCCTAGCAACGGGGGACTCAGGGATTCAGAGAGCTTTTTATGCACCTGAAAACCACACAAGGGCTTCGACCCTCCTGACAGCCAAAGGTCAGGCCTCTTCCTTGTACGATGCCCCAGTCAGGGGCCAGCTTGAACTTCTCATTGACACCAGGAGAGCAGAGATGGTGGGGCTCTTTTTCTGAAGCATTTGTAAGGGGAGTATGAACTGAACCTTCCACACAGGCATGTTGCTTCTGCTTGCTGCTAAATGTTTTTGAGATATTTTCCTTTATTTGAGTTCTTCTGAAGTGGAGCTGCAAAGCTGTGGGAATTGAATTCTGTTCAGTCAGTGGTTACGAATGCATCTTCTCTCCTCTCGGCTCTGGGCTGAGTTCCAGGGGGAGGCAGGGACTCAGCCCCACCTTGTGTAGCTCCGTCGTGGGCAGAGGGATGGAGCTGTGTAACGCGGCCAAGATCAGATCATCCAGGGAGCACCGCCGGCATATGTGCTTGGTGGGCACCAGGCAGGCGGTTTTGTGTGTCTGCTTATTCCCTCTCTGCAGCAGCTCTGCAAGCCTGGGGTGTCACCCCAAGGGGCAGAGGAGGGAACGGGGCTTCAGGGAGGCGGCTGAATTGGCCAAGATCCCAGCATTGTGAAATGGTGGATTTTCCACTCTATGGCGCGGGGAAGGCTTCCTAAAGAAGGCTTAAGGATGGGTGGATTTGGGGAGCTTGGAGCAGGGAGAGAGGCATTGGTGGAACAGGGAGCAGCGTGGACGACAGCAGGACGTGGGAGGGCCAGAGGGATGTTGACGTGCAGAACTAATGGTTATCCAGCCCCACCCCTGGCCTGGTCTCTGCCAAGCCCTGCACCTGCAGCATCACATTTAATCTCCTCAACAACTCATGGAAACTGAGTCACAGAGAGGTTAAGTCAGTTGTCTGAGGTCACACAGCTACTAAGTGGTAGACTGAGATTTGAGCCCTGGCCTCTTGATTCATTTACAAGAGGTGCTAAGTTGGGAGAAGAAGGAAGGGCCCGAGGCATCGTTCCAGGGCCAGTTTCCTTTCCTGTGTCCAAGACATCCAGTAGGTCTCTGGGGAAGGCAGCCTCCAGGCCCTAGCTGCCCATTGACGAAATGGGAGGGATGTGTACATGAAACGTGGATTCTGAAGCTTGGGGTTCCTTGGGGCAGACTTCAGGGGTGCCACAAACATTTGATTCAGATGTCAGTTTATAGGCATTTGACTATTTAAACACTAATGAAGACATGTGCATACCCTGACTACTGGGCCCAGACACCTTGTGTTTGTAGGGACCATGCAAGAAAGCTCTGCCGGCCAGCAGTGTGCATGTGTCTGAGCCCCCGCAAATAGATTATAGATTTCAGGCCTGAGTGTGTCTCTTGGGGAGGATTCCATAAGTGATGCACCTTTTCTGTCTGGATCAGGGTTTCCCACAAAACAGAGGTGGCTCGGGATGCAGTGGGGACACGGGCAGGGACGGGGCAGTCCCAGGAGATGCATGTTCTTGGAGGCAGCCTGCCTATGCACGTGGATTGGCTTTAAAAGCTGAATTTATTAAATAAACTTGCATATTGATAAAGTACTTCTGTCCACTTTATAATTTGGCTTTTGCAAATAGATTTCATTCTGACAATGGTTTGTGAACCACCTGAGCTAGAAACCTGTAGGAGACTTGAGCAGGCCCCAATTCCAGAAACGCAAGGACGTGGCACCTGGGACGCCCTGGGCCTCCTATAGGCTCACCCTAGGTCGGGGGCAAAAGGCAGACAGAAGCTGGGTCAGGAGAGGAGGGGTCTCCCTCCATGGCCTCCACCTTCTATGTGAGTTTGTCCTGCCCTGGTCTGTGAAGATTTTAGGCTGCAAAGATGGATTTTAACAGGAAACCTTGACAAATCTACAAAGAGAAAGCTGTGAATGGAACCCCCACTCTGTGCATCTGGGATGCTGCTCAACATGGTCCAGAGTGAAATGCCCAGCGTGAGCTAGAGGGACCGGCCAGCCTTCATCAGGGTTTTAAAAAAAAGTTTTATTGAGGTTTAATTGATATGCAATTAATGGTGCGTATTTAAAATGTACAATTTGCTAAATTTGGACACACGGATACACCTGTGAAGCCACCGTCACATCAGGGAAGGTAACTGTCACCCCCAAGGTTTCCTTGTGTCCTCTTATGATCCCCCCCACCTGCTCTCCAGATAACCACTGCTCCATCACCGTCAATCAGTTTGCCTTTCTCGACCGTTCCGTAAGTGGAATCATATAGTATCAACCTCTTGTTTGTCCCCCTTCACTCCCCGTAGTTGTTTTGAGATGCATCCATGTTGCCATATCCATCCGTCGATGGTTTGGTCCTTTCATCCCACTATTTGGACATCCCACAATTTGTTGATCCACTAGCCTGTTGATGGACATTTGGTTTGTTTCTAGTTTTTTGCTGTTACAAATACAGCCGCCACGAGCATTCCTGTACAAGTTGGTGGTGGGGGGGACCCCTGCCATCCTTTCTCTTGGGTAAATATCTAGGCTTGGATGGGATGGCTGAAGCAGGTTGAGCTTCTGAGAAAGCTGCCAACTGTACCATTTTACATTCCCACCAGTGATGAAAATGAATGAGATCCCAGTTCCTCCCCAGCCTCGTCTGCACTTGGTATGCTCTGTCTTTTTGATTTCAGCCATTCTAGTAGGTGTGTGGCAGGATCACTATGGTGTAGATTTGCATTTCCCTGATGACCAATGATGTCTGCATCTCTTTTTGTGCTTATTTGCCATCTGTCTTTCTGTCTTCTTTGGTGAAGTGTCTGCTAGAATCCTTTGTCCATCTTTGAAGTTGCTGCTTTCGTCGTTGTTGCTGTGTTTTGAGAGTTCTCTATACATGCAGGATACGAGTCCTTTATCATATGTGTGATTTGCAAATATTTTCTCCCAGTCTGTGGCTTGTCTTTTTCCTTCTCTTCTTTTGAAGAGAACAGTGTCTTTTGAAAGACGGAAGCATTCAATTTTGATGAAGTGCAATCCATCAATTTTATGTGTTGTATTTTTTTTTTTTGCGGTACGCGGGCCTCTCACTGCTGTGGCCTCTCCCGTTGCGGAGTACAGGCTCCGGACGCGCAGGCTCAGCGGCCATGGCTCACGGGCCCAGCCGCTCTGCGGCATGTGGGATCCTCCCGGACCGGGGCACGAACCCGTGTCCCCTGCATCAGCAGGCGGACTCTCAACCACTGCGCCACCAGGGAAGCCCTATGTGTTGTATTTTTGTTGCTCTTTTCTGCATCGTGCTTTTGGTGGAGTAACCAAGAAATCTTGTCCTCATGCCCCGCCAGAGCTGGGGGACCCACGTGGCTTTTCCCTGGGAGGGGGAGGATTAGCCCTCTGCCCGTCTCTGCCTTGGGCCCTCTGTCCTCTTTCCCATCCCACCTCCTCGTCGTGTCTGTACCTGCCTCAGGTGTTAGCAAGACCCAGGCCTTCTTTCCTGCGTCTCTCAGTGCCCAGCCTGGGCCACCATCCCTGGAGCTTGTGCTGCCACCTGCTGCTGCGGTTCTGGGCAGGGTGTCTGTAGAGCCAGGTTATGCAGAGGGGGTCCCCACCCTTTATCTCAGGGAGCATCTCTGTGCCCCTTGTTGCAGCCCGTGGCCCGGCGGGGGTGGGGTGGTCTTCCCATTTCCACACAGCACCTGTCAATCCTTCACAGGAAGAACTTGCTGGAACTGAGCTTATGGGCCCTGTCTGTGTGGAGGTGCTGCCGAATTCCCCCCAAAACCCTGGGCCCGCTTGGGGACACCGAAACCTTCGCGTCTACAGGGGCCATGGAAAGGTCAGCCAGAGACCACAGCTGGGATCCCACGTGGCCTCGCAGAGTTGGTCTGGCCACGGCCATGAGGTGCAGCTCCCCGAGGACAGTGATGGATGTCAACAGCTTCCTCCTTGGCAAGGAGCCTCCCCTCCAGATGTCCCGGAAAGGTCCAGATACGTGGGGACCCCAGTGGAGCTGGAGAGTCACCAGCTTCCCACGTGAGCCCACCTGAACTCTGGAAAGGAGGCCTTGGAGCTCTGAGCTCTGGGAGGGGACGGACGGAAGATCTCTGTGGGGAGGCTGGCGGGTGTGACCGAAATGAACTCCCCAGCCGTGGAGAAGCCTCTGTCTTCCAGGTGAACGGTCCAGCGGGGACCAGGGCGGGCAACAGCGTTTGCTCACAGTAGCAAACAGTGTTTCCCCCAAGTTCATGTCCAGCCGGAACCTGTGAATGTGACCTTATTTAGCAGTAGGGCCTTTGCAGATGTGATCTAGTTAAGAGGGGGACAGGCTGCAGTAGGGGGAGCCCTAATCCAATGACTTTATAAGAAGAGGGAGATTTGGACGTAGATGCAGAGGGGAAGCTGTGTGAAGATGGGGGCAGAGATTGGGGTGATGTGGCCACAAGCCCAGGGACGCCTGGAGCCCCCGGAAGCTGGAAGAGGCAGGAAAGATCCTCCCCAAGAACTGGCACTGGCAGCCTGGCCCTGCCAGCATCTTGATTTGGGACTTCTGGCCTCCAGACTGTGAGAGAACACATTCGGCTGTTTTAAGCCCCTAGTTTGTGGTGTTTTGGTACAGGAGCCTCAGGAAGCTGTAATGGTGCCTAAAGCCACACGTGCAGCAGCCACTTCTTGTCTGCGTGTCCCTGGGCAGGTGGCTTCCAGGTTCTGAGCCTCAGTTTCCTGAAGTTGGGATCACAATACCAACCCCATACAGACGCTGTAAGGATCAAACGAGCTACACAGACAGAGGAGGTGGTTGGTGCTCAGCCCACGCTGGTGTCCTGCCCTTGGACTTTTCTGAGTTGGTGGGGGATGAACAGATGTCCTACTGTGCGCCAGACACACTGCTGCCCACCTGGGGACCTGATGGGGCAAAGTCACGACCCTGCTCAGCTCTCGCACAGTCCCGGCTGAAGCCTTAGACCTCTAGCTGGCCATTCTACTGATCAGGGGCCCTTCTCTGCATCATGATGTGAGTTCTGCCTAATTGGACATCACGAGGCTCCAGCATTGGCGCCAGGTGTCCCCATGGATCTCCAGGCCTCTGGGCTGAGCCGGACCCTGCTGAGCAGTACGTGTCCCGCACAGCTGGGCTCTGGGGCCGACCTCCCCAGGCCTCATGAATGGGCTGTGCAGCCAGGTGGAGTCCTGCTGGGGCCTGAGGGGCCTCAGGGTGGTTTTTTAGGGTGCTGCGGCCACCAGGCCACCCTGTAATTGTGGATCCCTACTGTGTGCAGCACCCAGACTGGAGGAGGACAGGATGGTTAATTTCTCTCAAGCAAATGCGGTGCCCTGATGATGGATTCCATGTCTGACACACTGATTGAACTCCAGTATGTGGGAAAGCAATGGTGTAAACACAGTTGGTTCAGATCAATACACCACGTGGCACCAACTGGGTGGAATGCTCATATATCGCCCATTCAGTCATTTGGAAATTGCGGAGCACCTACTGTGTGCTGGGCCCTGGGAATACAAAGGCAGCAAAGGAGGACACAGCCCTCCTTTTTCAGGGAGGAGAACAGCACAGGAGAGAGAAGTACTTGGGGATGAAGGGCAGAGGAGCTGACCCTGGGGCGGGCAGGGAGTGGAGGTTGGGAGAGGATGCCTGGCAGGGGGATGGCTGGGGTAAGATGGAGAGGAAGGAGGGGGGGAGCCTTGGGGACAGAAAGACCCCTTTGGCCCAAGCTGGAGGTCACTAAGGGCAGCCTTTGAGAGGTGATTAGGTCACGAGGATGCAGCCCTCATGAATGGGATTAGTACCCTTACCAAAGAGACCCCAGAGAGCTCTTTTCTGGACACATGCATGGCTTTGTCTGTTTGTTTGCAGCATCCTCACTGATTCTGCAATGGAATGGCTGGAAGAAGGACCTCGGTACTTGTCCTTGTGTGTTTTTTTGTTTTTTTTTTTTGGCTGTACTGCACGGCTTGCGGGATCTTAGTTCCCCAACCAGGGATTTCCTGACCTTGGTCCTTGTCTTCTTTGAAGAAAGAATTCAGCAAAGAAACCACGATTGTGAAATAGAGACAGTGTTTATTAGAAGCAAAGCCTGTGTGGAAAAGCACACGGGCAAACTCGGAGTGAGCTGTGTGCAATAGGGGCGGCTTAGGTTGCTCATATGGGGGCAGTTTTCTGGGTTGTCTCTGGCCAGTCATCTCGCTTATGCCCACATTTGGTCTGACTCAGGGTCCTTCCTGGTGGGTGCACACACATCTCTCAGCCAAGATGGATTCCAGCGTGAATGTATCTGGGAGGTTGGCAGGACGTATTATGGGCTGGCATCTCCTCCCTCCTTTGGTCCTTCCCCTAGACTGAGGACCTATTCTGCACATGCGTCAGGCGGGGAAATCCCCTTGACCACAAGAATGGGGAAGTTGTGGTGGCTTTGTCTTTCACCTAATCAGGGCCCAATGCTCCTGCTGGTACCTTATTCAGCAGGAGACCAGTGGCAGCTGCTCAGCCTGGGACCCATCTATCTCCTGCCTCATCACCACTGGCTTTGCTGCTCCAGCCTCCCCGACATTCACACTGTCCCGGGTGATGTTTCCAAAGATGGCTCTGACGGTGTCACTCCTTTGCTCCAAGGCCTTCAGTGGCTCCCCAGTGCTTATGGGATCCAGTCTGGGCCCTGCCCTGTTTTCAGGACATCTCCCCCCTCAGTCCCTCCTAGGCACCAAGTTCCCCTGGTCGTTCCCCACAAGCCTGCCTTTGACGCACTGTCCCCTTAGCCTGGAAGGCCCTGCTTTTCCTCATCAGTTCAGCAAACTCCAGCGTCGCCTCCTCTGTGGGGCATCCTGGGCCGTCCGACAAAGCTGGGTCCTCTCCCTGGTCCACAGTGATGAGTCCACACACCTGTCACCTGGGCCAGCCAAAGGTCTCTGACTCCTCAGAGACCTGGACCTCTTCCACAGACTCAACATTTGTGTCCTCCCAGTTTGTGTGTTGAAATCCCAACCCCCAATGTGATGATGTTGGAAGGTGGAGCCTTTGGGAGGTGGAGCCTTTGGGAGGTGGTTAGGTCATGAGGATGGGGCTCTCGTGAATGGGATTCGTGCCCTTACAAAAGAGACCCCAGAGAGCTTGCTTGCCCCTTCCACCATGTGAGGATGCAGTGAGAAGGAAGCAGGTCCTCACCAGAGGCTGGGTCTGCAGGTACTCTGATCATGGACTTCCAGCCTCTGGAGCTGTGAGAAATGAATAATTGTTGTTTAAGCCACACAGTGATGGAATTTTTGTTGTAGCAGCTCAAACAGACTAAGACATCTTCTTGAAAGCAGGAATGGCAGCATGTTCACCTCCTCCAGACCCCAGAGCCCACCCCAGCGGGCACTCAGGGAATGCAGGAGTGACATGCAGGGGACACACCTGGGTAGCAGCTGGGATTCTGTCCAGGAAGATTCCAGAAACTCATGTGGAGACCTCAGAGCCCCTCTTCTCCCCATAGGAGTGGTCCTTTCAGCTGCACAGCCACCTTCTCTTTTCTACCTTGAGTCTGACTCCTTCATGTGGCCACAGTGCAGTGACAGGGGTGACAGTGGCCGAGCCAGCCTGCCCGGTGAGAGGGGAGGCCGGGCAGGCTGGCCTCGTCCACGGCTCTGCACTGATGCAGGATGGGGCAGCAGAACGGGATGCATGGCTCGGTATTCACACAGCTCCTTCCTCCAGCATTCCTAAGACAATTATGGATTTTCTTAATGCGTCCTGATGAATCGTTAGGAAATGTTAAGTGGAGAGGGAGCAGGGCCCTGGAGATCCTGTAAATTGACGTTGCTGTGCCACACAGGGATGGGTGTGAAGGCCAGTGTGTAGCTGTGCTCGGGCCTCACCGCTCACCCTATTCCTCTCCTGCCCCCATTGTAGATGGTCGGGGGCTTCCAGCCAGCCAGCCTGGGCTCACACCCAGCCTCTGCCAGCCCCTGGCTGTGTGACTCAGGGCAGGCCAGTCTCCCATTTGTAAGCATGACCAGGTCGTTTGTATGTTCATTCACGTTATCACATCCTGGGCTCTGGCCACGTGGACACGCAGCATGAGCTGAGCCCGTCGGAGCAGTAAGTCCTCATCACCTGTCAGCACACTCCCTGGGTCAGGCCAGCACTGGTGCTGCTGGAGGAGAGGGACGTGAAGGGACCTTGACCTACAGGGCTCAGGGCCGGGGGAGGGAGCCAGGTGAGGAGGCTGGTGACTCCAAGGTGCATGTCACCTCTCTCCTACCCTGTCACCTTGCTTATGTCCTCCTTCCTTCCAGGAGGATCCTTCCCTGTGATCTCTCACGGTAACTTTTATAGGTGAAGCCCAAATGCCACCTCTTCCAGGAAGCCTTTCTTTCTCCTAGTGATGAGGTCTCACCTCTGAAGGCCCTTGGCTCTTCATTTCCTTACGTCCCTCAGCTTCTTCTGCCCTCTACTCCTGTGAGTCCTATCTGTGGCTTCTAAGCAGTGTCCCTGAATAGTTCCCGGCCATTCTGAACATGGTACGGGAAGTCCCAGCCCCAGTCCCCTGTGCAGGACTCACAGCTGAGTAAGAGGGGCGTCCACCTTGTGTGGAAGGGAGGTGAGACCCCTGAGGCTGGTGACCCCTCAGGCTCTGGAGCTTTTGAATGAGGGAACTGGGGTCTCTTCAGGCTTCCATTTTCATCCCTGGAACTGGCTCCTTCCGAAGCAGACAGACTTCCACAAGCCCTTCACAGGAGACCCCTGGGTCAGGAGGTTTCACAGATTGAGTCCTCGTCACTCTCCCCGAGCAGCCACGGCATCAGAGACCCTTAAGGGCACCAGAGCAAAGCTTCAGGGGTCTCCAGTGCCCTGAGAAAACAGTGTTTACAGATCAACAGCTTGCTCATTCAATAAATATTAGCACACCTACGACGTGCCTGGTGCTGTGCTGTGGGCCGCGGGCTCAGCAATGTCAGAGCTGCCTGTGGCAGTAGTAACACCAGGAGTGACGGATGCATGTGGGATGGGGGAGCCCGGAGGAGGGACCCAGGCTGGGGGCCTCTGAACTAAGACTAGATGGATGAATAAGGCATTGGCGGGGGGCGGGCTGGGGCAGGGGATGGCTCCTGCGGGTGCTGGGGGGACCAGCATGCACGGAAGCTGGGCATGCTCACGTATGGCATGTCTCCTCCAGGCCTGGGTGGTGACCGCTATTGGGGTGGGTGCAGCTGCACGCAGCATGGTGTCCGTGTTTCCATGAGGCCTGGCATCACCCAGCACTTTCGCCCCCAGCCTGATTGCAGCCCTGGCTTCCAGCGCCCTCTGCACCAGCCCTTCCTCTTCCGCATAAGCAGGGGGTGCCTCTTGGGGTCTGTCTGTCTCCCCGACACACTGTAGGGATCATGGCTTCTTCCGTCCTGTTTTTCCAGGGCTGAAGGTTAGGACTTCAGGGACCTAAGTCTCTCCCTTGTCTTAAACCGGCTGGGAGGCAGTGAAATGTGGGTTTCACCCGTGTCCCTTCCAGGTCCCCAGGTGCATGTTCTGAAGGTGAGAAGGGGTTCCCAGTCGTGGGACCATCCCCCTGTCCACCTCCCAAGGCTCAGTGGATTAAACAAACATGCAGAAGCTCGAGAACCCGGTGGGGGCCCCAGGAATAGCCAATTAAACGCTGAGCAAGTGCCCAGGTGTATGGGCTGAAGTGCTTCCCCCCAAATCCATGTGCTGAAGCCCTAACCCCTGGCACCTCAGAATGTGACTTTATTTGAAGTGAGGGCCTTTATGGGGCGATTGAGGTAAAATTTGTCACTAGGGTGGGCCCCGATCCAGTATGACCAGTCTAGGAGATCAGGACACAGACACACACACAGGGAATTCCATGTGAGGACCTGGGGAGAGGGTGGTCATCTCCAGGCCAGGGAGAGAGGCCCAAGGGAATCGTTCCTACCCACACCTTGACCTTGGGCTTTCAGACTCCAGAATCAAGAGTATCAATTCCTGTTGTGGGAGCCACCTGGTCTGTGGTACTTTGTTACGGCAGCTCTGGCAAACTGATACCCCTGGGCCCCAAGCCATGTTCTCCAATGACAATTGGGCCGGAGCACAGTTTACCTGGGCCTGAAATGCACCTGCTCGTAGCTGCTGACGGTTAATGCTCCCTCACTGTGCTCCCCTCTCTCCTAAGACCTTCGCCAGGATTCTCTCCATCTTCTGCTGGAGAAACTGAGGCACAGAGACGCTGAGCCACTTGCCCCAGGCTACCTAGCCGGTGGGCAGGGGAGCCAGGATTGGAGCCTGCTACCCAGTCTACACTCCTGAGTCCAAGATGGCCTGGCCCTCAGGTTGGGCATGATGTGACACCCCCATACCACTGGGTGGACAGGACCCTCCTTTGAGAGCCTGGGGCCTCCCCACTTCGTTTTTTTTTTTTTTTTTTTTTTTTTGGTACGCGGGCCTCTCACTGTTGTGGCCTCTCCCGTTGCGGAGCACAGGCTCCAGGAGCACAGGCTCAGCGGCCATGGCTCACGGGCCCAGCCGCTCCGCGGCATGTGGGATCTTCCCAGACCGGGGCATGAACCCGCGTCCCCTGCATCGGCAGGCGGACTCTCAACCACTGTGCCACCAGGGAAGCCCCTCCCCACTTCTTGTACACTATGATAGGAATGTGGGTGAGCAGAAGGCCCCCAACACTTTGTTTCTGGCTCGGGTGCCTCAGGGGGGCACTCCATGGGTGCACGACAGCCCTTTCACCTTCAGGATGGGGCTTCTGGAGTCTGTAAATGACACAGGTGGGATTCACACAGAGGTTCAGACAAGCTCCGGGTGCAGGGGGAGGCCCAAGTAGCTGGTGGAGGAGGGGTTCTGGCACACCCGGTATGTGTCTCACATCCACCCACCAGCCCAGCACGAGTGGTCTTGTGGGAGCCTCAGCCCTCTGGACTTGGGGAGGGGAGGGGGCACAGGTCTTTATTTCTAAGTTCACCAACACACAAGGCTGCACGTGGCTTGCCTGTCTGGGATAATTGATGCAGGTGGTGGTGTTGCTCAGGATGAAAGGTCATGGCCATCTAGCATGACTGTGTTGACTGCCCTGTGAATTCTCTCCTGCTTTAGCCCTTATGGCAAGTTAACCCTCTGCCCCTGCCTAAGTCTTTGATGTTGTAGGGCCTTGGGCTTCAGTTATTTGGAATTTTCTGTCTGTACAAAGTTCAGGAGGCTAGGTTGGCATAAACATCCAATGACTCCAAATACAGAAGCTGGGAGACCAGCCATGTCTTCAGCAAGTAGGTATGGATCACCTACTGTGTGCCAGATACAACCAGGCACACAACTACTGATTTGGTTTTTGTCTATAGTTTTGCCTTTTCCAGATGTCGTGTAAGTGGAATCTATGGCATGTAGCCTTTGAGTCTGGCTTCCCTCACTTAATACAATGCCTCTGAGATGCATCCATGCTGTAGTATGTATCTGTTGTTTTTCCTTTTCATTTCTGAACAGTGTTCCATTGTACTGAGAGACCACAGTTTGTGCTTTTCCATTCACCATTTGGATTGTTTCTATTTTAAAAAAAACAAAAACGTGTCTTGTAATTTTTGATTGAGTGCTAGTCGTTGTTTGTATACTGGAGGTAAATAGTATTATGCCTGGAAATGGACCTGCCTCCTCCTTTATCAGGCTGCTAGTGTGGAGGGTTCAGTCCTTCTAGTTAGGAATTGAGCTGGGTTTGAGTTTTGTTGCTTAAGGACCAAACTGGACCCTCTGACTCATCCTGTCCAGCTAGTGTGGCATTTTCCAGCTTTTAAAAAGCATGAACGTTAACATAAAGATTTGGAATTCTGGTTTCTCTTGAAAAATCAAGAGACTGGTAAGTCAAGTGTTTCGTAGCACTGGTCCTTCATTACCACATGTCAGCTTCTGCAGCGTAGTGGCCACCCCACACTGGGCAGGGCCTGTGCTCTCTGCTTTGCTGCAGGCCCCCCTACTCCCTAAGGTGCACTCCCACCCTGCTTCTCCTCTATACTATCTTCCTGGTTCTCACAGATGGTTGGGTTTGTGGTGTCAGATACTGAATGATATTCAGTGTACTCTTCTAAAAAAGAAAGGGAAATATATGCATCACTTAAAAATAGATTTCCACCACATTGGATAGAATTAAAGCAATAATTAGAGAGGTTTATGCTGGAGGTTTTAGAAAACTCAACTTCAAGGATCCCTTCTTTCCATACAGTGGAGGCTCAAGGGAAGCCTCACTTTCTTGATTCCCTCTGGGTCGGCTCAGTGCAGAGCACAGGTGATCGCACACCCTCTGCCACCTGAGCTGAGGGTTTAGGGATGGACACTGATCCCCACAGAAGAGAAGGCTTTTTACTGACGTCTGGAAACAAAGAACACGGAAAAGCCCAGGCTTTCCACCTCCACCTGAGGTGTGTGTTATTACCTGCTGGGAAGACTCACATCTGACAGTTTATTTAGAGGACGCAGCTTTCTGAGTCTGCTGCCAGATGGCTGGAGAGACAGCTGACGTATGCCAGATGGCTACTCGTGGGGGATTTAGAAACGCAAACACATCCGCGTGTTTGGATGAGCCGCTGTTTCTGGAAGGAAGGGCAGAGCGTGTGACTCTTTGATGATGTTGGCCAGAGTTACTCTGAACACCGTGGAGATGGGGCCCCCATGTCACTGTCACTTGCCCATGGAAGGCTGGAAAGGGTCAGGGGCGGATTGGGTGGAGGGATGTGAGCACCAGTCCGCTTGTGCCATCCGGTCACCCCCGTGCACTCCGTTCGCGCATTCACTTAAAGAAAGCGCCCCGTCCTTACTGTTCTTACATAATGGTGAACAGAGCAAAGTCCTTGCTCCCACGGAGCTCCTGTTCTAACAGGGGAAACAAAACAAGGAGGCAGACAAGTCAGTGAACAGGTAATTTCACGTGGACATAAGTGCTGTAGCAACTGAGGAGCAGATCAGGGAGCTGAAGGGTGACCAGCAGGGCGGGGTAAGGAGGGGGTCTGTGATTCCGTCAGACCCGGATGAAGCGCAGCCAGCACCGCGGATGTGGGGCAAGACTGTCCAGGTGGGGGCACTGCTGGGACAAAAGCCAGCAGTGCCAGGGTGAGTGTCCGGGGTGAGTCAGGGTGTGAGGGGGGGTTTCATCATGTGGAAGGTGCTCGATTTTATTCCAAGTGCAAGAGGAGGCAGTGGGGCAGTAGCATGACTTACGTGCTTTTCACTTGGGTGACTCTGTTGACCTTTGTTCTTGGGTGAAAATGACAAAGCCGTCGGGGCCACTTGGCTCATTCCTGGTGAGATTTCACCAAGAAACAGGTCATGGTCCCCTGAGCTGTGAGCCACATAGCACGTCCCTGCCATCTGATGGGCTGGGCCCATGGTGGGCTGGTCAGACCAGAGGCTGCTTGACCGGAGGGGATGAGATCTGATGGCCAGACAAGTGACCCGATGCTTGGTCCTCAGGAGCAGAGAGGACAATGAGGACGAGGAAGCGGGTGTGATGGACACTGAGTGGGTGGCCAGAGGGCAGTGTCCAAACGGGCAGCAGGGAAGGGGACGCATGTAATAGAGGGCAGTAGGCAATGCAGAGGGACTCTGGGGGGGGGCGCACAGCGAGAGGGCCCTGGGAGGCGAGCCCTCGAGGCCAGGCCTCTTCATAACTGGACATGACTGGGAGTAATTCAGACCACGTCCTTTATTTGCTTGAAGTGTGGCTCTCTGCCGCTTGTGGAATGAAGCTGCGGTTCCAGGGAGCAGCCCGCCTCCCCTCTGCCCTGTTCGGTGCCCCATGGCCCCCTCCTCTGTCCTGGGCCCTAGCACAGGCTCTTCCTCTGGACAAAACGTGTTCCCTCCCTCCCTCTCTCCGCCTGGCTGCACGTGGCTAGGCGTGTTCCTGACTCCTGTCTCCTGTCGGCCCTGCCCCCGCCCCCTCAGCCTCATGACCTCGGTGTCTGTGATGTGCCCAGCTCCCCACTGCAGGGTGGCTTCCTCCAGGGTAGCCCGTGTCTGGATCATCTCGGCTTTGCCAGGGTCTTGGGAGTTGTGCCCTCAAGGACCGCTGGATGGACGTCATCAAATGACTAACAGGGAAAGGAAGTTGGAAATGCAAGGAGGGGGCAGGGATGTCCTGGGAGAGGCCATGACACCCCACTCCCGCTTGTCCAGCCCCTCAAAAGTCACAGCCCCTGGGCCCTCCCCAGTCTGCATGTACTCTGTTAAGCCTTGCAGAGAATTTTTTCTTGGAGAACTTGTGCTTTGGATTCAGATAGAGGAGGACCTGTTTTGACTTTCAAATGAGGTGCTGAAAGGAAGTCTGGAACAGAGTACCAAGGCTTGGGGGGCGCCGAGCAGCCCCTGCCCGCCTGGAGCCTGCCTGCTAGCCCCACTCCACCCTGCGGCCAAGGGCTCTGTTGCCCTTGAAATCTGCCACGTCCTTGAGACCCCCTCGACCTTTCTCTTGCACCATGTTCTGATAGTTCTAGTTCCTATAACTGTGCATTTGCTGGATGTCGTAACATGTAGCAAAAGTCTTTGTAAATTTTGCATCATTACACAGTTTGCAATGATACTGAATATTATTTATGTATTCATAACTGCCTAGTTCCACAAATGGCTTTAGGGGGCTTACTTAAAATATGCATTTATACTTGAAAATAGCAAGTAGTTGAGGGAATTAGTACGAAGGGCGTGTAATGGTAGGAAAAGAACAAAAACCAAATGTAAGATGAGCATCCTAACAACCAAAGCAAAAAGGGTAACAGGATTGGTTACAACATCCTGGGGCCCATAGATAAAGCAAGCTGACTGTCCAGGAGAATCATAGCTTTTTTGGACACTGGGCTGGAATGAAATGTAGCCTGTGGGCCTCCTGATGGGGCGCAGTGTGAAATAGCTCAGTGATGCACCGTTAGCCCAAGGGATTAATTAAGAGGTAGCTCTTGACTTTGAAGAGGCAGGTTCAGACTCCCACACGCATGGCTCTGGAGCTGAAGGCAGGTGAGGAGAGCAGAATATCAGGGTGGCTGGGAGGAGCTGGGGAGGCTCCTTTGAGGAGGCAGTGTGCCCCAGCCCACGAAGGAGGGACAGGGTCATTAATAACTCCATCTCAGGTTGATTCCTGGATTCCTGCCTAGGAATCCCAACAGTCACAAGGGAGCCCACTGCCAGGGGCCAGGGGAGTCAGCCCTCTCCCCACTGTTGCCCGGTCCTGGTCTGCTACTTGCAGGTGAATTCCCCCCCAGAGCCTCCCTATCTGGGAAGTGGGAGCAGAACCCCCTTCTCCTCCCAGGATGGGACAATTGTCTTCAAAGGTCAAGGAGACTGAAAGCATCATTCGGCTTAAGTGCTTGTTGTTTGATGGACTGTGCTCTTGACATAGGTGTGCACCACACATCCTGTGGGAGGGGACAGGACTGACTTTTGCTAGGGGCCCACTGTGTGCCACTTGTTGTTGGAGGCTCACACCGACCTTGGGTGGGGTACCGACCTTGGGTGGGGTGCCTCCCTTGGGGATCTCCTGTGTGATGGATGGGGTGCTCCAGACTCAAGAGAGGTGGGTGCCCAGACCCCACATCCAGCAGGTGGCAGGGCTGGGATTCAAACCCAGGCAGTCTGGCTCTAAAGCTCTCTCCCTTTCCGCTAAGCCAGGCTGCCTTGGCAGAGTCCTCGGCGAGACAGCTTTGGGTTTTGCTCTGGTCCCTCTCCCGTCCCCCGCCACCCAGGGGTGTCACTGCACTGATGGCCTGTCATATGACAGGGGTGAGGCAGGGCTGCAGAGTGGGGAGGGATTCAGAGGTGCTGGATCCTCATGGGGCCTAAATGCTCTCCCAGCGCCACCCCCCCCGCCAGCCGTCAGAGAGGATATCAGCTCGGAGCTGCAGCTGAGCCCTTGAAGTGGGATCTCCCTTCTTTCCCTCTTTCTCTTCTCTTTCCCCTTCTCTCTCTCCCCGTTCCCACCTCCCCCCAACCGCCTCATTCTCTCAGCAAAGCATAGCAACAGTGAAGTAGGACAGGACAGGACAGGACAGGAGTGCTCCCCTGCCCTCTGGGCCACTCCAGCCTGGGTGCCCTGGCACCAGGGGGGTGACTGGCTGGTTGCCAGGAGCTCCCCTCCTTCCCCTCCCTAAACAAACCCATCTTGAGTTCCATTTGCTTTTAAAGGCAGCCTCAGAGGGAGGGTATGGGGGTGGGAACCAGGGTTTAGAAAGTCACAGACTTGCCACGTGTGAGTGACAGGTGCAAGAGCTGTTGTCTTCCTCCGAAACAGATGGGATGGGGGTTTGCCCTTCCCTGGGCCTAGGCCTTTGTCTCCGTTTGGTGGCAGTGCGGTGCAGTGGCTGAGCTCTGGGTGCTGGTGTCCTGCTCCTGGGTTTGAATCCGGTTCTGCTGAGCTGCCTGTCCAGGGAGGAGTGGGTTAACCTCTCTGAAGGCGGCAAAGCGGATGGGGTGGGTTCCTACCCCATCAGAGGAAGTGGGTTGGTGTAAGTGAAGCCAGGACTGGCCGGCTCACAGGTGTGGTCCCCGGGGGTGGGGCTGGGCTTGCTGGCACCATCTCCTGGACCCTCTCAGCCCTTGGGTGGGATGGGTGTGAGCTCCACTTATAGACGAGGAGGCACAGGGGGCCCGGGGCCTGGTAGAGGGGCTTTTCCACCGGGACAAAAGCCAGCAGATGCTGGGAGGATGGGGTGGAGCGCGGGGGTGAGATGGGAGTAGCAGGGGAGGCAGGTGTGGCTCTAACACCTACCCACCCCCACAGGCCTCAGTGTGTCCATCTGTAATATGGGGCTTGTTGCCATTATAAGGTTTAAATTAGATGATGTGGGTGAAGACACCTCTTGTGGTCCCTAGCCCCCAGGGAATGAATGAATGAATGAATGAATGAAAGTGGGCAGGAAGGGACAGCCAAAGAAAGTAACTTGTTCTCTATATCTCGGAAGGGAGAAGTTTAGGGAATCCTGTTGGCCTCACAGATCTACACAGGGGTCTCTGCTGGGTGCCCTGAGAGCCAGGGTGGGGCTGAGAGGAGCCGCTCCATTGAACAGTGATTTTACAGTTTTAACTCTATGGATATGGACTAAGCTTTCCTGGAGAGGGAGTGAGCTCACCATCCCTGGGATTATGCAAACAGCTCTGGAAGCACCCTTGGCAAGGCTTCTCAGGCACAGTCCTTCTCAGATCGGGGGATTGAGTGACCACCTGTTTCCTCCCAGCCTGAGCTCTGGGGCTTTCCCCTGTGTTTTCCTGCTCGTCAGGCACACAGATGCAGATCATCCTGCAATGACACCCATCACCATTCAGCCAGCATGTGCTGAGCGCCTACTGTGTGCCAGGCGCTGCCCTCGGGGGTCCACCCCTGGGGGTGGCAGGTGAGGGTGGGAGCCCCGACACCCCCAAGGAGAGGCATGGGAGTGAGCAGGGAGTGCTTCTCAGAGGAAGCATTGTTTGAGAGCCAGTTGGCCTTCATGGGATGTCGAAGCAAGGGAAGGATCTGGATAGAAGGACTGGCATTTGCAGAGGCTCAGAGGCAGGTGATGGGAGTCTGTGTCCCGCAGTTTCTGGAGCAGCGTTTGACCGAATCACAAGCTGAGTAGTGGGAGCCGCGAGGCTTCAGGCAGGTTAGGGCCAGGTCCCTGGGGGCCTAAAACAAAGAGACCTTGTCCTGCAGGCAGGAGTGTCCATCAGGACACTCCTTGAGCAGGGGGGTGTCAGGATCTGTTTCACCGAGTGACTCCTGAGCAGACCCTGGGATTTATTTTAGTTTCCTCTCCCGCCAATTGGGGACAGCAGGGCCCCCACTGTTGTGAGGTACCAGTGGAGCCCAGGGTGCGTGGCCCCGAGCCGATGGCCGTTGACTTTTCTCCCTTCCTCTGCTTGAGCTTGTGATGTCACTGCTGCTGAAACCAACACGTACACTGGCCTTTGTGCAGGTCTTTTTCTTGGGCAACTTGGTCACTTGAGCTGAATCTCTTGTCTCCGTCAAAGTGGAGCTGCTGTCAGTCACTTGAGGGGCACTGGGGCTCAGAGGGACCTGCTGCCCTGAGCTGGGTGCCGTCATGGACCTCCCAGCCCAGCCCCAGGGCCCCCAGCTCCGAGATGCAATGTGTGAGCTTGAAAGGTGCGTTCACTCTGCCTCTACTGGGGGGCTGAGTATTGGGGTGCCAACTCCACGCTGGGCTGTGGGGCTCCCGGAAAGGCTCGGCTCGGCATCCAAGGCCACAGAGCTGGGTGCCCACAGTCGCCCCTGTGCCTTTTCCCCAGGGCGTGAGACACAGGGACTTTTGTGTCCTTTGCTGGACACAAGGCCAGGCCCCAAGTAGGATCCACGTGCTCTGAGTGGCCAGGATGGGGGATCCCATGGTGGAGGTTTCTTCCCAAACAGAGACGTCATGGTTCTCGGCATCCGGCATCCGCTTTCTGGACAGCGAAGGTCGGCTCCATAGCGTGTGAGCTTGTGTCCTCTGGAGCCATAAGCTTGTGTCCTCGGGAACTGTGGATCCATCATCCAGGCCCCTCCACTTGGGTTTTACAAATAAAGAAACCGAGGCACATGGCGGCAAAAGAACTAGACACCCTGCCTGTGGGGCTTGGGAGGCCCTGAGTCTGTGCTGCCTTTTCTGATCCTGGCAAACCCTGGACAGAGGAATTCTCCCCATTCCACAGGGGAGGAAACAGGCCTGGGGCCCACTACACTGCCTGCCCGAGGCCTGACCCCAGCCTCATTCACTTTTCCCCACCAGGCCCCTCTAGACCCTCAAGGCACCCAGGCAGGCTGGTGACGACAGTGATGACAGGCTCATGTCCTTGTCAACCTCCTGGCCTCGGACAGGAGGGACGCTGAAGTTTGGTCCCACTGGGTCTGGCCGGAGGCCAGCCTTGCTTCCCCGGGCAGCATTGGGCAGGAAGCACGGGCTGCGGAGGTGGAAGGGCAGGGTGCTGGAGCGGGGCCAGCGGACCTCTCGTGAAGGGCCCCATTGATGGGTGGGCGGTGGGAGTGGGGACACGGCGGCCTTCCTGCTGTCCTCCATCCCCCGCAGTTCAGGGGCCTCCGGGCCTCCGCCCTGCTCACAGCTGCTTGGCCAGGGCTCCCAGGGCTGCGTCCCCTCGCCGCGGCCCCAACCATCCTGTTCCTGCTCCGACCTGGTTCACGTGAGAGCCGGCGGCCCGTATGAACAACCCCACAGCTGGGGGCTCAAGACAGCAGAATTTGTTTTGCACAGTCTGGGGAGACGTCTGAGATGCGCTGTCTGAACCGCGCTCCCTCGGAGGCTCTGGGAAGCATCCCTCCGTGCCTTGTCCGGCTTCTGTGGCTCCTGGCCGTCCTGGGCTTCCTTGTCCTGCAGCTGCGTCGTGGCCTTCCTCCCCCAGGGCCTGTGTTCCAGAGCCCCCCACACCGTCCTTGCTCTTATGAGACTCCAGTCATTGGATTCAGGGCCCACCCTAATCTAGCACGGACCCATCTTAATGTGGTCACAACTGCAAAGACGCCATTTCTGAAAAAGCTCCTGTTCTGAGGTCCCGGGTAGACACTCAGCGTCCAGACCCAGGCCCGGCGGCATCACTGCTCCTTCCACCCCAGACGGCTTTCTGCTCTGGAACCACCCGTGGGCTCTTGCTTTCTCCCTCAGGTGGCCCGTCGGAAGCTTTCCTGTCCTTTGAGGCTCAGTCTTCACGTGACCTCCTCTGTGAAGCCTCTTTCCTTTCCCAGGCATGTGAGGGCGGACCCTTCATGTGTGAATGCCCCGGATCTCACTCTGGCGTCTATGGGGCCGCCGCCCACACTCTGCCCCGTTGAAGGCATGCAAAGGTTTCTCTTGTCTCCCTCTGGACCACGGGCTCCTGAGGCTGGGGATGCACCCTGACATTCTCAGTAACTTCCTTCTTCTCCCCATCCGCACAGGTCCAGCACCTGCTCTGAGCCGGGCATTGAAACAGGCTTCTGACGTATGTTCACTGTTGAGTCGTCGTGGCCACCCCAGGAGGCAGGGCTATTGTCCTTCCCATTTTACAGATGAAGAAACTGAGGCTCTGAGAGGTTATCACTTGCCCAGTGGGGTTGAGGCTAGCTGGTTTGACACTCAGGTCTGTTCAGGTCCATCAGTGAGTGACCTTCGTGGGCTGTCTTAGGACTAGCCCCAGGCAGAGAGTCTGGAATTGGTTCATTTATTCAAAAATTGTTTTTTGAGCGCCTTCCATGAGCTCTGCATTAGGGACCTAGCGGGCAGCTGGCAGCCCCTATCCTGCCCTCATGGACTTACGGTCTGTGAAGGTGGAAAGACAAATGCCTTATCATTAACCACACTGTGAAGGGCACTGATTTTGCCACTGACCCCTTCTGTGACCTTGGCCAAGGGCAGCCCCTCTGGGGACCTTGGTTTCCCCACACGTAGCCAGCTGATCCCTATGGACCCTTTCGGCCTGAGAATGAGCCTTCTGCATCCAACAGCCCTGCTTGCTGCATCCACCCTGTCCTTTAGCTCAGGCAGGACTGGAGTCCTGCATCCTGAGAGGCTCCAGACAGACTGATGCTGGCCAACAACAGTGGTCAGGTGGGGTACATTCTCCCTGAGTCCCTGGCAACTCGGAAGCCTCATGCACAAAGGCCAAGTTGGAGCAAAAGTGGCTTTTGAATCCCTCCGGGCCTGTGTCCTGGCTCTGGGAAAGAATCTGTAGGCTCTTTCCAAGTCCTGTGACTCAGAGCTCCCCAGCAAGGCCACTGGGTCAAGCTCCAGCACTCAATAGGGGCTTTGAGAACTCGCCTGCGCTGGGACCCGGCTGCTGGGAGGGCAATCTGTCCGCGGCCCACACAGGGAAAGCAGAGTTAACGCTTGGCTTACCTGGGAAGACCCACGGGGGGTCCGGGAATTTAGGGAGTGGGACGAGCTTGGGGCAGAGCCAAATGTCAAAAGGAAAGTCCGCCACCCACCGAGGACAGCTCCCGCCAGCCACACGGAGCCGCGTGAAGACGGTTAGAGTCTGCGCTGCTGGTCATGCATGCAGCTGAGGGGTCATCTGAACCACCGGTCATGGCACGCCCCCACTGTGAACACAGGAGTTTAGCCTGTGGGAGAGCCCAGTTCACATCCAGTTCTCTTTTTTTTTAATTAAAAAAAATTTTTATTGGGGTATAGTTGATTTATGATACAATGTTGTGTTAGTTTCAGGTGTACAGCAAAGTGAATCAGTTATACATATACACACGTCCACTCTTGTTTAGATTCTTTTCCCATATAGGCCATTACAGAGTACTGAGTAGAGTTCCCTGTGCTAGACAGTAGGTTCTCATTAATTATCGATTTTCTATATGGTAGTGTGTCTGTGTCAATCCCCAGCCAGTTTTCTTCAGTGAAAACCTTCAACCCAAAATCTGGTGCCAAAGTCCATTCAGGAGGGAAACGTGAAGAGTGTATGAGTTTCCTGTGGCTGCTGTAATAAGTGACCCCAAATTTAGTGACTGAAAACAACACAGATCTCTTCTCCTGTGGTTCTGGAGGCCAGGAGTCTGCATTGAGTCTTAAGGAGCTAAATGTAGGTGGTGCAGGGCCCGCTTCTTCTGGAGGCTCCAGGGCAGAGCCTTGCCTTGTCCAGCCTCTGGCGACGCCTGCATTCCTCGGCCCCTCCCTTACACTGCTTCCATCCCGAACTCTATTGTCACATGTCTGGTTTTCTCCTTGGTGGTCATATCTCCCTCAGCCTCACTCTTATAAGGACACTGTGACTGCATTTGGGGCCAACCTGGATCATCCAGGATAATTCCCCATCTCAGGATCCTTAACCACATCTGCAAAATCCCTTTTGCCGTGTGAGGTGACATATTCAAGCTTTAGGGGATTAGGATGTGGACATCTGGGGGCCATTAGCTGGCCGCAAAGAGCCTCTTGGCCAGCTCCAGGTCAGGGCAGCTGTGCCGAAAGTGTCTGCATTTCCCCCTGGAGGATGGGACTCTGATTCCACTGCCACTTGCACCCCTGGCCTGTGGGGCATCCGTGTTGGACACACCCAGTCCAAAACCATCTCCCCGATGGGGAAAGAGCACGTAGTGTCCCAGCCAGGCCTTGGATTCGGGTCTTTGGCCTCCTTCTACTTGGTATAGTGCCCCCAGAATTTAGAAGCAAAATAAGAATTTAGAAGGAAAGTGTAGAATTTGAAAGTGAAAATCAATGCCGCCGTGGACAGGCCTCTGGTCCCTGCAGTGCAGTTTGCATCCATGCCAACCTGGGAGCCCTGCCCCTGCCCTGAGAAGCAAGTTTCGTTTTGCTCATGATGTGGAGGAAACAGCCTCAGAGAGAAGGAACCTTCTCAGAGCCCCCTGGTGAGCCCATGCTGGCTGGGTTTCTCCCACCATGTTTATTCCACAAGTGGGACCCAGAGGGGACAGCAGATCAGAGGCCTGAGGGAGTCTGTGCTTGGTGTGTTCCAGAGCCCGGATGCTGGGGGACAGGGTGGAGGAGGGGGGACGGTCGGGGCACACGGTGGAGGCTTTGTCCACACGGAGGAGCCTGGGTTTCTTTCTCCTTTGTCTAGAAACCGCCGGGGGGTGGGGCGTGTTCAGTGTGGGACTCGTGTGACCCAAGCCCATTCACGCCACCAGCCTCGGGCTTGAGAAGGTTCTTTGGGCAGGGCTGGGGCATGCCCAAAAAGCCTTTGAGCAGGGCTTGCTCTCCGAGCCCAGGGCTGGTGGCGTGAAGCTCGGTCAAGGCAGCTGGGAGCTGGGGCCAGTGCCTGGTGGGTGGCAACGTGTGTCTTTGCGAAGCTGGGAGTGATGGGACCCACACGTGAGGGGCTTGGGGAATTGAGAGGTGCTCGTAGAGCTGAGGCGGAATCCAGCCACAGGGAGGAAAGGGCTTAGGAGCTGGAATGAGTCGGGGATTGATTTCAAACCCAAGCGTGGTGTGAGAGGGAAAGGCCCACCCTTTTGGGTCTTCCTAGCAGCACTTCTCAGATTTTCATACGCTCACCATCCGCTGGGATCTTCTTAAAATGCAGTTTCTGATTCAGTGGGTCCAGGTGAGGCCAGATTCTGTTTCTGATGAGCTCCCAGGCGACCGGTGAGGCTGCTCCGTGGGGCTCTGTGAGAGGCTGAGGGTCAAGCGGCTTCAGTCCTTCATCTGGTGTAAACCTCCAGACCCTGCTGGGTGGACCTCTGGAGCCCCATGTGATGGATGGGGACACGGAGGCTCTGAGAGGGTAAGTGAGTTGTTGGAGATCTCACAGGAAGGGGTGGGGTGGGGGCTTGAACACAGGACCGTCTCCACCGTCCACCCCCCCACCAGGCCATCCTGAGAGAGGGTGCCTGCCCAAGTCGCCTGGTCAGTCCAGGGGGGCAGGTGGGAAGCCCAGCAAAGGCTCTTATGGTGGTGGGGGACGGCTTGCAGGGTGTAGCTTTTGAATGAACCAACGTTCACAGGCTTACCATGGCTCTGGAGAAGCGGGAAGAGAACTGTGTTTAATGAGCACCTACTATGTGCCAGGCCCCTTGTGTGTTACCTTGTTGATCCTTGTTACAGGAACAGCAGCCTTCTCTTGGCTCCTGCAGCATCCAGCACACAGTAGGTGCTCAGGAAAGGTCATGATGACGGGGCATCTCCCAGCCAGGCCCATGATGGCCAGAAGCACCTGCTGGACATGCCAGCAGCCCGGGTGACTTTCTCAGATGCTTCGTGTGCCTCCCGGCTTCTCTGAGGCCGTTTGCTTCCCGAGGATCAGTACCGCCCGGGCGCCCGTGGTCTCCTGCAGCTGGTGGCTGTTTTCCAGATGAAATGGTGGTGTCGCAGGGGAGTGGGTCGGCCGGCTGTCACACTAAACTTGCCTCCACTTGGGCTTAAGGGGGGAGCTAGGGGGTCACACAGAGCCTCGAGAAATCACCTTCCCTGCCTGCTCGCGGCCCCGGGGCCGGGTGACTGGAGTACGCACCTCGGTGATGTCGCAGTGGCTCTCCTGGCTGGGCACCTCCTCCGGGGAAGCTTTCAGCCCTGCAAAGGGTCTGGAAGGACATGGGGAGGACCCACTGTGAAGGACTTAATCCTCACTCCACCCACCAGGCCCAACTGGACAGAGGCGGATGGGGAAAGTGCGCCATGGGTGGGGCTAGAACTAACTGAACATGCCGTCATGAGGGCAGCCTAATCGCCAGACCCTCAGCCTCTCTGGTTGCCTGTGGCCCCAGGCACAGGGGCCTGGCCACGGGGGAGGGGAGAGCTGGGGGAGGGGGAGGCAGAACAAGGAGAGGCTCTGGGTTCTGATGCACCTGGTTCAAGTGCCAGCGCTGCCTTTTCCCGAACTCAGCCCTTGGGCCAGGCTCAGCTTCTGTATCAGCAAGGTGAGGAGAAGGTCGGGCTTGGCAGCAGTGTGGCACCGAGGGCGGGAGTGACCCATGCGGGGTCATGCCGGGAAGTGTCGTCCTTCACGCCGTGCGTTGTCCTGACTGTGGTCATCACACCAGGATGGGAGGCAGAGGGAATGAGCTGGCCGAGGCCATGCAGGCAGGAGGGCAGCTTGGCCCATGGCCCCCAACGCAGGACTCCCACCAGGGCTCCCGTTTCTGACTTGCCTTGGGACTGGAAGGAAAAGCCAGGCCAGGACCCTGCGCCCACACCTGCCCCTGGATGGCCTGTCAGCTCCCTCTGCCCGTGGAGGGTGGAGTTAATTTAATGTCTGGGTCCCCCACTGTCCTCTGCTTATTCTTTCATCTCACCCCAAAGGAAACTGCCCTGCTGGCTGGCTGGCCTGCAGGGCCTGTCCATTACCGATGCAGTTGCAGAAGGTGGTGGGTTCCTCCGTGTGATGCCAGCTTCCCTAGTTGCAGGCCCTCTAACAGCCGGCTGGTGCTCCAGCCCAGGGACAGGAAGTCCTCCTCTGCTCTGTTGGGGGCTGCTGGGACCCCCGCGTGTCTGTGTGGGAGGCGCTTGCTGGACTGTGTAGAGCCTGGCACATCGTAGGGGCTGATCTTGGAGACCTCTCCGTTCATGATGGGGACCCTGAGGCCCCGGGTCACGCATGACCCTGGCCCTTGGGGCTGAGCCAGGGCCCAGACCCGTGTGCCTGTGCTTCCCTGAGACCCAAATCCAGCCTCCGCCTCTTGGCCCCCTGCCCCACGGCCCAGGTTTCCCCACCGAAGGCTCCAAGACAGTTATTTCAAACCATCTGAAAGTAATAGGAAGCAGCTTACAGATGAAATACCTTTAACATGAAGTTGTATCTTGTGGTCAGCATTTCTTTCTGTCAAAACATTTCCCCTCGCTGAGCTGGGCTGGGGAGGGGGGCCCGGGAAACTGTGGGCCTGAAACTGGCAGAGAGAAGCCAGCTTCGCATTTCATGGGGCGGGAAACAGCAGGGCTGGCCTTTGAGCTAACATCCCCCATCTCTGCCCCTTCAGTGCCGCCTCCACACAGCCAAGGGGGGTTTCCTAAAACCAGAGCTGACCGGACACAGTCCGGTGCCAGAGCCTTACGTGGCTCCCCACTGTTTTGGACTGACATCTGAATCGCCCATCATCTTGTTCCTGTTGACACCCCCTGCCCCCCGAAAGCCTGCCTGGGGTGAGGCATCTGGGGCACAGAATGTGAGGAGGTCCTCACTCAGGGATGGAGCCTGCGAGCAAAGCTTCCCCTCAGAACGCTGCACCCTTGCTGCCTCGCTGTCCTGGCCCTGGTCCTGGCCCTGCTTCTTTCCCACCAACCCTCCCCTCCCTAGCTCAGCCATCCTGGGGTCCCTTTCTTGCCCCGCTTTCTTCTGTGCTGGCTCCTTCACCTGGAACCCCCTCCTCCCCTTTCCCTTAGCCAGTCATGGCTGCTACTCCTGATTCCCCAGACCCCACCAGGCGCCCGCAGCCCCCAGGTGGCCCTGTCGGGTGCTCATCGCACCCTTTGATTCTTTGTTGTCTGTCAGACCCTTGAGACTGTGAATTCTGTGAGGGCCAGGACTTGCCTCTTGTGTTTATTCCCCAGGCCTAGCACAGGGCGTGGCACATAGTAGTTGCTCAAGAAACGTGTGTTGGATGGATGGATGGATGGATGGGTGGGTGGACAGATGGATGGATGGAAGGTGGATGGGTGGTTGAATGGATGAAAGGTAGGTGGGTGGATGGATGGATGGATGGGTGGATGGATGGATAGATGGATGGATGGGTTGATGGATGGATAGATGGATGGATGGTGGATGGGTGGATGGCTGGCTGGCTGGCTGGCTGGCTGGATAGGTGGATAGATGGTTGGATGGGTAGGTGAGTGAGTGGACAGTCTCATGACTGAGCTTTATTTGTGAGTAATTTGAAGCCCTTCATAGAGGCACATGAATCCTGGGCTTAGCCAGGTAGGCAACCTGGACCTCGTTGATTGTTGTAGGAGGCCACATGGCCCTGGGCCACAAACAGAGGATCAAAGCTGAGGAGGTGTGTCCAAGGCCTGGGGATACAGAGCAGAGCTGGACACAGTGCCTGCCCTCTTGGAGCTCACTGTCCATTGTGGAAGGTGGGACGAGGCAAGATCATGGTAGCCCATTGTGATCAGGTGGTAGTGGTGGTAGATAAAGTGCCCTGGGACACAGAGAGGGCGGGACCTATTTTTCAGGACATGCTGAGGAAGGCTTCACGGAAGAGGTGACATTTGAGCAGGCTTTGTAGGATGAGTAGGTGTTGGCTGGTGAAGCTGGTGGGTGTGGGAATTCTTGGCAGAGAGAACAGTGTGGGTCAGGGTACCAGGCATTTTCCGAACAGAGAGGAGAGCTCTGTGGCTGGAGGTTAGGAGGAAATAAAGCTAAGGAGGTGAAGTGAGATGCAATCTACCAGCTTAAGGACTTTGAACTAGATTTTGGCAGCAGTGGGGAGCCATGGAGGGTTTTACACAGAGGGCATCTACATTCCTTCACCCAGCCCAGAGCTGGTAAACAGTGCAAAGGCAGATCCAAGTTCATGATTGAAATTCCCAAATTCCTGGAAGTTCTGGTCCAGGACACTCCTCACCCCTACCTCTCTAGTTCTCACCTCCTTGCTCTTTGAGTTTTAGCCCCTGAATCCCAACAACAGGGCAAGAGATGTCTTGTTTTTAGTGGTTTTTATACAGGTCTCCACTTAGTCTGGGAAAGAGGGGAGAAGAAAAGAGAAAGAAACCTGCTTTTTGTTCTGCACCCTCCCCTGGGAGTGAAGGGAATTTTAAAGGGTGGGAGGATGCTTTGATAACGCCGAACATTTTGCAGAGGACCAAAACCCGTGAGAGCAGCTCCTCCATCAGACCCCAGACCTGCTGAGACCGCCTCCTGGGGGACGCTTCTCTCCCCCTCGTGGGCCTTACACTCGCTTCCCTCTCCTCTCGCCACTTTCTCATCTTCCTGCGAACAGGAGGTGGCTGTTTCAGGACGGCAGGTGTGTCTTGCCAGAGTCTGGTGGGAGGCGGAATTTCCAGGGCTGTGCATCAGCAACCCTCATCCTTAAACGCACGCAGCCCCTCCCGTCTTTCTAAGCCGCCCGCCCTGTGGGCTGCGTTAGCCCATTCACCTGTAAGCAGGTTGAGGCTTGGTGAGGTCAGAAGATCCAGGTTCCCAGCTGGGTGGGCGCGGCCGAGCGGCTCTTCCTGCAGGTAGGGATGCCTGGGGTGGTGCAGGGGATGGAGGACAGGCTGGGGCCTGGGAAGGGACCTCAGCCGCTGGGTTTAGAGGCTGCCTGACTCATGTCTCAGCTCTGCCCCCTACTGGCTGGGGTTGGCCTGGCTTCCTCATGTGCGATTTGGGGGATGGTAACTGATAACCCACTTCTTCCCCACCCCGGCTGTGCACTCAGGTCCACTTTTTAACTTGGAGTCTCAGACAGGGGACAATTGCCTCGTTCCGTGCCCCGATCTGTGCCGTCATCCGAGGGCGTGGACAGCGGCCTTGGGAGCTAAAGGCCCTCCTGTCCTGGAGGGGATGGACTGCCCCACCTCCCCAGGGAAGAGACTAGATGAGCTAGGTGGGCCCCTACCCACCCTTTTGTGAACCCCCTGCTCTGCTGAAGGCAGGGAGGTGACAGTGTATCTGGCAGATAGTTCAGTGATACTGGCTCCGACCGGGTGGAGGGCTCCTGGGAGGAGGGGTGAGCATGGCCTCCCTGTGACGGCTGGGCTCCTGGGGTGGGGGGAGACCCTAACCTCTTGTAATCCCTCCTCGGGGCTGGGGAGGGAGGGGCGTTTGCAGGGCTTTGTCCTGGGCCAAGAGGATCCAGGCGAGCAGGGGGCTGAAGGGCTCTTGTCTCCCAGGATGGGGTTTCTCGGGTCACAGGATGTTCTCCCAGATCCTCGCAGAGCCGCCAGGAGCAGCTTGAGTGAGCCGGGCCCCAGGTGCTGTTCCGAAGCCTGAGATTGAGGCAGCTTTCAGAGTTCAGACGATCGTTGTGCTTTGGGCTCAGGGCCGCGCCGGCTGAGGCAGAAAGAGCCTGGCGCTGGGGGTAGACCGCCCGGGACCCGGACCCATCGTGAAGCTGCCCTGAGCCCCTGTTTCCACCCGAGAAACAGGAATCATGGCTGTTACGGTCGGCGTGGTGGTAGGGATTATTGAGATGATGTGTCAAAGGGCTTGAGCATACACGAGGAGTTTAATAAATACTCCTGGTTGAAGTGGGAGGAAGGCTTAGTTTGACAAGATCCAGTTCTACACATCAGAGCCCCATCTGCCTGAGGATTACTGTACGACAGACATTGTGTCACAGAATCTCAGAATGTTGGGACCAGAGGGGTTTCCATTAATCCATTCATTTCGTCCGTGTGTTCATTCACTCACAAGGATTTAGTAGATACCTGCTCTGTGCAGGGCCTGGTGGGAGGGGACCGCACACAGTACTGATGGGAAGGCGTGTGTCCCTGCCTGTCTGGAAAGTGCAGTCTGGTGGCCGGGAGGGAACCTAAGCAGGTACTTACTTGTGCAGGTAATTGGTGACATAGGGATTGGTGCTCGGAGGAAGGAGAGGATGAAGGTGGGGGGCAGGAGCTGGACAGGGAGGGCTTTCCTGGGAAGGTGACCTGTGGACAGATATGTGCTAGAAGTTCAAGCAGAGTCAGGAGAGGGGCATCCTAGGCAGCAGGACTACAAGTGCAAAGGCCCTGTGGTGGGGAAATCTGGCTTGTTGGAGGAACTGGCAGGAGGTCAGCTGGCTGGCCAGGGGGGTGGCAGGCAGGCCATGCAGTGTGCCCTGCAGCCACAGTAAGGGGCTCGGACTTTGAAGATGGCGTGCAGCCCCTGAAGGGCTCCTTGTGTCGCGACAGGGCCGGCTTTGCAGCCTGGCTGCAGCGCGGAGAACGGTTGCAAGGGTGTAAAGCCTGATGGAAGATCGGGGTCTGAGCGCCCTCAGCCGGCGTGTATGGTGAGGTCCGCACTCTTTAGCAGGGGGTCTGTGGCTGCCCTAGAGCTGGCCCTGCAGCCTTCCCTCCCGTCTTCCCCTCCAGGCACCGAGGGCTCCTTCGAGTTTCCAGAGCAAGCATACTCTCCGCGTGTCTGCGTTTGCACATGCTGTTCCTCCACTGTAAACACCCTTCCCTGACCTGTGAGCTCTCCATGGGGTCGGGTGTGTGGGTCCCTGCAGGTGTTCTGCAGCTGCCTTTATACCCCACCCCACCCTGTAGTTGGGTCCCTGTTGGGATCTGAGTTCCCTGGCAGTAGCACGGAGCCTGGCACCTGGGAGGGGCACCGTGCATGCTGGTTGAATGAATGAAGGAAGGAAGGTTGCAAGGTTGAAAGAATAGCGTGAACAGAGCTCATGGACTAAGACGCCATCTGGTCTAAGCGTCTCTGAACTGGTGTGGAAACCGAGGCCCGGAGTCACCCTGCAGGACTGGGCGGGGCCGCATGGGCGGCTCTGGGGCTCCTGGTCCAGTGCTCTTTCTGTAGCACTTTCCTGTCCACCCCTCCCCCCATGCTGCTGTCCCCATCTCTCAGCTCGCACATAAAATGTTAATACCCTCACTTATTCTTTAAAAATTAATTTTGTGCACTGCCTCAATCACAGTTGGAAGCCATTTATTTAATCCCAAGTGGCAGGGCACCAGACAGCTGCCGTGATGGGTTACAATTCCTGGGACCCCACGAGCTTTTTTGGAGCTGCTGCTGGAGGTGGGTCTGCAGCTCCTCCTCCGTGGCCCGTGCCGCCCCGAAGCCCTTCCTACAGCAGCAGCCATTGCCTCCATGGAAGACACGCGGAGATCCACCAAGACCAGACGCAATGCCTCAGGGCAGAGTCTGCGGGGACACTGCGGCGCCCGTCAGCCACCCCCATGAAGACCCCGTCTGAGAGGGGCCTCCCAGGTTCCCTCGGCCCACTTGAGGGCTTCCCAGCAGGTTGAACTTTGAGACTTGGATGCTTCATGCTTGACCCTGGGGGTCACCTGTCATTTTGCTGCAGCCTGGATTTGGGGTGCAGCCCAGAGGGGCTGGGGGATGGCGTGTCGATCTGCTGGGGAGAAAGTCCAGCCACCGCTGTGCCGGTGTCAACTGCCCGAGCCTCTCCTCGCACGGTCAGCAGCTTTGTCCTCGAGAAGCAGCCATCCCGCGGGGAAGGAGGTCTGTGCAGTTGACCAGGCAGCTGTCACATGACCCAGGAGCACGACTCCCAACCGGAGTGTGACCGGGGGTGTGTATCCATCTGCCAGGGCTGGGTAACAAAGTGCCTCAGACTGGGTGGTATAAACCAGTGGTCCTCAACCTTTTTGGCACCAGGGACCGGTTCCACGGAAGACAGTTTTTCCACGGGTTGCGAGCGATGGTTCAGGTGGTAATGGGGGCGACGGGGAGCCATGGGGAGCTGCAGACGAAGCTTCACTCGCTCACCTGCTTCTCATCTCCTGCTGTGCGGCCCGGTTCCCAACAGGCCGCGGACCGGTATCGGTCCGTGGCTCAGGGGTTGGGGACCCCTGGTTTAAACTACAGACATTTACTGTCTCCTGGCTCTGGAGGCAGAAGTCTGAGATCAGTGGAGGGGCTGAGCGGGCTCCTTTGGAGGCTAGAAGAATCTGTCCCAGCCTCTCCCCGAGCTGACGGGGGTTTGCTGGCAAACGTTGGGGTTCCTTGGCTTGTACACGCATCGCCCTGGTGTCTGCCTTCATCTTCATGTGGCCTTCTCCCTGTGTGCCTGTGTCTCAATGTCCCCTTTTTATAAGGACACCAGTCATATTGGATTAGGACCCACCCTAATGACCTTATTTTAACTTGATCACCTTGGTAAAGACCCTGTCTCCAAATTAGGTCACGTTCTGTGGAACCGGGGGTTAGGGCTCTAATATGAGTTTCAACCCATAACAGGAGAAAGCCAAAAACCAGCTCAGACTTTTCCATATTTGTAAATTTGGGGGTTGGGAAGTCTGGGGATGAATGTCTCCTAAAGGCCAAGGGTCTAAGAACAAAGATTTGGAGGGAGGAGCCACCCTGGGCTGAGGCCAAGTTGCAGCTAGCAGCTGCCAGGGGCAGTTACCCCCATTCTACAGATGAGCAGCCTGAGGCTCGGTGAGGCGAAGGGCCTGGCCAGGGCCAGAGATGACACAACCCGGATTCTAACCCGGTTCTGACTTGGACATGAGCATGAGGGGCAGCTGGTAACAGGGCTGAAGGAGGGAGGAGCAGGGCGGGACCCATGGAGCAGCTTAGGACTGAGACAGACCTGGGTGGTCACGGGTGCAAGGGGGGCCTTCGGAGCAGAGTTGCCCGTTGGGCTGTAGGTTAGGCTGCCACCTACAACAGGCCCATGGGGCGCCAGGAACCGTGTCAGCCCTGCCACGCTGCGTCTCTATGACCCAGAAATGCCTGCAAAATTGATCGGTGCCCCTATCTTCATCCAATAGGCGTGGAGACTGGGGCTGGGAGGCAGATCGCCAATGCCTGGGGCCCCACGGTTAGTAAGAGGCTGGGTCAGGACTCGAACCCGAGACCCGCATGGCGCTTCCTGCAGTGGAGTGTGAACGTGCTCAGTGGCGCTGTCGTGTTCAGGGAGGCTGGGCGGGGGCGGTTTGCCGGGACTGCGTGGTTCTCAGGCCCCAGGTGGACAGGGACAGTCGCCTGAGCTGCGGCAGCATTTCTGCCTCTCCTCGTGTTTGTGGGAGAGGCCCGGCTCTCAGCCTGCGCCTGACCTGAAAGGTGCCAGGTTTCCCCCTTGGAAAGGTTCCTCCGCGTGGGTTTCATGAATCTGCTCAGTCTCTGTGGCCTTCCTCACTCCCTGCTGGGTCTGAAGGCGACGTCTTCCCGATTATGTGATTATCCCTCTGCAGGCTCGCTCTCAGGCCCGTGGTACCTGCACACCTTTCCCCGCCAGCCCTGTGGGTGTCAACACCGCGGGGCCTGGCTGCAGGCCCAACTCGGGGCCAAAAGCGAGGTAGAGGCCAGGCAAGGAAGAGGCGAATGTGTCCCTCAACAGGAAAAGTGGGGTCCCACGGACATTCAGTGACACCCCCTATTCCCATCCTGAGCTCAGGACCAGTTGAGTACCAAGACGCAGGAGGCAGACATCAGAGATCAAATGGCGGCTTTATTATTGTCAAACGTGGCTGCGAGGATGCGGTTTTAGGTCTGTAGCCAAGAGGACTTGCTCCTCTCTCACCCCTGAGCCCTGTCACTGGACAGTGGCGGCCCTCAACCCTCCTGCGTGGCCAGAGCAGCTGGAACAAACCCAGCCTGTAGGCCACAGCCATGAGCAGCAAAGGGAGTGTGAAGAGTAAGGAGGAAGTGGTCCCACCTCTCAGAAAGGAAAGTCATGCACGGCCTGGGAGAGATGGTCTTGGTGACTGTTGGGTCACAGACCCTCGCTCCTTGCCTGGCACAGCCATCTGTGCACAGGAAATGTTTGTTGAATGGAAACATGTCAGTGGCATGGGGTTGACCCCTGAGAGCATCCGTGGGAAACTGGTGAATTCTTCCAGCCTCTAGCTGTTCCTTCCCTCTGGGGTGTCCTTCCCCCTCTACCTGTCCAAAGCCCAGCTCCAAGGTTCCTCCTCCAGGAAACCTTCCTGGTTCTGAAGATGGTTCTGTGTCTGAGCATTGTGCACTATGACTTTCAGAAAGCTTTCTCTGGGCTGGGGATGGGCAGAACCAAGTGGCCATCTTTCAAAAGTGGTCTGTGGCCAGAGCACTGTGACCCAAAGCTTGTTGCTCTGGGTGCCCCAGACTCTAGGCAGTACTTTCTGTTCCCCTGTCAGGGCTGCTCCACCTGCAGACTGGGCTGTCCTTCAGGTCCCTGCACTCAGGCCCATGCTCTGGGCCCCACACTCAGGGGAGCCCCACACGTGGGAGGGCCCAGCGTTTAGTTTACGCTGCTGTTGCCATCTTGATGTTCTTAATCATTTTTTAACAAGAGGCCCTGCATCTTCATTTTATATTTGGCCTCACAGGCTATGCAGCTGGCCCTGGATGGATCCAATGGGGCTGTGTGACTGCCTTCACTTCTTTGGTCTTCCTTCGGCGAACAAGAGCCAAGCGCAGTGCGTGGTGGTGATGCGTGGAAGAGGCTGTCTTGCAGGCCAGGCTGTGTCCCGGTGTCCTTGGAGATGTGGGTCTGAAAGGGCAGTGTGGGGTGCCTGCAAGGACCCTGGCTCAGCCCCCCTCGGCATTCCGGAGCAGAGCACCCAGAGCAGGCCTTGCGAGGCTTTTCTCATCCTCCCTTTTCCAGACTTCCCTCCCTGCCGGATTTCTAAAGCCTGGGTAATGAAGTGTCCCCTATAAAATTTCATATAAAGTAATCTGCCTTAAAGAATGGCCCGAGCTGGGTAATGGACCGCTGATGTGGGCAGTAACGATAACGCTTGTTAACTAACCCTCGGAGCTGTGAGCAGGAAGACGGAGCCGATGTGACATGTTCAGTTGTAAATTGCAGTTGCCAAGGCAGGAGGGAGACTCAGTGACCTTGAAGGTGGAGACGCCTGCTGCCTGGCGTGCCAGCCTGGCGGCGGAGGGGCCCGTGGGCACGTGAGGTGGATGCTGCAGACAGGTGTGGACAGGTGTGGGAAAGCAAAGGTGGGGATGGGAACGGAAGGACGTTTGACCACCACTGTGTGCATCCTCCGCTGAGGCTCTTCCCGTCACGTGACTCTGCCGTTACGACAAAGTGACACTGCACCTGAGAAAGCCAAGGGTCCGGCCCAGGATCGCCCGGCTAAAAGGGTAGCGCCAGGCGTGGGCCCGGTCGGACCGTGCCGTTTGCAGGGTCGGTGGAGGGCACGGTCGAGAGTGCAGGTTTCAAAGGGATTCAGATGGTCTGGGCAGTTCTGAGTGGCAGTGGGCAGTGTGATGCTGCACCTGGGACTTTGCAACTAGAGGGTCTCGGTTTGGCTCCCAGCATGTCCACTCGCTCAGCTGAGTGACACAGATTGAAGCAGGTGACACAGCTGAGCCTCAGCCTCGGCATACGTAAGGTAGACGTAGCAGTCCCAACACCTGGGACGGGGCAGGTGTAATCTGGCATGTGGCCACCACAGCCCTGTGCCTGGCATGGGAAGGGTGCCCGTGAGTCCTTCTTCCTTTTGCTCCTTCTGTAGAACGACTTGACCTCCATCAGTGGCAGGCTGTACAGCACAGAGAAGGAGGCCTCTGGCTCTGGCTGCAGAGCCCGGAGTGGCTGTTTCTACCTGGGTGACCCTGGGCACGTTTCCCCACCTTCCTGCCTCAGTTTCCCCATCTGGAAAATAGGACTAATAATACTAGTACCTATGTCCATCGTGTTTGGAGTATTCAGTGAGTCAGTACACAGAATATTCAAAATGGAAGCTTCTCTCCACTTACAAAGCACCTTGCCGTGTCAAACCTGTGTCCCCGAGAGGGGCAGGCAGGTCTTGTTAGGGGGATCGTGAGGTTTCCAGGAGCAGTGACTGGTTCGAGGCCTGCTGCTGGAAAGTGGCACTGCCAGCAACCTCCAAGTGGCCATCTGTAAAGACTGTACCTGAACAGTCGCTGGGACTTGATCAACCATCTGGGCAGTGAGATTGCTCCCACCCACCCCCAACCTGGGGGTCTCGGTGAGCTCTCTCTGCTGAGTCCACAGTCGTCGGGCCCTCAGAGTAGAGGCTGAGTGTCCTCCAGGGGACACTGGGCCCCCAGGAGGCTGGGCCTGGCTTATCTCATGGAACCTTGTAGAAATGGAGGAAAACCAGGCGACTTGCCCAGCACCCCCAGGCCTTTACGGCTGCTGCTGGCCGGAAGGAGGTTAGACAGGGTCAGGATCAGGGTCAGGGTTAGGGTGCCGTTCTGTTAGAGCAGGGGTCCGCCCTAGTCAGCTGGGGGTCAGAACAGCCCTAGTGGATGCCTCAGATGGCAGCACCCCTCCCGCAGGGCTGGGGGCAGCAAGGGGGGGGCAGACGACTGAGACAGGCATCCCCCCTCAACTCTCCTTACACCGGGAAAAGGCGGAGCAGTCTGGGTGGTCCCTGCCACCCTTCAGGCCGAGGGGGAAGCATGAAATGAGGGACAGAAACGTGCCCTTGCCCAGCCAGCCCTTTCCAGACGGGGGCAGGAGGTAGGGAGGGGGCACCTTGCCGGATGAGAAGTTGGGAGAATGGGTTCTGGTTTGGAAGTGAGCAAGACGCTGCAAAGCTGATAAAAAAGCCCCTTCCGCTTACACCCGACTCCCCGCATCCCGACTCATCGTTTATCTGCACAAACAGCCGTTCAGGACCATTTTCTATGCGGAGCCCGGCTGAACCGGGGTGAGGCCCAGGATTCTGGGGGGGTCGAGGGCTTTGGAAGCTTTAGGCTCTGCCTTCCAGCTCCGAGGGCCACGCAGAGCCCACATCACGCCGACACTGTGGGAGGGGACGGCATGGTGGTCCTCCTTCCTGAGGCCCCTCCAAGCTGCTCTTGGCTCCCGGGGCGGGGTGGGGTGCGGCCTGGGGCCTCCTCTGCCCTCCTTTGTGTCCCTGGCTGGGAGAGTAGGCCGTGACTCTTCTCCAGGGATTTGGATGGATTCGATGGGGATGGATGGGGATTTTATCTTGTGATAAAAATGTCCCTTATACCGCGTTGGGGCCTGATTTTCCGAGGAGAACTTGGGAGCTGCAGAAGCATGTTCCAGAGAGCAGAGACTGTGGTATTTATTTCTGCTTGGTGTCTGTTTTGAAATCTTAAAACTTCATAGTGTGTGGCACAGGAAAAGTTGAGTTGTGCTGTGCTCATAAGACCAATATAAAGCCTGCAAAACAGATTAAATATGATTTCAGGACAGCAGAACTTGTCTCTTTATTTAGAATCGTGCATGACGTTGCTGGAAGGAACTGCAGGAGCTTTGCCAGTGGCTCCATCAATTTACAGTCCTCCCCAGTGATGGCTGGCGACTTGGGGCTATCCTGACTGCCCCGCCAGTACTCTGTCCAGGATGATTTGTTGGAAATTGCTGTGTGCTCCAGCAATGCCACTGGCCAGCTGTGTGTCCTTAGGCAAGTCCCAAGACCTCTCCGCGTCTCAGTTTCCCATCTTTGAGATGCAATGACCAAAAAAACCTCTGACTGTGTCTCTTTTCTGCTTAAAACCTTCAAGTGATGGCTTATTGTATTTGAGGTGAACCTAAGCACATTGACAAAGCCACAAGGCTCAGCCTTCTCCCTTACCCCATGCTTCAGTTCTGGAGTGTCACCACATCCCCCATCCTCTCTCGCCTCTGGGTTTTTACTCTAGCTGGTTCCTCTGCCTGGAACACTTTCTTCCTCCTTCTTTCTTCATCTTCTTCCTGCTATCTTTTCTCTGCCCAGTTCCTTCTCTTTCTTCAAGGTCAATCTAGCTAAAAGTTTATCATTTCTATTTATTTTCTTCAAGAATTTATTTTCTTCAAGTTTCATTGATTTCTTTCTATTGCTTTTCTGTCATCTATTTCATTTATTTCTGCCCCCATCTTTATTATTTCCTTCCTTCTTCTTATTTTGGGTTTGATTTTCTCTTCTTTTTCTAGCTTCTTGAGGTGGAGCTTAGATGGTTGATTTTAGAGTTTTCTTCCTTTCTAATATAAGCAGTTAAAGCTAAAAATTTTCCTTTTCACATTGCTTTAGCTGCATCCCATACATTATGATGTGTTGTGCTTCATCTTCATTCAGTTCAAGATCTTTTCTAATTTCCCTTGTGATTTCCTCTTTGATCCATTGGTGTTTAGAAGTATGTTATTTACTTTGCAATATTTGAGGGTCTCCTAAATTTCCTTCTGTTGTGATCTCTAATTTAGTCCCATTGTGGTCAGAGAACATATCTTGTATGGTTGCAACCCTTTTATACTTATTGAAGCTTGTTTTACAGCCTAGCATATGAGAGAATGTTCCCTGTGCCCTAGAAAAGACTGTTTTTTCCTGCTGTTTTTGGGTAGAGGGTTGGATAAATGCCAATTAGGTCAAGTTGGTTGATAGTGTTGTTCAGGTCTTCTATGTCTGTACTGATCTTCTGTCTAGTTGTTCTGTTACTGAAAATGGAGTATTGAAATCTCTAACTGTGATGGTTGAATTTACTTTTTCTCCTTTCAATTCTGACAGTTTTGCTTTATGTATATTGTGGCTGTGTTTTTAGGCACATACATATACATTTGTACTTGTTATATCTTCCTCAAGGATTGACCCTTCTTATCCTTCAGCCTAACTTAAATGTCCCTTTTCCAGAGAGGTCTTCCCAGATCTGATGGCACCAGTTTCCTCTGCCATGATTTCCTATGACTTCTTGTATTTTCCCCATCATAACATTCACCAAACTGTATTATAATTGCTTGAAAGATCCATGGGGCCAGGGAGAATGTCAGACCTATTCAGTTCTTCATGCCCAGCACCTAACATAGAGCCTGTACATAGTCATAGGAGCTCTGTGAATATTTGCTGATCAAATGAATTAAGATCATGTCTATGAGGAATATTTTATTAATATTGGTTATTTTTATTCCTGTCATGCAGCATTGTCTTCACCTACAAACATGTGAAAAAAATTAGTGCTTGAGGACAGATGTGACCTAGTCCACCTAGGTGCCCCATAAATGCTTCTTGAACAGAATTGAGTTAGGATAAAGCCTTTGTCCCGAGGGAAGCTGTCAGGGCAGCTCCTCCAGGTCTCCTGTGTTTGGGACCACTCAGTGTCACCTGTCGGAGGTGGGGCACCTGCCCCAGTCTTCCCCACTCTCTCTTTGGATTTGATTTGTCATTGGCTTGTCTGTTGATGTTGTCCATCTGTCTCTTTGCACGTGGTCTCCTTAGCAACCCTGGATCCATTTAAAGTGGACTTCCCATGTGCCATGCCTTGTATCAGCTATTGACAATGCGATGGTGAATAAGAATAAAAAGTACCTACTATGTGCCAGGTATTCTGCTGGGCCTTCTCTGTACCTGTTTCAGCCTCATGACAATCCAGTGAAATAGGGATTCCTGCAGCCCTTTGCAGATGAGGAATTCAAGGCCCAGGGAGGTTCAGCATTTTGCCCGAAGTCACACAGCACATAAGTGCAGAGCTGAAAAACTCACCAGAGTGGTTCCAAATCCCATGCTTATTTCCACTCTTCCCTTCTCCCCTGAGAGGTGAGGAACGCCACTCTGATTCTGTGGGTGTGTGTGGATACTTTCCTCCCACATCAAAGTGCTGTGTGTGTTAAACCACAGCATCTAAAATGGAGATGAAAAATTATGTAGTAACAACATTTTAAGGCAAATTAACCTTGATAAGATCTTTAATGTCATGTATTAGACTATTTTCCCTTAGTAATGCATTAAAACTGTCAAACCCGCTATGACTGCACAATTAATGAGATTACACACGATGTAAATTTCAATTCATTATTACAGTGTCTGTGCTAATAGACTTGCAGTTAACACCAAGAAACCATGCTAGTTCAAAAGGACAACTTTTTGTGAATCACGTGAAATGAACAGGCAAGCAGTTTTGACGAACTGGAGTGAGGATGATTTCTGCAATTGTCTAATGATGTCCTAAGATTAGCCGTAAAGATGGAGTTAGTTGAGAGAGTCCTGCGTGTAAGACCAAGCAGCTGATGTGAGATCAGCTTGCCTCCCTGGGTTGCCCTTTTTGGAATTCTTGGGGGAATTATTCACCATTAACTGAGTGTCCGTCAGGCAGCTCATTCTTCCAACGCTCCTGGCTCTCTTGCAAGAATTAGGAAATTGGAGTTCATTCCAAGAAAGCAAATTGTGTGAGGAAGTTCTTCTGTGAACTTGAGGAATAATAAAAATAACTCGTATTTCTTGCGTTCTGACAGTATGTCAGGCACTGAAATCAGATGTTCGTGGTGCATTCTTGTATTCAGCTCCCCCGACCCCAGTAGCCTGGCTCCTTTATCAACCCCTACTTTGCAGTTGATGAAACTGAGGTTTCCAGATGCAGAGTAACTGGACCAAGTCACATGGCTGGTTGGGACCAGTTTTGAATCCTGTGTTTTTAACAGTTATCTTTTTCTGCCTTTTTGCTATCAGAAAGTGAGCTATTATTAAAGGACAGGGTTTACATTGCTGGAATCACATTTGGAATATGATGCTAACATTCTCCTCGGTTCTAGACAGAGGATGCAGAGATCACACACCTCTCCATACATGTAATTTACCTACCCTACAAAGGAGAAACTCAACTTCATGGAACACCTACCTCCTGTGCCAGTTAATAAGCTAGCGTTCCGAATACGGGAGATGCTTCATCCTGACAACAAGCTTTTGAGAGAGGAGTTGTTATGCGGGGAAGCTGAGGCCCAGGGGTGGCACAGCTGAGCGGAGTTGCTGGGATTTAAGTCCTCGTCCGTCTCACTCCAACTCTCTTGCCCTTTCCTCTGTGCCTGGGGGACCGAGGGCCGCTCTGCCTCGGTGACTGTTCTGGACAATTGCAGATCACCTGCGCAGGTGTCTCAGCCTTTCTATTTTAAACACCCTAAGTGGGGGGCCCTTTGCAAACCCACTGCACATCCCTTTGCCTTCCCCACATGCATTTAATCAACACGTTATCATTTTCTTGGATGCCTTGGCGGCAGAAATATATGGCAAGTTTTTAAAAAGGGGCTGGGATCACGTGAACCAAAGGTAGTACCTAGAGCTAGCAAAAGTACAGTGGAAAGGGTATTTTCACTCATTTTTCTGCACTGCTGTAAATTGATGCAGCCTCTTTAAGAAGCGCACTCACCCTGTGACTGGAGAATCCCACTCTGGGAATTTCTTGAAGACAATGGATCATTCACAATCAGGAAGACACTCTGCATGAAGATGTTCACATCAGTGTTATTTACGGCATCGACGATTAGGAGACAATGTCGATGCCCTACCGTGGGGCTGTCCTTAAGTAAATCGGCTGACTTCTCGTGATAATCGGTGTTAAATAATTTCAAATGATCCTTTGAAGACCATACAATGGAAAAAGAGCTTATGATACATGGATAACGGGGTGCGTCCTTGTGCGGGTTCAGTAGGGTGTCGGATGCCGTGCTTAGGAATTTTGACCCCCGATGTTGGGCTGCAGGCCCCCACTCCCGGCAGGCTGTGCGCTGCTGAAGGGTGGCATGGCTGGACCTAGATTCTTGGCGGCCAGCTGAGTACCAGGGTGCGACTGGGCTCCGTGAGAGCGTGCTGAGATGACGGAGCCGCCCAGGACGTTAGGTAGGCGTGTTTCAAAGGAGCACGCTGGCTGCTGGCTGGACCCAGCGGATGCTCCGGGGGATCCCGAAGGCCAGACCTGGGGAGGCAGGTGGGGGGGAGCCTGTGCCTGGCATGGCCAGGTCCACCGGGAGGGCTGGGCGGTAGAGATTTTCACCAAGGCCACACATAAGTCTATTGGCCACAATTGCTTTTTTCTTTCTTTTTTTTTTTTTTTTTGCGGTATGTGGGCCTCTCACTGTTGTGGCCTCTCCCGTTGCGGAGCACAGGCTCCGGACGCACAGGCCCAGCGGCCATGGCTCACGGGCCCAGCCGCTCTGCGGCATGTGGGATCTTTCCAGACCGGGGCACGAACCCGTTTCCCCTGCGTCGGCAAGCGGACTCTCAACCACTGCGCCACCAGGGAAGCCCACTTTTTTCTTTTTTTTGTAACATCTTTATTGGAGTATAATTGCTTTACAATAGTGTGTCAGTTTCTGCTATATAACAAAGTGAATCAGCTATACATATACATATGTTCCCATATCTCTTCCCTCTTGCGTCTCCCTCCCTCCCACCCTCCCTATCCCACCCGTCTAGGTGGACACAAAGCACCGAGCTGATCTCCCTGTGCTATGCGGCTGCTTCCCACTAGCTATCAGTTTTACATTTGGTAGTGTATATATGTCCACGCCACTCTCTCACTTCGTCCCAGCTTACCTTTCACCCTCCCCGTGTCCTCAAGTCCATTCTCTACGTCTGCGTCTTAATCCCTGTCCTGCCCCTAGGTTCTTCAGAATGATTTTTTTTTTAGATTCCATATATATTTTAATTGGCACTGCTCTTATTGATTGATGGATTGATTGATTTTTGGCTGCGCTGTGTCTTCGTTGCTGCGCACAGGCTTTCTCTAGTTGCGGTGAGTGGGGGCTACTCTTCGTAGTGGTGCGAGGGCTTCTCACTGCGGAGCATGTTCTCTTGTTGCAGAGCATGGGCTCTAGGGCGCGTGGGCTCAGTAGTTGTGGGTCATGGGCTCTAGAGCACAGGCTCAGTAGTTGTGGCGCACGGGCTTAGTTGCTCTGCGGCATGTGGGATCTCCCCGGACCAGGGCTCGAACCCATGTCCCCTGCATCGGCAGGCGGACTCTCAACCACTGCGCCACCAGGGAAGCCCCCTAATCACTTTTAAATTGTGAAATATTTTGTGCAGCTCCGCCTCTCTCGCCAGACTTTGAATGCTTCCAGAGCTTGGGCTGGGTCTTTTTCTATGTCCTAATGCCCAGCACCTAATACAGAGGTACCTGGCATATCACAGCTTTCCGTAAATTCTGGTGTGTAGACGTCTGTGCTCGGGATCTGGGGGGTCTGGGAGTGGCACGTGCCTGGGAATCTCTGTGCGGACAGCCCTGGAAGCGTGCACAGGCCTTACCCGAAGCCCAGCCCTCTCTCTGTCCATTTCTGGAATCTTCAGTTTTGAGCAGCCACGTCTCTGCTCTTCAGGTGACAACATGCTTCTAGTGGCAGCTCCGTGCCATGTGAGCGGGGGCCAGAGTTCCTACAGTCGCTGCAGGCCTGGGCAGTGCTGGGCAGCAGCGAGGGGACAGCCCAGCCGCCTGGAGTGAGGCGGGTAGCTGGAGGACACGCACACCTCTTGATCGGAAGGCAGACCTTGAACCCATCCACCCACGATAAAGCGAGGCCTGGTTTCTATTCGTGTGACCTCCTCAGAGGGCTCCAAGGGCATTTTATAAACCAGAGCAGGGAGGAAACCTGCACCAATTAAATAAGAAAGCATGCCTGACGTGGGTTAAAAGGCAAGCAAGGGAAGGAGCAAGGGGGTGAATGACCCCGTGGACCCACAGCCCGTGGATCCTGGGGCTCACTTGGAAAATCTGAACTCCAAAGTACCTGAAAACCAGATTCGACCTCATTAATCAGCCAAACCACTGATTGACTCTTTTTACACAATGGGGAGGTTTATTGTCGGGGATGTCTGTTACCTCCGTATTAAATACGATGCAGCTTTTATTAATATTTTGTTTATCCCAACCTCATCTTTTGTTTCCAACCAATATCAAGTGCTAGAAAAACACAAACATACACACAGAAAAGAAACCCCACATTTTACTGTACTCAATCTGTTCTGTTTATCTGTCCAGCTAATGATGTTTTATTGGTTTGCATAATTCCTGAGTTGTGGGAGGGACCCTGGGCTCGCTTGGAGGGACCCCGAGCTGGGCCCGGGAGCCATACTAATGTGAGGCCCCTCTTCCCTCTCCCCTGTCCGCCTCAGACAGACCTTCCAGGTAACCCGTTCCTGCTCCTCTGGCTTGATGGTGTCCCCCGGGTCTCCCCGGGGCCTCCCCGGGCCTCAGGGCACATCCCTCTGGTTTAGGACAATCTTAGAACATCTTTGGACAAATAACTCTGCCCCACAATCTCTATCAGCCAGCGGAGGCTTGCTGCTGTAACAAAAATCCCCCTCAAAGTTAACAACTTTACACACGAAGTGCTTACTTTTCTGTTCATGCAGCAACCAAGTGGGGTGGTCCTGGGGGGCTGGGGCTCCTGCAGGTGGGGATGCGGGGACCCAGGTGCCTTCACCCTGCGTCTCTGCTGTGTCCGCCATTCCCCCCGCGTGGGTGGGAAGGAGGGGTCGCACAGGGCTGCGGGGGCTCGTAGCAAGGGAGTGAAGGTCCAGCGGAGGCAACTATGAATGAAACCTGTTGGGGGGCCCTCCCATCGCAGGGAGCCTCGGGCTGAATGTTGGGGAAACCACCTTCCCATTCCTTCTGCCCCAGGGCTCAACTCAACTTCCGGGGAGACTGAAATGTGGTCTTGTGTGAGTCCTGGGGAGGAGGGAATGGCCTCTGGGAAACACCTAACACTTTATTTGCAGCCAGTTCTTCTTGCCTGAGTGAGATCAAGAAATCAAGGGGCCTAGGCCAGCCAGCAGGAGCTGATGCGTCCTGCCCTGGGATCCCTCCGAACCCCACACTCTCTCTGACCTCCCTTTCTCCCACCCTCCCCCTGGTCTCCCGGCCCCCGCCACTCCAGCCTTCTTTCTGTCCATTGGGTTGCCCAAGTTTGGATGTAGCTGCCTCAGGGCCTTTGCACTGACTTCCCCTGATTGGAACAGCCTGCATGTGGCTGGCTCCTTCCTGTAGGTCTAGAGTGTCGGTTCTTCAGCAGGTTTCTCATCAGACCACCCAGAGTAGGGCTGTCCCCCGGCCCTCAGGGCCAGTCACCCTGCAGGGCTGGCCCCTTCTCTGCTGTTTCCCCCCACAGCTTATCACCATCTGATGTAGTATGTATCTGGCTTATTTATTTGGTTTGTTTTTGTCTTGGCCCCAGTCTTAGTTTACTCGGGCTGCTATAGCAAAATACCACAGACAGAGGGGCTTAAACAACAGATATTTATTTCTCGCAGTTCTGGAGGCTGGAAGACGGGGTTCGAGGTGTTTTAGTTCTAGGGGAGGACCCTCTTCCTGGCTTGTTAACAGCTGTTGTCCTGCTGTTTGCTGACAGAGCCTCCCCTCATCACATAGAGGGAGCTATCTCTCTGTCTTCCTCTTCTTATAAGGACACTAACCCCAGCAGGCATGCGGGCCCCACCCTTATAACCTCATCTAAACCTAATCACCCCCAAAGGCCCCACCTCCTAATCCACCACATGCGGGGTTAGGGCTTCAGCAGATGTATTTTAGGGAGACACAAACATTCAGTCCATAGCGGCCCCCTCTGTGCACACTGCAATGTGGACAAGAGGGGAGAGGCCAGTTGGTTCTGCTCAAAGCTACGTCTTCAGGGACTAAGGCAGCCCCTGGCACCTAGTGGCCCCTCAGGAATGTTTGCTGAATGAGCCGATGTGTCCGTGAATGAATGATCCCAGGGTTTCAGAAGACACCTCCGGTCCTGCCCTGCTGAATGGGCCCAGGTTCATCCTGGAGGTGACCAGCCAGCCACCTTCTCTGCCCCAAGGCGGGCTGGACATTTTATAACCATTATCTCATGGAATCTTCCCAATGAACTGAGAAGAAGGTATTCTGAGCCCCGTTGTAGAGGTGAGGAAACTGGGGGAGGGCTGGAACTCACGGGAGCCCTGCCTCCTCCCTCGGCCCCCGGGCCTGGCGGGAGCCCTGGCTGCTCTGCCCGTGACCTTGCGTGTACTTCTGTCCCTTCCACTTGGACATCTCCAGCCCTGTCTCTGACCGCCTGCCCCTGGGACTTGGGAAGGTTCCAGCTCAAATCTGCCTTCAGGGCTCAGCCTTTGCTCTTTTATTTGAAAAATCTAATTAAAAAGTATAAAACATTCGCATATTGGCATGACTATTGGTTCCTAATCCCAGATGTGAAAATTTGGATTGCTTAATGAAGGGAGAGAGCAGATAACAGGCTGCTGTCTCTGAAAGTTTGTCTAAAACGTCAGCTGACGGTGACGTGTGCTACTAGGTCCCTGAAGTGGCTTTCTGAGTGGCCCGGCTCCTGCCAGACTCCAGGGGCTGGGACACTTAGCTAAGGAACTGGATTGAAGGAGGTGCTAATTGCACACTTAAAGTGATAATAATCGCTAATCGTCAGCACTGCTAATTGAGTGATAATTTTGTTCTTTCGAGGTGACTTAACCTTTTAGAGGGGAGGGTTTTTGAGAAGATTCCATGAGATAATACAATGTGAGCTCTGTTGGGGGAAAATAGAGAAATACAAATCCTTTCTTGGTTTGGAATGAGACGTTTAATTTTGGCGTGACGCCTGCGGTCCAGGCCTTCAGCTGCAGGCTGGGCTGGGGGCTGAGGGAGATCCCGGGACCTACCCCCTGGCTTGCTCTACCTTCTGGGGCTGGGCATGGGGCATCTGTGGACAGTGCTGTCTGCCAGCATCGGCTTCAGATGGCTACTCAGGGAGGAATGTGGTTCTTCCAGTTAGGGACCAATTTCCAGGTGGGCCCCTTGGGACTCTGCTTCCACACAAGCTGCCAATGGAAAAATATTTGCATATCTCCTGTTCCCAAGGAAGGGAGTGAGCAGGCTCGGATTTCCTGAGCAGGTCGGAAAGGAAATACTACACCAGGTGTCGCTGATGTGGGATCTGTTCTCTTCGGAAGGGTCCCAGAGAGACAAGTTTTCTTAACATCGGTGCAACTTCAGATCTGCCGGGAGCGCGTGGCAACAGCGTGGGCGAGGAGACCAGCTGGTGTGACCTGGTTAAGGAGAGGGGTCACTGGTTGACATCCGTAAGCACCTGCTGCATACCGGGCACTTGGTTTACGTTATCTCTGCAATAGCCACCTGGGTTGATGTTAGTATTTCCATTAACCCCGTTTTACAGATGACAACACGGAGGCTCAGAGAGGTTACCTTTCCCAAGGTCACGATCCTGAGAGGCTGGCGGTATTGTCATTATGATTATATTCTCTTTATTCTCATTTCACAGAAAAGGGGGCTGAGACCCATAGAGGTCACAATCCTGAGGGCTGGCTAGCCCTTCTGTTATTATGGTTATAATTATTCCCATTTCATGGGAGAGGAGACTGAGGCATGGAAAGTAATGGATTTTCTGGGTCCACCCGTAGTAAACTGAGGCTGTGTTCTTTCCTCTTTATGAGGTTGACTTTCAATTTAATTTTGAACTATTGGCTTTTAAATATTAAGCCTTTACACCAGTGTGCATTGATTCACACCCTCTAAGAGGCACCTGTAGTTACAGATGTAGATTTCAGTCTGACCATCTGATGAGTAGAGGGGTGAGCTTGATAACAGCAACATTCATTTTTCTGGAAGGAATTTTTGGAACGTATCGAGGTTTTCTTCGTGGCCCATATTGCATCAATTTTTGTGGCTGTCTGATGGGCAATAGAAAAGATGCTGTTTTTTTGCTTTAAGTTATCAGTTAGCACTATGGTTTTCTTTTTTGTTGTTGTTGTTTTCGTTTTTTTGGCTGCGTTGGGTCTTTCGTTGCTGCGTGTGGGCTTTCTCTGGTTGCGGCGAGCAGGGGCTACTCTTCGTTGTGGTGCGCGGGTTTCTCATCACCATGGCTTCTCTTGTTGTGGAGCACGGGCTCTAGGCACGTGGGCTTCAGTAGTTGTGGCCTACTGGCTCAGTAGTTGTGGCTCGCGGGCTCTAGAGCGCAGGCTCAGTAGTTGTGGTGCACAGGCTTAGTTGCTCTGTGGCATGTGAGATCTTCCCGGACCAGGGCTCAAACCCATGTCCCCTGCATTGGCAGGCGGATTCTTAACCACTGCACCACCAGGGAAGTCCCAACACTGTGTTTTTAATAATATGTTTTAGGTCTTTTGGGTCCTGCCCTATTTTTTCTTCTCTCCTCTGACCAGAACTGAGAGCAGGAAATTAAAAGCTCCCACACGAATTTCACAATCTCCTCACGTTTCTTTCTCCTGGCATCTGTTGTAGTTTCTGCTCAGTGCATGTTGATGCTGTGTGATTTGGTGATAAAATTCTCATAACTGTTGTACTGTCCCCGTGAATCACAGTGTTGGCGTCATGCAGTGCATTTACCAAGTGCCTACGATGGGCCAGGCACTGGGCTTGGTGCTTGTTTTCTGGATGTAGAAGTGGTACACCCTGCAGAACATCTGGAAAATGCATACAGGTGCATGAAATAAAATAGATGCATCTATGTCTTGGGATGGTGGTCACAATCCTACAAGGGTGTAGGCGTCACCCTTCATTATAAAGGAAGAGGATGCATCTGAGCTCAGAGAGGTTAAGTGGCCTTTCCGGCTCCAGAGCCAGAGTGGCAGGGTCAGAGAGGCCTGGAACTCAGGAGGGCCTTCGACTCAGGACTTTGCAGGTTTAGGCATCTGAGGTATGGGGCTGGTGAGGCCCCGACCAGGGGCTTGGCTTTGTTCTCTGAAAGTCTTATTTATTTACTTATTTATTTTTGGCTGCGTTGGGTCTTCGTTGCTGCACGCGGGCTTTTTCTAGTTGCGGTGAGAGGGGGTTACTCTTTGTTGCGGTGCACGGGCTTCTCATTGTGGTGGCTTCTCTTGTTGCGGAGTATGGGCTCTAGGCACACGGGCTTCGATAGTTGTGGCGTGAGGGCTCAGTAGTTGTGGCGCACGGGCTTAGTTGGTCCGCGGCATGTGGGATCTTCCTGCACCAGGGCTCAAACCCGTGTCCCCTGTGTTGGCAGGCGGATTCTTAACCACTGCACCACCAGGGAAGCCCTGCAAGTCTTTCTTGTCACCCTGTAAAGGTGACGTCACTCATTATGCCAGGACTCCACTTAGGTCAGAACAGGACAGAGGCTGCAAAGCTGTGGACCACGGTGCTGCTGACTGTCACCCACAGCGCTTCAAACATTTGAGAATGAGCAACTTTATCAGTTTGCTAGGGCTGCCAGGACAAAGAACCCCAGCCTGGTGGCTTAAACAGCAGAAACTCATTCTCTCCCAGCTCTGGAGGCTGCAAGTCCAAGACCAAGGTGTCAGTAGGGCTGGTTTTCTCAAGGCTATGGAGGAGGGTCTGTTCCAGGCCTCCCTCCTTGTCTGGAGACGCCGTCTGCCCTCTGTCTCTTCACAGGCCTACTCTTGTCTAAGGACGTTGGTCAGAGTGGATTAGGGCCACCCTACACCAGCATGACCTCATCGTACTCATTTCATCTGTAACAGTCTTATTCCAAATAAGGTCACATTCTGAGGTGCTGGGAGGTTAGGGCATCAAGATATGAATTTTGGGGGGAGACACAGTTCAATTCATAATAGTTACTAACCTTTAAAAAGTGGGAGCTGTTGCTTCAGAGTCCTGACGTTCAGGTTCTCTTGAAAATCTGGAGAGTCCAGCCACATTGGGCACCATCTCAGAGCTGTCACCGGCCCTGCACCCCGGCCACCTCGCCTGTGGGGTCTTCCTGCACCCCCCCATGCATCACTGTGTGACCTTTGGGACACTGGTTGCAGACACAGGCTGTGTGGTCCGGCAGACCTAGATTCAAATCCCAACTGACCCACGTCACAGCTGAGTGACCTCGAGCGAGTCACAGAACCTTCCGAAGGCTTGTTGCTGTGTCCGTCATGTTCACACGGTCTCCACTCTTGGGGTCGTGGTGGGGAGCACGTGACCTAATGCAGTTGAACCTTGGGTTGTACACACCGTCTCCCCTCGACGGGCCGTCTTCTTTATCATTGATAATAATAGTATGTCTAGTCCCCAGTGGGGCTGGAGAATCGGGGTCAAGCTCAGACTCAGCACACCCCGCTGACGGGTCCCTGTTTGCAAATGCATGTGTTGAAGCTTCTCCACCAAGATATTTTATCTGACAATTGCTAGCACTCGCGGACGCCGGGCTCAGTGACTCCGGGTAATTTATTTTTAGGAAAAACCACTCAGGAAAAGTGCTCGGGGATGCCGCTGTTTGTTTAATTGGCTTTGTGTAAGCAGGGGCCACGGCAGGATCTAAAAATATCCCAGCCGAGTTCCTCATCTATGCTCCCGCTTCGAAAGGGCCCATCGAGTTTCTAAAGATCGACGCTGGAGATCCTGACAGCTGGTAGAAAATGCATTCTGTCTTTGACCTTTGCCGGCTGCTGTTAGAGCTTCATTCTGTGAGAATGATTTATTTTTCCATGGCATGTATTCCATTCGGTGGCTGTAGACATTAATGTACCTGGGATTAAAACCAGGTCAAGAGGATTGAGAATAAATAGCCCTTTAACCTGAAGAATACAAATGGGCCACCAAGGGGCCAGCCTCGCCAGAGAGGCAGCTCTTCTGAGGTCAAGATGGTGTCCCCAAGGGACTCCGCTGCAGAAGGTGACAGAGGGACAGTGAGGAAGGCAACCTGGGGCACAGGAGGCCCGCTGTTGTGGCTGTCACTGGGGAAGGAGCCAGCGAGTATAATAATTACGCAGAGCGGTCGTAATAGTAGCTATCACTTTGAGAGTGTGCCCTGTAACGGCCAGCATATTAAAAGGATCACAGGCATTATTTTAATTAATCCTCACAGTATTTTATTATTTTAGCTAATGTCCCATGAGGTGGATAATTATCTTTTTAATATTCCTGCCATTGATCAGTATTAAATGCCATTGATCTGCCTGCTGTTTGCCTGACAACACACGGCATTGTTTCTGCATTAGCTTATGCAGTCTTCATGATATCACTGTCGTATTGCTTTATTTCCATTTTACAGACAAGGAAGCTGAGGCTCAGAGAGGTGAGGTGACATGGCCCACATGTCACAGCAGGACAGCGGCAGGGAAAGGATCCAGCCTTGTCTGACATCATCCCCCCATCCCCCGCCCTTTCTGCTGGGTGGTCCAGTGTGGCCTCCCATCCCCTGCAAGGCCCATTCCATCCTGGGCGGCTCTCTCTCTAGCTCCCGCCCAGGGCCCCCTGGAGTCTTGTAGAGCCATCCCCGTCCTTTTCCCCAGGACAGCATCGAGGTCTGCTGACTTTGGTCACCCCTCCCTGGCCCCTTTCATCCTTGCCCTCACCATCCGGGCATTCTCCCCTGGACACCTGCAGAGGGCAAGCCCAGCTTGGAAGGGCCCCCTTCCAAGGGGTGGTCTGACCAGACCAAGAGGAGCGGAGCCATTCCTTCCCTACTTCCTGCATCGCCAAGCCTTTGTGAGCATCACCGCTCCTGGAGGCCACAGGAAGTGGCCCATCACACTGTCTGATGACTGACCCATCCTCATACCCACAACAGGGCCATGCAGTCCCGCCCTGGCCTGTGGCTGGAACAGGGACCAGGTTGACGTCACCCTCACGGATCAGCTCCAACCTGCCTGGATGGATGGGGCTCCTGGGGGGAGGGTATGTGATACGTTTCCTCCTGTCTCCTCCTAAGAGGATGGGCATGGGCCCTCTGTGTCCTCCCAAGGCCAGACAGATGGCGCTGTGGCCGGTGGGGGCAGCATGGTGCCAGGGATGAGCTGTCCCTCATCCTGGAGGGCCCGCGTCTTCCACTGCCAGCTCTGGAGTAGGAAGCACATGGCAGCCGCCCTTTTGCTTTGGGTGTGGTCTGCAGCCTGGTGGGAGGGAATCCCTTCACTTGGCAGTTGGATGGAAGGTGTCAGACCACAGGACACTGAAACTTCCCACGTCTGATGTGTTGAGTGAGACTTTAGGCCAGCGCTGTGCAGGCTGGGTACCACAGGGATGTGGTCAGGCCCCATGGGGTCGGTACAGGCAGGCCTCAGGCACAGGGGCAGACACTCCCCTCTGAAACTTGACCGTGAGGCTACGTTTCACAAGTTGTTTGCGGATTATAAAAACAGCAAAAGGAGGGGAAAGGAATTAAAAATCTTTGAGCATTTACGACACACCTGACTATGTACTAGGTGATGTTTTTATCTCCCTTTTAAGATGAGGAATTGGAGGCTCAGAGAAGTTAAGTGGTTTACTCAAGGTCACCCAGCTAATAAGGGGTGAATGGATGAACGGGCCAGTGAAGGAGGTTGTAAAGCTGGGATTTGAACTCATCTGTGTCTGGCTTCAGAGTCCCCACCTGCTGAGTTGCATATGCTTTTGGGTCCTGCCTCTGACTGTCAAGCGGCAGATATGGGCGTTCTCGTGGGCCACGTGGACAGGAAGCCACAGTGACCCCTGAGCTCTGTCTTGTTCACCTTCAGGTGCATCTTTCTGCGTCTCTTCCCTCTAAGGCAGCACTCAGTTTAAGGGACTTTGCTGGGACCCTTGTGTTGCGTGAGGGCTAGGTGAGATAGACAGAGATGCAAGAGCCGTGAGGACAGATCTAAATGGTCACAGCTCAGGCCACGTGCAGGTCCTTTGAGCATGGTTCTGGGCCCACAGCATCTCTGAGTCCATGGACCACTCAGCCTGTGTCCCCCGACTGACTCCCAAGGGCACCATATGTTCTTGGTGAGTCCATATTTTTGAGTCCCGATGGTGTCTCTCTCTCTGAATTCTCAAAACTCTCTGTTTTACATTGATTCCATTATTATGCTGGGATTGATGCTAAGCTCACTAGGCTGTTATTTCTGGATTCAGATATTTCCTCTCTTTTAAAGAAATGGGGACATTTACCCCTCTCTGGGCCTCTGGCAGCCCCCCAATCTCACTGGGAGCAGGTGACACGGCCCAGAGAGTCAGCTGGATCCAGTCGGAGTCCCAGATCAGCCACCGGTCGTCTGAGTTTGGACCAAGAGCCCGAGGCTCAGTTTCCCCATCTGTGAAATGGGTATGACGGTGCCCACCTCCAAAGGTGGAGGGTGAGCATTCATAGAGTCATGTGGGTGAACGTCTGGGGAACGGAGAGCTCCCAAACGCTGGTTCCCTCCCACCGTCTCCCTCTTCCCGACGTGGGTTCGTGGTGGTTCTTCCATGTTATCCCAGCCCATCGGGGCGAGTCCCTGTCCCTGGAGGCTGAAGGTTCTAGACGGTCACTGTTTTGTCTTCCTGCTGGAAGACCTTGGTGCCAGACTGATGGAGCCGGGTTGGTTCCACAAACCCCATCCTGGTCCCTTCTTCATGCATCTTTCTGCTCTTGGGGATGATAACTGTCCCCTAGTTTGGAGAGGACAGACCTTGGTCCCTGGTTTCTGTTTCTCTGTCCCCTTCCCGTGTCCCAGCCCTGGGCTCCATGCCCATCACCCCCCTTCCTTCGGCTTCCTCGCAGCCACACGGGGATTTACAGATTCTCCTTCATGTTTTTATCAGACTCTTCGTGGTGGCCCCACCCCTTCCCCATCTGCCCCCCATATTCCCCGTCAGTAGCATCGTTATTTTACTGAACAAAATACATAATTGGGAGGTAACTTCGTTATACCTATGGCACGCAGATGCCAAGCAGTTTTTAAAAATGATGATCGCTTATGAGTTTCCTCGTGGAAATACTGTCAACACAATGATTTTGGAAATGAGCGTGTGTCTCCAGTGACTGCTTCCCCCATTAATGTCACCCCTTGCCAGGAAGCAGAGAGGCAAGGTAGCAGGATCTGATTTGGGTTTAGCGCGTTCATTTGGAAGTGAATGCCTACTGCCGTTGCCCAAATTAGCAGCTTCTCACCGGGAGCACGGCCTGGCTGCCAGACCCTTGGTGCAGTCTCACGATTGGCTGCCTGATGTGGGCTGGACCACACAATAGCAGCATTGGCCCCCTGCTTCTGTTATTACAATCCCAGGGAGTCAGTGATTATGAATAACATTATTTTATAAAGAAAAAATACAGAACCTGCTTGCCTGACTCCAAAACAATAGGAGCTGTCCCCATGTGGAGAGAGGGGGTGTTGGAGCATCCGGGTGCTGGGGGTCCTGCTGCTGGCAGCTGTAAGTTTTATTAAACTGCCCTTCACACGATGGCTAAGGAGGGAAAGAGAAACTGATGAGCCGCTGCACGTTGAATGCTAATGACGGAAACCTCGCTTGAATGCTGAGGCTGACGCAGACGCCCAGGCCCTCCAGGAACCCCGTGCTCTCCTGAGGCAGCCCCGAGGGGCAGGTGTGCAGGCGTGCAGCACAGCCAGCGGGGCTTGGCCCTGCCCGGAAGTGGCATGCACGCGTCCTCTTGATGCTGACCTGGTCTGTGACACGAGCTCCCCATGTCACCTATCTGACAGGTGGAGGCGTGGGACTAAAAGGGCACTGGACTTGGAGTCGGGAAGCCTGGATCTGGGTCCTCACCCCAGGACCGACTCTGTGATCTTGGGCCAGGGGGACAGAACATGGAAGGGCAGAGGGGCTCTGAGAGAACCGGTGGGCAGGATGCGACCTGAGGTGAACGAACCTGTATCCCAGATATCAGAACCTGCCGGCCTGATGTGGATTGGTACCCTCTGAATGCGCATCTCAGGCAGGCATGGTAAGGGGCCCTGGCATTTTAACAAATGAGCTCAAGGCTTGCTAAGAAATGGTGTCCTCACAACGAATCCCCCTCTGTCTCACACCTCTTCCAGGTAGATAATTTTACCCGCCAAGTTGAAGATCAGAGACCTGGCCCCGGGCCCTGGAGAAGCTGCCACTGGCGTTTTTTGCTTTATTTGGCTTTTCATGATGGATTAATTTGTAGGTACTCACTGAGCTGGTTCTATGCGCTCATCACCCATCCAGCCACTGGACCAGCTTCTGGGCTTCTGGGGCAAGCTTGTCTCTGCTGGGGGCAAAGACCTGGGGCCAAGGGAGAGGGTCCTGCCCTTCAGAGCTGCAGCTCCGGGTGGAGGATGACCACTGAGGCCAACCTTGCCGTGAGAGGGCACGGGCTGTGCCGACTGCTGGCCTCCTCTGCTGGCACCCCACTGCCCGGCCATGATAGCTGAGCCCCCTGGCCTGGCCTTCAAGGCTCTCCTGGCCAACTCTAGCCACATCTTCTGCCCAGAAGCCCCCATACTAACGCCCAGCTCGGGGACCTTCCTGAGGCTCTCCTAACACATTGGGACTTTTTGTGACTCCTTGCAAATGTAATTCTCACCTGGTTGCAGCTCCTCGGCCCGCCTCTTCAACCGGCAGAGCCCCACAGTTACATTCAGGTAGTCAGGGGTCAGACGGACCTGTGGACAAGTGTCAACTCTGCCAGTGAATAGGGATGTGACCTTGAGAAACACACCTAGTCCTTTGGGGCTTGTGTGTCCATCTGTGAAATGGGAATAATAGTAGTATCTACCCCCTCACAGGGTTGTTGTGAGAGTTGAGTGGAACAAAGCATTTACTGCACTTTGTACAGTGCAGAGAGTTCAATAATTGTTAGCGGTCAGCATCGTCATCACCATCACCACCACCGTCTCACCTCCACCACCACCATCAACGTCACCATAGTCATCATCTTAATCACCACCACCAGCACCACGGCATCAACATCACCACCGTCACCATCACCATCACCGTCGTCATCATGACCATCCTCATCACCATCACCATCAACATTACCACTGCCACCATCACCACCACCTACGTAACTTGTAAAGTCTTATGCACAGGCTGGGGGTTAGAATCCAGATCCGGCACAGGTCTTGTTAGCAGTAGGTGCCTCATACACCCTGGCTGATCTTAGATCAGTCGAGTTTATTTGTGAGCATCTTTCTTTCCATGTGGGAATATTCTGGGTTGTCCTTGGACAGGGAAAGGCACCTGTCTTCATGGTGACATTTTGTTCTTGTTTCTCTCAATGTGATAAAAGCCATGTGACTGACCTTTTCTCTGGGCTGGCTCCAGAGTCCCTGGAGGTCACCACTTGTCCCCAAGGTGTGCTGTCAGGCGGCCCGCTGCTGAGGGCCTGGGGAGGACCTCTCATGGTGTCCGCCTACAGGTGCTCCATTTGCTGGGCTGTCACCATCTCCCGCTCAGGGTGATACACAGCGATTTAGCAAAGGGTCAGGCAGAGAAAAAATCTTGGCAATAACGTTTTCTCTCCCTTTGAGAATGGCTTTTGCTTACTTCCCTTTACAAAACAGAATGAAATATGGTGAACTAAGCTTGGCTGGAGTGCCTGCTATGTGCCAGACCCTGTTGTGCGGACGGCATTCACGTTGATTCCTTAGACCGGGCAGTGACTGCTGAGGCCAGCGTTGTTAGTTCCAGTTTACAGAAGAGAAACCTTAGGGCACGGGGCTTAACAACCTTACCCGATGTCACACAGTACATAAGTGACAGAACATGGGTTCACCAGCGTTCACACCCATGGCGCTTCTACCTCCTCTGCTTTGAAGTCCCCGGGCAGAAGGAGCCTGGAAGAAGCCCGCTCTGGAGCCAGCTGGTCTGGGTTCAAATCCCAGCTCTGCCACATCCGAGCTGCACGCTTCATAATCTTTCTGTGCCTCTCACATCTCATCGGTGGAGTGGGGTGGAGCTCGCCCTGCTTGGTAGAGATGCTGTCAGGCTTTATGAGTAATTCAGTAGCTCAGCAACGTCAGCCATGATTTGTGCTGTCACCGCAGAGGGGAGAGAGGTCGGCGGAACCAGGCGGGTAGAGCTTTAGGAGCTGGGATGAAAGCTGTGAGGGGCCACGGAAGGGGGCCCTGATCAGACTGACATTTTTGGAAACATGGCCCTGGCTGCAGCGTGGGAGATGGGAAGAGAGGGGGCCCAAGTGTGCCTGTGAGGACCCGGGAGAGCTACAGTGGTCTAGGAGAGAGAGGGCGGGGGATCCCCTAGGGTGACCTCAGCAGAGCAGGCGGGAAGTGGAGGGTGCGGGGGAAATGAGAATGGATGGGGGCTGGTGGTAACTTGGGCAGGAGGTGGGGGAGGAGGGGGTGGCAGAGCTTCCCCAGGCTTCTGTTTGGGGGTGCCTGGGTGGATGGTACTGCAGCCTGAGATGGGGACCCGGATGAGGGCTGGGCTTGGGATGTCTGGTGTGGTTAGGAGGTCCATTTTGGACACGGTGGTCAGCAGCTTTCAAATGTTTTTCAGGTCCAAAGCCATTCCTTCAAAAAGGATCTCAGGGACTCTCCTGGCGGTCCAGTGGTTGAGACTCCGCGCTTCCAGTGCAGGGGGTGCGGGTTTGATCCCTGACTGGGGAGCTAAGATCCCACATGCCACGCGGCACGGCCAAAAAATAAAAAATAATAAAGAAAATTCTTTTACCTTTTTTTTGTTTTAAAAAAGGATCTCAAACAGAGCCTGATATGCAAAACAGATCTTGTGTCTACCAGCCGGCCCTGCCCGTGGGTGTCGTGTGGAGCCCCAGGCCTCCTGGGGCGGCAGTGGGGATCCCGTGTGTACTGGGGGCAGCTTTGTGGCCCCGGGAACCCGACATGTACCTGCTGCTCATTATTACACTCGCTGCAGCCAGGGCTGCTCTAGTGATGATGAGCGACATGTGGACCGCTCCGCTGGGACTCTCCAGGAGAGAAAACTGGGCACTTTATCTGCAGAGTGTCACATAAATTTACAGCCACCCCCCGGCCTGCCCATCTGCCTCGCTTGGCAGGGACCATAGACGCCACTGCCAGGGCCGCCTCTGCCCCTACCATCAGACCAGACAAGCCCAGGGCTGTCAGTGTGTGCAATTTGCCACCGACAGGTACGGGAAGTGGGCTCTGTGTCCCTTGTTCTGTGTGTCACAGCAGCGTGCATCACCGTGGACACGCAAGCCTGTGCCAGAGGCAAATGCAGAGGGTTGGGCCCAGGTGGGGCTCTCTGAGCATCCCTGCACAGCACCCTCGTCCTCCTCGGCGTGTCCTGCATCTCCTGTCCTTCTGTGGACAAGGAAAGAAAGGTGGGGCACCCCCCCGTGATCTTTCTCTCCTTCTTCTCTTCCTTCCTCCCCTCCCCCATCCCCTTCCCCCTCCCCTGAGACGCTGTCCGTGCCCCTCACTCTGGCACCTCCACGGACTTTGTCGCCATCGGCAGGCTGTGTGCTCCCTAGTCTGTGTGCTTGTCTACCTCCCTCCTGAGAGACAGTCTGCTCTGCAGGGTCGGTTCACGACAGAGCTGGGCACACGGCAGGTCCTCAGGATATAGTTGTTGGATGAAAGCATTCCTTCATTCATTTGTTCACTTATTCTCTGAAGCACTGATTGAGCACCTGCCCCTGAGAGGCCACGGTTGGGCAGCCACTCGGCTGAGCCTTCGGATCCCTTTTAATAGCTGAGGAAACCACGGCCCAGACTATTGGGAGATGAGGGGAGGCCCTGCCTCAAGTCCATGCACAGGTTAATGGCAGAGCCTGACCTGGCTGGAGGGACTTAAAGTCACAGACGCAATCTTATGAGGATGGATGTAATTTGTGCATCCAGGTTCCCAATCCAGCTGTCCCAGAAGCAGGTGGCAATGCTTTCCAAGCTGCAGCAGAAATTTAGAAGAGCCCCGTGGTCTCCACGGAGTACAAGCTCCCCAAAGGGGAGTCATGTGACACTTCCACCCCAGGCCGCATTAACAGAAGTATAGGGTCTATGGCAAGGGAGGGATAGTCTGTTGTACTTTTCAATGACCTGACTACACCTTGAGTACTGTTCAGGTGAGGTCACACTTTAAGAGGGGCGACGACAATCTTCAGGGTGTCCAGAACACAGTGGCCAGAATGGGGAACCAGCAATTTCATATACACAGCTGTGAGGCACAGAGCGTTGGACTCGGACAACCTGGGCTTGAGTTTCTGCTCTGCCACTTGCTAGCTGTGTGACCTTGGGCGAGTTCATTAACCTCTCTGAGCCTCGAGTTCCTCATCTGTAAAATAGGAATGATCTTATCTATGCTTCGGAGTTGTTGGAGAATTAAACAATAGCATCTGTGTGGAGGTGGCTAGCACAGTAAGAGTGGATAGGACACAACAGAAAATGGTGTTTTCCAAGTGAGTCCTCCAAGTGGACCCCTGTCACCCTTCTGGCCTTGGGGGTTGGTTGCTCAGGTCTGCAAATCGCTGACAGGCCCGGGTGCTTGTGCGCTCAGGAGGTGGCGTTGGCTCTGACACTCACTAGGAAATTGCTTATTATGGGGCTGTGAAAGCGTGCATTGAATTCACGCCGTTTATTTTTAAATAAATTTGGGGGAGTGGGACAACAAAAAGAGACAATTTAAAAAGAACATTCTCCAGGCATAATGAAGGCTTTGGCAGCGCCCCAAAACCTGACCCCAGATCCCAGCTCTAGAGCTCAAGCTGGTGACAGACGCCCCCGCCTGCCCGCCTTCCCACAACGCCCAGGGCGGGAGCAGTGTGTCAGCTGCATTTTCAGCTTTGCCTCTGAATGGCTGAGCTTCCTATGGACCTAAATCCTCTGCTCTGGGCTGCATCAAGATTTACGGGGGATTGGAGGGCAGCTTAAATACTGAAGGATCCCTCTTCTTACAAAGGGCTTTCCAGACATCACCACCTACCCCAGATTACGTGTCCCCTTTTCACGTGTCGGGGGAGGGGAGAGCAAGCAGGGGGCTCTATTCTAGAGCAGGGCCTGGCCGCCTAGGGGAGATTTCAGCTTCACCTTCAGGGCTCGGTCCTGACCCACCTCGGGTGCAGCCCCTGGAATGTCTCCTCCACTGAGGACCACCCCTTTGTCCTTAATGACAGGCCAAGTTATGTCCCCCAGATGGTTTGAAAGATGTGACTCTTGGTCCCCGAAGCAGCGTTTAAGGATGAAATCGACCAAGTGCAAGTGAATCCCCCTCTCTAAGCCCTGGTTTTCTCGTCTATAAAATTGGGATAATGATGACAGTAATAAAAACAGAAGTGCTGAGATAATGCACAGAAAGCCTCAGCACACTCAGCATGAGCAAGTCGTGTCGTGGAGTGTCTGCTGTGTGCCCGGCCTGTGCTGGGCGCCCAGGACAGTCAGGCTTGGAGTTTCCTTTCAGATCATCCACTTCAACGCCCAGGAAGGGCCTGGGGGAGACTGTGTTGCCCAGAGAGGGCCTAGGCCTCACTCGAGGTCACCAGCTTCTAACGTCTGAGCTGGGGTAGGAGTCCCTGACCTCCAGCCAGAGCTGTGCTCATGGCACCAAAAGGGCCGAGAAACACTTAGGATTGCCGCAGAGTTGTTCTTCTATTCTGATGTATGAGCCGGGGCAGGGGGAGGGGTAGCATTGGGCCCCCCAGTTACCTGCTGTGCGTGTGCACGTTGGCGCTGGGCAAAGACGAGGAGGAGGGGAGAAGTTTGTATTCAGAGGACAGATGGGCCATCTGGGAGCTTCGTCATTACAGTTCTCGATAATTAATTATAAGGAAGCTGAGAATAGGATTAACAACTCGGGTAAAACTATTTAAAATTAGGGTCCTTGGCAGTTTGGCTGACTAATTTTTATTGAAAAATTATACATCAACACTATCAAAGCTTTTCCAAAAAGAAACAAGTTCGCCCATCATCATCAGGCAACTATTTTCCTCTTCCAATGGCCTGCGTGCAAACGCAGCCGGTTTGCAGGGTTGCAGTTGGAACTCCTGGGCCGTCTCCTGCCCATTCATCTTTCACTGCACCCACCCCATGCTGTTCTGCAGCCCCAGTCACCATCCTCATGACCAGCCGAGGTGGTATTTCTCTGGGCAAATCGACTGTATTCCGTTTGCCCGTTGCCTTTTGGCTGCAGCCTGGAGTTGCTTGCTTTTATGCTCTAAGAGCTTTTATGCTCTCTTCTATGCTTTATCCCAGCTAAGTCCCTGCCTTTGTGCTCATGGCCTGTCACTTCCTCTGCTCATCACCATGTGCTTTGTTCCTCCTTCCTGAGTCCATCTGCCCGGAGCATCCCCACCCCGTCCCCCAGGCAGCTCTGCTGCTGGGTCAAGCCTCTCCCGGGTGTCTCCGCTCCAGGAACCTGCCCCAGGCCTCCGTCTGACTCAGGGCTCTCTCCCTACTCCATGGGCTCCTGAAGACAGAGAGAGGCTTCCCCGGCACCAAGTAGAGCTGGGCATTTGCCAAACGTTCTCGGAACCTCATGCACAGAGCCGGGCTGTTTGTCCCAAGGTCCATGGTGTCCCGAGGACCCTTCTGCTGCATTTCTGTGGAGGTTTGCAAGGGGCTGTGCCCACCTGTGTACCGACTGCAGATTCTGAGGGCACAAGGCCCCCCCCAATCCTGGTTTGAGAAGCTGACCATTCGCACCCTGGCGGGTGGATGCCAATCAGAATCTGAGGCCGGCGAGGCCGGCGATGCCCTGGCCTAAGGGCTGCTCACTCACCCCTTCCAGCCTGGAGCACATCTGAAGAGCCCTTCTCTGTACTCTGGGAGAACCTCATGACACTTCCCTGGTTTCCATGACGATGTCAGTTTCCATTCTGACTGCTCTTGAGAGGGATTATAAATTCATTATTGCATATTAGGTCTGGCACTTCTTCTTCAGCCTCCAGGTTTCCATGTCTTGGTAGGACTGTATTCACTTATTATCTGGTAGAAAACGCGGATTGAGTCAGAGCTGGAGTTATTTCCTTCTCCCCGGGGACCGAGGATCGCTGTGTTCGAAAAGGAGCCCGGACACCATGAGATGCTGGTGGGCAATTTGGAATTCCTGGCGTGTGCCAAGGGCTCGGGAGCTGTAGGTTGTAATGACGTGTAGATGAACTGAGCCTCCGTGGGGTTGCCTACACGCAGGCCCCAGGAGCCACGGAGGTGGGGGGCCCGTCAGCTCGCCGTGGGTTCTGTCCCCACTCGTCACTCGGTAGCTTGTTTCTGCTGAGTTTCTCCCGTGGAAATTGGTTGCCACATAGGCAGCAGTAATGGGACACCCCCCAGACCCCTGGGCACTGGTTTTTTGGATGAAATGTCCTGACCTGCCCATTTTCTACCTTTCTATTCACATTTTCTGGCCAAATTCGCCCCTGACCCTGTATGGTCTAGTGCCTCCTGGGCCCAAGGCCGGCGTCTTGGTGGCCATCACCGCCTGAGGCCTCCAGTCACTGAGCAGACCACACTTTGTGGGTAGTGCTCAGAAGGGGCCCTGGCGGCACTGCGTCCCTTCCCCGACAGGAACGCAGTGGCCGCGTTCTCCTGTCCGCATCTCTGCCTGGATGGACAATGCTCAAGGAAGAAAGGCCTTGAGCTGGGACATCCCAGCCACAGCTCACCTTACAGTGGGCCTTTGTGCTTCGATTGGGATTTTGCTGCAGGCAAATCGACAGGTCGCTAATCTGGACTGGAATTGGGGGGAGCCTCAAAGGGAAATGTCTGACCAAGTCCATCCCTCACTGGGCTCCTGGTGTTGCCATGAGGAAAGGAGATGTGCAGGATGGGCTCCTGAGACGGGGGAGGGCCTGTGAGGCTGCCTGGTCCAGCTCTAGCTTGTGTGAACACCCTGGACACCTCGTCCAGGTCCTGCCTAGGTGCCTGCTTGCTCGCCCCTGGTGATGAGGAGCTCACTGCTCTGATCAAGGGGACACTCAGCCTCAGATGGGACGCCTGTGTCTTTTCCTACCCCCGAGTCAAGGCTGGGGATGTGGAATCATGGAAAAGGGGTGCTGGGTGTCTGTATCAGCGTCTCATTCAGATGATAAATGGAAAAATTCCAGAAGCATCAAGGCCAGCTCCATGGACCTGTGTCTCAGGGCGTGAAAACTCCCACGTTTCCACTTCTTGGGCTGGGTAAGAGATCTGTTTCCGAGGCTGGCGGTTAGTGCACTGCTGTGGGATTTCTGAAGCGGGGTGGGGCTTGCCAGGGCCAGCAGGTGGGGATCCTTGTCTCATTCATCCAGTTCTTGAGAACAGTGGTGGTGAGCATGAGGGGACCCCAAACCCCACTACATCGGTTTGCATGGAGGAGTGTCTCAGTTCAGGTGTGGCCACCCAGAGCCAGCCTGGGCTGGCACAGCGGAAATGGTAATAGCAGTCAAACAAAAACACAAACAAAGCAGCACGCACGTTTGCATATTTCGGCTGCGCTGAAATAAACCTCCACCAGCCCAAGAATCCTTAGAGGTGTCTGTGAGGCTCTCGGGCAACCAGAACTGTGAGTGTCCACAGCATGAGGGTAGGGGTAGGAACAAATGGGTCTGATTTCTCATCCAGTAGACCTGGCAGGTCCGTCGCTCTCATTCAAGCCCCTTTCTCTACCACCTGCTGTGTGGTATCTGTGTGCAAGTTACTTAAATTCTCGGAGCATCAGCTGTGAATGGGAATAATAGTACCTAATCATAGGGTTGTTATGAAGATTAGTTTGGGTGAATGCTTATAGCTTAGAAAGTTCTAGATAAGTGCCTTTGATATAAACACAAGAGCTGGGTGAATTCAATGCATGAAGATGTGGAGAAGATTCTTGGTATGTAATAGGGGTGCAGTTGGATTAGTTGAGTCTGCACCTCTGGCCACCTTAAAGCCCATCTGGACAGAGCTCTGTAAGTGTGCGCAGCTGTACCAAGCACGACCTCTGCTGTCACAGAATGTCCCGCCAGGTTGTAACTACAAAGCATGCATATTACAGAAAAACCTGCAAGTGTGCAAAAGAGAAAAGAAAACAATTCACTAACACTCATTCTTCCACTCAGACACATTTCCATCTGGCTCGTTTTCTGCATCTGTGTGTGTACGTGCCCATGTCTTTGTGGGTTCGCACGTAGGTGTGCGTGTATGAAGTTTTTAACAGTTACAAGGAGCAACATTCCCAGTTAGTTTATCAAGAGTATGTGGTTCCTCCACGGGGTACTGGCCCTGCACCAGGGCTGGGATTGGAACATGGATGTGGGTCATGGTGGTTACCTTCCAAGCGTTTATAGTCTCATGGAGGAAACAGACACACACAGAGATTTTCAACGTGTTTGTGAAAGTGTAGAGAGGACCTGCTGTGTATAGAATCTCAAATAACTCTCGTGATACCGCGTATGAGTATTTTCTCGGACCGTTGTTTGACTTTGTTCCCGTGATTTGTGTTTGCTGATTAAGTTAAATGGTTACGCTACAGGTTATTCACCCAATAGACACTGCTCCTGGCTTGCTATTCTAAGTCAATAGTGCCGAGGTGACACGCAGACACAGCTTTGAATGTTTGACAAGCAGATGTGTTAGCCCAGCGCCAGAGCTGAGGGCAGTGATGGGCTGACAGATCAGACCTTCCGCCGAGGGTCTGATTCTAGTGGAAGGAAGGATCTCACAAAGCCACACGGCCGAGGTCTCAGCTGGAGCTCCAGCGACATTTACCACTTCAGCTTCCGGTCTGAAAGCCAAGACCACATCTTGATGCATGTTGAAATCATTCTGGCCAAATTTGCCCCATCATTAACTTTCAATCACTGTTAATTTTAGACAGGGCTCTTAATGCAAGTTTTTTTTGTCTTTGTCAAGCTGATGGAGATGGGTCTGTTTTGAGCCCTGGTGTGATGGTGGCAGGGTGCTCCTTCACTCAGGATGGTAGAACGCCCTCCAACATAGCTTGTGATTGTTTCCAGGCTTGTGATTTAGCTAAATCAGCTCAGGAAGTTTACATGTGGAACTGGATTTGACAGGCCTGCTTTATAACAAGTCACTCCTGCGAAGGGAGCATTCTGTCTCACGTACATAAGGTACACTTCAGCCAGATGTTTGGGTCTCAACAGAATTGTTCCCAGCCTCGTCCTTTGGAGGAAGATACAGTGACTTCACCCTGGGGAGAGCTTGTAAATTAGATTTCAAAAATGAAGATCTTTTTTTGTGTTCAGAAACCCAACCCTTCCAACATTTTCTTCTCTTCAAACAAGTTACCAATATATGCCAGTTTTCACAATGAAGGATATATATATATATCCTTCATCAATATATATATATATTCTTCAATTATATATATATAAATTTTTTTTCCTCTGCTTTTAGCTAGAATTCTTTAGGCTAACCTGAAGTATTTAAAGAAGCAGAGTCATGTTTATTTATTACAGGTATATTTATATCAAATACAAATGTAGGAAGATGGTGGCTTTTCTTGGCCATGAAAATGAAACCAATTTGGTTGATGAAAGTGACCTTGAATGAAACCAACATCTCTGTTGAAGTTTACTTGATCGCTTCTCTCCTGGCTAATGTTTATTATTGGGGAGTGGGGGTCATTCAGATAACTTAAAGCACCTGTATGGGACACCTTCCCTTCCCCGCTGCTCAGAGAACCCCGTGTGCCAGGCTTTGCCCATGGCATCCCACCCAAGCTTGGGTCCCTTCTGTGACTGTCTCAGTTAGAGGAAGGGTCATATTCCTCTTCTGGTCCCATTGTCCAGCATGGATTCAGATTAATTATTGGCATTTGTAATTGACTTTGGCTGAGATAGGGAGCAAAACAGAGCCTTTTGTCAGATCCCTCTCAGTTTTCCAGTATCATACATAGCCCATCTTTGTTTGATCTGGTGTAATCAGTATGTCAATCACACATTTGAAACGGAAGTGAGCACCTATCATGGAATTCTGTTGCCCCGGACCCTGTGCCTGGGAGGGTGGCTGAGGATGCCCGGGTTGGAGAGAGGCAAATTGGAGATCGGACCACCTCTCCATGTGGACTTGCTTTGAAAATAAGGACTCTTTTAGAAATCACATGCAGGCTGTGGTTTACTCCCTAGTTTATTGGTTTGTGGCAAGTTCAGTGGGAGCTGGGCTACTCGAGCCTCAGTCAGGATTGCTGTTCAGTGTCTGTAGAGTGACTTCAGGCAGCAGGTGCAACCTGTGTGGTCCCGTGAGGCAGAGCTGGGACTGATGGGTAGAAACTCGGGGAAACAGGTTCAGCTAAAGATGAGGAGGGGCTTTGGTAAGCGGGGAGCATCCCATCATATGAGGTATGCAAGCTAAAAGGCCACTGGCTGGGGTGCTGCAGTTATAACGGCGTATGAATGAGGCTTCGCCATCCACAGGTGAGACTTACATGGTATTAGTCTCCTCACTAAACATTCTTCTCACAATAGGCGTGCAGATATTATCGGAGTCCCATTTTGCAGATGGTATGCCCGAGGCTCCGAGTGATGGACAACTTGCCAAGACTGCTTAGCTAGAATGGGACAGAACCTTGTAGACCCTGAGATTTTCTGCGACTCTTTTTCTAAGCAGAGGCAAGGGACTCACTAGAAATATGTCACTTTGTTTGGAGGATTTATACTAAGACCACTAAGAATGTCCCGTGTTCTTTTAGGCTGTGGTATGCTTAGAAAATACGGTGAAGACAGCTGTACACATTTGCTTTTTAGAGACGACCAAATGTTATTTAAAAAATGCTTTTCTTAAAATACTTAGTCTCAGATGTTCAAGGCATGACTGTGATGATTTGCCTCTTCCTGGAGCTGGTCCCCCCTACATCCAGTCTGCTGGCTACATTCTGCCTTCCCACCTGCCCCGAGCCAGGGTTAGGAGATACGGGACACAGTTAGGAGACGTGGGACATCTCTGGTCGCAGGCCCCCGAAGATTTCTCAGTAGCAGCCACTTCCAGAAAAGGTGTGAGCATCTGAGATTGTCCAGGGAAGCGGTTTCTGGGGATGTCACCAGGAGAGTCTCCTCCCAAGGGGCACAGTCTTTCAGAGGCTGCCTTGGTGATGGTGCTTGTGTGGCAGAAAGAAAGCCCCGATAAGGGCCGACAGAGGCCGGATCACCGTTCTCAAAGACATACTCAACACCATCCTGGGATTTGGGGCTTACCCTGAGCCACCATGCAAGCCTGGCTCTATTTGAAGAGAATCTCTGCCCACGAATACGGATCTTGTCTGCGAGCTCCCACAGCTTCTTGGATTTACAGAAATAGCATTTGTAGGGAATGGGCTTTTGTTTTCAGCCTGGTTTTACAGAAGCTGAAGTTGTATTTGTGGTTACTTTCCACTGACTTCCGTGTCAGACATGCTCACTTTTCCACTCATAGAAATGGTGTGAAAGTTTCCCGTTTAAGTAAAAGCAGTGGGTTGATTTAAAAAAATTTCATAAGGTGCCCTCCTGATGGGAGGTGATTCTGGTGCACATGCTGAAGGGGCCCCTGAATGACCAGACATGGGTTTCTTGAGCCGTTCAGCTGCCCGACACTGACAAGGATTCCTGGCCCTGTTGGAGTGGGGCAGGGTGGCCACCTTGACCTGCAGCCCAGCCGAGAGAGCGTTCGGGCTTAGGTGTTGCCAGAGAGACAGGGAGCCCAGAGTTGGGAGATGAGCCCCAGGGGGAGCAGGCTGCGCTCAAGGCCACCCCGAATTAGGGACAGCCTTCCCCAGGAGGTGACATCAAAGGGCCCTCCTGCCCCCCGCCCCACCCTGGCCCCTTTCCACAGAAAGCCCACTTTCCTCCTCCGCTATCCTCCTCCGCTTTCTCCTCCTCCCTGGGGCAGGCTGATTCCCCACAAGCATGGCGTTGTTGATGGAGGGTGGGGAGCGTGAGGGGTCTGGGTGCAGAAGGAAAGGCTCCTCCAGCTGCCCCACCCACTCCACCATTTCTTACTCAAAGTACGATTGAAACCTTCTTTGAAAAAATGTCCTAGACTAGTGGACACGTCTAATCCCAAGCCTCCCTAGATGTCCCAGTGGGAGGGGCAGGGTCATTCCCGCCCCCTTCTGCCGTGACAGCCCAAGACTCTGGTGCAGCAACCCTGGCCTGCAGCCACCCGCAGCGGGAGGACCTACTGTGTGCCAGGCGCTAGGGAAGCAGGACAGGCAAGCCCTTGGTCCTTGTGCTCCAGGAGGGATGGATCCCACCTGTGAACCATCAGAGGAGGTAGGATGCCATGCAGTCGGTAGCAATGGTGAGGAACAAACCCCCTTGATGGCACCAGCCCCTCCTGATGCCAGGCCGGTGGGCACAAAGCCCACCCTCGAGGATCCTCCAGGGAGAAAACGGGCCAGTGCACAAGGGTGGGATACGAAAGAAAGTGACACAGGTTAGAAGACACGGCATCACCGGGAAAGCCCTAGACGGGAGAGGCACCAAGGTCTCCAGAGGCCCCTGAAGGGTGGGTGGTGTCACTTGGGTTGGGGAAGGCATTTCAGGGTGAGGAGTGGGGTAAAGCTGGTGCCTGGAGCTGAGTGGGGGAGTGATGGGAGGGTCTTGTCCCGCAGGTCTTGACTGCAGGTGAGGGGTCTGGGCAGCGGGAGACACCGGTGGTGCTTACACCTGGGAGTGGAGGCCTCGTCATCCTCATTTGCATTGATGTAGCTTCACTGGTTGTAAAGCGAGTTCCCAAGTGACATCTCCAGGTTGTCCCTACGCTTAATGGCCCCATGAGGCACAGAGACCAGGCGCCTCTGGAGAGGGCCCCAAGGCAGGTCAAGGCCACTGAGATGAGTTTGGAATTGATTTCCTGCCTACCCTGTGGGGGAAATGGAAAGGGCTTATTGTCCCCATAGATTGATTGGGTCCCAGACTGGTCTGTAAACCCTGAAATGGGGTGGAAAATTGTGCTTACATGCCTATATGTTTATAGATTTCCTGAGATTCTTAGCAGGGTGCCCTTCCAGAGGAAATGTGAAAGGAACTGTCCTCCTAGGTGAGGGGACGGGTATCACTGATGCATCTGCCCTTGAGAACCAGCAGGCAAGGAGGGCTGGGGGGCAGGCCACAGGCCTGGAGAGCGGGGATGGGGTCCAGGGAGGGAAGGACGGGTTGGACTGTAGTGGGCCAGTGGGGGTCTCCTGCAGAACAGGGCTGCGTGCCAGGGTGCGCAAGACCTTTAGAGACCCACAAAAATGTTTTAATTTCCTTTCAAATCAGAAGAAGAGAAAGTTTTAGGTCAAGGAAATGTTTTGATATATAAGAGGAAAATATTCTTTTTTTTTTTTTTACACCAGTGTAGCTGTAAAATAGAAATGTTAATTTTTTTTATGGAGGAAGTGGTCCACAGAGGCCCAAATGCCTCAGGCCCCCAGAAGTCATTTTGCACCCCAGATGGCTCAGAGGAGCAGATTCTGGAAACCAGGACAGAATCCATTGTTGGTCTCTCCTACTGGCTTTCTCAGAAGATAAATTAGTCTTTGCAGGGCTCAGATGCGCCCTGGTGACTTCTTCCCAAGCTGGTAACTGAGCCACCAATCCCCCTGCTTCCCTGACACTCCTGAGGGACAGGGCTTTGTGGGTGACCAGCCTGTCTGGACCCTGTAAGGTCAAGGGAGCTTGTTCAGAGGCTGCTGTGGCCAAAATCTCAGCCTTCCCAGTTGGATGCAGCCAAAGGCTTCACTATCCCATCACCTACATGTCCTTTGTTCCGGGCTTCTCTATTCTGATGTGACAACATCATTTCCAAAGAGAAATTCTTGGAAGTAATGAACATGTGGTTTCCTGGCTGGAGACTGGTGGGGAGAAGGGGGAAGGCACTGGAGCCTGGGGAAGGATTTCTGTTTTAAAAACAGGATAAGCACTTTCCACCCACCTCCAGGAGATACCCCGGGCACTTTTTATGTTGAGAGAAGTGCGGCACCAGCAGCATAACAGCTTCTCCAATTACCTTTCATGACCATAAATAGATCTGAAAAATGCCAACACTTCCAGGTAGAAACACAGAGCATCATTTTGAATAATGACGGCCAAAAGAAAAAAAAATCCTGTAATTTCATAAAAAATTTTTACTTATGGTGATTATTAAAAAGGAGGGGTGGCTGAAATTAAAATTCAATCGGGTCATGAGAAATGGACAGTAAATAATATTTTTAAGACAGCCGAAGTGGAAACGTCTACGAAGACCCACGTATTAAAATACACTTTATCCCTCAAACAGATTTGATGGAAAAATGCCATTCTCCACAGATCAGTAATGTTCCTACATTTATTTTCTGCTGGCTGATTTCGATTTATAGGGAGGCTTTCAAAGCTTAGTTCTCAACTCTTTTTTTAAACATTGGGCTTCGTGCCTGTGAAGGCAGCTGATTGATGGAGGAGCTGAGCTCTCTCTCACTTGCTCTCTGTTCGGGCACAGCCCATGGCAGGAGCCCAGCATCTCCCGAGGGGAACTCGGGGAGGGAGTGAGTAGGGACCCCTGGGGAGCTGGGCTGCTGTGTGGAGCCTCCCAATTCCCCCTTCTGTCTGGGGCCAGCTCTCTGTGTGAAGAGGCACCTGGGGCAGTGGGAGTGGTCCCTAACTGGAGTCAGGCAACCCCTGGTGGAGACCCCAGCCCTGCCCGTTCCCTGCTGTCACCTCCAACAAGCTGAGCCTCAGTGTCCCCATCTGGAAAATGGGCGAGTGCCTGTATCAGTGTCCTGGGGCCGCCATAACAAAGTACCACAAACTGAGCAGTTAAACAGCAGAAATTTATTCTCCCACAGTGTAGAGGCCTGAAGTCCAAGGTCAAGGAGTTCGCAGGGTTGGTTCCTTCCGAGGCCGTGAGGGAGACTCTGTCCCAGGCATCTCTCCCAGCTCCTGAGGGTTTGCTGGCCATTCTTGGAGTTCCTTGGCTGGTAGATGCATCACCCCAATCTCTGCCTTCATCTTCACATCGCCTTCTCCCTGTGTATCGTTTCTCCTCCTCTTCATAAGAACCCTTGTCACTGGGTTTAGGGACCACTCACATAATCCAGAATGATCTTGAGGCCTCCAAGCACTGATACATCCTCAAAGGCCCTTTTCTCAAATAAGGGCACATTCACAGGTGGACATCCTTTGGGGGGCTGCATCCAAACCACCACGTCCGGGGTCTGAGGGGGCTCAGAGCTGGAGCTGGGCAGAGGGTTCTGGAAGCCTTTCCAGACAGATGTGCCTGCGGTGAGCTCCTGGTAGGAGTGGGGATGTGCCCGGTGAGGGGAGGAGGACGGGCGGTGGGGGGCAAGGATGTGTAGGAACAGCGGGCTGAAGGCTGGATGGAGGAGAGCGGGTGAAGGTGAAGAGCTACAGGTGCGAGGGGGCGGGGCCTGTTCCAGGTGGGCGGCTTCCGTCCTGCCTGATTGGCGCGTGCTGTCCACCTGTGCCTACTCTTGTTCATTCGTTAGGTCATTCATTCCCCAAACCCTGCCAAGTGCTGCCACAAAGGCAAGGCTGGAGACCCGGCCCCGGCTCCAGAGGCACTTGGAGTCAGCCTGTTTGTGCGGTGGTATCAAGGCCTTATGAATAAATCAACGTTAATGCAGCATTTTGTTTGGATGAGGGCTCTCAGAGGAGTGGTGAAAGACAGCCACGCCGCAGTCTGAAATTGGAGCTGTAAAACATACCGAGCAAAGCCGGTGGAGGGCCTACTGGGGACCTGGCCGGGTCACAGCGAGCTCGTGGCGGGCTGGGGTGGGAGGGGTGCTGGGGTCCCTGGGAAGCCCTGAGCCCAGCCTGGCTCCTGGGGCCTGACACACTAAGGTCAAGGAAAGCCCATCAGCATGGGGCGTCCAGCACTGAACCAGTGAGTGTGTCGGCCGTCGGGCAGCGCTTGGGGTCCACGAGCCCCGGGCACCACTGTGAGGGAGGTGGCCCTGAGCCTGCTTTACTGGGCACATCTGGAGTCCAAAGCTTGGGACGGGAGTTTGGTTCCAGTGTGAAGCATGCTTCGCTGCCCTCTGGCTCCACTCTGGCATGTTCCACTGGGACGCACAGGGCGAAGGGCGCCTTTTCTCCCAGCCGGGCCCCCAGAGGCCTCGGGGGGGCTGTGCTCTGGAGTCATAGCAGCCTCGCTCTGTGTGCCTCCATGTTCCCCCCTGCAAAATGGGGACAAAGGGGTTCCCAGCAACCAGGGCTCCTGGGAGGGTTAAATGAACTAACGTCTGTAAAGTGCTTAGCACGGGGCCAGGACAGCGTAAACCCATATGATTTTAATGCTCGTGATGATAAAGAGGTTTTTGTGGCTCAGGCACGCAGGAGACACACACGCTGCTGCCCTTGTGCTGTGTACCCTGTGGGCCGGAAGGTAGTCAAAAGCCACGCCTGCTTCCCAGGGAGGCCAGGCAGCTGCGTCAGGGGAACACATGTGCCTCTGCAGACGACTGCACTTCAGCTGCCAGTGTGGACACCGTAGGGGCCAGGAGAAGGCCCCCCCAGGACCCTATGCTGGGGACCGTGCATCTTTTACTGTCTCCCCTAGGGAGAAGGGGCCCTGGCCACCAGTGGGGGCGGGAATGGGTTCAAGGCCATGGCTCCTGTGCGTTGTTCTCTTTCTTGCCTCCAACTTCCGCTTTTACTTCTTAGATCCCAGGCAGTGTCTGGACCCCACGTGCTGGGGACACCTGGGCAGGGCCTTCCCATCATGCGGAGGGACCCCACCATTGCTGCTGTTCCCCGATGGGCATTTGTGATGGGCCTTGGTCTCCAACACGAGGCCGGCTGGACAGCAGGCTCGAGCGTGGCCACAGGCCCGGCCGTGTCTCAGGGGGCCCTCCAGGCGGGCACGTCCTGAGGTCCTCGGGGTGGGGGGAGGTGGGGGGCTTGCATAGTCGCAAACCGTTTATTTTTGTTTGTAGTTAGTTGGTCCGTCTCTCAAGCCTCTCTCTTTATTACACCATTTTATTTAAAAATAACAAGAAGTTACAGAAATAGTGCAGAGAGCCATGTATCCTTCACCCAGCGATGCCGTTACTTTATGTACCCACTGTCAGAACCAGGAGACTGACGTCAAGCTTCTTTTGCAGGGAATCCTGCATTTGGGTTAAAGCTGGTGCTCAGATCCAGACTGCCCTGTATGCCTTGTTTGGTCAACATCCTCTAAGTGCATATACGTCATTCCTCCTAGAAGGGAGAGGAACCAGCGCCCTCCCACCCCAGACCCTCATCAGAAATCCTCCTCTGCCCTCCCCAAGCCACCAAAATGCCGTCCTCGGGTTGCTTCATTGTCTTGGCCAAAGCTTCTGGAACTAGGGGCCTTGCGTTGGGTCATCTGCCTTCTGCATCTACAGAGAGCAGCAGTCTCGCTTTCCCAGGACCTCCCAGATCCTCCCAGGTCCTCCCCTGCTCCTGGAAGCACCAGCTGCTCCCTCCCGCCTCTCCTAAGCCTGTTGGTGGGGGTGGGGGGAGGTGGCACATCACCAGCAGCGAGAGGGATCGAGGTCCAACTCAGGACTTGCTGGGTGGCCTCTGACGTCTGTTCCTGCAGCTGGGCTGCTACCAGGCCCCCAGCACCCAAGACAGGATGGCCGGATGAGGTCACAGCTCTGTGGGAAGAAAGGGATCCTGTTTGGGGTCGGGTGACTCAGAGCGCAGCAAGGCATCACCGAGGTCAGCTTGCCTGTGCTCACGCTAGTTGTTGAGGAGGGAAGGGACAATCAGTGCCCCACCCCCCTTGGTCGAGTCAGCGGGGTGCCAGGCCCTCCACACACGTTATCACACTACATCATCACAGCCACTCGGAGACAGAGACGTGTGGCCTTTATCCTCCAGTGCTGCTGACATGCAGGTGACACTAGAACGGGGAGGGATGCCACACAGCACTGAGGGTTCGCATGTGGGCTGGGCTGGGCCTGGTCCAAGGCTGTGCACCTTCCCCTGCAATGAGCCTCACCCTGGTGCTGGGCTGCAGGGCAGAGCAGATAGGGAGGGGATGGGGGCCAGCCCTGAAAACATCATGCTTGAGCTCACGCCTCCTGCCGGAAAATCAGATGTAATCAAATCAGCAACCTAGTCTGGAGACATCCTGGAAAGCTTCCTGGAGGAGGTGGCAGCTACGCCGGCCCAGGAGGTGGAAAGGTGCAGGGATCTGGGCCAGGGGAGAAAGGAGGATGGGCACAGAGGTGGGCAGATGAGCCTATGGTGGTGAGTAGGTAGGTCTGACCATTCATTGATTTATTTATTTAACAAACTTCTCCTCGAGTATTTCATTGTACACAATAGCACCTCACCTACACTGCTACACACAGTATTTCTCATAAATATCACTAAACAAGTACTGCCCGAACCACCAGCTGCAGAATGGTATTTCACAGAGAGAGCCCATGCCGACTCTAGTCCCTACCCCACCCCTGAATCTAGCGCTTACTGTAACCCTATTTGTACCCACACTTTAAACCCAACCCTAACTCTGTCCTTAACCCTAAACATCACACTAACTCTAACTTTAGTCCTAACTCTAATCCTAGACCCTAACCCTAGCTCACCATGGACCCACCACACTCATTTCATCTCTGCTTCAGCTCTGGGAGCCGGCAGCATCATCCCTGTGTCACAGATGAGGACACTGAGCCCCCGAGAGGTTAAGCCTGGGAGTACACGGCTCGTACACTATGGGGCCAGGATTCAGACAAGACCCTTCGGGCTCCAGGAACATGGTCGTCCCCTTGTGAAGTCCTCCAGGCTCTGCAGAGGAGCCTGGAGCCAGGGGGGCCCGGGTACTGAATCAGGAGGAAGGGTCTGGCAGGTGGGGGGACCCAGGCTCTCTGCTCTGCAGAAGATTCTTCTGGTGGAACGTGTCTGGTGACATCAACAGCTTTGACAAGTACTTTCTTGGCCCACTGGGAGTGAGAACCTCCAGGGAGGCTCCCGGAGCATGTGGGGATCCCCCCCAGCTTGGAACATCAAGGAGGGCTTCAAGGAGCAGGGGGAGAGGGTGGGTGAGGCTCCTGGTGTGGTGGCACTGAGCCAGGTGGGTTGGCAGCCGTTGCCAGCAGCCCTGGGTGTCTGCCGGGTGGCTCTGGGATTGACTGAGGCCCGACTTTGGAGAACAAGCACCTGCTGCGCAGTTTTCTGAGCCTAAGGGATTCCCTTAGGAATCCTCTGCAGAGGATGCCTCTGGGATGAAGGCGCCCAGTGCTGAGCCTGGCAGCCTTCCTGGGGAAGTGGGGAGTGGGCTGTCCATCCAGCTTGTGGGTCAGCAGGAAGCCCCCTCCTCTTTTGCTCAGGCTGGGGAGAACTCCGCAGGGGGCGGTTCTAGAAAGAGCCATGGTCTTGGCCTCAGGCCGACCTGTCTGGTTCCAGCTCTGCTGTCTCTCGAGTGCACCTCTGGGGTGGCCACTGCCCTCCTCCCACCTCAGCTTCTAATCTGGGATGTGGGAACGACGATGCCCATTTACAGGGCTGTTGAGGGAACCAAATGATGGGAAAATGTGCATCATTCTCTCCTGGCCCCCTGTGTGCAAGCTCTTGGGGAAGAGCCCTGTGCTTCTGCGGGGGCAGGGGTCCGTGCCCTCCCCTGCGTCGTGATTCGTAGCCATGTCTGCGTGGCGGTGGGGGGCACCCTCCCTCAGTTTTTCGTCACCTGGTCCAACACCTCGCTGCCCCGGAGGGAGCAGGGCTGCTCCAGGGCCCAGGCAGCCTCTGCTCATTTAGGAAGGGATTTCTCAGTGGTCTTCACTGGGGGAGTGGAAGCAAACAATTATTGAGCGCCAACTGCATGCTTTCATCGGGGTCTAGTCTTTGTCCGCCGCGTGTGCCAGCAACACCGGCATGAAAATGAGCATCGTTCTCATGTTTTGAGAGCAGGAGGGAGAAAGACTGCGGCCAGACATGAGGGCCTCGTTCATCACAGGTGACAGGCACAGGAGTGGCCCTGCGGCCCGTAGTGACACACACATACACACACACACACATGCACACCTATGCACGACGTGCATGCACACCCCTGATGTGTGCAGATGGAAGAGGTGATAGGCCAACGGTTCAAAGGGTTGCAGATAGTAAAAGGTCCCCAGTGAAGACCTCCCCTCCCTCCCGCCACCCCTCCCCCTCCAAAGGCCACCACGTTAAAAAGTTTCTTATATTCCCTTCCAGCGTGTCATCATGCATCCTCAAGAGGAAATGAATATCCATCCTTATTCCCCACCCTCACTTTTTTAATTGAGGCAAAATTCAAGTAACATAAAATCCACCATTTTAACCGTTTTGAAGCGTACAATTCAGTGGCTTTGCCTCTCCTGTTTTTAACACAGAAGTCACACTGTGCTGTTCCCCACCCCTCCACCTCCTCTCACTGAGCTCACCATCCTGGGGCCATTTCTGCCTTGTCCGTGGGGAAATCTTTGCTCTTGGACGGCTGCATGGTGTTCCCGTGGGCAGCTGTGCCCTGGCGAGTGGGCGGGGCCTGTTGGTGGATCTGCACGGTGTTTCTGGTCTCCAGCTATTATAAACAGTATCGGGGGCAATATCTTTGGACATCCCTCAGTTCATGTGCACAAGGACATCTACAGAAGTGCTCCCTGGAGTGGAATTGCCGGGCCACAGGGTAGATGGGCTGTGATTCTGTTGGCTGTTTGGTCCCAGGGGCCTGGAAAGAGGCTCCATCGTGAGCGAGTTTGGTTCCTGCCCCTCCTGCCTGCAGCTCTTTCCCTTGTCCTGGTCCAGCCTTTCCCTCCCTGGACTGGCATCCTTCTAAGTGCAGGTAGCGAGGACACCGGGGCCAGCCGGCGCTTGTCTGGTAGGACGTCTTCATCCTCAAGACGTGGGCCCAGGAACAGCTCTGCTGTTGGGTGAGGAATCTACCGAGTCCTGCGCCATCCCCCAGGGCAGACAGAGTAGGACACTGGGCTCAGAGAGGCCAAGGGACGTGGTGACACGAGGCAGGTCTCAGGCTCTGACAGTGGGTACCTAAGGCAGGAAGGTGCCCTTGGGCCTCACACCAGGTCAGCCAGCAAGCTGCCAACCCCAGACATGCCCTGACTGGGCCAAGGCTGCAGCCCCTTCTCCAGGAGGGACTTTGCACAGGAGGGAGGTCACCCGACGTCCACCAATTGTAGATCAGCCTCCTTGCCCAGCGCAGGGTGGGCAGATGAAGGTCTCTCACGAAACTGGTCCAGTTCCCAATTCATTGTGAATATTTGGGTGATTTTTCTTTTCAGTCAACGATATGAAAATCTCCCCTCCTGGGTTTTGATAATCAGCCCGTTCCCCTGGGATGGTGCTTTACAATTTTCTTTTCTTTTTTTTGTAAATAACTTTTATTTTTAAAAATAGGAATCTAGTAAAGTGCTTACCTGATTATGACCAAGTGTGAATCTTCTTTATTTAGTCTTTTTTTTGCAGTTATATGTATACATGTATCTATTCTTTTTCAAATGCTTTTCCCATTTAGGTTGTTACAGAATATTGAGCAGAGTTCCCTGTGCTCTACAGTAGGTCCTTGTTGGTTATCCATTTTAAATACAGCAGTGTGTACATGCCAATCCCAAACTCCCTAACTATCCCTCCCTCACACCCTTCCCCCGGTAACCATAAGTTCGTTTTCTAAATCTGTGAGTTTGTTTCTGTTTTGTAAATAAGTTCATTTGTATAATTTTTTTTTAGATTCCGCATATAAGCAATATCATACGATACTTCTCTTTCTCTGTCTGACTTACTTCACTCAGTATGACAATCTCTAGGTCCATCCATGTTGCTGCAAATGGCATTATTGCATTCTTTTTCATGGCTAAGTAGTATCCCATTGTATATATGTACCACATCTTTATCCATTCCTCTGTTGATGGACATTTAGGTTGCTTCCATTGTCTTGGCTATTGTAAACGAGTGCTTTACAGTTTTTACAGTCCTTTGATATCTGTCCGTTCTCCAATGCACCGTCACCTTTCAACGAGGTTAGGGTGGATAGAGCAGGGACTTTTGTTCCCATTTTTTAGATGAGTAAACTGAGACTCAAGGGAACAGAGAATATGCCCAACCGGTGGGGCATGACCAGCAGTGGGACAGATGAAACCCCTCTATCGTGAGGGTCCCCCTGCTGGGGCCCAGGAAGGCCCCCACGGCCTCTCTGAGACTCTCATCTTCTTTGGAACAGGGTGTAAGATGCCATGGCTGGATCAGGCCTCCACAAAGGCTCACCTGGGGGTGGGGGGTATGCCTTTAGCTTACAGCTCGGTCCAGAAAGCATCCCTTTGTGTGGGGGTGTGATCCACAGTCCCTCCATAATATCATATGTAAAAATCCCCGCGTGTGGTTGGCCTCCCACACTTTCTATACGTGAACACATGTTTACAGAGAGTGAAAAACATACCTACACCTGGGCAGTGCTCTTCCGAGCATCCCGGAAGCATATGTGCAGAGGCGATGTCATTATCAATGGGCCCTGGGTCCTTGGCTACTTTCTTCTCTGTGGATCTTCATGCCTGGCATGTTGAGAGATTAGACTGTTTGCTGAATGAATACTCGAAGTCACCATAAAAAAATCTTATTTTCTGTCTTCTTTTTTGACCTCTGTTTTCTCTTCCTAATGTTTGATTCCTGATTTGTTGTACTTGTTGCCACATCCAAGGCCCACCACGTATTGATACAAGTTGTTATGATCTTGGGGTCATTGTTTTATCTCTCTGTTCCTCAGTTTGTTCATCTGTGTAATGGAATAGTTGGTGCATATAAGGTGTGGAGTGGGTGGTGTATAAGCATTTGCTGTCATCACTGGAGGTTTTGGTGAAAGACCCTTACCTCCTTCCCACCCTCAGCATCTCTCCTATAGGGAGCAGTGCATCACAGTGCAGAGAGCCAGGAGTGGGCTTCTGCCAGAGGACGTATCTACCAGGTGACCCTGGGCTGGATACTTCCCCTTTCTGGCCTCAGTCTTCAGGTGGGCTTCTAAACCCACAAGATTGTTCCAAGATGATGGAATGTCATACACATTCCAGAGTCAACTTCCACACCTGGGCAAGTGGACAGGTGGGGTGGGCGTGGGGAAAGGCCACACTAGGAGATGGTCTTGGCTTTTTGGAGCCAGTTTTCAACTGATTAATTCACTCAACAGCGGGAGGGAGATAGTGCAGAGGGGCAGAGAAGTGCTCTACATACAGGTATCAGCATATGCAAAGGCCCTGGGGTGACTGAAAGTCATGGCAGTGAGTGCATGCCTGAGGGTACAGTGTGTTTCCTGCCAGGTCAATAGGAACAGGTCAGCAGAGTGAGAATGGAGAGGACAGGGCCCTCTTGAGTGATATGAGGAGACCCAGCTTCTCATGTAGGTGAGCAGATGGCGATCCAGGCCTGGGGAGGTGAGGACCTGCCAGTGCAGCTTCTCAAATATTAAAGCACAGAGTCTGAATCAGCAGGTCTGGGGTGGGGCCTCACCCAGATACTGCACTTCTAGGATCTCCTGGGGAGCCAGTGTGGCTGGTCCAGACCCCACCGTGAGTAGCGAGGCCCCAGACTAGTCCACACCATGGCTGGCTCTGTCTGCTTGGCCTGGAGGACATCAATGATACAGGGGGGCCTCACGGGCCAACTCTAAGTTTTCCCTTTTTCTGATGGGAAGTTGATTTCAGAGTTCACAATTAGCCCTGAGCTCTTGCTGCTCCCTCTCTCTCTCTTTTTTTTTTTTTGCAACGTGCTTATTGATTGACAGCAGAATTGAGCCTGAGTATTTGTTATTTTTTTCTGATTATTCTTGACCTCTTGGAAGTCCCACAAGTGTATGGAGGCTTGAAAGTCTGTTCCTATTGGCTGTTTAGAAGGCTCAGGGCCCTAAGTTGGAGGTGATCTGGATGTTTCTCATTCTGAGATGGGCACATTTTGGGTGGCAGCACTGAGTGCTCCTAATGGCAAACTTGGTGAAGATGAAGCTCGGTGAAACCCACGCCAGTGCCGGGGTTAGACCAGCTCACAGCTCAGCACTCTGCCCCTCAAAGAGCCCGTGCCTCGAGCCATCACCGCCTTGCTGACTCCGACCCAGATGGGTACCGACTGAGAGGAAGAGGCTCCAGCAACTTTCCATCAGTTGGGATGTTCCTGTAAATCCAACCCCAGAATTCCGGAAATAACTGACCTGGAAACGTGCCAGTGGCCGCTCAGGGGGCGGGGCCTTAGCCCCGGCGTCTGTGTTCTGATTTCTGGTATAAGCTCGTGTGCATAGACATCACCCTCCCAGCAGCCTTATGAGGTCCTACGTGAATCAGCTCCATGTCACAGATGAGGAAACTGGGGCTCAGAGGGTTTAACTGACTGGTCAGGGTGGTCCAACTGCACTGCCCCCGCCTCATTTTATTCTCATGCATCTGAGAAGCGGTGCCAGGAGTGCCAGCGAGACCTGATGGAGAAAATATAAACAGCGTTGTGGATGCTGTTTCCAGGTGGGACTGGCCTCCATCAGCCCTGGGCACCGAGACTCCCCCAAACCAGCCTGCCCTCAGAGCAAGAGATCCATTCATGACACATCAGGGTCCTCGGCTGGTGGGCGGGGCTTCCTCCACCTACTGGGCTGTTACCATAAGCCCCTTTCAGGCGCTTTGAGACACAGGCCCGGTGCCCTGTTTCAAAGTGAATATAACAGGCTCACTGGACAGAAGAGAGAAGAGCACATTGAATGACTCACTCTGGGGTTTGCAATTGAACTGTGGAGTGGGGGCCAGAGACAGGCCTGTGGTGATGGAGCTGGGGGTCTCTGCATGAGCTGATCGTGGACGCCAGGGTTTCCTTTCCTTCTTAGAGAGAGAGCCCTTGGCCACCCACAGTGAGGGAGCAGGCTGGCACGGGCCCTGGATTAATGTGAGGGGCAGTGGGTGCGTGGCTGGGCTCCGGACCAGGATCTCTGGGGACCAGCGTCTGTCCCCACTGAGCCCTTTCCGTCTCTGAACCTCACTCACCCCACTTCTAGAGTGAGGCACTGGAGGAAACTGTCCCAGGTTCCCATGGGCTCTGGTGTTTAATCTGATGCCCATGTGGGCCTCCTTCCAGCCCCTGACATTGACCTGCCCTCCTTGCTTCCCTGACTAGGGATACAGGGCTCAGCAGGCTTGGTACAACTGGGCGTCCAGTAGACACGCTCTCTCCAGGGCATGGAGAGGCACTGAACTTGGGAACATCAGAGGAGAGGGCAGCTGCCTGGGGACCAGCTATGTTGCTCACAGGGTCCCTTGCATCGTGAAAACCTAGGGCCCCTGTTCAAGCTTTTGAAGAATTTCAAGACGTGACAGCAGAGAATTAAACCAAGCGCAGGGCCTCCTGAGCGCAGGCCCGAATATCTGCACAGGTCGGTGCCTGCCCACCGGGGCCCGGCTGCCGGGGACACTCTCGCTGGGTAAGGGGGTTGGGGGATCTCACGCCCACCAGGCTTCCTGAGCTTCCTGCCCTGAGGTCGGGCTGGGCATTGCTGTGAGTGAGCCTCGGGGCTCAAGGACAGGGCGTGCTCTGCACGCTCGGGTGGTGTCTGCTGGGGTCGGAAGGAGGAGTGGTCCAGGCAGACGGGCTCTGGAGGGAACCCAGACATCGGGGTAGTGGGGTTGGCTGTGGCTTGGCCTGAAGGACAGATTCTGGTTCCTCTCGTCATCAGCTTCTGTCTGAGGATATACATTCCTTTACTCATTCATTCACTCACTCAACAAACCTTGGTGAGCTTTTGCTCTGAGCTAAGCTCTGGGAATTTAGCGGGGATCAAAGGAGCACTAACCCTAACCTCTGCCTTCACAGAGTTTCTGGCCCAGCGGCCTCAGGGACAGGACTTTTCCCTCAGGGGAAAGTCCAGAGAGGTTGGCTCCTCTGGGGTCACGGCTTGGTCTCTCGGGGCGGAGGGCTGCTGGCTGGACCTTGGTGAGGGCGCAGCCAGGGGCATCTCTGCATCCCATGCTGGGAAGGCGGACATCACGGAGAAGTCAGGGGATGGAAACAGAGCCAATGAAAGCCCTGGATTGGCCACAAGAGACCCTGCTTCTGTTGTGTACAATGTCAGATGAGCGAGTTGTCAGCTCTGTGACTCGGTTTCCTCATCAGTAAAATGGGAACAATAGTAGCGACCCCTCCCTGGGGGGCCGAGTGAGGATCCGATGATAAACGTGCTGAGCTGGCATAGCGTAAGCCCCCAGCACCCCCATCATGAGCCTGCCCACCCCCAGGGCCCAGAGGGCCGGAAGGCAGAAAGCAGGACACGGGGGTGATGCGGAATAGCGTGGTGATAGTGCTGCTGTGGCTTGTCCTCCCGCAGACAGGGGCAGCTCACAATCCTTGTCTTCTCCCTGGATTTCCTACCGTCCTGAGACTCCAGTGGGCTGTGGGCTCAAGCAGCCCCTGGGGCGGGGAGGAGACCCTTGGCAACGGCCCAAACACAGAAGCCCCAACTCACATTCTGGATTTTTCTCCCGCCCAGATCAAAGCGCCTCAGAGCTGCAGTAACACACCAGCTGCTGGAAAAATAGCTCCTGGGATATTTCATTTCCAAACCCACTAGCTGAGGGCCCCAGAAGGCATGTCATACATTTTAGTTCTTTGAAACAACGTTGAATAGACGTCTCTTCTGGAACATGGGTTTAGCCTGGCAGTTAAGCTCTGAAGTCCCATAGTTTCTGCATCCAGGAAGCAGACATCCCACTCATCTGTTTCCTGGATGAGTCATTTTTGGCGCAGTATTTAAGCTTTCTCTGCTGTAGTTGCTTCATCTGTCAAATGGGGATCATAACACGGTGGCCCCATAGGATTCCCAGGGGTAGAGTTGATGTGGGTGAACCGCGTGACCTGGTGCCCACACGTCGGTGACAAAGCTGGCATTGGTGAGTGTTAACAAGGTGTGTGTTGGTCACTTCCGAGGTGCAGCTGACAACTTTATCCTTATCCTCCCAGGGGATGCTGGGTATTATTTCCTCATTGTAGATCCAGAAACCGAGGTGCCTGGAGCTTGAAGGTTCTGCTCCCAAAGCAGAGGGGTCCTTCCTGCTGCCAACTGCAGAGTCAGGGGTTCCGGCTGGGGCTGCCCTGCTCTCTCCATCCCCCAGGCTGACCAGCTGGGCAGCTCCTTGCGTCAGCCCCGAGCAGGCACGACCTGGGTCCTGACCTCGGGACCCCAGACTCTCCTCAGGCTTAGCAGGTCAGGGTGGTGCCAGGAGAGCGAGTCCGTCCCCCTGCACGAAGAGGGATGGTGCCCTCTTGACAGAAGAGGGTGGCTTGTGAATGGATGCCCAGGGCATCACCTCTGCCTGGCTTCATTGCCTTATTTATCATCACTTTGGGAAATGCCACCTCTGTTTCTTCCAGTGAGCGGTTTGAGTGCTCATAATACAGCAGGCGCTATGCCCAGTGCTGGGGCATAAAACAAGACACAGTCCCCTCCCTAAAGGACTCATTACCCAATGTTGGTAACAGACCCCGTGAGCTGTGCTGGGGGAGCGGGAAGCGCAGGGTCTGAAGGATTTTGGAGGGGACATTGAATCCAGGGGAGGGGCCTGGGGGGCTTCCTGGAGGCAGTGTCAATTAGCCTGAGATCTGAAAGCTGAGTAGCATTTAACCAAGGCATTAGAGGTGGTGGGGGGAAGAGGGTCACAAGATGAGAAACAGCTTGTGCAAAGGCCAGGAATGGCTGGAGCTTAGGATGAAGGGGGTGGGCATGAGTGGGGAATGTCACCCAGAAGGGAGTGGGAGGGGGAACCCCTTGGTGATTGTCCACAGCGGCAGAACTAGTCCACACGGGCAGAAGTTACCGGGAGACTGGGCTCAGCCCACGCAGGGGCCCGGGCACCACGGTAGGGGCTGAGCCCCCCGCCCCTCCAGGTGTGCGAGCAGAGCCCAGATGGCAGGTGCTCAAGAAGGCTGTGGGGGTGAGGATTTCACCCTGGCTGGGGCCGGATTAAACAGACTTTGAGGTCCCTTCCAGCTGTCATGCTCCCGCTTCTTGAAATCCCCTCTGGGAACAGCAAGAGTATAAAATATAAATCAATAGGTTAAAAATATGCTTGTCTCCTGCACGTCCAGGGCCTGTCATTCTGCTGCCTTCCCCCAATCTTCAGAGGATTCCTGCTTGACTAGGGCAGCCTGAGAGCGCTGCAGGAGAAAATAGCTTTGTTCCCGAGCAAGGCAGGCTGATCGCGCCTCCAGTGACAAGACCTCTGTTTTTTTTTTTTTTTTAATCATCGCTGCCTCTAAAATGCACACTGTCCTGTTTCACTTGACATCCCTTCCTTGTATCTTCCCTGCTTTAATCACCAGGGAAAGAAAGACCAGCCAAACTGCTGCAGCGGCTACGCCCCCAAAGACGGAGAGCAGAGAAAGTCCTGCTCGTGAGAAGGAACCAAACTTGGGGATGGCCAGTGTGGTGACCCTAAATTAACCAGGCCAGTGGCACCTCTGGGACCCAGGGGCTGTTCTCACTTTACCTCCCGGGGTTCCCATGGCAACGGGAATGTTAGGAGCAGCTAATAGGGTCTGGCAGTGAGTGAAATGAAATTTGATGTACAGGAAAATGCAGTGGCTCCTGAAGTAATTGGGGAGGGGGCTCTTTTCCTGCCCAGCAGGTGAATGAAGCCTCGTTTCCTTGTGATTGTTACATTTTTGAGGGGAGAGTTTTGGGGTGCTCTTACACACATTTATTTTCATTTTTATAAACAGTTGCATTTCCTGCACAGGCATGAAATGAAGATGTCTTGTCAAGTAGGGCCCAGTGTGTGCAGTGAATAGTTTAGCACCAATAAAATGTGTGTGTGCCGTCGATGATTTATGGGCCCCTCCAGCTGTCCCAGCTGTCCTCACCCACCTTCCCAGCCCACTGTCGCTGGCTCTGTCATCAGCTGCCACTCCGGGGAACGTAATGACACCATGTACTTCCGGGGATGCCCTTGTCTTGTCTTGCGTGCTGGCCAGCTGCTGGTCATTCTCGAAGGCGCTGGTGGGGACTAAGCCCCTCTTTGGAAGCCTTGCCCCATGCGTTCTGTGCCCACCAGGACCACCACCTCGGCATCCCTTGGACCACAGTTTGAGATAGTCCAGGCCCGAGCTGGAGTGATTCCTGCCCAGTGGCAGCTACTGGGTGGACCTCACAGGACTGGGATGTTCCCCAAATCATTCTGAGGAGCAGAAATCAGCGCCGGGTCTGAGCGCTCTGGGGCAAGGTGGCCGGGACTCCGGGGTCAACTAGAGAGACCCCAAATCCTGGGTGGGGGAAGTGTCATTATATATTATATTTCCCGTTCAGAACCTTGAAATCCACTGATTTCTGCCTTTGTCTTTGTTGCCGCCACAGGTGATCTTGATCCTGACGAAGTATTACCATGCAGACATGGGGAAGGTTCTGGAAAGTTCTCTGTGGCGGTAAGTCAGCCCGAGGGCGGGCCTTTTCTCCTCCCATACCTGTGCGTCTCGAAGGCCGGGGTCTGAGATCCCAAGGCCCGGCTGGAGCAGCCCCCATTTGCTGGCGGCCTCTCGACTTTTCTTTGGCTAGAAAATGCATTCAGAAGTTGAAAGCTAATAAAGTGTTTCGTCAGTGACACAGACAGGGCTGGATAACAGACAACCGTTCAGAAAGCTCCTTTGCTTTCTCTCCTTTCTGTCTGTGTTCTTCTCCCCTCGCTTTTTTTCCTCCCCTGGGGAAGGGGGTTTGCATTGTGAATTCAGGTCAGTTCGCAATTTCCTCTGCTTGTGCTCTGAGCTTCCGACACGGCTCCTGGAGTCCCCCGAACACGCAGATTATCCTCACGGTCCGGGTGTCTTTCTTTCTTCCTGGCTCAGCCCAGAGAGCTTGGTAAATAAATAACGCCCCTGGCCAACGATGGTACTATCTCTTTATGTGTGAAATGTGAATTCAGCCCCAGAATTAGGCAGCCTCTTTGATGTTTTGAATGAGGTGGGAGAGAAGGAGGCCTTGAGAAGTCATTTAGGTTATGAGCATCTTTGTATTTACGTCTGCTCACCCAGGAAGGGGAAGGAAGTTTCCCAGCATCTTGGGCTGTGGCTTCAAAGCTTCTTTCAGGCAAGGATGCTGTGTCCTCCGGGCCCCGTGCGCCATTCCCATGTTCTCTGGGTGTTGAACCGTTTTGCTTTCCAAGATGTGTTTCTTGAGTAATAAGTAGTTGGTTTTTAAATTTGAAATCCATTAAAAACACCGAAACCTGCTGATCGGGACTCCTGATTTATGTGCAACCACCTTGAGTTGATTTATTTTTGACTTTTGGCTTTGCTTTTAGTGAAGGCGCTCCATGATTCATTGTTGGTTCTTATGGAGGGAATTCCGTAATGCTTTGGCCAGTTGCCGAAATGACCCTTGAGTTGGGTGCTTTCTTTACTAAATGAGGAGCAGTGTCGCCTTGGACCAGCCGGCTGGGTCGCCCTGGTGCTGATGTGGGGTTTGGGGAGCCGTGTGTTTGCCTTCCCCTTTCCACCAGAAGCACCTTTCCTAGCCTGCCCCTCTCAGCCGTGGATTTGCCTCCCAAACTCACCAGCCTGCTTTCTAATTCCATCGCCAGCCTCAGGACAAGCAGTCTGCGACAGACGTTTTCCTGCTGCGACCCCCAGCTTCTTTATGTGTTGGTACGTTCTGATCTCGTGCCTGGAAGCAACTCGCCCACCAAGGAGGTTGACCCTCCAGGGTCCGGTAAGGCCGTTCATTGTTTGGGAGGAGAGCGGGAAGTGGTGAGACCATTAAAGTTCCAGTGACGTCTCATCGGCTGCCCTTTGAAGATTCACATTTGAGGATCGGTTTCAGGGCCAGTCTTCTTGGGAAGGGCCGGCCCCTAGAGGGCTCCCTCCTGCCAGGTGGATGGTCCAAGGACAGGTCCCCTTGGCTGCAAAGTGGAGAGAGGCACTTGTCTTCTCTTCCTCCAAGCGGAATTCCTTGACTCATGAACGCATTCCCCAACTCCTGCCTGTCAGCCCAGATCTTCATGAATGTTCACTAATCCACCCTGAGTGTGGGTACCGGCTTCCCTCTTCTCTCGCAGCATCTCAGCACCGCTGGGGACGGAGAAAGTGAGATTATCAGAAATGTTGCTTCGGGTAGTCAACGGGCCTTCCTGGTGTAATATGTGCTGATTCAGACAGAGTTGCTGGATGTAGTTAAGATTTGCTGCGAGTCCTCGTCGGGGTAGCGTGGTGGGTGGAACGGACCTTGGCCAGCCCCACAGCATGGGGACCAGGCCTCCAGACTCAGAAATCTTCAGAAGCAGGTAGGGAAACCAGGATGTGAACGACCAGGGTTCTTGGCCTCCTTAATCAATAGAAATTGATCAGAGGCCAGACAAGAAATTCAGGCAAGGCTTTCCTGGGGCCCCTGCTGCAGCAGGGGGGAGCGAAAACAAACAACAGGTTCCCTTGCTCGTTCCCTGAGGGCGGCGAGCTGGTTCCTTATATGGGGTGATGGGAGGGGCAGGTCCCCGGGAAGGGGCAGCTTCAGTGGTTTGACCACCTCTTCGGTGGGGTTGAGTGCAGGGGGGCAGGGGGCATGCTCAGGACCCTGCTTTTGCTCCCGACACCCTGGTTTTGCTGCGGGCTCTTCAGAAGTGGCAGTTGGGTTTTGGGTCTGTTTGTATCCATGTTGTCCGTAATTTGCCCCAACTGCACGTGCTCGCAGTTATTTTTAGTCCCTTATAGCTTCTTTGTTTTTTTTTTTTTTTTTTTTTTTTTTGCGGTAGGCGGGCCTCTCACTGTTGTGGCCTCTCCCGCTGCGGAGCACAGGCTCCGGACGCACAGGCTCAGCGGCCATGGCTCACGGGCCCAGCCGCTCTGCGGCATGTGGGATCTTCCCGGACCGGGGCACGAACCCGTGTCCCCTGCATCGGCAGGCGGACTCTCAACCACTGCGCCACCAGGGAAGCCCTTGCTTCTTTGTATTTTGTTGCTCCAGGAGAAGTTTGTCCAGGTGCAAGCGCTGCAGCAAAGGGTCCCAGGTCCCAGCCTGTCTCAAGGAAGCCAAACCACTCGCCTCAGAGCTGCTCCACAGGGGCCTCTTTTTCTTCCCGAGAGCCTCAGTCTCCTTGTCTGTAAAATGGGGATAAAATATCCCCGGATGGGAGGTTGTGCAGCTGAAGGAGATTACCTGTGAATCGTCCCCAGGACAGCACACCCTCTAAAGTTAGTTTTTCTCCAAAGCAAATCAACAGATTTTAGTTTTCCACATTCCTTTCTCATTACTGTCTCTAGACTCAGACGTTTTCTCTCCTTTATTAAAAATACATGCAGAAGCATCAGTCATTTCAAGAAAGTTCACCCACATCCCCACGCATCAGGCCCAATTACTTTCTTTATCTCATCCCTCTTATGCTGAGATAGTTGTACAGTGAGACGTAGAATAAAGTTGTGAATCTTCTTTCTTTCACACATACAAGATGTTTCCCGTTTTTCCATGTTGTACCATGGGCTGCGTCACGATTTTTTATGGCCCTGCACTCGCCCCTTGAATTGATTCATTCTAGTACTTAGCCCTGCTGCTGCTGTAAGAAGTTTCAGCATGGCGCTTTCCTTTCCATTTTGTTCCCTGGGACGTGTCTTTACTGACCAGATTTACGGCTGGCATGCTGAAGTGCCAAATTCTTTTTCAGGAGGAAAGCAACTCTCCACCTGGGGCAGTGCCCTGCCTCCTGGCCAGCTAAAGGCTGACAGCTTTTCTAAAACTTGCTAACCTACCGGCCCAAAGGGACTGCAGTGCCATTTTCATTTGCATGCCTGTGATTCCTAGCAAGGGTGGGCAGTTTCTGTGTTTAGTCGCATTCTCTCTTGTGAGCATCATCTACTCATGTCCTCTCTGTTTTGAGACTTGTGCGAGTTTGTTTGGAAGGGGAAAGATTGGCATCGGTCATTTTTTGGGATGCCACCGCCCTCTGTCTGCCGTTTAGGGTGCACATGGAGGGAGGTTAAGGGTGCCAGTGCCTGGCAACACGTATTCAGTGGGGTTATTAAAGACACACTTATTGAACGCGCACCCAGCCTCCCAAGAATTCTCCTGTGTAATTGCAATAAATGCATTTTTAATGACAGGTGTGGTATTTACATTCTGGAAATGGCTCTCCGAAATCTAAGCTGAATGCATTTTTAATTGTCCTGCATTTCATGGGCCACTTGTCGGGAGTGTCTCTCATTGGCTGGCTTCAATGGTCTAGCACTCTGCCCTTCCTTCTGCGTGGGTGCTGTTCTCTGTTCAGCCTCCGGGCCCCTTTGCATCAGTGCAAGCGTGGGTGGGAGGGAGGGAGCCCCGCACCACTGAGAAAGCTGCTGGTTGGCCTCAGGGGTTGGACGAGGGCAGAGCTGGTCCACCTCCCCTCCTGGAGCCTCCTGAGGCGAATGGTAACTAGAGGAGCCGGCTGACCCTGCCCTGGCCTGCATGTCCAGTCTGTGCAAATGTCCTGGGGCTGCTGGGACAAATGACTGAACACTGGGGGCTTACAGCAAGAAGAATTTGTTCTCTCACAAAGAGGCCCTGCTGCCTCTTCCAGCTCCTGGTGGCGCTCCTAGTGGCCGAATCTCTCCCATCTCTGCCTCCATCTTCACCTGGCCTCCCCCCAGCACCGCGTGTGTCTCTCCTCTGTGGGTTCCTTATAAGGACACTTATCTTTGGATTTACGACACACCCAGGTAATCCAGGGTGATCTCATCTCCAGATCTCTAACTTAATTGCATCTGCAAAGGCCTCTTTTCCAAATAAGGTCGCACACAGTCTCTGGGGGTTAGGATGAGGACAGATCTTTCTGGTGCTACCATTCAGCCCAGTACACAGTCCATCGCCAAGCTCTGGGATCACGCCTGGATCTGTTTGCCTCAATGGCTTCTGCACCTGTCCCTGTCCTCTGTCCCCTCAGCCACACTTCCCTCTGCATCCTCAGGGGATCCCAGCTCACCTCACTGCCTCCACCCCCCAGCCCCTCTCCTTGCAAGGCCTTAGGGACTTGACATGCACACATGCACACACGCCCACGTCTTGTCCTGCTTACTTGCCCTGGTAGCCCCCGTGGCCAACACCCGTGCATCGCCACCACTCCCCATCCAGGTCCGGGCAGGGGGATTTCGGTGGGCAGAGCCAGAAGCTGCAGTGGCAAGTATAGAACAAGGATGCTCGTGGAGCATCTAAAGGCCTCATGTGCAATTTGTATCTCCTCCATGATAGAACTGTAACGATTTTAAGATCAGGATAAATAGTCTTAGAAATATGAAAATGAGAACGAAATGATCTGTACGTGTCCCCCTATGTTCCTGCACCCCGTCTTGCAGGAGGACGTCAGAGGTTCTTCCCGTGGTTCAGGGCTCTCTGCTAGGTGCCGAGGGGGTTCAGGCAGAGTGGGTGACAGACAGGCACCGAGGGGGCTCCAGGAGGCCGGCCTTTCAGTGTGAAAACGGGGACTCACTGTTTTTCCATGATTGCCCCTTCCCTCCTCTGCCCATCACTGTATTTCTGTTTAAGTTCTATGTGGGATATGTGCTTTATACATGAACGTGTATAGAAGAATCTTCACACCCCTCAAGAACCAATTTGTGCCCCCTTGGGGGCGATATTGTCCCCAGTTGAAAAATCCATCTCCCAGAGAAGGGCTTCTCCCACTTTCAGGGGCGTGTGAATCACCTGGGGTCTGGCTGAAATTCAGACTCTGATTCCCAGGTCTGGGCGGGGCCTGACGCTCCACAATTTTCTAACAAGTTTCAGGTGACACTGAGCTTGCTGGGCTGCTAGGCAAACTCTGAGCAGTGCTGGACAATGCTCACGGCTCACATTACTTGGTCTGGGCAACTGCAGGGCCAAGTTTCAAGAGCCCAGATTGCTGCTGGCCAACCCGGGCTGGGGTCCTGAGAGGCCCATTTTGTGTCTCCGAAGCTGGATCCCAAATGGCCAGTGGGACTCGGCTGCCTCATAAATGCTTCTAACATGGTAAACGCAAGCCCTCGAGAGCTGAGCAATGGCCAGTGGGTAGACAGTGGGCCCTTAGCGGGAGGTATGTAAAAGTCACTCAGAAAGCTCTTATAAACTACCACCACTCAGGCCCTGCCTTGGAAGATGTGGACTCGGTGTGGGCATGTCTCAGAAGTGCCCCAGGGGAGGACAGCCCCAGGAAGGGCTGGTCCAGAGCAGTGCACCTCAGACTTCCCTGGTCTGCATTTCTAACAGGCTCCTGGATGGGCCCGGGCTGCTGGTCCAGGGACCACACGTTGAGTAGCCAGGGGCTGGGCTGGCTAGGAGTGAGGCTTAGCATCCTGCCGGCTTCCCAGGGCACTTGGACTAGCATCCAAGTCACATCCCCTGCAGAGACGCTGAGCCCCTGACTCCTATCCCATCCCCCACCCCAACTCCTCCACTTCCCCCCTTATTTCTTGGTCTCCAGCCACTCAGCCTGCTGGCTGAAACTTGACCGTGCAAGGGCCCGTCCCTTCTGTGGCAGCTGGTACAGCGTACACTTTGCGCTGACTCTCAGGTACTGCTCCTTGTAGACATTCAGTCTCGGCATAAACCTTGTTTCCTCAAAAAAGCCACCCCACTACTCAGCGTAAAGCAGTCCCCAGGCATTCCTTATCTCATCGCTCCTTGAGTGTAGGGGTTCCTGTGTATAGTTTGTCTCTCCGTGCTCCCCACTCCCTCCTCCACCTGCCTGGCAGAACATACACTGATTGAGGATGGAGACCTGTGGGGTCCACCTTGATGGTCTCCCGATGATCAGAACCTAGATCAGATCTGGCACGGAAGATGATGTTGGACGTTGGGTGGATGGATGGATGGATGCATATACAGATGGGTGGATGGGTGGACAGATGTAGGGATAGATGTACCGATAAACATACGACTGAGAAGATGGAGGGGTGGATGGACAGATGACAGATGGATCAATGGATGGAAGTATGGAGATGAGGTCCTTGGGAAACACCACCGGGACCTACAAGACCCTTCGCATCTATGAGGCCATCCCTGCAGGTGGTGTAGGAGCCAGAAGCACAGAGTTGGCCCCGATACCGTCAGACAGAACAAGAGGGGCTGGGAGCATTCTGAGCCAGAGAGAAAGTGGACCTCGGCCCACCTTCCCTCTGCTGTGATGCAGCCCCTGGTCCATGGCCCCGTTCACACTGTGCCTGGACGGTGTGAAGGCTGTGCCAGCCCTGCCCTTCTACCCGCACCTGTGACCTTGGGCAGGACCTTCAGCTGGGGGCAACCTCGGGAATACCCATGGGGCGGGTCTCAGGTTTTCTCTGAGTGACTTGCTGGAACTCCCACCCTTTTATTGGGGTGGGGGGAGGGCGATTCTCTCCCGCCGTCCTCACTTTAATCATGAAATCTTTAACATGCACAGAAAGCGCAGAATGTGATGTGCCAGCTTCCCTGGGTACCCACGTGCCAGAGACAACTACGTGCTCACCAAATAATCCAAGCTTTTTCTCCCTTCCCTGGTCTCCCTTGTGGTTATTTTGGGGTCATATCATTTGTCTGAGCCAGTGGATGGTGAACAGGAATAATATGGGTTAAGTCACTGGAATTTAGGGCTTCAGCTGTTACCGCAGCAGAGACTAGTCTAGCCCAATACCGGTTCCCTAGCTATGATAGATGTTAATTTTTTTTCTTTTTTTTTTCTGCGGTACGCAGGCCTCTCACTGTTGTGGCCTCTCCCCTTGCGGAGCACAGGCTCCGGACACACAGGCTCAGAGGCCATGGCTCACGGGCCCAGCCGCTTCGCAGCATGTGGGATCTTCCCGGACCGGGACACGAACCTGTGTCCCCGGCATCGGCAGGCGGACTCTCAACCACTGCGCCACCAGGGAAGCCCAATTTTTTTTTCTTTCTGGTACCTCCAGCTCTTAAAGAAACACACTGCTCCAGATCCTGATCCAGCCCAGCTCTCTCCTCCCTCCTTCCACCTCCCCCCATGCCCCACCATCCCCATCCCAGAAGTAACCTTGCCTGGATCATCCCCACGGGGGCATCATGTGTTAAGTACACAAGTACGAGTCTATCCACAATCAATATGTTCTACGGTTTACTGTGTTTTAAAAATTAATGTAAATGGCATCGTGCTGCCTTTAGAAGTGTGATTGATACTCCCGCTGAGTAATTGGTAATTTATCCCTGGAGGCCACGTAAGCTGGTTGAGCTAAGCCTTCCCCTGCTGTGGGAACATGAGGATTTTTATCCCCCGGATTTAGCTGTTCTCATCAGGGCTGCAGAGACTATCTGTCCATGTCTCCACCTTCCTTTTTCCCTGCCTTTGTCAATCTGTTTGCAGAGTGATTCCAGCCCCACATCTGTGGAATCATGACTTTATATGTCTGCATTCAAGCAGATGTGAGAGCGTAGTTCAATATTATTTTATTTTGCAATTGCATGATTTTTCATGGAATTGAACATACTGTCCTTTGTTTATTGACTATTCAAGTCTCCTCCCCTGGGACTTAACCTGTTCATATCTCATGCCCATCTATTGCTTAATTTTTTCTTCAACCCTGCCTCTCCACTGTGAATAACACAAGTCCTCTCCAGGACCCTTAATTTTAAGATGGGTGTCCTCCAACTGTGTCCTGAGCTCCTACTATGTGCCATTCATTCTTTCCATACACCTTCTAAGAATGTTTCCTCCTAAGAATGTTCCTTTATGCCATATTTTTTAATATGCGATTCTTAGAAGTGCGATTCTTAGAAGAGTATTTCTGTAGGCTGGTGGCTTAGTCAGCTGCAGTGACAATGATGCTGTGTAACAAGTCACCCCAAACTCGGTGGCAAACACCAGGAACTTCTCTCCCCCTGGGGCAACTGTGGTTTGGTTGCCTTAGGCTGGGGTGGCCGGGCAGCTCCACCTGAGCTGCAGGTTGGTGGGCTTGGCTCTGCTACATCTGCATTTGTGCTGGGAGCCCAGCTGACTGGCCAAAGGCCATCAGGACCCGTTCTTCCCATGCACAACATGGGAGCAAGAGAGTCAAGCCCTCCCCACCCCCCAAGAACATATAAGGCTTCTGTTCACTCACATTTGCTAAATTCCATTGGCCAGTGCAAGTCACAGGTCAAACCCAACACCAGTGGGGGAGGGGAGGGGAGTGAAGTGAATGTTTGCTGAATGACAGTCAAAAGTATCACAGGTGGTCATAGGTGTTTCCAGAAAATACATGTTTTGTGGTCATATAAATCAGGTAAACTTACTTAGGTGGAAGAAAACCAATCAGGGTCCTTTGCAGTAGGATGTACTGGAGTCTCTAACACACCAATGGGCGTCGTACATCTCCAGGAGAAGGTCGTGTGGCATTTCTCTGTCCCAACTGATTCCATGAGCTTTCATTTTTTTTTAAATTTTATTTTAAATTTTAATTTAATTTTTATTTGTGTCAATTACTTGTTTAAATTTTGTTTTATTTATACACTTTAATTTTTACTTATTATTTTATTTTTGTTCTGATGAGCATTTCCTGGGGTTGGTTTTCCACAGAACAAGCTTTGGGAAGCTCTGCTGTATAGACTTTATATTCCAGACGAGCTGGCCTTTGAGATTTCCAGACCACTTCTCTTTACCTGTAATGTGTGTTTTGATACCATTTCGTTTCAAACCAGATTTGGTTCTACGGTCCTAGGGTATCTCCCTCTCTCTCCATTTTTTTAACATAGAGAATTTTAGGGTTATGTGTTGAGGGTACAGAGTCTAGGGAATTTGAGCCATCAAACCACAGCTAGATGATGACCTCTTTTTTTTTTTAAAGATTCTTTTTTTGATGTGGACCATTTTTAAAGTCTTTATTGAATTTGTTCCAACATTGCTTCTGTTTTATGTTTTGGTTTTTTGTCCGCAAGGCATGTGGGGTCTTAGCTTCCCGACCAAGGATCGAACCTGTACCCCTTGCATTGGAAGGTGAAGTCTTAACTACTGGACCGCCAGGGAAGTCCCCAGACGATGACCTCTTGACATTCACTAACATAAAGAAGCATCAAGGTCCTTCTCTGCGGAGGCGGATGATGGCCTGGGGGTGGGGACGTCTGCCTAGCTGGGCTGTCCTGAGGGTGAGGTGGGCGGAGCCAAGCCATGTGCAGAGCGTTCCAGAAGCCCATGGGCAGCCTCGGTCATCACAGCCTGTGTCTTAGGGGCCCCGAGTGTCTGGGCAAAGAGCTGTTGTGCTGTTACGGTCCTTACAGGTGGACAGTGCTGAGTGTTCGTAAGGAACGTTAAACAGGTGATAAGCCCTGCCCTTTGTGGCCCGGGAAGAGCGGGCCTTATTTTAGAGAGAAAGTCTTAGACCTGGCTGACGCCAGGTGCTGGGATTACTTTGTGGTCTGGGTGGCTGCGTGGTCAGTGTCCCCAGACAGATCCGGTTTCCATTCTGGCTCTGTGCCTTCCCTCCCCAGGCGTCATCTGTATCATGAGCCTGATGGCACAGACCTCGCGGTGGCCATGAGCATGACAACAGGTCCTGCGTGTACGACGCTTGGCACCTAGGAGGTGTCAGGGGGCTGCTTCCTGCCTCGGCCTCTTCCCCTGAAGTGTCCGGCTGGCTTTCCACCAGCCGTGTTCCACCCCAGGGCCAGTCTCTCTCTGTGTTTGCTTGAGCATCACCATGGAGATCTGAGTTTGATTTAAACAAGACTCAGAGCAGATAGGAATCGAGGGAGGTGCTGACTTGAAAGCTTCCAGGATTTGAGTGTATTCAATAAATAATGCAATTGGAATCAACAGTTGGATGAGGTCAGCCTCCAAGGCCTCGAGGTGCCTGCACAATACTCTGGGGCAGGTCTGGGGTGGCCGAGAGGTCACAGAAAGTTTGAGGAAATCCCTCAGTATCCCCAAAACCCCCAGGCCTCTTCTTCCTGCATCTTGACCCCAGTACCTGGCCTTCCTCAGGTCCTGGCTCCTCTGTCCCAGCTCCAAGGACTGCCGCCAGTCACTAGAACTGACTGTCTTCTCTGCCGACTGGCTTTCCCTCCTTTTCTGCCTCTTTCCTCTCTTCCTCATCCCCCTTGCCTCCCTCCCCTCTTCTCTCTCATCCATCATCCATCCATCCATTGGTGCATCCATCCCCTATCTCTCCATCTGTGCATGTCCATCCACCCACGCATCCATCATGGGTCCACCCATCCTTCCGTCCAGCCTCTGTATTTGAGTAAGGTACGGTAATGCCCCCCAAGACTCATAGTTTAGTAGCGTTAACAGATAAGCAAATGACCCATGGTTATGCAGGTAGTCCGCACTGTGATGGGGCTGAGAGAACCAGGGGAGCGCTGGACAGCCCCACTCTGTTGAGCAGAGGAAGTGGTAGTCAGGGAAGACTTCCTGGAAGAAGATTCATCCCCGGTCCTCGGGCACCACTGGCTCCCTGCTCTTCCGGGGCAGCTCTCCCTACTACACAGTGCCTTCCATGTTGCTATGGCCACAGTGGCATCTCATGTGTGCTCCTCGTCACCTTCCCCAGCACCCAGCCCGCCAAGCTCTGCCAGATCCACATGCAACACATATCAAAACTCCTTCTGCACCCGAGGCTGCATCATAGGAGTGCAGCTGCTGGCCTTGGGAGGTGATGGGAACATCTGGCCTCCTCTATCCCAGTCAGGCCCGAGTCCCAGCTTCCCGTGTGGTACCTACCTCTAGGGAGCCCCTGCCCACCTGGGCTCACCTGCGTGCCGTGTGCATCTGTGGTTTCCTCTCTCCCTCTCCTACATCCTGCTCCCCCAACCCCATTCCTGAAGGCTGGAAAGGCCTTCCTTGCGCTCTAGAAGAGTTCTCAGGGACAGAGCAGACAAGATCAGAAAGCATACAGGTTCCTGGTTCTTCAGGATGGCCCCGAGCAGAATGTTGGTTCTGAACTTAGCTTTCTGATGGTTTGCAGGGGCATCTGGTTTCTCTTGCAGCGATGATGACAGCGCGGCCCACGCAGGCGACCCTGTACATGCTGAGTGCACAGCACAGCTTCCCAATCCATACGATCATCCCAGATGCTTTTTTGAGAAATGGGAGACAGATGCTCCGTGGGGAGGGGCGGCCTATGAGTTTTGAGGTGATGCTCTGTTTCTCGGGCCTGCGTTTAGCTAAGAACCATCTCGTGGGTCCTATTGACACTGCAGCTTCTCCTTCTGGGGTTCTTCCCCCACCCTCACCTTCACCCCTCTGGCAGGGCAGCAGCCCGCCCCCCCAGGCTTCGGCAGCGGCCCCCTGAAGGACCCCTCTTGCTTTCCCTGTCTCCGCATCCCTCTGTGCCCAGGTGTCCCCTCCCCCTCTGTCCTTCCCAAGTCCCCCATCCCCACCCCCGCCCTGGCTGGGTCGGTCCCCTTCTCTGGGCTCTCCCAGACCCTATCCCACAGCCGCCTCCCCATCTCTTCTGGGATCTGGGTTTCCTGTGGTTTCTGCACCTGGCAACAGAGATGTGCCCAGGGATTTACTGAGCTTGATTGACATCTACGGTGAATTCAGTGGTAACCACCTACCATTTCCTCAAAATAGGACGCTGTATAATGCCATTAAACGTTTTAAGAGATATTCTTGGTAAAGGTGTTGCTAAATTCCTCTCCAGAAAATTCTCCCTAAAAAAATCTCCTTTTTAGGGCTTCCCTGGTGGCGCAGTGGTTGAGAGTCCGCCTGCCGATGCAGGGGACACGGGTTCGTGCCCCGGTCTGGGAAGATCCCACATGCCGCGGAGCGGCTGGGCCCGTGAGCCATGGCCGCTGAGCCTGCGCGTCCTGAGCCTGTGCTCCGCAACGGGAGAGGCCACAACAGTAAGAGGCCCGCGTACCGCAAAAAAAAAAAAAAAAAAAAAAAAGAAAGAAATCTCCTTTTTAAAAATAGTACGTGATCATCACAGAAATTTTAGAAACTATAAAATAAATGAAGCATAAAAACAATCCCGTGTTAAGCCACCTTATGAGATTACAAATGTTAAAGTTTAAGATGAATATTCTCACCAGTCTTTTTTTTTTTATTATTATCTATTTATTTTTGGCAGTGTTGAGTTTTCGTTGCTGCGTGTGGGCTTTCTCTAGTTGCAGTGAGCGGGGGCTACTCTTCGTTGCGATGCGCCGGCTTTTCATTGCGGTGGCTTCTCTCATTGCAGAGCATGGGCTCTAGGTGCGTGGGCTTCAGTAGTTGTAGCACATGGGCTCAGCAGTTGTGGCTCGTGGGCTCTAGAGCGCAGGTTCAGTAGTTGTGACGCACGGGCTTAGTTGCTCTGCGGCATGTTGGATCTTCCCGGACCAGGGCTCGAACCCGTGTCCCCTGCATTGGCAGGCGGATTCTTAACCACTGCACCACCAGGGAAGTCCCCTCACCAGTCTTTTTAAGATATAAATATATACATGTTTTATAAATTTTGAATCCCAATTTAATATTATGTATTAAACACTTTCTTATGCTCCCACATATTTTCAAAACCACTATTTTTAGTGACCATGTAATATACCCTCAGATGAAAGCGGTATTATTTATTTAGCCAAATCCTCATTTTTAGACATCTGCGTCATTTTCAGTTTTCACTAACGTAAAGATGTAAAGAAAGCTGTGTTCTTGGCCTGGTACATACATGATTCCACGTTTCTGATTATTTTCTTAGGATGAATTTTAAGCGTGGACTTTCTTTTGTGCCTATCGGATTACAGGGTATTGGGATTCCGCCATATATTTGAGTGTATGGAGATTCTGTCCCTGAGGCTGTTACTGATTGTACTGGGAGCAGAGAAATTAAAGAGCCATTTAGGCAAGAGGAAATAAGATAAATGTGCCTTCTTTCCTGGCGGGAATGTACCTCCAGCTAAAGGAAAGCTTTGACAGCAAGGTGAGGTCCTCCTTATTGTTCTACAAATTCCACAAATGGGTGGAGGCCTCTGACCCTGACCACCCCAAGCCCTGGTCACTTACCAGTTGCTTCCCGAGGTCCTACGATGTGTCAGGAACTGCTTTGGCACCAAAGATGCAGAATCAACAGAGCACAGGCCCTTGCCATCCAGGATCTGGCCAACCAGTGGGAGAGCAGAGAATCCAAGATGGTGCCCTACAGTGTGTGCAGTGGGAGGCACGGCTGAGCCTCAGGGGATGCGGTGTCCAGGCCTACCCCAGGGCACAGGGTCCCATCAGAGGGACCTGGGAAGTGGATTCTGAAGGATGAATAGGAGTTCACTAGGCAGAAAAGAACAGGTGAAGTGTGTGTGTGGGGGGGGAAGCAGGCAATCTAGGCAGAGGGGCAATGGTGCAGAGGCTGGGCAATGCCCAGGGATTGGGAGAAACCCATGGTAAACAGCCAGGCTGGTGCACAGGATGCATTGTTTTTTTCTTGCTGCTGTAACAAATTACCACAAACATAGTGGCTCAAAACAACACAAATTTCTTATCATACAGTTCTGGCGGGCGAAGCCTGATATGGGTCTCGCTGGCTAAAATGAAAGTGCGAATAGGGCTGACTTCCTTAAGTCTCTGACTTCCTGAGACTTTAGGGGCAGCTCTTTTCCTTGCCTTTACCAGCTTCTAGAGGCTGCCTGCCTTCCTTGGCTTGTGGTCTTTTCCTCTGTGTTGCCTCCCTCCGATCCTTCTTTTGTTTCCCCATCTCTTTCTCTAGCCATAGCTTGGAAAGTTTCTCCCTTTTAAGGACCCATGTGATTCGATTAGGTTCTTTTGCATAATCCAAGATAATCTCCCCATCTCAAAGTCCTTAATTTACACATCAAAGTCCCTTTTGCCTACAAGGTAACACACAAGCTCTAGGCTTCAGGATGTGGACACATTTGGGGATTCATTATTCTTTTTACCACACAGGGCATGAAGGCATCCACAGGTGATGGCCCTTAGGTTGTCTCTGTTTCTGGTCACTTGAAGGTCTGGCTGGGACACCAAGATTGAACATGAGATAGTAGGACTATTTTCAGATAATCGAATTCTGTAAATATTTCTTGAGCATCTTCTTTTTCTCTAGGCCACTTTGCCAGGCCTTAGGATTGGCCATGAATGAGACACCAGCCTTGTCAGAGAGGAAGGAGCTGAAGGAGGGACCAACATCTATCTACTGTTAAGGAACCCATGGGAGGGGGTGACTGGACATTTCAGAGGAGGTGATATCTGAACTGGGCTTTGAAGGATGAACAGGAGTTTTCCAGGCAGTCAGGCGGAGGAAGACCCTTCTAGACAGAGGAAACATTATGTGCAAAAGCACAGAGGCACGAACCAGCCTGGTGTGAGAGGAATCCTAAGAAGTCTGGAGTGGTGAAAGTGTGAGGTGGGCAGAGGAGGGTGGGAGACCACGCTGGGGAGTCCAGCAGGGGTTGGACCAAGGACACCTTGTGTGCCAGCCCAAGAGCATTGAACTCTGTCTTATAGGCGGTGGGGTGCTATGCGGGGGCTTGTGGATTAGAGCGAGCACAGGGCTGCAGCGTTCAGAGGGGACAGCGAGATGGGACCGCAAGACTGCAGGGTGTAGGGGGGCATGGTTTAGCAGAGCCATGGAGTAGAGAGGTGGTATTTGACAAGGTGCTTGGACCACAAAGTCTCATTTTCCTTGTCCTCCAGGACCCAGTTGAGTACAAAGTCCCATTCCTTGTGGTTCTTGCGGGGGGCTGAGCCTGGGATGGGCAGGAACCAGAATGTTGCATTCCTTCCCCCCACTCACATCCTGCACCCTCCCCACCCCGCCTTTCCCTGCAGTCTGCAGAAGAGCAGAGCTGCATCTCCTGCCCTTTGCATTAAAGTCACACTCTGTCCTGGAGATTTATTGCATTTTAATAAAACTCCCTGAGTGGGAAACATATGAAAAAAACTATCTTTGTTTTCTATTATGTAATAAACCTCGCCTGAGTGTGCTTTGAAGGATGGAGCCATAAACCTGTTTACGGGCCAAGCAGCGTCCAGGGAATGTGCCAGCGGCCGAATGGCATCAAGGGGCTTGGCCAGCTCTGCCGTTGACCAGTCGGTGCTGGGGATAGTCGGTCCATCTCCCTGAGCCCTGGCTGCCTCTTCTACAAAAAGGGACCTGCTGGGGTGGAGTGCGAGATACTCTTGGTAAAGTTTGCTTAGTACAGGGTCCAAGATGCGGAGCTGTTTTTTTAAACGTCTTTATTGGAGCATAATTGCCTTACAATGGTGTGTTAGTTTCTGCTGTATAACAAAGTGAATCAGCTATACATATACATATGTCCCCGTATCTCTTCCCTCTTGCGTCTCCCTCCCACCCTCCCTATCCCACCCCTCTAGGTGGTCACAAAGCACCGAGCTGATCTCGCTGTGCTATGTGGCTGCTTCCCACTAGCTATCTATTTTACATTTGGTAGTGTGTATATCTCCATGCCACTCTGTCACTTCATCCTACAGAGCCATTTTTATGACGCTAGGAATGTTACTTTGTTTTGGGTTAAAAACTAATGTTTGTTGTGGCACCTAATTCTGGAGGCCCCAGCTCTGCCCTTCATGATTGGCCTCAGGCAAGCGGCGCACCATTTCTCAACCTGTTTGCCCACCTGTAAGATGGGTCTGTTCCCTCCCCCAGCTCTGCAGAGCAGGGGTGGCGGTTACTGGGGGGGCGCTTCTCCAGGAAGCTGCCCTTGCCAGGCGTGACCCTTAACCTATGTCTTGACTCTGGACATCTAGTCCCGGCGCTCAGGCCGATGCCAGTGCTGGAGGATTGGGAGGGGCGAGAGCCTTGGTCAGGTTCATGGGGAGTGGGTCGAGGACCGCCCTGTTGCCTTGGGTGGGAGGGTCAGTGAGGCTCCCCCCGAGCCCATGGGAGGAGATTGGGGGGAGCAGCCCCTCAAGGGGCTCTGGTGCTGGCGCATCTGCAGCTGACGACGCGGGAACATACGGGAAAAAGCCCGCAGAGGGTTGGAAGGATCCCGAATGAGGTTGAGTTTCTGGACTGGTTTCACACAGTCAGACCTGATTGTGAAGCACCTACTAGGTGCCATCAGCCCGAAGCCCTTACCAACCTAAGACATTGTCACCCGTGCCTCCTCTCCATGCCCCCTCCCTCCCTCAGCTAGTTTTTCTGGACACTTACCCGCTCCGGGTTCTTTCCTAGACCTGGGGCACTCAGAGTTCCAGGAGACATCTGGCCCCTGCCCTCCCGGGGCTTCCATTCGAGGGGGAGGCAGACGGGTGGCCAGGATGCTGTCTGTCACAGAGGAAGTGTGTGGGGTGCAGAGGAGGGGAGCGACACTAGACCAGAGGTTAGATGGGCTTCCTGGAGGAAGCAGCGTCCAACTGAGACTTCGGGTTGAACCCAAGTGAGCGAGCAGCTGTGGGGGATTCGGACCACCCACGTCAAGTCCTGGAACGGGAGAGAGTGGGGAGAATTGGAGAAACAGGGCGGGAAGGACACCGTGCCAGCTGGTGCTAGCAGGGAGGCAGGTGTGTGGAGGCCAGCAGAGGCCATGGTCTCCACTCTGCAGGGGACCTTATAAAAATGATGTCACGTCTCAAAGATGTCTAGCTCAGACCCTGAGGGAGCTGGAAGCCGTGCCCTCTGCAGGACAAACCACTGACGGAGCAGGGCTGGTGAGGTATATGGGTTAGCTTTTGCTGCGTAACGACTGGCCCCCCACATTAGTGGCTTAAAATAACAACCGTCCATTTGGCTTATGCTTCTGTGGTTGGACAGTGTGGGTGGGTGAACCTGGTGGGGCTTCTGTTCTCGGCCAGGCTCTCTCATGTGTCTGCAGCTCTGCTTCCGGGGCTTCACTGGCCGGTGCTTGGGACAGAGGGGCTACTGGTCCACTTATCCCTCTTGTCCTACAGCATGCTGGCCCTGGCTTGCACACATGGCAGCTGGACAGAGATTTGAGAAAGAAGGGAAATACATGGGGCTTCAGGCCTGGGCTTGAATCTCATATGACATCACTTCCGCATGTTGTATTGACCAAAGCAGGGGCAAGACCAGCTTCCGTTCAAGGGTTAGGGAAATAACTCCATCTCTGGAGGGGAGGGCCATTGCAAAGGGGCATGTATGCAGGCCATTTCTGGCAACAGGGGGGCTTGGTCTGGAGACGAGAAGGTTTAAAGAGGGCATGATGGCTGTTTCCACACTACCAAGTGCTGTCCTGGGGCCCAGGAAGTGGGCAGTGCTGGGGGGCCCAGAAGGCAGAGCTAGGATCTGGGGTTCCATCCCGGGGGGCCTTTCTATGGTCTCCCCATGTGGACTGGGTGACCTCGGACACGGGGGGAGGGGGTGAGTATCAGGAAAGATGTGTACGCCTTGTTGGGGAGGAAGTGGTGGGCCCAGGTGCTAGGGAAACAGTGCCTTCTGAGATCACAGTGCTGAGCATCCCTCAGGGGGGTTGGTGGGACCCAGGAGTGATCCTGGGGCCTCTTCTCAGACCCCATCTGTCATACGCCGCCAGCCAGAGCCCGCATGGCATGCACAATGCCAACAGAGCTTAAGTGGGTCTGCGGCTTGGCACCGAGCTGCACGCTGCCGTGGGAGAGGCGGGCACCGTGCCCAGGGTGCCCAGCTGATGTTTGCCATCACTTCTGCTAGGCTTTACTTCCTCCTTGGACACAGAGCCCCGGGCCTGGTTCTCAGTTCCTTGGAGACTGGGGACCCTGCCACTGCTTTGCTCCTTCCCTGGCCTACATAGTATGTGAAGTTGAAATTCTGCCTGGGTCCCCATGCAGGATGCTGGCTGCAGGCACCCAGAGAGCTCTGGGCTCAGTGGCGTGTCAGAGGGAACAGCCCCTGCCCTGCGCCACTATGTCACGCGTTTCCCAAGAGACGTCCTGTTCTCACAGCTCCTCTGCAGCTTTCTCTCCCCTGAAGACTGCACGAGAGGTGCTAAAGCCCAGGCTTTCAGGCCTGAGATGAGTTCCTCCTGGCTCTGTCTTATTAGCTGTGTGGCCTTGGGAAAGTCACTTCCCCTCTCTGAGCCCAGGTTACCCCCTCTGTAAAATGGGTCCAATGAGGTAAGGGATGGAAAATATGTAACCCAGTGCCTGGCTCCTAGGAAGCGTTGGCTGTTATGTCATTATTGTCCTTTTTTAAGCAGCACTGTTGCCCTTGGCTGAGGCAGTGTGGAGGGGATGTTACTGAATCAGGCCTGAGTCCTGTCGACTTTAAAAAAAAAGCACAACGTGAGAGTTGTGAGTTAAGTTGTATTTGGGGCAAAATGAGGACTATAGCCCGGGGGACAGCATTTCAGATAGCTCTGAGAAACTGCTCCAAAGAGGTAGCGGGGAAGGTCAGTATATCTGTGATTTTGGTGAAGGGGGAATACATGCAATCAAGCACATATTTTTTGCACAAGGTTTCTGCTAGTCATGAGGAACAGACGTCACCATGAAGGAATTTAGTGCTTGTCTAGATATGAGGAGATACAAGAACTGGGCTCATAAAGTCATCTCCTGAGAATATCTAACTATCTGAAGACCTGTTCTGCCAGTTTTTCCCAGAGCACAGAGGGCCTCCTTCCTGCTCTCCACCCTAAACTCCTTTCAGCGGGTGTTGAAAGTCAGCAGCTGCCTCAGCACATAGTTTAATCCTTGTAGAGGTGGACGGCAAGTGCCAGTGGCGAGTGCCAATTTGTTGTTGACAGTCCCTTTGTGCAGTGGATGTGGTCTCCAAAGCCACCGGCCCAGCATCTCTGCCCACCAGGTCCTGGGGCTAGTGGGGTGACTAGCCACAGCCATGGCTCTCGAGGGGTCCGGAGGCTCTGTCACCATCTCTTGTGTCCCCACCTCGTCTGTGCCATCATCATCTCTCCACTGGACGACTGCTGAGGCTTCACTTTGAGTCTGTCTCCACTTTGGCCTCCTCCAGTCCCCTGGGTATTTGTGCAGGTTAGATCATGGCCTGAGTCCTCCTGCTGCTCTGAGAAGGACATCCAGAGGGCAGGGCTGGCTTGCGGGAGAGGGCGGCCAGAGGCAGAGGGCTGGACCCAAAGGTCACTCTCTCCTTCCGTGTGACCTTCAACCACTCACTGCCTTCACTGACCCCCGACCCCTCACTTGTGAAATGACGGACCAACCTGGCTGATGGCGCCTTCCATCATTTTTCCTGCACCCCTCGTTTTGGAGACGGAGCCCACCAAACTGTGCAGGTTGATCAGACAGGCGACCTCGGTTCGACGTGTCTGAACCGAACCCCATTGCCCCGCATCCCACGACCTGCGCTCAGCCCTGCACCTCCTCATCGCCGTGGACTGTGCCACCTCTAGTCCCCCCACTAGACCTGGCGGCCAGGGCCCCCTTCACTTCAGAGCACCCTTCTCGGGGCCTCCTCTGGCCACAGGATGAGGGTCCCACGGGCCAAGGGGATGTGCTGCTCCCAGAGCCTGCAGCCCTGGGAGAGTGGAGGCCCCGCCCCCTTCTGCAGCCAGGGCAGGCCCTTCCCCTGGCCTTCCTGAGGGAAGGGGGCTGCAGTGGCTGTGTCTGGATGCAGAGGGGAAGCTCGGGCTGCAGTCCGCACACGTGCCCAAGGTCCCTCGCGGTGCAGGGCAGAGCTGGGTGGGGGGAGAAGTGGGTGGCCCCCAACCCCCATCTGTGCTCCTGTCCCAGGCCCTTTGTATGTTGGGAGAAGGATGTGTTAGGACTCGGACCATACTGTATACCCTTTCTCAGACTCACATCCTCTGAAATCTCTTCCCCATCGAAGCCACCAGCAAGCCCTGTTGGCTCTTCCTCCAGGATATATCCCGAACCTGGACCCCTGCCCTCTCCGTCCCCATGGCACCTCCAGCACCTGGACACCCGCACCCGCCACTGCTCTGGCCCCCCTGCTCCTTCCCTTCCCCCTTAGGGTCCACCTGCCACCAACGTGAACTTCACAGAGCAAAGGGGCTCCATCACTGCCCAGCTTATAACCGACCCACGGCTTTCCATCACACCTGGACGTCCTTGCAGCCTCTCCCTGCATCCCACAGGGATCCCCAAGGAACGCCTCTTACCTCTTGGGTCACTCCTCCCGTGGCCCTGGTGCTCACTCCAGCCACACCCACCTTCCCGCCCCGCTCTCCCGCTCCCCAACCTTTGCCCCAGCTCATCCCTCTCCCGGAAACCCTTCCCTGGACATAGCAGGCTCCCATTAGCCAGATGTTAGCTCAGTGCCACCTGCTCAGAGCCACCGTCCCTGACACCCCTCTCTTAAGTAGCTCTTCCCGTTAGATGCTGTTAGTCCACGCTCTCTTCTCTGCATTGCATTTATCATAATCTCTCAGGGTTTCAATGCATTATTTGTGATGATATTATTTTAATGAAATTTCCATTTCCAAACGTTGGTATTATCTTTTCATAGATGGCTTGTCTGTCTGCCCCCATCAGGCGGCAGCCTTAGGAAGCAGCAGCCTTAGGGAGCAGCAGCCTTAGAGAGCAGCAGCCTTACAGAGCAGCAGCCTTGCCTGTGGGGTTCACACATGTGTCCCAGTGCCTAGAACAGTGCCTGGCACACAGGAGGTCCACCCGCGGACTTGAAAGCAGAGAGACTGGCAATTCTGTTTGGCTGGTCTCGGAGCTGCTCTGGGAGGGAGGGGCAGGTCTGCCTTGGGCCTGGGACCAGCACCCACGCTGTCCCAGTGTCGGGCAGAGTCAGTAGTCAGGAAGGCTGGAGAGGCCTGGCAGGTATTGCAGGGGTGTGAGGCTGGCTTTGGTTCTTGAATTCTGGAGCTTTAGGAGCAGTGGTAAGTGTTTAACAGACATCACTCCAGGAAGACAAAAAACAAAACAAAACAAAAATCCACCTAATGTGAAGTTCTTGCTGGTGTCCATGGTGTAAATTTTCCCACCACGGTCGATTTCAGGCTTCCAGGAGGAAGTCACTGAACACAGCCTTGGGAGGAGATGAGCTCCATCAGCTCTGGTTCACTGTTGTGAGCTGGTGGTGCTGCTGTGAGCTGGTGAGAGCTGGTGTGAGCTGGTGGTGCTGGTGTGAGCTGGTGTGAGCTGATGTGTGCTGGTGCTGCTGGTGTGAGCTGGTGTGAGCAGGTGGTGCTGGTGTGAGCTGGTGTGAGCGGGTGGTGCTGGTGTGAGCTGGTGTGAGCTGGTGGTGCCAGTGGAGCTGGTGTGAGCTGGTGGTGCTCGTGTGAGCTGGTGGTGCTGATGTGAGCTGTTGTGAGCTGTTGAGAGCTGGTGGAGCTGGCGTGAGCTGGTGGTGCTGATGTGAGCTGGCACCAGCACACTGTCGTTTGGGAAGATTCTGGACCCCTGCAGCCTTCCAGGAGTCTGTAGGTCTACCATTACAGCTGGCTGGGAGGATGCTGCTGTCCCAGCTGAGCAGACGGGATGTTGCTGGCTTTTCCCAGGAGACTTGGTCCCCCTTGCCCTGGCCAGTAACCCTGGTGCCTCACATTTTCCCAGCTGTGTGTGAGGAGGAGGTGGTGGGGACTCAACCCTGCCTCTGGTTCCTCTTCCTCTTCTGAACAATGGGGTAATAATCGCACCCCTCTTCACAAAACCCTCTGCCAGCAGGAGTGCCAAGGGCAGAAAGGATTGGGGAGCTCCTGGGTGATCCTGGCCTGAGTGCCATGGTTCCCTGACATGTCCCTTTCCCTCTCTTGGCTTCACTGCCTCTGTCTGCCCAGTGTGGAGGCTGGGGCTGCCTCTTGGCTGTAGAACCCAGGTCTACACAGCCCTCTGAACTAGGTGGGGAACAGAGCGATCCAGCGGCTTGCCCAAAGTCCCCCAGCACGTCTGTAGCAGCCCCTCCTCTTGGCTGCCCCTTCCTCACCCCAGCGGGGCTGGCTCCTGGCAGCTTCTCGGTTCACAGCCCCTGTGGGTGATGGCTTTTCCCAGGAGGGTCTCAGCAGGAGAAGCAGGGCAAGGGACCACTGCTTCGTCATCCCTAAGGGGTGCACACGAGACCTGGTAAGTGGCTCCCACCTGTCCCAGGAAGGTCCCCGGCCAGTGCCCATCACAGCCAGCACCAAAGTCGGGGTGTAAGTGACCTCAGACCTCAGCCCCTGTGCTCCCTGCCTCCTGAAGGTGCAGGTGCTGGCTCTGGGGACAGCTGGAGGGGGCGCTCTCTGGCCCACGTGGGGTGTGGGATCAGCAGGAGGGTGGAACAGATCTCGCCCTGCCCCTGCCCTTGGCCCTGTGTGGGCTGAGCCCAGGAGCCTGGGGGCTGGGGGCACAGGTGAGGGTGGAGCCCTGCGTGGAGGAGTCCAAGGCCCGCCGTGACCCCTCTTCTGCTTTCTTCATTGGGTCACATTCCAGAGCATCAGGTTCTGCTAAACTAATATTGCCTGCAACCAGCAGGGTGATGCTGGAGCCTTGTGTTGTCTGGGTGTCCCCAATCCCTGTCCCTGGACGGCTGTGGAGTGACAGTGTGGACTGTCACTGGCCAGAGTGGCCTTGGGCGACGTACATAGCTTCTCCATCCCATCCCTGTGACATTTAGGTAAGACAGCCCCTGGAAGGCCCCTGTCTCCCTTTCTTCTGTCCCTGGTTTCCTAATCTAGCCCCTCCCCTGGGAAGGTCAACCTGAGAAACTGGTTTGGGAGGATGAAGCTTTCCCTTCCATTGTGATCACTCCCATTGTCCTAAATAAATGGCTGCATGAAACGTAATCCCCTCCCATCAGCAACCTGACACCAGAGGGGTTCCAGTGCCTTCAGGGACTGGATGAGGAATCAGAAAGAAACAGGCTGGATATCGAATATAATGGAAAAGAATATATTTAAAAAAAGAATGTCTATATGTGTATAACTGAGTCACTTTGCTGTACAGCAGAGATTAAACACAACATTGTAAATCAACTCTACTTCAATTAAAAAAAAGAAAGAAACAGGCTGGGCTTCTGAGCATCACGGAGTTGTCAGGAGGCCCGGGTGCTGAATTCCAGCAGGAGATTCTTGGCCTGTGGAGGTCACGTGCTGGGGCCCTATGGGCCAGGCTTCCTCTTCAGGCATGTTTGCTTTGGCCAGAAGAGGCCTTTAAAATAAGACTCTTGAGCTTTCAGTCTTTAAGCATTTAGAGATCTCCCACAGGCAGCCTGGTGTTCTGACCCCTGGAGGAATGGGCCGCGTCCTCCCAGGACCGTGGGGCTGCCCCCTACAAGGGGCCTAGCTTCGGCCGTTGTCCACCACCCCCCGGCCCTGGGGTGTTTGTGCTCTGTCCCCATCTCATCCAACCTCTTCCGGTTACAGAAGGGAAACTGAGGTACAGAGGAGCGGTGGTCCGGTCCCGAGAGTCGGGCCCACAGCCCAGGTCCACAGTGGGGCAACCCTGCCCTTTCCCCGCGGGACCCAGGAAGGGATAGCCTGGTGGTTTTCAGAGCTGTAGCTTTTGCCCCTCAGCAGGAAGCATCTCACTTGTCTGGCTGCAGACCCGGGAAGATGGTTGAGGAGCTGCGGCTGGGGACCAGGGCCCAGTTTATCTCAGGGAGAGATCTCAGGGTCGACCCTGTTATTCCCGGGGCATCTTTTCCCACGGCCAGCGAAGAGCACGTGCTTGGATCCTGGGGCCGGCTGGTGGGTGCCCCCGGGCCAGTGGAGAACTGGGAGGGCTGTGCGGGCCTTGCCACTGGGGTTTCCTCTGGAAAGAACCTTCCCAGCACACACGGCAGACCTGGGCGAGGCCCTCGGGGGTCAGTTATCAAGCATATGTTTTCAAAGTGTTGCAGATGCCACTTTCTGGAGGGAAAACAGGCTACTTCACGGAGACGGGAAGATTCCTTCTTTGTCTCTCTGTCTCCTTCACTTCCTCTCTCTCTTTACCCACTACCCACCATTCCTGTGTCCGTCAGAATCTCCCAGCCAACCTCAGCATTTAGACTTGAGTCAGTGGAACGGATTTCTGGGAGTGGCCAGGACATCTGACCAACAGATTCTCTAAAGCCAACCTGGTGAACTCGGACCCGGGTTTCCCTCTGGGCGGCGTGCCTTGGCCCGAGTTCCAGTGTTCTCCAAGCTGCAAGGACTTGCAAACGTTCGGCTCAGGCAGGGGTTGGTGTCATAACTCGATGGGGTGACACAGGCATCTGCAGCCATGTGTGCCCAGCTCCAGTGTGGTACCTCGATAAATCCTCCAGCAGATGCCACGGGAGGGGTACCTTTATTATACAAGTTGTATGCACAGGGAAACTGAGGCTCAGACTTGTTAAGGAACTTGCCCAAGGTCACACAGCAGTGAGTGGTGAAGCCAGGCTTGAACGGGCCCCTCTGCACAGCCTGAGCTCTCTCTGCTCTGCCAAGTGGCCCCAAAGACTCCGTGACTGTTCCAGAAATGTCCCATTGTGCTAAATCAGGCCCAGCCCCAATGACAGTGGGGACATGGTGAATCTGGGGGGTTTCAGAGCAGCGGGGTGATGAGGGCAGCCTTCCCAGGGTGGCGGGGTTGGTCCATGGAAGCTGGGCCGTCCAGACAAGGGAGGTCTCCATGGTGATAGGAGATGGGGGAAATGGGGCCATTTCTGGGCCTGGCATGACAGATGCTGCCTGCTGCCAGCACGGCCTCTACAGTAGCGCCTGGGTTTGGAGAGTCCTGGCTGTCCTGAGGAGAGTTCTGGCACAGACTGGGTCTCCAGGGTAGTGTTACAGGCAACTGTGTCAGTGTCAGGGGCCTCTTGGGAAGGGAAGAGCAAATCCTTGTGTGTATGGAGGGGGGCACTCAGGCCCCTGCAGGTCTTTGATGGATCAGATGCAGCTGTTTCTCACCCCAGCCCCTGCATCGGAGCCAGACCCTAAATGCAGTCGAAGCTTAAACTTGGGGCCTGAATCCCATGGTGGGGCCCGAATCCCATGGTGGGGCCCAGATAGAACCCCATCCCTTTCTGGGCCACAGAGATTTGAGCCTGCTGGGCTGGGCATCTGTAACATCCCTCCCTTAGCAGCGTTTGAACCTGGCAGGGAGTGAAGCAAAACTAACAGTGACTCAAGTCCAGGGTAGCCTCTGGTCCTGGCCCACCATCTGTCACTACCCCTGAGCTCCTGTGGGGGTGGGATGGGCCAGAGTGTCTAAGTGAGGACAAGTGGGGATAGCAGTGGGGTGGGAAGGTGGGGAGGGTCCAGGAGCTGGAGTGTGTCCGGATTCAGGGACCCAGCAGCCTTTGACAGTGACCATGATGCTGGGGGTGAGTATGGATGCTGGCAGAGTGGCAAGGGCACACTCGCCTGGGGCTCTGCTTGGAGGGCTATTTGGGAAGGAAGTACGCTCCTGTGCACACCCAGGCCCAGGCCAGCTGTCAGCCGTGGGTCCTTGGGATGCAGCCCATCTGGCCACGGCCTACCCCCAGGCCATGGAGGATGCTCTTGTTTTCATAGCGTCCCTGGAAAGGCAGCTGGGATTGAGTAGAACTGATTCACTTTCATTAATTGAAGGATGGGCTGTCCATATTTTATACCTGAGGGGTCTGGCCATGGCTGGGCCTTTTCAGGACCACCTGACTTCATGGAGATGCTCAGCCCTGGTGGTCCCTGCCCAGAAAGGGCAGGGCAGAGGGAGGTTTAGGCTGAAGATGGTGGTCACGTAGCGTTCATTAATTCACCCGACAAACGCGGGGCCCGGTTCTAAGCTGGCTGTGTCTTGGGAGAGGGGAACACACTGAGGACCACGGAGGCAAAACTCCCTGCCCCCCGGGGGGTCATGTTGCCCAAGGGGAGACGAACCGCAGACGATATAGGCAAGTGAAATCAACAGGCGGTCCCAGGGTGGTAACAGCTAAGGTAGAAGCTGAGCTGCAAGCAGGGCTAGGAAGTGTCGAGCTGGGGACCAGACCAGACCTGACCTCACTGGGAGGTGACATGGGGACGGAGGTCCGCAGGAAGAAGGGACCCTAGCAGAGGCCTGGGTCAGTGAGATGAGGGTGAGGACAGATAGGGTGAGGTGGAGCCATGGAGGAAGCAAGACCAAGACCCGGGTTGGTGGTGTCTACTGCACTGGTCCCAGCGAGCCAGGGGGCTGGCTTGTGACGCACTTCCGCTGCCGGGATTCGTTTTTGGGGTTGCTGGGGCCATTTCCCAGACAAGGAGATTAAGGCAGAGGAAGGAGCATGAAGGGCTGGCCTGCCCCCCCATCCCCCCGGGGTGTGGTGAGATGGGGCTGGCCCAGCCCTGACTCGGGGCTCTGCACAAACCGTCTGTGCACACGTGAGTGTGTGCACAGACACACGCCTACAACACACGCCGTGCCTAGAGGTCTGGGGGTGATGGTGAGGTCACGAGTGCCCAGGCTGAGCGAGTACTCCCCTGGTGCCCTCCATCCTCCCGGCAGAGACCTTGGCGGGCTCCCCACCGCCAGGCATCCTGGCGCCCCTGCGTGCTCGCTCTCATGGCCTCAGCAGCAGGAATCAGCTAATTTACCCGGCCCCCAGCTTTCTAATCGAAAAGAAATTTGATGAGGGAAACTATAAGAAAACAGCAGAGAGTGGCTAAGATGCTTATTCGGGGAAAGTAAATCAGCCGTATCCGACAGAGAAATCTCAGTGCGTCTTAGGAGGAGGATTTGCAAAAAGAAAACAATGAAACACATGTTAAGAGGCAACCTAGAAACGCAGAAAGACATGCCCAGTGGGAGGAAGAGGTTTTAAAGCCCCCATATTTGCGGTGCAGCCATCAAGCCGACCCTTCTCCTGCACTGTCAGTGGTCCTGCTGAGGACCCTGGAGGTGGGAGCATCCATTCAGGAATGGGACACGGAGGCAGAGGCCATGGACTGGTGGAGTCAGGCCTTGAACTCCACCAGCGGGTGTGAGGGTCAGGAACACAGGCCCTGGAGCCTGCTTCTGCCTGGGCTGGACTCCCGGCTTCATTGCCTACTGGCTGTGTGACCTTGGGCCGGTTACTGAACCTCTCTGGTTCCTGTTTCTGCCTCTATGAAATGGGGTGATAATGGTGCCTCCCTCAAGGTGGTTGTGGAGGGTGAGGAGTGAAGCCAGGCAGAGCTCTCGGGGCAGTGCCCCCGCAGGGGCAGGTGGGAAGCCCTCGGTAGGTGATCGCTGGTCACCGTCCTTGGATGACCAGCATGCCCGGGTATGTGGCTGGGCTTATGTGTAGTCACAGCTCTGAAGTGGGTTGGTGGGAGCAGATAGTTCCCAGACCTGGGTGTGGGGCAGGCAGAGGGAGGGGCATGTGGAGACCCTGCTCTGACTGCCCACTTCAGGTCGCTTTGGGTTGGGGGGACGGTGATGGGATGGCATCTCAGCTCTGCATGGATGGGGCACCTGTGAGACGTGGTGCTCACCCCTCCTGGGCTCTCACAGGTTGCCATGTGTGGCCAGTGATGTCCCAGGAAGCTGAGATCTGCCGTACAACTGTCAGCAGGTGTCCCCCAGCCAGGCCAGAGGAGGGGCTGCAGTCCCATCCTGTCCCAGAGAGGGGACACGCACCAGCACACCAACAGCCTCTAGGGCTGTTCCCGGAGATGTCATTCACGCACAGTCCAGCAATTTCCAAGTCCCTCTGACCCAAGGCATCCATGTTTGGGAACCTGGCATGAGCTACCTTCTCCTGCCCATGTCCGGGCCCTGAGGTCAGTGGCCCAGTATGATCACCATCTTGGACGGGGTCTTCCTCTTGAACTTGGATAGGGCTGACCAGTGGGCCCAGCCCCAGCCAACAGGCATCAGCATTGAGTCTGGAAACTCAGGCCGAGTGCACCTGTCTTCCTGGGGCGATGGCTGGGGCCCAGGAGACTTAACCTAAGAGCTCAGGTGTGCCTTCTCAGAAAAGAGCGCCCACTCAGGTCTCTTAACCCAGGCCTGGGCACCCCTCTTCCTCCAGAGGAATTCATCTGAAAGTGACCACTGGGTCTCTCCAGGCCAGGCCTCAACTGAAACACTCATGTGTGTGTCCCATGAATGTTTCAGCACCTACTGTGTGCTAGCCCTGTGGGTGGTGGGTGATGAGAGCACCCATCGGCCACCCAGGATAGCCACGTGTGAGGAAGGCACCAGAAAACGGGTCCCTGGGCCCAGTCAGTTTCTTCCTTCTGGAAACTTGGCTGAATGTGGGCTGGTCCACAGTTGATATGAAAGTGCTGGTTGAAAGTACACATACACGAAAGGAATTTCTTTCATTCCTGTATCACTCTTTATTTTATCATTTTTCTTCCTTAGTTTTTCAATGAATTATCAAGCAAGAGAGTCAACGCTGGGGAGATACACACAGGTGTCCTGATTTGGACCTGTTCATTAAAATGCAGAATTCCGGAGCTAGCCTTGCCTTTGGCCTGATTTCCACACAGCTCAGCGCTCCCATGGGGCCTTACCAGGGGTGGACGGGTCAGGGGCCTGGGGGTAGGAGCTCCCCTGGGGCCGCCCAAGTCCCTCGGTGGGTGTGAGCCCCCTGCGTGGTGCCATCTCTCAGATTCTGGGGCTCTGAGTGTTCAGAGGGGGCATTCCGCACCCCCAGCTATGTGGGTCAGGCCTTGGGGCCTGAGACTGCAGCAGCCTCGGTGGAGGAATGTGGCCGGTTGGTTCCATTTGCCTTCCTTTGGGGTGCGGGGCTGAGAGGAGCATATGGAAAACAGGATCTGCTGAGCTCTTCCCACCGGCCCTAGGACTGTGCTTCCTTTGGACGAGAGGAGGGATGGCCTTTGGGATGAGGTGAGCCTAGGCGAGTGGCTGCCCGGCTCCTGGGTTTCACCCGAAAAGGTGGGGCTGGAGGTGCGGGTGCCCCATCTCCTGTTCCCTGGGACAGGCACTTCAACACACTTTCCGGGTGCCTGCTCTTCATTCAGTGCATCGCCTGAGATTCCAGAGCACCCACTGGCATCCTACGAGGACTGTGGACACTGGAACCAGCAGGCAGGAGGCCCTGCCCCGTGGCCTGGACCAGCCTGTGCCAGGACCCTGGCCAGACAGCCCCTGACCTCCTGCTCAGCCCTTACCACTGCTGCCTTGGTCTCCTTCCCCCAGTGCTGCCCTTCCCAGAGGCCCAGAACCTTCTCCTCACTGATGAAACACAGAATTGTTTTTTAGTTAAAAAAAAAGTACATAGGAGACTTTTCTCTTGGGCTTTCTAATTTTTTTAATTTTTATTGATTGATTGATTGATTGATTGATTGATTTATGGCCGTGCAGTGCGGCTTGCGGGATCTTAGTTCCCTGACCAGGGATCGAACCTGGGCCACAGGCAGTGAAAGTGCAGAGTCCTAACCACTGGACCACCAGGGAATCACCTCTAATTTTTAACTTTTTCTTAAAAAATTGCAAGTATACAAGAGAAGGCACAGATTCTAAGTGTTCAGCTCAGTGAAGATCCACAAACCGAGCCAGCACACAGATCCAGCAGAGTATCAATTCCAGGCAGCCCCCAGTGCACCTTCCGGCCACCCTTGCCCCGACCCCTGCCTGGAACTGGACTGTTTCGTGTCTGGCTTCCAAGTTGCAATATTGTGCCTATGAGATCCATCCACGCTGCTGGGCGGGTCCTCATTTCTGTGCAGAATCTGTTGGGTGAATTCACAATTTATTAATCTAGTCTACCCTCGTGGGCATTTGACTCATGTCCAGTTTGGGGCTGGCATGGACGGTGCTGCTCCTAACGTTTCTGTGCACATCTAAGGGCGCGTGTTTCCCCATCTCTGCTGGATATTCTCAAGGAGCGGAATTGCGGGGGTCAGCGGGCAGACGTCCAGTAGATGCCGGATTTCCACGGCACATGGAAATTCCCATGGTGTTTGTACCAGTTCTCACTCAGCAGTGTTTGGAGAGTTCTGGTTGCTCCACATGTGCTTTGTTTGGAGGAGGCTATGTTTTATCCTGGCGTAATTTCAAACTTAAAGAACCATTGCAAAAATAGAGCAAGGAACTGCTGGCCACCCGTCACTGAAGCATGTTTGCCCCATTGGCTTTGTGGTTTCCCCTGCCCGCTTTCCTCTCATCCGCCCATCTGTCCTCATGCATTTATATGTACAGATACTTTTTTCCTAACCTGTTGAGAGTATGGAGACGTCGTGGCCCATTACAACCAACTACCAGTGTGTTTCCTGAGGACAAGCACATTTTCTCAGATAATCACAGTGCATTTATCAACATCAAGGACTGTAACGTTGACACAGCGCTATTGTTTAACCTGTAGCCCATGTTCAAACTGCACAGTGGCCCCAGGTCTGCTGTGTCCATGTCCCAGCTCCAGGGTCATGGGCTGTGCATGCTCGCCACGGCTCCTCGGTCAGCTTTCATGTGTCTTTTGGGACACCGGAGTCCAGGCGGGTTATTTTGCAGAAAGCCCTCCCCTTGGGTCTGCCCGGGTTTCCTCGCAGGCAGATGTGGCAGGATCCCTGTGTGCCACGTGAGGAGGGTGGTTGTGAGCCGGCACAGTACTGCTGGTCTGGGGTCACTTGCTGAAGATCTGCCTGTTTCTTCCTCTGTGAAGTTACTATTTCTTTTTGTAATTAATAATATTTAGAAAGGTACTTTGAGAGTATGTAACTATTCTGTTCTCACCAAATGTTTATACACTGTTAGCATCACTGATCATTTGCTAACCCCATCTTTCCTCTGTATTTATGTTGGAGTTGACGGGGCCTTCCCGGCAGGTGAAGTAGGTCATCTCATCCTCACGGGCGCAGGGGGAAGGCTGGTGATGTGGGCAGAGTTCCTCTTACTCTGTTAGAAGAGGGAAAATAAGAAGATCCTAAGGGCAGACGGGCCACACCATGTCTATTTTGCTTTACTTTCATGTGCATATTCAGCAATTGTGTACTGAGCCCCTACTATGGGCTCAGTGCTGCTGTTCTAAGTACTGGGGACATTTGAATGAATGAAACAGACAGAAAAACCCCATGTTCCTGGAACTAGTGGGAAGAAGCAGAAATTAAACAGCAGTTATAATATATAAGGAGGTGTTGTAAGATGGAAAGAGGTGATGAGTGAGAGAGAGGGAAATTACATGGGGGGGGTCAGAGCGGGGGTGATCAGTGATTCAACAATATCAGGGTCAAACCTTGAGAAGGTGTGGCTGAGAACCAGGTGGGTGTCTGGGGAAAGCATGCTCCAGAAGGACTGTGCAAAGTCCCTGTGGCAGGTGGGTACAGGAACAACCAGGAGACTACGCCAGTCAGGAAGAGTTGGAGGTCGCTGCAGTGACCCAGGTGAGATCCAGTTGAGGGTCTGAGTGGCAGGGGTGGGTGGCGGCCGTGCCAACAGGATGTGCTACCGGTTTGAATGTGAAACGTGAGTGGGAGGAGCCAGGGACCAGCCACATGTTTGACCTGAGCAGCTGGGAGCTGGTCTGGGGGAGGCGGATCCAGGCAGGCACACCTGTCGGACTGTTGTTGTGACATCCAGGTGAGAGGCAGGTGCCTGACCCAGGGCATGGCGTGGAGGACAGGGAAGGGACACTGAGGATGGGAACTTCGCCCAGGGTGGTGAGACAGGGGAGGAGGGGATGGTGGGAGGCCTTCCTCCCAGGAGGAGGGGGGTGGGTTGGGGGACGGCAAATGGTGACCTCTGGATGGAGGTGACGAGGGTGAGAGCGGCTTTGGGACAGGCAGTCGGGGCTCAGCGGGGAGGTCCAGGCCGGCATGAAAGTGTGGGCTTCGCAGCCTCTGGGTGGTCTTTGAGGTTCCGAGGTTGAGAATACCAGGCAAATGGTGGAGAGGAGCCACGGTTGATGGGGGAGGGGGGCGTGGAAGGGATCTGAAGATTTCGACTGTGGCGTGGCTGCACTTCCGCCCAGCTCTCCAGACCACCTCCCAGGAGGACCCGATTTCTCTCCTCGGAACCCAGCCCGCGGCATCCTCTCCATCCTTCCTTGTGTTAGTTTCCTGGGCTGCATAACAAAGCAAGCTGGGGGCTTGAGCGACAGAAGTTTGTTGTCTTCAGTTGTGGAGGCCAGAAGGCCAAGATCAGGGTGTCTGCAAGGTTGGTTCCTTCTGAGGCTGTGAGGGAGCCTCCGTTCCGGGCCTCTGCCCTGGCCTCTGGGGGGTTTGCTGGCGATCTTTGCTTTCTAGAAGCATCACCCCCATCTCTTCCTCCATCTTCACATGGCCTCCTCCCTGTGTGCCTGTCTACCCAGATTTCCTCCTTTTTAGAAGGACACCAGTCATATTGGATAGGGGCTCACCCTATTCCAGCATGACCTCATTTTAACATTTCCTCATTGAATTACCTTTGCAGCTTTGTCAGAAACTCAATTGACCATATATGGGTGGCTCTACTTCTGGACTATCTGTTCCATCCACGGATCCATATGTCAATTCTCCTGTCTATACCATGCTGTCTTGATTATAGTAGACCTTGAAAGCAAGAAGTATGAGGCCTCTAAAGTCCTCCTTTTGTAAAATCGTTTTGTCTATTCTAGGGCTGTTGCCATTTCCATATGTAGGATTGTGGGATTGCCGTCCTGCCCACGGGGTTGTGTAGGCCTACCTGCTCCAGGTGCTGTGCTGAGCCTGCCCAGGTACGCCCCTGGGTAGTCCTCCCCTCAGCCCGGAGGGAGGCGTGTGCCTGCCCCATTTCAAGGTGAGATCTGGCGGTTTAAGAGCCTGCAGGTCACAGAGACAGCTGGGACCAAGGTTTGCACCAGGCAGCCGCCCTCTGAGTCCCCAGGCCCCGCGGCCTTGACTCCCTGGGGCCCCTCTGCCTTCCTCCTCTCTCCACACACTGGGTTCTTTGGATCCCGTGGCAGCCGGGGGAGCGGAGCAGAGATTAGGGTTATCCTGGTCTTCCCGCTAAGGAAACCGGGGCCGAACGCTCCCAGGCACGGGCCCCAGCCTTCCTGATCCAGGTCATTCTCTCCTTCTTCCATCCAGAAGGGCCTGGCAGGGCACTGGGGAGCCATGGGAGCTACTGAGCACAGGAGGGCCTTGCTCTGGGGTGGGGTGGGGCTAGACAGGCCCCGGGCTCTGCTGGGAGACTGGCTGGCTGGGGGCATACAGGCCCTGCTCACCAGGGCATGACCAGAAGACCCCTCCTTAGAGGAGGGGCCAAGGCACTTCCTCTGCTGGTAGAAGGGCTGCCAGCCACTGTCCCTGACCCCTCCCAAGCAGCCCCGATGCCGCAGGAGGAGCTTCCCTTTCGTTCTGGGAGGAGAGGGTGGGTCTGTGAAACAACTGACGAGCCAGGATGGAGACGCCTGGCTGAGAGCCCCCTTTCTGGGCCCCCAGAGGGGCTGTCGGATGGACAGTGCTCACTGTTGGGGCCTGATGTCCCCAGGGCTCCGGCTCATGGGACCCACCTCACAGTGCCTTGTCCTCCCCTTAATTGGTCACTTAGGACATGCAGGGCCCTGTGCTAGCTGTTCACCCCTTGAATACGGTCACCGCTTCTCCAGGACGACCTTGTGGGGCAGTATCGCAGTGTCCATTCTCACCCATTTCACAGATGGGAAAACTGAGGCTTGGAGAGGTCAAACCACTCTCCTCAGGTTCAGCCATCATCTTGGATCCTGTCACTTCTAATTTGTTTGTTAATCCCATCTTGGAAAATGTTCTATTTTTCATGGAGGGATAGAGGCACAGTTGACAAGTAAATGATTCCACATGTTGGGAATGTGGACTTCAAACCATGGCAGTCGGAGCCAGCATCTGGGGTCCTCCTGGCTCCACATCCAGTGAAGCAGGCTCAGGACAGGAATCCCGGCTTCTGCCACCTGCCAGGAAGACGCTGCTGTCATCAAAGATGGATCCTAACATTAGGTCACCATTTGCCTAACATTAAAACATTGCAGTTATGAAACAGTTCAGGCCATGGGAAACCAAGTCACTGACCCCTGTATGTCCATGGACATTAGGCAGATGTTAACGTCTTGTATACGTGTTGCAGATTGTTGAGAGCAGTGAAGCATTGCAGACACAGCCAAGGCATTCCGTCCCCTGCCCACGTGACCCCTGCACTCACTCTGATGTGTTCCATCCTCACTCGTGTTTTCATGGTTTCACCACATCTGTCTGTGTCCATAAACAAAGGATGCCGTTGCGTCGTGCGCCTTAAATCTGCACAAGTGGTCCCATGCTGGATGTCTCTGCCTGTGGCTTGTTCTTCTTCACTCAGTGCTGTGTTTATGAAATGGATCCCTGTTGATAGGCGGGATTCCGTTGTATGGATAACCCACAGTCGATCTGTTTCCCTTCAGGGGGACACTGTGTTTTGTTCCTCCCACTTTTTTTTGCTATTTTGGCCAGTTCCACAGCCAACAGCCTTGTGTGGGTCTCCCGGCGCACCTGCGTGGGGAGCCAGCCAGGATCGCAGGTGTGGTCCTCTGGAGGTGGACTGCTGCTCGGAGCACAGAGCATCTCCTGAGTCACTGGATGTGGCCAAGGTGTGCTCCAGAGCCCTGTGCCAGCCCGGCGGAGACAAAGATTGGACTTCCAGTTCATGTATTCAAAGGAAGATTTTTGCTTGCCTCCCTCCCTTCCCCCCTTTCTTCCTTCCTTCCCTTGACCCCTCCCCGGCACCTGCACAATAGTGCAGCGTAGAATTCATACAGACTGACCAGGATGCAAATCCTTGCTTTGCCACCCACTGGTGGGTGAACTGGGGCAGGTTTCCACGTGGTGCTGTGCCTCTGTCTCTTGCCTGTAAGTAAGGTGGGGTGATAATTCCCCCTGGGACCCGGAGTCTCGCTCAGATGGGTGATGCGTAGGGCACGGCTTTCAGTAGATGTCGGCGGTGTCATTTGTTTGTTCATTGATTCATCCATCCATCCATCCATCTACTCCCTGAGGCTTCAGTGCTCACGTTGGGGGGCTGGCTGCCCGCCAGTCTCCCTGGAGCCTCCTGCACATCCCCTCCCCCCGCTGGGCCCCGAGGTCAAGCTTCTCAGGTGGATTCTGTGTTGTCTCTGGCGGTCTTTGGCCTGGAAAATCACTCCAGTTTTCCAGGAATCTGACGGCCTCCTCCCTGTGGAGTTTCGACAGCCAGAAATTCCGCCACGCCCAGGGGTCCCAAGGGAGCCGCCCCTTCTCCCCCAGAGGGGCCTCTGTGAGGGAGGCACCTGGGGACAGGCAGAGGGGTGGGACCTGGGGAAACATCTGGAAATTCTTGATCCTTGAAATTCCTTAAACAAATACCATTTGCTCTTCGTTTTACCCTTCAAACAACCTGAAGAATAGGGCCCACGGGACGCACTGGGGGGCTGCATCTTCCTGCTCATGCTGATGGAGGGTCTCACATGGATGTGGGTGGGGCCTGCAGAGCCACGAATCTGGGCTCTGGTTCCCGGCCTGCGGACCAGCTGTGACCCCAGGCCTCTCTGCCCTCCCTGGCCTCTGTTTTCTCATCTGTGTCTGGGGGATTTGGCGAAGGGTCTTCTCTGACTCGTGAGGTCCGCCTGGTGAAGCTGGGCTCCCCGGTGTCCCGCTGGTGGGTGCCAGACCACCTCCCCAGCCAAAGGGAAGAACTAGAGAAACCGGAGTCACCATGGCTGGAACAGGGGGAGCGGCCCTGGCCTCCCGCTCCCCCGCCCTTGCCTGGGACCCTGCGGTTCCCAGCAGGGTCGGGCTTCATTAACAAAGCTTCAGCTGAGACAATCTCCTCTTCATTCCTGCTCAGAAGCAGCCTGGTTCTTGCACACCAAGCTCTCCCACACCACGTGAGGGGCCCCCAGCGCCCCCACAGCTAGTTACACAAGCGGGAGGCCCTGTACCCAGCTGGGTAGCGCTCACCACGTTTGCAAGCTGTTTGCTTAATGATCCAATCCATCGCCGCTCCTCCCAACACATGCGGCCCCATCATGCAGGGCTCTCCTCTCGGGTGTCCAGTACCTGGAGGGGGCCCGGTACCTGGGAGGTGTCCATCAGCCACAGAACGAGTGAGTGAGTGAATGAATGAATGAATGACCAGGTGAGTAGGTGAATGAATGAAGTGACCTGGGCCCAGTCCCAGGTCTCAGCAGGAGATGTAGCCTGGCCTGGCGGCTGGGAGGCTCCACCACAGAGCAGCCTGGAGCCCCGAGGCCAAGCCACGGCCCACACTGGGCCTTAGTTTACCCTTAAGGCACAGGGAAGGTAGTTTCCAGATTCTACCCACTCACAAATAGCCACAGGGCACCCCTGTGTGGGACCCACCATGGAGCGTTAGGAATCCCCAGCCCCCAGGCCCGTCTGTCCCCACCCCTTAGAGTACAGGCCGGGCTCTGAGATGTGGACGGCTAAGTGGTGCACACAGCTGCTGTGACCAGGCTGGGTCGGGACGAGCCTGGACGGCCCCTGAGGGGAGCTTGGGCTTTGTCTCCAGGGCAGTGGGAGCCACGGAGGGGCTGAAGGCAGGAGCAGGTGGGGTTGGCCTTGTGAGTCCCAGGCCCAACCTCTGCAGGAGTGCAGGGCGTGAGGGGACCAGACCAAGGAATGGAGCCCAGAGGGGTGGCCCACCAGCCCAGCTGACCAGCAGAGGGGAGGCCGTGAGGCCCCTTGGCTTCTCTCAGCTCCCTCTCCTTCTCTCTGTCTTCCTTCCCTCCTTGCGTGGCCTCAGGAGAACCCCGATCCCTCTGAGCTTCCGTTTCTTCAGAGGCAGGTTTGTGGCAGGGAGGAAGTAAAGTAGAACAGGTCAAATGCCTGGCACAGAACCTGGGCAAAGCGGCCAGCCAGTTCTCCTCTGGGTTTACCTGGTGCTGGCCCCGCTGACCAGCACCCCCTTCATCCTTGCAGCTGCCTTGTGCCGTGGTGATGTTATTAGCCCCATTTTACAGGTGAAGATACTGAGGCCCGGGAAGCAGGTGACTTTCTGGCAGAGCTGGAATTCAGTCTGTCTCCTGACTTGGATTGTTTTCCTCCCTCCTCCCGCTCTCTGCTCTGAACAACCAGTGGGTTTTAATCAAGGCCCCTGGTCACGCTGGGCCTCACTCTCCTCATGTGTAAATGGGGCCAGTGTGCTTCTTGCAGGGCGTTTGTGGGAAGCCCAGAGTCTGGCCTACCGCAGGCCCTGGCCAGATGGTCAGCCCAGGTGTCCCCCAACACACAGGCAGCCCCCTCAGAACTCCCCTTCTGGGGCCAGAGTCAGCCCAGACCAGCTGGTTTGACCTTTGGTTTGCCTAAACTGATTCCTCCTGCATCTTAGTTATCCCAAGTCCTAGGAATTGGGACACAAAGCATGCTTTCCCAGGAAGCTCAAGGCTTCTCAAGGGACAGCAAAAGGAGATGCTCTGTTTCTAGTTGGGCCCCGAGGAACAAGGTGTCTAAGCTTCCCCCCACCCCCCAGAGCCGCCAGGTAGGAATTCCTGTGTCCTCTGGACATGTAGGTAGCCTCAGTGGCAGACAGGCCATTGGATCAATTTTCCCCTTTGCTCACACCCCCGCCTCCCTCAGATTGGCATGTACCACCTCCCTTTACTCTCCCCAAGGAGCCAGCAGCATGGCAGCAAGGATTGAAGGGTGGGTGACAAGGCGAGCCATTCTCCCCCTCAAAGCGGAGAACATTCCAAGCCAGAAGGTGGGGTTTGGGGTGGGCCGTTGGGGGTGGGGAATGGGCACAGGTCCTAGAGAGAGCTGAACTGGGCAGCGTGGCTGGTGTGGGGCCTGTTGATGGCGCTCTCCTTCCTTCCTTTGGAGAGAAGAGGCTTACCCAGGCATCCATGGGAAGGCCCTGCCACCAGTGCTGTGTGACCTCCCGCAGGTGACTCAGCCTCTCTGAGCCTCCCATTTCTCCACCTTAGAGGAGCAGGGTGGAAGGTGCCGCCTGCAGGCCCTGCTCTGACAGTCTGCTCCACCCTCCGGAACTTGCCCCTCCCCTCCCCTCCCCTGTCATTCCTGCTCAACTCAGGACCCCTGCACCCACCCCTTTTTCCCCACCCCCCATGACATCGACACAGCTGAGACCTCACCCACACTCCCCGCCTGGACATCACGGCACCTCCTCCTCCCTCACGAGAGGGGATTCTCCCAAAGCTCTCGGCGTGTGCACACTTGGCCGTGGCATTGGGGGCCCCTCTGGGTTGACCCCAAGAGTCTATTCCTTGGGCTCCTTCTGGCATCTTTTTCTCAACACGCCATGCACCCAGCACTGCTGTGCCTCCATCTGGAAGGCTCCACCCCCCACCCCTGCCTGCCAAAAACTAAAATGCTTTTCTAGGTTCAGCCCAAACAGTGGCCCCACCTGTGCAGTTTCTGACCCAGCCCTGAGCCACACCCCAGACTCCTGGATGGGACATCGAGGTCCTTGAGGGCAGGGCAATGTCACGGCCACCTCTTTATCCTCGGTGCCTAGCCAGTGACTCACTTGCCAGGTGCCTCAGTCTCTGCTTCTGCAAAATGGGTTAATAACAGGCCCTATTTCATAGGATTGCCAGGAGGATGAAATGAGGGAACACAGGTAAAGCAATCAGAGCAGCACCTGATGGTATAGGCGCTCAGCACACGCACTTCAGGTGCTGCATCATTTTTCTGGGGCCACTATAACGGTATGTAGACTGGGTGGCACAGAAACTTATCTCTTTACAGTCCTGGAGGCTGGAAATCTGAGATCAAGGTGGGAACAGGTTGGTTCTCCTGAGCCCTCTCTCTGTGTCGTGTAGACAGACGTCTTCACCTTCTCCCTTTGTCCCCACGTGGTTGTCCCTCTGTGCATGTCTGTGTCCTAATCACCTCTTCTCATAAGGACGCCAGTCAGACTGGATTGGTTCCCACCCTAATGACCTCATTTAATCTTAATCACCTCTTCAACGACCTGATCTCTAATTACAGCCACTTTCTGAAGGGCTGGGGGTTAGGACTTCAACATAATGGATTTTGGTAGGGACACGAGTCAGCCCATCACAGGTGCTCCCTTGCTGTTTGTGAGGTGAATGAATGAATGAGATACTTCCTTTTTTGAAATCAGAGGCACCAAGGAGCTTGTCTCTGTTCTACATTCGGGGCGAGTTACAAATCTGTCTTTACATGTATTCTTTCCACTCTGTTTCCCACCCCTAAGCTTGTGTATGTGGGTGGGAGGGGCCTCCTTGCAGGAGAGAAAGCTTGATAGGAGAGATGCAGCCACTTTAGTTTTGGGGGGGAAGCACTTTTTCCCTGGAGGATTTGGTTTCTGTGACCACCAGCTCCGTCTCCACCTGGGATGTGAAGAGGGAAGCAGGAAGGGAGCTTCTTGCTGCAAATGCTTGGATCTTCGCCGACGTGAATGGAAGACTTTCAACTCTGGGTCTGCAGAAATGGAGAAACCTGATACCCAGCGGCCCAGACCCGGGGTGCCTGGCCACATCGCCACGCTCACACCTGGTAACGCTGGGCACGGGGCCTCCGACCTCACTGCCCGCTCCCCCCTGGTGTTTCCTGAGTGTTGACCTAGGCTGGCCCCTCCACTGCTCTGTTTCCATTTTGTCCCCGAAGAAGAGAAGGGGTGCCTGCTGCTGAACTGTGGGGTCAGTGTGAAGGCCCAAGCCCTGCGCCCAGCGTTTCAGCCCCATGTAGATGCAGTCTTCCAGTTCATCCCTCTCTGTGGCATCCCCAGGCCTTCCTGGGGCCCAACACACAGTAGGTGCTCAACAAGTGTAGCACCTAATAGGTCTGCAGACAGATTTCCTGCCCACCCCGGCCCTCCCCGAGGGCATTTTCTCTTCCCGAGCATCCTGTTTGTTCGGCCTGAATTCTGGCCTCTCATCTCAGCGCTGTTTGGCCTCAGAGCCGGTGACTTCATTCCAGGAAGGACAGGAGGCGGAGGCCCAGCCAGGGGTGGGGAGGGGACAGCAACACCATGGCCCCAAGCAGCTTTCAGCCAGCAAGCCAGCTAAGTGACCCAAGTGTCATCCCAAGTGACAGACATGGGCCTGGGGCAGGGGGCCTGACTCAGCAGGGGCTGCACCAAATGCATTTTCCTTTTGTGTGTGTCTACGTGTCTCCGCCTGACATGATTTCTTGGCCTCGGGGAAAGGCCAGGAATGGAGACTGGAAGGTCCCTGGGCTTCAATTCTGAGCTGACGTGCTCCGGTTGCCTGCTGGGCCTCTGCAGAGAGGGCCTGAGCTCCAGGGCAGGGCAGGGGATCTCTGGCCTGTGGGCTGGGGTGTCTTGGAGAAGGGGATACCCTGAAGCAAACCTGGCCATTGATCTGGGTGGGTGGTACCCTACCCCCCTCGGGGCACCGTGGGTGGCACAGTACTGCTGCGAAAAATCTGAGGGAGGGAAGACCATTTCAGGAAGAGAGGATAGAGACCAGCCTGTGTGAAGGCGGGGGTCCCACGGAAGCCTTGCTGCGGGCAGAGCGTGTGGGGCTGCAGTGCTGGGCTGGTAGGGAAGTTTGAGGTCGGAGGGTGGGAGCTGTGGACAACAGGCGAGGACAAGGCACTGTGGGTACTGGGGAGATATTGAATGTTGCGCGAGGGAAGGCTGCCTATCAAGCCAGTCTTACACGTTCCCATAGTAGTTCCCCAGCTGTGCTCCCCTGAGCCCTTTGGGGGCCACTGAGCTGAGCAGGATGAGGGGAAGCCAGGTTGAATTCTGCTCATGTCCCTTTTGTCCTCGAGCCAAGCAGCTCACTTTCATCTATTTCATTTCTGATACACGATCTTCTGGGTAAGACTTTATTTGGGACAAAGAGTCCTACAGCTTAAAAGTTGTTAAAATCCTTTGATAAGCAAGACTGATGTGGTATGATTCCATTTTCACTTATTCATTCATCACATGTGACCTGAGCCTCCTTCCTCCAAGGTTTGGGCTGGGCAATGCTGGGTCAGATGGCCAAGATGTGGTCCTGGCCCAAGGGGAGCCCACCGTCTTGTGGGGCAGCCCCAGGGCTCAGGGCTGGGCCAAGGGGAGCCCCAGCACCAGGACAATGGGCCCTGCCTGGGAGGCTTCTTGGTGGAAGTGATGCTTACCCAAAGCCCTGAAGAATGAGCAGGAGATGGAGATGGGACTGCATGTACAAAGGCTTGGAGATGGACAGACCAGCCTGCTGGGGGAGGACACAGGTTCTGGCCTGTGGAGTACAGGGTCCGAGTAATGGATTAGTAGGGGGTATATGGAGGGGCTGGCAACGAGTCTGGTGGGGCTCTAAGGCAAAGCCCTGGAAGCTTCCCCACTGTCTAGGCAGTGAGCCTGCTGTTCCTCAGCATTGTCTTGAAAGTGGACGCCCTCCAGGGTCTCACCTCAAGATGTGCAGTGCAGACTGTGTGACATTGGACTGGGCCACACCGGGGTCAGATCCGAGACTTCCCTTTGCAGTGCCACCTGGCCCCTGGGACAAGGCTCTGTGCTCTGAGTTCCCTGGGGGCAGCTGTCCCACCCTGTCCTGGGGCATCTGACTTCCCAGCATGGCCTCAAGTATCCCACCTCTGGATGAGCCTCCCCAGGGCCAGCCCCTTTTCTGTCACCCTCTGGGGCAGTAGAGGGGACAAGACAGGGCTGGGGTATCCAGGGACATGACCTGGCTGGGTTCAAGAGCCTTGGGGCTTGTGTGATGCCAACTGATCACATCAAGGATATTAGCCAGTGGCCAGCCACTTGGGAAGAAGTGCCGGGGCAGGCCGCCTCTGCCTCTGGGTTGGCGGGGATGGAGGGGGCTGAGCAGCAGCCAGGAACCTGGGCAGAGCAGACAGAGCGGAGGACCATGTCCTCCATCTGTGTCGATGCCACCGCTCGGGGCCGCCATGCAGGGTCTGGTGTCCTCCGCGTCCCAGCTAGTTGGGGGGTGTGGAGGGAGGCCATGATGCTGTGGGGTGCCGGGCGCAGTGCTCAGCACTCCTCCACCTCGTCAGCTGTGACCCGGGGGCCCTGAGGATTCTCCCTCCTGGGTGCTCAGTGAGTTTGGGGGAGGACGGTCTGAGCAGCCTGCTGGGGCGCCAGTGCCCTCTGCTAGCAAGCAGACTCCTGGGCTGGCCCGTGGGAGCTGAGGCAGTGGCATCTTGGGGTCCCCATGCTGAGGAGCACAGTGCCAGAATCCAAGAGGACCTGTGGCACACAATTCCTGTCCTGCATCTCTGCAGCTCGTGAGGGACATGCCGTCCCTGAGGGCCCTCACGTGGCAAGAAGCTTGGCCTAACTCGCCCAACTCTGAGATGGGGATGGACGCTCAAGGGGTCTTGTCTTCTCAGCGTCAGGGAGGCAGGACCAGGACCTCCTGTTCCAGCCCACACACTGGGCTGACCTTGAGCTCCTGCCCATCCCCAGGAGCACGAGGCTGCCCCGCTGGGCTGCCAACATCACTGCCCTCCAGGCCTGGCCCTCCTCCTTGGGGTCCCTACTGCAGGCTGGCATCAGGGGACTGCAGTCATGCCCCCAGCCTGAGTCCCAGCCCGGGGCTGCCCCAGAGGCTCCTTGACTGTACACTGCTCGCCCGGGACCTACCTTTGAGACTGAGACGGATTTTCTTACCTGGATGTCCATGGGGAGTCTGGAGTCTACGCTAACATGTTCCCCAGAGGCCTCTCAGCTGAACCACCAGCTCCCAGAACCTCCCATTGCACGAGGCTAAAGCACTGTTGTCTCTGTGTGGGCGTGCTTGGGAAAGGTCCAACACACGTGCAATTTGTATTTTAGGCCGACTTATCCAGTCTCCTTTGGTCTGTGTCTTATCTGTATTTGGTCTGTATAAAATTGACCAAAAGGAAGACGGGCATGCATCGCAGACGTACAAACACCCAGAGACTCACACAGACCACCTGGTGGGGCCCCGCCCTTTGGAACCGGCACCCTTGTTACCTCACCAGCCTCTCACCCCTCAGGGCATCCGGCCTCAGAGAAGCAGGAGAGATTCCTGAGGAAGGATGAATCTGTACAGACAGTCCTGTTGAAGCTCCCCAGTGGCCTGTCCCCAGCCAGCTTTCCACATCCGTGTTCAGCCAGACGGGAAAGACCACCTCCCATCCCCCTGCCCCCTTGCTCAGCAAACACGCACCGAGCAGGTGCCCAGAAAGACCCTGAGTGGGGAGACCAAGGTCCATGGGCTAGAGACGGCCCTTCCTCCTGGATGTCCAGGGCTCCTTGTCCAGCCCGAATCATTGTTGTGAGTGGGTCCCCGTGTCCAGCAGGGGGTCAAGCACACGCCTTAGTGCTCCTGGGCCTGTTTCAGCAGCAACACTCCTGCTGTGACAGCAGGGACCCCAGGCTCCCCCGTGTGGACCCTTCGGGTGTGTAAAGCGCTCTCTCGGATCCATGCTCCGGTTCTGGCTTCACTGCCATCCTTGATAGGAAACCACCCCCCGCCGCGAGGCTGACCATGCGATTTCAAGGGCTTTTTCTAGGACCCTTTCACCTCAGCAACCCAGAGCTGCCCTCGTTGGACTCCCCTGAGTCAGGCTCATTTGTAAGTGAGCCTCTTCAATCCATCCAGCAGGCGTTCATTCATTCAACAAACATCTCCCGTGGGTCTGCTGTGTGCCAGGCACTGCGCTGGGCGCCAGAAGCAAGGAGGACACATGCTTATCACCCCCATTTTACAGAGGGGGAACTGAGGCTCGGAGGGGCTCCCTCACATGTCCAGGAAGGTGGAAAGAAAGGCCGGTGGCTCTGGCCTTTGCTTTCTGTCTGCACTGAGCTGCGTGAATATCCTCTCTCCAAAAGCGTGCCCCACCCCCTTCCGCTGGCTTTCCAGAGCAGGGGTGGGTGTTGACACTTCCCACGCTGCATCATTCTTGTCTTTGGAGCCCAGCTTCCCCCCACCCGGTGGGGGCTGATTAATCACAGACCCCCAGAGGGAGGGAGGCACAGCGCACGCATCCCAGGGCACTTCATGCACTGAATTCCGCCGGGACCCACCTGGGCACTAAGCAGCAGCCCCCAGTCTGTGGCCAGTGCAGCCGCGAGACCCCCATGCACCATCTGAGGCCCAGACGGCTGGGGGCCAGCCCCACCCTTCAGAGCTGCCCCATGGTGGAAAAGCAGCCTGAAGTTGCAGCTTGAATCCCAGACTCCCATAAAGGGTCCGATTTATATTAAATTACATGCGACGTCAAAAGCACTTTTCCCTTTTGGCTTTAACGAGCCCTGTCGTGTCCCCGCATCCAGAGCCCTTCGCGGCAATCTGGGCAGCTCAGCGACACAATGAATTTCCGTGTCCGTGGGAACAACCGCAGGCGTGTCGGAATTACACGTGGAGAGCTGTGTAATCGAGATTGGGCAAGGTTTCGTTTCTCATGAGCGGGAATTTGGTGGGAGAGGTAAGACCACTTGGCTGGATGTTCGGATCTGGGAGTAACTGACGCATCCCCCATCCTGCAACCCCCATCCTGGTCCAGCTGATGCTGTATTTTGACTGTGGCCAGCCTCGACCCTGCTAAGAACTCGCCTTGGCCTTCCTGAGGCCTAGGGCGGTGCATTCAGTATACGTGGCTGAGTTATTGAAATGTTTCATGTCCCCATGCTTGAGAAAGGCACCACGTTTCAAGTAAAGACTTTGTTTCTCTCCCCACTCCGCCCTCTCCAGCCTCCTCTTCTCCCTTCTGGCCACCTCCCGCCAGGGGAGTGTCAGGAATGCCCACCCTGAGGCAGAGCTGCAGTGTGCAGGGAAGCTTCTGAGGGCCCCGCCGACCCCCCCACCCCCCAGAAATGTCAAAAGAAATCGGAGAGAAGGAGGTAATGTCAGGCCTGAGGACGTGGAGGTTCAATCAGTGGTGTAATCCTTTCTGCAAAGTAAATTATTCATTATTCCCTGGTCCTTAATAAAATAATTACTGCCGTTGTTTTTTTCCCCTACTCTAAAGGGACTTACTTCACGTCTGAATGTGAAAGAAGTGGTTAAAGCCAAGAACTAGGGCCAGTTCTGCGCCCCCTACACCTTGACTTTCTCTGCCTGGATTCAGCCTCACCCACCACCCCTAAGTGGCCTAGCTTCCCCTTGGCCTCTGAGCCGCCGGCCCGGCCATTCCTTCTCTGCATGGTGGCCGCAGACTCTATGTGATCACTAGGAAGAAGGTGGAACATCCAGGGCTTCCCTGGTGGCGCAGTGGTTGAGAGTCCGCCTGCCGATGCAGGGGACATGGGCTTGTGTCCCGGTCTGGGAAGATCCCACGTGCCGCGGAGCGGCTGGGCCCACGAGCCATGGCCACTGAGCCTGCGCGTCCGGAGCCTGTGCTCCGCAACGAGAGAGGCTGCGACAGTGAGAGGCTCGCGTACTGCAAAAAAAAAAAAAAAAAAAAAAAAAAAAGGTGGAACATCCACTACGGAGATGGACTCTAATTCATGAACTAGGATTTTATGGATGTGATGAAACTGTGCTCAGAATAGAAATTTTCAAAGGCAAGATAAAATGTGAAATGGAGTTCTAATAGTTTCACACGCCCGAGGCTCCTACTGGCGACCCCGCTGGTGGAGGAGCTAACCCAGTCAGTGACCAGATGTCTTTGCTGAGGCCCTTCCAGGGCCCGCTGGCCTCCTCTGGGGTCGGAGCCAAAAGCTGGGCAGGGCATTCTGGTTGCAGCGCCCCTACCCCTGCTTAACTCTCCAAACCTCTGCTACCCCACATGTGGTCTGAGAACCTGCCCACACCTGCCCCGTTGGAGTCCACCTTTGCACAAGACCCTCGGGTGGGTCCGGACACCCCGCCTGGCGAGCGGCTCTGCTCTAAGGGCCCCAGGGGTCTCTCCTCACCCTGCCCCTGCCAGGCAGCCCCGCCCTCCAGTCCTGGTCACCGGCCCTGGCTGCGTTGTCCATCCAGTCCCACGGCCCGACCCTCCCCAAGTCTCCTCCAATCACAAGCCAGGCCTCTCTCTCTGGAAGCTTCCCTGATGGATGGTCATCCATCTCTAGAACTCTTTTGGGGAGTGAGTGAGTGATCTCTGTCCCCATCACTCACTCGCTCTCCACCCCCTTACCCAGCCCCCAGTCCCCACCGTCCTACTTTCTGAGTTTGACTCCGCCGGGGACCTCATATAAATGGAATCATATTTGACTTTTTGTGACTGGCTTCCTTCACTGATCACAGTGTCCTCAAGATTTCATTCGTGTTGTAGCATGTGACAGGCTTTCCTTCCTTGTTAAGGCTGAATAATATTTCATTGTATGCATAGAGCACATTTTGCTTATCCATACATCAGTGGACACCTGGGTTTCTTCCATGTTTCAGCTATGGTGAACAATGCTGCTATGAACACGAGTGTGCAAATATCTCTTTAAGACCCCACTTTCAATTCTTTTGGGTATATATCCAGGGAATATCTTTCTATTCTCACAAGAGTGCACGAAGGTTCCAGTTTCTCCACATCCTTGCCAGCACTTATTGTTTTCTTTTTTCTTTTTTTTTTTAAATAGGAGGCATCCTAACAGCAGTGAGGTGGTATCATATTGTGGTTTTGTTTTTCCTTTCCCTGATGATTAGTGATGTCGAGCACTTTTTCGTGTGCTTATTGGCCATTCGTATATATTCTTTGGAGAAATGTCTATTCAAGTCCTTTGTCCATTTTTTAATCAGATTGTTTTTCTGTTGTTAGAGAACAACACTTGATGGTATATAAAAGGCTATCTACATCCTCGTCTGATTTGCATGGAGACAGGGCAAGAGATTCTGGTTCCCATTTCACAGGTGAGGGCGCCCAGCCAGGGGTGAAGCACCTTGCTTGGGGTCGCACACCTCAGTAAGCTGCAGAGGCTCGGAGCTCAGGGCGCCTTCCTCACATGCACTGGGCCTGGATTCCTCCTGTCTCAGCTGAGTGAGAACCGAGGGGCCATTAGCCCAGTGTCCTCCCCGGGAGGGAGGGGACCTCGCCCTGGCACGAGTACTGGGTGGTGTAAGTGGCAGGTGTTATAGGTTTACCAGATCATTACAGATGACTGGGATCACCAACAACACCAAATGTGTCCTCAAGACAAGTGGGACCAGCTAGAAATCTCCTAGACTGTGGCCCTAACCCTTTGTGGTTTTGGTGTCCATCCCCACCCCTGGTTCTCCTGAATTAGATGCTCAGAGGCTGGGCCTTGGTTGGGGGGAGGGAAGATACGCGAGGGGATCCTGGGGTGTGAGGTTGGTGGTTGAAGCCAAATCTTGACTCTGCCACTTGCTAATGTGGACCCCTCCCAAGCCTCAGTTTCCTCATCTGTGAAGTGGGGCCTCACAAACTCGCAGGAAAGAGGGTTTCCACGTGGAGTGCAGGCAGTAATATGCAAAGCCACTTACAAACAAAGGGAGAGGAATGCACATTTGGTGGATGTGAATAAAGCTGCTTTATCAGCCTCCTGTTGCTTTGGGATTGTCAGGAAACAGCATGGTGTAGTACAAAGAGGGGGCTTTGGAATGAGAAAATTGTGTGTGCTGGTTAGCTTTTGCTGTGTAACAAACCACTCCCAACTTTAGGGGTTTTAAAAACAACCCTTTCTATAGCTGACCTTGGAGGTTAGCACTCTGGGCTGAGCTCACCCAGGCATCTGCGGTCAGTTGCTGATCAGCTAAGTGGCTCTGTCCCTGGGGAGGAGGCAAGACCGGGCCGCGTGCCTCTCAGATGCAGAATGCAGGTGGAGGAAGAGACTTGCCTTTATGGAGGGGCAGTGATGTCATGTGGCAAAGGTGCGGGTGTTTTCACGACCTGCCACACTGTGGTATGAACACTGCACCTGCACTCATTATCAGAATGTGTTGTATTTTCCTAAAGCATCTGTTTTTGTATTTGTAAAGTGGGGTCGTTGACACCCGTCTAGCCAGAGAGATCTGTGGATTACGTCACCGGCGGCTGTGAAAGAGCCCAGTGTTGGGCTTGCATGTACAGGTGGTCGGTTCTGCTCACCAATCCTCCATGGCCAGGCTCTGGGCCAAGGGCTAGAGGCCAGGACGGTGCAGGGAGAGTCCACCTCGTGCTTCCTCCGAGAGAGGAAGAGTGGCAGTGAGCAAAGACACAGGCTTCTGAGCAGGGCACTGAGAACATTCCAGAACATTGCCGTGCTCACTCCTCTTCCCCGGAGGTGGGGTGGGGCACGTTCAGGAAGAGGGGCTTGGATTTTTAATGTTGGTCCTTTGCGGAGACAGCGTGGAGATGGACTTCCTGGGAAGGGCTCCATGAGTCAGTGACACAAAGGTCACCTGGGTTTCCAGGAGGAAAGGGGTGATGCCCAGCCAGCAGCCTGTGTGTTCTCAGAGGGGTGGGTGTGTGTGCCAGGGAGGGTGGCCAAAGTAGCACTTCTGTCGGGCTACCAGCACCAGTTGGACTGTGGCTTCTTGCCAGACAAGCCCAGTCTGACCCTCCCTGTTCTTGATGGCACAAGCTGGGGTCTCATCACTCGGATCCCCGGCTGTCCTGTGGCCTCCAGACGCAGCTCGAGTCTGACAGTCACCGCATCAGGCCCGGCTGTCTCCAGGCCCCAAACTCCGAGGAATAAAAACCAAACCTTCAAGAAAAGCCACAGCACGAGTGCCACGGAGAGGATGCCCGGTGTGACACTCAGAGAGTGTGTTCACTGGCTCCCTCTCTGCTGGCGCCCTATGTTTTCAGGTGAAAACTGTGAAACCACAGGAAGGGCAGGGACTGGCATTTGCTGAGGCTGTACCAGGGGCCAGCTCTCCCACCAGGTGCCCTATGAAGGGCAGGCGGGTGGGGAATATTTGGAGTCAGTTTAGGGCTGTGAGCAAATTAGTTTCATTTGTGAGCCTCAGTTGTTTCACCTGTGGAATGGGGAGAAGGGCAGCACGAGATCTAAAGATGGGCTTGGGGGGTAGGGGTAGGACTAAGAGTGCTGCAGTGTTCTCTGTGCTTCTTCCAGGCTGATTGGTAGGTTGGGGATCCCTGACGTTCAGGGAGACCAGGTGACAGCAAGCAGAGCACCTAGCACGTGGTCTACACTCCAGAAATGTTGTGTTGATGATTGGATCAAAATCCTGGGCTCGTGGCCCCACTGGGGAGGCCACGTACATTCTCGGCATGTGTGTGACTGGGGTCTGTTTCCAGGGTGCCCTCTGCTGCCCTGCATGACCTTCTCCAAGGACAGGACTCGGTGACCTCAGGACCCAGCTCTGGGTCTGGCACATAGGAGGAGCTAAATGAATAAGGGAGGTTGGCTGGTCCCTGGTGCCTACTTTGCTTAGCACCTTGCAGCTGCCTGGTGATTGTCCAGTGGATAGATAATGATGGCATGTACCGGGCACTCACTCTGTGCCAGGCACGCTTCTAAGTGCTTCTCATGCAGCACTCACCACCACCCTTCCCGGGAGGTCCTGTTGTCTTTAACCCTGTTGCACAGGCGAGGAAACTGAGTCGCTGACCTTATATAACCCAGGGAGCGAGGGGCAGGAGTGGGGCCCCCAGGCCAGCTCTGACTGCCACACTGGGGCTGGGGAGCCCTTCTGAGTGAGTGACGGCAGGAATCAACGCGGGCTCCGGGGAATTCAGTCCCACGTTGGTAGGATTTGCCACCTGGCCTGTTAGTGGAAAGCAAATGAGGCCCTGATGTCAGAGCCCTAGATCTGAATCCTGGACATATTCCATGTGTCCAGCTTTGGGGGGACAGTCACTTGGCTTCCCTGGAGCCCCACTCATGTATTTTAAAAAGAGACACCGGCACATAGTAGGTGCTTAGTAAATGTTTCCTTCCCAGAGTGGAGGTGTGAGTTTTATCTGGTCTCCCTGGGTGGGGGGCCCGGCTCAAGGGCCTCTGGGGACAAACCCCGATCCACTCATAAATGCTTTGCTGTCTCCCCACGTCCTGTTAAGACAGTAGACATTGGAGCCGGCAAAACAATTTGCTCTTTAACTTTGGGAAAAAGTTAGATCAGTGATTTGTGCTTATTGAATTTGGAAATAGTGGGGAGGAAAGTTGGGTGGATTGGGGGAGACGGCAGTGCCGCTAGTTCGCAGTCCCAGAGCACAGCGCAGTGCATACAGATGGACTGATTAATTGCTCAGCAGGAGGCCTGCGCCGCCTGCATACTGATGCGCACCAGACTGGCGTGACGTTGGTTTCCCAGTGGACGCGCTGAGAGCCTAGGTACAGCAGCAGAGAGCAGGATGTGGGGCGGCTGTGATTCCAAACGAGCCACCCTGAACCCCCGTGCCGGCAGGTCTCAGGACGCAGAATGAGAAGCGGCAAGAGGGTCTTATTTCTTGATTTGGCTTTTGGAACCAGTTGTGAATCACAGTATTAATTAATTCGATTATTGCACTCAAGAAGCATGTGTTGAGCATCTCCTCTGGCCAGAAGTAAGCTAAGAGCTGGAGATGTCACAGTGAATGGGATAAATCCTTACAATCCAGAACTTTCCAGTCTAGAGGAGAGAAATGAACCCAGACAGCTTCACTATCATGTGATGTCATAGTGCTGGGATCCAGCCACAGAACCTGCCCAAACCGTTGTGTGTGAGCTGCTGACTAGCTGAGGGGGTCAGAGAAGCCGCCATGGAAGTGGGACGGGTTGGGTCTTTTGTGATGGGCATTGAAGGATGAATAGAAGTTCACTGGGGGGAAAATCGGGTGCTATAGGAGATGGCGCAGCCTGAGCTCAGGGTGCCTGAGGGACTATGGTCTATTCAGGGAAATGGGAGAGGCATGTGGGTAAAGAGTAGGCTGGATGGAGTGGAGAGAGAAATAAAGAGAGAGCAGCCGATGAGAGGCCTTGAATGCTGAGGTACATGAGCTGAGGCCGAGCCCTGACCGCAGGGGGAGCCTCAGCAGGATTTTAAGCAGAGGAGGGCTGTGGTTAGATTTGTCATCTGGGAAGGTATGTGTTGCCTCAAGAATGGATTATTTGAGGGTGTTTGTATCCATTCAGTGGTGGTGAGAGGTAGAACTGGGGGGACACACATTCATAGGGACCCCAAGAAACAGTGTGCTGGGACCACTTCCATTGAAATCAATGAAAAATGAAAAACAGAATGAAAGCCCACCCTAAACTTCCTCCGGTACCCAGACTTTCTGGAGCTCCGGCAGGTGTAGGGCCTGGTGCGGAGCGGGGAGGAACCCAAGCGTGCGCCTGGGGAGGGGAGAGGTGGGCAGCCGGTCCCACAGCACCCTGGGCATCCCCTGGCTCCCCCTCACTTCGGGCTGAGGTCCAGGGAGCCCTTGGGGGCTTTGCCCCAGGTCCTGGGGGTCCTGGCCAAGTTACCTGACCTCTCTGTAAAAGGAGGACTAAAAGCGCCCCTTCACAGGACTTTTGCGAAGTTGAAATGAGGCTAGTTTCAGCTTTCCCAGTGTCTGGAATGTTCTCCTACATTTAGCCCCAAAGAGTCCCCAGGGCATAAATATTTAATTTTCGTGGTTGCGATTCTCCTTTGAGCTGCTAATACTTTTTTTTTTAATTTAGCAGAACAGCACAAATCTTGCGGCTTTCTTTACAGTGTAAAATGCGTGGTGATGTGGCTTCATTCTGCAGCCAGGTGGAACATGGGGTCAAGTACAGGGAGGCGGTGAGTCCGCTGGGGGGTGGGGAGCCGGTGGGAGGAGCTGGGCTGCATGACGTGTTCTTGTTTCTGCTGATTTTGATGTTTGTAGTGACACGTCTCCCCTACCCAGTGGGCTGTGCTACAGATGCATTCATCATTTTTTTTAAAGTTTGTTTTTTTCTCCTTTATAAAAACAGAGTCTTTATAGAAAATGTAAGAAATGTTGACAAGAAAAAGATTCACCTTTAATCGCACTTGCCAAAGATAGAGGCTTCGCTCCTTCTAACAGTTATGCATTTTTAAATAGGGCTAATATATGATCTCTGTAGACAAAGATAGAAAAGAAGTCAAGCAGAAAGCATGACTTACTAGCAGCGCCTGTTCTGGAACTAAACAGTCACAGGGTCACTGCACGATAGTCCTGAGGATGGGAGGGGTTCTCTCTTGTTCCCATTTCGCAGATGAGGAAAACTGAGATTCAGAGAGGCCAGGGTAGGGCCAGGGCTGGAAGTCAGACTGCAGAGTCCGGTTTGTTAGAAATTAAAACCAAATGGCCCCAAATCTCACTGGTGGGAGACTGCCACTCTCCACGTGGGGAGCCTTCCTCCAGTTATTTTCCATGCACAGGGACATGAAGCCAAACATTGTCTCAGGGTGTTACCTTCTCTAACCAACAACCCCCAACCTGGAGGTGTCTTCCTGGCCTTGCCCAGCCTGGCGTGGCCTGTGGGGTGGGTGGGGCCTTGGGCTCTACTCCCTGTGGTCATTCAGGGACACAGGCTCCTTCCATCTTGTGGCTCCTCTGCCCTGCTCGAGGTCCTCGAGGTCCTGGGGAAGGGGGCGAGGGTGGGGGACTTAATGGCCCAGTGCGGAGTGGCACCCATCCCCCTGGCCAGGGCTCAGTCACTTGGCCATACCTCATGCAAGGGGGTCTGGGAGATGTGGTCTGGGACTGTGGCGGGGCAGGGGAGGTGGGGGGCAGCTTAATGAACAGTTTAGGGAAATTGCATCTTCTCTGATACACCTACCCGCCCACCTACACTCACCCCATTTCCCAAAGTGGAATCATGTCTGTAAAATCCCTCTGGCTGCTGGTGGACAAAAGCTTGTGGGGAGAATCTGGAAGCACAGTTCTGGGCAGGGGGCTCTGGGCAGACTCCTGAAGCCATCCCCTGGGGGGGGGCTGTGGGTCTGGTGAGGCAGAGACCCTAGGAGGGCCCAGGACCCTGGCCAGACACCATCACTTGGCTTCTCTTTGGCATGTGTCTGGACAGAGCGCCGACTGGGAAGGGTCTGAAAGGTGCAGGGAGCGTGGGGAACACATGTTGCCTTTCGCTCTGGAGACGTGTGAGGCTTGTGGGTGCCCAAGGCTTCATGGATGGATGACATGGTGGCATGGTTTAGTGTCACCCCAGCATCTGGGGTCCCTGCCTCAGCCAGCCTGGCTCCTGTCCAGGTGCCGGCAGCTGCAGCTCTCTGGGCTGCATCAGGTGACACAGGCCCCTGGGCATCCGACAACAGTCTGGGTTATCCACAGGGCCTGCGTGCTGATGTTAGAAGCTGCCAAGTGTGGCCGAGTGACTTGTCACCCCACACTGCCACCATCATCTGCATGGACCTTGCGAGGGATGGCAACAGCAGACTGGGATTTTCCCCCAGGAACATTTGGATGCATCATTCTTTTTTTCTCAACCCCCTGAGATGAGGAGACCACCACACCCTGGCTGCCATGGCCTCGGGACCTTTGCCAGCACAGGGACCCTTGAGCATCCTCCCTGGGTGACTCCATCACTTGGCTGTCTGTCCCGCTAATGGGGCCCTGGCTGCTCCAGCCCAGTGGTGCTCGACATTGGAGATGCCTACAGAGTTCGTTAAGGGTGGGCTCCTGTCTAAGGCTCCGCCCTCCTGGCTTCAGAAGCGAGTCTGTGCCCCTCATGCTACCCCCACCCAGCTTCCACGCCTGACTCCATCTCAACCGCAGGGCATGGATCTCTGTCCCCAGATAACTCTGTCACCCTCTTGTGAACATGCTCCAGTTCCGTTTCTCCCCAGTCACTGGTCACGAGGCTTCTGTGTGAATAGCCCAGGTCCCAGTGGGATGACCCACACTCCTTCTAGCTACAGAGCTGTGTCTGTTAACGTAGCCTCGGGTTGCAGCCCTGTGTACGGTGGCCAAGTCCTGCACTGCATCGCACTGGCCTCACTGCCCCATGGCGCCCAAAGCCTTTTGCGCATGGCTGTCCCTAAACTGCTTTATCTCCCTCATCTGCATCCCAGTCATGTCAGTATCCCTGGGACCAGCCTGGGGACTGGAATAGAGCAGGTGTTCCAGAACGACTTTAGGAGTCTGCTCTGCAAAAAGACCATGTATAAGCATCACGGGTTGGAGTTACCCTCTGCCCATGTGAGAGCCGGAGCGGCCTCATGGTTCTGGATGCAGGGGTGGGGGGCACTTGAGAAGGTTTGTGGAATGCAGGAATGCATGAATACATGAATGAATGAATGCATGAATGAACTTACACAACACAAGAGCACGGCCTTGCTTTTCTCCTCACCCAACTTCATCTTCCTCGGTTGAAATGCACTGCCTAGTCCCAGTTGGTTGTTTGGATTTGAATTGTCTCTTCTACCTTGGGAGATTCTCACTGTCAGCCCTGTGGGGGGATTCGATTAGGGAAAGACAAGACCGTTCCTGGGCATTCAGGAGTTTGAGTCTTGACATCTTCCCCTTCCCATTAAAAGCACCAAATTGGGTGTCAGGCAAACCTGCATCCAAATCCCCACCTCACCATCCCGTGGCTGTGTGACCTTGAGCAATTTGTTTAACCTCTCTGAACTACCATGTGTTCATTTGAAAAATAGGGGAAATAAACTGCAGTATCTTGAAGAGTTGTTGTGAGGGCAGATGTGAGAAACAACAAGGAAGCATTCAGCACAGAGTTTGACAATGAATGTTAGACATGGCAGTGATGTCACCGATGATGATGGTGATGGTGATGGCGGTGATGATGGTGATGATGGTGAAGGTGATGGTGATGAAGATAATGAAGGTCACAGCAAGGAACTGAAAAGAGGATGACAGAGACAGAGATCACGTGATTAATCTCCCGGACGAGGATTGTTTCTCCTAGAGCTTCAGCACTCTGAGAAGCCACAGCTGGCTTGGCACAGACCATGAGTGTAAACTGTGTGGTTCATGTCTCTTCCCTCGGGCTCCCTGGATGACTCCTGGGAGAGCAGGAGGTGACGGATCAGAAGCTCCAGGAAGAATCTTGTTTATCCAGACACATTCTGCTCTCAAAATGCCCGTCTAGTTTGTCGCTTTCTTCCAGCTGCTGAGGGCTGCTGAGTCTCTAGCCAATTGGTCCCCAGCCTCTGGGGATGCTTTAAAAATTACGAGCCTGGACCCCAACCCGCAGAGATTCTGAGTAAATTAGATTGCCATGGAGCCCTCATGTCTGTTTAAAAAGCTCCCCAGGTGATCCCATATGCAGCCAAGGCTGAGAACCCTTCAAGGAATTTCATTCTTTCACACTACTGCGCTTTTAAAAAACAATCTCCCACCTGGTGTCTGGCGGGGAGGTGAGAATAGTGTCCCAGCCAGAGTTTGTGATCAGAGAAAGGGAGGCAGCTATTATCAGACAGTGGTCCTCACCATATTGAAAAGAAAATAGAGGAGGTCAGAGGTCACAAAGGAGGGGGACAGGTGAACTGAAGTCACAGGACCAGTCTTCCCCAGGCAGGTTTGTGGCCAGGGAAAAACCTTTCCTTCTCCTGGGCCTCATCATCTCTTTTCCCCAAATGAATACATGGGACTCAGATTGGCTAAGGGAGTGGCTCAGGGTCACACAGCAAGTTACCATATCTCTGCATCTACCTTCCCACCCAACCATCCACTCATTCACCACCCATCCATTCATTCTCCCATCCATCTATCCATCCATCCATCCATCCATCCATCCATCCATCCATCCATCCATCCACTTTCCGATTCTCTTATCCATCCACTTTCCCACCCCAGTCTTGTTATAAGAGGAGAAAATGCAGGAGTTCTAGTCTGAGTAGGAGGCACCCTGTGTTCTAGTCCTCTGGGGGCATCCCATTCATTGGCACGTGTGCTCTTTCCTGGCCCGTGGACCAGGCAGTGCTGGGATTTAAAAGGAGACTAAGACAGGGTGCAGCCCTCAAGGGGCTTATACCTGTGTCTGGGAAAGAGCAGACACCAAGTGACAGACACGGCGGGGTGTGATCAGGGTTGTCTGAGATGCACAGCAGAAGGCATCCAGGCAGGGAGCCGGGGCTGGGAGTGAGGCTGGGAGCAGACGGCTTTCAGAAGAGCGGCTCAGGGCTGTGTGGCTCAGGACACAAACCGCAACCTCTCTGGGCCTCCTCTTCCTCAATTGCACACCGAGGTGCTGCCTCGTACTTCACTGGAGCCATCATGAGGGTAAATCCCTGGGGTATTCGGAGAGGGCGTGATTATTTTAGGTGCTAATTAAATGGCAGCTGAGCTTTTTAAGTGATTCTGCCTGCACTGATCTCAGAGGTCACCGTAGGTAGGTGGCACCTGAGTTAAGTCTCTGGATAGGTTTGCAGGAGGGGCGTCTCAGGGGGAGGGACAGCCTGGGCAGGAAAAAGAAGGCAGGAGTGTTTGGGGCTGTCCTGAGTCCAGAGGGCGGTGGGAGTGGAGGCGCAAGTGGGGGCCGGCTGGACAGGTGCGCGGGCATGCTGTGGTGGCCTTGGCTTGAGCCGGGCGGGAAGTTGGTCTGCCTGGGGCTGAGGGAGACACAGGATGCTTCAGAGGGAGGGCCTGTTGTCACGTTCCTGGAGAGAGGCTTGGGGACACATGCGCCGGGCTCTGAGCCGGGAGGACGACCATCAGGGCTGAGTGCTTGAACAAAGCGCCCCGGTCCCTCGGAGCTTGCGAGCCCATGCAGGAGACACAGCCCATTAAAAAAAGAGACACTGATGCTTTACCCTGTTAGCCCCACGGCTTCACCCCAAGCCCTCGGCTGTGCTCGGTGCTGGGTAAACATTTCGAGTGTGAACATCCACGGCGTCAGTGTGGTGAGTGGAGAAGGCAGGTGACCACGGTGGAGGGGACAAGAGGTGGTGTTTCAGACGGGAGGTCAGGGGTTCCCCCCCCAGGAGGAGCCATTTGAGCTGGCCCTCGATGAGGGAGGTGGCCAGTCCTGGAGGGGCCAAAGGGGAGAGAGTTCCAGGCCAAGGAACAGCTGAGACAAAGGCTGGGGACCTGAGGGCATGTTTCTGTAGCTCTAGTTTGGGGTCCTGCAGGGTCAGAGGCAGCTCGGAAGAGACCTTCTTCAGATTCACGGAGCCCACTTCAGATTCCAGAGAGCAGTTCCGTGCCTTCTCCCTTCGTGAGTACAGAGCTTCTGTGCTCCCCTGCGATTATCTTTTCAGTTAAACCCCGGACGCTGCCAGGGCTCCATTCATGAATTCATATGAAAAGCCTCAGACCCATGGCTGCCACCCGGGCCCTAATTTGTTCTAAATGGCACTTGTAAGTGATCGGACCGGGCTGGGCATCCTGGCCACATCACCGTCACCTTCCTTCTAGGGAAGGGGCAACAGTGCTCCTAGGAGAGGCTTGCTGGGTTCCCTCCCCCACCATCATGCATCAAGCAGACCGGGCACCTACAGGAAGCCTGAGCGGGTCTCATCCCCTTGCATGCGCGTGGGTGCTGGGAGGAGGCCGTTCCCCGGGCAGGCATGTGCAGACGAGGCAGGCCCTTGGTGCTGCTGGCCAGGTCAGCAATGAGGCTCCTTCCTCTGGGTCTAGAAACAAGTCTTGCTTTGCAGAATGACCCTCGGTGGGCGGCCCTTACACAAGCTTTGCTGCAGGCCAAGGTCCAAGCTGTCTCAGTCCTGTCCCCTGCCCACAGGTTTCCAGGCCTTGAGACTTAAGGTGTAGAAGCCCGGGCTCTGGTGGAAGACCTGGGCGTCCAAGTCTGCTTGGCTCTTCACTGGCTCCCGGACCCTGACGGCTGAGGTTCCATTTCCTTGTCTACAGAGCAGGGATGAGCGTCCCCACCCTGGGTTGCTGGGACACCAGCAGGTAGCCCAGGGCACACAAGGATGCTCCTGCTGCCACTGCTGTTCCCAGCGCCCCCTGGGCTGGCTGCTGGCGGCAGAGGGGCCTCGGATGCATGTCCAGAGAGCCCGCAACCTACAGGGGATGGACAGGCCCGGGATGTGCTGGGACAGAGGGAAGGGCCGGCGGCTGGCTGCACAGAGGGACCTCCCTCACCTGCTGGTTGGGGAAGATTCAGGGAAGGGGTTAGGAGGGGCTGTGGCCAAGTGGGAATTCACTGGGTGGGGAAGGGTCAAGGAGAGGGGGCCGAGCTAGGTGGGCTCCCCGCCTTAGGGAGACGAGGGGACGTGGAGCCTCCAGAGAGCCCACACTGGGTTGGGGGGCAGGCATGTGGGAGCAGGTGGCAAGGACGAGCCCAGGTCTCAAAGGACCTTGCACGTTGGTGACAAACCCAAGTGCTCGGTCGCTGCCCTCCAGGAGGGGCCCATGAGGGGAGTGAAGGGTGGACAGAGACCCTCCGCCCATCCCTCAGCCCCTCCCCACGTGCGCACACGTCTCGGAAGGAGCCGGGAGCTGTGCGGAGAGGCAGAGAGGGCGTCCGGCCACGCGTCCCGCCGACCCCATTAGGAAAGGGCTTCCTGAGACGGGGAGGGCGGGAATTCATCATGTTTGTAGTTAACATCCCGCTGGGGGGCTCCCGCCCTCTGGAACCGGTTCGATTGGGAAGCGGGACAGGATTAACTTCATCGCCAAATCGTCATCAGCTCAGATTGTGGAGGAAAGCACGACTTGCGTGGGGCGAAAGGGTTAATAAGAAAAAAGGACTCTTCCTCCTCGAGACCGTAATTGTCCATTAGATACTTCGTTTCATTGATTTCTTTCACAAAAATTGTATGAGCCCCTGGCGTGTGTGGTTTTGAATGCTGGACACGGAGGAATTTGCTAAACTAACACCTTTAGGCTCGCGATGTCAGCCAACCTTTGTTCTGGACATGGATTCTTAATTTTTTGGTATTAAAGTATCTGAAGGAGGAATGTTATTAGGAACGCCAAAGCTAATGAGTAAACATGAAAAACTGTTTCTAGGACAAATATCCCATCAATAAAACATCAACAGATATGTGTTTGCTGAATGGAGTGTGAGGGACAGGGTCCGCAGCCCCAGGGGAGAGGAGGGAAGGTCTGCTCCATGCTGGGCGTACCCAGGTGCAAGGGACAGGGTGTGACCCCCTGGAGCCCAGCGGCCGGTGGGGTGACTCAGATACCTAAAGGGACAACGATGTCCAGCAAGGGGATGGGTGTGTCAGGAGGCACATGTAGGGAAGAGCCTGCCTTGATCAGGGCTGGCTTCAGAGATGGGGGTCGACCTGTGGGCTCAGGTCGGGCTGGAGGGTGGCTGCTCTGAGCAGAGGCGGCAGCAGGTGCAAAGGTTCAGAGGCGGGATGCCTTGAACCTTCTAGTAGGTGGGTAGGCGGAAGTCTAGGGGTCATATTATACGGATCCTGGTGGGATGAGGCTGGAACAAGGGATCGGTTCACAAAGGGCCCTGAATGCACACGTACGTGTGTGCAAGCGCAAACGCACACACACACACACCCAGCTTCAGGCTTGGACTGCGGTGCTGCGGTTACGGGTCTGGCCCCGGCTTTTGGAAGACAGTACAGTGACTGACTCTCCTCCACTGCTCAGGGAGGTCAGGCAGGGGCTCAGCATCTGAAAACACTGATCAGAAGTAGAGACTGTGTCCCTGGACCTGGGCGCCACTGCCATTTTCACGTTCTAACCCCTCACACAGGGCTAGGACAAAGGACCCTGGCCTCCGTGGCTAGGATCAGGGGCTCTGTGGGTGCCTGGGGGAGTGAACGAGGCACTGCAGAAGTGCACCGTGCCAATGCCCAGTGGGGAGCAGGCAGGGGCTGAGGGCAGGCTCTGGTGAGCGTCCAGTGGGTTCTCTTTCTTGAGAGGCTCCGCAGGTGGATGGGGCACAGGCGGCGTGTCAGCCAGGACTCTCCAGAGAAACAAAAGCAATAGGAGATGGATGGGCCGGTATATAGGTAAATGGATGGATGGATGGATAGATAGATGATAGAAAGATAGATAGATGCTACACACATAGGGAAAGCTAGGTTAATAGATTTATTTTAAGGACTTGGTCCCTGTAATTGGGGATTGGTGAGTCAGAAGGCTGTACGGCAGGTCTGCAGGCTGGACACTCAGGCAGGAGTTTATGGTGCCGTCCTGAGGCAGAATTTCTTTTTTGGGAAACTTGCTCTTAAGGCCTTGAGCAGATTGGATAAGGGGCCTCCACAGGATAAAGGATAATCTCCTCACTGACCATAGATGTGAACCACCTTGACACAATACTGAAACAGGAGGCCAAGGACCCTGGTCGGTAACAATACCTTCACAGCAATGCCTGGACGCATGTTTGATAGCATCACTGGGGCTGTGCCCTGGTCCAGTTGACAATGAACTGTCACAGGTGGTCTGCCACTTTCCCTGACAACAGGCAGTGGGGACATGGGCCTGGGGAAAAGCAAAGTGGAAAATGCCCCAGAGAAGCCAGGATGCTGGCCCGCGGCACACAGGTCCCCAGGCTGGCCCCTCTTCCCACCCCCGGCCCCTCCCTGCAGAGCTCCATCCAGCACCCTCTCCGAGCTTTCACTGCACTGCCCTTGTCCCCATGACCCTGGTCACGGCTTCACATCCTATTCCCGGGCGTTGGCCTATTGTCCGCTTCCCTTAATGGAAGGGCAGGTTTTCCTCAAGTAGCCAGCTCAGAGAGCCTGTCTTAGGGCTGGGTCAGAGAGACACATACTTGCTTGGCTCTCCTGGCATCTAAAAGAATTCCCTAAGATGCTGTGAACTTACCTGTCTCCTTTTAGCCACGCCAGAACCCCAGCGCCCAGCTGGGGACATAGCTGGGGTGCCGACACCCCCGACACGAGGCCTTATGGCCATCAGTGACCACCAAGGATTGGAAACAGCCCTCAGGGTCCCCTCTGGGCCCTGGGGAGGGGCTCAGCCAGCTGGGTCAGAGGCAGGACTGGTATTCAGGAGTGAGTCTGTATGAGACATAGTCTTTGGATGAGTCTCTGGTGGGCGTCAGTCAGAGCCAAGGCCACTGGGCGATCCTGGTGGCCATGGGGGAGCTTGTAGGGGAGACGGGTGGTGACCCCTACGGCCCCGCAGGCTGATGGAGGCCCAGGGCTCCCAGCAGGGAGAGCAGAGTGGCTAAGCAAGCAAATCCCTTGTCCGTGCTGGGTGAGGGCTCAGCCAAGTGTGGTTCTGGGCCCCAGGGAGGCTGAGGCTAGGCAGCACCGCTGCCTCCCCTGGGTGACGGTGGAGTGACTGGGGATGACCAAGTGGAGGGGGCTTTTGATCCGGGATGCCAGAGAGGCCCCAGTACGCTTCCTCACAGAGTCCCCCCACCCCCGGCAGAGGGTGTAGCCACCACCCTTCCCAGAGTGGCACTGGGTGCAGAGATTCAGTGTCAGCTGTGGAGGAGGCCGGCCTGCAGCCGTGTACGTGACCTCGAGCCCTGGGACCCACATCCCTGCCCTTAGGCCCCCAGTCCCAGCCCCCAGGGCCCTCTAGCCCTCAGGTGGATGGGTTCAGGGGTGCAGCGAAGGGACAGCATGCTAAGCAGCCTGCCTGTGAGAGGCTCAGGGCCTTGGCGGCAGGTCAGCCTGTCCTGTGAGCCCTGATCAGTGTGGAGGCATGAATGTCTGCTCAGTGAGGCCGTTTGAGAAGAGCCCCGGTGCATAGTAGGTGTGCAGTAACATGTGAGTAACAAGCAGAAAGAAATGGTGAAAGACTCAGTGATGGCCAAGGAAACTTTGCATCGAGGGCTCCCTCCTGGGTGCTGTGACCAGCCCAGGAGACCTTCCCCCGGCTCTGCGTGACTTGCCCCACCTCCTTGAGGTCTGTGTTGAAATGTCCTTCTGGGTGAGGCCTTCCATGCCCCCTTCTTTAAAACAGCAACCCCGGCCCAGCTGCTACCATCCTTGCCCAGCACTCATCACCCATCCCTTCCCCTCCTCAGCACCGGCCACCTCTGGACTCTGTGATCTAGCTGTTCATTGCATGTCTCCTGTCCTTCCCAGGAGGCAGGGGCTGGGTCTGTCCTGTTCTCTCCCCCGTGTGAGGAACAAACACCTGGCAGGTCCCCAACACACGTGTCAGGGCCTCTCCCTGCGGGGGGCCAGGTCCACTCCAGTCACTGCTGCACCCCCAGTGCATGTGCCACAGGGCTTCCTGGCTGTGGGTGCCTGATGACCCTTCGGTCAGTGACCAGGATGTGGAGGAAGTGGTCTGGCAGTCCCCGCTGCCTGTGACCAGTACAGAAGAGACAGAGGGGGCAGGGGCACATGCCAGGTGCGTTTTAGGCGCTCAGCCCAGGTGAAGTCCTGCCCCCCTCCCCACAGCTGCTACATAAAACAGAGACAGCCTGCCCCGGCGGACCCAGAGCCACCCGGCGGGGACCCGAAGCTCTGAGGCCGGGGCCAGCCACGGGGCTGTGGGGACGGATTAGCCACACTCCCCCGAGGCCACGTGTTGGCCGATGGTGGCCCTGCTGGGGCCCTGGCTTCCCTGTCTATCAGTGGCTGCTCAGTTAAAGTGGGACTGCATGTGACCGATGCAGAGCAGAGTGGCCCTCGGAGGTGTGCTCTTACTGCCGCTGCTGTGATTCTCCTGGTGGTCCAGCCGCAGGGAAGATGCTGAGCGCCCCACCCCCCACCTGACCCTGGCTCGGAAGAAAGACCAGTTCATGGGACCGTCTCGCCAAGGCTCAGCTGTTAGCTGGGGCGTGAAGAGTACGGAGCCCAGGGTGTCTGCAACCTTGAAAAGAGTCTACACCCGCCGTGGTGATTCTATGCATTTTATTCAGCACACGGGTCTTCACTGCACCCAGACCTCATCCTACCATCCCCTCCCCTGGGGACATCACAGCACACAGGGCAGCGAGGGCACAGAACGAGTGCCAGGCGGGTGGGCTCTGTGGTCGGGGAGGGACAACGCCAGGCACGGGGATTCTGTGAGGCCGTGGTCCTGGAGGCCCGAGCGTCAGGGGCGACCTGGCGAGATTAGAGATACAGAGTCGGGGCCAGCATCCCCAGCCTGAAGGTTTGGGGAGGTTGGGGGACCTGAGGGCGGTCCTGAATGTGAGTTACCGTCGCCATGGCCGGTCTGGTCAGGACCCACCCCTGAGCCCACTGGGGACGCTGAGATGCTGGGTTTCAACATGTGAAAGTTCACTTCGGGCCACGGTTCAGGTGCTTCTCTGGAACCTTAAGGGAAGGGCCTTCCGAGCCCCTGTGGCGGGGAAAGTGCTGTTGGGATACTTGGGTCTTTGTGGGAAAATAGAGTGGGTGCCCCGGGTGGACAGAGCCCAGGCCAGTGTTAGAGACCGTCCGAAGGGAGAAGGGTGTGCACAGTGAAGACGGGAGAGTGTCAGCAGCCGTGTCACCCGGCCGTGCCCGGGAGTCTTGCTGGATTCCTCCTCTCTCTCCTCCATCAGCTTCTGTTCACACCTCCTTCCCTAAGAACGCACTTTGCGTGTTGCACTAGGGTGCATAGTTTACCCCAAATTCCTGCCCACCCAGAACCTCCAAACGTGACCGTATTTGGAAATGGGGTCCTTGCAGAGGTAACTTAGATGAGACCCCACTGGAGCGAGGTGGGCCCTGAACCCAGTGACTGGGGTCCTGATAAGAAGGGGAGGGGCGCACAGAGGAGACCCAGAGGCTGAGGCCAGGGGACAACGGAGGCAGGTTGGACGGGCGCGTCTACAAGCCAAGGACCGCCAGCATCTGGGAGAGGCAGGAAGGACCCTCCCCTGGAGCCTCCGGAGGGAGTGTGGCCCTGGGGACACCTTGATAGACTTGCGGCCCCAGACTGTGAGGGGATAAATGTGTGTCGTTTGAAGCCCCAACGTGTGGCCCTTGGCTGCAGCAGCCTGGCTTGTTGCAGAGGCCGAGCTGTCATGGGCATTCTCTCCTGGGTCGGCGCCTGTACCAGGAACCCGGTTTCTTCCCGACATGTGGCCGTTATTGAACTCGATTGTGCTAAACCCCTGACCCCGATGCGAGGGGCAGGCAGTGAGGCCAGCCCGGCCTACTTTTCCTCAATGAATGCACTCCCAGCGCTACCCCCAAACCCCGTCCTGTTAGAAAGACTTGCTGGAGGTCCTCCATCGAGAATTTGCCCAAGTGGGATTGCAAAGTGTTCGGTGGTGTGTGCTGGGAGGGGGCTGCCCTGTTCACGGGGTCCGAGGCCGGTGGCCTGGGCTGGTCACACCACGTGGGTAAGTAAGTATTAGTACCATCCTGCCCGGCAGGCCGAGTCGGCTCCCCATCTTTGTCGGGGGAGGGGTGGCCTCAGAAATGGGTCGGCTTGGTTAGAACCTGTTGTTTGATATTCTTGGACGCTGGGTCTGCTTCGCTTCGTGTTGGATAGAAGACGCTGCCCCACCTTTGCCGTGTCATAGAGTCAGAGATGGCCTTGCCAGGGGGTTACTGGAGCGGGGAGGATGGTGAAAGCATGAGATCGGGGGTGAAGCACGTGCTGGGGGGAGGTGGGCAGGGAGGTAACCCCCAAACCACATGCTCTGCCCTGACCCCCGCCCTTCCTGGGAAAGGTGTGCTGGACCCAGGACTCGGGCTTTGGACCTTGTCTTCTCTTCCTGCCCTCATGCTTTCCTGGAATTGTGGAGGCTGATGTAGTGATCACCTTAGCTAATTCAAAGCCAGCCCTGGGGTAACAAAACTCAAAGTTATCTGCTGGGCAGGAGCCCACAGAGTAATTTAATCTAGTTCAAACAGCACTTTTGGAGTGCCTGTGACATTCCGGGGCTCGCTAGTCCTGGGGAATCCCAACACGGACAAGAGACTTGTCCTCGGTCCTCCAGGAGCTCACAGTCTAGTGAGGGGATGACGCACATGCCCAGAAGTCTTATGCACTGTCACCATGCTTTAGAGTGAGACATCGTAGAAAAGATGAAAGAGCAATCGATATTGGCCGGGATTGTGTGCTGGGGAGCTTCAGAGAGAACCACAAAGAGGAGGTGACATTTGAGAAGGGTTTTGGGGGATGTGTAGGAGTTTTCCAGGCCAACCTGGAGGACATCATTTGGAAACAGAAAACAAAACATGCAGGGGCAGGGAGGCTGGAAAATGCTGGGCCAGCGGTTGGTGTGCTGTTTGGGCATGGTGGTGGCTGAAGGAGGTGAGGCCTGAATGTCAGGTTGGGGTCACATTAAGAGAGGCCTGCATTCCTGTGGAGGGAGTTGGAGTTGATCCCAAGGTGGTGAGGAAGTGTGCAAGCTGGAGAGTGACACATGGTCAGGTGGGCAGCCCCAGCGTGGAGAGGTGAGGGCACGCGGGCATCTGGATCCCAGCTCTGACCCGGGTGGGAAGCTCCGAGGTCTGGGCCAGTACTGAATCCTGCGCAGAGCAGGGCAGGATGTGAGAGCTGGTCTGGGTTTGCTGATGCCTGTCCCTGGGATTGAGGGAGGAGGAGCCTAACCAGGCAGTCACAGGGGCGCATGGGAGGGACCACGTAATGACAGGCTTATCACAACTTGGACTTGTCCCTTAGCAGATGTGAAATCAGGTAACTCTGAAGACGGACACATAGGATACTGGGCACCGGGGCGGGAAAGGAGGCAAACACGCCACCCACCCTGAGGCCACGGCCAAAGCCAGGATGCCCCTCTGTGACCCCCCCTTCTCTCTCTGTCTCTCTCCTGATGTGTAATCCTGCAGCATCTGGGAGCAGAAAGAGCCGAGGTTGAACCATGGAGCCACACTTCGCGTCCTAGTTAGGGCTCTGCAGGTTGCAAGACAAACTGACTCTAGTAGGAAGTCAGACGTGCTCCTAAACCCACGGGCAGACAGCCCTGGGGGACGAGCACCGTGGCGTGCGTGCGGGGGCTTGGAAAGCGGGGTGGGACCTGTCCGCTCTCTCTCCCTCATCAAACGGCTGCTTCTCCCTCTTCCCCTTGGGGAACTAACTCTTCCCACTGGCCCCCGCATCCGGGCACTCTCGACCTGCCCCGCAGATGCCCCGTCCAACACGGCAGCCTTGGACCAAGTGTCCATGTCACGGAGCAGCTCAAGGACTCACTCGGCCAGCTTCTCCAGACCTAGTTCCAGGTGGACAGGAAAGAGACTATGACACACTCACCAAGGGCCAGTGTCCAGGCCTGGCACAGCCAGCTGTGGCCAGATGGTCAGGGTCCTGTAGCATGTGCTCACTCGGCTAGAGTCCTCCTTGGGGAGGGGGGGACAGTCTCATCAAGGGGAAAGGACTGGAGAAAATCACGTGCATCTCCGCTGGACTTAGGCGTGGACCCGGAGAGCTCCAAGCCTCAGTTTCTTGTCTGTGAAACACAGGGATGGGTATTTAAAACTCCCTCTTGCGGGGGCTGATGGAGGAAAATGAGATACTCTGTTAAAGCATCAACACAGTGAAAAGCACTTGGAATCCCCTGCATGTCATGTCGGTTTTCTGTCACAGTCCTCCCAACAGTGTGCTGTCCCAGCAGGAAATATTGGGCTGGCCAAAACGTTTGTTCGGGTTTTTCCATAAGACCCGATAGAATTTTTTTGGCCAACCCAATACAAGCATGGGGTGCTCAAGTAGGGGATGGCCCATCTTTGCCTCCCACCAATTTGCCATATGGCCTCAGGGTTTTCAGCGCCTCTTGTCATTGTATCAGCTGCCCTGCCAGCCTCATGGCTTTGCTAGAAAGGGCCAGTGAACCAAAGTTGAATAGTACCTGGCTCACAGTAAGCCCCTGATGTGTGTGTGCACGTGTGTGTTTTTTTAAATAAATGAGTGAATGAAAGATAAGGCATTTTTGTAACATTTTCCACTAAGATAAATAGGAAAATAACTTTGAGATCAAGTCTAAGCAGAACTTTTTTCACCTGGATTCTTAGAATTTGGGAACTTTGAGATAATCTAATGCAAATCTTTCATCTATCAGAGGTGGGGCTTACAGGGAAGAGAGAGGGGAAACTCACGTTTATTGAGCACTTACTATGTGCCAGGTCACAGGCCAACCGCCTCCCGAATATATTCTCTTTTTAGGGGCTGACAGCACCCCTTGTCAGCCCCTTAAAAAAGGGGGTATCACTGAGTCTCCATACCTGGGAAATTGAAACCAAAATGGTTGAAACCCCGCTGACTTAGAAAGTAGCAATTCTGGAAGTCAGAAAGCCGGGCTGTTCTATATCTACAAATGTTATTTCTCAGCTTTTTTTTTTTCTTTTTTCCAAGCACTCAGGTGCTTTACCTTTCTTTGCTTTGCCGGTGTTTCCTAGAAAATATCATGCAGTAAAAATCAACATGTGATGAGAGGCATCTTAGGGTTATCTACCCCCGAAGCCCCCATCATCTACTCGTGGGAACTCACCTGCCGCCTGCTGCATCCAAGTGTGTTTTCCAAGGTGACTGATTTAGGTGCGCTGAGAATTATATCTCTGTCTTCCCTACGAAAAGCCACCGCGCCTGTCAGCCGGCTCACACACTCCCATATTTCTCAAGTCAGGAACCAAAGTGACCTGTAGCGTATCAAGTTTATCTTCTTCATATTTTATGGATTCTCTTTCTGATGGGATATTTTATGGATTCTCTTTCTGATGGGCTATTTTATGGATTCTCTTTCTGATGGAGCCAGGACATAGTGGCCAGCTGGGGATTACGGTAGCATTGCCATGAGAAGGAATACTATCGCGGCGAAGCCTGCTTTAGTGAGATTTGTGGAACAAACAGGGGTGCGGGCCCCAAAAGGATCTAAAAGGCTTTGGCCAGAAAGCGCTGACGATAATGTGGAAAGAACAGGGTGGCTCGCTCACACCCCCGCGGGGGTTTTCCTCTCCTTTTTTCCACTCTGATCTTACTTAAAAGGAAAAAACAAAATGACGCTATCTTTAAACGAGAATGCTGAGCTGGAAGGGATGTTATAGATTAAATGTCACCTCCTGAGAACCGCCTTCACTGCACCTGACCCAGTCCCTCTGGCCAGTCCCCTCTTCCTTTCTCCTGTGTGCGTGTGCGTGTGTGTGTGTGTGTGTGTGTGTGTGTGTGTGTATTGCCTGCCACCCCTGCTGCAAGGGGGGCCCCTCCCCAAGTGTGGAGGCTGGCTGGCTGGTTCCTGCAGGGGCTGGAGGTGGGTGCTCAAGGGGCATTTTTGTTTTGTTTTGTTTTTTAACATAACAGCCCTGAGACTGCTAGCTTTTTTGTTTGTTTGTTTGTTTGTTTTAAGATTTTTTTTGATGGGGACCATTTTTAAAGTCTTTATTGAATTTGTTCCAGTGTTGCTTCTGTTTAATGTTTTGGTTTTTTGGCCGCGAGGCATGTGGGATCTTAACTCCCCGACCAGGGATCGAACCCACATCCCCTGCATTGGAAGGCCAAGTCTTAACCACTGGACTGCGGACTGCCAGGGAAGTCCCTCAGGGGACATTTGCTGAATGAATGAGTGAGCGAGAGTGATGCAGGGCTCTAGCCCCAGGCAGGACCTCCCTGGGGGCACAGGCTCCCGGAGCATCCTGCCAGAAACCCGCATACCCTCATTCCCTTTCCGGGGGTCCTCACAGCCCTCCTGAGCCTACCCGCAGTCCTGATCTCCAGGGGAGACCTGCTCGCCCCTTTTATTGCCATGGACAGTGGGGTCCCACTGTCACATGTTCCAGGTTATGGGGAACACGGCTGCTTTGGGCAGGACGGGCTCTGGGCAGAGCACCAGGGTCATCCCAGCCCGGAGCCTTGGGGGCTGCCCCCCTGACTTCCCCATCACACGGGGCTCCAGCCTGGCCCTGCAGAGACCCCTTCATCCATAGCAGGCTGGTTCTGCGGACCTCTTCGCCACACCGCCTCCTGTCCGCCTCCTGAGCCCGAAGGGAAGCCAGCGGCCTCCTGCGGCTCTTCTCTTAAACGTCCCAGCACCCTCTTTACTTTTCCTCACCATGGAAAACACGAGAGGGGAGACAGAGGTCATGGGGTCGGCTGGCCGCCAGGTCCTACTGATCAGGCCTTGGTGTGGACACAGCAGTGGCAGTGGGTAGCTGGGGCACAGCCGGGTGCTCCAGGGCTGGCTTCTCTGGGGAGGACAGTTTCCATGGGGACGGCTTGTGAGATGGAGGGAGAGGAGGGAGGCACCTCCGGGAGGGAGCCTGCCCTGGGCTCAGGGGAGCCGGCTTGGGTAAGGCCCGGAGGAGGAGGAGGACGAGATGCTGGCTTGAGAGCCTGGGAACTGGAAGAGACAGGAGTGAGGCTCGGAGCTGGGCGTCAGGTGGCTCCGGACCTGGACTGGGGTGTGGCCGCTCGCCCCTGGGAGTTCCTTAAACCCAGCCAGCACCCACAGCCCCGTCACCATGGCCTGCATCACGGTCACCATCCTGGCCGCTGTCCGATAGCTCGTGCCGGGTACCAGGCGCCACAAGGCCCATCGAGGTCACCGTCGTCACCGCCTTGGATTCCCGCTCGCGGGAAGAAACATCTCTTTACTGTTCCACTGAATTGCTTGGAGCTCTGCGTGCCCATAACAGCAGGGTCTCTAGCATTCTTGAGGCTTTTTCCCAATGTTCTCCTCAGCGGTTGAAAACGAGCCCTGTCCAGTCTGAGGGACCCCCAACATGCTGCCCTGAGTCCACACAGGCCTGCAGGGTGGCTGGGGGCAGAGGGTCTTCCAGACCCAGCTGTACACGGGGCTGGACTCAGCTTCCTCCTCCGGGACCCCCGGGCCCCAGGCAGGGTCACCAGAATGGAGCCCCTTTTCTCACGAGGAGGTCCCATTCGGGGGCACCTGGGGCTGAGCCATCCCCTCCTGGCCCAGCTGAGACCCCCACCCCCACCCCGATAACTTGGAGCCTGGGTCAGTGTCCTGGGTCTGCTGTAACAAGTTACCACAAACTGGGGCCTTAAATTAACAGACTTCTCTCTAGGTCTGGAGGCCAGACATCTAAAATCGAGGTGTCAGCAGGGCTGTGCTGCCTCCGAAGGCTTTAGTGGAGGATCCTTCCTTACTTCTTCCAGCTTCTGGTGGCCCCAGGCATTCCTTGGCTTGTGGCCGCATCACTCTAGTCTCTGCCTCCGTCTTCACAGGCCTCCTCCTTGTGTGTCTGTGTGTCCCGTTTTCTGCCTCTTTATAAGAACACTTGTCACTGGGTTTAAGACCCACTCAGATAATCCAGGATGATCTTGTGAGATGCTTAACTTGCTTATATCTGCAAAGACCTTTTTTCCCAAATAAGGTCACATTCACAGGTTCTGGGGGTTAGGATACAAACGTATCTTTTGGAGGTCACTATTCAACCCCCTACAAATCCCAAAGGGAAGAGGCTGAGGTTACAATCCCTCCCTGTCCAGGATGCTCCCTGGTCCCAGTGTTACCCCTCTTCTGTCTCCCCAGGGGCCTGCTCAGAGGGCAAAAAGCCCCATTGCCCTCCCCTCCCAGGTGGGGTTGGATGACTCACCCTCCACGTGTGTGCACAGCGGCCTCAGTGTGACCTCTTCCCTGAACAAAGGAGCCCATGACATCAGAAGCAGCAGGAGTCATCTCAGGAATGAATCGAAGCTCTGCTCTCCCGAGGTCCCTGTGACATTCCATCATCAGAAGGACCTTCACTTGTGGGTCCAGCTGCCCCATCTGTCAGGGGAAGGGATGGAAGCTAGAGGGGCCGGGACGTGCCCAGGATCCCCATGGGGAGAGGCAGAGCATGGTCTTGAACCTGAGACCCTTGCCCCTTGTCCAGGCTGCCCGAAAATCACCGCCAGCATTGACACTTGGGTGGTGGCTTGTTGGCTATGATCTAAATTGTGTGGAAAATTTTGAAAATGGAGCTGTTAAAATTCTCTCTCACCCGCCTGTGTTGGAGACACCAAGCAGCATTCCGCTGGCCTCTGCCCTTCCTGCTGTCTGGGGATTACCAGCCTGCGGGGAGACCGTGTATTAATATCAGCTTCCAGGAGACTCAGTGTGATGGTCCGGCCCCATTTCAGGAGCTCAGAGCCGCCTTGGAGGGGCTCAGCTCCCCGCCCCAGCCCCATGCTGCCTGGCCACCTACCTCTGCGCTTCTCTTTCCCTCAATTAAGCCCCAGCGGCTACGGCACCGAGCGACGCTGGCTGTGTGCCCTCTGAGTCTTAATTAGGGGTCACGGCGAATGGTAGTATTTCCCAGGCTTGCTACGATTCTATTAAAATTCCTCTTTGTAGGCATCAGGCACGGCCCGATTCCACCTAGGGACAAAGGAGAAAGAATCCAGGGCAGAGAGGTTTGCTCACGGGCAAGTTGTGAGCTTTCTTCCCCAGAAGTTTAGCCTCGAGGGGGTAAGAATTTTCGGCAGTGAAGGTAATTCAGCTCGTCTGGTGCCTGGACTTGGTGCTGGGAGAGATTCTGAAATTAAGGCAGTCTCAGCGACAGCATGGTGATTAGTTAGTGACTTCTGCCATAGTCTCAGGAAGAGGGCTGTGGGGTTCGTGCACCATCGATTTACCTTTGTGGCCAAGTCCTTCGGGTTTGGCCCCCTGGTTTGCTGTCACCAAGGGAGTGTTTCCAGCCCTGCCAGAGCTCACTGAGACCCACAGTGGTGGCCACAGCTGTGCAGTCTTTGGGAGGGTCCCACAGCTAGGGTCCAGAGTGGATCATGGGGCTCTGATTGGGGCCCCATGGGTCAGCTTCAGTCTCAGAGTTTGGGAAATCAGGTTGGAAAAAACGGGCAGTTGTCCCCACGTGCCCTGCTTCCCCCCCGACTCCATGTGGTATAGACGCCCTCACCTATATAGGGCCCCAGACCCACTCTGGTGTAGACCCGGCCTCCTGCAGACCGTCTGCCCGATTTCCCCAGTGTCCCCCCACCCCTTATACAGCACCTCCCAGACCTCCCTGCCTAGGGCTCCACAGCCCCTGAGACTCACAGGACAGGGGTGGCTGCTTGTTTACAGGCTCAGCGAAGGTGTTACCAAACTCAGCTTTGGCTCCTCATTGCTCAAGAATCCAATATTGAGAGACAAATGTTGGGTAAAAGGAAAGATAGCTTTATTGAGGAAGCCGGCGGTCCTGGAAAGAAAGTGGACTCATGTCCCAAAGAACTAACTCCCCATTGCTGACAGGACCAAGAGCTTTTAAGGGGAGTTTCAGGGGTGCACATGCAGAGGAGGGGATCTACATGCAGAAACAGCACAGTCAGCTCTGACAGTCATCTTGAAATTTGTTGTTGGTAGTCTGATCAGTATCATCTTGATTGTTTTAAGTACTGTTAATCTTTAGTTCCTGGGTCGGTTTGTTCCCAGTTTCTTGAGGCCAGTTCTCAGAATTATGGCCGCTTATGTCATGGCTACAGTCTGGTCAGCGTGTAGTTAACTTCTTCCACCTGATGGGGATTTTAGTATCTACAAGACAGCTCATAGGACATGGCTCAGAATATTATCTAGAGCCCTTGAGGAGGAACTAAAGGTCCTTGACTTTGTTTTATGACTAAACTCTTATTATTTTTTCTTGTTCGACTATTTTCCTTTTCTTCTGCATTTTCTCACTTCTCCGATCAAATTTATTCTTTGGCTAAAGTTTCTCTATAGACAAGAGGCAGGTGTAGGACATGGTCGGGGGCAGGTCTGTCCTGGGAAGGGCCCGTAGAGACCTGCTCCTTTTACAAAGGGACCACCAGTGGCACCCACGTCATTGCCACTTCATGTCAAAGCGTCACACTCTGTTTGTGGACGTGTAATCAGTCCTGACTGCTGCCTGTTCTTCTGTCTTCTGAGCACCTAGGAGATGAGAGGAGACCCTTGCGCCTTAGACCCTTGCAAAGTAGTTGCTATTCTGACAGTTCTGATGTGTGGGTTCTTTCCAGCACCAAACAGTTCTCGACCCCAGCTGGGTATCCTACAGTCTAGCTCAGTTCTGACCCTGTCTACCTGGAGAGAGCGTCAGACCCCACAGGGGGAGGGCTGAGACCCACAAGACTGCCCCCTGTGCCCCACTTCAGACACCAGCTTCTGACCGACCAGTTACAGATCAGGGGTTCCAAACACCCGCTCCTTGGGTTTGAGTAATTTGCTGGAATGCTCACAGAACTTAGAGAAACGTTTTACTTACTAGATCACCAGTTTATCATAAAGGGTATAACTCAGGAGTGGCCAGATGGAAGAGATGCACAGGACAAGGCCTGGGGAAGGGGCCGGAGCTGCCATGCCCCCCGGGCACCACTAGCCCTGCACCTCTGCAGGTTCACCAACTGGAAGCTCTTAGGACACTGTCCTTTGGGGGTTTTTATAGAGACTTCCTTACACAGGTACAGGCATGATTGGTCAAATCATTGGCCGTTGGCTGATTGATTCAACCTCCAGCCCCTCTCTGCTCCCAGGAGGGAGTAGGTTGGGTTGGGGGGACTGAAAATTCCAACCCTCCAATCACATGTCATCTCCACTGGCTAGCAACTCCCATCCTTAGGTGACCTAGGGTCTTTCCAAAAGTCACCTCATTGACATAACAAAAAACACAGTTATGACTCTGTCATGTGGGAAATTCCCAGGGTTTTAGGAGCTCCGTGCCAGGAATGGAGGGAGAATATATATTTCTCATTATAAATCACAATCTGGCATCAGTTCATAAAGTTGCCACATAAATGAGCACAGAGTTCCATGGTTAAAACATCCTAGGCAGGTAGGTCCACCTTTGTCTTCCCACAGGCCCATACTTACTTTCAGGGTAAATGGTCACCGGGTCACTGGCTTCTTTCATGTATCCATGCATTTCTCATTCATTCATTCATTCAGTAATTATTTGAAATCATTGCAGAGACAGTAAGAAGGAGCCTCAGACTCCTGCAGTGCTGGAGCCAGAAACCGTCTTTCTGGACCCTGCAGCTCCTTGACTTTCTCTCCAGTAGCCGGTTGGCAGGGGTGTGTTGCCTGGAGTCCTGCACTCAGGTTGGCCTCCCTGAATTTGCCCTTCCGGACACTGCTGTTTCTATTTTTTTTCTTTGTATTTTTAATTGCAGTATAGTTGATTTACAATGTTGTGTTCATTTCTGCTATACAGCAAAGTGCTTCAGTTACATATATATATACATATATATGTATATATATACATTTTTAAAAAAAATTCCTTCCCGTTATGGTTTGTCACGAGATATTGAGTATCGTTCCCTGTGTTCTATAGTAGGACCTCGTTCTTTATCCATTCTCTATATGATAGCTTGCATCTGCTCATCCCAAACTCCCACACCATCCCTCCCCGCCCCAACCCTAATTAACTGAGATTGACACCTATGTGCGATCTGACTACCATGACCAGCCAGAACACATTTTTAAAATCTTAATTACTAGTTTAGAATATTCATACAATTGACTAAAATGCCTTCTCTTAAAAATCAAACAAGTGACGATGTCAAAGTCTTCAACGTGTCTTAACTTTTTGAAATTAATTTTTATTGGAGTATAGTTGCTTTTTACAATGCTGTGTTGGTTTCTGCTGTACAGCAAAGTGAATCAGCTCTGCGTATACACATATCCCCTCTTTTTGGGGTTTCCTTCCCATTTAGGTCACCACAGAACATTGAGTAGAGTTCCCTGAGCTCTACAGCAGGTTCTCATTCGTTATCTATCTTTTACATAGTAGTGTGTCTATCAGACGCTGCTATTTCTAAGCACCCTCATTTCAGGAGCCCCCGTTGCCGACCACTGTGGCTCTCCAGGCAGCGTTAGGATTTTGGAGGGTCTTACACACGTGGGAATTCTTTCTCAAGACATTGCCTTCCTCCTGGTGGCAAACAATCCACACGATGTGTCGCCGGCCTCCCTGGACCTCGCCCATGGTGTCTTGTGGTTGATTTGGTGTTCCATGCCAACAAGGCAATGAGAACCCTGTTATTTCAGGTTTGAAAATTCTGTCTGTACACAAGAAGTGAGGCATGGAATTTCAGAATCAAAATAATCACGCGTGGTTTGGATCAATGCCCCATCTCTGATGTTCAGAGTCTGTGTTTGGGGAAACACAGGCGCCCCATCAAAGCCCAGTGAAAAACCTTCCTCTTCAGGGAAACACTTGTAAGTTGTTCCCCTGCTCGGGCTCTCGAGCCCTCAGAAGTCCTGCTGGACTGGGCGTGGACTGGGGGGGTGAGCTCGGCAAGGGCTCTTGAGCCTCATGGAGGGGGTCAGAGGGGTAGGGATGGTGTGAAGGGGTGGTGAGCGCGAGGCAGCAGCAGGGCACGATGCAAGGGGACAAGATCGGGCCCTGGGAGGGCAGACCGAGAGGGTCCCGGAGCCCAGACCCCCAAGGGCCACACTCGGGGTGGGACAGAGAGGGGCCGTGAGCCCGAGACTGAGCTGGGGAAGGGGTGCTGACCACTGCCGGGCTCTGCAGAGGGACCTGCAGTTCTCCGCACTGGTTATTTATTCTCTGGGCCCCGTCCGCCTGCCTGCCTGGGGGTCCCGGAAGCTGCGCCGGCCTCCCCTCACCGTGGAAACGATGGTTTCCCTTCTGATTCTGTGTGGGGAACCCGACTCAGCTCAGGGCCGGGTGAGGGCCCACGTGTGTGTCCCTCTGCCCGGCCTGGGCAGTGCAGGGCCAGTAGAGGGGGCGACACCTTCGTGGGCAGCCCTCCTCCTGGGACGGGCAGAGCCCAGGGGTGCCCTCTGAGGAGGCCACAGAGCTCGCTTGCAGGAATGCCCCCGCCCCCTGGGTTGGCTTTCTAAAGCATCCGTCCTAGGGGCCATGCTGGCATCTCTGGACAGCCACTGTCGGGGGACCAGCCTCAGAGCCACTGCAGCCCAGAGAACCCAGCTTAGAGACTGCCTTTCCCTAAAAGAGGCAGGGGGCATGCCCAGCAGGAGTGGGGATGGCAAACATGCAGAGGAAAGACAGACAGACAGCTCCACGAGCATCACAGCCCCTGGAGCTTGCTTCCTTCCACTCCCTACCCATCTGCCCGCCCCATTGGAGGGACCCAGTGAAATGGGGGACAGGCTGCTTGTCCCCTTCCTTACCAGCTGCCCGTCCTCCCTTTCCACTCGTCCTTACCGTGCTGCCTCTCTTGACAGTGAATCCTTTCACTGGTTTCCCTCTGCCGTCCTGTGGGTATAAACAAAATCCTTCCGCAAGCTCTCCACCTCCCCACTTCTGAGTTCCTCCCATATCCTGAACCTCCTCAATGTCCTCTGAGTACACAATGCTGGCTTTCTTTTCCAGACCTCAGCACATGCTGTTCCCTGTACCCTCTCGCCTGCGTAACCTGTACTCACCGTCCAGCCCTGCGTGGCTATCCTGTCCCCCAGGAGGCTGTCCGTGGGGCTAGTGGCCCCTGAGGCCGTGTCAGTGTGGGCCCCCCTCGCCTCTGCTCCTACGGCAGCTCTGTACCCTGGTCACGAGGTTTCCTGCACTTGACTAGGAATCACACCTACAGCTTCTGTCCCCGGGTCCCTATAAGAGCACGTCCTCCCTGAGAGCAGACACAGCAGCTGTACTTTGCACGTTGGTGTCCCCAGATACCCAGGCGCTGGCACAGGGTGTGGCATATAGCAAGTGCTCATCTCATGCTTGTTGACTGAATTAATGCAGAGGGACTGCTGTGATTAGGATCTATTTGGGGGCTTCCCTGGTGGCGCAGTGGTTGAGAGTCCACCTGCCGATGCAGGGGACGCGGGTTCGTGCCCCGGTCCGGGAAGATCCCACATGCCGTGGAGCGGCTGGGCCCGTGAGCCATGGCCGCTGAGCCTGCGCGTCCGGAGCCTGTGCTCCGCGACGGGAGAGGCCACAGCGGTGAGAGGCCCGCGTACCACAAAAAAAAAAAAAAAAAAAAAAAAAGATCTATTTGGATTTAACTCTTCCTGATACTAACTGTGTGACCTTGGGCACATCACCTAACCTCTCTGAGCTTGCGTGTTTGCATCTGTACAAGGAACCCTCCTTTGGCAATAGCAGGTGGTGTTTATTAAGCATTTATTAAGTCCTTGTGTCACATGCTCCTCTGAGCCCTTTCTGCATGCACGGTACACTCATTTATACCTCACAGCCATCATCCGGGGCAGCGGTTATCCCTGTTTGTCGGTTAAGGTTAGGGAGGCCAGGGAGACTGAGCCGGCTCAGGGTCCCACAGGCCAAGGGCAGTGGGCTTGGAGATTGTGCGTGGGCTCTTAGACTGTAATCCAGCCTCAGTGCCGTGCCTTCGCTTGCCCAGATAAGATGCTGGATGCAGCGGAAACTACTGGGAATCTGTCTCCACTTGGACCTGCAGTGATTCAGGCCCCAGGGTGTCTTGCATCCACTGGAGTAAAGGAGAACGCAGCAGAAAGCGAGGACTTGGGAGTGAAGCAAGGCTGAGCTCGAATGGTCACCTACTTCTTTCCAACTGTGTGACCCTGTAAGTCTCCACGCTTCTCTGAGACTCAGTTTCGTCATCTGTAAAATGGGGACCCTCGCGTCTTGCTTGCAGAGAGGTGTGAGTGCCCATGGGGGGATGGCCAGCATGTGGTTTGGGCTCCGTAGATGTTACTTCTTATCCCCTTCACATGCAAACACACTGCCCTGCACTCGTGTCTTTTAAAGCTAATCTTCTCCCAGGTCAGGGGTGGGGCTGCAGTCAGCTGAGGTCTGGGGGGAAGGACTTCCAGGCTGGCACTGGCCTCCATGACCTGCTTCCTAGCGGGACGGGCATGGCAGGTCTGGGCCAGGTCTCTGTCGGGCTGTGGCCTCCTCCAGCTTTCTCTGTGGCTGCCTGCTTCGGCCACCCTTTCCTCCCTCCTGGTGCCCTCCCTGGCTCCAGCTGTCACTGGGATGTGCCCACTGACCCTGGAGAGATGGCCGAGCTTGGTGTTTGGACTTCCCCAGACCCAAGCCCAAGCCTTGCTCCAGTCCTGACCTGTTGGGAGCCTGGGCAAGTCACTGCTCCTCTTGGAATCTCAGAATCTTCATTTGTAAAGCAGGAATGATTGGGCTGGCCTTGCCTTTCACACAGGAGAGGTGGTGTGTGTGGATGCATCCCGTGGACTGGAAAGTGGGGGGCCCTGGTGACCACAGTGGTGTACCCACCCTGCAGGGGACCTCCTCCACTTCTGATGCTGATAAAGGAAACAGGCTTCAGAAGGATGGTAGATGCTGTGGGCCGTACCCTTCCCTGAGCCCCTAGTCTGTGCCAAGCACTGTCCAGAAGTGATCATGTTTTAGCCCTGGCAGTGGCCCCTTGAGGAGTCGGGGAAGGACACTCTCGTTTGCTGGGAACCTAGGGCACGCTAAGCCCTGAAGTGTGCCCCCTGCCTTCAGCCTCAAGGCAGTCTCATGAGACTGTGCTGTGATGGAGCCCCATCGGCAGTGGGGAACTCAGAGAGGGTGTGTGACTTGCCCCAGGTCACACAGCTGCCTCGCTGCAGAACTGGGAATCAAATTGTGGTCTCTCTGGCTGCAGTGTGGCGCTAGTCCCAGGACCCCAGGCTGCCTGCTCAGGCCAGGCCGTTAATGATGCAAGATGGCCTTCTGCTTCCTTTGAGGCTCCTGAGTGCAGGCAGCCAGCACACGCAGCTGCTTAGCATCCAGAAGAAACAGAAGAAGAGAGGAGGCTGCCCTCACTGTGCTGGGAGTGGAGAGAGCCCGGAACACCCGCCCCGCACATACACTCCGGGCACCGGGCCTCGCAGCCAGCCCACAGTGGTTTGTTGGGAGAGGCCCTCCCCCTCCCCTTACCAGTGTCACACATGATCGCACGGGGTGGACCCAACAGGCTGGAATCGAAAATGCACTAAATGAGAAGCACAGGCCTTGGAAGTCAGGACAGGCAGGCGTGGGGCCGTGAGGGGAGAGCTGGTCACGTTCCGGGATTGCCTTTCAAACATCCTCCTTAATCTACATGAGCCGAGGAAGACCTGCGGGCAGATTCTGTCCCAACCAGCTATGTGTCCTTCGGCAGCTCTCCCCTGTTCTCTGGGCCTCAGTTTCCTCATCTGTTAAATGGGAACAGCAGCTGTCATGAGGTCATGTTGTCCCCAGCACAGGTGGCACCCATGAAGATTCCCTCCTTGATATCCCCACCCACCCAAGCCTCAGTATCCCCCGTTCATCTTGGAAATAAATAGTTGCCCTGAGGACCACTGGCTCATGGCATCTCTCAGCAGGAGGGCCTGGCAGATCGTGGACATCAGCCGCCGCATTGTGCAGATGGGAAACTGAGACTCAGGAGGGAGGGGAGTGGCCTCTGGTGTCTGCACTCCTGATGCCTGGGCCCAGGCTCTGGCTCGACAGGAACCCTTTGCACTTGACACTCTGCTTCCTTATCTGAGCTGCATGGCAACCCTGTGAAGGAGTTTCAGACCAGAGGACCCAGGAAAGGAACAGAGACCCAGAGGGCTTGGGCCCTTTACTGGGGCCACCCAGTGAATCAGGGCATCACTAAGTTCAGAGCTTTGATATATGATTGTAAAGCAGCCGGTACAGCATCTGGCACGAAGACGTCCTTCGTAGCAGTGGCTCCCTTTACCTTCCCCCAACACATCACAGCAGCACTATCGCCACCACCGTCATCACCATCACTACCATCATCGTCACCATCATCACTACCTTAGCCTGCAAATAACATCCTCTTCTCCCTGTCGCTCAGATAAGATACCCAAAGCTCAGAGAAATGGGGCACTTGCCCAGGCCGCCCAGGGAGTAGGGAGCGAGGATTCCCATCTGGGTCTGACTCCAAGGCCCATGCCCTTCCCACCACACCACCCTGCCCCCAGGAATTAGAACTTTCTGGAAAGCTATTGGGACCCTCCCTACCCCTTGCCTGACCCCCGACTCGGGGCAGCAAGCCAGTGGAGCTCCACACAGATGCTGTAAAATTAGCAACTTAATTTTGGTTGTCAGGAAATCAGTTGAGGGAAAAATGTTTTCAAGAGATTCTTTTTCTTACAAACCAGCATGATAAAAATAAAGAGAAAGGCCTAGTTGCAGGGAGAAAGGACGTTTTCTAAATTTATAACAGGGATTCATTATTCATGGGCCACATTTGAAAAGGCCAAAGCCACAGAAAGGAAGTGGGCGTGAGTGGAAGGGCCGCGGCTGAAAAGGGGGCCTCGACAGGGAGCCCGGCAGGGGGACGTGGCCACGGGGAGGGACCTGCTGATCAGAGAAGCGGGCCGAGGGGCTGTGGACATCCCGTGGCTGCAAACACAGCTGAGCTCTATCAGAGAGGCCAGGGCTGCCACTCCAGCAATGCCAGGCTCGGCACCTCGGTACCCAGTGCCTGCTCATCGGTTTGGATTGTGCAGTTACCTGCATGTAGTAGGAGGGCCAGATAAGGTGGGGGCCCTTATCGTTACACACGTGACCTCATTTACTGCAAACATCAACACTGTGAATGACTATCGGCGTTCTGTAGAAGAGGACACTGAGGGTCAGAGTGGTAGAGAGACAGCAGCATCACATGGCTGGTTTCAGTGGCTAAGGCCTCAGGCTTGAGGGCGCCACATCCCACTGTCTTCCCCTCCCCCTGCCATGCTCTGACGTGCCTTCATCCTTTGGTCAGACTGTTTGTCCCTGTAGAATGGAGAGAAAGGAGGATGGGGAAGGCCTGCTGTACCTCTCACCCAGCCCTGCCTCCCACGAGGAGGGTCTTTTTCCAGTCCTCCCCACAGTGCTGTGGGATTGCTGCTATTGTCAGATGAGGAGACAGAGGGTCTGGAAGGTCCAGGGCTTGCCCAGGGCTGTGCAACTTCGTAAACTAAACGGAGCTCCTCCCTCTGCCAGGCTCTGGCTCACACCGAGTGGAGGACAAGGCCGTCTTGCTGCCCTACGTGCCGGGAGCATCCCAGCTCCTCAGCAAGAGCCTGACCCCAGTGGCTCATTGCCTGGCTGGGTCCCAGCTGAGGGTTGCAAAAGTCACACCATCATCTCCAAAGAATCCCAGCTTGGATTTCTCCATTAGTTCATAGTCACCGTCCCTGCCGCGGTGAGGGTGCGCTCTGTGTCGGGCCCTGCGCTTGGGAACTGAGACATTTCATTCCCACATGACCCATGGAGGCAGGTGCTTCCGTGATCCCATTGCACAGAGCGGAATACTGAGGATCATGAGGGGAAGTGACTTGCCCCAGGTCACGGCCTAGTGGGAGAGCCAGGTCCAGACCCCATACAGGTTTCCCTGCTAATCCAAAGTGGAGCCTGGCTACGAAACCTTTCCTAAGCCAAAATGGCATAAAGTGAAATAACAGTTACCTTAGGACGCGTCTCGCTGATGGATGCACATCGAGATAAAGCACAGAGGCTCACAGACGCTGTTCTCAGCTCTGGCGGCTGGATGCTGAGATGCTGAGTGCAATTGCCGGGGAAGGGGCTTGGGGGTGCCGCTCTTGCTGCTTGGAGGGGTGCACCGCCTCTCTAACAGCTAGCTGCAAACACATGTTGAATGTTATTTTCTCTTTTCACCATTTTTTCCATAAAAATGAAAATCAACTTCTTTCGGTTAGCGAAAACAGGTACTAATGTAGATCTTTTGTAAAAGCGGAGTGGCATACAACAAACTTTCAGAATCGGGAGACCTGTTCTATCGTCTGTCCAGAAAATTCCTTGCCATGAAATACAGAAGCCAGAGGGCCGCCAGGAACTTTGTAGAAATGGGAAACAAATGCACATGGGAGAAACAGTTTTGAGAGATGGTTTTCTGCTGTGGTTCCCACCTGGCCTGGGCAGTGCGTGGATTAAGACAGGGAGGTGGGAGGGGTGCCCTGGATTGTTCTAGCAGGGGACAGCCTGGGGTGGGTAGGGGGCCAGCCATCGCCACCCTCCTGGAATCCTGGTTTTCAGTGGGATCTTCGTGCAGTTTGACCATCCGGCTTTCGGGCATTGGGCTGGCGCTAGTGGCCAGGACTGAAGGCGAGGCTCGTGGGGCACTGTGGCTTGGACGCTTTCCTCCATGGCAAATATGCCAAAACTGGGCGCAGGGCAAGGCAGCAGACTTCTCTGCACCCCGGCATCCCCACCTACAAAGGGGACATTTTTGTTGTCTGACTGTGTCTCTATGCCTTGAGACTGAAGGAATCTGGAGGTGTATTTTCCCTTCTTCCTCTTTCTCTTTTTCAAGTACATCTCGACCAGGGAGATCCTCCCCTGCTAAGACACAATTAAGTTTCTCAAGTTAATTATGCACGTGACAGTAGGGTTAGTGATTTTCTTAATTTCCACTGTAATTACATTGGAAGAACAGTCACCCCTGATCTCCCAGGAAGAAAGCATGGGCTCCAGGAGCAAACATGGGTGTCTGAGGAGCCTGAAATCTGTCTGTGGACTCGAGACAGACGCTTGGCCCAAATGCGCTAAGGGTGTCCTTGCTCCGTCCCTCATGAGGCAGCCCGGAGTGGCTGGGGTTGTCCTTGTCCCATTTCATGAGTAGCACCATCAGAAGTGAGGAGATGGCCTGTAGGCCGTCTCTGGTTCTCGAGGTCTAACTGTCCATCAAAACAAGGAATGTGTGAGGTTAGAACCAGAGGGGCTTACCAGGGAAAAGTTTCTTGGGAGGTCAGAACAAGGCCTTGCAGGGCTCAGCAAACCATACCTAGCACCTCTGTCTGAGGATGACTTCTCCCCGGTCTGGGAAGAGGATCCTGTGGTCATAGTGATCCCCATGAGGCTGATCAACAATTCTGAACCCTGAGCTGGTTAGCAGTCTCTGTTCTCAAAGGGATAATTTGTGTGAATGCAAATGAAAGCCATCAAAATGTGGAAATGGGATGGTCGGGGGTGTGATCAGAATAGTTACTACCGTTTATAAAGAGGAGATGTGTGGACTCAGTTGGTCTGTCTGTGGGACCACCACTGGCAGCCTTTCTTGCTTCTCCTCTTTGGTCACAGTGCCCACGATCACCTCGTCCCTCCCCATGACTCCTGCTTACAGGTCTGTCTCCCCTCTGGCCCACACCACCTTGAGGGCAGGGAGCACAGGTGAGGTGCAGAGAATGGAAATGACTTGCCCAAGGCCACTCGGCCGGAAGGAGTAAAGCTGGAATTTAAAGCCATGTTACCGATATGACCCTTGTACTCAGATGCGCTGTGCAGGAGAGAGAGGCTGGCCCTTCCCTCTGAGGCAGCCCATTGATACGCTTTGCTGCAAGGTTTATTTCTTCAGCCTCAGCAACCGAGAGAGAAAAGAATATTAGAAAACCATTAGATTAGCAGTGACCCACGGGAAGCACAAGTTATTTAAATGCTATTTCATGTTTTTAAAAAGAATCTGGCTAATTCTTTATCTCTCAGTGCATTAACTGGACAAGTTCCACCCGATTTCATGTTTTAAACTTAAACAGCCGAGCAGAGAGGCTCTGCCCATAATAGCATCCTGGCATTTAGATCATAGGCCTTTCTCTGTGCATGAGCCCAAAGTCAGCTGAGGGTTTGGGGATTCAAAAACTAATAATAATTTTTTTTTAAATGTATGTTTTATATAAACTTATATATATTATCTTTGTCATCTTTTCAGAAGCCCCAAATAGGAAAACTATTCCTTCATAGAACAAGGAAATCCAAACTCAATGGGGGAAAAAAATGCACAGACATATGTCATTCATATTCAGGGCCTTGGGATTCCTGGCCTATTGAAAGAAAGTAGTGAGACTACTTGCTTAGAAATAAAGTAACAGTTTTTGGTACAAATTTTATTATCTTTCAGAAATACAAAGTTGGTGGTGACTTTGACTTGAATCTAGTCCACGCAGATTCCTCAACCCTAACCACAAGAAGATGAGATGGAGATATAGATACCGATACAGATACAGATGATACAGATACAGACACAGACACAGACACAGATACAGATACACCTACACATTCAGTAACAGATGGAGATGGGTATAGATGGCGGTACAGGGAGAGATACAGATGAAGATGGAGTCGGAGATGCAGATGGGCATAGATGCAGGTACAGATACAGATGGAAATGACCGTGTGTTCTCCAGGGGCTAACACAGGCCCAAGCCCAGAAGAGATGCTCATGCAGCATGCTTTGAACTAAGCAGACTGACCTGACCCCTGGCTGGCTGGATATCATATTTCAATATTTCTCATTTTAAACTCCACCGAGCACCATAGGCTGGAGGCCAGGTGCAAGGGGCTTCTTGGTTGCCATGGGGGATGGCTCTGAGGCCCCTCAGAAGCTTGTTCTGGGGCCCTAGAAGAGAGAGTCTTCCCTTTGCCGACCCCTCCCCTCTGACTCGGAACTGTGTGGTGCTCCCCCTATCCCCCAGGCCCTGGGCAGAGAGAAGGAGCTGGTGCTGTTATCAGCTTCTGCCACTGGCCTTGAGCCCTTGCAGACCTCACCTTGGTTCTGCCTAGGTCATCTCACTGCTGCCCAAGTGCCAGGGCTGAGGGGCAGGGCCTCATTGCAATGCAGCCTGTCGTGGTCTCAGCCTAAGCTCTCTGAAGCTCAGCCATCAGGTTGGAGTTGGGAATGACGCGGGGGAGGGGGGGTCCTGGCTCCTGCCCGGGGCTCCTTTTACTGCATGTGCTGTTGAAGTAGCTGTTCAGTTCTTCGTCAACATAAATTCAAACCCACGTGCCTTTGGTGAACCCAGAGCCCAGTGCAGAACCTGGAGTATTTTCAAGTGGTTTTGGCACTCAGCTCAGTTCTTCTCTTGTTCCTGTGACTTTGTTGGGGGTACAGAGTAGAAGGCTCAGAGACATACGTATTGATATTAGTTATCTGTTGGGTGCTGGGATTGCACTAAGTCCTTTGACATAAATCAATTTATTTCACTTTAGTACCAATCCTTGTTCATTTTATAAACTAGGCAACCAGACTTGGAGAGGTTAAGTCACTGCTACCATCATTCAGTTAATAAGTGGCTGTGCTGGGATTTGAACCCACACGCCTCCGATGACTCCCGGCCCCGGGGCTGGTGACCTGTGGGGCCCGGAGCACCGCACACTCAGCGCGATCCACGATGTTAAATGCTCTCCTGCTGCCGTCCTGAAATTCCTGGTAACTTTTGACCAAGGGGCCGGCATTGTCACTTTGCCCTGGGCCAGTCCTGCCTGAACGTGTGATGTTTCTCTCACCACTTGTCACCTTCTTGCTCTGGTCAAGCTGGAGCCTGACCATCAGGGACCGGGAGAGACCAGTGGTGAGAAGGAAAGTCCTGGGGCCATCTGATGGGCCTGGGACTCAGGTTCTCCTGGCAACCTTCGCTGTACACGCTCCTTCTAGAAGTGGAGAGATTCCACCCCAGAGCCAATCAAAGGATCAAAGCCCTGGCCTCTCACCTGTAAAGCAAAGTAAACAGGGTCCACCAAAGCAGGAATCTGGAGTGAAAGTGGGAACTGGAGTCATGATTATGGATCCCATGGCAAAAACTGGATGAATCGACAAATATTACGGAAACTTTAAGGTGAAAAACTGATGAACAGGTTTCCCTCCACTGAGACCTACTTAATTTTAAAAGAAAGTATGATTGCATCAGCGGGCCAGACGACTTTCCATGAAAGGTGTGCAGGGAAGCCAACGTCGTGGCGGGGGAGGGTCCACGGGGGTGGGGCAGGGACGTGAGAGCTGCCATTTATCCCACCTGCTGGGGGCCAGGCACTGGCCTGGGGCCGGTCCACCGTGAATTGTCTCATCAGCCACCTCCCCCAAAACAGGCCATGTCTACCCCGTGTGCCCGTGAAGACAGCTTGGTCCACCAGGAGGGACCCTAGCCACCCTGCCCCACGCTGGACCTAGGTCTAGCCTCTTCTCTTCGGGAGTCTCAGCCTCTTCCATTCCCTCCATGGCTCAGACCCTATAGCATCGCTGTCCTCAGAATCTCCCCACCCATTTCATGCTAGTTCCCAAAGGCAGCTCCTGGCCCCAAAGTGCTCCTGGCCCTGCTGTGGGATGACGCACTCTTCCCCTCCCCTGCTCACCTGACTGACCCCCAGGCTGGCAGGCCACCCTACCTTCTGCATTGCCACCTAGGTTGTCCCTGACCAGGCCCAGGACACTTGAACGGTCTGTGTAGACCAGCCCACTTTGTTGGGGTTGCAGAGAGGAAGAAAAAGTCCTGCATGGAAGCAGTTAGCACCCAGAGCTTGGCACGTGAGGTCATCTCTCCCAGCAGGTGCACAGTGAGGGGTTAGCCGCAGGCTGCTCGAGTTAGAAGCCCGCTTCTGCTGTGCGACCTTCATGAGTGAATGAACCTCAAGAGCCTCAGTTTTCTCATAGGAAAAATAGGGTGATTGCTGAACAGTCCTCCCAGAACCAGAGTGAGGATTCGGTGGTGGCGCGAGAACGATACTTAGAATAGATGCGCCGGGGAACATTATGAACCCCTGAGTCCTCTCTGCTTCCACTTCCCCGTCTGTAAAATCGGGGTAACAGCGCCTAACTCCCCGAGTTGTTGCAAGGATGCCAGGCAAAGGAAACAGTCATGCAGCGCCCAGCTAAGGGTTAAATCCCCACTCTCTAGTCAGGCGTTAATTTTCAGGGGAGGCTGCAGGGAGCCAGCAGGGACAGTCGGGGACAGCCCGGGGGCTACATCTGCTGTCAGCCATGGTGACTTACTTGCCTGAGCCTCAGGAAACAGCGTGTGGGAAAAGGAACTTTTTAAAATCTGAATAAACTGCTTCCACCAAAGCGCAGGAGGCGGCTATGGCCTGAGCCTAATGAGGCCTGAAGATGTCAACAGTGGACGCTGTGGCTGGTGGTAAATATTTGGCATCCAGCTGCGTTTGGCATGGTTGTATTTGCTCCATTGGGGGGGAAAAATTAACTCCCTGTTTCCCACGGCAAGGGATTTGTATTTTTCCACTTGGCGGTTTCCAGAAGCTGCAGACAGAATTGTTTTACCTGTGTGACCGTCCATCCATTCATCCATTCACTCCTCAGTGGACATTACTGAGATCTTAGTCTGTTAGGGCAGCAAGATGACCAGTGGTGTGAGGGAGCTACAAACCGGCTGTGTGTCCCTGGGCTGGTCACTTCCCCTCTCTGAGCCTCAGTGCTCCTACTCTAAAGGGTGAGTCCTTATTTCTGACCTCGTGGGGCTGTTGGGAGGTGTGAATGGAACAACCTCGATAAAGTGCGTGGACTGGGCATGTAGTAGGAGCTTCATAAACATCACCTGAGGCTTGGGGTGGTCAGGGAGGGCTTCCTGGAGCAGCAAAGCCTGAGACAGATCTTAGGAGATAGATAGACACTTGTTCCTAAATACATAGTTAGAAAACAAAGCAGTACAAGTGCCGTAGATTGAAAACTACATTAATCTACTGTATCGAGAGTTTAGGAATATTTCCTCCACATTAGCTGGTTTTTACTTGAAACAATGAAAGCACCGGCATCTAATTGTCAAAAAAACCGTCAAAATCCGTGATAATTGGCAGGAGGTTGTGACTATTAGAATTAAGTGTGTTTCTGAGCATTTCTGGCTTAATCAAAGATTGTGGCATTTAAAACCCAACATTTATTTAACCACAGGCTTAGATGTTTTACTGTATACAAATGAATGTGGATAAAATTCTCTTAAAGTTTATGTGGAAGGGTAACTATTCAAGAATAGCAAAAATTTCTGAAAATAGAAAAAGATACCAAAGAAAGGGAACTCGTTTAGAAGCTGTTAAAACTTACCATAAAGTAGCTGCCTTCAGAAATATTCTATCAGTGGGTGAATGAGCACCCCTGAAATAGACTTCAATGGACATACTCACACTGACAGACAAGAATTAACAAGGAAGGTGGTTTATCAAGTCAGTGGGGAAAAATGTCACCGGCCCATTTGGCATTTCCAACGGGGGTAAACTTTGTGCCCTGTTTTTGGCGAGGGACTAGGTGGGAACGTGGGGTAGTGTGTCCAGATTGAAGCCACGTGCCCCAAAAAACTTCAGACACATCAGTGAAATTAAAGTAAGAAAATCCAAATATTGTAAGGATTTGGAGACTATTGTAAGGAAGACACTGTAAAGAAATACTGTAAGGAAAGGAGAATACATACAGTCATTTAAGCAAGACAGGGAACTCAGAATTTATAAGAGAAAATCTAGACACATTTGATATATAAAACATAATTGCGTGTAAGACAAAAACACTGAAACTAAAATCCACAGATAAAATGGATTAATGAGAAACTCAACGCTTCTGACGAGGACAGGCTTAATAGCGAATGATAACTAGCTCTGATGTGTTTCTAGGGGGCTCTTATAAGGGGATAGCAGAAGGATGGGAGGTGGCTAGATAGTCACAGGACAGCAGGATTACCTGGTGAAAGACAATTACCAGGGGAAAGATGCTCAGTCTCCAGCAGGCAGGGAGATGCAAAGTAAAGAGAGGATTTTGCCACTGTCTACTTGCCCATCAGAGAGGCATAAATAAGGGGGACAGAGAGAGAGAGAGAGGAATCCTCTTCTCAGTGAGCTTCTGGAAACAGTGTGAGTGGAGCAGGCGGGATCCCTCGTGTTCCTGGTGGGGCGAGCCAGCTAGCAACATCTGCCACCAGGAAAGACACATATTCTTCAGTCCCACTCCTGCTGTCTCTCCTGGAGCAGCGAAAGCAGCAGCTTTTAAAGTTCTACCGGTGGGGATGTTTCTTACATCCAGCATGGTTGACAGTGACAAAAACCAGCATGGACAACAGGGAACAAGGTGGATAAACAGGACACCACGGGGAGTGCATCCACATCAGGGGGCCTTAGGCAGCCATGGAGGGGGGTGTTCTCAGGCGACGTGGAGGGGCTTCTACTTTGCGTTATTAAGTGAGAAAAAAAACAAAGACAGCCACCCAGGTGTTGACATTTATGTGTACGTATATGTGAGCTTGTAGCAAGATGCAGAGGCGTCCTTACTGGGATATTTGTTTTGACTTGCTTATCTGGGAGTGGGTGGAGGGAAACTCTATAGGCAGGGGCCAGTGGGTGGGGGCACTGAATTTTATAAAAGGTGTAGAAAGGGAGGGAAGGAGGGAGAGAGGAGCATAAAGGGTGGATCCCAGTCCTCACTTGCCAGCTCGCCTACAATTGTGGTTACATCAGGGCAGTGGGATTTCAGACTATTTATCTTTCTTTTCTTATATGTGTGTGCATTACTCAGGTTTCTACAATGCCCAAGTGTGATTGATATAACCAGAAATTAAACAACAAAGCTATTTTCGTTGCATGAATAAAATGACTATACCATGTGTCGGAGCTCCGAGGAGAGACCCAAAGGATTGAAATTAAACCTGATATTGATTTAAAAAAAAAAGTGACAGAGAATATCATAGAAAGAAAACGAAATAGAAAAAGGAGGAAAGGGCTAGAGTATGGCAGGGCTAACAGGAAGTCTGGACGTGAACCGTCAGGGAACCACATTCCCTGGGAATGCGTGTCACACTGAGCAGGGCAGTGAAGGAGCCCGGGACGACAGTGGACACGCTGAGTACATACGGTAGCATCATCAGTCACTGTTAATTTCGGTGGAGATAGCATATGTTAAGGCCCAAACAGGAAATCAGCACCTGCTTGAAGTACGTGGGACAGAGAGTGGGTTACATGGTGGTGGTGAGGTACAGGGAGACAGCTGGAGATGAGGACTGCGGGATTCGCTGCTTCCTCTGGAGCAGGATGAAGAGAGAGGGTGGTGTTCCTGCAGCTCAGAAGCCAGGGCCCAGCAGGGGCTGGAGCAGAAGCAGACGCAGCCCCTGCTGGAGACACACACACTCGAGGTGGAGGGCAGAGGGAGAAATACCCCAGCTTCTCCCTCCTCCCGCCCTCCAGCCTCCCACCAGAGCCTCCCATTGGCTGAGCCCAACAGGAAGTCGGCTGGGGAATGGACAGGCTGGGATAGGGGTGGGGCTCCCATGGCTCAGAGCGGAGTGGGGTCAGGGAATGCACTTGGAGGGAAACAGGACGGTGGCCGGCACAGCCAGGAAAGGCCTTTCCAAGTCCTTTCTGCTTGTCCGCATAAACAGGAGGACTCTGAAGTAGACACCGAGGGCACCCTTATCATTCCCATTTCACGGATGGGAAACGCGAAGCTTCAAGAGGGCTGGAGAAACCACCAGGAGAAGGCTTTGCCGGCTGAGGAAGGCTGTGTAGGACGAGAAGAGGACACGGCCTTGTGGGGAGGCCGGGAGAGCCATGCTCGCAGCTTGGCAAGGAACACACTGGGCTCTGGGGAGAAGGCTCGTCCTCCCCACCCTGACGGGCTGTGTCCTGGGGGCCCCGGATGAGGCTGTGTCTCAGGAGGGAGCCCTGACCGGGCGTGTGGAGCCAGAATGTAGGGAGAGGAGACCCCCCACTCCAGCCCCGCCCTCCCAAGCACAGACTGCAGCAAGGCAGCCGCCAGCACTGCTTCAGGGACTGCGAAATTACATCTCTCAAAACACCCCTTTCTTCCTTTTTTTTTTTTTTGTCTGCATTGCCATGACTAGAATAATCCCAGTCTGTCTTCTCTTTCACCCTTGACGCTGAATTTAATTTAATAGACTGTAGCTGCGGTGCCTCTGATCTTTAAATGCCATGTTTATTTGCCTTATTAGCGTGGATATGATGTCTGAAGAAAGTGTGGGGATGTCTTGTGAAGCGGGTTTCGACCAGCGGTCTGATCAGTTCAGCGGCCTTGCTGTGTTCATAGCCCCGGGTTGAGGCTGACATGGACACAAAGGCTTCCCTCCCGAGGGCTTGTAGGACCCTACCTGAGTGCCGGGCTGGCAGGGGAGGTTGAGCAGGTGGACAGGGGCTGAGGCTGCCCCTGCTGAATGTTCTGGAGTCCTGTCCTGGAGAGCAGAGGGTGCCCCTGCCCCCCAGCTGTCAGAGCTCCTGTGTGTGTGGCGGCCGCCAGCCCCATCTCCTGCACCTCAGTCACCATGTTGGCCAGACCAGCTGAGGTTGAAATCTAAAGGGCCCTGGCTTCATGATACAGGCCAACTCCAGGTCCCTGGAATGCAATGACCATGAGCAAGGAGCCAGGGAGAGGACATGTCCTGTTCCAGAGGCAACATGCCCAGGAAATGCCGCCTAGGTGTGGAGTCCCACCTCAGGGCCTTTGCACGTGCTCATCTCTTTTCCAGATACCCACATTGACTGACTCCTGGATGCGTTCCCGTCTCTGTTCAAAGGTCCCTTCACTGAGGAGAGGCCACTTTGCCTGAACTAGCACCCCCCTGCCCCAAATCTCCACTCCTTTTTCTTTCATTCATAGTACACAATGTACCCAACACTAGAATTCACTTTATTTGTTTATTTATCGTTCGCCTGCTCCTCCAAGGCATCAGTCAGCTCCCTGGGATGAGGAGCGCTGCAGGGAGATCTCCTGCTTTCCTGTGGCCGAGTGGAGATGCCATGTGTTGTCCCCAGACCTTTCTGTCATGGGACGCCTGCTCTTGAGATGGCCTTAGGGGAAAGGGAACCGGGAGGTGGAAGGGGTGAATGGAGGAGAGAATGGCTCACACAGAAAAGTAGAGACACGTGGAGAGAGAGAGAGACAGATCAAGAGAGGCAAGGACAGAGCTGCACCTGTGAGGAGACCCTCAGAGAGACAGAGATACCAACAGAGAGACACACAGACAGATTTATAGGTGCAGAAAGAGAACCAGAGGTCCACGCCCAGAGAGACAGACGGAGAGGCGGGCTCTGGGGAGTGTCTCTGCAGACACGGTCCAGGCGCACCTGGTGAAGGCCGGAGGTACCCCTGGGGGCTGGGAGGCATGAGCCAACGGGGCCGGGCAAAGGCCGGAATGGATGTTTCTTCACGGCGCTGAAAAACCAGTACCTCTCCTTCACTGTGTCTGGTATTCCAGCGTCAGCTGTCTGTCGCTCCCCCAGACACTCAGACGCAGAAAATTCAGATGAGCTTTGGCCTGGCCTGTTTCCAGGAAAGAATCTGTCCTCAGGAGAAAATCTCCTTAATGGGGAGGAAAACAGAACTGACATCACCCCAGGCCCAAATCACACGCATTCTTCTTTAGCAGGTCCTGGGAGGTGGCACACTGTTGTTGAAGATATGTGATGCCCCCAACCTGGGCAGCAATGTGGGCCCCTCAGATTCACTCACGCGCTCCCTCCAAAGGACACCACGGGTGGCACATTGGTGCCTTTAAAATAGAAAAGTGGAGTCACATTCTGGAATCAGTCCAGGAGCAGGTCCTGGGATACAGGGGACAGAATGATGGAATAAACTAGCACCAGTGATGACCTTTCAGGCAGGCGGTGACCGGGAGAGCATCCTAAAGGCTCCCTCGGTCACCAGTCAGGTGACCCCCGTGCTCCTGGAGGAAGAGCCTCTCCAGGGCAGTTCTGTGTCCCCATCTGAAAGCCCAGGCTGGGGCCAAGCACAGGGCAGGGACCCAGTAATGTGTGGTGTGTGAGCTGGGGGAGGGGGGCAGGGAGGGGGGAGGGAGGAGGGGGAGGGAGGGAATGAGGGGGGAGGGAAGGAGAGAAGGGAGGAAGGAAGGAAGGAAGAGTAGATGGACAGGTGGGTGGCAGACAGAAGGATGGAAGGATGGAAGGATGGATGGATGGATGGGTGGAAGGATGGATGGATGGATGGATGGATGGATGGATGGGTGGATGGATGGATGCCTGGATGGATGCATGGGTGGATGAAGAGGTGGATGGATGGATGGAGGGAGGGAGGGATGGATGGATGGACGGGTGATTGGGTGGATGGACAGTCATTAAGGGAAGCAGATCAGAAGTGTCCCTAGAGGGCTGGGGGTGTCCAACCAAAAGCAAACCCAGAATACCATGAGGCATGGCTCACTGGTCTACAGCGCGGAGCCACGGGATTGGTCCCTCCCCAGAACTCCGCCCCTCAGACTCCATCCTCACCACCATCTACCTACCTCTCAGGCTTTTTAAGGGCAGAACGTGAGAGAAAGTCGGCTCCCTCCCTCCCCATCCCCACCTCCCAGGACCCACTCAGGCCCATGTTCACCTCCTTTTCCATGTTACCATGGGAGGAGTCGTACCCTCTATCGATGGGCACGTGCAGGTGTGGCTGTCCTTCTGTGAGCCGCACCCCTGCATCTCTACAAGGCAGAACCCCAGGTGGTGGGAGCTTTTCTTCCAAATCGGAGCCTGTCCCCGAGGGCGTCAGTGACCATGGGGCCTTGGCCACGCTGCTTCTGGTCCCAGAACCTCTGTTTTGTTTCTTCCTTTTTCATGGCAGATTCTCACACCTCCCTCCGGGCTGCAAGGTGAGATGAGAGTCTGCAGGTAAAGCTCGCGGCACTGTTTCTGGAACACAGGGGTGCTTGGAGGACCATAGCCGCTGTTTTCTCTGCAGGCAGAAGGGGAAGGTCGAGGGCTGTAGGATGCGACAGGCCTGGGTCCACCCTGCCTCTCCACCTGCTCGCTGTGGGTTTCTGAGCAAGTGACTTAACCTCTCTGATTTTGATTTTCTAGTCTCTAAAATGGGATCCTATGTGGTCACAAAGCAGGAGGGCACTTTGAAAAAGTAGGACGTGCACACAGATATAAGTTGCATGACTTTTAAAAATAGTTTTGCTGTGGACGAGTGGGCGTTCCAGCCCCAGCGGCAGAAGCCCTCACACCCCACCCCGCTGAGATGGCACTGCTAGCAGAAGCTTGCCTGGAAGGGGGAACCCGGTTTCAGCCTCGTTCTAGGAGTGAGGCGCGGATGAAGGGCCACATTCTCCATTCACAGGACTTGAGTTTAGGGGGTCTGCCAGGACCTTGGCCAGAGCCAGGGACTGCCGGCACCATCTGGCTAGCGCCCCTGGGCACAGAGAGGCTGGCAGGCAGCCAGGGCGATGCAGTGCAGGGGCAGCAGGTCCTGCTGGTGGGGTGGGATTCCCGGGTCCGGGTGACGCCTGCATGCTTCGGAGGAGCCGGATCGCAGCCTGACGGACGTCCTGTTCACAGCCTTCCCTCCCCGCCCACCCCTCCTGCAGACCATCAATTCTTGCTGGATGACGCACCTTCCCTGAGAATGCCTTAGCTCAAAATTTTCAAGGGCTTAAAGGCATCTTGTCATTATTTAACTCTCAAATGGGATTCTTAGGAATTGGAGAAATACTTTCTGCCAATTTCCACCCACTTTGGTTTCCTTGCCTGGAGAGCCAAGTGCATTAAGTTATTACAGGGCGCCCGTGGGTGGAGGTGGAACAAGGGGGCCCCTCTGCAGAGAGAGGGCCTAAGGGAGGGGGGACGCTGCTGACTCCTTGCTGCACTTTTACTGTCATTTAGTGCCATGATGGAAATAGTGTGGGCATCCTTCATTCACTTCAGCAAACTTTCACTGTCTGCTCGGCTGGGAACAGGGGACACAGAGGTGAGGGCCGTGGTCTTGCAGCTTTCACAGGGTCACAGGAGCTGGGGGACAGACCCACAGGCGGCAAACCTGGGGCCGGTGGCTCTACGGGCCCAGAGTGAGCTCAGACCAGCCCTGACTTACAAGAAAGGTTTCTACACAGGGCAGTGAGGGAAAGAGGATTTTCAGTAAGTGCAGCAGCCCTTGGGGGAAAACAGAACTTGACCCTGGATCACACATGAAATAAAACCCCAAGACAGCATCAGTGATGGGGCCCCCAGGGCAGGGAGATGTTGCTGCAGCTTCCCAGGGTGGAGGGAAACCAGACACCAGCACTCTCCTCCCAGGAGCTGATGTCCTAAAGGGAGACAGACAGTAAATCAGCAAGATGCTTGTGCAGTGTCGGGTAGCAATATGCACCGTGAACAAAAGCCAAGCGGGAGAGTTACTGGGGTAGGAGGGGCAGGGCGTTCTCCTCGGTGAGGTAACATTTGAGTAGGGCCTGGAATGCAGTGAGGAGTCAGTCCCGAGTCAGTCCCTGTGGGCATCTGGGATGGAGAGCGGCACGTGCAAAGGCCCTGGGCCATGTGGACCGGGCTTCATTCTCTGAGCAATGACATGTGACAGCACATAGGAAGGACCCCAACCGGGGAAACTCACCCGAGTCTTGGTATCCAGAGTTTTTACCGGGGGTCAGTCATGTAGCCTTGTGGCTGGCCTTAGTCTCCAGCCCCTCCAGAGATAAAGCTGAGACCCGCTGACCCAAGACCCCGCCAGGAATCCTATTGTGAGCATAGACTAACTGGCCGGCCCAAGGCCTCAGGACACAGAGGCACCCTTAACAGGCAGGACCTTCCAAGGCTTAGATGTGACCTTCCCGGTGCCAGTCAAGGGCCAAACTTTTCTTGGGAATGTGCGGGGTTTAGACAACCCAGACCTGCTGAGTTAACCCCCTTTACTGCACCATCATCACGTACCTTCTGCTCCCAGGCAGGGAGCAGAGGGGGAGGAAGGGAAGGGCTGCATCCCAGGCCAGTTACTGTGTTGGGAGGTTCAGGTTTGTCACTTCCTTTAACCCTTGTGACGACCCTGGGGTGGAAGGCGTGTCCCCATTGTACAGAAGGAACACCTGAGGTCCAGTAACTCCTGTGACCAGCTCCAGGTCACACAGCCTGTGGTGTCAGACTGTCACCACGCCCCCTCCACGTGAGCATGACGTGGACCACGGGTGCTCTCTTCAAATGATGCTTTAACCATGGAGGTGGCTGCAGGAGATTGGCTCTGGGGAAGATGTGGCCCTCTCCTGGGCTGGCCGCCGGCTCAGGCAGGAAAGTGCCTGGATGGGGTAGGGAGCTCTGCAGGGCCTGCTCTGCTGCATGGCCTCGGCCGAGCTTCTCACCTTCTCAGGCTGTTGCTGTGGCCCCAGCACACCCTCTCCCAGGGCACCTGGTGCGCAGGCTCGGGCATTTGCCCAGTGGACACAGAGCTGTCTCCTCTGCACATTCAGAGAGAGATGTCTGGATGCCTGTCTGTCCTGCCGACTCCCCGGGGCTGCAGGGACAGATGCGCTGCTGCAAACTGCTTGTGCTGTGCTCCCGAATCACTCGCCTGATGCATTTTGAAGCAGCCTCTGGAGTTTGATGGTGTGAGGCGTTGGGTCTGTCTTGTCTTCTTGACTGTAGGCAGGAGCGGGGAATGACTCTAACATCCGCTCTGTAGCTGTCTGCCCAAGACAGCCTGGAGTCTTGGCTGACCTTGGCGGGGACGTCCCTGGTGGTCCAGTGGCTAAGACTCCGCACTCCCAATGCAGGGGGCCTGGGTTCGATCCCTGGTCAGGGCATTGGATCCCGCATGCCACAACTAAGAGTTCGCATGCCGCAACTGAAGATCCCACATGCCGCAACTAAGACACGGCACAGCCAAATGAATAAATAAATAAATATTTTTAAAAAAAAGAAACACTGACCTCGGGGCCAGGAGACCTCAGTCAGAGTCACCCCCTTGGCTGCTCAGCTGCTGTGTGAACTTGAACAAGTGACTGCTCTTCTCTGGTCCTGTGTCGTATTCATGGGAGGGGTGTGGTCGGAGGCCCAGAGGTTTTGAGGACCCTCTTGGCTCTTACAGCAGGGTTGGGGGCTGAGAGCTTATGTGGGGCGTCGGCAGTAACCCTGATGGCGTCTGGTTGAGAGGTGTGTCATTCATTCATTCACTCATCCATTCATTTATGCACTCGTTCAACCAACGTTTACTGGCACTCACTTCATGCGAGGTGTTGGGCCAGAGAGCTGGCCAGATGCAGTCCTGGCCATTAAAGAGCATTCAGGTGGATCAAGGAAACAGGAAATCCATTTATGGTGGAGCAGGTGTCATGGGGGCTGTGGGATGCAGACGAGCGGCGAGGGGACCCATGTGGGAGGGTCCAAGGGCTTCGTGCGTTCTGTCTTCCCCTGCCGAAGGCTCTGCCATGAGGAAGGTTCTCCTCTCTGAGCCCCGCTTCCTTCCTGTGCAGAATGGGTAGCTGACAGCGTCCACTCCATGTGCTTTTCCAGGGCCTGCTATTGTTAGGGACTCCGGCTCCATCCTGAAGGTGCTAGGGACACGCTGGAGGTTGCTCAGAGGGTGATTTGCCTGATTTGGGAGAAGAGGAGACCAGCGCAGGTTGAAGGGACAGAGAGCCCTGTGGGCCTCTGACTGGCACGTCTGCAGGTCCTGTCAGCCGGGAAAACACAGGCCATGCGGGTGTGAACTCAGAGGTGCTTCTTACCTCCGTGGAGGGTTCTGTCCTTGCATACGGTTGATGCACACAGGGCCCCCGCAGGACTGCGTGAGTGGGAGGACAGGGTGCTTCCTGGTGAGACGGCGTGCCCCCCACCCCCAATGGAACTGGGCCAGGCTCACCTCCTGCCCCCAGCTGGACCAGGAAAGGGAAATTCCCAATTCGCAAGGAGCCTCCACCTTCTCCTCTGGTGCTTCCGTCTCCCAGTTCGACTCCCCCATCTACAGCCACGTGTGCAGGTACAGGTTGGATAGGCCTCTCCTTTCACAACCTCCATCCTGGAAAGTGGTTCCTGGTGAGGACTGGGGGGCTACATGTGGTGGGGTTGAAGTTCATGGGCTCAGGGCCAGACCGCTGGGGTTCAAACTCAGCTCTGCCACTTACTACTTCACCTCTCTGTGCCTCAGTCTCCTCCTCTGGAAAATGGGATGGTGCCTTGTCCTTACCTTGTAGAGGGCTGGGAAGATTAAGAGAGCTGGTCCATCCAAAGCACTCAGCATGGAACTTGATGTATGGGGGAATAATTATTGATGAGTATTAATTAATGATGATTACCATTATTCTTATTACTGCCACCTGATGTCACAAGCAAGTTAAGTCTCAGAGATGTTGGTTGACTTGTCCAAGGTCCAGGATTAGAAAAGGATGGGGGCATCTGCAAGCCCAGATCTCAAACCTTCAACCCAGAGCGGGTCAAGGGGCCTCCTGCTGAGGAATGAGAGGCCAAGGGCCTGCAGAAACCCAGGGGCAGGTGTGGGAGAGTGTGTCTTTAAGGACACAGTTTGGAAATGGAAATCTGTAGGTTACTGACTTAACTATTCAGTTTTGTCATTGAATCAATCTTCATTTTATATTCCCTGATCTTTTTGCCATTAAAAAGTGTCAATCGAATGCCCCCAATTTCATGACTTACAACATTCCTTTGATGTTTACTGAGATCCCGAGTTGTGTTCAACCTGTCTTATTTCCTGCTCAGTTTTTGGACTTTGTATTGAAATATTCCTCTGAACATTTAAACGTAGAATTTCCTTCCAGATTGCCCATACTCATCTGCTAATGTCTCTTTACATTCTTTTTCCTCTTTAAAAATGTTCAGTATATAATTTGCACTGCCTTTAATAGAAACTGGATAGAGTCAACAGTTACTCAAAAAAATCAATTTAGAGTGTCAGATTCTATAACTCGGGAATTGGCATATAAAAATGTTACCATTTTATGCCAGGACACCCTGAGAATAAATGAGGACCCTTGTTTTTAAAATATTGACTTGTAAGAGTTTCTTTTTTTTCTTTTTTGTTTTGCGGTACTTGGCCCTCTCACTGTTGTGGCCTCTCCCGTTGCGGAGCACAGGCTCCGGACGTGCAGGCTCAGAGGCCATGGCTCACGGGCCCAGCCGCTCCGCAGCATGTGGGATCTTCCTGGACCGGGGTGTGAACCCGCGTCCCCTGCATCAGCAGGCAGACTTTCAACCACTGCGCCACCAGGGAAGCCCTTGTAACAGTTTCTTGGATCTGAGAATACACTTTTGAAAATCCATGCAGAAGCTAGAGCCCCACTCCTGGGACTTGATCCTAGGGAGTGATCCAGGATGTGCTAAAGCGATGAAAATTTTTATAAAGGGCAGAGGGGCTTGCAATAGAAATAACAGGAAAATAGAAAGAAGTCAATTTCCAAAATGCACAGCACATATTAGGCTCTCGGTATTTTTAGAGAGGCTTTAAAAAAGTTCATCCTAACCAATGGCCTGTCAGTAATGTCACAAGCACTGGATGGAGTATTACACAGCGGGCAGGAAACGCTGACCATTTAGTTATAAAATCAGACCAAAATTTGGGCACATGTTGTAATGGCCGTACTAGAAATATGTTCACCTGTGGACAAGGGCTGGACAGGTACAGAGAGTTAACGGGACCCAGCTGATGGTTGAAATAGAAGCTTCTTTTCATCTTATTGTTGTAGCTGCCTTCTGTTGTTCTTATTCTATTATTTTTTAAATGATTCCAAGAAGAGTGGAGGGTGTATCAGCATATGAGGGAAGGAAATTTTATTGGGTGTGGATTGCTAAATTTTAGGAATTTTCCTCAGGATAGATTCCAGTTCACAAGGGAAGCGTAACCCAGGCCAGCCCCCAACCGGCTTTGATGCTAAGCCTCGGTTCCAGGTTTTGTGGCTACCACTCCCCCACCTTGAGCTTTCTTCCAGCTCCTCTGCCTTCCCCATTCCTGCTGGGAATTCCTAGCTGCACCCCCAGTTCCGCAATGAGGCAGCTGCTGGATTGGGAAACCCTTTGCAGCTGCGGTATCTGGTCTGCAGCAGGTCATTTTCTGTTATTATTTGTCTCATTATATTTGGGTGCTTCCTATTTGAAATGACCCTTCTGGGCTTTAGCGGGGCCTGGCATCCTCCCAAATCGGCGGGTTCCCTGGGAGATCAGGTGCATCAGTGCACTTCACCCTGGGTAGCGGGGGAAAGAAGCTGGACACGGCAGGGCCTGTTCCTGGGTAGCAACTGGCCTGTCCCGTTTGTAGGACGTGCTTGTGTGTCCTTCCCGACAAAATCCAAAGCGACAAACACCGCTCTCCCAGCCTCTCCACGCCCCCTCTGCGTCAGGGTCTCCAGACTTGCCTTGGCCTTTGCAAGTGTGCCCGGCTGAGGGTTTGCAGAGTGGCTGTAAAAGCAGGGACATCTGCTGGGGTTTGATGAGGCCTGTGTGTCAAGGTGAGCAGTAGGCAGCCCTGCTTGTGCCAGGTGAGCCCTGCCCACCACAGGACAGTGCCCAGGGACACTTCCGGGGACACAGGACATCATTTAGTCCCGATGGTTGCAACCCAGTTCTAAAGACCCCACCAGCTGGGAAAAGAGCCATCGCAAAGGTCCCACCTCGGGTCAGCTTAAAACCTCCGGAAATAAAACCAACAGAGCCATTCATAGAGCTGGAAGCTGGTAGAAGGTGCCCAGTTTAGAACCCGAGGACACAGTCTCACTTTGTCCCTTATGAGCCGAGCAAGAGACTCCATCTGCTTGCATCTCAGTTTCTTCATTTGTGCCTTGAGAATCCTTGGTTGGAATGGAGATTAGATGAGGTCACCCACCCAGCGTCTTTATCCTGGGCCTGGAGCAGCCTCAGCCCTGGCTGCCTGGTCGGGGCTGAGGTCCCCATGCGTTATTTGTGTCTCCTCCGGGCTCTGGGCCTTGGCTACTCCATAGCCTCTGCCTGGGACTTGGGTCCTCATTGCTTCGTTACAGCTGCATGGAGCAGCCAGCTTCCCAGCAGCACCTGAGGCTGATTGTCAGGGATGCTTCAGGAAACACTCCCACCCCTTTGTCCAGTACCCTCTTCCTCCCCTTCCCTCCTCAGTTCCTGCCAGCTCCTCCCCCAGGCCTCCCCAGACCCCCAGGCACATACAGAGCCTTCGCCAGGTTCCCTGGGAGCATCTAGCACCCTCCCCAGTTTCCCTGGGAGCTCCTGGCACCTTCCCCAGTCTTTGAGAGCTCCTGGCACGTTTCCGGGCTCTGACCTCCTCTTTGGCTGCATATCCAAGGTCCTTTTCTTCTGCTTCAGCCCCGCCCCCAGGACCTGGGGCTCCCCAGAGGCGGCTGCCCTTCCCTGCCCCACACCAGATGTAGCAGGAGCATTGCTCCTTCAGTGTGGGTGCTGGCACAGCCCAGAGCAGGCTCCTGGTGGGCCCCTGCTAAGCTGGATGTAAGCCCTTTCCTCCTGGTCTGTGAGAAGGTCTTGGGAGGGACAGCATCCAGGAGGAGGGTGTGGGCAGTGTCTGCTGACTGACGGGTGTGGAATTATTTCAGGATCTGAACAGGAAGTACAGTTGCGCTGGCAGCGCCAGCCACAGAAACGCCCGCCCACCCACTCTGCACTCCGCGCTTGGCACAAAGCTGGCACGGAATAGGCGTTGGGGAAAGGTGTGTTGGAAGGCATTCTTGAGCTGAGGGAATCACTCATCTCAGGGATTCATTGAAAGGAAGGTGACCCTTACTGTGGAGTAAGGAGATGCAGCTGGCTGGGAGCCAGCTTGAGCAGAGCGTCCTGCAAGCCGCCTTGCAGGGTGGCCTGGTCCCTGGCTCTGCACCAATTTCCATCCCTAAGTTGTTGGTAGAGCTGCAGGCAGGGATACTGAGGCCGTCCCTGGGTCCAGGCCCTGCCCAGCCCAGCTACATTCTGGAAAGATCCACTGACTTCACAGCACCTAACACATGTGGACACAGAGCCTCAGCAGAGCCATGGCAGGGGGGCTAGAAACCACATGTGGAAGGACTGGTTGGGAGACGAGCTCCTGGGATGGACTCAGAGAGGTGGGCACTGGAGCATGACTGTGAGTTCAAGCATGGAAAATCTGGGGCCCCTGCTAGGGTGCTCCTCTGGACCGGCACAGAACACTACCTGGGCTCTTTTAGGATTGGGCTTGAGTTCAAGACATGGAAACAACCTCAATGGCCATTGACAGATGAATGGATAAAGAAGATGTGATACATATATGCAGTGGAATACTACTCAGCCATAAAAAAGAATGAAATAATGCCATTTGCAGCAACATGGATGGACCTAGAGATGATCATACTAAGTGAAGTAAGTCAGGCAGAGAAAGACAAATATCATGTGATATCACTTACATGTGGAATCTAAAATACGACACAAATGAACCTATCTATGAAACAGAAACAGACTCACAGAACAGACTTGTGGTTGCCAAAGGGGAGGGGGTTGAGGGAGGGATGGAGTGGGAATTTGGGATGAGCAGATGCAAGCTATTGTATAGAGAATGGGTCAACAACAAGGTCCTACTGTACAGCACAGAGAAATATATTCAATATCCTGAGATAAACCAAAATGGAAAAGAATATGAAAAAGAATGTATATATATGCATAACTGAATCACTTTGCTGTATAGCAGAAATTAACACAACATTGTAAATCAACAATACTTCAGTAAAATAAATTAAAAAAAAAAAAAAGACTGGGCTTGAGTTAAGGAGAAGCCCTAAGCCAGGGAGAAAACCCACAGGTAATACTAACAGGGCTACTGAGTGGGGAAGGGCTGTAGTCAGTGTGCAAATGCTGACACGGCAGAGAGCATCACCCGCCAGGCTCTGCGAGAGGAAGAAATAGAGTCAGAAAGTCCAGACACGCAGGGTGGGTGCCTGGCCCTATGAGCATCCCCAGGGACAGGAGTGCATGCCTGGGGGACGGCCTGGGGTACAGCAGAGAAGGCAGACTTGAGCCAACAGCTTGGGCTTAAACTGAGTTTCCTGTAGTTGCCGTGTGACCCTGAGCAAGGCACATGATACGCCTTGAGCCTCAGTTTCCTCACCTGTAAAATGGGAAGGCATGCTCCCATGGCATGGTCGATGCTATCGTCCTGTTCCTGGGAGGCCAAGCTCCGCCCTTGGCCTGGTGTCCAGAGCGTGTGAGCCCCTGTGTCTATTAATCCCCCCAAGAGGCCTTTCCCGTTGTAGGGAGACCACGCTCTCAGATCCTCGGGGCAACTTGCCTGGCGTCACCCCACTACTGCCATCGCGCCCCTTTGAGGGCAGGCTGAGACCCCTTCCCTCGGCTCACCCACCTGGCTGGTGCCCGACTCCCCGTTTCACACTCAGAATGTCAAGCCACATCACGGAATTTTCTTGAATGACTTGACCGGCCTATCAGTGCCCCGGGCCACCTTAATTCTCTCTCCCTGGCTGATCCCAAGAGGGTTTATTTGTCAGTCCCGGGCAGCGGATCAAAGCCTCATCTTTCCAGGGCCCCTGGAGTTGTCGGTTCCTGAGGACAAGGGTGGCCCCTGGGTGGTGGCCTCTTGACATCCGTCCTTTCTCATCTCACATCACAGACTAAAGTTTGGCAGGGCGGTCAGCTGGGAGACCATCCTAACACACGTTACCTCCTCTGATGGGAGGGCCCGGGGTGGATGCCCGGAGACCAAGACTGAGTCCCAGCTGTGCCATGGATCTCCAGGGGACTCTGCACACATCCCTTCCTTGCCGGGCCTTGGTTTCCCCACATGAAAAGCGCAGGTGGGAGTTCCCATCCCTGGTGTGGCTTTGGGGTCTGCCCGGGTGCTTTGCACACCGACGGTGCAGGGCTAGTGCCGGTCCTCTGGGTAATCATCAGGGCGCACGAGGAGAGTCCACACAGCCACGCCTCCGGCCAGAGAGAGGTCCACATGGGTACGGTGTGGCATCAGTGCCCCACAGGAGGCTCCATGATGTGGGGACCTGTCACCTGCCCATGACCACGAGCCCGCCTTGTGCTCTCCCTCCTCACACCGGCTCCAGTCTCATGGTGGGTATCTGAGGTCTGTGCCGTTGACCCCTTTTACAGATAAACAAACCGAGTCTCGCAGAGGTCCAGGCCTTGCCCAAGGCCACATGCTTGCAGGTGGTACCAGCCACGCAGGGGGTGCCCCCTTTCCCACCTGTGTGGTTTCCCAAAGTAGCCGGGAGACCGTGGGAGCTGGGGGCTCATCCGCACAGGGGGAGGGGCCGGAGCTGAACTTATGTCCCTGCCGATGAAATAATTATAGAGTATGAAAATGGCTTAATTAAATAATTTTTTAAAGTGAATATGTACAGCCACTCAGCAATTAAGCAGCCGATTTTCAAATAGCAATTTTCCAACTGCGCTGGTCTTCCATGTATCTATTTGCCCGATTTTAGAGTCTGTTTTTTTTTTTCCAAAATTTTTAATTTGAATAAATCTAGATTGGATGATTGCTTTCTGAGGTGCAGTTAGAAGAACTTGGAGGTGGTATTAGTGCTGGGGAAGTTCGGGGTGGGTGTGGGGAGGAAGCCTGGCCCAGAGGAGACCCAGGGTGAGCGCTGTTCCTCCCACTTCACTTCGCCCTCCTTCCCCCTCCTTCCCACTCCTTCCCCCTCCTCTTCCCTTCCCCCACCCTCCTTTATCCCTCCTCCCCTTCCTCCCTCCCTTCTATCCTTCCTTCTGTGCATGGAGAGCTCTCACAGGCATTTTCACGATCCTGAGATGAGAGGGAGAGTCTCTCCCCAACAGGCAAGTTCAAGGGTCACTTTTTTTTTTTTTTCTCAGTACTCGGGCCTCTCACTGTTGTGGCCGCTCCCATTGCAGAACACAGGTTCTGGACGCGCAGGCTCAGCGGCCATGGCTCACGGGCCCAGCCGCTCCGCGGCATGTGGGATCTTCCCGGACCCGTGTCCCCTGCATCGGCAGGTGGACTCTCAACCACTGAGCCACCAGGGAAGCCCCAAGGGTCACTTTTGGCTGGTGCTCAGACCTTAATCCAATCCAATTCCCACAGTTTCTATGGAAAATTTGCCCAGAGTGGGACACCCTCTCACCCGAGGTCACACAGCCTTCGGGTCTGGTACCTGGTGCACCTCCATAGGAATCCAACAAGCATTTACTGAGTGCCGGCTGCGGGCCTGACGTGTGGATTCTTCGATGATCTTGGTGACCGCTGTCCTTGCTCCAACTGGGTGATCTATAGGGACTTCAGGAGGATGCGGCATTAGATTCAGGGTTGGTGCCCTGGGGCTGTGGGGGATTTAGATAAATGTCAGGAATGTAAGACATTTAATTGAGTCATCCTTGTCTCAAGCTTGGTGAGCTCATAACAGAGATCTGCGCACTCTGGGAAAGAGACAGGATCCTCCAACATCAGGCATCTTGAGCGTCCCTGGGCATCTCCAGTTTGCAGCCTGAGTGGTGCTTGTTTTCAGCAGCCCTCAGACACACAGGGCGAGGCAGGGACCACATAACACTCCGTCACTTTCTACTTTCCTTTCTTGGAATAACTCTTCATAACACGGATACCATCACTGCTAGACTTGTTCCTTCACTTGAAGTCTTTGAGAAACAAGGGGTCTTGGGAAATAATGAAGTGAAATATGGATACCTGCGTGGCCCCAGGCAACGAGGTCTGCCTGGGCAAGGGTTTCCCCAAGCACTGGCCTCAGGGTCGGGGAGGCCGGGAGCCCAGGGAACAGGCAAGGACACTGCAGGTGAAGGGCATGTGACCACTGCTTTTCCACTCATGGGGACCCCAGGGACCCCTGACTCTGATGCCTCGAGGGGAAACCGATGCCCCATCCTGAGTGTGTGCCCGGGAGCTCACTCTCAGTAGCAGCGAGGGGGCATGGCCAGACCCCTGACCGCCAGATCCCTTCTTCTTGGCCTCACGGGATCTCAGGACTCCCCTGACCAGTGTCAGGCAAGGAGGTGGCCCAGGCCGTGGACACAGGGAAACACGTGCTGCTCTGAACTCGCCCATCTTCAAGCCCCACCGTGTCCTGCAGGCTTAGTGGGTGCCGGTGAGTGAACCTCACCCAGGGGCTGTCCTGACTTCCCTGAGCCACACCCCATCTGAAGCAGCATCCTCCATCCTCCGTGTTACCCGGGTCACCTTCCGTCTCCTCCCTCGACCTTACACCTTGCCATCCCCAGCTCCCGGGTGTGTGCCCTGCCCTTCCTTTCTTCTCCTGCCACTCCCTCCACCTCAGTCACCTGTCCCACCCATGGTCACCCCAGTCTTCCTAATATAGTAGCGATGACAAGCTCCTACCATGCGGGCTTTGAGACACCGTCGAACACTTTTCCCACGGTCACTCAGCTCATCCCCTTCCAGATGGGGGCACAGACCTGACCCTGCAGAACCCCGCTAACACCCTGCAGACTCCACCCACAGCCTCAGCCTCTGTCCAGACCAGCGAGTCCGGTAGGAATAGGATGCAAGCCACACGTGGATTGTCATTAAAAAGTAGAAACCGGGGACCTGAAAAGAGCTGGAGGAACCTTAAAGGCATATTACTAAGTGAGAAAAGCCAGTCTGAAAAAGCTACAGACCAATAGATGACATTCTAGAAAAGGCAGAACTATGGAGATGGTGAAAAGATCAGTGGTTATGGGAGCGGGCAGGGAGGGAGGGTGCATAGGCGAGCCCGGGGCATTTTAGGGCAGTGACACTACTCTGTATGACACTATAATGGTGGACACATGTCACTGTACACTTGTCCATAGAATGTCAACCCAAGAGTGACCCCTCACATAAGCTATAGACTCTGGGTAATGATGGTGTGTCAATATCAGTTCATCAGCTGTAACACACATGCTGCTCTGGCGGGGGAGGGAGGTGCATGACGTGATGGAGATTATGCATGTTTGGGGGCAGGGGGGACACGGGAAGTCTCTGCACCTCCTCTGTTTAGCCGTGAACCCCAAACTGCTCTTAGAAATTTAACTCTATTAGTTAAAGAAACAGGTGCAATTAATCTTAATAATAGACTTTTTAACTCAGTATAGCCACAGTATTATGTCAACATGCAATCAATATAACATTATAATGAAATAGTTTACATTATTTTTTTTAACTTATTTATTTAATTTTGGCTGTTGGGTCTTCATTGCTGCATGTGGGATTTCTCTAGTTACAGTGAGCGGGGGCTACTCTGTTGCAGTGTGCGGGCTTCTCATTGCGGTGGCTTCTCTTGTTGTGGAGCACGGGCTCTAGGCGCTTGGGCCTCAGTACTTGTGGCATGCAGGCTCAGTAGTTGTGGCACATGGGCTCACTAGTTGTGGTGCACGGGCTCAGTAGTTGTGGCGCACGGGCTTAGTTGCTCCACAGCCTGTAGGATCTTCCCCAACCAGGGCTCGAACCCATGTCCCCTGCATTGGCAGGTGGATTCCTAACCACTGCACCACCAGGGAAGTCCAAAATAGTTTACATTCTTTTTTATCTACTAGCGGGGGCTGTGATCCAGAGCAGGTCCAGATGTCTCTGTGGCATCTGGGGTCGTTCACACCCGCCCCTGTCCACCTTGCCAGCCTCTGGCCCTGTCATATCTCTCACAGTTCACTGTAGCCACTCTTGCTCCAAAGCCCTACCTTAGACCTGGCTCCAACGCCCACCTGTGAAAGGAGGAATAATACCCCCCAAAGATATCACATCTTAATCCCTGGAGCCTGTGAATAAGTCATGTGGCAAAGGGAACTTTGCATGTGTGATTAAGATGGGGAGATTGGGATGGAGTTCCCTGGCGGTCCTGGGGTTAGGACTCCGCACTTTCCCTGCCGTGGCCCTAGGGGAACTAAGATCCCGCAACGTGAAAAAAAAAAAAAAAAAAAACAGATGGGACAATGGGGAGATGATGCTAGATTAGCCCTGTGGGCCCTGTGTAATCACAAGGGTCCTCACAGCCTCACAGGAGGAGTCCAAGGGAGATTTGGCTACAAGTGAAAGAGATGTGACAATGGAAGCAGAGACTGGAGGATTTGCTTCGAAGATGGAGGGAAGCTGGAAAAGGCAAGGAAACAGATTTTCCCCTGAAGCTCTCAGAAGGTGCAGAGGCCTTGATTTTAGCGCATAAGACCATTTTGGACTTCTGACCGCCAGAACTGTATGAGAATGCATGTGCCTTATTTTAAGTCGCTGAGTTTGTGGTAATTTGTTCCAGCCCCCACTGGAAACTCTGCAGTCCCCTCTTTGGTGACGGCCCCCCAGCCAAAATTGGCCTCCCTCTCCTCGGAGCCTGTCATCCACCAGGAACCCCTCAAGGACGGTGTGAGATGAAGAGGACCTGGGATGGGGCTATGGAGGTGTTGGGATGCAATGTAAATGATTTAGGAGGAAGAGTCAGCAAGATGGATTAGCTGGGCAGTGGGGGCAGTATGGGGGCGGGGCAGCCAAGGATGGCCCCTGGCCCCGGGCAGTGTGACATCCCCCTTAGAGTCTCCCAAGGTTCTCTGGATGTGTCCATCTGTCTGCTCTCTCTGTCCCACAGTGTCGGTCCTACTCACCAGGGGATGAAGTGACTGGCGCATAGTAGGTACTCAATAAACATATGTGACAGGAATGAATCTGAACAAATAAAGAAATCTGAATTCCCAGTCCCAGTGTGATTGCTTAAAGCATAAAAGAACTGAACAGGGCTTCCCTGGTGGCGCAGTGGTTGAGAGTCCGTCTGCCGATGCAGGGGACACGGGTTCGTGCCCCGGTCTGGGAGGATCCCACATGCCGTGGAGTGGCTGGGCCCGTGAGCCATGGCCGCTGAGCCTGCGCGTCCGGAGCCTGTGCTCCGCAACGGGAGAGGCCACGGCAGTGAGAGGCCTGCGTACCGCAAAAAAAAAAAAAAAAAAGAACTGAACAAATGTTGAATGAAAGAGTGAATGAATGAATGAACTGATGTCCCAGTCTCTGGCAGGTGGCGTGGAACTTGGGGCTAATGGCTCTCTGAGGAATTGGATTTGCATTGTCCGGCAGAGTGAGGTGTTTCGGACGCTGCCATTGCTGGTGATGCAGTGGCAAGACCTTGCTTTAAACAGATCCCTCCTTCCCTGTCCTCAGGGCCCTTGTACCTGCCCTTCCCTCTACCTGCGATGCTGCACTAGTTCCTCGGGCTGCCATAGAAAGTACCACACACTGGCTGCCTTTAGACAATGGAAATTGTTGTCTGCGGTCTAGAGGCTGGAAGTCTGGGATCCAGGTGTCGGCAGGGTTGGTTCCTTCTGGAGGATCTAGGGGAAATCTGCTCCATGCCCCTCTCCAATCTTCTGGGGGTGGCTGGCAATCCTTGGTATCCTTGCCTGTCTCCATGGTCATATGACGTTCTCCCTGTGTGTCTGTGTGTCTCTGCCCACATTTCCTTCTTTGAATGACACCAGTCATTAGATTGTGTCCCATCCTACTCTAGTATGATCTCATCTTAACTTAATTCCATCTGCAAAGACCCTCTTTGCAAATAAAGGTCACATTCACGGGTTGTGGGTAGACAAAAGTTTGGGGGAGACATTACCTAACCCAGTACAGGTGGCTTTCCCGCAGCCAGGCACATAGCACTTTCTCTTCCTTCCCGTCTCAGCCCAGACATCACCAGTCTGAGGGCCCTTCCCTGCCACGCTCTCTGAGACAGCAGTCCACTGCCCCCTCCATCCCCCTACCCTGTTTATTCTTCTTCCCAGGCCTTGTCTCCTTTGATGTGGCTATAGTTTTGCTTATCTATTTATCACCCTCCTCCCCGGGCCCCACTAGAATGTAGGTTCCCGGGCAGCAGGGCCTAGATCCCAGTGGCTCCCTGCTGTGGGCCCACACCAGCAGGTGCCCTTGAGTGAGCAGGTGCGAACAGGCTGCTGTGGCCACAGGCGGGGGACTAGGGAGGAGGCTGGACCCTGGGGAGGCAGCTGGGCCGGGGCGGGAAACAGGATGGAGGGAAGGAGTGGACTGCCCGGTGTCTGGAAGGCAGAATCAATCGCAGGTCTTAGAGATGCTTGTTGGTGTGAGGTGAGGGGCCAAGAGGCTCAGAGGTTACCAGGCACCGAGCTCCAAGCACAGCTATTCGTGTCGGGGGCGGGGGCGGTTCTAGAATTTCCTGGGTCTCTGGATCAGTCCTCTGCTAATGGGCCTCTGACTCCCTCCTTCCCAAAGAAAATCAGTTCTCAGAGGTTTTGAGAGTAAGTGCTTCCCCAATTACACCTCCAGTGGGGCTGCTTTGTTCTCTCCAGCCGGCCCTCCCTGGGGAGGCCAGGGGCGGGCAGAGGCCCAGGGGACCCTGATGGGGGTCCGGCGGGGTGGCCCCTGCTGGAGTTCCCTGGGAGTCAGAGGGCAGGGGCTGCCTTCTCTTCTGGCCTGGGAAGGACCCTGGGGCCTGAGGACTTCCAGGGACATGGGGCCACTGAGCACAAAGGCCACAAACACAGCCCATCTTCCTGGAGCCTCAGTGAAACAGAAGGCTTGGGGAAGAAGTAGGGAGGAAGTACATCCCTGTAGAAGGTGCTGAGGATGTACTATGGGATGGAATTGAAACACTGCCAGTGGGGTGCAGTGTCTGCGCTGAGCTGCTCCAGGAGCCCAGGCTACACTGGGCAAGTCTGACACTCACGGCCCGGTCCAGCCCCTCCGTGGGCCCAGAGAGGGAAGGGGCTGCTTGGGCCGCCTGCAGGCCGGGCTCCACACAGTGCTACGAGGACAGGAATCCAGGTGACTGCCCCGCCCCCCTTCCACCTCCCATCAGCTGGGATTGGCCGCCCTTGGCCCTGGAGCTCAGCTCCATGCAGGCCAGTCCCAGTGGTGATCAGAAAGATGGATGGGCCCGAGGGGCACCAGCCCGGCAGGCCTCAGTAGCCTTGGGCTCCCATTCCTGGCCCCGGCCCCGCCTTGGGGTGAGTCTCCTGACTGGTCAGAAGACAGGACACCCTGGGAGAAGCTGAGGTCTCTGGAATAATGCACGTTGGTTTAAGGACTGGAGGCAAAGTATGGCCTGGGCCTGACCATGTCTCCAGCTCTCTGCGGCCACAGCACGTTTTAACCAGCTGGTCACAAGGAGTGCTGGGCCCAGGGTCACTGAGCTGAGCTCAGCAGAGGGGGCTGAGCTTCAGCATGGAATTCATCCCATGTCCTGATGTGTTGGTTGCTGTGAAATTGCCCGTGATGCCTTATCTCCCTCTCACTGCTGTGGCCGCTCTGGGCAGAGGTTAGATCTCAGAGATTCTCTCCTGCAGCCCCTGCCTTACTGACAGGAAAGTGGGCAACCCCCTGGGTGGGAGTGACTGGCCCCGGCCCGGCTGTGGCGAGCGGATGCTGACACCCACTGGCTGGCACAGGGATTGGGGTCTGATTCCCAGCAGCTCTGGAGCTTGGGTACCTGCGCCGCCCCTGCAGCCCTGTGGGTGCACATGGTCAGGTCGGAGGGTGCAGCTCGCTGGAAGAACTCAGGATCCAGAGAGGGAAACAGACAAGCAGACAGGCCTCAGGGCAGCGGGGAACTTCTAGAGAGCAAACAGGACTCCAGCTGTTCGTGGGGGGCCCGTGCTCGCATCCTGAGTCGGCCACCTGTTAGCTGAGTGATTTCAGGCCAGAATGTATCCCCTCCGAGCCTCCTCCTCTGGTCACCTTTGAGATGGACGTAGTGACGTAATCTGTCCAGGTTTTCCGAGGAATCAAAAAGATGGAAGGACCTAGACGCGGCCAGTACGTATGAGACCCTTCGTAACCAGTGAGACACAGATACAGTAAAGCTAACATAGACTGTGGACAGGCCGGAGTACTGTGGACCGCCCAGGGCAGGTGGCTCGTGGGAAGACTGGCTGGCATTCGCAGCTCCAGACCTGGGCTAGTGCTGGGTGTCCCCGAGGGAGCGCCAGTCTCCTCCTGGTCCCCTGGGGCATGCTGCTCCGGGGAAAGGGAGAGGATACACCTGAGGGTGTCCTGGGCGCTGCACCCACACTGGCAGGGGACACTGTGTGGGCTGGATAACTCTGCACGTGGAGGGGCCTGTCACTGACAGCTGTCTTCCTGTCCTCCCAGGTCATCGGACTTCGGGACCTCCTACACCAAGCTTACCCTTCAGCCTGGCGTCACTACCGTCATCGACAACTTCTACATCTGCCCGACCAACAAGAGAAAGGTAGGCTCTGCGCAGCGGGAGCCACTGCTGCCTTGCTTCTCCAGGATCCTGACAGCGGGGCGGAGGTGTTTACCTCCCAGCTCTCTGCGTCACCCTTCCCGCTTAGCCCACCTTAATTCATTTGGATGAATTAAGTTTTAAAGCAGCAGCTGGGCCTTGGGAAAAAGGTTGTCCTGGTGCATTTGTTTTTCCCTGCCCTGGGCCAGCATCCATCCAGGTAAAGTGGGGTAGGAGCAGGGGTGGCCACTCTGGAGGCGAGAAAGAATATCTCTTTTTGGTTTGGCATCCTTGGAAAGCAGTGAAGAGCAGTCCCGATCTCCTGCAGGGTTTTTTATTTGTTGATTTGGTTTTGATTTGGCTTTGGTGTCTCATCTGAGTTTTACTTTCTGTTTTCTTGGTCTGAGCGTGTCTTCTGACTCTGCTCTCTGCCTGACTGTGGATCAGGGAACTTTGTCATTTCCAGGCTACGGCTACCTCCACCAGGTTCCATGAGGAGACACTTTTGCAAAGCCATGGTTGCCTCCTAGCCACCTCGGGACCCCAGACTGAGGTCAGAGGAAGCACCCAGGGCAGAGCAGTCCTGCGCACTTGACTCCATGCAGGGAAGTAGGTCATTGTCACGGAGATCAGGTTCCTCCTGGGAAATGGGATGTCACCCCAGAGAATTGTGACATTGGGGATTAGAACCCAGAGCCCAGCCCACGGGCACCGATAGATGCTCTGACGCGACGTAGAGCCCAGAAAGCCTCTGTAAACTGATGAGCGTCCCGGGAAAAGAGTCATCGTTGCCAGATGGCTAGATGCGGAGGGCACTGGAGGGTTTGCCGGTCACGCTGACTGCAGATTATTGGGCTCAGGGGAGTCGGTGTGTGCGTGAACTTGGCAGGTTCTGCAGGGACCAAGGCCCCATCGTAGAGTTTACAGAACATGAGGACTGGTGTGCATTGCCATTTCCTGGGAGCTGTCCAGGGAGTCTTGATGGCACTTTTTAATGGGATGTCGGCTTTCTAAAGCAGGTCTCCCCTCTCTGCCAACACCCTTCCTTGACTTTTACTGCTGTAAAAGCTTCCTGATGGACAGAATTAGAATGCAGAGGTGAGGAGGGCTGCTGGAGAGGGGGGAACTTCACAGGGACACCGGTGCCTGCCCAGAGGGACTCGGGACTGAACGGAGAGAGGCAGGTTTTGCCGGTGCCCGGGTCTCCCTGGGCCCTGCTCGGGGACTTCACGTGCACGATCTCACTCTGTCCCATGGGGGCCGAGGAAGGAGGTGTTATTATCCCATTTTCCAGGGCAGAAAACTGAGTCATAGGAAGGTGAGACTTAGCACTTAATCACACGGCTGGTGGTGGGAGGCCTGGATTTGACCCCAGCCTCATGTGGGTCCAGAGCTGAGGGGTTTTCTTGTGCAGGAGTGAGAGCAAGTACGGGGAAATGACCCCCCAACTACCACCCCACCCTGACTCCCCACAGCTCAGCCCACGTGCTCCCCGAGCTGTCCTCGTCCCGTGTCTGGTCAGCCCCAGCCCGGGCTGGTGAGGAGTCAGAGCTGGAATGCAGCCCTTGCTCTGCTGGGAGCTCAGTGCTTTTCCTGCGTGCCGTCCCCGCCCTCTGAGCCACAGGGTTCTCTTGGGGGGCGGGGGGTGGGTCAGCAAGGGAAATGCCCAGGCAGCACCCTAGCCCAGGCCTGGGTGCAGCAGCATGTGCATAGCACAGAGACCTTCGTTGGCCAGGAGAGCTGAGTGCTTGGAAGGGGCAGGGACAGACATCCTGCTTCCCTGCCCGCTGTCATCTCTCTCCCTGGGGCCACTGTGATGTGGATGTGAGACAAGGGAGGGCTGCTGCGGGCTGGTGCTGACCCAAGCCAGAGGCTCCCCCATCACCCCCAAACTCCAGCCGGCAGTGGACATGGGAGGCCATGCCGCCCATCTCCTGCACGTCCTCCAATTTCTGTCTGTCTAGCCAGCCCGGTCCTGAAAGCTTCCTCCAAGCTGACCCTGCCGTCCCTCACCAGCTGGGAGGACCCACAGGTGCCCAGATGAGATGGTGGCTCCAGGGCCGGCCCCAAACGCCATGTCCTCCTTTGGAAACGAGAAAGGCAGAGGCAACAGTGGCAGCCACAGAATGGGGAGTCTCTGAGGCGTGAGGTCAGAGAAGGCTGCCAGGCTGCCAGCAGTGAGGCCAGACAGACCCTGGTCCTGCGCAAAGCAGCTGCTGCTGAGCCTGTGTCCTGCTGTAAAGCGGGTGGCTGGGGGTTAATGAGATGATGGGCGGGGGCTCAGCCAAGGGGCTTCTAGGTCACGTAGGGCATCCGGGCAGGCAAAGGGCACCAGGAGTGAAGCATCAGTTTTGGTTACCTGGGGGCTCGGGGCAGATGGAGAGCTGGGGGCTCTGATTGGGGTGCTCAGCAGAACCTCCTCTGCAGGCAACGTTGGGATAGGGATGCAGGCAGGGAGACGTGTGCATCTTTAAAAAAAGATAGGACACTGATCGGTGATGCCTGTGAGAGGTTATTTGATAATTTGGACATTTAGCCTGGAAATATCACTGGGGATAGAGGCTGGGTCTGGTCGGCCCCTGTGCCCAGCACAAGCACTCAGCCAATGTTAAAGGATGAATGCATGCATGAATTAATGCATGAATGAATGAATGAAGGAGCGAGTGCCACAAGCAGCAGCCGGTCCCGCCGAATGGATGCTATTGCCGAGTCGCCCACCTGATCCGCAGACTCCCCCTGCACCTGGATGGGGCCTGTAGGCGTGGAGCCCGAGGCTCCTTCCCGGGGTTGCGTGGGGCACCCTGCATTTGTAGGGTGGTCTGGGGGACAGCACCCAGGCCGGGGAGCCCTGTCCTCAGTCCAGTTCTGCCATGACACTCCAGTGAGGGGACATCAGGGAGGTCCCAAGGTGTCTCATCTCTTAACGGGGGCAATGATGGAGGGGAGATTGACAGGTGAATGCTGAAAGAACCTCACTCATTACTGCCACTTAAGATATCCGCTGAATCACGGCTCCCAAGTGTGTCCCCTTTCCAATCTCTGGCACCTGTGAATGTCACCTTATGTTTTAAATGCATGTAGGAGCAGAAAAGCCACAGTCCCTGTCACAGAAAAAGCTGATGTGAGACCATGTCAAGTAAAGAACCGGAAGCCATGGGGGCTGGTGAAGGTAGAGGGGAGATTTGGGGGCCACGGGCTGGTCTTCCAAGTTCTGAAGGGCGGTCCTAGGGATCGGGAAGCAGTCCAGGCCGACTGCTTGGTGGAGACTGGATTTTACTCAGGTCCATCTCCTCAACTGTGCACAGCCCATAGCACTCAGCCAACACTCAGGAAATACGGGTGCAATGGGCTGGACTGGAGATGGGGTGGGACCCCTTCAGGGAAAGAGATTTCCATTTAATTAAAGGAAAAATTTCCCCTTGTCATTGCATTCATTTATTCGCTCATCTGTAGCTTCTCAATTCCTAAGCCACCCTCTGGCGATCATTCTCAGTATGCCAGGCCCTAGGCCAGAACCAGATGTCAATCACAGTCATTTATTTGTGTGGAGGTGGGGCATGACTTGGGGGTTGACATCATCACCTGCATTGCCCAGATGAGAAAACAGAGGCTCGGGGGAAGCTGGGAGAATAGTCCAGGTCACCCAGCTGGTAGGTAGCAAAGCTGTCACCAATGCATTAAACATATTGTGTCTCTGTACTTAGCATTGAGCAAGGGTTTAAATCCAGTTCTGCTAGATGCCAGAGCACCCTCTGTCATACCTTTGAGCTCACCAGGCACCCTGCAGAAAAGTTTCAGGGAGCATATGGGGTTCCCCATGTCTGTGTAAGCCCAGCGCAGCCTGCTGTGCTGGAAGTGGGGAGTGTGTAACCCGCTGTGGCTGGACAGGGCTCAATCTGACCACAGCTGAGCTGTGTGACTCAGGGCAGATCCTGTTTCTTCTCCAGGCCTCAGTGTCCCCCTCCATAAGATCAGGAGGTTGAACTGGGGGTTCTCCAAAGCCCCTTCCATCTCCAGCATTCTGGACTCTCCTGGTCTCCTCCCAGGGGAAGAGCAGCAGCTGGGGAATGAGATGCACGTGGGCAGAGCCCAGACTCTGCTCTGTTTACCACATGTCTTGGCTTCTCCTCCGCAAGAGGGCAGGTTTCACCAGATGTCCAAGCTCTGTCTCAACTCCGACCCCCATCCATTCAGCAGATGTGGGTCAGGGTCCTACTGTGTGCCAGGCTTCATGCTTGGTGCTGGTGGGTGAGAACCCTCAGTCCAGTCTTGTAAATATCAGTTGCACATTAAACACCTACTATGTGCTCGGGTCCTTTGCTGGGCGCTGGGATGTGAAGGTGAACTGGACAAGCAACTTGATCCTTCTTGAACCTTTGAGGCTCTGGTGGAGCCCTGGGAAACCGAACCTCTCCTGCTGCATTTTTGTGGGAAGAATAAGAAAAGGGGCCAAAGTCGGCCTCTAGCAGGACAGGTTTACCCCAGAGTGAGTGTGATCTGGGAAAAGATGGGGTTCCTTATTTGCAGGGGCACCTGCTTGAGCGTGAGCGGAGGGTCTACCTCTCCAGTTATCGGTAATGGATAGGTTTTGCAGGAAGATGTGAATGCTATTAGGAGTCCATTTAACAACAATTACAGTCTAAGCAGTACTTTATAGCTTAAGAGACCACTTTGCAACCTGTCTTACAAAATGAATTCCCTTTTATTTTTGTCTTGCCTGTAGTATAATCAGAGCTCCCGCCTTGATGCCCATGGGCGAGGCATTCTACCATTGTCATGGCATGACCTGAGATCCTGGGGGCCCTGAGGATCCCTCAACATCCCCCGTATGCCTTCCGTGCTGTCTGAGTACCCGATTTGGCTTTGAACTAGCAGCACATTTCTGACTCAGCACGAGAACCCCATGGCACGGGGAGAGGGTGTGAAGGCACAGCCCGGGGAGCTGGCCACGGCATGGAATTGCTTTCAAGTGTCATGTGAATTTTCACTTTACTTCATGATATATCAGTGTTGGTTTGAATACTAAAATCACACACACACACACACATTCAACAAAAAGTCTTTGTTAACCTGATGACCCAGGAGAATGCTCTTGTTTTAAGCCTCAGGACCCCTGGCCCAGCCACCAGCGTGGACCCTCTTGGGTACATGACTCCTAATTTGAGAAACACAGGGTCAGGACAAGATCTCCATCAATTCATCTATTCATTCATTCTGCTCACTCACCTGAGACGTTTTGAGAAACTGCTGCACGCCGAGCACTCAGGATCGAAAAATGAATCCGACCAAAATCTTGCCTTCGAGAAACTCAGTGTCGCAGAGGGCAAACCAAGGCTGGGAAGAGGCGGCACTGGTCGTGATGAGGAACAGCTCGAGTTCCAAAGGCTCTTTATGTATCAGGCTCTGTATTAGGAGCGTTTTGTACGTTATCTCTGATCCTTGCAACCCCTGGCAAAGTCAGGACTTGTGCACCATCTCACAGGAGAAGGGACCGAGGCCAGACAGGTCCTGGAGCTTCTCCGAGGCCACACGCCAGTGGACAGCCAAGTCAGGGTTTGCACCCTGCCCAGGTGGCCCTACTGTCACTGCCCTTCCCACTACCAGGTCCACCTTTGAGCAGCTCTGTTCCCACACCTAACAGCCTGTCCTCAGGGTCACCGAGGCCACCCCCTCCAGTCGGCGGGAAGCCAAAGGGAGAGGGCACAGGCCTGGGAGCCGAGTTCAGATCCCAGTGCAGCAGTTTAAGCAAGCTCTCTGGACCTCAGAGCTCTCCCTGGGGAGACGGGTGGTGCTGCCTCCCGCCCCTGCTGCCCCATTGGTGCAACTGTGTCCTGCAGCTGAGGTGAGGCCGGGGCTTGTGAATTATTCTACAGCCCATGGCATGTCTGCTTCCGTGGGACTCTCAGTGTGTGAAAACATGAAAGTAAGCACTTTCTTCCACTCTTTGTCTCTGGATGTCTTTTCTGTTCCAGGTGTAGAACAGGTCCTAGGAACTCTCTGTCTCTCCATCTCTGCCTCTGTCTCTCTCTCCTCTACTCAGTTCCCCTGCCTTTTATCCCGAACCTGGTCTCCAACCCTGAGCCCCTCACTAGTATAGAGGCCCCTCCAGGCCCTCCCTGCTGTGGAGGCCCTACCCCTTCCTGGTATGGAGGCCCCGCCCCCTTACCTGGCAGCCCCTCCCCTCCAGTGTGGAGACCCCACTCCCTCCCTGCTGTGGAAGCCCCGCACCCTCCCTGGTATAGAGACCCCTCCCCTCTACTGCAGAGGCCCTGCCCCTTCCCTGGTATAGACGCCCCACCCCTTCCTGGTATGGAGGCCCCGCCCCTTACCTGGCAGCCCCTCCCCTTCAGTGTGGAGGCCTCACGCCCTCCCTGCGGTGGAAGCCCTGCCCCTTCCCTGGTATAGAGGCCCCGCCCCTTTCTAGTATGGAGGCACCTTCCCTTCCCTGCTGTGGAGGCCCCTCCTCTCTAGTGCATAGGCCCCACCCTGCTGTGGAGGCTCCACCCCTTTCTGGGTGGAGCCCCCGCCCCCTCTTCCCTGTCAGCTGACCTCTTGGATCAGTCCCTGTCTTGTTTCCTGTTTTGGCCCCAGTGGTGCATGGTGGCGGTCGGCCCTCGGGAGGGAGCCGAGGTTAGCTCCGTCCCATGGACATGGCCACCTGCAGACCCTCCTGTTGCTCAGAGGACTGCTCGGTGGGGCTGTCTCTGTCCGTTCCCCTCACATGGAGAGTTAGCAGCCCCTGGCAGACTTGCTGCCCGCTGTGTCCTGCAGGATCCCCAGACCCTGTTTCCAGGAGCTTGGAAGCCCAGGATCTGCTTGTGTGTTTAAAAACTGTTCCAAGCAGCAAGGACTTCGTTTTGTTTGTTTCTCCTCTCATTGAGATGCTTGTGCAACTGTGTTATATTTTGCTTTGAAATCTTCTTCCCGAGGGTTGACCAGCATTCCCCTGTTCTGGCCCAAACATCTGACCAAGAACGTGCCATGAGGAAGGGACCGAGGCACAGAGTGGTGGGAACCCAGCTTTGAGGGGGTTCGCATCCTGGTGTCTCCCCTTCCTGGTTCTCTGAGGTATAATTTGGGGAGTAAATGAGATGATGCACGATGTACCAAAGCGCCTGGCCCCCGTGTCGAAGGTGCAGTGTCTGTGCTGTACAGCATCAGGGGGCTAGTGCCCCCACCTCTGGGCCAGGCCAGTGCATGGGCCTGCAGGCACAGTGGCTGGCACACAGTGGGGACTCTGAGAGGACCAACCTCGCCACTCCGCATCTTTCCCAGGACTAACAGTGCCATCAGGCCTGAGCCTGGACCCCTGCTCTGTCCTCCCGTCACCCTGGGAGGACCCGCCTTCTACCTATTGTCAGAAAATGGGCTTGAGATGCACATTGAACTTAAGGCAGCAAGCTCAGGGGAGTCCATATCTGATCTGGGCTGCTGCAGAGCTGGCCACATCTGTATCTGTGGCTTTCCATGGCACAGGGACATGGGCACCCTGGTGTGGTGCCCTCACATGTAGTGCTTACACTCAGGACGCGTCGCCAGACCCTGGGACCTGGGCCTGGACCGGGGCTGCCACCTGAATGTGAAACACCTCGAGGAGACGCCAGATGCCCCCTCTTGGTGTGTGCTCCATTGACGTGAGGAGAGGGTGGGCACCCACAGCATTAGTTCTCTGGGATGGAAGGTGGGCAGGTCTTGTTGATTTTTGTTTCTGCTGTAGATTTTTGCCTGCCAGGGAGCATTCATGGCACCCTGTGCTCCTGCATGCTTGCAAATTGAAGTCATGCCTGGATGACACTCTCCAGGCACGATGCATGCAGGCTGTTGGTGGGGGGACCCAGGCCTCCCTGGGAGCCCTGAGTGGGCTGTTCTCAAGGACGAGGCTGGAAGGGTCCCTGGGATGAGATCAGATGTGCTGGTTTGCTTATCTTTTAAGAAAGTTCTTTTGTTGTGGTGGAGAGACTGGTGTGGACTGAAGGAGAGTCCACTCTTCACCCACGCATCCATCCATCCATCCATCCATCCACCCACCCACCCACACACCCATCTAGCCATCCATCCACACCCCACCCACCCATCCATCCACACCCCACCCACCCATCCATCCACCCACCCATCCATCCCTCCACCCACCCACCCATCCATCCACCCATCCCTCCATCCACCCATCCATCCATCCACCCACCCACCCATCCACCCACCCACCCATCCATCCACCCTTACATCCATCCATCCATCCATCCATCCATCCACCCATCCACCCACCCACCCACCCATCTAGCCCTCCATCCACCCACCCATCCACCCACCCATCCATCTACCCTTCCATCCATCCATCCATTGACCCGTCCATCCACCCATCCATCCATTGACCCGTCCATCCACCCATCCATCCATCGACCTGTCCATCCACCCACCCACCCATCTAGCCATCCATCCACCCACCCACCCATCCATCCACCCTTCCATCCATCCATCCACCCTTCCATCCATCCATCCACCCACCCATCCATCCACCCTTCCATCCACCCACCCATCCATCCACTCATTTAGCCATCTGATGGGCATCTATGTGGCTCCAACACCTGTGGGGTCCAGGTGAGCAATGATGAGGCTGATCCTGGGTGGGCAGGTTCACGGGGAGGGCAGGGACACGGTCAGGAGACATGTTGTGATTAGATGATGCCCCCAGTCTTCTGGTATGAGCAGTGGATGAATGGGGGTGCTGTTTCCTGATACGGGGGGGGCCCTAGAGAAGCGGTAGACCTTAGGGGGAGCATGAAGAACCCAGGATGGGATACACTGTGTGCATTGGCCTGCAGCATCCAGAGGTGATGCCCAGGAGGCCCTCAGGGTGGCCAGGCCAGAGTAGGAGACAAGTCAGGGCTGGCAGTACAGAAGAGCCGTGTGTGCCCACTGCTGTTCTGATTCCATGGGGTGGGCTCTCAGGGGACTCCCCTCAGCCTGGACAGGCCTCTTTCCTGTTCCGGAGTTCTCTGGTCAGCCTCGGCACACAGGACGAGGCAGATGGATGAGGCAGATGGGGTGGAGTCTGATCCCCAGCACCCCCGGCTCTCTGAGGATAAAGCCAGGACTCCCGAACCCCGCCCGCACGGTCCCCAGGTGTCACCCCCTTCCCCAGATTGGCGCTCAGGGCATGGCCAGATGCCCTGAGATCAGTTACCAGGGGTGGGAGCCCCTGCCCGGTGGGAAGACAAGCCCGATTGCGGGGGCCTGTGGGGGCTGGGAGGTAGACCTAGTGCTGCACGGGCCTTCGCTTCCAGTCAGCGATGTGCTCCATTTCCCTGGAGCACCGAGTGTCCTCTTCTGTCCATGAGAAAAATGGCTCAATTGGGCATGTCGGTACATAGAGCTTCTGTCTCAGTAATAGAGCGAAACTCTCGAAACTTCAGCTAATGTGTGGAAAATGATGCCCTCTTAAAGCCAGTAGGTTGTTGCAGGAGAGAGGAGAGAACGGGAAAAAGTCTTACTTCTCAGAAAACACGTCTCCTGGGCTCTGGCCTCTGGAACTAATAAACAGAGAGGGAAAGAGACTCTGGATTTACTCTGTCTTCTGCAGGTGGTGCAGATTCTGAAACCCCAAAGACCACAACCACAAAATCAAGTAGAATGTAAAAAGGCCATCCCGGGGGCGTCTCGGGGCCACCCACCTGTGTGTCAGGGACTTCATCCTCTTTCACGGGATCCCAGGGACCCCCTGATGCACACCTACTGTGCTCTGCTCAGTACTCTGTGTGTGCACGTGTCCGTCCATCCGGGCCGGGTGGAGTGAGAGGGAGAGAGGCCGGGCTGGGGCCGGGGAGGCGAGAGCAATGGGGAGTCACCCAGGGGCACAGTGGCACCCCAAGGCAGTGACTGCAGCTGACATGTTAGAGATGAGAAAACAGAGGCTCACGGAGTGAGGCAATAGGGTGGTGAGCGGGACGTGGACGTGTCTCTTGGGGCCCCACGTCACATGAGTCCACTCTTCTGTCGCTGCAGGCCCTGGGAGGCCCTGGTGTTTGCCAGACCTGCTGCCCTCTCTTGACCCATAAATTGAAGCCTTTGGCTGGCTCTGTCTTCAGGGCAAACCAGGGTGTGTGTCCTTGGCCCAGAACCACCTTTGCTGCATCACAGAGACCGGGGAGGTGGGGGATCGCCATCCCGAGGAGCTCAGACACTTTGAAGGGCTCGGGCTTGGTCTCCCGGTCGGCCGAAAGTGAGTGGACACTGAACCCGGTCCCCTCCTCCCCCTCGGTCCTGCTCTTTCTCCCCCGCCCCGGATGGCTGGGGGGCGAGGTGCTTGCTCAGCTGCATCGCCGGCCTGCCCAGAGGGGGACCCCGGAATGGGAAAGCTCTTTCCTCCTCACCTGTAGTGTGGACACCCCTCCTGGCCCATCGTGGCCCCGTCTCTATATCGGACGTGGCCTCCATCGCAGTGACAGAAGCCCTGGCTGGCTCAATACGAGGTAAATAATGGATGGTGCTGTCTTCTGGATGGGAGAGCAGGTGATGGGTTTATTTCCCTCGTGCCTGAGGGCCGCCAGGGGACCCACGAACACAGGGTGACCACGCCGCGTGGCACTGAAGGTCATCGACTGTGTCCTGTGCAGCCGGTGTGGGAAGGGATGCTGCCTCCGGGCTGAGGACACTGACACAAGCTTCCTGAAGAGCACAGGCCCCAGCCTAGTTTCCCACGGTATCCCTGTCCAGCCCCGTGAGGGCGGGGCTTAAGAAAACTGCCTCTGATCAGCTGTTGGTTGCAGCCCGAATTTCACCCCTCTTCCCTTCAAAGACAAGTGCTCAGAAAAGAGTGGCAGATAATGTCTTTGTCTTTGTGCAGTGGAGGCTCTTAGGAGGCTTGAAGGACCATAGCCTGGTAAAAACGACTTAAAATTGAAAGTGATTTCCACAATGGGGGAAGCCCAGTCACCGCGAGGAGGCCCTTGATAGGTTAAGAGCACCTCCAGCTTCTGGCATTTTTTTTTTTTCTTTTTTTTTGCATCAGCACCTTTGTTGAATTTTTTTCCCCATGGCTCCACCCCGAGGCTGCAAGATCAACTCCTATCCTGACGTGTAAGCTGGTCTTCTCCAGGCCTTTATCCACAGCTGGCGCCACATCCCTGCGGGCACACGGGCAGAACCCCAAGCGTGGGCCTCTGCGCTGCCAAATTCCTCACCCTCCACACCCCACCCATTGTGGACTCCTGCTAGCACCCTGGGCCTCTCTCCATGTCCTCTGCCACCCCCGCCCAAGCTACCCTTCCTCTGACCTGGCTCAGCCCAGTGACCTCCCACCATCACCCCAGTCCCCCCTAACCCTGCATCCCTCAGCTTCCAGAGCTCAGCTCTGCCTGGGCCACCTGGCCTTCTGTTGTTCTTCGTGTGAAGCCCAAATTGCCCACCTCCCCAGCCCACAGGCCCGTGCCCTCTGACCAGCTGGCCATCAGAAGTGGTGCTCCCTTCCAGCTCAGGCCCTTCCCCATGTTCCTCCAGTTCAGGGTACACCCTCCCCGGGCCACACCTCCCCTAAGGCAGTTAGGACAGACGACACCTCTCCATCCCCTTGCTAGGGCCAAATAATGACCCCCAAAGATGTCCACATCCGAATCCTCAGAACCTGTGAATATGTTACCTCTCATGGCAAAGAGGACCGTGCAGATGTGATTAAGCTAAGAATCTTGAGATGGGGAGATAATCCTGGATTATCCCTTGGGCCCACCGTTGTCACAATAATCCTTGTAAGAGGAGGCAGGGGGATCAGGGAAGGAGATGTGACATTGGAAGCAGAAGGTCACAGGGTGGTAGGGGGAGTCGGGGAGAGAAGGGAGTGGGGAGACTGGAAGATGCTGCGCTGCTGGCTTTAAAGACGGGAGGGGCCACGTGCCAAGGAATGCGGGCAGCTCTAGGAGGTGGGAAAGGCTGGGAGTGGATTCTCCCCTGGAGCCTTCAGAAAGGAAGCAGCCCTGCCCAAAACCTGGGCTTCAGCCCAGCGACACTGATCTGGGACTCAGACCTGGAGAACTGTAAGACAATACACCTGTATTATTGTAGCCCTGAAGCTGTAGTAATTTACCACAGCAACCATAAGAAACTCATGCATTACCCAGAGTCCCAGGGTCCCCAGGCTGCCAGGGACCTGAGAATACCACGGTGTCTGAGCCCGTGGAGAGCCAGGCACCGTCGGGTTCCACCAGGGTCGAGGTCGTCCCACACGCTTTTGGTCCCATTGCCATCTGGGGCGAGGGTTGAAGGGCTTCTCCTCGGAATAGAAGGAGCTTTGTAATGTGAGGGCCTGGACGGAAAACAGTGTGCAGGCGTGTGCCCGTGGATGACACTGGTGGGCGTGGTGATGCTGGCTCAGGCGGGGTGGGGGGTTGACAGCAGCCCCGGCGAGAGGAGGGTGCGGCTCCTCTACATCCCAGCAGTGGAGACGCAGGTCCTGGATCTAGGAAGAACTGGGACTTGGGGATATTTCCTGAGCCCCTCTGAGCCTTGTTGGTAAAATGGGCTTCCTCATCACAGGGTTTCTGTAAAGCAGGGTGCTTTCTGTTGAGCAGGGTGCCTTCCGGGGTCCTGGGCAGGGGTCGGGCACCGAGCCATTGCCGTTCCGTGAGCAGTGCTGAGATGACATTGGTCATTATCCACTGAAGCCACACAGCAACTGAGCCACAGGTGTCCTCCGCCTACAGGTGAGCAGCCTCCAGCTCAGAGAGATGAAGCAATTCTTCGGGGTCAGGGCAGTGTGGGAGGTGTGGAGGAGCTGGACCCCCGTCTGGGCGGGGGTTCTTACTGTGCCCTCCCTGCCACCCAGGCTCTGTCAGGGGTACAGGGCAAATCCATGGTGAGGCAGAGGGAAGCCCAGGGAAAGTGCTTTGTATGCATGTTTTCAGTATGTGTCTGTCACCCAGCTTTGGCAGTTGCATTCTATAATTCACAAAGGAACTGATCATGCCTCTCCTCCCCTCATGTACAGATACCCCTGGTTTCCGGGAATTTGGCAAGTTGTGTGGTTTATCCGGTGGCTGCCCACACTAGGAGAAATTGTCAGACAGGAAAAATATAAATCAAGGGAACAAAGTGTACTACATGGATTTGATTAGTGAGGAGACTGGGACAAGCCACTTCACCTCTCTCTGAACTAGACGTTGGTTGGAAATAGGTATATCAGCACCTACCTGTGTCATTCTCTGCAGGTCTTTATGGGAAGGACTTGGGGCCGTGTTAGTGCAGTGGGAAGGAGGCCTGATTGGTCAGTGGTGTCAGGCTTGGGTGCTGAAGGGATAGAGTGGCAGCACCCATGTCACATAGCAGCTGTCTGCATGTATGACCTTTGTGGGGCCTTCTATTTCTAGTGTTTTCTGTCTACTTGCCTTCCTTTGACAAACCAGCCACCAAATAAATACCCCCCCATGCTGACTCCTTTGATTGCAAGTAATATGAAGTCACTCAAACAAGAAGAGTAATACATTGGCTTATGTAACTGTGAAGACCAGGGGTAGGGCTTCCTTCAGGCACAGCTTGATCCAGGGCCTCTAACAGTGACAGACATCAGGGATCAGTCTGTCTCTCCCCACCTCTTGGCTCTGCTCTCCTGAGCTTAGGCTTCAGTTTCAGGCACAATTGGGTTGTTTGGTGGAAAAGATGACCTCTGGCAGCCCCAGGCACATGTGATCCTTGGCACCATGATCTCAGAAGGAGCAGGGGTCCTTTCCCAGTAGTTTCAGCACAGATCCCAAGGAAGACTCCCATTGGCTGGGCTGGGATCATGTGACCTGTTCCTGAAGCAGTGGGTGTGGCCAGAGGGAGCTGGTGCTCTGATTGGCCAGGTCTGGTCATCTGTTCCCTGGGGGGCAGGGTCAGCCCAGCCAAGTGGAATATAGTGAAGGGAAGATGGGTCCCCAAGCCAGGCAAGCAAGGTTTTGTGAACAAGAGCAGGTGGAAGAAAGAACAGCCCATGTGCCCACATCAACCAGTGTTTACTGACATTGCTTCTGTTGACTTTCTTCTAACTATACTGTTAAAAAAAAAATCATTCCTTATTTGAGGAATTTTTCTTTCAAATCTCAAAATCCCTCTTCTTGCCTCTTTCAACTCAGCAATAAGTGTATATTTTTAGCTTGAAAGAAAGACCCACAGCCAGCCTTTTCAGCCAACTTGCTTTCCCGTGGAGGTGCCCTGCCCTCACAGTGTTCCAGATGTGGACCCCAGTGGGGGTGGGGGGGGCTTTGTGTGAGGAGCTGTGGCGGAGGGGGCAGGGTTCCCCATGCCAGCAGGCCCTGAACACAGGCCCAGGACCTGGGGCACTGATAATCTACCTGTCACTGGTCACTTCCCCTGCTCTTACTGGGGTGGGGTGAACTTTGGCAGCCAGTGGCCCCTCGAGACCCTGTGTCCTCAATGTGACATCATGCGCTCTGCACAGGAAAGAAAAAATATGTCAAAGCTTATGAAGGGCCCAGCACCCACCTGAGCATGTAGTAGGTGCTCAGTTAACGCCTGTTCCCTCCCATGAGCACCCACAGCCCACTGTTTGCACATGGCTTGTTGTCAGGGTCCATCTCATCCATTCTCTCCAGACCAGTGGAGGCTCCTCCTGGGCCAGCACCACATCTTATCCAACTTTACTGCCCAGGCCCATTCAGGACGACCACATCATGGGCCTCTGGGAGCTGACTAGAATGTACCACATCAGCTCCCAGTGCTGGGGGCATGGGGACAGGGGGGATGGGATCAGGAGATGGAGTGAGCCCTAGCATTTGTTCCCAAAGACTGGAATGAGTCCCACATAGCTCAGACACAAATCTGCTGGTGAGCAGGGCTGGGGGAGGGCTAGTGGTGACCGGAGATAGCCACTCCTCTTTTTATTTTTTTATTGGGGTATAGTTGTTTTACAATGTTGTGTTTGTTTCTACTGTACAGCAAAGTGAAGTAGAGTTCCCTATGCTATACAGCAGGTTCTCATTAGTTATCTATTTTATACTATTAGTTAGTGTATATGTCAATCCCAATCTGCAATTCATCCCACCCCCACCTTTCCCCGCTTGGTGGTGTTTGTTCTCTATGTCTGTGTCTCTATAAAGAAGACGTGGTACATATATACAATGGAATATTACTCAGCTATAAAAAGGAGCAAAATTGGGTCATTTTTAGAGATGTGGATGGACCTAGAGACTGTCATAGAGAGAAAAACAAATATTGTATATTAACGCATATATGTGGAATCTAGAAAAATGGTACAGATGAACCTGTTTGCAAGGCCGCTTCTGTTTACAATGCAGGGAGACAGCGTCTTTTTGTTCCTCGTGTGTGTGTGTGTGTGTGTGTGTGTACCAGGGGGGCTCCCTGGCCCTGAGCAACCCTAAGACTGTGCTGTGGAGGGTAAAGGCTGCGAGTCAGTGGGGACCTGAGTTCCGGGCCTGCCCCTGCCTTGTTCTCCAGGGCTGCCTGCAGAGGATAGCATCTCTCTGGGCCTCAGTTTCTGCACCTGCAAAAGGAATGTCAGCCTCCTGCAAGTCCACAGCCCCCCAGCACTGCAGCTTTATGTGGCTGCGGGGCTTGGGTGGCAGTCAGCGGAAACCAGTGCAAGCAGGCAGCAGCAGAGGGATCTTTACTGGAAAGATGTCAGATGGAATTAGAACCACAAGAAAGTGGCTGGTGAAGGGCAGGGAGGCTGCAGGGACAAAGAACCCAGTGTCACCCATCCCCGTGTCTCCGAGAGATCATGGACTTGCCACTTGCGAAGGCAGGGACCTTGATGGATGGTCCCAGTGTGATAGTCCGCCGTGGGAGGTGGGAGAGTCTTTCCAAATAAACTGGAGTGGGTGCCTGTGACCACACGTCCTTTGTCATAAGGGGGAAATAAAATGTCCAAGTGTCCGAGCCCCTCTGCTGTCCATCTTTCTGACAGAGGACCACAGGGTATGGTAAAAGACAAAGTTGGTTCCAACGTGACCCTCCTATTTGTCAGCCAGGGTGCCCTTGGACCTGTTACGTAATGTCTGGGCCTCCTGGTTCCTCTGTGACACTGACGGATGACAGCAGGCCCACGGGGGCATAGCCGCTGTGCACTGCTGGGGGCTGAATAAGGTCCCCTAAAGACGTCCCCATCCTAATCCCCACAACCTACGAATGTTACCATAAAGGGTAGGAACAGGGATTTTGCAGACGGGATTAGGTTAAGGGTCTTGAGATGGGAGATTATCCTGGATTATCCAGGTGGACCCAGTGTCATCACAGGGGTCCTATCAGAGGGTCCGAGTGAGAGACTGAAGACACTGCACTGCTGGCTTGAAGACAGAGGAGGGGCCACGAGCCAGGGAATGCGGGCTCCTCGAGAAGCTGGAGAAGGAAGGAAATAGATTCTCCTCTGGGGCCTCCAGAAGGAACCAGCCTCACTGATATTTTTTTATTTTTTATTATTTTTTATTTTTTTATTTTTTATTTTTGCGGTACACTGGCCTCTCACTGCTGTGGCCTCTCCCGTTGCAGAGCACAGGCTCCAGATGTGCAGGATCAGCGGCCATGGCTCATGGGCCCAGCCGCTCCGCGGCATGTGGGATCCTCCCGGACCGGGGCACGAACCTGCACCGCCTGCATTGGCAGGCGGACTCTCAACCACTGCGCCACCAGGGAAGCCCCTCACTGACATTTTGACACTTTGACACTTTGATTTGAGCCCCATAAGCTTCATTTCAGACGTCTGATTCCAGAACGGTAAGGTAATACATCGGGGTTGTTTACAGCCACTAAGTTTGTGACGCTTTGTTACAGCAGGTACAGGAAATATCACACGCTCCCGGCACCTGCTGTCACCTTCCCTAGCATTTCAGTGGGAGAGACGCCCCATAGCAGGTTCCCAACCAATGTCACCTCCCTCTACCCTTTCCCCATATGAGGGAGGCCTCGAGGTGCTGTGGCCACAGAGGCTCCCACCCGTGAGGCAAAGACTGCAGACCTGAGACCCACCATCCTTGGTGCTGTCACCTTGAGAAAGTTCTGACCTTTGGCACACTCTTGCCACTCACCATCTTTGGAGGGGCCCTTCCTGCTGCAGTCTGGAGAGAGCGGTGCGCCTGCTAAATGGGGAGCCGTGACCCGCACTTCCCAGGCTGCGGGCAGTCATCCTTGTTCAGGTCAAAGATCTAGCGCCGGGCTTCCCTGGTGGCGCAGTGGTTGAGAGTCCGCCTGCCGATGCAGGGGACGCGGGTTCGTGCCCCGGTCTGGGAAGATCCCACATGCCGCGGAGCGGCTGGGCCCGTGAGCCATGGCCGCTGAGCCTGCGCGTCCGGAGCCCGTGCTCTGCAACGGGAGAGGCCACAACAGTGAGAGGCCTGCATACCGCAAAAAAAAAAAAAAGATCTAGCACCCTGGACCGGCAAGAGGGCCCCAGGGTGGGGACAGGGCTGCTGGGGACCAGGGGGCCACCTGCCCAGCTTCTGTCTCAGCCTTTGTTTTCTACCTGGGGTGTCTGATTCAAGGTTGAGCTTTGATAATTGCACTAACAGGTGTAGCGACTGCCAGGGACTTGGCCTCTCCTTCCTGCTACTCTGTTCCTGAAGTTTTTTGGCCACCCCCTTGATTGCTTAGCTTGCCATGCAAGAGATGCTGGATGGAGCTATAAAAAATGTGATTGAAATTCTTAAGGGAAAATAACTTTGCTATCGCTGGTCTGAACCTCTCAGCCCATCCTCCCCCCGTTCCTACCCCAAGAAAGGATTGCTTTTATAAATGGGATTCTCGGGCCAGAGCTCGGTGGGACCTGTCCTTCCAGCCTGGTTTGGTGGTACACGGTGACCCCCTACTCTGTGCGCTACCGAAAAAAATAAGGATCCTCCTAAGGCCCTGCCAGGGTGAGTCTCAAAGTCCAGGAGAGCCGACAGACAAGGAAACGGGAGGTCCTAACACAGGTGGGTCATGCATGCTGGGCCAGAGGGTGGCCGAGGGCTGTGGGACCTGCAGAGAGGCACCAAGCAGAGACCACGGTGCCACGTAGCAGCGAAGAGCCCACCCAAGTGGGCACAGTGCCAAGGGCAGCCGTCCTCCTGTCTCATGTCTCACGGTCGGGCTAGGTGGGCTTTGCCGCCATGAACTTGGTGTCTGGTGTGAATTCCCAGCTCCCTCCCCCCAGACCTTGGCCGCCTCTCCGTGTGAACACAAGGCAGCCTGGTAGCCAAGCTGCTCGTCAGATGACTTTTATGTTATTTTAAAAAATTGATCAGCACCTCCTGGGCTGGGTCCCAGTTTGTGAAAGGAGACTGTGATTAGGTATATGAATAAATTGTAATACCACACAAATAATACCACCATGTAATCACTCAGATATAGGAGAATAATTACCCAGGGAATCATGCTCTGTAGCTGTCAGTGCTGCCCACCCCACGGATCCTGGTATTCTTAATGGTTGCAGGCGCCATAACTGCTCCGCGCAGCCCATAAATAGATACCTAAGGACACAGCCAGATAGGAATTCTAATTGTCATGTAATTAGAAAGCTATTAAATAGTTATTTGTCCCACATAAATTAGCCATTGTATGTCCTCCAAAGTCCTGTGATACTTTTAGCAAAATGTGGCCATCTCCCTCACCGGCAGGGAAATAAACACCTTTTCTCCCCTAAAGCGAGGGCCCTCGTGAGCTGAGGAAGTGTCTAAGGGCCCTCAGTGGTGTGTGTGACGTCACTGGGGTTTTTGTTTTCTGAGCTGACCAGTCGTTTTCCTGGCCTTTGCATGGAAGATAAAGATCCCCAGGAAGGGGTCTTTGCCCCCCTGGGCACCAACACTTTCACCGAGGCATAGAGGGTGATCCTGTGCTAAAACCTGGGTGGTGGTTGGGACTTCCCTGGTGGTCCAGTGGTTAAGACTCTGTGCTTCCAATGCAGGGGGGCGCGGGTTCGATCCCTGGAAGGGGAACTAAGATCCCCCATGCTGTGTGGAGTGGCCAAAAAAAAAAAAAAAACCTGGATGGGGACAGGAAGGCTGCCAGGGTAGGGGTATCTCTAGACCATGGCACTGATTTCTCAGACAAAACAGTGTCAGCCCCTGCCCCAGGCTTCCTCTAATTCCCTCTAAACTGACTAGGAAGAAGGAGCATAGATAAAATGCCAGAAACAGAGACCAAGCTGGGACCTGAGACCTTCCACTTAGCAGAACGCTCATGAACCAGAGCAGCCCTGCCCACCAGCAAGAGGCTGGGAAACCCTCCATCAAAGGCCCAGCTGGGTGGGCCTCTCGGCGAAGGCATGCTGCTCCCTCCCTCTGCCCCACCTACACCCCGAGCCTCTGTACTTGCACAGCCTATAAGGCAGGAGTGGGGTGTGGGTACCTCTGTGGGGAGATTACGTCCTGTGGTTCGCGGTCCCCACAGGACAGTCAGTGTGGGTGGAAGGTGGAAGTTTAGGAGAAAGGACAGTGATGAAATGCGTCTCCCAGAGAGAAGGAAGAAGTGGGAAGAGAGCGAGGGGGTTAAGGAACACTTGTAAGACACCAAAATATCAATGACAGACCAAGGGCATCTCAGAGGCGTGAGAAAGCAGGATGGACACCGCGGGGAAAATGAATCAGTGATGCGGAGGAGAAACTGCGGAAGTTCTCACAAATAAAGAGGCTCGAGGGGCTTCCCTGGTGGCGCAGTGGTTGAGAGTCCGCCTGCCGATGCAGGGGACACGGGTTCGTGCCCCGGTCTGGGAAGATCCCACATGCCGCGGAGCGGCTGGGCCCATGAGCCATGGCCGCTGAGCCTGCACGTCCGGAGCCTGTGCTCTGCAACGGGAGAGGCCACAACGGTGAGAGGCCCGCGTACCGCAAAAAAAAAAAAAAAAAAAAAGAGGCTCGAGACAACAGGGTCATAAGAAGGAAGATGCTACACAGGGAAGGAGAGAGAGGGCCTGCCTGAGAACCACAGGCGTATCCAATTAAGAATCTGGAGCGATGGGACCGGAAGCAGTGATCAAAGATTGGGGGGTGGGGTTTGGGGAGTGGGTGAGTTCTTCAGTGAAATAAAAAAGCCCTTGTTAAGCCTCCCTCACATTCTGAGTTGTTTTCTTTAATTACGAGGGGAAAATGCCTTTTTTCTCAAAAGAGAAAAATTGTTTATAAAAGAATAAAAGCCAGGCCGCTACAGACATGTTTTCAGTATTAAATTTCAAAATAATAGAATGGATTTCAAGGTCTGCAGATAAGTACGGAAAAGCTGTGATCTCAAAATTTAATCCCCAACTCAGCTGTCATGTGTAGGTTTAGGGAATACCAAGGCATCTAACTTATATGGCCAGGCATCAGTCTTGAAAGGGAAATGCCTTGAAGAGATCTTCTGGCAGCAGAGAGATGGGTTAAGCTGAGGGCAGCTGAAGGCTGAGAAGGTCTGGCGTAGAAGCAGGGGAGGACTGAGGCCAGGTAAACACAAGATGCAGCTCAAACAGGTGTTGTAACAATGGATAGAAACCAAATGCACATGTCAAAAATATATTTTTGGAGGGGCTTCCCTGGTGGCGCGGTGGTTGAGAGTCCGCCTGCCAATGCAGGGGATGTGGGTTCGTGCCCTGGTCCAGGAAGATCCCACATGCTGCAGAGCGGCTGGGCCTGTGAGCCATGGCCGCTGAGCCTGCGCGTCCGGAGCCTGTGCTCCGCAACGGGAGAAGCCACAACAGTGAGAGGTCCGCGTACCGCAAAAAAAAAAGAAAAAAAAAAGTATATATATATATATATATATATATATATACTTTTTTTTCCTTTGGAAAGGAAAAGCTTTCATCCGAAATCTGGTTAATACTAATAAGGACTGTGATGTTGGGAAATGGGGAGGAGGAAGATGAAGGTGGGAGAGAAGCTTCCAGACTCCTTTCCAGACATTGAGTGAAGTCAAAGCCACGCTTCATTCCTTATTTTGGAAAAAACATAAACTGAAGAATATTTTTTAGAAACTTTAAATAATCTTTAGTTGAATCCAATCAGGAAGTTCATTGCCCACATCCCTGGAGAAGATAAATGCAAGTAAAACAACCACGTGGCAAAAGACAGGAGTGCCTGACACGTCAAGGAAGTGTTTAGAACAACGTAGCTGATACAAGTCACACATCACTCATGATCGTGAAGTAGATGTTGACTCCTTGCCCTTGAGCACTCAGCCTCCTGGGAGGGCTGGACCAGGGACACAGGACGCTGAAGGGGGAACCTCACCTGTTTTAAAATACTCCCGGCGGTCTCACCTGATGCACTTCTGATGCTGGAGGATTGAATACTGTGAACTGGAAGATGCTTTGCAAGCTGTGAAGTGTGAAAGGTGTTTCTTATCACGGATGGGTAGATGACACCAGTGAATGACATTATGATACTATTTGAGGGACTAGAGAAGGACCGCCCCCCCATATCCTCTCCATGCTGACCCACCCCAGCCCTCTTTCTGAGAACATCTTCCCTGGGAGGTGACTCTGGTGCTAGATGTACCACCATTAAAGTTTCAAGTCCCCAAGTAGACTTAACAAACACCTTTGAAGTAGTTAGAGGTAAACTATTTAGAATATGTAGAAATAGAAAGATGAAAAAGGTGCCTGCACTGTCCTCAGGACATGTTTTTTTGTGGACAAAATTATAGAAAGTTATTTAAACACATTTAAGAAGATGCCAGTAAAGGAAGACTCTACTGTGTTGATGGGTGGGGGGGAAACCAACTTAGCACAGAAGTCAGTTCTTCTCAAATGTATCTGTAGACAATGCAGTTCTGCGTTAAAACACCAATAGGTTTGGGGTCGTTTCGTTTTGTTTGAACTTAGCAAGCGGATTTGGAAATGAATATCAAAGAGCAAAGGACCAAGAATAGCCAAGGAAGGCTCAACACCCCTGAAGAGAGAAGCAGGTGCCTTGCTTTACTGAAAACACCCAGAATTATCACAATGATTGGCATACTTTGGAAAGACAAATTGACCGATGGGACCAAATCAAGTGCCCAGAGACAGACCCAGATATGTCCAGAAACCTTAGGCCCTGCTGGTTGGCAGGGAAGGGATAGAGTATTTAAAATGGTGGCAGGGTAACTGGTGATGCCCTTGAAAATAAGTGAGACTGAACCCCCATCCTCACTACGTAACATCCATTTCTGGTGAAATAGACACTTGTACATGAAAGACAAACCCATAAATCTCTTAGAAGATGAAGCAGGAGAATATTTTCCTGACCTTGGTATAAGGAAGGATTTCTCCAGCAAGACAAAGCTCAAATCTTGAAGCAGATGGAAAACTTGAATGCTTACGTATGCTTGTGGATACCACAGGGCATTTGGATACCGGGCAGAGACACAGAATTAAGTGCTAACGTCGAGCTTTGCAACGTTGGGATTTGTGGGAGCCTCAAGGAAGGCCAGCTCCCTGAGAGAAATGCCACGTGGGCTGAGCTGGCCATGCGAGGGAAAGCAGGGAGAGCAGGGCACTTGAGAGAGGCTTGATGACATAAATGTCCTGGTGTGTAGAGACAGGTGTGTAGGGACGGGTGTGTATGGATAGGTGTGAGGGATGCAAGCTAAGTGCTTGGAGGCTGAGGTGCTGAGGCTCAGGGGAAAATGAAGAGAAGTCATCACAGGCATAACTCTGCCTGGAATCCTCCACCTGGCCTGGCGGATCACGGGGCTGATCACAGGAGGAGGATGGAGAAGCATCATCCAGGTGCGTGTCCTGTTTAGGCCTCTCCTGGAAGCCGGAGTTCAGATCCAAAACACGCAGATGACCTGCTGGGACCCCTTCATGATAAACACACCCTGTGCATGAACGTGATGGTAATTGCATGAGAAGGATCATTCCAGAACCTCCGGCTGTGTGAGTGGGTCGCTATTAAACTGCCTCATTTTAATGGCCACTTTCCCGAGGAGCAGTTAGGTACAACCCCCTCCAAAATTGTCTGGGAATGACTTACAGCGGGCAGCATTCTGATGGCGCTTTCTAGCAGAGACACACAACTCCCCGCCCACCTGCGTGGGCTGGCGGAACCCAGAGGAAAACGCCAGCACCCTCACCAGCCTGTGCAGGTAGGTGGGTGAGGAGGACCCAAAGTGGGGTCCACTCAGTGGTGCCCTGGGAATCTCTCCACCCAAAGCCAGCATTTGGGAAAAGCACCCCGTTCTCACTCATCCATCCATTATTTAGTGTTGGAGATAAGAAAAGGAACAAAACAGACAGCACACATGCTCTCCTTCCCCTGAGGGAAAGTGGCATTGACTCAAGCAAACTCTGGTGGTGGAGGAAATGCACAAGTGTTAGGAGAGCACATTGCTTTAAAAGTCACTCTGGTAGAGGGTTGTGGGGAGTTCTCCATGCAAAAGTGGCACTTGAGCCAAAATCCGAAGGCAGGAGTTACATAGGTGACAGGTGGGGAGGAAACAACAGGTGCAAAGGTCCTGAGGCTGAGAGAGCTGGAGGAAAGCCAGCGTGGTTGCAGAGCCATCTGGGGAAACTGTTCAAAAGGAATAGATGAGATGGTTTGCAATTAACATAGCAATTGCCCACTAGTAGAAGGTTCATCTAAAGTGGTTAAGAGTTCTGGAAACAGTCTGTATTACACACTCCACTAACATCTTAACAGTCATTGACTCCCAAGAGAGATGGAAGCTAGTAAAGGATGTTAAACAGAGAATGACAACACTGGGGTTGTATTTGAAAAGGTCTCCTATGGTGGGGTAGGAGGAGACCCAGCTGGAGGCCACTGCCATCATCCAGGTGAGGGGTGATAGAGGTATGGACTGTGGTAGTTGGGTTTCAGCAATGGGAACAGTGGGGTCACCCCTCTGAAGGGGGAGATGCTGGGGGAAGAATGGGTTTGTGGGTGAAAATAATGAATTTTCTCCGGAGCATGTTGATTTTGGAGAACCTTGAGACATCTGAGTGGGAAGCAGACATTTGGATGTGTGAGTGAGGAGCTTGGAGGAAGCGCTGGGCTGGAGAACCCTGTGCAGCATGTGTCAGATAGAACTTGGGCACCGAGGAATTCTCCCAGAGGGGATGCGGAGAGCCAGAGAGGAAGAGGCCTGGCCCCAGAGTTGACAGGCTGAGCTAGACACTGTGCAAAGACAAAAGAGACCCAGACCCAGTCCTAGGCTGGTGGGAAATATATGCAAGTCCAGTCTGCACAAGAAGAAGAGTTGCAAGAAGATGCAGTCACAGAACTAGGCTCCAGAATTTGCTGTTCATCCACCCATCCATCCATCCACCCATCCATTCATCAACCCACCCATCCATTATCCATCCATCCATCCATCCATCCGTCCGTCCGTCCATCCATCCATCCACCCATCCACCCATCCATCCATCCACCATTCATCCATCCATTGATTTTCCATCCATCCATCAACTTTTCCATCCATCCATCCATCCGCCACCCACCTACCATCCACCCATCCACTTTCCCTCCCTCTCTCCCTCCCTCCCTCCCTTCCTTCTTTGTTTCCATCCATCCATCCCATCCATCCACCCTTTCTCCCATTTCACCTGAGCCAGGTACACCACGGAGACACTCTCTGCTCAATGGAGAGACAAGTGTGCAAACATCACATACAAGGAGGGCAGTTGTCACCATGTAGTCCTCCCGTGGGGACACAGAGGAGGGGCAGTTTAATCTGCCTTGTCTGTAGGGGTAAGGGATTGGATGAGGGACAACTCCTCAGGATTGTGAAGGATCTGTCAGAGACCAAAAAGGAGAAAGGGTACTCAGTATCCTGGAGAGAACTGCATGTGTGACAGCTCGGAGAGATGAATGCCCAGGTTGGGTCTGGCTCACCTTAGGGCTGGCGATTGGCAAGAAGTAGATAAGAAGAGTCTGCCATTAGCTTATCAATTGTTTATGAGCCAACTGGTGCTTCTAAAGTGTTTGCAGGGACTTGAAACTGTCTGTATATTAAATTATCATTTACCTGCCTAGAGTCACTGAATTCACTCATTTAGTTCAATTAATCAATCACTCAATCAGTTAGTCATTCTTCCTAGAAAGAACCTGAGGTCTTTCCATGTTCCTTCCTCTTACACTGCTCTCAGATTCATCACCCAACTGGGCAGAGGATGGGGATGGGGAGGAGGCATATCTCTTCTCGTACCTGAGCCTCCATTAATTCATCTGTAAATTGGGGTGGGTGGCACTGTTCCGGCTTCTGCCTGTTGTGTGATACAAATGACATACAGGTAAGAAAAGGCTTTGAAGACTGTCTGTGCTTTATAGACTGTACAGCGTCCTGGCAATGCAAGGACTCTTCATCACACTGATTAAGTAGATAGAGATTAATAGCCAAGCATGACGCCTGAGAATTGGGTTAACTGCTCTGGGTTAGATTCTATTATCATAATGATAATCATTTGTTCACCCAGTGAATATTTACCAAGTGCTTTTCCTGTGTCAAGTGCCTTTAAAAAGGGTCCGTCCTCCTATGGATGAGCCATTTGAAGCATCTTGCTTTGCAAATGCCTCTGGGAAAAGCACGGGGGGTACCAGGGCTCCTCTGGAGAACGTAGTGGTTGGAGCTGAGCCTCAGTCCACGTGATGCTGCCCCCTGTATGGGTGATGCCTTCGCTGGAGAAGGAGTGGAGCTGGGAGCACAGCGGCTGGCGTCGGATGAAGAGCAGCTCCCAACAGCCACGTTCTAAGCTCTTTGTATCCATTGGCACATTTCATGCTACAACAAGATGAGGAAAGTGAGGCTCAGGGAGTCTGTAGGGTGACTTGCCTACAGACACAGAGAAGATAAGCAATGGGGCCGTGGTCCAGCCAGGTGGCTTCCCTGGTAAAGCTTCTGGTTTTCCTGCAGCAGAAGAGCAGGGGGTGTCTGTGGAAGGAGGAGGGGTCCCCTCCTCCCAAGGCTGCCTTGGGGTGCTGGAACACTCTGCCTTCAGCTGGCCAAGGTGACCAGAGACACTTAAATGGGGGAAGGATGAATAAACAACTCCATTTGGAGGCATGTCCTTAGGGCCGGTCTGGCTCTCTCAACCTTGGCACTGTTGACGTTGGGGCTGGGTCATTCTGTGACATGGGCAGGGTGCTGATCTGTGCGCTGGGAGGTGTTTAGCAGCAACCCTGGCTTCTCCCCACTAGATGCCAGCAGTACCCGCCTCCCCGGGTGACAACCAAAAATGTCTCCAAAGATTGCCAATTGACCCCTGGAGGTAAAAGTCCCTGCAGTTGAGCCACTGCTTTAGACTGAGGAAGACCCAGATGAACTGTCCCCCTCCCAGTTGATGGGGACCCCTCTCCCAGGTGACAGGACAAGACCCCAGCTCTCAGAGCAGAGCTACAGGGGGAATCCCAGCTCCCTGGGCTGGGCCGTGACCTTGGGCGTTTGACAACGTGATGTGGGAACGAGCTAACGTTAAGTGTGGCCCCGCCTGTGCCCTGCCCTTCGCCCTGCCAGCCGGGTCTGCAGGGACGATTGGTGTCTTCCCTGGGCAGATGGGGCTGGCTCGCAGACTCCCAGGGGAGTCCTCTGGCCCCATGCCTCATCTCCTCCCCACTCCAGCCCGTCCCCCGGGATCCTGGGCTGACCTTCCCCGGCCCCGACGTGGCCTAACCCCAGGGGTCCTCCTCTCTGTCCTCCTCTGGCCCACCTTGCCCTTAACCTTTGATCCACCAAATGTCACTCCTTCCCTGACCCTGGCGCCAGGTTTCCTTGTTCTCTGCACATTCGGAACTAGGTCTCCTCTGTGTCTTTTGCTGTTCCAGCAGCGCAGCGGGGAAGTGGGTCTCTCTGGGGCACTCTGCTCCCAGCCCTCCCTCCCGTGCTGGACTCTGCTCTTCCCTCAAAGCCCACCCTGTGTGCCCCTCTTCCATGAGAGCTCACGGTCCCTACGCCCACCAGTGTCCCCTGAGCCCCTCCTGCAGCCCCTGTGAGCTCCGCACAGACCCGGCCAGGCCTGGTTCATCTCTGACCCCAGTGAGATGGTCCAGGTCCCAGGCCGGCTCTGCAAAGCTGGACTGAAGTGCACTGAAGCTGCGGATGGCCCGGTGGACACCCCAAGCCACTGTAGGGGACCAACGGTGACATGGGCACCTTGTGAGGGACAGACGGAGGGCAGCGCATGCCCTGAGGATGCCAGAGCCCTCCCAGCCGAGGACTCATGCCGGACTTCAAGGCCTGGAAGGGTGGGGCAGGCAGTCTGGACAGGCAGAGGTCCCGAGGGTGGCATCAGGGAAGGTCCAAGTAGGTGGTCACCACCTGCACCAGGGACTCCAGCTGCCTGAGCCCCTGGCTGGGGCCGAGGCGCTGCAGGAGGTGGCCCAGCATGAAGGGCCTGGGTTGGAACCCACGGTGCAATCTCGGACAAGTTCCCATCTGCCCTGTGCCTCAGCCTCCTCATCTGTAAAATGGGGATGACAGCAGTACCATGCCCCAGGTAGTTGTACAAGAGGAATGAACTGCCCCCACACGGGCTTAGCCCGGTGGCTGGTACCCAGCGACCACTCACAGACATCCACATCTGCTATCATCTGTGGTCAGGAGGTGCGACCCTCGGTCATACCACAGACGCTGTGGAGCTGGGACATTGTTCCCTGCCCTTCTGGTTGGGAAGCAGGCACAGGACCAACTGTCCTTTCCATGCCTGTTGGTGTCAGGCTGGCTGAACTGCTGAAGCCTGGCCGGGACTCCGGGGACATGTAATGCTCTGACAAACGCTCCCATCCTGACAGCTGAGAAGTGCAGGAAAAATGCTGGCCGCCGAGCCCACTGAAAGAGCTGGTAATTACCTTTATTGATCTGTTTGTTCTGTTTCGTTCATCCCTATCCGGCTGGCCGGCGTTGGGGAGCTTCGGGCAGACTGTCCGGGTTTGGTTGTCTTTATTTACTCCACGGTCTAAGGAGCCACAAAGAACACAGCATCTTAGGGTGAGGGTGGGATTGTGGGTGGAAGGGGAGAGTGAGGGCTGGTTGTTATTCACCCGAAAGGTAATTTCCGAGGAATTCTTTGGCTGGAGGCAGGGTGGTCGTGGGAAGGAAGAAGGTGGACCCAGCTGCTGGGCAGACGGGGGTTGTGCCTCCCCTCCTCGATGGCAGGCACCTCAGCCATCAAGAGGGGAGGAGGGGATCCCAGGGCTCATTCCCTGAGCCACTGGGAGGAGGGAAGGAGAGGATTCACGTACAGCATCCAAGGTGTTGCCCAGCATGCCGTGCACAGCCCCCGAATCACGGGGCTCTCCCCGCCCCTGCCTGGGCACAGCCAGGCTCAAAGGAGGGAAAGGAAGCCGGCTCAGGGCATGGGCAGCCCGGCCGCCGAGACCCTCAAGCTGTCACCTTCCTATGGCTTTTCTGCACGCCTGCTGTAGTGGGGAGGGAATACTTGTGCAGCATTTCCTTCTTCTTTTGACGTTAGTCCTTTTAGGACCAATAATGAGTCCTTTTTAGCATGTTGATCATCTCTGAGACACTTGTTTCCCTTGTCGATAGACACTTGTTTCCCTATCCACAGAGGCTGGTGTGGCTTAAAATGCAGGCTTGGTAGTTAAAGAGACTGAGCTTTGCCAAGCGAGATGGAAGCAAAGCCTTCTAGTTAGTGGCTGCGAGAAGCGAGACGGATTTGGCTGCTGTTTTCGGGGATGGTGGTGAATGGGCGACAGGCGCAGACACCTAGGCTGGAACCCAGACTCTGACTCCAAGTCGAGCCTTCTTCCCAGCTTACCCAGTGAACACTTTGAATGTCACTTCCTCCCTAAATCCTTGCCTCAGGCAGTTTTAGCCACACCCTCATTCCCCCCATCCAGCGGATCTTGCCCAGGTCAGGGTGATTTAAGACGCGTCTCCCAAGAGAAGAGCTGGTGTCCAGCAACGTTTCTCTTGGTGATGGGGGCCCAGTGGGAGCCTGGAGCAGAGCGGGCATCTCCTGTCACTTTGTTCGAACCTGTGATGTTTTGTATATAGTCACACAGGGCCACCAGGGCCTGGGAACTCGAGCCCCACGTAGCTGCCGAATCTGAGGTTCAGGTGAGTCTCCAGCCAGGTAGGAACCCAGGATTAGGCCTGAAGACATGGAGCTCCTGGAAGTAAGCCCCTCCCTTCCTCCCTTCCTTTCCCCTTTCCTTCCTTCCTTCCTTCCTTCCTCCCTCCCTTCCTTTCTCCTTTCCTTCCTTCCTTCCTTCCTTCCCTCCTTCCTTCCTCCCTCCCTTCCTTTCTCCTTTCCTTCCTTCCTTCCTTCTTTCCTTCCCTCCTTCCTTCCTTCTTCCCTTCCTTCCCTCCTTCCTCAACTGTTTCTAAAGAGCTTAGTTGATCTGCACAGCACACTGTGGTGGACATCAGTGACTTAGCTTCTACCCCATGGAGTTGAGAGCCTAGTGTGAGAGCAAGCATTGACTGAATAACTGCCTAATTAATTACAATTAACTATCGATTTTAACTAATTATCCCTCACTGTTAGTTGTACTTAATTATCCCTGTGACCATATAGCAAAGCACTTGACCCACTTTGGGAGCAGCTGGGGAGAGAGGGCTGTGCTGAGGAAGTGTGTGGTCTGTGATCATAGCATGTGCAAAGGCCCTGGGGCCAGAGAGATGGGTGCAGAGAGGTGGAGACACCTGGGATGGGGCTGGGAGGTCAGTGAGCTCTGAGGCTGTGGTGGTGATAGCGAGTTTGGTTTTACTCAAGAACAGGCATGGGCAAACATTTTCCCATGAAAGGCTGGATAGTAATGGCTTTGTGGGGCACACACTGTCTCTGTTGCATATTTTTCTTTTATTTTTTGTTTTGATTTATATATTTTTAATATATAACCTGTATTTGTTTCCTGCGGCTGCTGTAACAAAGTACCATGTAACAAAGTCCCATAAACTGGGTGGCTTGAAACAACAGAAGTTTATGCTTGCACAGTTCTGGAGGCCAGAAGTCTGGAATCAAGGTGTTGGCAGGACCATGCACCTTCCAAACACTCTAGGGAAGAATCCTTCTTTGCCTCTTCCAGCTTCTGGTGGTGTCAGCAAACCTTGGCTTGTGGCTGCACCCCTCCAATCTCTGCTTTGTCATCACATGGCTTCTCCTCCTCCGTGTATGTCTGTGTCCCAATCCACCTCCTCTTATAAGGTCACGATCATTGGATGTAGGGCTCAGCCTGCTCCAATATAACCTCATCTTAACTAATCATGTCTGTGGAGACCTTATTTCCAAATAAGGTCCCATTCTGAGGTTATGGAAAGGATATGAATTGAGGGGAACACTATTTAACCCACTACAAAACCCTTTAAAAATGTAAAAAGAATTCTTAGCTCCCCAGCTGTATAAAAACAGGCCACAGGCAAGATTCACCCAGCAGGTGGCAGTTTGCCAACCCCTGGTTTAGAGGAACAGAAGCCGAGAATGGGTGTCCTCCCTTCTCTGCTGACCGAGGGGCCAAGGGATGGGCTTGCAGGTGGGGACCATGTGTCGCCATAGGCCTGCCCTCTGGACTGGGAACAGAGCAGTCAACACTGTGCACAATAGTCCCTCTTGGAGCCTCCATCCTTTTCTTCCATTTTACCAACAAGAAAGTTGAGTCTCAGGGGAGTGAGTGACCTGTCCAGGGCAAGCAGGGTACAGCAGGCAGTACAGGAGGTGGCTTGAACTGGCCCCAGTTCCGACTGTTACTGAGTCCACACACCTTGTCTCAACTACCCTACACCATCTCCCCACTGGCCAGGCCTCACCATCTTCATGCAGAGCAAAGTCTTTGGGGGGATTATTTCCTCTGCAGGTGGAGCTCTTCTCTTCCTGCTGGGTGGGCATCACCGCTGACTGGGATGGGAAGCACGCTCCCAGAACCCCAGGGTTTGGAAGGGAGTCTGACCAACCCCAGCCGCCTCCTAGAAGGACTCCCCTTGAACAGATGCCATTTTCCTTTGCTTACATAATTCCACTGACGGGGGACTCACTGCCTCTAACGCACTGCTCAGCTGGGAAGCTCAGTCCTGCATGTTCTAGTTTACAAAGAGAGAGCTTATTCCCTCTCCCCACACCAGCACACATTCATGCCTGTTTATCTGATGTGCACTTACGTGTTCTAGAATCCAAAACAGTCTTGTCATTTTTTAAACTGTTGTCGGTACAGAGGGCTTTATTGCTTTTGACTATCGCTAAGCAAGGCAAGTGGGAACAATTTGGCTAAAATGTAAACCACCTAATTCCAGTGAAACAGTACTTGTTAGAGACTACTTTATGAAACATAAAATGTCAGCTTAATTTATTTGATGACATGTTTCTCCTTTGCTTTTCTTCCAAGTTGGGTGTTTTTGCTTTAGCAGAAAGAAACCTGCCAGGGCAATGGCATAAGACTTTAGCTTAAGCTCGAAGGATACTTCTCGGTGGGCATGGGGAGAATTTCATCTCCCTGCTTTGCTGAGTACTTGTTGGCCGGGCCATGTCCTGCACGGGGAGGGCTGTGGGGTGCAGACCCGGCTGCAAATCTCTGCTGTCCGTCCTCTGTCCGGCTGGTGGCGGAGGAGTCGGTGAGTCTCACAACCGAGGCTGCCCATCTGTGAAAAGGAGATCTTTCTGCCTCTTCTCTGGGCGGTTCAAGGATGAAAAGAGATGATTATATGTGAAACTGCACTGTGTCTCCTTAAACGGAGTTGGCGCTCAGCAAATTCTCTCCTTAAAAACATTTGTTTTGGTGGATTATTACCTTCGAATGGGAAGAACAATGATATTTTTCATTCCTGTGTCTCTGGAACGGGGAGCTGCCTTTAGCAGGAAGGAGGCACTTAACACATACCTGATGAATGAATGCAGCCTCATCCGTCAGAGCATTCTGGAAAATTCGGGGTGCTCAGAAACAAGGAGGACCGTTTGCACAGCCCTCACTTGCTTTGGCCAAGCATCCTCTGAGTGACTAGACCAAATCCCTGCCGACCCTCACCACCCTGGGGTGGGCCGCAGTCGGAGGAGGCGCTCTGCCACGTTGAAGGGGAGGGACCATGGACGGCCATGTCCTCCTCTGGGAAGCCCCAGCCCCCATTCCCTCCCTGTCTCTGAGCTGACAGCCCATGACAATGAGCCAGGTGCCACGTGCAGAGCCCTCTCTGGGGTCTTCTTGAGGAGGGGTGCCCACACCTACGTGGCCTGGTGCTCCCCACGTCTGCTCACCTCTTCACCATTCAGATGAGGAAGTAGGGGCTCAGAGAGGTCAAGTGATCGGCCCAAAGCCACACAGCTAGAAAGTGACAGAGCCTCGACTCACGCCCCTGCCCTAGTCTGCACCTTCTGAGGCAGCTCCTGCCAATGGGTGCCTAGAACCTGGGGTGTGCGGTCCCCAAGAGAGAAGCTCATGGATGTTTCCCATCTGTGGAAGCCCCCATCAAGGGGACAGTCCCCTGCCCCGACCCCTGGCTAGAACAGAGTCTCCCCCCACCAGCCCTCACCAGCCCTGTTCACCCCAGGGCTCTCAGTGGGTCCCTGGCAGTCAGAGCAGAAAAGGGCTTGTTTGTCACCAAGAGAAGCAGGGACCTCCCAGAACGGGAGTTCTGTGAGGCCTCCAGTCAGTAACAAAGCCGGGACCCTGGGTGGTGATGCAGCCCCATGAGGGTCAGAGAAAGGAACCCCAGATAGAGACAGGGAGGCATCCCCAGGCAGAGCCGCTTAGGTGAGTGTGAAAGAGAAGGAATGAGACACGGGACCAGCACGAGCGGCAGGGAGCAGCCAGGCGGCCACGAATCCCACGTGTGGCTGCATCTCGGGGCATGCGTGGGGGAGGAGCTTTCCACATCCTGTTGCCCACAGAGACCACCCGCCAGCTCCCGCCCCACGTGGGGGTCGTGCCGAGCCGAGCGCCTCCAGCCCCAGACCTCAGGCCCTCTCCCCCTGCCTGCCCATGCTGCAGGGCAGGGTCTCAGGAACCTGGATTCCTGGACCCAGTGGCTATCCACTCCATTTCAAGATAGAATCTCCCCTTTGCATCTCTTTCTTGAGCCCGGGATGGCCAACTCTTTCAGCCTGTTTCCTGGTTCCCAGATCCCACCCGTGTCTTTGTCATCCATCTTCCTCCTCGAGTCTCAGGGGATGCTCTGTCCTGCCAGCCCCTGCTAGCAGCTGCCTCTTACTGCTGCACACCTCCCTCTAACTTCAGGGATGCCGCCACTCCCTCTGCCCTGAAAATAGCCTCATTCAAAGGATGAAGCTTGGGCCCTCAGTGGCTCCCTCCAGAGAGAAGGGGCTGCATCCTGCAGAAGGACTGGGGCTGGAGGGGACGCATCAGGGGACAATTGCACAGGCCTTCTGCTTCCTCTCACCTCCCTAGAGTTAACTCTGGTCCTGGGACTCCTTCTCTGGCTCTCCCAAGGCCCCGAGGACTGGCTCCTGAGACCTTCTCCAGCCCCTCAATACCCCCACCCCCTCGGGGTCCAGCACTGGCATCCTCAGGGCTCCAGAACCCATGGCTCTCTGCTCCTTCCCTCAGGCCCCTCCCCCGGCCTGTCTCCTGCGCTTTGCCCCGTGGCCTCCTCCACCGTCTCCAGGAAAGCCTCTTTCTGCCAGAACACTCGGGACCCTGAGGCCTACCGCATGTCCGTGGGTCTGCGTCCCTGGGCTCTATTCCCCGAGGAGGGCGAACACACAGCTAGGCAGTGAATGGATCATTTGTTCTGTCCCCGCGTCTGTCGTGTCGGCTGAGGCACCCCGCCCCTGCATTGCTGCCTGGACATAGGAATAGTCACGGTAGGGAGAAAAAGGAAGAAGGAGTGGGGGGACGGGCAGGAGAGAGGGAGGGAGAGAAGGAAGGCTGCCGGCCTGCAGAGCTGGCATCACCCCCCTCTGTTCCTCCATCTTCACATGGCCTGCCCCCCGTGTGCCTGTCTGTGTCCAAACTGCCTCTTTTTATGAGGACACCAGTCATGTTAGATCAGGACCCGCCTCAATGACTTCATTTCAACTTGGTTCCTTCTGTAAAGACCCTGTTTCCACATCAGGCCACATTCTGGGGTGCTGGGGGTTAGGACTCCGACACAGGAATTTGGGCACATCACTCCCAGGGTCGTTGGTCCTGGATTGTGGGCTTCCCACTTCACGAATGAGGACACCATGGCCCCGGAAGGTGAGAAGGCTATCTGAGCTCACGGCTGGGAAGAGGCTGCTGAGATGGGGAGCAGCCCCACGAGGCCTTCATCCTGTGCTGGTCTCCACAGCAGCGGGCTGCACAAAGCTCTTTGGAGAAGGAAAGCCAGGACCATGGCAACTATTACACTGAGTGTTCTAGAAAGAAGAAGCAAATGGTCCCAATAATTAAGAGAGGACACCCCAGTTCTCTGGCAGATGTCTGGCTTGCTCCTGCATCCCCACTCTTTTTTTATCATAAGAGCCGACCTTGGGGAGTGGCCCTCGGCTCTCTCCGACACGACGCAGTGCCCCGGCAGGCTTTGGATATTAATGTCCCTCCTCTGATACTCCTCCTCACGTCACTCTGATGGCTTATTTGTTCGCTGCCATGAGCTCGGAGGGAGGACGGAGCAGGGGCTGCCTGACATCCGCTGGATTCTGTGGGGACTCCGCTTGCTCAGGCCGCATTTGTTTCTCCTGACTGAGGATCGATGAGACACGATTTTAAAAATGAAAAACTAGTCCCTGAGGAAGAAGAGTTTTACAACGGATTCCTGGCTTGCCCCCAAGACGGGAACTCCCATCCTTCTCTCGGGCTGACAGAAAGGTGAGAGGTGAGAGGTTTGCCCTGTCCTTGGGATAAAGGCTATGGGCCGCATCTTCATCAGAAAGTGATGATGGTGGTGACAGAGATGATGATGGTGATGATGAGGGACTTGTGATGATGATGATGATGGAGAAGAAGAAGAAGAAGATGATGATGAAGATGGTGATGATAACGATGATGGTGATGATGATGGAGATGATGATGATGGAGATGATGATGATGGTGATGATGGAGATGATGATGATGGTGATAGCCATCACCCTTATCATTTACTGAGCCTCCTGTGTGCCCCCTAATGTTCTCATCTTTATCACCATTTTAAGGGAGAGGAAAACGACCAGCAGAAGTCTCACAGCTGGGTAGAGTTGGGGTAATTTACACCAGCTGCCGTGCAGACCAACCCCCAAATCTCAGTTGTTCAACACAAATCCGTTTCTCACTCAGGAAGCCTGAGGCCACTCAGTTCTTAGCTCCCTTGGTCAGGAAGTGACACGCATGCTGTCTCTTAGCCAATTGGCTAGAGCCAGTCACGCGGCCCAGCTTGACCTGAGGGAGACTGGGAGCCGTGGGCCCGTGGATGGCTGGTGGATGCTAACTTTCTTGGTTCCTCCCCTTCCCCCCCAGCTAGGAAGCACCTGAGCTTAGATTTGGACCCAGGCCTGCTGACTTCAACACCCATAGTTATTTTTCAAGTGTATTTTTTTTTTTGAGTTTTAAATTTTGTAACAGTTTTAAATTTACAGAAAAATTGTAAAGCTAGTATAGAGAGTTTCCTCTATTATTAGTATCTTTTATTAGTATGGTACATCTGTCACAAATAAGGAACCAACACTGATGCACTGTTATTAACGAAACTCCACACTGTATTCAGATTTCCTTAGTTTTTACCTTATGTCCTTATTCTGTCCAGGATCCCACCCAGGATACCACATCATATTTAGTTGTCATGTCTCCTTACATTCTTCTAGAGTGTGACAGGGTCTAGGACTTTCCTTGTTTTTGGTGACCTTGACATTTCTGAAGAGTACTGGTGAGGTTTTGTTTTTAAGAATGTCCCTCAATTAGGATTTGTTTGACGTTTTTCTATTGTTAGACTTGAGTTATGCCTTTTTGGAGGAAGCCCACAGAGGTAAAGTGCCCTTTTCATCACATCATGTCAAGGTAGATACTGTCAACATGACCTATCACTGTGGACATTGACTTTGATCACCTGGCTGAGGTGCTGGTTTTTAGGTTTCTCAACAGTAAATTTCCTCTTAACTTTTTTTTTTTTTTTAATTTCCTCTTTAGTTCTTTTTTGCTCTCTTTCCATCCTGTCTTTTTTTTTTCTTTACATAGGTGATTCAGGTTTATTGTTAACAATTCAGTTTTTTTAAACTGAAGTAGAGTTGATTTACAATGTTGTGTTCGTTTCAGGTGTACAGCACAATAATTCAGTTATATTCTTTTTCAGATTCTTTTCCCTTATAGGTTATTACAAAATATCGAGTATAGTTCCCTGTGCTTGGATGGAGTCACTGTGGGCAGCCCACACCTAAGGGGGTGGGGACTTATGCCCCCCTCCTTGAGGGCAGAAGGTCTGCATGAATTATTTAGAATTCTTCTTCACAAAGATTTGTGACTTCTCCCCCACTTATTTATTCCATCGATTATTTATATGAGGATGGAACATGAATATTTATTTTATCCTCTGGGTTATAATGCAGTACTGCGTTATTTTGTGGCTCAGACTGTTCCAACTGTGGTCCTCGGGGGCTCTTTCAGATGGCTCCCGTGTCCCTTCGACACACTCCCATCATTACCTGTCATTGTGATTTTTGTGCTCAGCACTCCCGCACTTTCTGGTCCTACAGGATGCTCCAGGCTCACCTTATATATTTCCCACCCCAGTTCTAGAATCAGCCATTTCTCCAGGAAATCCTGGTTCCTTTTATTGAAGAATGATGTTAGAAACCAAGATTACAGGCAACACCTGTGATTTTTCCCCACTATACCAGAGGTTCCTAGATTTTCCCGGTTCATGGTGTACTTAATGCCTCAGTAATTTTTTCACAGCATGCCTAGACCAAAGCAAAACCCCCATAACCCTAAAAGTACTATTTATTAAGTAGTTAGGGCCAAACAACTTAATAAGTATATGTCCTAATAACATAGTAATCAGTTTTTAAAATACACATAAATTGAAAGAAAATATAATATTTTCATTTCATCCTTCCCCATGACTTACTTTTTAAATTTCTGTTATTTTTACTTTTAACTAATTAATTAATTTTTAATTAAAGTATATTTGGTTTACAATGTTGTGTTAGTTTCAGGTGTACAGCAAAGTGATTCAGCTATACATATATATATATTTTTTCAGATTATTTTCCCTTATGGGTTATTACAAAATATTGAGTATAATTCCCTGTGCTGTACAGTAGGTCCTTGTTATTTATCTATCTTATATATAGTAGTGTGTATCTGTTAATCCCATACTCTCAATTTATCCCTACCCCTCTTTTCCCCTTTGGTAACTATAAGTTTGTTTTCTATGTCTGTGGGTCTATTTTGGTTTTGTATATAAGTTCATTTGTATCATTTTTTTTTAGGTTCCACATATAAGTGATATCATATGATATTTGTCTTTCTCTGTCTGACTTCACTTAGTATGACCATCTCTAGGTCCATCCATGTTGCTGCAAATGGCATTATTTCATTCTTTTTCCACCATTACTTGCTGATGGGGTGCGTGCACCTGCTGGGCACTGCACACCTTCTCAGACCTTGGGCTCACATCCTGGTCATACACCACCTCCCTCGATTCCTCCACCTAGTGCTTCCAGGTCAAGTCCTGGGGTAGCGGCTGAGCCCAGAGGCCACCGCGGGGAGCATGTCGTCATTGAAAGGAGCTGGGAGCTGGGGGAGAAGCAGACGTGGAGCCCTCCATTAGGGTTGGGCTCTGCCACTCTCTAACTGTGTGACTTTGGGCAAGGTGGCTACCCAGGCCCACTGAGCCTCAGTTTACTTCTCTGCAAGATGGGCAGAAGTGTGACAATACAGGCGAGTGGCCTTATCCACGTGTTTAGCCCACAAGAACTCAAGCGTGTGCCCGTGGGAAGGGACGTGGGTGCAGGTGCGGCACCTCACGGGTTCTGCTCGCCACGGCCCCAGGGGACGGGTGCCAGGCATGTGGTGAAGTGCCCCACCCCGAGCCTCTGCCCTTGGAGCCTCCCCAGCGTGACTATCACACGGGCCGCCCCCGCCTGCTGAGTGTGATGCTGGAGCTTTAAAGAACGAAGGCTGTAAGGTTCTATTTTGCAAAAGAATGTACATTTCATCCTGTCCATCACTGCACATGTCATGCACGGGCATGTGTGTCCATGCATATAGTATTATATGTGTCTGGAGCACAGGGACACATAGACACATAGATGTAATATTCCACTTGTAAAACGTGTGTGTCTTGCACACACAACAGGATGGTCCTTCTTTTGCGGAGATTTTTAAAGCCTCCTCAAGGTCAATTTGACTTTCTCAAGCCCACCTCGTGGGGGACGGCAAGGCACTCCCCTCTACCCCAGGGCAGTGGTCCGGGGGAGGCTGGGTGATATAGGACGCAGAGTATCTTGAAAACAGCGAGGCACAGTTTAACTGCTCTCAGCCCAAGTAAATTGTCCTTTCTGAGCCACGGGATGGATGCAGCCACTCTGGAACCTCCTATTCCCCACCCGGATCGATGGGCTTTTAAAGACAATTGGGTAATATTCCATATTACTCAGCCATAAAAAGAAAAGAAATTGAGTTATTTGTAGTGAGGTGGATGGACCTAGAGTCTGCATACAGAGTGAAGTAAGTCAGAAAGAGAAAAACAAATACCATATGCTAACACATATATATGGAATCTAAAAAAAAAAAATGGTCATGAAAAACCTGGGGGCAATATGGGAATAAAGACACACACCTACTATAGAATGTACTTGAGGATACGGGGAAGGGGAAGGGTAAGCTGGTACAAAGTGAGAGCGTGGCATGGACATATATACACTACCAAACGTAAGGTAGATAGCTAGTGGGAAGCAGCCGCGTAGCACAGGGAGATCAGCTCGGTGCTTTGTGACCACCTAGAGGGGTGGGATAGGGAGGGTGGGAGGGAGACACAAGAGGGAAGAGATATGGGAACATATGTATATGTATAACTGATTCACTTTGTTATAAAGCAGAAACTAACACACCATTGTAAAGCAATTATACTCCAATAAAGATGTTTTAAAAAAAAGACAATTGGGGTGATCTGTTAGTGGGACACAAGGTGCTTTGTTCTCCAGCCCTGCCGGCAGAAACAGGAGCAAACAGCCTGTTTCCAGGAGGGAGGGGCGCAATCCGCCGCTACAGGGGATGAGACCAGGCCACACACACACACACACACACACCTGCCGCCAACGGCCACCCCGGCCAGATCTGACCCTGGCTCTAAATGCTAATTGCCTGGTCTAAGGTGTAATTGATAAAGCCAGCCAGAGGGAGCGAGGAAATTCATTATTTTGGGTTTCGATGGCTGCGGAGGGGATGGCAGTGAGTAATGGATTAGAAGCGGCCTGCCTCCTGTGGAGTCCCGATTTATGGGCCCATAAAGCAGCGGCTGGTGGAGCCGGGGCGGGGGGCAGGCGGGCACCGAACGTGCGTGTCCGTGGTGGGGGAGGGGGAGCCCTGGCCCAACTCCAGGCACTGCAGGTGACTCGGATCCTTCAGCGCCCACTGATGGAGGCTGCTCGTCCCCACTCAATGCCCACACTGGTCCCCTCCTCTGAGACCCACCCTCCTGTGCAGGCTGGAGATGCCACCAGAAAGCCAGTGGCCCTTCCACATCCCCCATTTCTCACTGTTCTCAGAGGGAAGTGAATCTGATCTCATGAGCCTCCCACACTGCCCTGTGGACCAGCCCCCCTTAATGAGGACATGTGGCCGGTGGGGACCCTGGGGATGCTGGTGGGGGGAGGACATGCAGAGAGGTGCCGTGACTTGGAAAGTGGCTTTTTGGCACCAAACCTCTGGTCTCTGGGAAGCTCCAGCTTTCTTCCAGAAGAGGGGGTTTTCATCAGCACAGGAAGCCATGGTCCAGCATTCAAATGTGGGCAGGGTCGGGGGAGCAGTGATATGAGAACAAAATTCCTGAGAGGTATTATTTTGAGAAAACGATGTGGTGAGTTTATTTGCGATGTGTGCAGCCTGACTTGAGGGGAGGGCTGCGTCCCCGGCTGCTGGCCGCCTCTTTTCATCCCCAGGCAGCCCAGAGAGACTTCAGAGGGAGCCGCTTTCCATGGAAATCTGTGCTTGCAGCTTTAATGAGCATCTTGCCAAGCTGTCCACATCTCCCGAGCTGGAGCATCCCGTGTTTATTAGAATAATGAATCCTGTTTGTTCAAGAAGCAGAGAGAATGGCAAGGAGCTGTTGCAATGTTTGTTCTTTTAGTTTTTTTCAGCAAATGCTCTCTGTGCTTGACCTCTGCCTAGAGCTGTGTGCCACGGACATGGAAGTGGAGCAGATGCAGGCCCAGCCTCAGGAGAGGTAGACAAGGGAAGAGGTCTTTGCTGGCTGGAGAAACCGTGAAAGATAGCCTTTAAGCTGGACCATGAAGGGGGAGACTTGAGCCGGGTGGGGAATAAGCAGAAGGCCTCCCGGGGGTCGGCACGGCCTGGGCAAAGGCGCAGAGCTGGTCCCTGGACCAGTTCCTGGATGGGAACTTCCGCTCATCCCAGGGTTGCTGATTGCAGCTCTGTGCCAGGCCCGTGTGGGTAGCTGCAGTGGAGTCTGAGATGAATGAGACAGGAGAACTGGGACCCATCAGAGCAGCCCAGTGTGTGTTGCAAAGGAGAAAGAGGCGACGGGGAATGGCAAGAGGTGGTCAGAGTGAGCAGGGGCAGGGGGGTGGTGCAGAGCTGCAGGAGGGGCCTGGGCTGAGCCTGGGGGTCTGTGCAAGCCAGCAGGACACGTCATGGGGAAAACGGCCCCCAGGCAGGCCACTTCCTAGCCTCAGCCCCAGAGGAGGCACAGCATTAAGTTATGAGCCTCACGCCATGTTAATAGTGCCGATTGGGCTTCCCTGGTGGCGCAGTGGTTGAGGGTCCACCTGCCGATGCAGGGGACGTGGGTTCGTGCCCCGGTCCGGGAAGATCCCACATGCCGTGGAGCGGCTGGGCCCGTGAGCCATGGCCGCTGAGCCTGCGCGTCCGGAGCCTGTGCTCCACAACGGGAGAGTCCACGGCAGTGGGAGGCCCACGTACTGCAAAACAACAACAACAACAACAAAATAGTGTGGATTATCATCAGTGATGGAAAGGACAAGTTTATCCTATTAACAAGTGTGTCTAGTTGGCTTCCTGGGACCCACCAACCCCTGTACTGTGATGAGACATCACTTAATTGCTCTTTGGAGCGTTTCTCAGCCTCCTTCACTCAATGCAGCGAGGGTGCGTCGCGAGCCAAGTACCGTCAGGCACTGGACATGGTCTGGCCACAGTGGGAGGACTCAGCAGTGTGTGTTCACAGGCCCAAATGCAGGTCTGATTGTCTGTTCCTCCCGGGCTGGAGACCCTGCAGGGGCCGCCTGTTTCTCCCCAGAACCAACCTTGAGCCCCATCCTCCCTGAAACCTCATCCCCCCACCGCCACCTCCTTCTGGGCTCCAGTCTCTGCCCTTCAGTAAGGGCCTTGACTGCATCAGGCCAGCATGGGGGCGAGAAGCCCTGTGTGCTCCCCTCTTAACCCCCTCTTCTCACCTTCAGCTCTCAGAACCAACCGCTTCCTCCAGGCAGCCTTCCAGAGCCTGACCAGCCTGACCCCCCCCGCCCCCGGTGGGGCCCTGCGTGCTCCTGTTCCACCTGTTGACGGGACAGTGAGGCTCTTTCCTGTGTCTTCTTCCAGCCCATTTGCTCCCTGAGATCAGGGCCCGTGTTGGTCTGGTTCACAGCTGGTCCCGTCCTTGTCAGTGCCTTGTCAGAGGCTGTGTGGCTTTACACCTGTCCACCCAGTGACTGCAGGCTGAATGGGTGGATGGTGGAGGGGATGGGCGTCCTCCCCTGGTGCTGAGGGGTGGGTGATCATCCTAACAGCGAGGGAGAGCAGAGGAGAATTCCCCCCAGAGCAGGGGACAGACGTCCTTCCCTCCCTCTGCACAGCAAACTCACTGAGAAGTGCTGCATTGTTAATATTTTTTAACAAGTGGGCTAATACACATACTGAGCCCCTTTGGAACATTTTGAAACAGGCTAGATATTTTTGTTTCCAAGAATTTAAGGTAGCACCTTTGAGAGATTTGATAAGCAATAGACATCATTTCATAACACTGGAAATACTGCTAAACATCCATTTTCAAAGTACTCCTACTACAGCCTGAATCTCTTTGGAAAAGAGGGATTTTCTCACTTATTATTAAAGTAGCCTCTGATTTGAGGGGATAAGTTGCCTGTGTTGATTCTTTTTGAAAATGTGAGCTAAGTAGCCCACAGGTGATAACAGCCTGCATTCAGTTTCCATTTGGAACTTGTGTCTTTCAGTAAAAAAAAAAATGTGGAATTCATCTTCAAGTTCAACAGCTCTTGAAAGCTCCTTGTTTGTGAGATACTCACCTGACTTTGGCAAGTTCACACGCTCTCTGCGGCCATGCACATCTCGTTACAAAAGTCTGGGACTTCCCTGGAGGTCCACTGGTTGAGACTCCGCGCTTCCACTGCAGGGGACAAGGGTTCGATCCCTGGTCAGGGAACTGAGATCCCACATGCCGTGCGTCGTGGCCAAAAAAGAAAAAATAAGTCTTCTATTGAAGGGTGTTGTCTTTATAAAATTAAATTCTGGGACACCTCTTAGCAGGTCAGTGTCAACAGGTCGCAGTAGTAAGACCTTGGTCACTGCATGTGACAAGGCAGGTAGAGTGGTGGCACCATTGTCAATCCAGTTCAAAGGAAAGCCAATTTCTTCCTTACTTTTCAGATCAAATGAGCATAAACAGAGTTCTGCTAGTTTCTTGTTGCATAACCCTCCCCCGGCCTCAAGGAATTCCAAGGACAAAGGAAAGTCTTCCTGCAAAGCGTCTGATCAGAAGCTACATGTCAGTGCCCCTGCCAGGCTTCAAGCTTCCTGGTCTCTTTTGGATAAAGAGTTGCCCCGGTGGCTTCAGGCTTCTGAATCCTCAACTGACACACACTGGATTAATTTCAAACTGCTATCCTGGTCCCCAGGGCCATGCGCCCCATGCTCACTAGGGTCCTGTGGCCTCCTGGCTGTGCCTGGAAAACACAGACTTGCTTCTGGGACTCACCTCCCTCTGCCCAGGGCACATCGCCTCAAAGGTCCTCACAGGCCCCCCCTCCTCGGCCCTCCTCCTGTCTCTTCCCAAGCATCACCTTTGCAGAAAGCTGTCTGCAATGGCCCCCATCTCTCCCCCAGGTTCTCTCCAGCCCTTTTCCATTGCTCCATTTTCTTCAAAGCTCTCGTCATGTTTGGAAATCACAGTTGTCCCTCGGTATCCATGGGGGATTGGTTCCAGGACCATCCACGGATGCTCAACTCCCTTACCGTCGGCCCTCCGCATCCACGGGTCGCGTATCCGCGGGTTCCGCATTCACGGCTACAGAGGGCCGACTGGATCTTATTCGCGTGTTTCCTCATTCTCAGCCGGTTTTCCCCGAAGCTCAGGTGTGAGCCAAGCTCAGGTGGGCTCTGTCCTGTGTTCCTTCACGGCCCCAGTGACAAGATGTAACTGGTGGCTCTTCTGCCCTTCTCCCCCTGGATGACCTTGGTGACCCGTCTGCCCATCGCAGAGATGGACTGAGGGAGGAGGGTTCTTCCCCGGGAGCAGAAGCACGTTTGCATGTTTAGAGCCAAATATGTGTCTTCGCCTAGAGAACAGGGAGCTGTTGATATTCAGGTCTTAAAGGGGAGATGAAATTCTCCAACTCCTCTGCCCTGGCTGCAAGCTTGTCATGACAGTTCCTGCCAGCCCTGACCACACGTGTGATGCAGATGCCCGGGGTGGGGCAGCAGCTGGGACCATGTCTTGTTACAGGAGAGAGAGAAATGGGAGGGAGGGCAGTCACTTACTGAGGAGGCCCTTTTCCCCCAGCTCAGGACTCATAAAGGTCAGCCCACAACAGCAGGAGAACCTGTAGCTTCGTTGCCTGAAACCCAGGAGGTGGCAGTGTTCGGGTGAAAGATGCAGGGGGCTGTGCTGGTGCCGGCTGTGCTCCAGGACACCTGGAGTGAGTTTCAGTCTTGCAAGGCTTTCTTGCTAGCTCTTCTCCTAAAGATGGAGAAATGGCTGTCTCCTGACCGTGGGCGGCTCTTTTCTGGCCTGCGCTAACCGCCGTGCACATTTCCGAGGTTTGAGAGTCCTGCTGTCTGACCTTCAAGCGGAGTAGACAGTGAGACAAAGTCAGACGACAGAGGGGTCCTGGTGTGATGGCCCACCGAGTAGGTCCTGGAGCTGGAGTCGGGAGCCCGGGCCTCCACTGGAGACCCCAGGAGAGGGAGCCGGGCCCTAGAGCCTGCCTCAGGCGCTCTCCTGTTAAAGGAAGATCTCCGTCCACCTTTTCCATCCCAGTTCCATGCCAGCTCAGTCCATAGACATTCCATACGAGCCACATACGAAATTTCAAATTTTCTGATAGCCACACTTGAAAAGTAAGGAGAAACAGTGAAGTCGATTTTAAGGGTATATTTTATTTAAGGCAGGATTATCAGGTCAATGAATAATTGAAGTAAAAATAACCAAGGAGATCTTTTACACTCTTTTTCTCACACTAAGTCTTTGAAATCCAGTTTATATTTTATTCTGACAGTGCATCTTAATTCAGCTTCTAAATTTTCATTAGAAGGACTTGATCTACATTTAGAGTTCATAGAATTCGCTGTTGAAAAGATGGATTCGCACACCCGAGTTGCTCCAAAGATACTTGAGTTTTCCGATAACCCAAGCAAGTGTCAGTTAAAAAAATTAAATTTAAATTAAATTAAATTAAATTAAATTAAATTAAATTAAAATGGCAGTTCCTCAGTCATACGGGCGCATCCAATTGGAGGGCACCGTGCTCGCTCTTTTTTATCCAGTGAATTAGCCACTGTGTTTACTCCTGCTGCCCTTGTTTTGCATTTTCCAAGCTGAATCAAGCAGGCAGCCATGTCTGACTGCTGAGGTGTTTATGGTTCAGTGTTTGCCGTGCGGTGAGAAAGGTAAACTCTCTGTTGTTTCTGCTTCTGTCCGGTAATTTGACAAATGAATGGTCTGAGTTCATAATTGAGAAATTAGTTTTTTGCAGAGCTCCATTTGTTCGTGAATTGATGAAGTTGAGACTGTCACATTTTGGCGTTTGGGGCTGGGTGTCACATCTCAATGAACAGACAAGATTTTAATGACTGGTGCACAGCTGTGTGTTAGGATGTGGTGACATAGGACGGACAAGTTTGAGCTCCCACAGCAGGATGTTCTCCCTGGAAAGAGGGTTAGTAGGCACGAGGGAGAGCTCCACACCACATTCTCCTTTCTGACCAAAGCCACAAGCTCAGCTAAAATGTCAAAGCAGCGAAGAGAAACTGTGTGTCCAGGCCCCGTGAGTGGCTGGGAGGAACTGGTTGCCTGCACGTAGTAACAAGTCAGTAGGAATCTGTTAATGAGTAATCTCCTTCTAAAAATAGGAGCTTACTTTCAGTAATCATTTTTTGGAAGACCTTAAAAAAATGAATTGATGAAATCAATTAATATTAGCATCTCCTTGGATTTAACAAAAGAAAGCAGTAGGAAAGGGCCAACCAGATAATTGCCTGCTGGGTGTCAAGCTCTGTGTAACCGAGAAGAGGTCGAATCCAGCCTGGCGTGCATCTTACTACAGAGGTGACGTTTATACTGGGCTTTGAGGGTTGACCAGAAAAAGATCCAAAGAAGTTGTGTTCAAAGGTATGCTTATTTGAAAAGTGGTGACAGAGGGACACATTTGTAAGGTGTGGCCAAGGAGGGGTGGAGAGAGAGAGCAGAATCTGGAAAATGGAGCAAGCATCAGAGAGGAAGGGGCTGGAACAGCCAGGTAAGGGGTTGAGACTCTGTGCAGGAGAGCTAGAGGATGCCAGCACCGGTGGCCACAGGGGTGGTAAATGGAGCTGGCCTGGCTCATGGCACCAGCTGGGACTGCGGCAGGGGACTGTGTGTGCCCCGCCAGAGAGGGCAGCAGCTACTTGGGTCCATTCAGTTTTTACCATCTGGGAATGGAGCCCCGTTGCCACTATCTTCTGAGATTACAAGAGAGATCAGAATTGGGGATATTCATATGAAATTTCACAATTGCTGAAACTCCGTGAGGACAGATGGGGTCACCTGGCAGCCCGTCTGCTGTGTCTGTTAGGTTTCACGGAGCCTGATCAAGTCGGGCTCCTGCTTTGGAGAGATGCCCGCCACTGCGGCGAGAAGGCTCACGTGGAGGGTGTGAGCTGCAGGTGGGTCCAAGTAGGAGATCACAGCATTTTTCCAGAGCAGGAAGGGGAGAAGGGAGGTGACAGGTGTAAGTAAGGAGGACTGGGTGCCTTAAAGGCAGGGCACCTTGCATCTGCCGGTACCAGCTTTCCAGTGGGCAGACAGGTGAAGTCAGCTGGGCAGACAGGTGAAATCGGGTGAAGTCAGGTGAACATAGAGATGAACCGAGGTGAACAAACAGGTGAAGTCAGGTGGCATAAGATGAATTCAGGGGGACATATGGATGAAGTAGGATGGACAGACAGGTGAAGTCAGGTGAGCATATAGACACACTTAGGTGGCATACAGGTGAAGCCAGGTGGCATAAGATGAATTCAGGGGGGCATATGGATGAAGTAGGATGGCAGACAGGTGAAGTCAGGTGAGCAGACAAATGAAGGGGCACTTGATCGAAAGTACTTTGAAAGGTTTACACTAAACTGCCAGCAGCTCACGTTCATGCCTGTGAATCACAACCAAATTATCTATCACAGTTACTTCCAGTTAACTTGTGCTGCTCAGCTTGAGCCAGTCGAGGAGTTTTCTTCATTTTGATTGTATGCTCAAGGGAGTGTTTAGTCCCCATGCCTCTGAAGTGTGTCAAAGGCAAACAGAGCTGAGAGTGAGTGCTGGGTGCCTCAGAGCCAGCCAGACCAGCTGGGTTCCAGTTCCAGCTCCGTGACTGGCCGGTGACCTTGGCCAAGACACATAACCTCTGTGGGACTTACTTTCACCATCTATAAAGTGGATGAAGTGGAGTATTTGGCCTCAAAGCTTCCCCCAGTCCTGGAATCGTACTCAGTTTCATACTTCCTGGAAAAGGTTGATGATTTAAACCTCACATTTCTATTTACTGCATATAAGCCCATCTCATGGAGCCCGACCAAGCCCAGGTGGCCCCCTCTCAGCTCCAACATGAATCCACCAACCCCTCAGACCCACACCACACGGGGCTTCCCGGATCCCAGACGACATCCCTCAGTGAGGAATTCCCATCTTTCTTTACTTTTCCCATCCATGAATAATGACGCATGGCTGGTTTTAAAGTTTACTTGTATCATTATAATTATTTTTAAATTTTATAATAGTCAGCACCTGCTGAGTCCCTACAAAATTCCTAGGCCACCTCTACACCCACACCCACATAAGATAAGAACTTGTTTTCCCCGTGTAGCAGTACATGGGGGAGCCAGGATTAAGACACGAGGCTTGGTTCTTTTAAACTCCTCAAGCTCTCCTGAACCCTACTCATCTTTTAGGACTCCCTCAAGTATCCTTGAGGCCACAGGGTCAGTAAGAAATGAGCCAGGCTTCTTGTTACATCTTCTACATCATCTTGGCTCTCAGTAGAATGCACTTGGAGAGCTCTTGCTCTGCCCTGGGCCTTGTGTGAAGCATTGAATGTGTGGAGGTGAATGAGGCATGGTCTGTCTTAGGGAGCTCACCTTCTAGTCAGGGAGACAAACCGATGCATGTGCTGGGACTCCCAGAACATGGAGACACAAAGTACCAGGGGAGCTTAGATAAAGATCCCTTTCACCTGAAGGGACCCAGGAAGGCTTCCTGGAAGAGGAGGCAGCTGTGTTCATAGTAAGATTTGGGCATGATTTTTTCATGCAGTTAGATGTATGTGCATATGAAGGTATGTAAACGGGTGTTGTTAAACCAGTGCACCCTGTCGGCTGGGCTTCCAAAACCCAGGCTTAATGCAAACTCTTCCAATTTTATGGCAGGTAGGTTTAACTTGTCACTTCCTATGCACATCGACAAGCAGTCCTTTTTTTCAGCTGATAGAAATTGCTTTGCGTATTTACCCACTTCTTTACAAAGTTATTTCTTGATCTTTTAAATTTCTCCCACGGAAAGTCTCAAGGGAGGAGCCAATTGTCTCTAATATCTACCTGTTTGGGAGCTATTTGGGGCATCAGTGAATGTCCCTGCATAATGGTGGGGCTTGGGGAGATGGGGGAAGAGTTGGAACAGTGTCTGGGGCAGGAGCCAAGTATGACAAAAGCACGAATCCCAAACACCTGAGGAGGGTGGATTTCTTGCATCGTGTAGAAGTTAGAGACCTGTGGGCCAGTTTTAGGAGGTGCAGGACAGTGGGGACCATTCCCAAATGTCACTATTACCTATGTGCTGGGCTGTATATTCTTTGCTTTATACATAAATCCTTACAACAGCCTTACAAGGAAGACCTATCATCCTTTTACAGATGAGGAAACTGAGGCTCAGAGAAGAGATTTGCCCAAGTTTATCCAACGAGAGCGGGTGGACCTGAGACTTGAACCCAGATCTAACACCAAAGTCTTCTGGCCTTCCTGTGTCCTTAATTTTTTTAAAAAAGTTACAATAAGAATTTTTTAAGGAAAAAGACATTTAAAAAGCATTGTACAGGGCCTCCCTGGTGGCGCAGTGGTTGAGAGTCCGCCTGCCGATGCAGGGGATACGGGTTCGTGCCCCGGTCTGGGAGGATCCCATATGCTGCGGAGCGGCTGGGCCCGTGAGCCATGGCCGCTGAGCCTGCGCATCCGGAGCCTGTGCTCCGCAATGGGAGAGGCCACAACAGTGAGAGGCCTGCGCACCGCAAAAAAAAAAAAAAAAAAAAAAAAAAAAAGCATTGTACAGAAAAATAACAAATTTAATACAGATTTTAATAACATATGAAAAAATGTTCAGCCTCTTAATGAAAAGCAAACCAAACAGCTGATGCACTTTTTTTTTAGTTGGTAATAAACTGAGGTACCACCAATGATAATATCCCTTTTGACCAGGATATAAGGAAATAGAAGTTCTGGCAGTATGTGCTTCTCCTCAGCTTATTGTTATGTTTAAAACAGAATGTTGAACCAAAGTCAATGATCTTTCAATCAAAGACCATAGCAGACTCTGTCCTAAAGAAGAAACAAGGTATCTGTCGTCTTCTTGGCTGGCATGACATCTGGGGCACAGAAGCACTTGCTGTGAGGGAGAGCCTGCCTAACGGTGGCTGGACCTGGTCATTTGAGGCCCATAAAACCTCCCCAGCCAGGGCCAGGAGCGCCATGCTGACCAGTGCTTGGGCCTGCCCTGGGCGCTGTCCATGGTGCTGACCCAGCTAAGCCTCTATGCCACTTGGTTGGTGCCCTTAGGAGCCCCAGCCAGGTCCTCCTGTGCTGAGCATGGACTCCTGCTGCCAGAAACCTACCCTGAACCTGAGTCCTGCACGTCGCTTGCTTACTGAAGACAACTCAAACACTGAAAATAGTATTATACCTGTAAATCCACCACCTAGAGGTGGTCTCTTGTAATATTTCGATATATTTCCTTCTTGTCTTTTTTCTAGGAATCTTTAGTATGTCATTGAGACACTTTTATACTCTGAATTTTCATCATATGAGTTTTTCCCCATATTATTAAGAATGCTTTGTAAGCATCCTTTTAATGGCTTCAAAATAGTCTGTGATTTAGATAATGATGATGTAGCCATTTTTACAATTAGCTGCCATTTACTGGAGACATTTTATGTTCTCAGCATGACCTTAAGGTATTTACAAACATTAATTCTAATACACAAAAGAACTTCAAAGTGAAAGTGTTATTATTCCCAGCTTTACAGATCATGAAACTGAAGCTCAGAGAGGGTAAGTAAATTGCCCTGGATCACACAGCTCAGTAAGGGGCAGAGATGGTTTTGAATCAGTAGATGTCTGATGACAAAGGCCATGACCTTGCCATTGCACCACACAATTGCCTTCAGCAATCCTTTACATAAAGTGGTTAAATAAACCATCCATATATGATAATTCACTTACCCATCACTGGGTGGTTGGACATCTAGATGGCTTTGTGTTGTCACATAGAATATTGTTAAAGATGAAAGGATCACAGAAGTTTGAGATTTGGAGACCCCGAGGCATAATTGAAGTCTTTCCCCTTCCCCCTCTATGAGTATGCCACATCCAGCAAGAGAGTGTGCAGCCCTGCTTGAATGCCCCCTTCCCACTGAATCCGCTGCCTAGACCAGTCAGTTCCATTAGCAACTACAGCTGTGGTTTTAGCCTAGAAGCAGTCTGAGTGGTCCATTCGATCACGGCCACCCACATCCTACCTCACTGTCCTTCCTATGCATGGGCTCCCCTCAGGTCATGTCCCCGCCCACCCTGGGCTCATCCATTGAACATGGGGCTGTGGCTTCCCAGCACCTGGCACGGAGCAGATGCTCGATACACATTTGTTGACATGAAGACAATTGGCAAAATTAACCCAGCTCCAGAGAATTGCCCAGAAACACCTCTGCCTGGGACAACAGGCAGATCAAGGGCGGGTCAGCCTCAGACAGCAGCTGCCCTGTGCGAAGATGCAGGGGTTGTGGAAGGGCCCAGCACACCTGCCTGTCACCATCCTGACCCCACCTCAGGTGCGTCCTAGGGTCCTAGGTGCATCTGATTCCCAAGTGTCGAGTCTTCCTTTCCATCTGATGTGAGGGGCGCCACTGGAGAGCTTGCTTTCGGGAGTGGGCAGGCAACACAGTGGTTTGCTCTGGATAAGAGATTATTATGAACTCCAACCCCTCTCTCCACTCTCTACAGGGCTTTTAAACAGGTTTAAACATGCACTTGATTCGCACACGTCACCCACCATGTAAGAGCAAAGCAGAGCTACACCCTGGGTGTTACACTCAGCCCAGGGGTCCTTGTCCCCTTGAGGCTCATATGCGGTCAATTTCATCACCAGCCTCAGGACAGTGCAGAGAGCACAGGGTCTGGGGCCAGAAGACCCAGATTCCGCCTCTGATGTGCTGTGTCTTACGTGCAGCCCCGACGTCTCGATGTCCTCACTTGTTCATTTGTAAAATAGGATCCATAAGACCTGCTCCAGAGACAGATGTTTGGAGGACTGAGACAGTGTCTGTGGCTGTGCTTTGCAGACTCTGACATACAAGTGTTTGTATTACAGCAGTGTCTTCGTCTTCTTCATTCACAATCCATATGCTGGCTCCTAACGTGGTGTCTGTCACATGGCAGGCGTTCCAGAAATGCCAGTGGAATAAACCGTTATTATTAGTAGTAACAAATCATTGTCGCTGATAAGGAGTAGGAATTCCTTCTTATCAGTGACAAGAGAATGGGAATTCCAGTGGCCTCTGAGCTGGGCAGGGAGGGAGCATGGGTAAAGTGGAGTTAGGAGTCTGGAGACACTGTCTCCCGACCCTACAACTAGGTCTGTGTCCAACACCCGTCATGCTTTGGAAACGGAGAGTACATTTCAGAAAAAGATGCCTCCACGCCACGGCAGGCTGAAAGAGAGATGCTTCATAGACATTTAGTCCTAGTCAGGAACTTAGATGCTCCCTTGTCAGCCCTCACCTTAGAGGAGGCACGCTGAGGTCTGGAGAACGTAAGGGACTTGCTCAAGGTTGTACAGTGACAGAAATGAGGATAATTCAGGCTCTGGGGGTAACAAGTCGGTCCTTCTGCCACTCCTACTGCAGGGAATAAGGCTGCCTCCACGGCCACAAAAAGTGCCAGTGAGATCAAGTGCCTACCTCCCCTCCCCAACCCAGGGCCGAAACCACGAAACCACAGCCGGGCTCCCCTGGAGGCAGTGAATCCAAGCCTGGGTAGGTTTGCAGGCAGAGTTCCGAGAGCACCATAGCTCTGCAGCCCTCAACAGAGTGCACATGAGGTTTCCAAACTGAAATAAACGCTGCCGTCGCCCAGCTGAACTGAGAATGTCAATGTCATTTGCCTAATGATGTGGACTCTGCTTATAGCCTCCAATGCCAGGCACTAAGGGATGTCAAAATAAGGAAAGCACGTTGCAAAACACAAAGGGAGGTGCACCTGTGTCGTCCATATCTCGTTGTGATTCTTGGTGCCACTTCATTTCTCCACATCCCCACACTGAGGGAGAGAGAAGTGACATCTTTCTCATCCGATATGTCACAAGTCCTCAAAATTGCTTTGTTGGATGCACAAGAAGATCAGGGAGAGGAAAGCAAAGATCTGAGAGTATGAAAATGAAGAATGTAATTTCCCCTTTCGGGCCATATATTCCGCTGCAGAAAACGGACATAATGGGCTGTGGAGGCTCTTGCATCTCCCTGATGTGGGGTCGTGGCTTCTCTCAGGAAGATGGGGGGTTTGGCTGAACTTTCACCCCTAATTGGGTCGCATCCCTGCAGCAGCCATCGGACTTCAAAGGAAGGGCTTGGACCAGCTCATGGGAGGGGAGCGCTGGTCACAGAAGCAGCCAGAGAAGGCAAACCCTCATGGGCAGTGCTCCTCCCCACGTCAGGCAAATCACTTCCCCCATCTTTCTGTGTGTCTCTTGTGTCCCAGTGTGGCTGAAACTCCAGAACAGATAACTGCGCTATCACGGGACCCCGGGGGTTGCAGACACAATCTACAGATTATGGTCATTGAATTATTCCTTTTTCATCATACATCTTTGCATTCGAGAATTACTTGCAGCATTTTCAGTGTTTTATAATTGTATTTGCTACCATCGTGAAGGCAGCCGTATAGGTGAATGGCTTTTCACAGTGGTTTTTATTCCAGTCCCTCCCACTCTGGAGGTAGTCGTGAATCACCTTTGGATTGGCTGGAATTCATCCTGAAGTCTGTGTTAGGATGAGTGCGTGGATCATGCCGTGACAAGGCACAGTGACAGCAGTGGTGACGAAGTCAGCTTGTTCTGACTTTGTGGGTTGGCCGTACATTCTGGGAGTTTCTTTTAATGACTCCACTGAATGACAACTTGTGAATATAGATTTTGTTTTTTAATGTAGAAGATATAGCTCTTTTTTATATAAATTTACTTATTTATTTTCTTTTTTGGCTGCGTTGGGTCTTCCTTGCTGCACACGGGCTCTAGAGCACAGGCTCAGTAGTTGTGGCACACGGGCTTAGTTGCTCCACGGCACGTGGGATCTTCCCAGACCAGGGCTCGAACCCGTGTCCCCTGCATTGGCAGGCGGATTCTTAACGACTGAGCCACCAGGGAAGCCCCCAATATAGATTTTTGAGTCACCCCTTTTGTCCCAAGCACCCAAAGGGGGTGCTCGGCTTGCTTGATTCTTAGCATTGTAGAGGCGCCTTTCACCAATCTGATTGTTCATTTATTTTGTCTGATGTTCCCCCTCCTTATGGTAAAATGTCTTCATCCACAAGGATGGGTCTGACATTTGTTTCCTCTCTTTGTCCTGGCTGAGCTGAGCTGAGCTTCTCCGACCTGTAAGATTCCTTCTTTGTCTTTGGTGACCTCTCCTTTACAATTGTTCTGGCTGCTTACTCAGGAACACTTACGATTTTGAGGATGGACCCCCAGCTCTAATCTTTAAGGCCATTTTTATCTCCTGTTAATTTTATTTGTCCGTCTTCTTCTGCTACCTTCTGGGAGAGTTTCACAAGCATTTCTGAATATCCCTGATTCTCTTTTGACATCTACCTTCCCTGCCTGCCCCCCTTGACAATTTAAATCCCACTCTTACCCTGAGGTTTTCCTTTCAGTCTCTTCTTTCTGAAAGCCTGTTATGTTCTCACATCCTCCTGAGGATGCCAGCTGGAAGTTTCCTTACATGTTACCCAGGTTTTGGAGGTAAGTCCTTTTCAGAGAGAATGTCTTTCTCTGAATTTTCAGGATAATGTTCCTTTAACTCGGCTGTGGCATTCTTTCACAAGCGCCATGCTAGTTTTTTCTTCTAGTTTTCTATTTACCCATCTTTGACAAAGGAGAACGTTACCCATAGCAGAAGGGAGGTGTGGGTTTGCTTAGCCCCACCCGCTATCCACTTGGGTCTGAGCCACTCTGGTCCTCGGCGCCCTGTCAGGGAGTTTCAGCATTTGGACCCTTGTTCCGTGTGCTCCATGGCACCTACAGTTCCGCTGGCCGAGGTCATCTCTCCTTGATGTGTTTCCCCCTCTCTGGTCTTGGAGAATTCACGAGAAGTTACAGACCCAGCGTGCCCTGCCCCTACAGTGACATCTGCCTCTTGCCAGGATGCGACGGGCCCCTTACCAGAGCCCCCCGGCTCCTGTCACCTGCTCCTGGAGAGCTTTTGTCACCCAGGAGATTTAGCAAGAGAGAGTCTGATGGGAGGGTCTGGGGCAGCACTCGAGCCACGTCCAAACGGCCCCTGCCATTTCTGACGGGGATGAATTTGAAAGGCTGGAGTGTTCCGAGGCCCCGTCTGTGTACAGGCTCAGATCCGCCCACAGAGCACGGCAGCCAAGCCCCCGATGCTGAAGATAACACTGGGACCTTGGAGCTGGCAAGGTGGGCCGTCTTCTTGATCCCATTTCTCCATAAAGAGATGGAGCCTCGGAGATGGTCACACCTACACAAGTGGCCAGCCAGGGGCTGGAAGCCAAGAGTATCCAATTCTTGATCCTTGCTCTTTTCCTGCCAAAAAAGAAGGAAAAATATGACCAGCATCTCTCCATCTGCCTCTCTCTGTTTGTTGTTTTGCGCTGTCCCACAGATAATTAATTGCAGGCAATTAACAAGTCCCCAAGCTTTCCTTTCCACATAACATGCTCCCGTCACAACAGCAAGGACGAGGATGGGGAGACTGTGGGACAGGGGCGCCCATTGACAGCCAGGAAGCTTATCTGGCAGTATCTGAGCTCAAGCGGTGTTCAAAATGCAGCAATGGGCTCGTTTTCTGTGGACTTCTGCTGTGATTCCCATGGTGGCCGTCAGTACTCATGGGGTGGGGGAAGGCTGGACCTCAGGAAGCCCTGGTCCCACAGGGTTAGGGCTATGCAGTGGAGAGTCAAGGACGGCAATGCAGCCAGACGGGTTTGTGTGAGCTCTGGCTCTGCTGTGTGACCTTGGGCAAGTCACTTCACCTCTCTGTGCCTCAGTTTCCTCGTCTGTTAAATGAGGATGATGACGGTTGCTTCTTCCCAGTGTTCTGATGGGAATTATATTGGCTAATCCCTTAGAACAAAGCTCAAACACCTCCAGTACTTCATGTATAAAGACCAGTATTGGGCTTCCCTGGTGGCGCAGTGGTTGAGAGTCTGCCTGCCGATGCAGGGGACACAGGTTCGTGCCCCGGTCCGGGAAGATCCCACATGCCGCGGAGCGGCTGGACCCGTGAGCCGTGGCCGTTGAGCCTGCGCCTCTGGAGCCTGTGCTCCGCAACGGGAGAGGCCACAACAGTGAGAGACCAGCGTACCACAAAACAAACAAACAAACAAACAGAAAGACCAGTATTATTAGGCGTAATCATTTCTTACAACCCAGTGCAAGGGCAGAAATCTCTTCCCCAGCTCTGCTGGGCGTGTAGTAGGGCCTCCCTCACCCTCCTCACATGCCCCCATCGTTCTCCCAGAGGGAAAGCGACAACGGACACCCCAGCCCCAGTCCTCCACTGGCTGCTCGGCTGACATCCCCAAAGCCGGCCAGGCCATGCTCAGAGCTAAAAATAATAAAAACAGCAAGTGACACTCAGCCCTCAGAGACAAGCAAGAAGTACTCAGAGATTCAGACCCCACTCCTTCCCCCAGATCTCGGGAGGGATGAGAGATGCAATGAAAGGCAGGTGAGTAGTTTGTCTAGAGTCTCAAGTGAGTGGATTTGAGGTCCCTTTCTCAGAAAAGCATCCTTGACTGTGAAGAGGGACAGCTCAGCATACCCAAGTCTGTACTGGCTGACGCCAACGCTGCTCCTGCTGTCCCCTCCCTCCTTTGCAGGTCACCAGTGGATGACAGTGTGGCCTGCATCCTGTGCTGGGCACTGCCGTGGAGAAGCGTGGTGTCGGGCTCATCACATGGCACCACGCTTCTCCACGTGGCCGCTTCAGAGGGGCTCTATCTTAGCCCCTCTGAAGATAAACACAGGCCAAGTTAAATAGTTGTGCTGAGTCCACACGAGGGCTAAGTGTCCAGTTGCTTAGAAGCATGTTTCAATGAATGTTTAAGACCCCAGGAACGTACCTGAGTGAAAAAGCTGGAATCGAAAGTATACATGTCCGTCTCCTAATTTACCAAAAGTAAGATATGTGTGCCAAGAAAAAGACAAAATGCCTCAATATATGAATATATCTCATTTTCATTTTCCACTTTACATTTTTTCTTATATCATCAATAATTAACGTGTCTCTTCTAATTGGAGAGAAAGGACTAGACCTATATCTCTATCACTCTCTCTATAATATTCTTTTTTTTAAATTGAGGTGAAATTCACTTAACATACAATTAACCATTTCAAGTGAACAATTCTGTGGCATTTAGTACGTTCTCGGTGTTGTGCAATCACCACTTGTATTTAGTTCCAAGAAACGTTCATCTCCCTGGAAGAACACTCTGCACCCAGAGTGTTCTGCAACCTCTCCCGTTGCCAGCAACCAGTCATCTGCTTTCTGTGTGTCTGGATTTGCCTGTTCTAGACCTTGCATAGAAATGGGGTCACAGAATATGTAGCCTTGGGCATCTGGTTTCTTTCATTTAGCCTCCGGTTTTTGAGCCTCTCCCGTATTGTAGCAAGTGTCACAACTTCACTTCTTGTTACGACCGAGTAATATTCCATTGCACGAATATGCTGCATTTTGTGTATCCACTAATCCACTGATGGACACGTGGGTTGTTTCACCTTTGGGCTCTTGTAAACAGTGCTGCTCTAAATGTGCATGTGCGTGTATTTGTTTGTTTTTAATTCTTCGGGGATTTATATCTCAGATAAACATTATTCTTTAACAATGTTGAAGGCCTGTGAGCCTCCGTGTGATGCCAGGGGCCTCTGTGATGGATGTCAGTACCTAGGTCCAGTTCTGGACACCCACAGGAGTACTTTCAACCCTCAGGGCAGCCCTTCGAGGCAAGGACCACTATTATCCCTGTCCCAGGAAGAGGCAACTGAGGCCCAGGGATATTGAGTAACTCACCTGAGCTCATTCAACCAATAAATGGCAGAGGGGGATTTGAACCCAGCACGAGGCATCCAGGGCCCATGCTCTTCCCTCCACAGGCCACTCTGTTCTGAATTGGGGACAGATGCCTGGGAGCAACAGAGAAGCAAGACCTCAGCTGGAAATGAAGAACAGCCCCTTAGCAGCTACAGGTGTTCAGAGATGGGGCGTGCAGTGTCGGGAGGGGGTGAATGCCCTGTCTCAAGAGGTGTACAAGCAGAGGCCAGGCACCCCCTTGGAACAATATCGTGGAAATGTGTCTGGTCTTGGATGGTGGCCGGACTTCCTTTGGCTCTCAGATGTCGGATCTCTGGATTGTGGTGCTGGTCTGGGATGGAAGAGGAGGTGGGCTGAGTGTTTCTGGGTTGTGGGTAACCGCCGCCTGCTCAGCTGTGCTGTGACCTTGGGGTGAGCCCTGGTCTCCTCTCTGACGGTGGGGACCATGCTCAAGCAGGTACTTGGTCCATGGGGCGGTGGGTTGGTGAGGCCCAAGGCGGTTGCCTGCAGGGTTTCCATAGAGACCCACTCTGCCTAGAGTCACACCGCACCCCAGGCACCCCAGTCTGGCGCTCGCAGCAGGGGAGAAGGTGGGTACCACTTCAGTCTGGCTTCAGCCTGTTTGCCTGTCTCTCCATCACTTGGAGAATAGGAAGTGGCCAGTCAGGGAGATGTCCTGCCACCTCCACTTCCTGCCCGTGGGGCTATCAGGATGACAGCGGCTCAGCTGGTCCCACCCCTGCCCATGTTGGCAGGGTCCTCCGAGCAGATCTGGCCTGTGCTGGGAGAGTTCCAGCACCCTCTCCTTCGAGTGCTGTGTCTTACGAGCTGGACTGTCCTCAGGGACACGGAGCTGACATCTTTTTTAAAGAATCAATTTGTCATCTCAGTGCCAACAATGGAAAAAGATGAATTGCTTTTCTGTGACAACAGAATGCACTTTTTCAGGCCTTTAAAACCAGTTTCTTTAACTGTAAATGGTGGCCCTGAGGATTTGTCACAGCTCCCAGAGACAGAGTTTTCCTGTCTGTCTGACAGCCTACAATGTCCTCTGTCCTCCATCCGGGGTCCCCAGGGAGAGGAGCAAGCAGGCATGAGAATGGCTGCCCGTCTGGTCTCTCTGTACAAGGAACTGGCTGATAAGTGAGCGTCCTCCGGGGTCAGCAAATCCTTTCTTTTGTTTCAGCATCCAAGCCGCAGTGACGTCCCATCTCTCAAGTGTCATGCCAGAGGCAGCTTGGGGCTGTGCAATATCTTGGGCGAAGCTGGCCTTGGGTTTCTATAGGTTGATGAAACATGTGACTGCTGGTTTGTTTTGTATTAGAAGGAAAGGCTGTATTTTAACTTGGACTCTGAGTAGGTGGCCTCTTATACATGGAAATCTCTCCATGTGTCCTGGGGTCGCTGGGCTCAGGGAGCAGGCCCTGGGGTTTGCTCTGGTCCCTGCACATTTGAGGACCTGAGGAATCAGCTTTCCAGAGCTTTTAGGGTCGACCTGGTCCTAAGGGAGCTGCAGCTGGGAACCCAGTTTGGAATCTCCTGAATGATACCCAGAGGACCAAGGTTTGTCTGTAGTTGAAGACCCCTTCTGACTGCATTTCAGGGGACTTGCGAGGGCTTGCCTTGTCCACAGACAGTAGTTGATGTAAAAGTCCTTGTAAAGGCATTTATTTTCCATCTTGGAAAATTGGTGTCAGATGTGCCTTCAGGGAGAAACTAGTCAGGACTCCTGCCTTGGAGGAGGAGGAGCTGGTAGAGAAGATGGACACATGTCCATGCATCCATGCATCCATGCATCCATCCACAACACAGTGCGGTGAATGCTCAGACAGTGGTGTGGGAAAGATTTCTGTATTATTTTGCTTTCATTTTGTTCTGTTCCTTTTCCCTCTGAGCACAGAGGAGCTGGCTACTAACACAGCCCGGGTTGGGACACTTCACAGAGGACATGAAAATGAAGTTGCTTCTCTTGGTGGGGGGGGGGTCACTGGCAATTCAGAGATAAGTGGATAAGCATTGTGGGCCCAGGGAAGAGCATGTGCAAAGACACAGAGGCTGAAAGAGTGTAGCCTGTTTGGGAGATGGGGAGCCTCCCAGTGAGCCTGGTGCCCTGGCAGGAGGGGGAGGGGTGGGATGAAGCATCCAGAAGGACAGGGTGAGATTATGAGGGCCCTGAACGCTGCATCAGAGAGTCTGGTGGGCTCTTTGTCCTGGTCGGAGCCCACAAATTCCATGTGGGAGGCCAGTTAGGCCATTGCAATAGCCCAGGGGTGAAATCTGACTTTGCCAATGAGGCCGGAGAGGTTGGGAGAGACTTAGGGCATGGAATATTTGTATTGATGGCTGGCTGTATTAGTAATAACAACAATACTAGCATGTGGTAATAGGTGACATTTATGGGTGTGACCCTTGGATAAGCACCTTTCTAAGCATCTTGTATATAGTAATCCTCACAGTGACCTAAGCAATAGGAACTACTATTATCCTCCTTTGACAGATGAGGAAACTGAGGCTCAGAGAGGTTAAGTAATATAGCTGAGGTCACACAGCTGGGAAATGGCCGAGCAGGATTTGAACCCAGATGGTCTGGATCTGTCTGGAGACAAACAGGAAGATTCGGCAGATCTGTGTGTGAACCGGGGTGGGTCGGGGGGAGAGATGATGCCACTGGAGGAGCCAGGAGACGTGGAGGGAAAGGACTGGCAGGACGTTGAGAAAAGGAAGACGGGAGTGGCGGTGGCCATTTACCACTGTTTCCAGGGTGCATCTCTTCAGCATGAGTAGAACAAGAGAAGGAAACACGGCATTACTGGGGTATGTGTACCCTGCTGGGGAGTCAGCCTTGCTTATTAAGAAACATTAAACTGAAAGCACGACCTTCCCCCGCGATTTGTCCCAATATTAAATAATGACTAATTTGAATTTAAGTATGTGGCAGAAAATTACGCTGTGATCCCTTCTTCTGGAAGGGACTCGGGGTGTTTGATTACTCAATGAGGCATGCATATTCACGGCTGCGCTTTCATCTTGCCAATTGGATTCTCTTTGTTATTTGCTAACTCTAAGAAGGAAAGGGCTTGTGAACAGTCTCCGTGGGCCTGTGAGTCCAGAGGCTTGACTCTCCTCAAAGGAGCTGGGAGTGGGGCGCTGGGTACACTGTGAATCATTTTCACATGCTTTATCACATCCAAATACAGTGCATGAGGGAGGTAGATAAACGTACCCATTTTTGAGATGTGGAAACTGAGGCGGGAGAGAAACTGGCAAAGACACGCTGCTAATAGGGAATGGGGCTGGGCTCAGCATCACCTCATCCTGTGACCCTTTACTGCCCTGGAGACCTCCATTCACTCGTCCAATCCACAGAAGTCACCGAGCTCCCACCAGGGGCACAGGACAATGGTTGCCTAACAGTGCCCCCAGCATAGGAGGCTCACGGCAAATACCTGTGGAAGTGAGTTGAGTGGATTTGAACTGAGCTCTTAGCCTCACGCTCTGCCCACGGGAGAGGCTGCCCTGGATAAACTGGGTCCCACACCCCTTTCCCGCCTGACAGCTTATGAGCAGAAAACCAGCCTAAGCATGAGCACAGCTGTTTGATTTGGCTTCATATTTACACACTGTTGGTAGAGCCCACTTTGGAAGGCAGAGTCATGGCCCCTCTTTCCTGGAACCTGTACCTGTGTCACCTGACGTGGCAGAAGGATGATCCCAGAGGATCCTGGTGGCTCCATCCTCTCACACCGGTCCTTAAAAGCAGAGATCGTTCCTGGGCCTGGTTGGAGGGAGACGTGACTTGTAAGAATGGCAGAGCCGGTGTGCGTTGCTGGATTCGAAGATGGAGGTGGGGGCCATAAGCCAAGAAATACAAGGAATGCAGGTGCCCCTGGGAGCTGGAAAAGGCAAGGAAACAGATTCTCCCTGGAGCTTCCGGAAGGAGCTCAGCCCTGCCCACACCTTGACATTAGCTCAGCGAGCTAATGTTCAACTCCTGACCTTCAGGACCGTAAAATAATAAAAGTGTCTTGTCTTAAGCCACTCGGCTTGTGGTCATTTGTCATGGGAGCAATAGAACACTAAGGCATCGCTGTATTTAAATGAGTTAACTTTCTTATCTTTGAAATGTAGAAAATATCTTCTTTGCAGCTTGCTGGCAGTTTAAATCCAAAAGTGGTTTTGCAGACATGATGTTAGCGTGGCCATGTTATCTGACCCCAGGCCGCTCGGTGATGTATCCTGTCTAGAGGCCGGCTCTCTGTCGGGGAGACAAGTTGAAAGAGCCCCCAGGCACATGGCAGCGAAGCCGGGACTGGACCCAGCCACACACTCTCTCTGTCCTTCCCAACCGCTCTCCCACCCCTGCTTCCACTTCCTCTTCCCTCCCTCTTCCAAACCGCCTACGTTTCTTCCCTCCCCGTCTCCTTCCCGCCTCCCTCTTCCTGCGGGTGTGTCCACAGCCTAAGACTTTTCACCAACACATAGAGCTGTCACCCCATTTGGCAGCCCAGCCTGGGAGCTGTCTGGAGTCCCTCCAAGACTGGCAGCCCCTCTCCTCCATCTGGTCCAGCGGGGGGATCTCCGGAGGAGCCTTTGGAAGGCTTTTGGGGGGTGGTTTTCGGCACAGCTAGTGAGGCCCAAATTCAGCCATTAATACAGGAAACTCCAGCCCTGGGCCCGGGAGGCGCGGACACTCGTCCTAACTCGTCGGGTGGGGGGTTGGAGGGCTGGGGTGCGTTCGTGGGGCTGAGCCTCCAGCCCCGTCAGCCCCTGGCCGCTCATAGGCTCCTACCAGCAGCACTCTGGAAGCTGGCTCTCGAGAACTGAAGACGGTATTGGGGTAGGCGGTGTTAGATTAGATGCAAATCCTATCCCACCCCCACCCTACCCCGGGGCTTCCCGAAGCAGCCCCAAGGCCCTGGAATCCCGGTGCAGGCCTGCAGCCCTGCGGGTCTCTGGTCAGGGGTGCCTACCCCACGGACGGGTGGGTGGGTTTCCTGCAAACGCCCGCTGCCCTCCTCCGGCCGTGTCTACTTTTATCTGGGGCACTCGGATCAGCGGTTCCATTTCTCTGGGCTTCTGTGTCAGCCTCTGAGGGACATTCAAGACCTCCTCAAAGGTTTATATGGGGCCGTTTCAGCGGACAAACAGAAAACCCCAGCAGGCTGCGGGTGAGGGAAAAAAGCCTCCTTTACATTGGCAAAGCAACCAGGAAGCCGCCAGGCTGTCAGGCTTGAGGTTTTTCAATACCACATGCAGCCTTGAGCTTCTCTTCTTTATAGTTTGAAAAGACCAGCCTCTGGTTTAGACCGCTCAACAAAGCCCCTTTCATTTTCTCCAGGGCTCTGTTGTTTATAACGCTGGTCCTGTTCATTATTTTTGTGGGCTCCACCAACTGGCCGCTTTCAGCCCTCTGTTGCTACTCTAATGATCATCTTTTTTTTTTTTTAAGTGCAGGCTGCACTGGGATACACTGGTGTATCTGGAGCCAAACAGGTCAGTTCTACAACCAGCTCACTAATCCTGTGACCACAGTAATGAACTTGGGCTCCCCCGACTGGGCATCCCCCGCCCCTTGAATAAAACAGGAGAACAGAGGGGCCGATGTTTCTAGCGCTTCCCCCACCTCCGGTTCACCTTTCCTTCGGCTGCGTGGACATCGGAGCTCCCCAGCCCCTCACAGCAGGTGTGGCCACGTGGGAGGGGAAGTCATGGGGGTCTCTTCCAGGGGAGCACCATAAAAAGCCCACGTGCAAATCTCCAATACCCCTCCCCATCTAACGACTGGGAAGGGCAAGGGTCCGGAGAGCAGAGCCTCTGCTGGCCTGGATCCCGGCATGGCTGCCTAGAGCAGAGCCTTTGTCAGCCCTCGACTGACACGTGGCACAAACAACACAGAAACCTTTGATGTGTCAGGTCGCTGGGACCGCAGCCTGAATTTGCAGCCAAACCTAGCCTATCCTTTCTAAAATAGAATCTTTATTTCATAATATTGTGAGGATTTGTTGAATGAATGAATTAATGACATAAACCACCAAGCAGAATGTCTGGCTCCTGGTAGGTGTACCATAAATGCTAGAAATTTCCCCACTTGAAAGTAAATGCCAGTTTACAGGGGCGGCTCGGGTTCTGTACCACTGCATAACAAAGCACCAAACTTACTGGCTTAAAACACCAATTTGTTCTTATCTCCCAGGGTTCTATGGGTTGACTGGGCTCAGCTGAGAGGCTCTTGCTTGAGTCTCCCATGTAGTTTGGATGTAGTTGGATGTTGGCTGGGCTGCTCTCATCTGAAGGCTCGACTGGGCTGGACGACGTTGCTCCCTCAGTTGATATCGGCAGTTGGCTGAGGGCTCATTTGGACTTCCACTGGAGCACGTATACACCTATATGTGACCTCTGCATTGACTTGGGTGTCCTGGTGGCTGAGTTCTGAGAGGGAACATTTCTGAGCATCTCAAGAGGCCCACACAGACGTGAAAGACTTCCTATGATCAAGCCTCAGAAGCCCTGGAACATCACTTCTGCTGCATTCCTTTGGCCAAGGAAGTCACCAAGACCAGCCCAGAATCAGGGGAGGGGAAAGAGACTCTGCTACTTAGTGGGGGAGCAGCCAGGTCACACCTCACAAGAGCAGGTGAGATGGGAGATACCACAGCAGTCGTTGTTGGAAAATGCAGTCTGCTGCAGGTGCCTGTAATCAAGGGGCAAGAACACCTGTTGATGTCATCACAGATGGACTCATCCTGTGGGGGCGGGGGGCATAAGTTCACCCAGCTGTCCTGGTCCCCTTCCAGGCCTTCCTTCCTGGTCCCCCGCCTTGCACTCTCCAAGTGTTGGCTCTGCCATCTTCACCTCTGGGCGGGCCTCACAGCCCTTTAAAGACTAGATTGGTTCCAAGTGATGCTGCTGCTCAGAACCCTGCAGAGACCGGGCCACACCGAGGGCGCCTGTGAGGCGGGGGCGGCCCCAGGTGGACAGTGAAAACAAGGCCAGACTCTGCAGTAGCAGGCGGAGATGCCATTAGCCAATTAATACAGGAGCCTACAGCTGAGCCGTTGTAACTTATTGTACAGAAATTGCCCATTTTTAAACGAATAATACTGTCATTATGGGTAGACTCGTCAACTGCAGCAACACCTCTGCCCCTCTTGGGAGCCTGTGCAGGAGAAGATGGCACGCGGAGAATCACTGCTCATAAAGCACAGAAGGCAGACCAAATGGGCGTTTATTGGAAACATCCTGACATTTTCCACTTCGAGGCAGTTTTCAGTTTGTTCATTTATTAGGCCTTTCTTGAGCACGTTTGTCTGCCTGAACCTAGGAAAGATCAGGTGATACCGAAATAAAGACACTCAATTCCTGGCTTCAGATGTCCCTGGTCTCTAGGGAAATATTAATAAAACAAGGACAGAGAGGGATGGGATGGATTGTCCAGAGTGAGGGTGCTGGGCCCCCATCCCAGTGCGGATGCCAACAGCTGTGTGTCTTGGGGAAGCACCTTGCCCCCTGAGCTTCAGTCGCCCTGTGCCTCCGTTTCCCCATCAGTAAAACAGGTGCAGTTGTCTACCTCGGGGTCGGTGGGGTTCACGAACGCAAATGGTCATCGCCTGCCGCAGGATCTGCACGTGGCCTTGAGTGGGAAATAAAGTGAATGCACTTTCAGAAATTACAGAATGAATGGAGGCCTGCCCATCTGTCTCGTGGGTCACAGAGGGGGTGCTGATTTGGGGTGCTGGGGACTTTCCTCGTCAACACCGGCCCTACACGGGGGTTCCAGGTGGAGTTCTGAGCATCTAAGAGGTGTGCCCTGGGGTCTGATGCTCCCTCATTAGCCATTGGTCCTTCAAGGGATGCCTCGTCCAGGTGCCTCCGCTTCCTCATCTGCAAAATCAGGACAGTGACAGTGGCAACTTCGAGAAGCTGTTTCAAGGACTAAAGGAGCTGGGACGTGAGCTGTAGCAGATCAACACGTGAGGCCAAATGTGCGGCGCGCTCCCCAGCACCGCCTCTCAACTCTCCGTTCAGTTCTGACACTGTCACCTGGGGTCAGCGCAGACCCCGCAGGTTAAAGGCTCCGTTGCAGAAAGCTGCCCCGCTTCAGGCAACGGTTCCAAGTCCCAGGTTGTCACCTGTGCTTCTGACAGATCTGCTACTAATTCAGGGGCTTCCCACACCCCCTTCCCCAGGGCTGACCATTTTCTAGAACAACTCACAGAGCTAGAATAGAGCGTCACTTACTCCTGCTCGTTTGTTATAAAGGACATAAATCAGGACCAGGCAGGTGAAGAGCTGCCCAGGGCAAAGTGGGCTCTGGGGAAGTGGGGTAGGGGCCTCCCAGCACCTGGATGTGTTCGCCAACCAAGAAGCTCTGGAACCCACTGTTTGGGGATTGTATGGAGGCTTCATTACATAGGCACGACTGCTTACATCTTTGGCCCTTGGTGATTGAACTCAAGCTCCAGCCCTTCTTGCTTTGCTGGAGAGAAGGGTGGGGGGAGGTTGACAGTTCGGACCCTCTAATCTCGCCTTGGTCTTGCTGGTGACCAGCCCCCATCCTGAAACTATCCAGAGGCCTCCAGCCCCCAATCCTCTCATTAGCATATGAAAGAAGCTCTTATCACTCCCGAGATTCCCAAGATTTTAGGACTTGTGTGGCAGGAACCCAGACAAAGACCAAGTAGAGACTTCTTATTCTGCCACAGCACCCAGATGCCAGGATTCTGTGGCTTCCTTATCTCTTCGCTGTCCTGTACAGCGGTATAGGTGAGCAGTGGGTCTGTTTATTCTAGTGTCCGTGCGCTCACAGGTTCTCACTGAATGCTTACTAGGTGCCAGGTGCCGGGATGCACCTGGATATTTCATGGTGCACCAGGAGCAGAGGCCAGTGATCGCCCTCGGGGGTCGCGGTCTGGCGTCTGCATTGCCCTGGGCCTGTGGGGATGCACAAGTGCCCAGCACTGCTCTCTCCATCTCCCCCATCCTGCGTTACTGCTACAGGAACTGGCAGGTGTCTCTTAAGTCTGCATGACTGCAAATGAGGCTTTCACTGGCCTGAGCAGGGCCCCTCCTCACAGATTTGACTCAGCAGCATTTTGCACCTTTTAGTCGGTTCTGCTGCTTTCAGAAGACATAAAACAACTCTACGTTGGATTAGCAGAAACCAAGCATATTAAAGAGTGGATTTGTGAGCCTGGCGCAGATATGTGCAACGGGGGATGTTCAAGGACCTTCTGCGAGGAAAGAGGAGGCAGAGGGATCCGTGAGATGCTAAAGGCAGAGGGCGTGGTTAACGCCTCCCCCGCGTGAGGGCAGCTTCCTCTCCTGGTTGACGCACAGACAGTGCTCTCTGCTCAGGTGGCTTTTTATAGGGGCTTGCCAGACCTGCCTGTCAGATTCTGTCTGCAGAGTGCCTTTGGTGCCAAGACTCAGCTCTTTGACTCAGGGAAAGCGCTGTTTAATTGGCAGGGTCAAAAAGATACCCAATTCTAGGTAAATTGGCCTGGAAGAACCTGTTCTTTCAGATGTTCTCTGCTTTTGTGCAGTAACCCGTTTCCATCCTTCCTCTGACAAGCTCGTTAATTTTTAAATGTAATTTAAAAGGAACGTTCTATCAATTTCCCCTTTTATGGCTGTTAGTATTTGCCTTATGTATAGCTACAGTAATCAAGACAGTATGGTACTGGCACAAAAACAGAAAGATAGATCAATGGAACAGGATAGAAAGCCCAGAGATAAAGCCACGCACATATGGTCACCTTATCTTTGATAAAGGAGGCAGGAATGTATGGTGGAGAAAGGACAGCCTCTTCAATAAGTGGTGCTGGGAAAACTGGACAGCTACATGTAAAAGTATGAGATTAGATCACTCCATAACACCATACACAAAAATAAGCTCAAAATGGATTAAAGACCTAAATGTAAGGCCAGAAACTATCAAACTTTTAGAGGAAAACATAGGCAGAACACTCTATGACATAAATCACAACAAGATCCTTTTTGACCCACCTCCTAGAGAAATGGAAATAAAAGCAAAAATAAACAAGTGGGACCTAATGAAACTTCAGAGCTTTTGCACAGCAAAGGAAACCATAAACAAGACCAAAAGACAACCCTCAGAATGGGAGAAAATATTTGCAAATGAAGCAACTGACAAAGGATTAATCTCCAAAATTTATAAGCAGCTCATGCAGCTCAACAGCAAAAAAACAAACAACCCAATCCAAAAATGGGCAGAAGACCTAAATAGGCATTTCTCCAAAGAAGATATACAGACTGCCAACAAACACATGAAAGAATGCTCAACATCATTAATCATTAGAGAAATGCAAATCAAAACTACAATGAGATATCATCTCACACCAGTCAGAATGGCCATCATCAAGAAATCTAGAAACAATAAATGCTGGAGAGGGTGTGGAGAAAAGGGAACACTCTTGCACTGCTGGTGGGAATGTGAATTGGTACAGCCACTATGGAGAACAGTATGGAGGTTCCTTAAAAAACTAAAAATAGAACTACCATATGACCCAGCAATCCCACTACTAGGCATATACCCTGAGAAAACCATAATTCAAAAAGAGACATGTACCAAAATGTTCATTGCAGCTCTATTCACAATAGCCCAGAGATGGAAACAACCTAAGTGCCCATCATCGGGTGAATGGATAAAGAAGATGTGGCACATATATACAATGGAATATTACTCAGCCATAAAAAGAAACAAAACTGAGCTATTTGTAATGAGGTGGATAGACCTAGAGTCTGTCATACAGAGTGAAGTAAGTCAGAAAGAGAAAGACAAATACCGTATGCTAACACATATATATGGAATTTAAGAAAAAAAAATGTCATGAAGAACCTAGGGGTAAGACAGGAATAAAGACACAGACCTACTTGAGAATGGACTTGAGGATATGGGGAGGGGGAAGGGTAAGCTGTGACAAAGTGAGAGAGAGGCATGGACATATATACACTACCAAATGTAAAATAGATAGCTGGTGGGAAGCACAGGGAGATCAGCTTGGTGCTTTGTGACCTTCTGGAGGGGTGGGATAGGGAGGGTGGGAGGGAGACGCAAGAGGGAAGGGATATGGGAACAGATGTATATGTATAACTGATTCACTTTGTTATAAAGCAGAAACTAATACACCATTGTGAAGCAATTATACTCCAATAAAGTTGTAAATAAATAAATAAATAAATAAATAAATAAATAAAAGGAACATTCTAGGAGGAAGCCGCCTTCCTTTGGGGAGCAGTTGAGGCACAGCTGCTCTGGTACCTCATGGCTCTCGGGAATGGATGCGTCTCTGCCCAGGCCTCCCAGCCTCCACTGGTTTGGCGCTGCGCTGGGGTCTTTGCTGTCCACACACACTCAACCCGGAGTTACAGGAAATGTCCTGGCACCCGGCGGCATGCACCACCCTAGGGCAGCTGAGTGGACAGGTGTCGGGGGACCCTAGAGGCCAGTCCAACCCTTCCTGTGGTGGAAGGGTGGCACTCAACCCCTATTCAGGTGGTGCCAGGCTCACAGGACGCCCTGGGGATTTTCAAAGAGTAAGGGACTCAGCTCTTTGAATTTGGAAAATCCCAGTAGGAAACCTCAAGGAGCCGTGACACAGTGTCACACAGCAAAAGAGACACTGCGCTGTGCCTGGGGGCGGATTTCCTCTGTCAAATAAAAAATAAGTCCAGACTTAGGAGAGACTTCATTTGAAAAGACTGTCTCAGTCAGGGGATGGGGCTGATGCAGTAGGGGGAGGGGCTATTGCGACAGGAGGAGAGGTTATTACAACAGGGCAGAGGCTATTACAGTGGGGGAGGGCCTATCCCAATAAGGGGAGGGGCTGTTACAATAAGGTGGGGCTGTTACAATTGGACGAGGGCTCTGACTGTGAGACCCGGAGCATCCCACAGGTGAGGGGAGGGGGTTTCTTTTTGGGGAGGAGTAAATGGGGCGGAAGGAGTGGAACGGGGCTGCTTGAGCAGGTGGTGGTCTGCTCTGCGGTCAGCTGACTCTCAGGAAGGGCTGTGGAAGAGAGGGCGTTCTGTGCCCCCGAGTTTACTAACCTCAGCGGGTGAGTCAGTTCCAGCCTGTAGGCGGGAGAGAGGCCTGCCAGAAGCCGGTCAAGGCACGTTGTCGGCATTTTGTCCAGCTCGGTCAGTGGGGTCCGCGGGTTGGCAATTCTTTTATGAGCAGAGAATGGGAACTTCGGGGTCTGTGTCACAAGTACACGAGGGGGCACCCGCATCTCCTCTAAGTCACACGGGCAGAGCTTCTTGCAGTAGCTGTTTTCTGGAGCACAGATGGCAGGGGTTTCACCATCGGCGTTTCCGGCAGCACAGGCTCAGGTCAAGTTCAACGCTGTCACCTCAGAGGAGGCCGCAGGGCCGCTGATCTGACTCATGGTCAAGCTGCTTCGCGGGGTCAGAGGAAGAGTTTCCTCACCTGGGGTTGGGGCAGGTGTCGGCTCTGCCACCGTCCGCCCAAGCCCCTCTGAGTTCTGTACGTCTGTCGGGAAGGGGGTTCCAAGGGGCTCAGGGTGCAGCTGGTCCAATGCGACGAGGGGCTCTGCATCCGAGCCACCCTCTGCATCTGGAACTGGTTAGCCATCTGCACTTGTGATCACGCATCAGGCCAGCCCGCACCAAGCCTGGCACAGCCTGGACATGCAGAAATGGGCGGGTGGGTAAATGTGCCAGGGATGCACCTACTGTGCGCAGGGCGCACTCGCAGGCAGGCTCCTGGAGGGGTGGGGAGAAGCATGGCAGAAGGCGAGAGGCAGACAGGGGCTGACGTTTCCCCACCCCCCCGCTTTTCTGCAACTGGAACATTCTTCCTGCCAAGCTCGCTTGAGCTCTGTCCCTAAGAACCTCCTGCAGCGGTTTCTTCTAATACACGGTATTCTCACATTTCTCAGAATTGGAGTGTGGAAGCCACAGCGAGCCTGCCCTGGCCGTGAGCACCTTGCGAGGGGTGGGGGCGATCCCCTCAAGCCAGATTAGTGTTGAGCTGCTCTGGGTCCCGCCACGAAGGCACCATTGCTGCGGCACGTGGAGCCCCTGCCGCGTGGGGGCCGCGGCCGCCTCCTTGGCTTTGATGTTGCCTGGCAGTGATGCTCTTGCAGGACTGAAGCACAGTCTCTCCGGGAAGGCAGCCGGGAGAAGAGGGGCCAGGAGAGGCTGCTGACACACGGGAGCCTTGCTGAGACCTGTCCTCCAGGGACACCGGCTGTTAAGCCAGGAGAGGACAAAGCTTCCTTCTGCAAAGTAATACTCACAGTGGCCTGGAAGCCTGGGTTCTGGCTCCCCCAGGTCCTCAGGGCTCTCGTGCGGCTGAGCAGAGTCAGCCCGACTCCAGAATGCACTCCCCTTGGCCTTCAGCCAGTGCCAGTCTAGCCAGCTGGGGCTGGGAGGGGATTGGTGTGGCCTTGGGGCAGCAACTGTGATGATGGGAGTGACCACTGTCCACGCGCCAGGTACCAGGCCAGGCACTTAGCACTTGGCACAGGTGGTTTCCTTGGCAGCCTTAGAAATGCCCATCCTCACGCCAGCCTGCCCGCCTGCACCCGGATGTGGATCTCGGAGGAAGGGGCCACGTGCAGAAGGTGCTGGCAGGCACCAGGTGAAGACAGGTGTGCCACGGGGGCCTTCAAATGGAAAACTGGGCCACCGTGGGCCCCAAGCCGTGTACCACGAAGCTCCCTCAGGGCATGGATTCCTTTGCCGCTCTAGCTTCTGCCCCCAGGCCACCCCACAAATTGCACACATGGCTTATGTGCACAGTTCCATTTGGCGACTCTCACTGTGATTCTGGTACAGTCCAGGGGCAGCTCCCTCCTCCCTCTGAGGAGCTTGGCTGGAGCAAGGCATTAATGGGGAAGGGCTGGGAGAGATGCAAGGGCCGGATGGGTGTGGGCCGGGTTTGGGGGAGAGCGGGGTCTTTTCTCTAGAGCCTAGACATCATTCTAAGAACAGCAGCAAGGGCCAGGGAAGGCTTTCTAAGTGTTTAAAGGTATGAGGGGTTTTATGTAACCTTTCTTTAGTCAGTTTCTAATTTGATGGCATGTTGTACTAGTTTCCAGTAGCTGCTATGACACATGAATACAAAGGTGGTGGCTTGAAACAGCAGAAAACTATTCTTTTACAGCCTGGAGGCCAGAAATCTGAAATGGGTTTCAGTGAGCGGACGGGGCCATGCTCCTTGCACAGGTTCTAGGCAAGGACTCTGTTCCTGGCCTTTTCCAGCCTCGAGTTGCATTCCTAGGCTTGTGGCTCCTTCCTCACCTTCAAAGCCAGCAGCAAAGCATCTTCAGTCTGTCTCTCTGACTCAGTCCTTCTGCTTCCATTGTCACACCTCCTCTTCTCACTCTGACCCTCCTGCCTCCCTCTTACAAGGACCCTTGTGATTACATGAGGTCCACCCAGATAATCCAGGATAATTTCACTTCTCAAGATCTTTAATTTAATCACATCTGCAAAGTCCCTTTGGCCATGGAAGGTAACATCCTCACAGGTTCCAAGGATCCTGCATTCCAAGGATGCAGGTTCTCTGGGGGTAGGGGCATTCTTCTGCCAGCCCCCCAGGTGGCCAAATAGAGAATGTGGCCTGCATGAGTCCTTTAAATCAGAAGAAACTTGCCTTTTGACATAGTGCATGGTCTATTATGCTGCCTGTTCCCAAGTGTCCGAAAGAACTGGTTAGAGTGCCCCAAACATACCCTTTGATCAAGCTTGTTTAAACTGTCATTCAAATCTCCTGTAGTCTCACTGATTTTTGTCTGCTTGACTACAGATTGTTGAGAGAGATGTATTAAAATTTCTACACTGAATGCAGATTTGTGACCTTTTTGCTTGTAGTTATGTCAACTTTTGATTTATTTATTTTGAGGCTATATTCTGAGGTTAGAATATTATATACTGTTATATCTTTCTTTTAAATTGAAACTTTTATCATTAAATTAGTGAACTTTCATCCATCTGGCAATGATTTTTCCTGGAGTGTGTGTGTGTGTGTGTGTGACTCGCGTGTGTGTGTGTTTGTATGTACTTTACTCCTCTTCCCAGGGACAAGGTAGAGATGGGCAGGTTTCCTTCTACATCACAATTTTCTCTCTAGTTCACCCTTACATCAAAGATGTAGCCCTCTGGGGTCCCAGCTTTGAGCAGAGGTCTTCTTACTGGGTTCCCTTTCTTGGCTTTGTCTCCTGACCCCCACCTTTCATGCAGCCATCAAAACAGAGATCCAAGATCTCCCATTGTATTAGGATTCATTTCGGGCAAGAATAATAGCATACAAACCCAAACCAGTTTGCTTTACTTAGGATAGATGTTTACTAGTCTGTTTCTCTCATGACCAATAAATCTGGCAGTGGTCAGTGCAGGGCTGGTTTGCTGATCCTCAGCATAAGGGATCAAGGTTTCTTCTTTATGCTTCACTCAAGGTCCCTCACAGTCCAGAATGGCTGCTGCAATACCAGCCATTGTGTCCATATTCCAGTTATTGGGAAGGAGAAAGGGGGTGCGGAACAACGTGCTGTCATTTTAAGGATGCTCCCTAGATACTTCACACAGCATTGCTACTCATGTTCTTGGGTCAAACTTAGTTATATAGTCACCCCAAGTTTCAGGGGATTCTGAGAAGTGTGGCCTCTATTCTGTGTGGTCGTACGTCCAGCTGAAAGTTGACAGTTCTGTTGTTAGGAAGAAGAGGAGGATGGCTGCAGTTTTGGAGCCTGCCACTCCAGGATGTGGTGGATACACTGAAGGAAAGCTGGCTCAAAGCTAGCTCTGTGACTACTTTGGGTTTTGACCTCTAAAGTTTCCTATGTTTCCCAGCTCAACAATGCACTTTAAAATATTTTAAGGTACATTTAATTAAGCTTGGTTCTTGTTTGTGTGGTAAGGAATTCGACGCTATTTAGTCTGCCATCTCGCCCATAGAAGGAATTCTCCCCAGGTGGACTTTTTTGGGAAAACTTGCTATTTCACACCTGGCTCTACTCTCTGTTCTGTTCCGTTCCTCACACAGTGGTCAAACACATGTGCATCTCCATGTCGATCCTGGTGGGGCCTAAGTTGGGGTTGGGGGTGGGAAAGGCACAGCTGGGTCGCATAGACCCGCCTGGGGTGGTAGGCTGCTGTGAGTAGGCGATCAGGCAGCAGAACAGCCTCGAAAGCCCACGAACAATCCTCCAGAGGTGGTCTTGGTGGAGATGGTCGGGGGACCGGCATCAGCAAAGTCACAGATGCTGAAAGAACACACATGGGGCACCCAGGGTGTGGAGAGTGGGGTGCCCTGGTGCCAGAGAGGGGACGCCAGCTGTATGAGATGGGGTACAGCACTGCTTCTTTAATTCCTAGCCCTTGAACTTGGACCAGTCCATTTCCATTCCCATGAGCCATCCTTTCTTGATAATAATTTACTCTTTAAAGCTGAGTTTCAATGCCTTGGATATAAAGATCTTATGACTCTTTAAGCTGAGCTGCGGTAGAGTTATTCCAATGAGGAGCTGCTTTAAATCACAGAACAATTTGCACTTTATGGCCTGTTGGAGAAGAGAGGCTTGGGTCTTTTTAGCGATGGATAATATCCATTCAAACCCGTTTGACTGTGGATTGCACTTTTTTAGTATTTATTAAAGGATTGTCTCTGTGGCCTTAAGACTCCAGCGATTGTAATTCAAGCACTGAAACGGTTCCCTGGCATTGTGGCATCTCGTTCTGACTCTTGGCTTTTTGCTGGGAATGGTTGCGTCCCAGACCTGAAGATTCATTCGCCCCTCTCAGAATTTTCCAAGGTGCCTTTCTGGTGGCAGGCTTCTAAGAAGGCGTTAGCTTCTGCACCTTCTCCAGAACAGGGACATGTGTCCTCGGGGCTGTCACTTCGGGCTCCACTGGACCTGCCCCAATCGCACCTGCTTCATCCTGTGTTCTGCAGAGCAGGCATGGCACGTGGCGATGCTGCCAGGATGGTGAGGGCTGAGCGGCTGATCACGACCCCAAGCTTAGCATCCACTGCGCATAATTAGCGTCTGCAGTCACATCCTCCATGAAAATGTTATGGGGGCCCCCGAGGCTGTTGGGGACCCCTTGACTGCCTTCCTGAATAAACGGGGTGGGGCTGCGGCTGGGGCTGCTGAATCATAACCCCCCCGTACTGAGCTTTTCCTTTGAAGCTATTTAACTGTGAGCGTTGAGCTTAACGCCTGAGAGCCCCAAGACCAGGATCCATCTTCCTGTCACCTGTTTACTGATGAAAAGCCTTGCTGATAGCTTTTGACTTTCGGTATTTTAATTGACTGTGTGGTCTGGCCACGGATTCACACTTGGGAAGACCTGAATTGCCATCCTTGAAAGTGATCTCTCTGTGTTTCTGGTGTTAGTTAATTTGTATCTTTCACTGGCCTTTCAATAATGAAAAGAAATTTGTGTCCAGCATTTAAATGAGTGAGTTTTTGGAGACGTGCTCTGCTCTGGAGGCAGGGTCCTCGGGGTGAGGTGGAGAAGTCACCTGGGAGAATTCTTATTTTATGGACTGTCTCCTCCTCCCGGTTCGGCCTGGGTCACTCTTCCTCCGTGAAGCCCTCCATCCTCCCGCCGCCCCTCCTGCTTTGGTTCCAAGCACCTCCTGGACACCTGCTGTTGCAGGGATAACCTCATCTCATCCTTACAACATCTCTATGTGCCAAGAATCCATATCCCGGCCTTACAGACAAAATTGGGGCTCAGAGAAGGAAGTGACTTTTTCTCAAGGCAACTCCATCCAATCATTGGTGGATCTGAGGTTCCAGCAAAGTCCCTTTGGTTCTCTCCTCTGGGCCACCCTGCGTCACCAGGATTTCAGAGCAGATGGGATCTCAGGGCAGCATCGATCCCCCTGCTCATTCTGTTGATGAGAAGGTCAAGGCTTGAGCCTGCCAGCCCGCTCCTGGGTGCAGGCAGGGAGGTCTTGCACACTGGGCCAGCAGCCGGCCTCTAAGCCACCCTCTAGGTGTCAGCCCTGCTTCAGAACCAGATCTGACCACGCCCTGCCCTGCTTCAAACCCACTGGCCCTGCCCCTTCTCAGCCTCCCCTGTCTCTGCCATCCCCAAACACCCCACCCCAGTGCTTCCCAAACAATGCTTCTGTTCTCATAGAATGTGATGGCCAGTCCACAGAACCTAAAAGCGTGGGAACAGAGCCCCTTCAGCCTGCAGACTTGCAGGTGTGCCTACAATGCGCTGTGCGTGCCTTCCCACTGCCAGGTCACCCGTCATCCCAGCAGGATACTCCCATTTCCCCCATCCTCTGCTCTCCCTGGTGAGGTCTTAGTCTTCGGCATCCCCCACAGCTGTCACCACCTCCAGAAAGCCTCCCAGATACGCCCTACAGACTTAAATACTCCCCTTTCTGGGCTCTTCCTCGACCCCTGGGCTTCCTTCCCTCGCCCTTTCCCCACCGTGCTATAAAGGGCTTTCCTCCTCTAGACCCTGAGCTTCCGGAGGGCACGGACCATGTCCTGCTCTGTGTCCTTGGCCCAGAGCCTGGCAGATAAATGATCAGAATGGAAGCATCAGGCCCAGAGGGGCCGTGAGCATTGACACGGGCCCCAGAGGATGGAATGGGAGCTGTTCAAGTCACACCCCACCCCATCAGCTCAGGATAAGCTTTGGGAGGTGAGATGGGGCCGAGCCAGGAGGGAGAGGGGCTCTGCTGGTCACCCCCTCGGTGACATGTCTTTTGAGCATCATTGGTCAGTGCCCCCAGCCCCAGCCTGTTTGGATGGGGTCCACCAGACTCCAAACACAAAAGCTATCTGCTTCTCGCTTTGTATTTTATTTTTGGCTAATGCAACCTGGCATCTTATTTTCCTTCATTACTTAGCAACTGTGCTCTGGGCGAACAGCTCCAGTGAATTTTTTTTTTCCAGTGAATTTTTGGCCATAATCATCCACGGGCCTGTTTTTCAATCATGAGACTGAAGATCAGCCCACTAATGCCCTCTCCCTGGACTGCCTCCTTGGGGCCGCCAGACTAATTATTGCAAGACGTGCTAAGTCAAGTTCACGGTGTCGGGGAATTTTGGAAATCTTTCTTACCAGCTCTGAAATTACTGAGTGTCAGTGCGTTCAGAAGATGCAATTAGCTGTGTCGAGTGGGGACTTGTTGGAAAAGGGAAGTTTGGGAGTCGGGCTCACAGCCACCCCACTGCCCAGACCCCCGTGGGCCCTCCCCAAACACAGGGTGGGTCGTACCGAGCTGCCCGTTACAGGAGGGTATACTTGGGGGGTGAGCGTGTGGGGCTGGGCCCTAGAGGCTGCGGACTTCGTCCTCTCTTGGGACTGTCTGTCCCCGTGTCTGCACCCGCCTCTGCCGTTGCTTGGATGGCGCTCAGAACGAGGTCCCACGCGCTTCATTCCGTGACTTGTTTGCAGAGTGGAAGCTGACTCTTCTCTTGTGCTGGCTGGGGTCCCCAAGACCAGCAGCGGGTTCTTGTCTTAAAAACACCCAGTCCGGGGCTTCTCTGGTGGCGCAGTGGTTGAGAGTCCGCCTGCCGATGCAGGGGACACGGGTTCGTGCCCCGGTCCGGGAAGATCCCACATGCCGCGGAGCAGCTGGGCCCGTGAGCCATGGCCACTGAGCCTGCGCGTCCGGAGCCTGTGCTCCGCAACGGGAGAGGCCACAACGGTGAGAAGCCCGCGTAACGCAAAACAAAAAAAAACACAACACCCAGTCTGCAGTGAGGTCCTTTCTCCTGCGGTTGGGTGAGTGGGGGTCCCTAGGGTCCTCAAGTGCCTTAAAAATGCAGACCAAGTGGAGTGTGTGTGTGTGATGTGTGTGTGGTGTGTATGTGAGGTGTGTGGTGCCTGTGGTGTGTTGTGTGTATGGTGTGTGGTGTATGGTGTGTGTGTGTGTATGTGGTGGGTGTTGTATGGTATGTGTGTGTAGGTAATGTGTGTGTGATGTGTATTACTTGGTGTGTGGTGTATGGTGTGTGTGTGTGTGTATGTGGTGTGTGGTGTATGGTGTGTGTGTGTGTATGTGGTGTGTAGTGTATGGTGTGTGTGTGTGTATGTAATGTGTGTGTAGGTGGTGTGTAGTGTATGGTGTGTTTGTGTGTGTGTGTATGTGGTGTGTGGTGTATGATGTATGGTGTGTGTGTGTATGTGGTTTGTGTTGTATGGTGTGTGTGTATGTGGTGTGTGTTGTATGGTGTGTGTGTGTGGTATGTAATGTATGGTGTGTGTGTGTATGTAATGTGTGTGTGATGTGTGTGTATGTGGTGTGTGTCGTATGGTGTGTGTGAGTGTGTGTGTGTTGTGTAATGTGTGTGAGGTGTGTGTGTAGGGGCATATTGGATGCTCACTTTTCCTAGGCATCCAATCCATCACTCCCAGCAGATTCTCTCAGGGTTTAGAACCATAAAAGGTGAGGAATTCCTGACCTAACAAAGGCTTTACCAAGTGAAGAGATAATAAATGTTCCGACATGGCTGGTGCTGTGATTGACACCTGTCCTGTGGGAAGAGAGGCAGAGGGGGAGGGAGAAGCAGGGAAGGACTCACAAGCACTTAATCCCCAGGGGTATGCAGGGCCTGGAGCTGGGCCTTTTTGATGTGTTATTTCATGCAATCCTTTGGTTACTAGCGGTTCATGAAGATTTCTAGTCAATGGGCACCTGGCCGTCCACTCACACCCACTCACTCCCCCGCAACTGTGCACACACGTGGTTGCAGGAGAAATGGGGGGGTGGGCCCTAAGTAGCGCAGCGCCTGGCACATACTAAGTGCCCCACTCCTAGCAGCTGCTGGTGCCGTGAAAAATGCAGACACCCTGGGGCTAAGGGACAGTTCTCTCCAAAGGACTATGCATCTCAAGAAAGAAACTGTGACCACCCGGCACCCTGCATGGAGGCTGCGTGGGACCAGTGCTTCCTAGCATTGGAAGGAGTCTTGAATGAAGCCGGGAACTTGGAAGTCAGCAAGATCCAGAGGAACTTGGGCCTCGGAGCCAGAGCAACCGGGGGCAAGTCTGGGCTGAGGTGGCGGGGGAGGAGCCCCGGACTGCCTGCGTATGGGGTCCCTCCCACCGCCCAGGTCCCTTTAGGGAATCAGCTGGGCCAGCAGGATGGAAGCACCCAGCTGTGCTGAGCCAGGAAGCGCTCGGGAGAAGTTCTCCATCCATGGTTTTTTCACTCATTCACGTAAACTTCTGGATCAGAGGCATCACCGCCCTGCCCGTCCATGTCCCTCCAGAGGGCCAGCCCCAGGAAATCGAGACATGCGTGGTTTTTCTACAAACGGTTGGACCAAAATTTAAGTGGTTGAAAAAAAATCAAAAGAATGATCATCTTTCCCAACACATGAGCTGATGTCTGGTGTCAGCACAGCTGTGAAGCTTTACGGGCACACACCACCCCCGTTTGTCAACCTGCTGCCCGTGGCTGCTCCGGGCCATGTTCGCTCCACGGCAGAGTTGAATAGTTAGGACCGAGGCTGTGCAGCCTGCAGGCTAAAAGGGTGACTCTCTGGTCCTTTCAGAGCAGGGTCACCAAGCCTGGTCCTGGGATGCTTACTACATATTGTCCGGGGCAGGAGTCTCGCCCTGTGCCCGAGGGCTGGCAGGCTCCTGTCCAGCACTCAGGAGAAGGCTGGGCTGGAGGCCCACCTGAGTGGCTGCAGCCAGGATGTTGGAGTTTTTTCATAGAACAATGAGATCACCCGGACAGGACAGAACAGGAATCCAAGATGGTTTCGTGGAGGCCGAGGGGTGAAGACAAGGTGGCTCAGGCCTGGGAGGGAAGAGAGGGGCGTGGAGCCAGCGACTGGGGCAGAGACACTCTCCTCCTGCACATCCCTAGGGCTCTGCCAGCCTTGCCCTCCCGCTGCCCCCCTGCCTGGTCCACGCCAGTGTTAGGGGAGCAGACTTGGCCATCTATCTCCTCTGCCTGAGTCACCTGGGTGTCCCCAGGAGTGTGGCCCCGCACCAGGCATGCCGCTGGGCTGGGGAGGGGGGTGACGTCTGCAGCCCCTGGAGCTCCCACCTGAATCCCCCAAGAACCAGGCCTGCTCTGCTGTCCCCGTCCTCCCTTCCGTGAACCCTGCAAAGGAGTGGCTGGGCCGGTGTGTTAGGTCCCTGCAGGTGCGCCCCCTCTCCACACCTTACCTCTCCATCAAGGGCCTCTTATGTTGGCAGAAAGCAATATCGGTAATAACCCCTCACATCACTGCAGCAATTTCCAATTTGCCGTGTCCTTTCACATCCAGGATGCCTTTAATCCTGCCCCGCGGGTAGCTGCCAGGACAAGGGAGATAATACAAGTTAAGCGCTGGTACAGGCCTGACCCACAGTAGGCACTTGAAAAAATGATAGCTGTGCCTCTAAGAGGGGGAAGAAGTGGGGGGGAGAGGGAAGAAAAGGAGGAAGAGCAGGGGGAGGAGGGGGAGGGAGGAGGCTTCCATCCGTTCAGGTGGAAGGTCTGGGCCCTGCCATCCTGAAACTTGCAATTCATCTATTCATCCATCCACCCATCTACCCATCCATTCATCCATCCATTCATCTCCCCATCCATCCATCCATCCATCCATCCATCCATCCATCCATCCATCCATCCACCTCTTCATCCACCCATGCATCCATCCATACATCCATCCATGCACTTATCTATCCATCCACCCATTCATCCATCCATCTACTCACCCTCACCCTCTCAATACTAATTTATCAGAGATTTACCTGGCACTGCTGTAGGTGCTGGGGATAGAGCCTTCATCTGGAGGCTTCCTTGAATGCCCCCCTCCTTTGCGCACCCCCGTGCACACCTACGTGCACACACATACATATGTACACACACACACACAGAGCCATAGCCCCTGGCTTCCCTCCGTCCTAGCTGGACTGTCCTTTGTCCTTGTCAGTCACCCTCTATACCTCAAATCCCCTAACAAGCCTCCACGTGGGCCAAGTCCTGAGGGAGTCCCACCTCTGTGGGTTGGTTAGATCACACCATGCCAAAATGGGAGTTCAGTAAAGTGGCCTTGGCCCTGGATAGATTTTTCTTTCTGCCTAATTATAAAATCCATTGCAGCAGAAATCACAAAACAGAACAACTTGGCTATTACAGGGACATGCTTTATACTCATGACTTAAAGAGCTTGTTTTAAAAACTAACTGTAAAACCACTTAATTACTTGGTTTTAAAACCAGCCATGTGGAAAGTATGTTCCCTTGATGTACCTTCTGGAGGTGATTTCTGGCAAAGGGAACTCTGTGGTGATGCAGACCATGCCAGGCTGCCTCGCATGTACATGGCCCAGACCATCCCAAGCTGCTCTCACAGAGTCCCAGCCGGCAGACAACTTGTCACCCCTCTCCACAGGAAACGTGCGGAGCAGAGGGACCAGCAACAGGAACTTTGTGATGTTTGCCAGGCAGCTCATAAGAGTGAGGCCAGGACAAATTTCTGAATATTTTGCCTACAAATCTTGTTGTCTTTCTACCATGCCTGCCATCCCTCCATCCATCCATCCAACCAACCATCTATCCATCCATCCATCCACCCATCCACCCATCCATCCACCCATCCACCCATCCATCCATCCACCCATCCACCCATCCAACCATCCATCCATCCACCCATCCACCCATCCATCCAACCACCGAACCAAGTGCCATTTGTCTGTACATTTATCTATCCATTGATGGTCCCATCCACCCATACAACTACCCACCCATCCGTATGTCCATCCATCCATCCATCCATATATATATACAGATACACACTCACCCATATATCCATCCATCCGCCCATCCATGGGCCATTTATCTATACAGTCATCTATCCATCCATCCATCCATCCATCCCTCCATCCATCCATCCATGTATCCATCATCCACTCACCCATCCATTCATCTAGCCACGTACCCATATGTTCACCCACCATTAAATCCACCCATTTATCCACCTGCACACCAACCCACTCTTTCACCCACCCACCCATCCATCCATCCCTTTATCCACCCACCCATTCAACAGGCCTTCATAGAACTCCTTGCATTTGAGTTTCTGGGCAAATGGAGGGAGAGGGGTGGGAACAGAACCCATTCCCTGACCCCAAGGAGCTCACGGCCCAGGGGGCTCATGAACCACGATCCTGAGGTAGACTAAGTTCTGAAGTGGAGGTGTGTCTAAGTTTCTATGGAACTACGATGGGGGATTGGGCACCAGAAGGGAACAAGGAGTGTTTCATAGAAGAGGGGACATTTGAGTTGGCCTTTGAAGGATGTATAGGTGTTGACCATGTGGAAGAGGGAAGGGCATTCTAAGCAAAACTTTTAATTCTGAAGTTTAAGATCAAGGATCTTGAGTTCAAAATCTGGCTCTGCCATCCCTGGCTGTGTTTCTGGAACGGAGTCTTAATCTCCTCACTTGTAAAAGGGGAGATTCACCTCCCACTGGCCTCCATGCCAGCTCTGCTTCACTTTCTTAGCTCACTTTCCCTCTGGGATTCACAACGGTGGGCATGGAATGTTCCCGGATCCCGCTGCTTTTCCCTCTCGCTTCCTGATCCCACTCAGTCTAATGGCTTCACGTACCACGTATGCCCCCCAGTTACCCCCAGCCTCAGTGTCCCCCTCAGACTCCATGCTCAGATCTACCACAGTCTCCACGACTCCTGCAGGGCATCACTAACAGGCATCTCAAAGCTGTCAGCTGCAGCCAGAACTCCTCCCATCGCCTCGCCAGACCAAGGGGCCACCCCCAGGTGTGCCAAGAGCTTCAGGGTCACCCTCGACCCCTCTGCCCCACCACCTACATCAAGTACATCGGCAACTTCCATGCTGATGTGTCCAAACTGCACCGCCCTGTCCACTTCCCACCCCACGGTCAGCACCCTGGCCCAAGCCACCCCCATGCCTCCATGTCCTCCCAGCAGGCATTTTTCTAAGACCAGCCCGGAAGCTTCAGGCCAGCAGTACCTCACTCTGCCCAGCCGCCTCTGCAGTCCACGCTCAGGGACGGGGGAGAGTCTCCTGTCCCACCATCAGCATCATGCAGCTGGGGGCCCAGCTCGGCCCCATGGAGTCTCTTGCCTGCCCCACCTTCCAGCCCCAGTGCTGGGGACCACTGGGTGCTTCTCACCCCTGAAACCTCTTCAGCTACTGAAGGCTCTGTTCCGGTTGGAGAAGACCTTTCCTGGACCAGCCCGTGCCACAATATCACTCTTTATTGTTTTCCTCCATCTTAAAAACATGAGGCAATCGTCCTGGGATTTTGCTGAGAGCAGAGGCTTGCTTGATCCTGTGTCATGGTTCAGTGTGTGGCTGCTGGTCTCTGGGGCTTCTCAGCCTTTTATGGACCTGAGTCTTCACAGTGGGTCCTCATTCACTTCTGCAGCCCACGCTAATGGAGTCCTACCTGCCATGTGCTAGGCCCATGAGGACAGTGTGGCTGAGGTCCCCGCTGTTCAGGACCTGGCCCTGCCTTGGGAGACCACGGCTTGGAGAGAATGCAGCAGGCTTAAGTCAGGTTCCCCAGAAGCAGAGCCTGAGGCAGGGGTTTGGTGCACATAGTGTACTGAGGGGGAGCTCTGGGGAGGGACCTGAGGGAAGAAGTGGCCGAAGGAGGATGTGCTCTCAGGCAGAGTCTGGCTAGGCCCTGTCCATGATCTGTTCAGGGGCATGAACCACAGAGCTGCCCCTCCTTGAGGCAGGGGTAGCCTTTCCCCCGTCCATGCAGCACTGTCTGGGGTCCTCCGGGGGATGGTACAAATTCCTAGGCTGGGGCTCTCATCAGCTGAGGGCAGTTTTCTGGGAAGGGGCTGGCGGCTAACAGGTCTGGGACTCAGCGCAGCATCAGCCATGAGGCTCAGGGCACCGTCGAGGTGGGCGTTTGTTACAAGCTTGATACTGTGACAAAGCTGGCTTTGTCTCAGTTCCCATAGGCCGGCCTGCAGGTTGGCAAGGTGGGAGTTATCTGCCCTCTTCTTACAGATGAGACACTGAAGCACGGGCCTGGGGGTTGGCGAGTTGGAAGGCCAGGACTGAGGGTCCCCAGGCAGGGGTCTCTTCCCTGGCTCTCCTGCTTCTTGGCCAAGAGGCCCGCCCTGAGGATTCCAGGCCACCCTGAGTGGTCCACCTCCCACCGTCCTTCTCCTGTCTGCCACCCCCATAGTTAATCCACCAGCCTGAGACCCCTGGAGGCAGTGACCAGTGGAGAGGAGAGGTAACTGGCTGTGGGTTAGACAGGTACACAGGTCTGGGTCCCATCCAGCTCTGGCCACCGTGGTGAAGGGATCCCCGGGTCCTCTGAATCTCAGACACGTCCCCTATGGGGAGAAGGTGGGTCCACCCTGGGCCGTGTGCTCAGGGCCAGTGGGGATGTGGGCAGCCTGCCCAGCCCAGAGCCAGCCCGTGGGTGGCGCCCAGCACACAGAAGCAGAGGAATCTTCTCCTCGGTTCTCCTGAAGAAGCTTTTCTTAAACACTCCTTCCCCTCATTTGTAAAATGTGGGGTGTGTGTATGTGTGAGTGTGTGTTGCGTGATGGTGATTGGACAAAATCAATGCGGTGAACTATGTCTTTTTTTTTTTTAACATGAATACCTTTTGCTGAGCAAAATCCGATCAGAGAAGGCGGCTCGGCTGCTGGCCTGGAGAGTCCCTGTCACCAGCTCAGCCTCTTGTGAGCTGGGGGGCCTCTGGGCACGGGGTTATCCTCTCTGGAAAGTGGGGACAATAACAGAACAGCTTCTCGGGAGGAGCCAGTGACTGGACACAAATAAAGCACTCAGAGCAGCATCTGCCCAGAATGAGTGCCCACCGTGTTGTTACTATTATTGTTAGTTATTGCTATGATTATTGCCTGGCTTGGTGAGTTCTGTACATCGTCACCTCTGCACACTGTGACGGCAAGCCTGTGAGTTAATAATCAGCATAATCAGGGATGGTGTGGGATTTTAATGACGTGCTGGTCTGAGCAGGGCCCAGAAATGCCCACAGCCTCCCCAGAGGGCAACCCCTAACCCAGGTCAGCTCCCGAGAAAGATGCCAACAGAGTAGCTGTGGGGGAAGTTCAGGACCACCGTGCTCGTCCCAGGGACCTCCTCCCATCACCCACTCTCCCACCTCATCCTGAGGCTCGGGTAGAAGAACAAGACCGACAGGGGAGCAAGAAGGGTGGAGGGTGTCCCCCTCCTTCTTAAAGGGCGGTGTCTGGGATCCCGGGTCCACTGAACTGACTCAAGGTCACACTGCTGTATGAGCAGGGCCAGAACTCAGTGTAGGTCTGCTGGACTGCAAAGCCCTTTGTTCTGTGTCCTGCAGCGTTGAGCTTGTTTCAAAGACACACACACACTCAGTAAGGTAGGGAGCCCCTCGTCACCGGAGGTAACCAAGCAAAGGGGCAGGGATGCTATTGTGGCAAATGCAGTATGGTCCGGTGAGTGAGGTGAGGGGCCCCTTGTCACAGGGTGTCCAGCAGAGGGACAGGGACCGTATCACAGCAATTCCAGCGTCAGAGATTGTGCCAGTCTGCCTGGGACTGTGGCCACCTCTGAGGCTCTGTGACTCGGCCGACCACCTATTTCTGGGCGTCACTGTGTCTTGAGTGACAGGAGGGGCTGGATCTGCCCCATCCCACCTCCCACCCACCACCGTCTCTTCGGTCTGTGCCTTTGGTGGGGGGAAGGCCAGGCCCCCAGCTGGAGGGCTGTGGGGAGAGGTCCCGGGAGTCTTCATGCAGGATGGATGTCCATACTTCTCGATCCAGAAACATCAACACTGATGGTTCTCACAGGAGACCAGAGCCTGTGTTCACCTTGGTCTCCACATGATCTCGAGCCCTCGGGAATCTCCTGCTGCAGAGCTCCTTCCCCAGGAACTTTAATTAAATCATCATTCATTTGCGGTCCAACGGATGAGAAGAAATTGACTAGACAGACTTCTCATCTCTCCCGTTATTGCCGCATGTTTGTCCAATTCATTCACTTATGAGGCATCTGTTCTGACATGGGCCGTGGGCCAGACCCCCAGGGCCACTCCTTGTCCCTAAGGAGTAGAAGCCACAGGACTCACTGGTGACTGATGGCACGTGGTTAACAGGACAGGAAAAAGGGATGGCAGATGGCACCCTCCCTACACCATCCCTCCTCTGGGGACACAAATGCCCCACCTGTGACGGTCAGTGGTGCCTGGGGACAGAAGTGCCCCACCTTTGACAGTCATGGTGCTTGCTGGATCCTCCCCATGTCTGAGCTCTTTGTGGCACTGCCCTGTGCCCGTCACCTCTGGCCCGTGGCTCCCCTGGCCCTGTGCTCTCTGGTCCTCCTGTCACCTCTCTGCCCACTTCTTCTCAGTCTCCTTCTCTGGCTCAGCTTTCCTCCAACACTTCTTCCACCGGGGAGACGGTCAGTGCCACCGGCGAGGCACCAGGTCAACTTGGTTCACTGCTTTCCTCCCAGCATCCCAGGCAGGAGCAGGGGTTCCTTCCAGGCTCCCTGTTTCCCCAACCAGTGGGTGTCCAGTCCCCCAGGTCTACCTTCTCCACGTCTCCTGCAGTCCTCCCTTCCCCACCCTCGGCCTCCCCATCCCCTTCCTGCTGGACCCGGCCCACCTCACTCTCTCTGTGGTCTTGCCAGGGCCCTCCCTGCTCCCCACCGTCGTTAAGTGGCTGGGCCTTCCCCAGAGTCCATGATCTCTCAGTTATATGCTTCTTTGGTCATTGTCTTGCCACTGCACTGTGTGCTCCTTGAAGCCAAGGACAGCTAGGCTGTGCTCACTGTGTCCCCATCACCAGCCGACATCGGTTCCGTGATGCACAAGTAAAGAGCAAGGGAAGGGCAGCGTGCGCCCCTGCCCATCTCTGCAGTGTGCAAGGAGGAAGTTGCCTTGGCCGCATCCTGGCCTCAGCTCCCACCGTGTGACTTGGGAAGTCACTGCCCTCTCTGGGACTCATTTGCTTCATCCGTCAAACAAGGATAATTACAGCAACCACCTCATCAGAGGGCTGTTGAAAACAGGAGTCAAGCATTCAGTACACTGCCTGGCATACAGTAAGTGCTCAATTAATGCCACATAGATTACTTTATTACCAATGCTGTTACCTGTTCCACATGATGCAGGAGTGTTTCATTCAGGAAAACCATCATACAGGTGATTTCAGCTATGGGACATTGACTGGGAGTCCCCCAGGTAGAGAGTCAATTTCCTCCCCCAGATACCAGGAAACCGCAATAACGTGCCTTTCAGCTGTGTCCTTACTTGATCCTATGAGCACAGAATATCCAGTCTCTGCACTGATGACTGTGGCCTTGGCCATGCTTTGCCAAACCAACATGGCAATAATATCTTGGTCTGTAATCACAAAGGTTTGAAGAGAGAGCCTTTGGAGATTCCACAGCCATTTCCAAATGCTATCCTCTTGACCCAGGAGGCTGCCCAAGCAAGCCAGCATGGAAAAGGCACCCTGCGAAGGTACTGAGATCCAGTCCCTTGCTTTCTGCTGTTCAATTAGGGGCAGATGAATGAATAAATTGTTCACAGATCTAATCATGCATTGTTAATACAACTGTCCTGATAAAAGACAGTCTCCCCAAACACAGTCACTCCAGAAAATTAACTGTCCGCCACCCTCTGCCCAAGCAAGAAGGCTTATTAGCTTTGTCTGCAAAATGTCCTCAGACAGTCAAACAGAACACAATTACACTCGACTCACACCAAAGCCTCAGCGTAAACCCCTTTAGAGAACTCAGATCATCAATAATTATGGGGGAGGCGGGGGCCTCTCATTTCACAAATCCTACAGACAAGATTATTAATAAAGTCAAGGCTCTAAAATATTGGTGATGAATTGTTTTTACATGTCCTGAAATATGTTTGCTTCATCTGGTTACTATCGATCAGACACAAGATCTTCCAAATCAGCCTCCAGCCAAAGGGAAAATGTTTGCCTCTCCGTTCAATTTACAAATGTTCTCAGGGATATTTCCTGGCATTTCAGTGATTGTTAGGCTGGTAATTAAAACTGAACCAATCCTTTCCTGACAATCAGTTCCATGATTGTGTTTGAGTCGATGTTTTACTAAATCGTGTTGGATGCTTGTCGGTCTCGACACAGAGGCAGGACGAGGGCTCTCAGCATCAGAGTCGGGTCCATGCCGGGGCCAAGGCACACAGACTGTGTGGGCTGGAGCGGGTCATCTCACGCCTCCAAGCTTCTGGGTTTTCTGTCTATACAATAGAAACAAAAACACCCACCTTGTTGCTGTTGTGAAAATAAAATGATAAAATACCAGTGCCTAGTGCAGGGCCAGGTACACAGTAGGTGCTCAGTAAATGTTATTTCCCTCTTACTTCCCCACCCCTACTTGATGGAGTTCAAGTTTATGCAGAGACAACACTGGAAGGCACAAGCTACTGGTGCCCACACCAAGAAGAGTGGATTCAGGGCTGGCTGCATGGTGATGGTTACAGCTGGTAACTAAAGTGTGCACAGGGCTCAGAGTGTGCAACTTCCTTTCCCGTGAGCTCTTACAGTCACTTCCCACAGCAATTTTCAATGGGTTGATGGATGGAGGATGAATCGTGAATTGGGGTAGGGAAGGAGGGAGAGAGAGGGAGGGAGGGAAGGAAGGAGGAAGGAAGGAAGATTGGATGGATGGCTAAGTGGATGATGAATGGATGACGGATGATGGATGGATGATGGACGGATGGATGGGTGGATGGATGGGTGGATGGGTGGTTGGGTGTTGGGTAGAGAGAGGGAAGGAAATTCAGTTGAACTAAAATATTAATAACTATTCATGGATTATCTAGAAGTAAACCTTCATTTTTAAAAAATTCTCTTCCCATCTTGTCTACTCAATAGAGAACTGAATACACATTCTTAGGCCTTTGCCCACAAACAAATTCTTCTTTTTGTTAAAGTATACTATTTTTTTTTTCTGATTACACATTTAACACATTTTCATCTTAAAATATTTATTTATAAAATGTATTTATTCACTCCAAAAATATGTATTGAGTACCTCTCCCATCTTAGATTACATATTACATACTAAGAATGGAACCAGAAACATATTCTAAGAAAGAAAAAACTTAATACCCAAAGTGTCATCAGCCAGAAACACACAGTGCTTTTATCCTTCTGGACTGTTTCATTCATTCTTTTTCTATATATTCATGCATATATATACCTCTTTACACACACATATATGGAAGCTTGTGTGCCATATATACTGCAAGTTTATGTGTATGTATGCATAGACACACATATATGCATATAGTCATTCGATCACCTGATTTTATTTTTCTCATACTACTTCTCACTATCTGAAATCATTGTATTCCTGCATTTGTTTTCCTCCCTGTCTCTCCCACTCAGACATAAGGCCCATGGGAGGGGGATTTTGTCCTGTCCTGTTCACCATCATCTCTTCAGCACTGGTGCTCAATAAATATATGTTGACATAATCAACAAATTGAAAAATAGGCATATCACATGTATGTCTTTCCTCCTCCTCGGTGATATTGGTCTTTGGGGCATATTTCTCCTGAACTTCCTGCTCCCTGGGTTCTTACAGATGCCCTCAGCTAAGCGGAGGGCAGTGGGGGGCATCTTGCTCAGAATGGCAGGCTCTAAATATCCTTGCTCCAGGATGGATGGGCAAGACCACCCAGCTAAGCCCACCCAGCTAAGCCCTGACGTCAGTCTGCTGAGCTTCTAATAAGTTTCCAAGAGGTGTCCACGGACGAGCATACCACGGGGGGCAGGGGGCTCGCCTTCCTATTTCAATGTATTTTGCAAGGCTCTTTTAGGATCCATGTTTTGAACAAATGGAGGTCTCTCTTGTCCCGATGTATAGTTCACCAAGAGATCATATTAATATTTTAGTTGGTAATGAAGTGCACTGTAACTCATGATGTGCTTCTGTTGGTTGAGGAAGCGCTGGAGGGTCTTAGCAAAGCTCCTGGCCCTTGAGCTGAGAAGTCTCAAGACTTTTTGCAGGAGTGAGCCAAAGAAACGTTCGGAAGACACAACGGCTGACGGGAAGGCCTGCCGCCGGTGGGTATGGGAAAGGGAACTGGGATCAACTTGTATTCGGGGAAAGGGTTCTATATACATCACCAGTCAGAGCTTGATTGGGAACACTCGAGGCAACTGGAGTGGGGAGGGATTTAATGCAGACACGTGGAGGCTGACGCACTTGATGGGAGGCTGGGGGTGGAGGTCAGGGGGGCGCTGCTGATGTCAGAAGGTCAGGAGCCCAGGAACCTCGGGGAACCGCTGCCAGCGACGTCAGCTGCCCGCTGCAGCCGAGTGGGTAGTCCAGGGTATGCTGGAGACAACTTCGGGCCTGCGCCTGCCTGCAGACACTGCTGGAGGCCTACGGCTTCCTCGTCTTACTGGCTGTCACGTGCAAGCCGCCCGCTGGGGAGGCCGGGAATGTGGTCTCCACGCGTCCAGCTCCTGGGCTCAGGGGTGGCTGAGCAGGGCTGAGATGGCCTGAATATCAGCACAGATAGAATGCCCTTCCCTTATACATTAAACTTTTGCCCAAAATGAGACTTAAATACATTCCATCCACAGTGTTCAGGAGATAATGTCAGAGCACCTACTCTGTGCCACATGAGGGCCTGGGACTCAGCAAAAATGTCAGAGCACGTACTCTGTGCCACGTGAGGGCCTGGGACTCAGCAATGGGCAAGACGCGTGTGTTCCCTGACGGCGGAATGTGTGTGGGACCTGGCCGGGAAGAAAGTGGACACAGAATGTGGAAGGAGAGGGTGGGGAGTTGGTGTTTCGTGGGGACAGAGTTTCTGTTTGGGATGATGGAAAAGTTCTGGAGACGGAACGTGGTGACGACTGTACAACAGTGTAAACGATGCAAATGTCACTGAACTGTCTGCTCAAGAGAGTTAACATAATAAATTTCATGTTCTGTATATTTGCCACAATTTAAAAAATAATGCAAATGGATGTTTCTGGAAAGTGTTAATAATTGCTTTTAAGACAGTAAAAGAGTACCTTGGTGTCAGGGCCTATTTAGACCGTGGGATCAGGAAAAGCCGATGTAGAAGGTGGTCTTGGAGCTGAGTGAAGAAGGAAGCGGCCCCGAAGCCTCTGGAAAGGGTCCCCCCTGGAGCCAGACCGTGGAACGGGAACAGTCCGAGGCCAGGCTGGCTGGAGTGAAGTGACAGAGGGATGGCAGGTGTGAAGCAAAGCCCATCAGGGCCAGTCACACGGGACTGAGGGCCGAGGGGGACGAGCAGGGAGATCTGTGGGTGCTGGCGGCCCCAGGTGAGACTGCAGGAGGAGGGGATGGAGCAGTGGCAGACGGACTCTCCCTGCCCACCCACTGGCCCTCAGGAGATCCCCCCCTCCAGCTGCCCCTCCACACTCTCTGTGGGGTTCCTTCTGGTCCCCAGCCCAGGTCAGTTCTTTTCTCACTTTACGCAGCCCCTAGGGGGGCTCATCCACTCCCAGGACCACGAGTCACATGTCTGTGCACCTACCCCGAATACCTACCCCAGTGCAGATTTCTCTGCAGAGCTCACCCCATATCCCAACCTCCCGAACCCCTCCCTCCACCTGCGTGACCCTCAGGAGGCTCAGCTCCAGCGTGAGGCTCGAACTGGCCTCCTCTTCATCTCCCCTAAGCCGCTCTCCCTCCTGTGTCTTCATCTCCATCCATGGCCTCCACACACTTGCCCGAGCTCAAAACTTAGGTGTGTTCCCCTTATTTCTCCGTCTCTTTCCTCCTCACCAAAACCACTGAACTCTGACTATGAAATGTCATGGACACCCGTCCTCTCCTCTCCACGACCTCTGCCCCAGTCCAGGTCACCAGGTTCTCTCACCTGGGTGAGCCCCGTGGCCTCCAAATCAGCCTCTGGCCTGCCCCCTCCAGGCCCTATTCCTCATTGCAGTCAGAGGGAGACAGCCAGGGCATCCAGGCAGAGGGAGTGTGAGGCTGCAGCAGACATTTGGGGACTTGGAAGCAGGCCGGGGTGGCTGGCCCCGGGCCGTGTGGAGGTAAGGTCAGCAGGGTGAGGTCATGGGAGGGGGGCATGAACGCCAGACTCCGGACAGGAGAGGCCCTGAGGTGTTTCAAGCAGGGACATGATACTGCACACTTGCGTGTACGTAAATCCTAATTCTCCATAAGTTCTTCAAGGATAGACCTTTCTGGTTTAAGGAAGCACAAAAGTAGTGAAGAGCCCTTCTGTTTCTGCAGCAGTTTCACATGTTGTGCCTAATTTGGAACCTCTACCCAGAGAGATGATTGCCTCCAGTTTCAAGGTGAGGAGAGTGACTAGCCCAAGGTCACTGAGCAAAGCCGCATCTCCGTCAGACTCACATCCTGTGGCTTCTCCTGTGCTTATGGCTACTCAGACCAAAAACCATCGCATGGAGTGATTTTCTCCTAAAACTCTGGGTAGCTCATCTGCGTTTGTGCTGAGTAGCCCAGCGAGATGCATTCATCCACAAGAATGAAGCACCGGGTAGGAGAGTTATTTTTGCTCATCATGACTCACACCGGCGTGTATAAGACGCTCTGCCCAGATTCTAATTTGAGACCCGGGGGTGGATGCTGCTGTATTTGTTTGTCTCCACTGTCTGCCTCTCCTGGCGTAAAAGCCAAGTTTTCTGTGTCCCCAGCTGGGCACATCTGTCTGGCAAGGAATAGACTGGGCGATTGGGTTTCAAATAGAAAGGTAATTCCAGATGACACCCATCCCCGGGGGTGGGGAGGGAACCCTTTTAGGGCTCCACTTGGTAAAGAGAAGATTAAAAACAAATCCTCTCCTTGATAAAGAGTCTGAATGGAAACCGGAGATCTGTGCCGCATCCAGCCAGAGCTCTGGCGGACGTGAGAAGTGGTTTCTGGATGCTGTTGGTTTTCCTTTTTGAACTCGGAGGTTCGACAGCTATGATTTGCATGAGCTTTGCTGCGAGGCAGACTGGCACACTGGCACCACCTTTTGGAGGAGATGGGTTAGAAGCCCAGCAGGGGACCAGGGAAGGTGAATTGGCACCCGGTTCGTGCAGGGGTGGTTCAGGCAGGCAGGTCCGAGCAGGAGGCCAGGTGCACGTGATCCGGGCACGCAGGGAGGGACGGGCCCGTGTTGAAGGATCCCATTAGGGCATCCAGGGTGCCAGGTTCAGGTAGGTCTCCTGACCTGGCCAAGAGGGAGACAAGAGGCCCATGTGGGCATCTCACGCAGTCTTCCCGCCGTCTTCCTGAGCGTGTAGCTCACCTTCGGGGAAACTTTCCAGATGGCCTGTCCTCTCCTCCAGTCCCGCCTGGGGGAGGGGCCTCCCTTCTCGGGGTCCCCTGTCCCAGGGCACTGCTCACACCAGTAAATGACTTCCCTTGTCTGCTATTAGCTCCTCCGGGGCAAGGATCCTGTGAGGTTCATCTCCCAGCCTGGGGCCCGAGGCACAGCTGCATGAGTCAGTGAATGGTCTTAAAGAATAGGATGGTGGACCAAGGAGAGGAAGCAAAGGTGAAGAGGAACAGAAAGGCCCTCCCCCTGCGGCCCCTGCCCTCCTCTGCCCCTTCATGTGGTCAGAAATCGTCCCCAAAACTCGGGACGGACCTGCAGACGTCTGGAAGCCATGCCTAATAGTCTTTGGGATGGGAGCGGGGGGAATCTGTCTGGACTCTCCCAAGTCTGCTGCATCAGGACCCCCGTGTTTTTGCTACATTCCGGGCTGATGCAGTCACATCACTGGCCATGATGTGATGCCGATGAGTGACACAGCAAAGAGCTGGGTGTGAACCCACAAGGGCTGTCTGGCCTCAGCTTCCCCATCTGAGAAATGGGGATGGTCACACCTACTTAGCAGGTGTGCTGTGAGTATTAAGTGCAGGAAGTGATGCACTCCACCCCTCACCTGCCCCTGCCCATCATCTCTACACTGCCTCAGAGCTGCCCTGCTAGTACTTCCTGCATCTCTCCAACCAGATGCTGACAGGGCCCTGGGGCTGGCTGCCAGGCTTGGATGGGAAATAACAGAAGGGTTGTTAATTACCACGCATCCAAGCCCCGGCCACTTTGCAGGCTTCCCACCCAGCGCGTCCCGGCTGAGAGAGCTAAGCAGATCTGTTTTTAACACGGGTTCCGTGTGGGTGATGCAGAGGCTGGGGGAAGACAGGGCCCCTCTGCCCAGCCACCTGCAGACTGGCCCGGGGAGCTCGGCCTTCGGGGAGTCGAGGACCCCTGCCCCGTCCTCAGCGGGAGGGGACCTTGGGGAGCTCTCTCTCTCTCTGCCCGCATCCGCGCTGCACGCCAGCTCGATGGAGGCTCCTGTCACTCTGTGTCACGGTGACTTGTACCACGTTTGTGTCCTGCACTGGGCTGGCCCTCCTCTGTGCCCGCTGCCCGCTGTCAGGCCTCCACTGCCCATTTCTACCACGAGTCCTGCATAGCGGGAAGCAAATCTCATCTACGGACCTGCCGATACACTTTGGTGGTCGGGGAAGCATATCCAATAAAACACATGTCAATAATGTGATCTGAAAAGAAAAAAATCCCCAAGCCGGTGACTTTCTTCAGAAGAAGCGCCCTGCCACTCCCGCTTAGAATCCATGTGCCGGCCCCACTGAGCTCCACCGTCACTGGCTTCCCCTAACGAACTCCTTTTGGCTCAGGTGCCACCTCCTCCAGGAAGCCCCCAGCCCAAGGTCAGGCCTAGGGCGAGGCAAGGGAGGCTCTAAGGTATACAGTTAGGGAGGCACTCAAACTCAGGTGCCCTGGCCCACCTCTCACCCCCCAGAGAGACGGCGCACTCACCCTGGGGACAGTTTCTTTGCCTTCTGTCCTCGTCTGTCCTGGGGTTTCCTGGTGCGAGGGAATCATATGCTCCCTGTACTGTCTCTCTCACCACCACCTTTGAGCTGCCTCATCACCGGGACCCTGAACCACGGAGGTGTTTGGTGAACCAAACTTCTTTGAAGAATGCTGCAATAATAAACCCACTGTCATCTACGGCAGGTTCGCCATGGCCCAGGACTATGCTAAGTCTGGTTTTATTTTGTTTGTTTGTTTTTTTGCGGTACGCGGGCCTCTCACTGCTGTGGCCTCTCCCATTGCGGAGCACAGGCTCCGGACGCGCAGGCTCAGCGGCCATGGTTCATGGGCCCAGCCGCTCCGCGGCATGTGGGATCTTCCCAGACCGGGGCACGAACCCGTGTCCCGTGCATCGGCAGGCGGACTCTCAACCACTGTGCCACCAGGGAAGCCCTTTGTGGGTTTTTTTTTTTTTGCCCCACTGCATGGCATGCAGGATCTTCGTTCCCTGACCAGGGATCAAACCCCTGCCCCCTGCAGTGGAAGCTCGGAGTCTTAACCGCCAGACTGCTGGGGGAGAGTCTGTTATATACTTTGTTTCCTTTAACTCTCAACTCGCTTCTGCCATGGTAATTCCTATCTTCATTTTACAGAGGAGGACATTGCAGCTCAGAGACGTGAAGTAATTTTCCCAAGGTTGCACAGCTCACAGGAGCAAAGGAGGGCTGAAGCCCAGCTCCATGGGCCTCCAGAGCCTGCACTGCTCCCGTCCAACCAGGTCTCTGCTGTGGGCTCCATGTTCCACGAGCTGCTCGGCCTGGACTCCCGGGGCCATCATGGGCACCCCCATCCTGCAAGACACCATCAGCGTGGCTGAGAGCAGGGCCGGGAGGAGTAAAATCCCGAGAACGGGGCTCTAGTTCACGATGGTTATCTCCTCGTCACTTGGTGGGGAGCAGAGGCCAGGTCCACCAGCGTGCTCAGAGTTGCACAGCTAATGGACACGGGGCTGAACCCAGCAGGAGCTGCGGCCTAAAGCAGCTCCCCCGCCGACAAGGGGAGGGCGCTCAGAACTCACCAGGGGCCATGAGAAAATGCAGACCCTGATCCCGCAGGTCCAGATGGGGCCAAGACACTGTTCATAATAGGCGCCAGGGAGGCTGCTACGCCTGGTCCCAGAGTTTATTAACTGAGTAGCTTTGGAAAGAGCCCATTTTATGGCTGTGTGACCTAGGCATTCACAGGAGGATCTGTGCTTGGTTTGATGCTCTACTGGTACCATCTTGAAATTCCTAATTCCTTTTGAACAAGGAGCCCCACCTTTGCACTTTGTACTTGGCCTGGCAAATTAAACCCTGGAACTCATGCTTCAGGTGGGCTGGCCGTTAGTCCAATGAATTTATCAAATATTTGTCTTCAACTGTGTTGCCTCTGATTTTGAGACACCCAGCCTTAAGGGCCCCCAGAACCTAGCTCGGGTGCCATATGTTTCCCCAGAATAGTAAGCAGTGAAAATACATCATTTAGAATAGTCAGGTTCCCAATTTGGAAGAACAATCTGCTAGCCTCCTCTCTGCACGATGCTAATTGCTTTGTTTTCTTTGCTCCAATAATCCTTTCCTTGTCAGCACTTTTTCCTTCCCCCGTCTTTCCTGGCTTGTCCTACTCTGAGGCCAAAAATAGCCCACAACCACAGATTGCTGGGCCCCTGGCCAGAATCACTTCCTCAGGTTCTTTTTCCTTCCGCCTCAGTTGCCACCATGGGTAGGGCCTTGGCTGTAACTGGGGGCTGTCGTAGAGGTGACCCGGTACCTAGAGCCCTCATTCTGTGTGGGAAAACCAACACCCATTTCTTGGACCAGGTCCCGTGCTCCGGGCTGGATGGCAATGATGAGGACCTGGGCCCTGCCAGGCTGCACAGCCTCCGCACCTGGAGGGAAAGGCAGGCTCTCTGCGGAGAACCCTAGGAATGTTGGGCTGGAGCAAATGAATGTACAAGATGCTGGGGGAAGGGGCAGAGGAGGCATGAGAAAAACTCTGTTGGAGGATGTGTATCACAGAAGGCTTCCTGGAGGAGGTGACCTTCTAAAGGTGCCTCAGTGGATGCGGAGGCGTTTGATAAGCAGATAAAAGGGGGAAGATGTCCCATCATAAAAAAAACAGGCTAAACTCATGCTGGGGGCACTGGCAAAGCAGGGACGCCAAAAATAAATGAGAAACATTCAGCTTTGTTGAAGTTGCCCAGAATTCAGGGCTCAGAAAATTTCAAAGAAACCATTTTCATTTGATCACACTTGGATTTTGTGACATTTTGAGATTTTAAAATCTGATTTTGAATTACCAGTGGTGATGTTGGGGGTGTCTTGATCCTGCTGTGCATTCCAGCCAAAGGGAACAAGACACACAAAGGTGGTCAGGATGTGAACGGTCTCAGCTGGGATGCCGCCTGTTTGCCTTTGGTTATGCTGTCCTCTCTGCCTGAAACACCCTCCCCTGGGTCTGGATCAAATTTCCATTCGTTCTTCAAGTCTCATCTGGGTATCACCTCCTCCAGGAAGCCCTTTTGTTCTGCACCTGGATGATATTTCCCCCCGCTCTGCTCCCATAAAGCCTTGTGCATACCTAAATCCTTGCTTGACCTTGCAGTTTTAGCAACTGTGGAAGAATGAATGAATGAACGAACGAATGAGCCTTCGTTGCTGTGTGAAACGAGTGGTGAACAGGAATAAGTGAATGAGATTATTTATGCCTTCTGCTCTCCAGGCTACTTAAATATCCCTAAGGATGTTTTTCTCCCAGAGGAGAAAAACAACAAACAGTTTTCTTAGAGTCACAGACTGAGCTGGAATTGCTCATTCATGCATGTATACATGCATGCATTCCTTCGTGTATCCAGCAGGGCTTGGTTGACCGACAGCTTGGGGTCAGGCCTGTGCAGGGTGCTGGAGAAACCAAAAGATTCCCTACCCCTGAGATCAGGGGGCACAGTCTAGTGGGGGAGGTAAATAAGCAAATAGTTGTATTGTAAAAACATTGTGGAAAATGCATCACGAGCAAAATGCTTTAATGAGCTTCCCCGACCAGACGGCCCAGATGGAGCCGGGCGTGAGAGTTGCTGCCCTGGGGTGGGGCGTGGAGCCAGGCCGAGAGTGTCCAGTGGATACTGAATGAACGGTGCTGTATCCGGGAAAGATGTGGTAGGAGTCTTGGTGATTTATTTCATTTTTCCTGAGTATCCAGGGAAACCAGGTGCTGTGTAGAATATTTAGGAGTTGAAGGACGATGCCAGAGGAGACACAGGACCCCAAAAGACTTCCCAGTAGCCAGAGCTGGACCTATTTGGGCAGCAAAATAAGAAAATATTATTGAAATACAACTCAAAGCATAAACTAAATATTTGTGGGTTCATAGTGATATAAATACATGATTGAATAAGTAAATAAATGGGGGAGAAAAGACAAATCTCCCAGGCAGAAGAATTCCATATAATGTATGTAGCTACTCCACCCTCCAGGAGGGCCACCTGCCTCTCCCCTCCCCACCCCAAGGTGTGGGCTGCGCAAGGCGACTTCCTCCCAAAGGGACAGGATGGAAGCGGGGAGGAATGGAGTAACGTTACAGGGAGACGCCTGGCCAGTGCCACCTGGCCAGCGAGGGCAGCATCATCAGTGACAGGTCACATCCACTGCACGCCCACTACAACGAGGGAGGCAACCCTCATTTTGCTCCTTTCCCCCCTAAAACCCAGAACCACGGCATCAGCACAAGAAAAATATCAGACAGACCCAAATGGGGAGGTAACTACTACAAAACAGCCAGCCAGTCCTCCTCAAAACTGCCAAGGTCATCAACAGCAAGGAAAGCCTGAGAAACTGTCACAGCCCAGAAGAGCCGGAGGAGACATGACAACTAAATGTCACGTGGGAACATGGAACAGGGACAGAAAAAGACGTTGGTGGAAAAACGGGTGAAATGTAGTGTGTAGTTTAGATAAAACCAATGTATCGCTGTTGGGTCCTTAGTGGTGACAGATGTATGATCCTGATGTCAGCTATTCATGAAAGAGGAAGCGGGGTGTGTATCATGTGGGAACTCTCTGTACTATCTTTGCAACTTTTACGTAAATCTAAAACTATTCTAAACTAAAAAGTTTATTTAAAAAATTTTAAAAATCCTTCTAAACCCACCACGATTAACATCCCCCTGTGTTTCTTTCCATTCTTTTTCTAAATGAAGATGTAATTGACATACAACATTATGTTAGTTTCAGGCGTGCAACATAATAATTCGATGTTTGTCTTGTGAAATGATCACAGTGAGTCCAGTTGACATCTGTCACCATACATAGTTACAGAATGTTTTTTCTTCTGATGAGAACTTTTAAGATCTACTCTCGTAGCCACTTTCAAATATGCAGTATAGTTTTATTGATTATACTCACCATGCCGTACTTATTTATCTTATAACTGGACGTTTGTACCTTTTGATCCCCTTCACCCGTTTTGCCCGCCCTCCTCCCCCCACCAGTCTGTTCTCTGTATCTAGGAGCTTGTTTTCTTTTTTCCCTTTTTCCTTTTAGATTCCATATATAAGTGAGATCATATGGTACTTCCTTTCTCCTTCTGATTCATTTTACTTAGCATAACATCCTTAACGCCCATCCATGTTGTCACAAATGGCAAGTTTCATTCTTTTTTTATGGTGGAATAATACCCCTTCCGTTCTTCTTTCTATGCATTTTCCACTGATAAAATTATACTTACCTTTATACACCTACCATTGACAAAATTATAATATACTTCCTTACAATTTTGTCAATGTGAAATGTACAGAAATTAGACTCGCTTATAATTTTGTGCTCTGCTTTTTTTTTTTTTTTTTTTTTTGCGGTACACGGGCCTCTCACTGTTGTGGCCTCTCCCGTTGTGGAGCACAGGCTCCGGACGCACAGGCGCAGCGGCCATGGCTCACGGGCCTAGCCGCTCCGCGGCATGTGGGATCTTCCCAGACCGGGGCACGAACCCGTGTCCCCTGCATCGGCAGGCGGACTCACAACCACTCCACCACCAGGGAAGCCCTGTGCCCTGCTTTTTAAATGTCACGTGTGCATGAGCTCTCTTGTCACTAAACATTCTCTGTAAACATTTGTACACGCTCTCTGGCTCCCCTGACCATTCTCCCCTGCCCCATTTTTCCTGCATGGAAATCACACCATGAGGAACATCTCCGAGCACATCTTTGCAGGAATCAGGCTCCACGACCCTCCATTTGCTGGGGACAGAAGGCTTTTGTGCTGGAGGAGATGAATGACCGCCCCTGGGGAGCTCATTATGTTTCCCTGGGAAGAAAGAACACATTGGGTTATCATTTGTTCACATGAGACAGGAGTTTTGTGCAGTTCATTGATTTGTGCTCTGTGTGTTTAACTGTCTTCTAGAGCAGTGTCGCAGGTTGAGGAAGGCCATCCTGGGGGGCATCTCATTGCCCCACGCCCTCCCGGGGAAAGCCACCCATTTTGTAGACAAGGAAACTGAGGCACAGGGTGTTTGGTCACAGAGACATGGATTTGAACTGGGTTATCTGGAGACGGAGTGTGTGCCCCCAGCCCCCACTCCACCAGCACACATGGTTCATTCATTCATCCCCTCATTCCCTCATTAGTTCATCTGACTGGTGGAGTGCCCAGGCCTTGCAGGGGTGGGCTGGGGAGGGGGTCAGTAGTGACCTCCACAGACACGGCCCCTGGCCCAACAGGGCCTCAGTCCCTGGGGAGGAGGCCGCTTCCATGAAATGGGGTGAGCATGTGATGGGCAAGTCCTGGGTCCCCAGCAGCCTTGTGGCAGGAGCTCAACCCAGCCTGGGGTGAGGAAGGCCCACCCCAGGGTGGGGCTGTGGCCCATGCTGGGCATGGCCAGGGTGCAAGTGGAGGCTGGGAGGGAGGCCGGTCCAGGAGGGGTCTGGGGACCCTGATAGGAGGGTTGGTGTCTCCTTGGGGCTCCCAGGAACCATGAAGGTTCTACAAGGTCCGTGTGTAGGAGACCCCTGGGCTTCCTGTGCGGGGAACGGACCTTCTGATGATGCTGGAGGTGGGAGTCGGGGCCACAGCGCTGGAGGGTGAACCACGCGGCTCGCGGCCCCTCCACCCCGCGTGCCGGTGCTCCTGGCACTGTCACAGCCCACCCGGCTGGTTGACCTTCTCTGGCACCAGGGATACAGGAGCTCTCGTGTGTCCCTCCGAGGGGCCCTGCCATTCCACCAAGTGACTGCAAGGCGAGGCAGCCTCCCAAATGGTCCCTGCCTCCTGGGTGTACTTGACAGTAAGCCCTCCCCACTGTAGAGCTGTCGGCCGGGCAGGTCAGTGTCCTTGGGCGGCCATACCAAAGTACCGCAGATGAGGCTTCGAACCACAGGAATCTGTTATCTCAGTTCTGGAGGCCGAATGTCCGAAGTCAGGTGTCGGCAGGGCTGGTTCCCTCTAGGGGCTGCGGGGAACCCATTCCAGGCCCCCTCCCGGCTTCTGGAAGCTCCAGCAGCCCTTGGCTTGTAGACGCATCGCCTGATCTCCACGGGGAGGCCTCACGCCCCACTGTGTGTTTCAGATCATCCTCGTGAGCTCCTCTCTCGGCGACCGGGACCAGAGCCTGTTCCTCAGCACAGACGAGGGCGCCACCTTCCAGAAGCAGCTCATCCCCTTCTCCGTGGAAACGTTCATCTTCCACCCCCGGGTGGAGGACAAGGTGCTGGCCTACACCCGGGAGGGCAAGGTAAGCAGGCCTAGAGCCTCTCCATCACGTGGGGCCTGGGACCCCCCATCACCGCCTTCTCCCCTGGGCCGTGTGGTTGGATGCCACCAGGAGCCCGAGGCTTTGCAGGAGAACCGAGCTTGGCACAAATGGGCCCGAGAGCTGGTTGATAGATAGTGGATAATTATGAGGACCCTTCCACTCTGTCCCCCTCTCTCTGCACTCCAGCCACAGGGCCTTCCTCTACTTCCAGAACATTCCACGCACCCTCCCACGCCAGGCCCTTCCCTCAGCCTGGAGGCCTCTTCTACCACCACGAGAGTGAATCGTCCTTCAGACCCCAGATCAGCGTCCCCCCCTCTGAGGGGCTGAGCAGCAGGGCCCCAGGAACACAGGGCACCTTCACAGGGCGACAGAGGAGAGCGTAACGGGGGTCTCTCTCCAGGGCCACCGTGGGTGGGCTAGGAGAGACCCTGGGGCTGAGGAGGGAGCCTGCTAAGGGCCCGTGGAGGAGGGGCCACCCTGGCTGTAGGAAAGGCCTGTCGGTTTCCTGCGGCCACTGTAAGAAATGACCACAAACTTGATAGCTTAAAACAATAGAAATGTATTCTCTCACAGTTTCGGAGACCAAAGGCCCAAAATCAGTTTCATGGGGCGAACACCAAGGTGTCTGTGGGCCCCCACTCCCTCTGGAGGCTCTGGGGGGGGATCACTCCCTCGCCTCTCCCAGTCTCTGGAATTCTGTGGCATGTGGAGGGGTCACTCGGATCTTCAAAGGCGGTGTCTTCAACCCTTCCGGCTCCACCTTCACGTTGCTGCATGCTTGTGTGCATGCGCGTGTGCACGTGTGTGCGAAAGTTCCCTCTGCCCCACCCGGATGATCCAGGATAATCTTCCCAACTAAACATCTTCACTGAATCACACCTGCAGAGTCTTTTTTTCCTCCATCTGGTCCCATGCACAGGTTCCAGGGATTATGACGTGGATATTTTGGGGGGCCTTTTTCAGCCAACCACTGTGCCCAGTAGGAGGCCAGATCCCCCGAGCCATAAGGAAAGGGAGAGGAGGCTGGTCCAGGAGAGGGTCACTCAGCCCCTCGGAACTGCTACTGGGCAGTTGGAGAACAGGAGTCATGGTACCCAGCTCTCTCCCCTCCCACCCTCCGGTCTTCTGCTGGTGCCTCCCATGGTCTGAACCCCACCAGAAGCCAGAGAGAAGGAGCCTGTGGATGCCATCTACACAGGGCAAGCCCCCAGGGTTGGATAAAGGTGGAGAAGGCAGAGCCTGGGTCTGGAGCAGATGGAAGCTGTCTAGATCAGGAGCCTCCTTGGCAGCCCCCAGGCCTGCATGGGACCCACTGTTCCACGCTCTCCCAGATTCCAGTGCCTCTCTTTCCCAGGACTGTAATTATGTATTTGTGCCACTATTTGATTATTGTCTGCACCGTACACACACACTTGGGGTAAGCTCTTTGAGGGTAAGGGCTATGCCTGTGTTTTTTCACCATTTTACCTCAAGTACCTGGCTGAAAATATTGAATGGATGGATGGAAGGATGGTGGATGGATGTGTGGATGGATGCATGGATAAGGGGTGGATGGATGGATGCATGGGGGGATGGATGGATGAATCAGGTCAGGGACCTCCACATGGAGACTCCTGGCTGGCCTGATCCATGGCTGTCTACAGGACCTGGCCTCCTTGCTGGTCCTCAGTTTAGTGTATCTGCTTTGACCTGGAATACATCACACCCACTCACACATCACTGGCCAAAGCAAGTCTTGTGCCAAGGTCTGGTCCTTGCTAACTGACTGAATTTCAGGATGTCCCTGAAATTCCCTGGTCTCACCGACTGCCTCTGCTCTGGGTGCTTTCCTTTGGAACAGCGTGTATTCTGGGTATTAATAGTGCTACTTAGCCTTCCATGTATTTAGACTAAAGCACAATCACAGAGACTTATTTTCCCACAGAGATGACTGCCTTGCAATTGCTCTTTAATTTATGGTGCCCTGAAAAATTAATGGAGCTGAAATCTCAGTTATTTTCTTTGGGTCTTTTCTGTGACTATGAGGAAAGAAAAAGGAGGGAAGAAAGGCTTCACTGTGGTTGTAAAAGGAATGAGGAATTTGAGGACATTAATAACAATGACAGCAGGGCTGTTTTTTTAGGCATTATGGTTTCAGCAGGATGGCTGGTCGGACAACACTGATTTTGATACCAACAGACCTGCTGTGTTAGGTAGGCGTCTGCTGCTATAATGCTGAGTAACACACAGCCCCAAACCTCAGTGGCTCACAACAACAAGCATTCTTTCTTATTCTTGCATGTGCGAGTCAGCGGGGGTCCTGCCAGGCTAGCTTGGGACTGACTAGACAGGCATGCCTCCTGGCAGGGTTCAGGTCTCTTGTTCCGGAACCAGCGGTTACTTGCAGACATGCCGTTCTCATGGTGGAGGGCAGAGGCTCCGAGGGGCAGAGGAAACCACATGAGAACCTCCACGTGTCTGCTTTGACCTGGAAAACATCACATCCTTTCCCGCTGGGCAAAGCAAGTCATATGCCAAACCCAGAGTCCACAGGCTGGACATAAATATCTCACTCACAAGGACTTGCAGATTTTTACAAAAGCAAACGTTCTCTTCTATTCCTTCCCCTTCCTTTTCCTCCCAGATGCCTGCACCTTCCTCTAGCAAAGACTGTCCTTCCACCCCTCAGACTGCCCTGTCTCCCTACTTCTAGTTCTCTCCTTTACTGTGTCATTAGAATTTGGGGTGCTCTGAGGCTACCTTATTTGGAGCCTGGACAGCCTCCTTGGGTGAGAGCTGAATGCAGTGGGTTTTTTTCTTTCAAGGCTCAGCAAATTGCTTTAGGCTCCTGGGATCAAAAGGATGTGAGAGCTGGGCAGTCCCTCCCCACGCCAGCTCGCTGGGGACCCCTGGCACGAAACTGACCAGCTTGTTCCCCTCTGCTCAGACCTCAGACATGCTCACAGGCAGAGCCCGGGGCACTTAACCTCTAAAACATCAATAGACCCACTCATGTTTTATTCTGCTTCCCATCGAGAACCTCCTCTGCTTCCCAGCACTGTGAGAAATAGGTCTGAGCCTGAGACTGCCTTCCAGAAACTTAGTAGAGGAGACAAGACACCTTGGATGGCCAATCAGGGAAGACTTCCTGGAGGAGGGGGGTTGAACAGGGGCTTAGAGAATGAGTCAGGATGTAAGTTTACTTTTTAATACAACTTCAGAACCACAAAGATGATTGCACAAGAAAAGAAAGAAAAATGAACCCCTGCAATCCTCCAGCCCAAACGAAGCCGTGTTTGCGTTTATACAGGCTGAAAAGGAAGAGGAGTGCTATCAAGGGGGTGGGGTGGGGCGGGCAAGAGCTCTCTTAAGAAGGGGTGAGTCTGGGGCTCCCCTGGTGGCGCAGTGGTTAAGAATCTGCCTGCCAATGCAGAGGACACGGGTTCCAGCCCTGGTCTGGGAATATCCCACATGCCACGGAGCAACTAAGCCCGTGAGCCACAACTACTGAACCTGTGTGCCACAACTACTGAAGCCTGCCCACCTAGAGCCCATGCATGGCAGCAAGAGAAGCCACCGCAATGAGAAGCCCGTACAGCACAACCAAGAGTAGCCCCCGCTCGCCGCAACTAGAGAAAACCTGTGCACAGCAACAAAGACCCAAGGCAGCCAAAAGTAAAATAAATTTTAAAAAATAGATAAATTAATTTTAAAGTAACTTTTTAAAAAAAGAGATGAGTAGAGGGTGCTGTCATCATGAGAACAGCTTTGTGAGCAGCGAGAATCTCACAGCTCAGAGTGTGTTCCTTTTTGCTCTGACTGTTGTGTCCGACAAGGCTCAGGGCAGGAAAGAGAACTCACTCTGGATATTTTAAGCAGAAAAAGGATTTAGCGTGGGGCGTTGGGTGCTCTCTAAACTGTTGGGAGTGCTAGAGGTGCGGCTTCAGGCCAGACTCCCAAGGATCCTCCGAGAAGCCTGTGAAGCTGGACCAGCAGGGGAAGGTGGGGGATTGAGAGCTCCACTGGGGTCACCAAGGTCAAGAACATGCAGCTGAGGCCAGGGTCCAGGCATCTGAAATCACCACTGCTGCAGCCCACACTGCCTGGGAACATCCACAAAGACAGAGATTTGTCCAGCTGCTGCCTCCAACACATCTGCCCCTCCACCCCACAGAGCTGGAAGATGGATGCCAAGCACAAACCCATGAACTTGCTGGCCAGCAAAACAGAGTTACTATATGATCCAGCAATCCCACTCCTGGGCATATATCCAGAGAAAACTGTTATTTGAAAAGGTACATACACCCTCCATGTTCATAGCGGCACTATTCACAATAGCCAAGACATGGAAGCAACCTATATGTCCATCGACAGATGAATGGATAAAGAAGATGTGGTACATATATACAATATGATGGAGTATTACTCAGCCATAAAAAAGAATAAAAGAATGCCATTTGCAGCAACATGCATGGACCTGGAGATTATCATACTAAGTGAAGTCAGTCAGACAGAGAAAGACATATACCATGAGACATCACTTATATGTGGAATCTAAAAAAAAAAAATAGATACAAATAAACTTATTTACAAAACAGAAACAGAGCCACAGACATAGAAAACAAACCTATGGATATGTTAGGAGACTGGGATTAACATATACACACTACTATATATAAAATAGATAAACAACAAGGTCCTACTGTATGGCACAGGGAACAATACTCAATATTTTGTAATAATATTTTGTAATCTATTCCCTTATAAGGGAAAAGAGTCTGAAAAAGAATATATATATACATATGTATATATATAAAACTGAATCACTGTGCTGTACACCTGAAACTAATACAACATTGTACATCAACTGTACTTCAATATAATAAAATAAAATAAATGGCCCAAGGCAGCAGGAAACTGCCTCCATGACACTGTCCCCTTCCAAACCTCGCATGCATGCATCTATCTGACCCAGAATTCTAGCTGCAAGGGAGTCTGAGCAATGTTGGATCTCAGCTTTTCAGCCTTTGCAGTATGCCCAGGTGCCCTACAGCAAGGGAAGGAAGGATGCTGAGTTCCAACCATCATACCCAACCTACCACTGAAAGCCGGGTGGAATTGCAATGCTTCTAATAATTGTGTGAGACTTACTGGTACACATGTCTGTGAATGGAATGCGCCTTCCCTCTGACTTCATCCTCCTCCTTTTCCTTTATTTCTTCCTTGTTCTCACTTCTGATTGTTTTACCTTTACATCAGATCAAAATATCTTCTGATCATTTTATTTTTCTTAGAGGAGTGGTCTAGAGGAAGTTGACCCTTCCCCAGGACATCGCTGTGCGGGTTTTAGCTGCACTAACTAGGATGTCCCTGATGTGTTTATTTGCTGGTGTTTGTCCTTTATTCAGCAGAAATGTTCTATTTCTGCAGCAGTTGGTTGTGTGTTATGCAATCACCTCCCATGAGAACAAATTGGAAAGGCTTCATAAAGTTCTGGGGCAGATATCATAAATGCAAGAGCGTCGGTGGTGATGACAATGATAACGCCATCCATTAATCCGGAGGTTACATAATCCTGAGACTGATGGCCTCAGACTCCTTTTTATTCACTTATTGCCTGAGGATATGAGCTGTGCTCTCCCGATTGGCAGATGGGTAAAGTGAGACTGTCCTGAGAGGAAGGAGTCCACCGGGTGGTGGGAGCAGGGAAGAGGGGTGTTCCAGGCAGAGGGAACAACACGTGCGAAGGCCTAGAGGCAAGAGAGAGAAAAAAGGTGGGTCCAGAAAACAGCAAGAGTTGAATACAGCAGGAGCCTGGGGCTTGAGGAATTTGGGGAGGGGACACTGGCTCTAAGTAGCCAGGGTTTGGGGAACCCTGGAGGGGTAGCTGGGGGCAGCAGCTGGCACCGGGTGGAAGACAGACTAAGATGCAGACTCTCAGTCTCTTTGAGTAAGAAAATCTCGCAGCCTGAGTGTTTTCTCCCTGCAGATGAGAGCAGAGGAGAGGAGCTTAACAAAGAAAACTCCCAAGTTTATGAAAAAGGGACAACTGTTATACAGTTGTCACCAGGTCACAAAGTGTCAGTCAGACAACTATTCAGAGTGACTTTCTTTCTCGGTGATTTTTACGGGTAGGGACAGCCATCCTGAAGTGGGGCGTCTTCTCACAAGACCCCGAGGTTAGGAGATGACCTTTGCAAGGAGGAATCACTCACGCAGGGGCCGGTCTGCAATCCTGCAGCTGCGGGGAAGAGGGAGAGAACGTTTTCCTGAAATTTCTCTCCTAGGCAGTCGGGGAATCTGTAGTTTTCAGGGCTGCTGTTCGCAAGGGGGAAAGGCGATTCGGACACCCCAGATTGACAATGTGGGCAGGAGCAGGACTGAACAGGATCGCAGGGCCAAGAGGGAGTGTTACGCTCACATCTGCAGTCTCCGTCTCGCCCCGGGCAGCTCTGTCTAGGAGGACGGTGGGCATGACGCTCAGTCCGGGGGCTTCAGAGCCTCAGTTCAGCGCACGCCTTGCCTGAGTGAGGTCCTGACATGCGGGACCCGCTTGAACCCTCCTGACCTCCTGAAGGAGGATGTCACCCATTTTACAACTGAGAAAAGCCGAGGTTCACCTGGGTGACTCCAGAAAGGGAGGGCAGGGATCTGAGCCCAGGTGTGCCGGCCCCAAACTTGGGAGACAGGGGCCTGGGTTTCCGTGTTGCCGTTGGGGACTGCCCAGCCATTCTGGAGAGGAAGGAGGAGGCCAGGCCTCCTCCAGCAGGAGAGGGACCACTCCCCATCCCATTAGCCTCCCAAATAGAGCAGACAGAGGGCCACCATGTGAGCAGAGCTGCCACCACCTGCTTAACTCTTCCCTGACTCCCCACCCCTGAGAGATGAAGTCACAGCTCTGCCACATCCTCAGCATCTGGCTGTGAGCCTTACTTTTGCACAGACTGAGGCCCAGCACCTGGAGGCCGACTTGCTGTTTGCTGAACACCTGCTGTTTGCTGAGCACCTCCCACCCCCCTACATCCTGCTCCCAGGCCTGTGCTCGGGAACTCCCTCCCCCTGGAAGGGCCTCTGCCCTCCTCTGCCTGCAGACATGCCCACGACCCCGATGATGCACTGATGCCAGGCAACAGGCAGTGTCCAGGGAGGAACAAGGAACCTCCAGATGGCTCACGGAGGGACCCTAACACAGGGAGCTGGTCACAAAGGCATCGGAAGGGCAACAGGAGCAAAACAGGATGGCGGTTTACCCCCAGAACAGAGGCTGCAGACATCCCCGCCACCCCTGGGCTGGAGGGGAGGGGAAGGGTATGTGGGGGCCAGGGTCCCTCATGCGCTCACATGTGTGTATGTGTGTGTATGCACGCTCCAGCCCCATGGGGCCAGGACCCAACAGGCCCCGGCTCCCCGCCTACCACCAGGCCCCAGTGAGGACTGGAAGGTTCAGGGGGCAAGTGAAAGTACGTGTTTGCTCGTGTGTGTGCGTATGTGTCTGTGGGTGTGTGCATGCGTAGTTGTGTCTCTGTGTTTGTGTGTGTTCACACATGTGTGCATGTGTGTAAGCACGTGCACTTCTGTGTCTGGGGGCCGGGTGGCACATGCGCTTGTGTGTCTCCCTGTGTATATATGCTTGAGTGTGTGAGCTTGCGTGTATATGTGTATCTGTGCACATGTGGGCCTCTGTGTGTCTGTCTCCATGTGTGCATGTCAGTGAGTACAGGTATGCATTGTAGGGGTGCTCGCACACGTGTTTCTGTGTGAGCTGCCCCAGGGCCCTGGGCACCATCCTCCCTCCTGCTCCCCCAGCGTCTGGCAGGTGTCTGGGCTCAGGGACAATCCTTTGCCTTCGGGTCTGTCGTTTCTCCTCCTGGACCACGAGCTTTGCAGACGCAGGACCGGCTGTGGCTCAGCCCCGGAGCTCTGGGCTGGGGAGCCTGTGCTGTACTTGGCTTCTCTTGGCCTCCAGGGCGTGGAGACGCATCTGGGAAAGCACCAGGGCTGTGATGGGGAAGCTCACAGCCATCACAGCCACCTCTTGCACATCACACTGGATCCCAGGGCCTTGGTTTAAGAAATGCAGCTATTGAGGGGCTTCCCTGGAGGCGCAGTGGTTAAGAATCCACCTGCTGATGCAGGAGACACAGGATTGAGCCCTGGTCCAGGAAGATCCCACATGCTGTGGAGCAACTAAGCCCGTGCGCCACAACTACTGAGCCCGCGCGCCACAACTACTGAGCCCGCGTGCCTAGAACCCATGCTCCCAACAAGAGAAGCCACCGCAGTGAGAAGCCCGCTCACCTCAACAAAGAGTAGCCCCTGCTCGCGGCAACTAGGGAAAGCCCGCATTCAACAACGAAGACCCAACGCAGCCAAAAATAAATAAATTAATTTAATTTAATTAATAAATTTATAAAAAAAGAAAAGAAAAGAAAAGAAATGGAGCTATTGAGTCCCAGAGGAGGTTGGTGCAGGATGGAGCAGACGCTCCAGTGTGCGTGCTCCCCCACCCCACCCTGTCCTGTGATCCCCAGAGAGCTGTCCCCTCCCTCCCCTTCAGGTCTTGCCCTGTGGCCCCTGCAGGCGTTTCCCAAGCCCACTCTGCTTGCTTGAGGCTCTGTCCCCACCCAAGGTCCCCAGGTCAGAGCCCTAGACGCCGCCTCCCCCTTCCCTCCTCCCAGGACCTGTTCAGCTCTCTAAACAGGCCCCTTCCGGAGCCCTTTCCTCCTCTCCATGAGCCTGCAGCCCAGGGCCGGACCGAGGCCTGACCTCCTTGGGGCCTCCCTGCCTCCGCCCCACGGCAGATGGCCTCAGCCCTCCTGAGAGCCTCATCTTGTCCAGCGGCCTGGTGGTGTCAGGCAGGGCTGGCTGTGTACTTTACAGGGTCCAGTGCAAAATGAGAAACGTTTAAATATTGGGACAAACCCTTTCTTCCATGGTCTCTCTCCAGCTGTCACGGTGTCTTTATGAGCTACTAATGTCATACTCCCTGTGCACAGGGACACAGGCAGGGCTGACGCAGACCTCTCAGGCTCCCAGGGCCTCAGGACTCAGCGCACAGCCACCCAACCTTGACCCTCCCCAGGCCCAGGCCTCCCCCAGGGGTGGAAGGCGGCAGCGGCCCTGGAGGCGCTGGCAGAGCCGCAGGAACCTGGGCTCCGAGCCCCACACCAGCTCATTGCTCCGTCCGGCTCTGCTCACAGATCTCGAGTTCAGAGATAAAATGATTAGGTCCTTCAAGTTAGCGACCGCAGAGCATTAAACCCCAAGCACAGGCCCTGGGCTACCGTAGCGGTCAAGGCCCCATCCAGGCTTCAGAGGTCTCTTCTGTGTCCTGACCTGACCGTCTCACCTTTCCTGCTCCCTCCTCCAGAGCGCCCTCCCTCCGCCCCACGTGCATAAAGGACATTCAGGTCCCTCCTGGGTGCCTGCACTCAGACACACCTCCTCCGGGGACCTCTGCCCCTGTCTCTGGGCTCCTACCAGCTGGCCTGGGGTCGAGACTGGCCCTTTATGGAGCCCCCGTGCCTGACCTTCTGCCTCTTGGAGGCTGGTCTGCACCCACCTGGAGCACAGGGCCTGCCCCCAACAGGTCCTCGCCAGGTTGGACAGGACCGGCCAGCCTCCACCAGGGCAGTCATCATCCAGGGGTGATGCAGCTCTCAGAAGAGGCTCACTCCTCATGTCATGACCAAACTTTTCTCTCTCCTCCTTCTACCCTAAAGCTCTACGTATCGTCTGACCTGGGGAAGAAGTGGACTCTTCTGCAGGAGCGAGTGACCAAAGACCATGTGTTCTGGTGAGCATGCCCCCGCCAGGACCCGGGGAGCCCCGGCGAGGCCAAGTCAGCCCCCTCAGCCCCCAGCTCAGGTCCCCCACCTTCTCCTCTCTGCCCCAGCCCTGCCCTCCTCATCCCAGGGGGGCCTCCGGGGCGTCCTCTCTGCTCTGCTGGGACAGCATAGGAAAGGGTTGAGAGCTGGGGCTTGGTGTCACTCAGGCCACATGCGCACCCACGAACCAGCTGTGCAGTTTCGCACACGTGAATCTCCCTCTCTGGACCTCCGATTCCCCCATAGTAGGGAGAGGCACTAATGCACATAGAGCTGGCCCAGTGCCCGACACACAGCAGGCCCACTGTCCCCCTCCCCACGGACACCCCTCCCCCTCCCCCCTGCCCCTGCCTCTCCTGTCCTGGTCCCGACTCAGCCCCCCGCTGACGGCCCAGCGGTGCAGCCTCTCCTGCCCCATGGCTTGCTCGGCCCCTGCCAGTCTTGGACCCTCATTCCTGCCCCAGCCGGTGCCCGGACCCCCTCCGCCTTGGTGTCATCTCTTGGGAGCCACTCAACGATCGATTTGCGTGGAGCTCTAGTCTCACTGCCCCAGCGAGAGGCTCCGGTGCTCAGGAAACACCTGTTGGATAAGCGAGTGAGGCCCGCGAGCATGAGACATGGACGAGGTCCAGGGCTTCTGCAGAGGGAGCAGAAGCCAAAGGCGGGGCTCAGAGCCCACGCTGGCGCCCCTGACCCGGCTGCCACCCACCCCCAGCCTGAACCACCTCTGGAGATGCATGAAGTGACACACGTGCTTTTTCCACCAAATTGCGTTTTCCTGAGTGTGAAAATGACACACACTCACATCCTCTCCTTTCTTATCTCATTTGGGCTGCACACGTACGCCCAGGCCTCCCAGCCAGGCACAGCCCTGCGTCCCCAGGACAAACACTGTGGGAAGAGCTTCCCGTCCCTGTCCTGTTCCTTCTGCATCTTCATGCTAATCGGGGTTAGCAACTAGTTTGCAGACTTAGGGCCACAGCCTGAAGGGAAGCTTTGGTCTCGCCTCTGGAACAACGGCCTGGGGCTGTGCCTTCCGCCGCGGGGCAGGGGGTGGGGGAGTGTGAGGGCTCCCTCCACGTGGCCGCCCTCGAGATGTCCCGGGTCCTTCCTCGGAAACTGGAGCGCGGCATCAATCACAGGCCCTGTCATTCTTGTCAACTGTTAGCCCGCAGGGGCTCAAGGAGCTGGGGAGGGGGGCCAGGAGGTGGGGTTCCTGAGCAGGGCGGCCTGGGAAGTTGGCAGGTCAGGACTGGGGGGACTGGCGGGGAGCGGTTCTGCCAGTGTTTCCAGTCCCAGGGAGACCCCTGGGGCCACAGAGAGAAACAGCCCGAAGACACTGAAAGCCAAGTTGGTGCTCATTCAGACACGTGGTTATCACGGGCAAATCAAATTATGTCTTCCCCCAGGTTTCTCAAATTGCTCCAAGTCGTTATGCGAGAGGAATAATCACGCCAGACACTTGTCTGCTCGAGGCCCAGGAGTCTCCCTGGGAACGTGGTGACAACACAGGGACGGGCGCCTCTTGTAAACAGTGAATAATGCTGTTTTGACAGCACTTCCAAGGCGCTCTCTGTCCTTGAACTGACAGCGGGAATCGGAAGCCCCGTGTTCTGTCTGAGACTCAGACCCTTAATGTTTTGAGAAGCTTAAACAAGTGAGCTCCTTAGACTGGCCTCATGGGGCCATGGCCGGGGGCTGGGAGACCTACTATGTTCTGGGCCCACGAATGCCCTGACACGTCGCCTCCCTGCTAGTCTCTCAATGGCACTGGGACAAAATTATAAGGACCGCCCAGCAGCAGCCACATTGTGAACACTGACTGTGCACCAGGCACCAGACCTCGGGTCCGAGTGCATCCTCTTACGAGATCCACACAACGGCACCCAACTGTCTTCCCCTCACGTTACAGAGGGGGAAACGGCAGCCCAGAGAGGCCAGGGCATTTGTCCTAGGTCATGGGCCATGGCTGCCTCTGTCCGTAGCCAGTGACCTTGCCCTTGGCCTCTCTGCCGGGCAGTCTGGCCGCCTGCACTTCCCCAGGCGTTTCCAATTCTTCCTCCCGCCTCGAACCCAACCTCGCCCGTAAAGCCTCAGCCTTCCGCTTCCATGAGCTCCAGTGCCTGCCCAGGTGTGAGGCAAGTGGCAGTACTTCTGTCCTGAAGGGAGGTGAGGGGAAGACAGAGTTCATCCCACAGCAGCCCTGGTGGTGGTGTCTTAGAGGGTTTACCAGAACTGTTTGCATCAGAGCTTCCCTTAGCATCCAAAGGAGTAGCAATCAACGCCCCGTGCTCTTTGTTGAGCCTGCATGGCCACAGGTCTTCTCATGTGACTGCTGTTTCTAAATAACAGACCAAGGGCCTTCCCCAAATACTATCTTTGGGGACCTTGACAAACAAGAAGGCCCAGGGCTCAATGCTTGTCGTTTCCCACAGGGAGCCAGGCTTCATCTGAGGTGTGTAAATGCAGTTTCACGTGGTCTTCAAAACCCGTGACAAAGGGTTTCTGGGGCAGGGACCTCAGGCTCACTGTGTTCCCTGCCTGGTGCAGGGCCTGGTGTGGGCGTGCTGGGAAGTGGCAGGGGAGAGGCTCCGATGGAGAGTGAGAGAGAGAGGGAATGAGAGCGTGAGTGAGTGGATGAGTGACAGGCCGAGTGTCATGACCCCATTTACAGATGATGGATGGTCAAACTAAAATTCCATCTGCCCAGCGGAGGACCGGTCAGTGCTCCTGGTAAAGGGAACAATGTCTCTCTTTATTCAGAAAAGAGAGGAAAATGTCAGGCAGGAGACCTCCTTCCAAGGAGCTTACAAATGGTTTATTCACAAAACCGAAATCAACACTTCACCTTGTGATGGAGACTCTATGGAAAGTCAGAGTGATTTATGCTGGCAGCCACATTTGAAACATCACAGACTGCACATCCCGCCACGGGGAGCATTGTGGATTTCTCCTGGCCCCCTGGGACCACCTGGGCCCTGGAGGAGGTGAAGCACACAGGCACCCTGGTGCCAAGCCCGTTAGGAATTGGGTTGAGAACTGAAAGAGGCTGTCAGTGGCGGGGACTGAGCACTCAGTGGCAGGGACGTCTCATTGGCCTGGAGGGGCCACGGGGATGCCTGTCCTGGGTGCTGAGTGGCCATGGGAAGTGACCTCTGCATCAGACTCTCAGTTTGTTCTTTGGCAAAGTCAATGTGCTGCCTCAGATCACTGTCCCTGAGAGGGTCGGCTTGGTGGATGGAGTTTAATAGTCATACCGGCTGGAATGTACCTCATAACAAATACAATCAGCTCCCCACACCCAGGACGTCCCGGGTGTTCTTGCTCAGGAGATGGCTGAAGTAGATAGAAGGTTCTAAAGGGAGCTGATATACAGAACATGGCAGGAGATGACAGTCCAGTTGATACCTGGAACTGGTAACATCTGGGAAATCCTGGACCACATCACATCATCCATTGAAAAACCTGCACTTCACCTCCTGGGTGCCAGGCCCTGTGCTGGGCTGGCGGGGGTCAGTGCCGTCGCCAGCTCCCCTGGAGGATGCAGCCCAGTCCCTGCCCCCCCAGGGTGTGTCTTCGTCCCGTTCTTCTCGGGCCTTGTTGAATGCTCCGTCGTGGGCAGCCACGGTCCCCCTGTGCTCCATGCACTGCCCGAACCCCTGGAGCAGTGTGGTCAAGGGAGGGGCCAGTGGCTGAGAGCAGTGCCTTCCCAAGGATGTACTGTGAAGGGGGCACGAAGGGGAGCAGAGACAAGGGAGAAGGACCCTGGTGTGAATCCGGGTCTGCGCCCTCTGGGGAGTTCTGATCACTAACACACATGCGCACATACACACACATACACACACCTACACGTGCACACACACCTCCGCGCACGGATGTGAAAGTCTTCTCTAAACTACTCTAAACGGAAGAATGCCCAGCAAACCCTGGGCCCTGCAAGACAGAGGCCGGGGCTCCATCGGCCTCCCAGGAGCAGGTGGGCTCTCGGGAAGGACTGTGTCCTCTGAGCCCCAGATCCTGGAGGCCACGTGGCTGCCTGGGGCTCGGGGACCACACAGGCCGTGCGAGAAGGGCTTGGGGGCTCCATTCCCAACGCCAACCTCAGCCATTCTTTTCCAGGGCTGTCTCTGGAGTGGACACTGACCCTGACTTGGTCCACGTGGAGGCCCAGGAGCTCGGAGGAGGTAAGCCGGGAGGGTACAGGAGCCAGGCGCCCCACGTCTGCTCGCCCCGTGGCCGGCTCAGCTGCCCTTGCCCTTCGTGGCTGGCCCTGCACGGCTGACCTTGCTGTGTTACGATGTGGCATAATTTTAAATGTGCTTGTTTTCCAAGTGGGGATAAACTGAAGTCAAGGAGCTCCACTCCAGTGGCAAAGTCTATTGAGAGGACGACTTGTTCTGGCTCCTGAGCATTGAGTGTTTCCCCATCTCTCAGCGCCCACCCTGCCCCCCACCAAGCTTGCTGAGTGCTGAGGTAGGGCAGGGCCTCCGGTGGCTCCCCCCGTCCAGTGGGGCAAGGAACTTCGTGGCCGATGAGCCCAGGGGCCGCGCATGCTATGAGAAAGGTCCTCTGTGCTCCTGAAGGAGTGGCACTGGCGGCAGAACCATGGAATGTTCTAGAACATCAGAGCCGAGAGGACCTGTAGATTGTGCCTTCATTCAACAAACACTCACTGAGTCCCCTGTGGACCAGGTCCAGGGCTGACCCTGCTGGGGATGCAGCAGGGTCCCCAGGAGGGTCAAGAACAAGACACAGCCCTGCTCCTTGCCTGGTGGGGCGTCCTGGTGGTTTCTCTCAGAGTGGAGACCTGGGCAGGGTCACACCTAACCGACAGTGGGAGCTGACAAGTGCAAACAGCTGTCCCCTGGCTGGGCCATACTGTGTGGAGCGTAGGTTCAGTGGTGCCAGGCACCGGAGTCCTGGCTGGCGACAGAAGCGCTGGCGTTAGCTCCCTGCCCGCCACGTGCCAGCCACACGACCCTGGAAGTGACCCTGCACCTCGGCCTCCTTGGCTGTGAAATGGGCCCCATACATGGTGCTCAGCCTGGGGACGTCGTGTGTCAATGTGTGCTGGGTCCCTTTACCACGTCCAAGCCCTCAACTCTTCCCTGGACCACCCCCCATCCTGCGGGGATGTCATTGTTGCTTCAGCTTCACTGACCAGGAGCAGAAAGCTCACAGAGGCTCCAGGCTTGCCCCAAATCACAGGGTCACGGGCCGGTACAGACCACAGCCCCACCATCCTCCACACACAAATCCAAAAGCATCCAGGCCATACTCATGGCGACCTGATCCCCAGCAGGGCTCAACGCAGCAGAGGCGGGTGATGTCTCGTGATCTCCCACCTCCAGCGAGGAGGAAGGCCAGGCCTCCATCCTCAACAAGGGGCGCCGTTTTCACCCAGTGATGATTCCACACAGCCCACCTACCCCGGGGGAGGAGGGACCCTGAGCCTAGCAGCTGTGACGTGCACGTGAAGAGCCCCCAGGATGGAGCAGTGTCCCTCCCCCGTCTCCCCTACCTCCAGCCACCCCAGCCCGAGAGTCCTGTTAGAACCCAGTCCAGCCAAACTTGGTGGCACAGCATCCGGGCCTTTAGGACCCACCCCACTCACCGGCCCCACCTACCCTCCGGCCAGCCTGAGCTACGGGCCATTCCCCAAGGTCACCTTACACCTGTCCTCGCCCCTGCAGGAAGGCTGCTCCCCATCTGTCCACCTTGAATGTCTTTCTTGGGCTGCCCACCACCTCCTCTGGGCTCCACAGCACCCGGACTGCCCTGTCACATCTCTGCACACTTCCCCGGGCCTGGAGCTCCTTGGGGACAGGGCAGGGCCTGATCGATTCACCTCTGTGTCCCCAGTAGAGCCACCAAATGACTAAGCACATGACCAGGTGCCAGTCGCCCTGAGCAGATGCTGGGCCCCTGCGCTAACGTGGCAGGACCCTGCGGCCACAATCTGTGCTGTGGACACGAGGACGCTCACTGCCTGTCACACCACGTTGTCACTGTTGGTCTGTCTGCCTCTCCCCAGAGCTGCAGCTGGTGCCGGTTCATGAGAGCCAAGCGTCCACCTCCCTTCTCAGCCCCGTGGTCAGAAACTTCATCTCGGCAGCTTGAGAATGCCCCCCTCCCGGGGTGGGGCGGTGGTTTACACCAGAGGAATTGGCAAGCGCTGTGAATCGGCATTTCTCCCACTGCACAAACCTTCAGCCCCGTGAAAGGGGGTCTTTGTCTGTCTCATTGGCAGTAGAGCTGGAACAGGGAGGGATGAGTGAACAAATGAATGAATGAATGCATGAATGAGTGGGCAAGTGAGTAAATGAATGAATGAACGGGTGAGTGAGCAGATGGCCCACTTTGAGTCTGGCCTGGGCTCAACTCCACGGCGTGCCCAGCCAGGCAAGCCCATGACAGGAAATTCAGTGTTGACCACAGGGAGTGACCAGGCCGTTCACAGGAGAGATGGATGGTGCAGGAGGGGCCATGGCACAGCCGTGGCTGATTGCGGGCCTACTGTGCACACGGTCTCCTAGACACTAACCTGCTCTTCTGACGTGGGCATTAATACCCACGTTACCGTGGAGGAGCTGAGACCCAGGGGACCCTGCCGGTGAGTTAGGGCAGGTCCTCCGGCCCCCAGCCCCACCCCCTGGCACTCTCCATGCTGCCCGGCCACCCAAGGCTGTGGGCAGGATGTGCCCCGAAAGCGCTGACATCTCTGAGCGCCCTGGCTGGGCTCCATTTGGTCCCCATGGTTAAATGCCGCTCCTGCCCAAAAGCGGTAGAGATGAGCTCCCCCGGGGCGCAGGCTCCAGGCTTTTGTGCAAGTCCGCTGGGGCCCCCAACCCAGGAAACAGAGGGCTTGATGTAAGAGCAGCGGCTGCCTGGCAAAACAGGGGTTCAACTTGCTTGATCGTAGATATTTCTAAAGGGATGAAAGTGTTTGTCTAAAGTTAGAGGGGAAAGAACCCCTGAGTCCTACCCACACCCACCCGTTTAAGTTGGAGAGACTCCAGGAGGGTGGGAGGGGTCCCAAGTCGTGATGGGTGCCATGGATGCCTGCCATGGCCCTGCACTGTCCCTTCCCTGGGTGACCACATGCACCCAGCTTGCCCAGGGAAGGCTGGTGGGTGGGAGATGTGTGTGTGGGGGTCTCCTGCCCACCATCTCTCCGGATGGCTCCGAGGTCCCTCTCCCAGACAGAGGATACAGGTGGCCACGGATGTGCAGGTGCCGTGCCTAACCTTAACCCTAAGCCAGGGGCAGAGGGTGCATGGGACAGAATGTGGATCAAGTCCTTCACTCACACGGCAGTGCCCCCCTGCACGACTTTAGCCTGGGGTCAGCAAACGCTTTCCGTCAAGGCCAGCTAGTAAACAGTTTAGCTTGGCTGGCCGTGTGGTCTCTGCTGCCAGTGACTGCCATTGTATGGTGAAGGCACCGTGGGTGACGCGTAAACCAGCAGGCACTGCCGTGTTCCAGTGAAACTTCCTTTAGGAAGAGCTGGAGGCAGTCCGGGTGGCCCTGAGGTAGACAAGTCTCCTAACCTTGCTCAGCCACAATTTCCACATCTGGAAGATGGGACCATCGCTGCATGGTCCTGAGTATTAAAAGAACTCCTCGCAGTAGAGCGCCTGGCACAGAGCTGCCCCCGCTCAGCAGCAGCTGTAATCACAGGGCACACCGTTTAAAATTCAGACCCACAAACAAAACCGGCAGCAGTGGTGTCAGAACGCAGACCGAGACAAAAAGGTTCAGCACTTAATCATGTCTGAGACTGTGTCTGACTCCTTCAGCTAGAGTCTGAGTCTTTGAGATTTCATGCACCGCGTGGCTGGCTCTTATCTCCTGCAGGTTTTCGGTACGTCACCTGCCAGATCCACAATTGCTCCGATAAGACGCTGGCAGTGCCGTTCGCGGGCCCCATTGACCACAGTTCTCTGACCGTGCAGGACGATTACATCTTCGTTAAGGTGAGGTTCCTGCTGGGGCTCTTGGAAATTGGCAATAGGTGTGGAATATAAGCCACTTGGGGGAAAATGGAATCACTCAAACAGGAAGCAATAAAATGGCTATTTTACTTTCAAGTGCCACTTAATTCAGTTTCCCCTGCCCCTGTGATGGTGGTGGAAGGCACCCCCCAAACCCCATAAGGCCAAAACACAGGGATGCCACCTGCTCCCCCCTTCTGCCCACTATGAACTTCCCACAGCCCAGGGCCCCCAAGCCCAAACCTGTTTTGTTCCATCTGGTTCCAGTGACTTTGAAATGATATTCAAAGCTATTGTCTCTGGTCATTTCTCTTGGCCACCAGGCATCAGCTATCCACAGCCCAGGGACCAGGCCCTGCTGCCTGTACACACGGGTACTCAGATCACAGTTGGGACCACCATGTGGTCTGACTGTTCAGACACTCCAGGAAGCAGCTGGTCATACCACTTCTTGATTACTTCCACCGATGAGGAGCTCACTCCTTCTAAAACAGCCTACCCCTCTCCTGGATAGCTCAAATCTTTTGGAAATGTCATTCCAGCACTGAGACGAAGTGTTTCCTCTACTCTCATCCAGTGACCCCTGCTCCGCCCTCTAGGACCCCATGAGACAAATACAAAGGCTCCTATGAAGATGGCCCCTTAGGGACAGCCGCTGGTGTTCTCTCCCCTGAAGGCTCCCCCGTCTCAGGGATGTTTCATCACCCCAGGTGCCCTTCTCCACACGCAGAGTGTACCAGGGCCTCCTGTGGATTTGGGGGCTGGAACTGGCAGGGTGCGTCATGGCCCCCATTAGAGCAGGCAAGGCAAGAGGCTCCTGCCACCATTGGCCCTGATTCCCAGCCCCGCCCCCGACTCCCAGCCCCACCCCCATTCTCCTTCACCCTCTGCTGATGCCCAGCCCCACGGCTTCCCATCCCTTCTGTGTGTTTGCACCAACTGTTCCCTGGGCGTGGACCGCTCGTGCCCCCTTCTCCACCTCCTCCCCCAACACTGTCGTGCACCACCTCCTCCAGGAAGCCTTCCCTGACTTCCACTCTACTTCAGGCCCACAGGTTGCCTCTTTGGAGCGCCCCCAGCTCTGTGCCTTCCTCTGTGACAGCCAAGCCACACTGTCGTCCTTTACTGTTTACTGTAGACCCTGCAGTCTGGTGTGGGTGGGGGCTCCGGGTCTGTTCTCAACACTGCTGTCTTCCCAGCACCTCCCATTGTGTTTCTGCAAATACCTACCAAGGTTTGGAGCAATGACAACATTGGCTTCTCTGACAACCGTATCTCACGTTGAGTGTTTTCTAAATGTTGTGATTGTCTGGTCTGCCAGCGCCCCAAGCCTGAGACCCCGGGGGCACAGCTGTGGCTAGACAGGTTGGGCTGGTCCTCGTGCAGCAGTAGGCACCATGCACCACGGGGCCCCAGGATAGGGTGCAGGGCTCAGTTAGAGGTGCTGGGAAGGCCTGGCCGAGGGTGGGCCATGGGAGGGGGATTGGGGAGGATAGAAGATGCCAGATCGGGTGCTGTCGGGAAGTGGGGCCACGCTGTAACTGGGCTGCTCAGTGACCTGGTCTGGAAGGAGGGGGCTCAGGAGGCTGAGCCGTGATGGTGAAGGAGCCGCCCCCACGCGCTCAGCCTGGACGGTGCGCGGTCATCGCTGGCTGGTCTGTGTGCAGATGTGATAACGGCTGGCTCTCAGCTCTGTCACAGAGGCCTGGTCTGCCGCTGGTGACACTGTCTGTGTCCGACGGGGAAAGGCGCAGCCCGCAGTGCATGCCCGGCCGGGGCCAGAGGTCAGGGGCCGCCGTGCCCTGTCCAGCTCCCAGCCCACTCCCTCTCCCATCACCCGTTTGCCCCCTTGTTCCTGTCTTCCCTTCTCAGCCCCTCCTCCTTGCTGCTGCCCCAAAGAAGCACATGCTGCTCTTTTCCTGGGTCTTCTATTATATCCCGTGAGAGACAAGTTACTCCATCTCTGGGCCTCACTTTTCTCATCTTTAAAATGGAAATGATCACAGGTCGTGGAGTTGTTGGTTTTGATACCGATGAGCTGTTTGGGGCAGTGCTGGCCACATGACTGTCTCAGGAGTGTTGCCTCTCGTATTGTTTCTCTTGCCTCGTGGTCTGGTGGTCATCTTTTGTGGCTTGAGCTTACCTTTGGCCTGTCTCTTCCTCCAGTCAGTGGCTCACCAAGTACTCTCCCTAAGAGGAGTTCTGGGGAGCAGAATTTTCTTCACCTTGTCTGTAACTCAGACGTAGGGAAGCCAGGTGCTGAGAGAGCATGGGGAAGGAGGTTAGTTCTAACTGAGGGAGGTGGAGGAAGACTTCCCAGAGGTGGGGCATTTGGTGTGGGGCTCTGAAGGATGACTAGGAGTCTGCCCATTTCAGGCAGAGCATGTATAAGCAAAGTAAAAGGGCATTTTCACCAGGATTTGTCTCGACAAGAAACCTAGTCCCGGGCTTCCCTGGTGGCGCAGTGGTTGAGAGTCCGCCTGCCGATGCAGGGGACACAGGTTCGTGCCCCGGTCCGGGAAGATCCCACATGCCGTGGAGCGGCTGGGCCCGTGAGCCATGGCTGCTGAGCCTGCGCGTCCAGAGCCTGTGCTCCGCAACGGGAGAGGCAACAACAGTGAGAGGCCCGCGTACCGCAAAAAAAAAAAAAGAAAAAAAAAGAAAAAAAAGAAACCTAGTCCCTTAAAAACTTATTTTTCCCCTCCTGTTAGGCAACCTCAACAAACCAGACCAAATACTACATCTCTTATCGTCGCAATGAATTTGTCCCGATGAAGCTGCCGAAGTATGCATTGCCAAAGGTATGAGTGGGTTCCCCATTCCCCTGGGCCCTGAGCCGGGTGCTAAGCCTGCCCTGACTCGTGGGGCTGCAGGGCTTTTGCACCTGTGCTTGGTGGTGGCCAGGTCAGGATGGATAAGAGCAAGTTACTCCCCCCTCCCCCTCCAGCTACTGCCCCCTCCCCCTCCATTCCATCCTCACATGTGCCAGCTTCATTCTGTCTTAGCGCCTCTGCCATGTTCCTTCCCTCTGCCTGGTCTTTCTTTTCCCCAGACTCCTGCGCATGTGATGTTTCAGACAAATGTCTCTTCCCACTGACCCTCCAGGCTGGTCCAGGCCTCGGTTTCCTGCTCACACCCGACCTTCCTCCTTCCTGACACTCAGGGTGCTGGGAACCCCGTGTCCGTCCTGCTTTCAACTGGAGTTTCCAGGGTTGGGGGGCAGTTTCTGTTTTATTCACCTCAGCATTCCAGCTGCATAGCATAGTGCCTGGTAGATAGTAGGTGTTCAATTAATGCTACTTCCTTCCCCTTGCCTGGCAGGCAAAGAAGGGGGATGTGGAGGCTGTCCAGACCCTGCCCCTGCCCTGCCTCAGGGTGAACTCCACAGCCCCCTCCCTACTGATATTTTATTCCAACTTTACAAAGGAGGTGATTGATGTTCAGAGAGGCTGAATATCTCATCTGAGGTCACACAGCTTGTAAGAAACCAAAGCAGGTTTCAAACAGAGGTCCAAGGTCCAGGTGAGTCTGAGACCAGTCTTCTGCCAGATCTCACTCCAGAGGATGGTCTCCATCCCATGTACATAATTCAGAAACGCAGATTGAAGCAGCCCTTCTCCCCCACATACTTATTGAGCATGAAATGTAAGCTAGGAACAGACGCTACAGCTGTGAGTCAGACACCCCGGTTTCCTGCCCTGGCTGGGTTTTCAGAGGAAACAGGCAGAAAGTCAAGCAAATAGACAAATGTGTGAAATAATTGCAAGCTGTGATTTGTACTGCGAAGGAAATGAGAGGCCGAGGCAGAGAGTGATGGAGGGTGGGGGAAGCTTCCCTAAAGGGGATGTTTCATCTGAAGCCCAGAGGTTGGGGGAAAGCTGTTCAGGTGTAGGACAGTGCAGGTGCAAAGGCCCTGGGGTAGGAGAGACCTGGCTGGAGGGTGGAGAGGAGGTGGATGCCCTGGCCCCTGCAGGCCCGGGGGCTGTGGCTTGCTGGAAAGGACTTGGATGCAGGAGCTGCTGCTCGGGACATCAGACCCCTCCTGAGCCAGAAATGGGAAAAGTTCCTGAGACTTTTAAAACCTTTTAAAAGCATCTCTATAGAAAAATAAAAGGAAGAGGGGGAAAAATGGAAAGGAAAGGAAAGAAAGAAAAGAAGAAATCTTAATAAAGTCCTTCTAGTGTTGGCTGAGTAAATAAATGAAAAGCTAATGGTTTCATTTATGGCAAATGCCTTTGGCATCTCTGGAGGGTGGGGGGCCCTTCAGCTTCTGAGAGGCTCTTCCTCTGCCACTGGGGGCTGCAGCATCAGCAGCATCCTTTGTCCTACTGTTGGTGGGGGTGGGTTGAGTGGACCCTTGGGTCTCTCCCTGCTCCCCTCTGGCACTGGGACCTGGGCAGATGCTGACCCTTTCCTGGGACGGGGGAGGCTGGACCAGCGGCCAGGCCATTTCTGAGGGTCTTCTGAGGAGACTGCAGCCACAAATCATGACCTCTGTGACCTTGAGCCCTGGCTGCACCTCCCTGGTCCGTGGCTGAGATGGCAGTGAGTGTTCTTGGTCTTTGGGGGCGTTTGCAGGAAGCACCACTGTGAGTCCCGCTGCAGGCCCTTGACAGCACGTGCTACCTGCTAGCTTCCCGTTTCTGCGGAAATCAGGGGTCATTGAAAAGAGTCGTGAGACTGTGATGCTAGTACTGCCCCCGCATCATAAGTGATGACAGAAACAGACATGCCCCTCCTGTCATCCGGTTTCAAGGGATGACCAGGAACCCACTTATATCAGTGGCATTTGCATTGGCACTACGTGTCCTCACTCGGGCGTCCTGCCTGGGACCCAGTGACAGGCAGTGGAGGACCGTGCACAAGTCAGGCTGCTCTCAGGGATCACCCACCCCCACCCCGAGTCCTGAAGGGTCCTCAAGACCACATTTGGTCTTTGCTGAGAACCTTGCCCATCCAGGGAGCTGGCTGCTTCATCTCCACCAAATTCAGGAGAGCAGCCAGACCCCAGTGTTCCCCCAACAACAGGAGAGCTAGCTAATTGAATTTCCTAATCAGATTTTGTTATTATAAGGTGAATTTGTAACTCCTGCCTGTTTCCTCCCCCCAAACCGCCCCCATCTTTTTTTTTTTTTCTTTAATTGCCCAAGTAACATCATGGAAACAATAGAAATCAGAGCAGAGGGGAGCTCACCACAGCCTCCCTCTCTCCCTCCCTCCCTCCCTCCCCCCCCAGCCCTGTTTGGTTTCCCTCGGTCCTGGGCCCCAAGCCAAGGCGACACTGCTGTAGCTGTATCATTGCAGACACTCTGTCTACAGCCTGGCTTTCACATGATGATGTCTCAGGAGAATTTTTCCCAAATGATACATGATATCCACCTTAAACAACTGCAAAACTTTCAACTCAGGAGACTGTACCTTGTTCAGCTAAGCCAGACTCCTGTTGTTTAGACATTTGGGTTGTTTCCATATTTCATAATTATAAACAGTGCTGCCATGAATATATTTGTACCCACAGGTATTTCTTTTTTTATTTTCTCAAGTCAGTCTAAGAAAAACTTCTGGACAAAGGATATAAATATTTGTGGAGCTTAGTTGCTTTCTAAAAGGGTTCCACCAGCAAAGTTAGAATAGACCAGTTTCAACACAGCTTTGCCAAATTTTGTGTTGTATCAATTCTATTTTCCTTATACTTAAAAAGGTATAAAAGGTACCATTCTGCTGTTTTAATTCACCTATCTCTGAAACCTATAATGGGTAAACAGTTTTTATTATATTTGCCAGCATCCTTTGCTTAAATTGTTTACTTGTAGAGATTTTTTTTAAAAATTACTCATGTTCCCTAACAGAAAAAAAAAAAAAAATAGGCAAAGGCTATAAACAGACAAAAGAGGAAAAATCCAAGTAACTATTGATTATATAAAAACATTCATAAGCAAAAAGTAAATGCAAATTTACATTAAAGTAAAAAATAGTCTTTTATCTGTAATATGTTTACATAAAATAAAATAAAACCCATAAAGCATAAGAATAAAGGAGGAAGTGACATCAGGGGAGAGGGTGGAGTGGAAAGCACAGGAGTCTGTCTTCTCACTTAGACAACAATCCACTGGCAGAATCTGCCTGATGTAATTGTTTTGGAACTCCGGAGTCTATTCAAAGGCTTGCAGCTTCCAGGGGAAGGCTTGCACCATAAATCAAGGTTAATATCCACAGTTTTAGTTCTTCCCAAGGAAGCAGCTACCCATCTCCCACTCCTGCCCCCCAGCTGCATATTCCTAGAGCAGCAGGCACACAGCTTGCCGGAGCCAGGGTGGGCATAGGACCTTGTCCTTAAATATTGGAACTTGCCCCCCAATATTGGGAGTCTGTGCTCTGATTGTTGATTGTTGCTTCTGATCATGCATGCAGACACCCAGGCACACAGCTATTATTGCAGCCACCACCAGCTGAAGCAGCTTCCAAGGGATTTAAAGGGCCATGTTACCAAGCCAAACTTGGGTCTACTCGCCCACATGCAGCAAAGCCAACCCACTGACGCCAGGTTGTGGTGAGGGAAAGTGCAGTGTTTATTACAGGGCACCAAGCAAGGAGTCCAGGCAGCTAGTGCTCAAAATACCTGAACTCCTGACAGGTTTCAGCAAAACATTTTTAAAGGCAAGGTGAGGGAGGGGCATCCCAGGGTATGTGATCAGCTCGTGTGCAATTCTCGTGGTTGATGGTGAGGTAACAGGGCAGGGTCATAGGGATTAACATTATTAATCCTTGGGCACCAGTAAGGATGGGGCAACATGCTCATGATCAAGTAGTTAACTTCTCCCATTTGGTGGTGGTACTAGCATCTGCAAAACAACTCAGAAAATGTGTATCAGATACTATTATCTATGTCCTTTAGAGAGGAGCTAAAGCAGAGCATATGGAGGAGGGGTCTGTCCTGGGAAGTCCCCACAGGGTCCTGCTCAGTTACAGCCAGAACCTGTTCCCACTGCCACCCCACCTTTATTTTCCTTCTTTTCCTTTTGGGAGCCATCATTTAAGGACTAGGACATTGAAAAGCAACCACACATATGGAGGAATTTAGAAAGTCACCAAGCATGCCCAGGAAAAAGCTCAGGCTCAGAGAAGACCTGAGGACTTGTTTACACCTCAGGCTGATTGCTGACACACAGATAGCCTGCAGCAATAAAATCTAAATAAAAAACAGCAAACCCTGAGGAAGGGAGAGAATCTGATTTCCAGAGTTACCCCATTATTAGATTCCAACATCCAGTTTTCAATAACAAAGAAACCACAAGGCAAACAAAGAAAGTACAATCCATTCAAAGGGGAAAATACCAATAGAAGTTGTCTCTGAGAAAGACCAGATGGCAGATCTACTAGACAAAGACTTGAATACAACTGTCTTCAAGATGCTCAAAGAGCTAAAGGAAATGTGGAGAAAACAATGTTCAAACAAATTAGAAATATAGGCATATCTCACTTTATTGTACCTTGTAGATATTGTTTTGTGTTTTTTTTTACAAATTATAAGTTTATGGCAACCCTAGCCCTGCATGGAGCAAGTCTATTGATGCCATTTTCCCAACAGCATTTGCTCACTTTGTGTCTTTGTGTCACATTTGGTAAATCTCACAATATTTCACATTTTTCATTATTACCATATTTGTTATGGTAAACTCTGATCAGTGATCTTCGGAGTTACTACTATAATTGTTTGGGGCCAACTTAATTGATAAATGTCGTGTGTGTTCTGACTGCTCCTCCAACCCACCATTCCTTCATCTCTCTCCCTCTCCTTGGACCTCCTTATTCCCTGAGACACAGCAACATTGAAATTAGGCCAATTAATACCCTTACAATGGCCTCTAAGTGTCCCAGTGGAAGGATAAGTCACACTTGTTTCACTTTGTATTAAAACCTAGAAATGATTATGCCTAGTGAGGAAGGCATGTTGAAAGCCAAGACAGGCCAAGAGCTAGACCTCTTGCACCAAACAGCCAGGTTGTGAATGCAAAGGAAAAGTTCTTGAAAGAAATTAAAAGTGCTACTCCAGTGAAAACACAAATGATAAGAAAGCAAAACAGCCTTATTGTTTATATGGAGAAAGTCTGAGTCGTCTGGATAGGAGATCAAATCAGCCACAACATTCCCTTAAACCAAAGCCTAATCAGAGCAAGGCTGTAACTCTCTTCAATTCTATGAAGGCTGAGAGAGGTGAGGAAGCTGCAGAAGAAAGTTTGAAGCCAGCAGGGGTCAGTTCACGAGGTTTAAGGAAAGAAGCAACCTCCATGACATCAAAGTGCAAGGTGAAGCAGCAAGTGCTGATGTAGAATCTCCCATAGGTTATCCAAAAGATCCAGCTAAGATCATTAATGAAGGTGGATACACTAAACAACAGATTTTCAATGTAAACAAAAACCTTCCACTGGAAGAAGATACCATCTAGGACTTTCATAGATAGAGAGGAGAAGTCAGTGCCTGGCTTCAGAGCTTCAAAGGACAGGCTGACTCTCTTGTTAAGGGCTAATGCAGCTGGTGGCTTTAAGTTGAAGCCAGTACTCATTTACCATGCCCAAATTCTTAGAGCTCTTAAGAATTATGCTAAATCTACACTGCCTGTGTTCTGTAAATGGAACAAAGGCTGAATGACAGCACATCTGTTTACAACATGGTTTACTGCATATTTTAGGCCCACTGTTGAGACCTACTGCTCAGAAAAAGATTCCTTTCAAAATATTACTGCTCATTTGACAATGCAACTGGCCACCCAAGAGCTCTAATGGAGACATACAATGAGATTAACGTTGTTTTCATGTCTGCTAACACAATATCCATTCGGCAGCCCATGGATCAAGGGGTAATTTTGACTCTCAAGTCTTATGATTTAATACATGCATTTCATAAGGCTATAGCTGCTATAGACAGTGATTCCTCTGATGGATTTGAGCAGTCAATTGAAAACCTTCTGGAAAGGATACACCATCCTAAATGCCATTAAGAACATTTGTGATTCTTGGGAAGAGGTCAAAGTGTCAATATCAACAGGAGTTTGGAAGAAGTTGAGTCCAACCCTTATGGATGATGTTGAGGGGCTCAAGACTTCATGGAGAATGTCACTGCAGATGTGGTGGAAAGAGCAAGAGAACTAGAATTGGAAGTGGAGCCTAAAGATGGGACTGAATTGCTGCAACCTCGTGAGAAAACTTTAAGGAATGAGGAGGTGCTACTTATGGATGAGCAAAGAAAGTGGTTTCTTGAGATGGAATCTAGTCCTGGTGAAGATGCTGTGAAGATTCCTGAAATGACAACAAAGGATTTAGAATATTACATAAGCTTAGCTGGTAAAGCAGTGGCAGGGTTTGAGAGGATTGACTCCAATTTTGAAGGAAGTTCTACTGTGGATAAAATGCTATCAAACAGCACTGCTGCTACAGAGAAAGTGTTCATAAAAGGAAGGGTCAATTGTTGCAGCAAACTTCATTGTTGTCTTCTTTAAAGAAATTCCCACAGGCACCCCATCCTTCAGCACCCACCACCCTGGTCAGTGGGCAGCCATCAACATCGAGAGGCAAGACCCCCCACCAGCAAAAAGATTATGACTCACTGAAGGCTCAGATGATGGTCAGCATTTTTTAGCAATAAAGTACTTTTTAACTAAGGTGTGTACATTTCATAAGACATAATGCCATTGTACACTTAATCGACTACAGTATAGTGTAAAAATCACTTTGATATACACTGAGAAACCAGAAAATCTATGTGACTCACTTTATTGTGATATTTGCTTTATTGTGGTGGTCTGGAACTGAAAGCACAGTATCTCCAAGGTATGCCTGTACCAAAAAAATAGATAGAAAACATAAATGGAGCCAAAAAGAAATTCTGGAGCTAAAAGGAGCAATAATTGAAATGGAAACTCCACTAGAGAGATTCAAAAACAGATTTGAGCAGACAGAAGAAAGAGTCAGAGAACCTAAGATAAGACAACTGAAATTACAAAATCTGAGGAACAGAAAGAAAAAAGATTGAAGAAAAGTGAGCACCATCTAAGAGACCTGTGGGACACCATCAAGTGGACCAATACACGCATTCCATAATGCGTGTCCCAGAAGGAGAGGAGAGAGAGAAAGGAGCAGAAAAATTATTTGAAAAAATAGTGGCCCAAAACTTCCTTAAAATTGATGAAAGACATGACTGTAAATATCTTTAAAAGCTTGGTGAGCTCCAAGTAGTATAAACACTAAGAGTTCCACACAAAGACACATTATAATCAAACTGTAGAAAGACAAAGAAAGAATCTTGAAAGCAGCAAAAGAGAAGCCACTTGTCACATACAAGGGATCATCAGCAAGATTATAAGCAGATGTCTCATCAGAAACCTTGGAGGCCAGAAGGCAGTGAGTTGCTATATTCAAAGTGCTGAAAGAATTTGGTGAAGGTGTTCGTTCATTCGGCTGTTCCCTGGATTTTATGTAAAAATCTATGGGGAAATTTCCCCTATCATGCTTGCTAAAAATGTTTTTAAACTTTCCAAAGTTACTTCTTTAAAATGTTTTCACTACAACTAATGGAATAATGCAAATATATACCATTTCTACCCGCTTACCTCTCCATTCCTCCTTTCCATGACAATCTCACGTCTTCATTCCTCAGAGTAACTGTTGTAGGAACTCTTAGAGACATCTCAATATTCATTTTTCTTCTTCATCTTAGTTTAACAAACCCCAAATTTTAGCTGGTGCATTGCTTCCCAGCTAGGACTATATCTCCCAGCTTCCCTTGCAGCTACATGTGGTTGTTTCTAGAATCTGGTCAGTGAGATTAAGTGGAATTGTCGCATCTGGGAGAATTCTCAGAGTTCTCCTTTAAAGGCAAGCCTTTCTCTCCCTCTTTCCTCCCTCCCTCCTGTTGCCTTGCATGATGACAAGATGGCTGGAGCTCTAGCAATCATCTTGAACCATAAGGACATGGGCCATATCATGGGACAGTAGAATGGTGACCCAGAAGGAGCCTCTGTCCCTGGTGATTCCAGCTTCCACCCTGGAATGTCTATCTCTGGACTTCTTTTACATTCGTGAGAAATGAGTTTCTATCTCACTTGAGTCACTTTTTTTTTTCCAGTTTCTATTACTTACAATCAAACCTAATTCTACCTGATAACAAACATTGGCAACTCTGGTGTTTCTCTCCACGTATTTCTCTAGGCCATATAGCTATATATACATGCAAACACATATACATATGTGTAATTTTTTTAATGTCTTTTGTTTAAAAATGGAGTCAACAAATGTCTCTGCTTCTAACTTTTTTTAAAAAAGAATAATGTAAAGGCAAATTTAAGAAAAAAATTGCATATTATTTATCACTCTCTAATCAGCAAAGATTTTTAAAGGACTGTTTCAATGCATGAAGTAAAATGAGCGCCCTCTAGTCCTGCTGGTGGGGAAGGAACGTATACTCTCAGGACGATGATTGAACAACATGTAACAAGAGCTTTAAAAATGTTCCTACTCTCCGACGCAGCAATGTCCCTTCTTAGATTTATGTTGAGGAAATACAGAGATGCAGAGATCTATGTTTGGGAATGTTTATGACTGTCTTGCACATAACATTGGAGATGCTAAAAGCTCACTAGTGGGGAAATATTCAATGAAATACGGTACATCCACAAAAGGGAATACCATGCAGTCATAAAAGTGGTGTTTATAAATAATGTTAATGACAGGGGAAAATGCTCCCCATATAATGTGAAAAAGCAAGCTGCAAACCATACATGAAAAAGTATATGAATCCCACTTGGGAAAAAAAACAGAAGTAAACATTTTTAAATGCTAATGTCAGGTCTCTCTAGGGGTAGCACTACAGGAAACTTTTGCTCCTTTACACATTTTTCGTTGTTTCCCAGATTACAGTAAACATTTACTCAGGTGTGGGGGAGGCAAAGTCAGAATTAATGCAATAACAGTAAATACTGATTGCTTCTCGTGTGATTAATGCCGGGCACTGCATGAGCTCAGAAACTCGGGCCGATGGAAGGCTTTTTCCTGCTGAGGCCGCAGAATGACCAGTACCCCAATGGACACAGTGCAGCCTGGCCTGTGGCCAAGCATGGAGAAATAGGAGGGGAGGTGAGCGAGAGAAACAGAGATGACCTCACTTCCCAGGTTTCACAGGCATCTCTCAGAAGCCCTACCACCCTACTGTCCCATTTCACAGATTGGGACCGCCAGGCCTGTGACCCCTGACTCTGTAACCCCTCCTTGGCTGTGAGCTGCTTGGTCCACCCATGTCTGTGTGTTAGATTTACAGCCACGGACCAACGCCCCGCTCGTGCTGCAGGGTACTCCCTGGTTGGGAGGTGCATCACAGGTGTTTCACGGCACTGCATCCCTTTTCTGCAGAGCCCCTTCTTTTGGCTGCACAACTTGGGGCGGGGGTGGGAGCAGGCAGGAGGGGAAGGGGCCTTCACCAGCCTGTGCCCTGCCCAGGCAGCCTCTTCTTCTTGCAATTGAAGGTCTTGCTCGGCTAGACAGAATAAGGACCCAATCTGCTATTAGAGAAAGAGAAACTTTTCCTGTCTCTGTGCCCTAACATCAGGTGAGAAATGCAAAAGGAAGTGTACCTCCAAACTGCACCACCTGCAGTGGGCAGGACGGAGGGTTGTAGCCAGCCCCCTCCCTCTGCCATCCGTCTTCTGCTCCTGGATCTTGGCAGCTCTACTGCCAGAGGGGCAATAAAAGTCTCGGAGTGATAGAAGGCAAACAGTAGAGGCTGCAGAATAAGAGCTCCTTATGGTTTTGAAATGGGCCTGTTCAGATGCCTTTTCACATACCTCCCATGCAGTAGTTGGTGCTGCCTGGGAATGAAAAGAAAAACAAGAAAGTAAGGTTAGCCCTGGGTTTCTTCTTCTTCCTTTTTATTCAATTGGTTTTTTTTGTTTTTTTTTAAAATTCTGAATTGTAAAATCTGGCGCTGAAGCCCCAGACGGCTGCCCTGCCCACTCAGGTGCTGCCTGGCCTTCTGGTCCAGGTGGAACCCAGGCTCTGGGCCTTGGCCTTGGCTGCTCACCTGCTCAGGGCAGCCCCCCGCCTGCCTACTGGCCAGGCCCCTGCCCTCGGCTCCCATAGGGCCCTGGGCAGCCCGCTGCCCTGGGGGAGGGGGCCTTGTTGGCTGTGTGCCTGGTGGGGGCCAAGGGTGACGGTGGCCTGGCCAGGAGGAGCTGTGGGCAAAGGGCAGCTCCCGTAGCAGGCTGGTGATGCGGTCCTGGGCGTGAGGCTGGAGTGAATTAATCCATCCCTCCCACCAGCGTACGTTCCCAGAGGGCAGAGGCCAGTGGGGCTCCCTGGTGTAGCCCTGGGCCTAGAACAGTGCCTGGCACACAGTAGGTGCTTAATGAATACTTGTTGAATGAATGAACGACAGATGACCTGCCTGATCCTCAGGATGGCATGGGGGAGGGGCCCGGGAGGAGACGCCTCCCTGCCTCCCAGAGGTGATGGTCTGGGGTGCATTCTGATGGTCTGGGGGTGCATGGAGGAAAGCTCCCCCTCCTCGCTGCAGGGGCAGATGGGAGGAGGTGTCACTGCGCCCCACCCAGTGCCCGGGCATCCCTCCCCCCGCCCAGTATAGAGGGTGGGAACGTCATCCCCATTTCGGAGGTGGGAAAACGGAGGCCCAGGGAGGTAAAGGGACTTGGCCAAGGTCATAGAGCTGAGAGGGCAGAGCCAGGATGAAAATCTAGGTCAGCCTGACTCCAAGAGGTCTGTGGCCAAGCCCCTCACTCCCCAGGCCTGAGGCCTGCCCCGCCCCCAAGGCCTGCTCACCCCTCCCCCCGTTCCCCCTCCCCCGAGGCCAGCTTCCCTCTCCCGCTTGGGCCCCGAGCCCGCCTCTGACCCCGGCTCCCCCGCCGTCCCCAGGATCTGCAGGTCATCAGCACAGACGAGAGCCAGGTGTTCGTGGCCGTGCAGGAGTGGTACCAGACCGACACCTACAACCTCTACCAGTCGGACCTGCGCGGCGTACGCTACTCGCTGGTGCTGGGGGACGTGCGCAGCTCGCGCCAGGCGGAGGAGAGCGTGGTCATCGATATCCTCGAGGTGGGACCCTCAGTGCAGCCTGTGGTGGGCCAGGTGGCACCCCTGTCCCGGCTTCCCCCCCCTCCCCATCTCCACTGCTCCAACCCGGGGACCTGCCAAAATTCTGTCAAGGGCCAAATGTTTTAGACTGCCGGTCAAAAGGGTACAACGCAGGTACTTTTAGAACAGGAGAGAAAACTTGCTCTTTCTGATGAAATTCAAGTAACAGTAATGGAGTACCTTGTGATACAGTTCTGCTAATGAGAAGAATGGAATTGGGGGGGGATAACATTCTGCTGAGTTGGGGTTCAGGTTAGTGGTCCCCATCATCCACTCGATCACCATCTGTCATCTGTAAAGCCGTTCCTGCCCTGAACGCCACTGCATGAAACAGGCAGGTGACGGAAGTTGGGACCCTCCCCTGTCCATCTCCGGCCTCACGGCCTCCCCGGCCCCAGCCCTGGTCTCCTTGTCCCTCCCCTCTGTGTATCCCATGTCCGTCTGGCTGTCTCTTGCTCCCTCTGTCTCTCCCTTGGCCCTGCAGCTCCTCTCTCTGAGGTTGGGGGTTGAGGCCTCCCTGCCTGCAGTCCTCAGACCTCCCTGTGCCCTCCCTGGGGTCCCGCCCCCATCTGTGTCCCATTTAAGCCACTTGCTCTTGTCACGTGACACCAAGGGGCCGATCAGAGGCTCTGAACTGGGGCTTCCGGTTCCCACGCCGGGCTCCCTCCCCCAAGAAAACATCCACGCACCCTCCTGTACTTGGATTCCGCAAATGTCAATCCTTCACCCACCGTGGGCCCAGCCTGGACCTGGCCTTTCACGGTCACCTCCTCTGTTCTTGTCCACACCAGAGCCGGGCAGGGGGTCCCTCAGCCGCTTTACAGGTAAGGAACCTGAGGCTCAGACAGGGCAAGCCACCTGCCCAGGTAGACCAGAAGTCAGCAAAAAACCAGAAGCAGCCCAGGGGTGTCGGTCCAAGCTCCATCCATCTTCCTGGCTAGCACTCCCTCGGTAGGTCATTCACCCTTAAATTCCTCCCTCATGCCCTGGCCTCAGGGAGCCCCCAGCCAGTGGGCTCACCTGCAGGGGCCATGCGTTCTCGTAGTAAACGCCGGTGGCGGTCCTGCCAGGCTCTACTGTCCCTGCGGAGCTGGGGAGGGTGTCCCGTGGGTGGCGAGCCGAGCCTTGGGCATCAGTGCGGGTCAATCCAGGTGGGAGGCGTCTTCCTGGACAGAGCCAGAGCTGCAGCCTTCCTCTTTGAGTTGTCATCAGCTGAGCAGAACCAAGGGAGTAATGAATGTAATTATTTGTTTACAATGAGAACCCATTTGTCAGGGTTTACTTCCCGAGCTGGACAGCCTGTGGCTCACTGCTGCTTGCTGAAAGTTACACACAGGACAGGCGTGTAACTGACACGTAAGGAGGGCACCTCAGACAGGAGCGTCCACGGCCCACTGCGGGTATATGTAGCTCCTGTACCGCACGCCAGGCTCCAGGCCCTACCCCCGGGACACAAGGAGGAGTAGACCACCTCTCACAGGGCTCCGGACTCCACAGGAAGACCAGCTCCCACCTGGTGTGTCAGCCTCTAGAAGACACCATGAGGGGCAGTCGGCCAGCCCAGGGTGGAAGTCAGGGAGTACTTCCTGGAGGAAGGGGTGCAGACCGAATTGAGGCTGAGCAGAACTTAGCCAGCTGAGCAGCCAGGGAACAGTGATTCACGCCAAAGATCAGGCAGTGAGAGGCCGTGGGGATGGGAGGGAGTTCACAGTGGCCAGATCCAAAGCTGGGCCCCCTTGCAAGTGATTGTGCTTCTCTGAAATCCACTTAATGGGGATCACAGGTAGTGGTTACAAGCACAACTCTGGAGCCCCACTGCTGGGGTTCAAATCCCAGTTCTGGTATGTATTTGCTGTGTGACCTTAGGCACATTACTTAACCACTCTGTGCTTCAGTGTCCCCATTGCAAAATGAAGACGACAGTAGTACCTTCCTCAGAGGGTTGCTGTGTGAATTTGTTTCCGTTAAACACATACAGCAGCACCTGATGCCAACTCAGTGCTCAGCAGGCTCTCGACAGTTTTCACTGCAGGTGCCTTCTCTGTGGATTTGAGATAGTGCATGGGAGGGGCCTGGCCTAGAGGTTCTACACGTGCCCCAATTCCATTACTGTCATGGTTATCGTTCATCCAATGTCAGATCCAGGAAAAATGTCTTATCCCAGACGTCACAGGCAAATACTGCCCCGAGAGGCCTGAGCTTTCAAGGGCCTATGAGCTCTGACCTCTGCAGGATGGGTCCTGGTTCCAGACAAGACGGCAACCCTTTTCCGGGGGCCTCTTTGTGTTGGAGCTTGGGTTAGGAAGGGGGTTGAGGGGGCTTCCAGTCTTGTGCCCTGACCCTGAGGAACCCTGGCCACAGCTGGGAGACCGTCATTGTAGTGGGCTAAATGGGGGCCCACAAAAGCTACAGCCACATCGAATCCCTGGAACCTGTGACCATGAGTTAATTTGGAAAGAGGATCTTTGCAGCTGTCATTAACTGAAGGATCTTGAGATGAGCTCATGCTGGACCCTAAACCAATGACAAGTGTCCTGGTAAGGATCAGAAGAGGAGACACAGACACACAGGAAAGAGGGCCCTGTGAAGACAGAGCAGAGAGTGGGGTGATGTGGCCGCAGCCCAGGAACACCTGCAGCCACTTGAAGCTGGAAGACACAGGAAGGATCCTCCCTGAGAGACTTCAGAGGGAGGGCAGCCCTGCCAACGCCTTGATTTTGGACCTCTGGCTTCCAGACTGTGAGAGAACAAATTTCTGTTGTTTTAAGCCCTCCCTCCAGCCACCAGTTTGTGATGCTTTGTTACGGCAGCCCCCAGGAAGTGAGCACAGTCATGAAGAGGGCAGTTATGTGAAGTGGGCACATCAATACTGGGAGCCAGCACTCAGCTGATCACACCCTCCCCAGGGAAACTCGGCCTGTTACTACCTCTTCTGGGATGGGAGGGTCCATGTTATTTACTGCTGAGTGTTTTCATGGAGACCGGTCGGGATATAAAAGGGCGCTTTCCAAATAAAGCAAGCCATCACTGGGCAAATCAGCAACCTATCTGCCCCTAGGACATCAGGGGAGGCATCTAGACTCAGCACCGAGCAGGCCAGGTGCCCGCCCCCTGGTGATGACTCAGGTGAGCCAGAGACAGTGATGTCACCATGAGTGAGAGAAGGGGCTGTGGTCCTCCTGCCCCTGGGGCTGTCCCCCAGAAGGACCATCCCCTAATCCTCGTCTGTGGAGATGAGGGCCAGACCCCTGGTCTCCAACCCAGAGAGAAGCATCCTAGCAGAAGACACAGGCAAAGGGGGATTCAGGTTAGCAACTGGCAGATGGGAAGGTTTTCCAGAATTCTCTGTGAGGCCCACTGCAATCTCTAGGGTCCTCACATGTGGAATGAGGGGCAGAAAGGAAAGGCAGAAAAACACACAGAATCCTGGAAGAATGGCCAGGGAGATGCTGTACCGCTGGCTTTGAAGAAGCAGGAGGGGCCGCAAACCAAGCACCCCAGCACCTCTAGACACGGGGGAAAGGCAAGGACACGCGTCTCCCCCGGAGACACCAGTTGCTTGCAGCCCGATGGGACCTGTGTTGGACTTTCGGCCTCCAGAGCTATATAGCATGATCAATGTGTGTAGTTTAAGCCCCTCTGTCTGTTACCTGTTGTAGCAGCCACAGGAAGCTCATACACGGTTCACTGTGCGTCCGAACCTCTGGGATCCGCCCTGGCCTGCTCCCCACCTGTCAGACATTTGGCATGGAGGCTTAGGAAAGCACCAACCTCCTGGAGTCTGATAATTTAATGAGACGGACATTAATTCCCTTGCCCACCACGTAGAAGGCACTTAACAACTGTGTTTTATCACTCTCAGCCTAAGCATCACACTTGGCCATGGAACTTCAGGTAAATCCCACAACTCAGCCTCAGTTGCCTTGGCCTCATGCTATTTATAGAGCAGCAAAAGCTGCTTCGGTGCAGGGGACACAGGTTCGTGCCCCAGTCCGGGAGTATCCCACATGCTGCGGAGCGGCTAGGCCCGTAAGCCATGGCCACTGAGCCTGCACGTCCAGGGCCTGTGCTCCGCAACGGGAGAGGCCACAGCAGTGAGAGGCCCGCATACCGCAAAAACAAACAAACAAACAAACAAAAACAAAGCTGCTTCGGGCACACGGGGGCCCCGAGGAACTCAGACCACACCAGCGGGCCTCGGTTACTGGGGCCAAGTCTTCCGTGCCCAAGGAACTTGCCGAAAATGTTCATTTCTGTGGGACCAGGAGGTTGAACAATTGGGAATTGCTGATATCTGACCCTTTCTTGTGCGCGAACTCAGTAACCGATGATAGGATGTGTGTGTTCACTGCCCTGGCCCCTCAAGAAACCCTGAGAAAGGGGGCACAGGGGACTTCGACCCCCATCCAGGGCAGGCTGGAGCCGGCACGGACCCTGTCCTCACAGTCTGGCATCTGCATGTGGGGCTGAGCTGAGGCAGTCCCTGGAGGAAAGCCCAGAGCAATTCCATGGGTCCAGGCCCTGTGGGTCCACTGGGAGGGAGGCGAGGGGCTAGGGCTCTGAATCAGGAGCTCCAGCTAAAGACAGCGTGACCGAAATGCACAGGCACCTCGGGGACCCGGGCTCTGCTCGCCGTCCAACAGCCGGGGTCTGGATCTGGGAGGACAGCTCAGTGTTGTGAAATGCACTCAGAATTTGGGGTCAGACAGTACCGGCTCCCAGTCAAAGCTCAGGCCAGTGTCTCTGGTCCCTTTCCCCCACAGACCCACTTGCCTCCAGGGTGTATAGTCAGCTTCAGCTCTGGGCTGTTCTTGGGGTGAAATGAGGCCGTGCACACAGAGCTCTTAGCAAGGGGCTGGGCAGGCTTTTGTCATCCTTCTTGTACTTCTGTCCCAGGTCCGAGGGGTGAAAGGAGTCTTTCTGGCGAACCAAAAAGTTGACGGGAAGGTGGTGACGCTTATAACCTACAGCAAGGGCCGAGACTGGGATTACCTGAGGCCTCCCAGCACGGACATGAACGGGAAACCAACCAACTGCAAGCCTGTAAGTGCCCTGCTCACTGCATACACCTTCCCCGGGGTGGGCACTAGACGTTACCTCAGGCCCCAGGGGTCAGAGATGCTGATGTCTGAGAAGGGCCATCTGGGAGACATGAACCACCTATTTCTCTGGGTGTGGTGGAGAGGGCCACATGAAACTCCTTGCTTTACAGAAGAGTTAACTGGAAGTCAGAGAGGGGAGTGTATCAGTCAGCTCCTGTCACAACAACGCTGTGTAACAAGCCACCCCAAACAGCAATCACTCTTCTCGAGATCTGTGAGAGGCTGGGCTCGTTCATGCACCTGGGGGTTGGTCGATTTAGGAAGGGATCTAGTATCCTCCTCTGGGACCAGCCCAGGCACATTCTCAGGCAATAACAGAGGTGCAAGAGAGTGAGCAGAAACATTGCAAGAACATTGCAAGCCCGCTTGTGCATCTGTTAAGCCCTGTTGGCCAATGTCAAGGGCCAGGAAGTACACTCTGTGGAAGTGAGGGGCTGGATAAGTGAGGGGGAGCCAGGACACAGCCCAAATGTCATGAGCCCTAAGCCAGTCCAGCTATTCCAAGGGTGCCTTTCTACATGAATATGAGTATAGGCTGCCCCAGTGTCTTCACTGCCTTGAGGGTGGAGAGGGCTGGAATGCCCTTTTCTTCTTATTCAGTGAACTCCTACTGACACCTGAAAACCCTGTCTAGATATCCCCTCCACTGAGAAGGCTTCACTGGGCACACTTACTTCTATTTCCCCCTGGCTTCGATCGGAAGCCCCTCACAGTCAAGGACCCCCATCATTGCTGTGCCTCTGTAACTAGAAAGAATAACAGTGCCTATTTCACAGGGATAGTCATTCAACAAACACATAAGGGGACCTATATGTGCAAAGCACTGTTCTGGGTGTTGGGAATACATCAGTACACAAAATAGCAAACAATCCTGCCCTCTTGAGATCTGCCTGGATCTCTGCAGGGCCCCTGAAGATGGTAGGCACCCTGCCTGGACAGCCACTGACCACTCTCCAGGGCCAGGGTGGGGCTCTGTGCTCTCTGGGCAGAGCCTCAGCCTGGGCAGTGTCAGTCCCTCGCTCCCTGACCTCACCGACTAGGGGCCTGTGCTCGGCCTCTACGCAAGCCCCCCTCCCGCTAATAACGGGATAATAACACCTGTCGACCACCGGGGAGAATTAATCACCTGCCCCTTGTAAAAGCTCTTCTGAGAAAAAAATTGCTGTGAAAGGGCTAATTTTTGTATCATCATCGACAAAGGTAAGCCATATTAATCTGTCAAAGCAAGTTTTCGCTAAGAATAGATTCTTGTCTGCAATTATGCAGCTCAGCGAGGAGATAACCTTTCAAGATTTATGCCCTGGCCTTAAAATAATAAAAGTAGGGGTCAGCTGGTAAGTATGTGGCTGCAGGCAGGCACGCAGAGAGCCCGATGAGCACAGTGGACAGAGGACAAGTATCGGGACACCCAGCTGGGCACAAAAGACAGAAATCACAGCCTTGGCTGCGAGGCCCATTACCCTGTGTGTGCAGACCTGGCAGCAGCAGGTGGGGGGCATGCCGGGTGAGCAAGCGTGGCCCTTCTCCTGGGTTTCTTCTCTGTGTCCACTCAGCCACACAGCCTCCAACTGCACAGGGCAAGCTACACTTGAAGGTTTATTTCTCATCAGAAATGTGATTCCTGCTTATTGCAGAATACTTGGAAAAAGCAGAAATGTATAAAAAGGGGAATAAGTTACACCTGTAACCACGTCACCCAGAAGTAATGGTAATCGGGCATTTTTCTGGTCAATCCTTTGGCTTATATTCACGTTAAAAAGTCATCTTTGGGATCCTGACGTGTGTGTGATTTCTGAGTCTTCCATTTTTCTCTTAACTCTGGGTCATGAAGGTTTTCCCGAGCCATTTGACCAGCTCTCTGGCTGGGGAGATTTCCTTCCAGTGACAGGGAATAGATGAGTGTGGATCAGACCTGTTTTAGGATGAGAAATGGCCCTTGGAAGACGGTTTTGTATCTGTTGACATCTGGATTCAGAATGAAAACCCATTCGTTTTGCTGCCTGTGGCAACTCTTCTCAGCAACCGGACTGAGCTGAGCAGTGGGGTGTCCGGCAGGGACGGCTGACAGTGTGGCCCTCCAGCCCTCCGGCAGTCTTTGCTGGATGCCTTTTGGGAGCACCAGCCAGCTCCTGCATGGAGAGGGGCCGAGAAGGGGGAGCCTTGGAACGGTGTGGGCCTCCCAGCTTGGTCCGCGTCACATCCATCCAAGCCCTGCAGGTACCCGGGCCACCCCACCAGGACGAGGCATTCAGCACCGACTGCTCTGGCACCAGCCTGTCCTTGAGGTCTTCCCACCCTTGGCCTGGGTGTCCTCGGGGGACCCTGCCGTGTCTGACTGTACACCCCAAAAGCAGCCTGGCACTCAATGCTTCCCGTCCCATCACATGTGCAGGTGCCCAGTGCCCTGGGGGTCGGCCTCTCCAGGCCTGCCTGGCCTTCCACGCCCTTTATCAGCTCAGCTCAGTTGGCTGGGCCTTGCGTCAGCTTGTCAGATACCAGCAGAGCACCCGCTACAGCTCCAGGACCGGCTGGAAGACATCTGTGTGGCCCTCCATGGCGCCAAAGGGGACTGCAGCTCTGTCTGTGGGCCACTGCCGACCGCAGGGAACCCTGAGGAGTGTTCCACTTCCGGCCCCAACAGGCAACCAGCAGTCAGCACAGAGCAGCAGTGGGCTGGGGAGGGGGAGGGGCAGCCAGGTTCTATGAGCCACAGCCTCTGACTTGCTCTGTTCACTGCACACAGAGGCAGTGATATTGTGTGCACAGCGCATCAGGGAATGTGGAAAAGGCTAGTTGCAGCCTGGGGAGACCAGCCCAGAAGCTTGGCCACTCCAGGCCCCGCCTGGCCCCCCGGGACCTCTGGGGCACCAGAGCAGGGCCATGCCTGGGCCGGACCTTCTCAACCCGGGAGCGTGCCAGTGGGACACAGGAGGGCGGGCCACGTCCCTGCCGAGGGTCCTATTCCTCCTGCTGTAGAGCTTCCTTCTGCAGGTAGAGACTGGCCCTGCTCAGAGAGGCCACGGGCACCCCTCCCCCTGGACACGCCCTCCCCGCTAGTGCCTGGTCGTTGGATGGGTGAGGGGACCGAAGGGTGTCACCACAGGTATTAGGTCACCAACCTGCTTGTCAGCTGAAAGAAACCAGGAGAAATCCAGAAGGGGGGACAGCTGCACCTTCCACAGTGGGTCAAGTTTGTCCTGTTCAATCCAGGTGTTCCTGGATGGGAACTCTCCTCCGGGGTGATTCCGTGACCAGGCTCCCCGGTCCACAGAGCCCTGCCATCTTCAGCCTGGGGCTCCCCAGGCTGCCCCGGGGAGGGCCTCTAGCCTACCACGTCTGCTTCAGGAGGGGGCCTCTTTCAGCTCATTTTGCCACCTCTTATTTTGTTTGTTTTTAGTAGCTTGACTGAGGTACCAATCACATCCCATACAATTCACCCATTTAAAGTGTGCAATTCAGTGGTTTCTAGTATCTTCATGAGCTGTGCAACCACCACCGTAGTCCATTTTAGACTATTTTCATCACCTCAAAAGGAAACCCTGTACCCTTTAGTCACCACCCCCCATCTCCCATCCCACCCCCTGCCCTGAGCAACCACTAATCCACTTTCTGTCTCTATAGATTTCCCTGCTCTGGACATTTCCTGTCCGTGGAACCATACAGTATGTGATGCAACAAATACATTTTTATAAACTCTGGTACAGACAAATAGAGCCCATCTCCCACTGGATCGGGCCCTGGTGGCATCTGACCCAGATCCATATCCAACCTACTATCGGTTTTATTTTTAACTTCAGATAATCTGTATAAAACATACTCAGTTCATGGACCAGGAGAAAGTGTTAAAGAAACATAAACTGTAGAGAAAAACCATCTCTCGATGGATTTCGGTAGACAGTAGAATACAGCAATGACAGTGGAGCTCTGCAATGACCCTGGAGGTGTGGGTGACAGGCAGCCCCGGCTAATGGCTGGCGGGTCACTGCCCAGTGCCGTGTCCGGTGGCCTGGAGGGAGCTGTGCAGAAACCTTGGGCCTTGTCCCATGCCCTGTGGTCTCTTGGTCTATTGTGGATGTGACAGAGGGATTGTGGCCTTGAGTCACCGAGGCCAGGGGAGAGGAGACTCGGGAAGGTCAGTCCAGAGGACACATCATTCTCAGCTCGTCTGTTCCCCCGGGATCCCCCAGCCCCACCCAGGGGAGCTGGCTGTGGCCTCTGCCATCTCAACAGAGGGTGGGATGCAGGCAGCTGGGGTGGAGACAGATGAGGGATCTGGCAGCACCGGGCAGGAAACAGCTGGTGCTTCCTCATTCTGGGGGCTGCTGGCCCAGCTTGCCTGGAAGTACCAGACCCTCCACGGGGCTCAGAGCATGGACTTTGGAACCAGGCAGCCTCAGCCATGGTCCCAGCCCCACCACTGCCCTGGCAAGTTGCTTAAATGCACTCTGCCTCAGTTTCCCCATCAACGCAGCAGGGATGACAGTACAGATGTTGAGAGCATTCAGTGATGCACACCTTGTAAAGTACTGGCGCTGGCCCAGAGGCAGCCGAACAGCCCCGTGAGTTGCCGTTGGCCGTCTTAATACAACCAGTGTTTCTGCCCCTCCAGCCAGGGCACCAGCCGGGGCTGCGTCAAGGTTGCACTGATGCTCGTGAGTAAACTGGGCTCTAGCGTGCCCACCTTACCCCCTGCCTCTCCCATAGGGCTCAGGGCTCACGGGGTGTCCCGCAGCTGTCGCCTGATGCCCACCTAAGAGACCCCCAGTAAATGTTCTGGGCGGATGAATGAATGAATGAACGTGGGCATGGACCGTGCAGTCTCCCTCCCGGAGTCCCATTCTGCGGCCCAGCTCTGCACTCAGGAGCCACGTTGGGGAGCCCACCCTCCAGCACCCAGGCTGGGAGAACCCTCCACTGGTCCTGACCTGACAGCCTTCACCTGACTGTCAGCCTCCAAGCCTCCTGTCTGCCTTCCCCTGACCCCTCTGAAGCACTCCTGATCCCACCTTCACAGCCAAAAAGCCACAGGGCTGGATTCAACATCAGCCTTACTTTTCTCAGGTCACTTCTCCCTCCCAAGTGCTGACCATGGCTCCTTCTCTACCCCCCACAGCCGGACTGCCACCTGCACCTGCACCTGCGCTGGGCAGACAACCCCTACGTGTCAGGCACTGTGCACACCAAGGACACTGCCCCCGGCCTCATCATGGGTGCAGGTAAGAGGCTGCCATCACGGTCAGGAGCCATCACTGCCTGCAGGATGCTCCAATTTCAAGGATCTAACTTGATGGTCACGGGCCTGGGGCCATGGTGTATCCACTGGGGGCAGTGCCACAGCACCTCTAGGAAGTCAGCTCACCTGGCACATCACCCTGAGGGGTAATTGCGTAGCCCAGAGTGGGCACCTGATATGCATTGACTAAATGAAAGGTGGATGGGTGATGGATGGAAGGATGGATGGATGGATGGATGGATGGATGGAAGGAAGGATGGATGGATGGATAGATGGATGGGTGGGAGGATGGGTGAAAGGAAAATTGGATAGTTGAAAGAATGGATAGTCAGATGGCCCGATGGAAGAATGGATAACAAAATGGTGAATGAATACGTAGAAGGATGGATGGATGGGTGGATGGATAGATGGACGGGAGAACAACTTGCATCATGGTTGACTATTGGTCCCTAAAGAAGGTTCTAGTTTAGTGGGGAGAGAGAGACACATATACAACTAACATAAGGGGAAACAAAAGAAGTATACATTGTGATTGTGTCTGTCTACCCCATTAAACTAGAACCTTCTTCAGGGATCACTAAATGTATGCCGATCTAATAAAACTCTAAAATAAGGTTTATGTGAGTTAGAAGAATCATTCCAAATAAAATCACATGTTTTACAAGTCCATTGCCAGGTAGCGGCTGGCATCTGGTTTTCCTTTTACCCATCAGAGTGGGGACAGCCTCACCAGCTCTCAGAAGCTAAGTCCAGGGAAGGGTCCCTGACGCCATGGAGACAAAGGCGGGGAGGGCAGGACCGTGTCCATCGTGTCCACAGTTGCTACGGTGGCCCTTTCTCCCTGGCCAGCCCCTGAGCTCTTCTAATCACCATGACAACCCTGAGACGTCAGTACCCCTACTTTATGGAGGAGGAAACGAGCACAAGGAGAGGGAAGACTTGCCCGCAGCTTGCAAGGTTCCATCAGGAAGCTTGAGACCCACCCCAGGCTCCTCAGGGAAGGGAAGCCCCAGCCCCAGGAGGGGCTGCTGTGCCCCTTGAACCTGCAGAAGGCAAGGCTCTGGGGCGGGCCCATCAGGCCCGCCACTCATCTGGGCTGTGGAACGGCCAGGCTGAGGCTCTGCACAGCCAGGGTGCAGATGGGGCGAGTGGCAGTCGGAGAGACAGTGTATCTGCCCATCACACAGGGGGAACCACCAAGGCCTGGGCCGGGTCTCACAGCTTCCTGAATCAGGGCCTCCCTCCCTCTGTCTACTCCAGCACCATCTGTGACCCGGAGGATTTGCGCCCCAGACCCTGAGCTGGATGACACATCCGCCCCTTCAGCAGACGTATCCCAGCACTGAGGCCCGGGCCTGGCTGTGTGTGAGAGGGTGAATGAATGAATGAATGAATGAGTGAATGAGTGTATGAATAAATGAGTGGCCATGCTGAGATGGCAGGAATGGCCTTCCAGGCAGAGGCGGGAACGGGTTTTTCAGAACGACCGAATCAGAGCCCATGAAGGGGCCAGGAGGTGAGATCCCCTGTCCACTCTGTGGGCCTCTGATGGCGGGAGACCCTGGTTATCCGAGGGGCGTCTCACGTTATTCTGGAGAGGGTGGCTTTCCAGTAGGGGAGCGAGCGACACAACCAGACAGAGAAGACTGCAAGTAAAACCTTTCATCTTCTGAGCGTCCTTCTGTTCATCTACGGCCCTGGGGGTCTTAGTCAATGACTGTGATTGGGGCGGGGTCTGCCCGCTTCAATGATGGACGTGCGTCAATCAATGAAAAATCACACATCAGCCTCGATTTCAGTGCAGCTCATGGGGCTCCAGGTCCCATGCAGGGACAGGCTGGCTCGCCCATGTTGGGCACCCCCTGTCTTGTGGACTCTATTCCCTGGACCTGAGGGCGATGGTGTATTTTTTTTTAAACATCTTTATTGGAGTATAATTGCTTTACAATGGTGTGTTAGTTTCTGCTGTATCACAAAGTGAATCAGCTATACGTATATATATATCCCCATATCCCCTCCCTCTTGCGTCTCCCTCCCACCCTCCCTATCCCACCTGGCATGGACATATATACACTACCAAATGTAAAATAGATAGCTAGTGGGAAGCAGCCGCATCGCACAGGGAGATCAGCTCAATGGTGTATTTAAAATGCATGTTCGTGAGGGGTTGAAACCCCAAATTCTTGTCCAAAGTACAAAAGACGGAATTTCAAATGTTTCCACCGCTCAAAGGCCTTGAAAGCTCTGGACGACCATTCCAGCCCCCCAGGGATGCTGTGAGGAGCTGCAGGAAGTTCACTTCATTGTATGCAAGTCACACGGAGAACAGCGAGTGGAGGGTGTGAGCTGGCAGCCTCCCTCCCTCTCACTGTCCCCGGCAAGGGCAGGATGCTACATTTATATTTCATTCTGCTGCTTTTTCATCTCGCCGTGGCTTTTCTGAGATGGATCCATCCGTGCAATGTAGGCCAATTAAGGTGTAAGTGTTTTACATCCTCCACTCCAGCCCTGAGCGTCTGCTGGGAACAGAGGGGAAGGTGGAATGAGCTGGGCTCCCTCGGGCACCGCCGCAGCCGCTGAGCAGGGACCAGTTTCCCACTAGCAGCCCCCACAGTGGGCTGGACAATGTGGCAGGAGCAATGGGGCCACGTGACGGCCTGTGCCTGGCTGAGCTTCCCGAGGCAGCCATGGGCGATGGCTGCCTGTTTCCAGGGAGTCTCTCTCCTGATCTCCCCGCCATCCATCCCTCATTCCACCCTGAGGCAGGCAGGTGGGAGTTACAAGCCCCAGGTTCTACCGCCTCCAGCTGCTGGGCCTTGGGCATTTACTGGACCCTCTGAACCTCAGTTTCCTCACCTGCAAAAAGAGGATGAAACCTCCATCATAAGGCTGATTTGGGGATCAGGTAGAAAGCATCAACACCAGGTGTGTTTCCACAGGTGGCCCTGTCATTTGAACAGTGGCTGGACACCACTGCCCTTGTGCCAGGCTGCATGCCAGGGCCCTTCTACTGGGGACCTGCCCTCCGGTTCGGCGGACAGAGGCCAGACCCACAGATGGATGTAGAAAATGGAGCCATGAATCCAATGAGGAAGGGAAAAGGATGGTTCAAGAAGCAAAGACCGGAACTCGAGCTTCTAACTGCCAGGGTCTAGAAACAGCCATAGTGAACCCAGAAATAAACCCAGCGGGCTGAGACTGCCAGCTGGAATGTTCTTCCTGACTGGGCGTGTCAAGGGGATGTGTCCTGCAGAGGTAGCAAATCACAGACGGATGGTTGAGACAGAGGGCGCCGGGCCCAATTCTGACTTGGGCCTTTCTGAGCTCTTGCTCTGGGGCTCTACACCTCCCTGAGCCTCAGTTTCTTCATCTATGAAATGAGGATAATCATCTCGGACTTGGGGGCACTGAAAGGTCTGATTCAGGTCGAAGGCCCTCCCTGCCCCAATGCCCTGCACCCGTCCTGGGCCACCACGCAGCACACGCTGCTTCAGGCTCCTCATCCGGACGTGAATCCTCAGGACCACACAGAGCACAGGCTGCAAACGCTTCCCGGACGCTGGCTCTGATAGTCACATGGCTGAAAAAACCTTGAGGGGCCGTGACGGGGAGCTCGGAGCACCCCCGCCCGCTCTGTGCCAGGAAGACCCCCGGGGCTCCCAGGAGGAGCCCTGCCTCCCAGCCCTCCTGCAGGGTCCCTTCCTCTGTGACTCAGCCAGTCGGGGACCCATCAACCCCATCAATCAATCTCATCAATCCCAGGTGAGAGGCCGAGGGGCGTGAGCAGGTCAAGAGCTGACCTGAGGCCCATCAGCCAGCCGGGGGTCACTCGGGCCCTCTGGAGCTGGGGACTTGGCAGCAACCAGAGGACCCGAGGGGCGGTCCCCTTGCTCCTGTTCCAGCTGCCGCAGGGCTCTGCCACGTTGGGGGCCACAGTGAGGGGTCCAGGCCACCTTCCCCCTCTGCCAGCTGTGGGCTGGGGTGGATCTTGTGCTGTCGCTTTGCTCTGTTCTGGCCCTGAGGCCTGAGCCACTCTGAAACCTGAAGATCGAGGAAGCAGGGAGAGGAAATGCACATTCAGTGAGCGCTTACTGTATACCAGGCCCTGAGAGCACAGAAGCGGGGTGGAGGGGTCGGGCTGTCGGGGGAGGAGGCCCAAGGAGACCCCAGAACAGCCCAGAGGGGACGTAGAGGGAGGCCTTTCTTAGTCTCATCCCCAGGCCTCAGTTTCCCCTCTGTAAAGTGAGGGCACCAGCCCCCGTGTTCCTGCAGAGCCTCCCACTCTGGTGGCCTGTGGATGCGTTCTGTGAATTTCCCCTTAATTTTCCCCGGTGCCTGTTAGGTGACTGGCAGCCTGACAGCCTTGGTAGACGGAACAAGGAAAACAGATTGCGTCACTTAAAAGACAGACATCGCACCCCTGAAATCACCGACTGCAAATTTGCCTGGGAAGTTGAGCTGACGCCGCATCCTTTGCTGCACGGCTTCTGTATTTGATGCGTGGGTCCTGGCGTCTCTGCTGGCATCTGGAAGGAGGGGGGGATAAAGGGCTCCCCTTCCTTCCTCTCCCCCGCCCAGCTGTTGCGTTCACTCACTCATCTCCCTCTTTTCATTCAGCAGCCTTTCCTCAGCACCTTTTGGTGGCCGGGCGGGTAGAAGGGAACCCAGCTCAGCAGCTGACCCTCCGCCCCACCTCCCCTGACTGACCTCGCCTCCCACCTCCATGCTGTCGCCAAGGCCGGTCCCTCTGCCTGGCACACCTGCCCCTTGCCCTTGGCCAGTGGCATTTGTCTTTTGAGGCACAGTGCAGAGGTCACTTCCTGCGGGAACCTCTCCTTGATGCCCCTCCTGCATGGGTCCGTTAGCTTTCCCTTCTCTGCTTTCACAGTTTCCTGGACTCGCAGGCATCCTGGCTCTGTGCACAGCTGCAGGGCATCCTTCTTCCCCGGCTAGGTTGAGAGCTCCCTGGAAGCAGGCACATGGTTACTCAGCTTGGATTCCCCACGGCTCAGCACAAGGCTGGGCAGAGAGCAGGCACTCAGCAAATGCTGATGAATGAGTGCAGCAGTGGGTGAGTGGGTGGAATTGATGAAAAAGAGACAGATGTGTGGATGGATGGATGGTGGATGGATGGATGGATGGATGATAAATTAATGAAGGATGGAGGGATGGTGGGTGGATGGATGGATGGATGGATGGATGGATGGATGGATGGAAGCTTTGGTGGTTGGTTGGACCTCAAAAAAGGCAGGCACACAAACCCTCTGCCAGTCTACTTGAACTCACTTTGCCTCATCTATTTGAGGATAATCCATCTCCTTTGGGATTTTCCAGTGACATCTAAACTTGGCTCTGGAAGAGAGACTTCTGACAGCACCACATGAATAAGTCTCCAAAGTGCAAGTGGTGCACAAGTTGCCCAGGTCAGGGGCTCCAGGAGAGAGTCCAGAACGGCTTCAGTGTCCTCATAACAGGTCCCCTTCATCCTGGAAGCTCAGGCCCCTGGTCCTTGCCATCATCATGTGGTCACAGCAGAAACCTGCCCAATCTGACCCATCAGAAAATCTCACTGTCCGAGACCCTTCCGAGGAGGCTGTTTAGGGCCATCCAGCCCAGCTCAGAGACCACTGAGATTGTCCCACAGCTGCGTCCTCTAGGTGGCCACCGTTCTTTCTGTAGGGGTCCACTTAGGCTCAGTTTCCTATCTGTAAGCTGGAGTCACCTTGAATGCTAAGTGGGGATTCTTCCCCCTCTGGCAGCAGCCCCAGGATTAAGTCCCAGCCCCTCAGAGTGGCCTTCAAGGCTGGTGACCCACCTGCCAGGCTGGTATGGGTTCAAGTGAACCACGAACAAGGAGGAGCCTCCTGGCTGCCCAGCTGGTTTGGTGCCTACCTCACCATCCTCCCAAACATCCCCTCAACATATATTTAATGAGCACCTACTTTGTGCTCACCCTGCCTCTTACCTGGACTGCTCTGGACTGCCCTGGACCTGCCTCTGGCCTCCCCTGCACCCGGCCCCCAGGGGGCCTCCAGATGCAAGCCCAGCCATGTCTAGCCGCAGTTTAAAGCCCATCAGGGGCTGCCGTGTCCCCACATTGCCCACATAGCCAGCATCCTCTCTAGCCTGTCCCTGACCCCCACTCCATGCTTTTTATTCCTGAATCATACTCGTCACCATGGGTCCCCCTGAAGTCCCCAAGCTCTGCCTGCACCTGGGCTCAGCCGGAGCTGCCTGAGGCTGGCTTTCTCTGGGCAAAGTTCATCTTTTACTGCTCAGACTAGGACCCGTAGTGGTGACAGCAGGCCCATCATTATACAAGGAGGGCAGAGAGGGGCATCCGCCGGGTGGCTTTGGTGCTGGGAGGTGTAGACCCAGAGCACATCAAACACCAACCTTGTTTGGGGATCTGGCTGCACTCAGACCTTGGTAAGGGGGAGAGTGGCCGATCCTAAGAGCAACCCTGCCACTTTGCTTCTGGACCAGGTAACCTGGGCTCCCAGCTGGTGGAATATAAAGAAGAAATGTACATCACATCAGACTGTGGGCACACCTGGAGGCAGGTAAGGTGGCAGGGAGGGGCCTGGAGCCCACCATGCTCACTCCGCCGAGGCTCCTGGGAGAGCCTGTTCTCTCATCCCCTCCCTCCCAGAGGAGTTCTGAGACACGCTTCTTCATCTTCCCCTACCTGAGGGGCTGCACACAGCTCCTTTTAGCAGATGTTACATCACCATCTGTGAAAAGAGAGCCCAGGCCAGGCTGCCCCCACCGCTGCTGTTCTTTCAGCAGGCACTGCTGGAGAATTCCAGATCTGACGCATCTTCCCACGGTCAGACAGGTTACCGTGAACATCGAAGTGATGGGGATCAATGCCAGGGACGGGCTGGAGGTGCTTTCCGGCAGGAAGCCACACGGGGACTCAGAAGCTTGGCTGAGCCCAAAGGCCAGGAAGTGGGGGCCCCGAGGACAACCTCCGGGTTCCTGGCAGGGGCAGCTGCTGAGTGGATGGCACAGACTTGGGAGAGAAAGAGAAAATAGGGAAGAGCAGGTTTTGGGGGGCCACGGAGAGTCTGGGTGGGACCTCCTGGGACACATCCATGGGATGATGGATGTGTGGCCCGAGAAAAGAAAAAGCAGGAAAGGGAGAAGAAACAGGAGAAAGCAGTGATGCAGGGAACGGCCCCCAGCACTGGGGGTCACACTGTGAGGACCCCTCCCTGCTATGCCCACATGCGGCTCAAATTCTCAGACTGGAGGGCGGGATGCTGCAGGCCAGTGGGCGTCACGCAGAGCAGGGCGGGTAGGGAGCAAAGGCTGACGGTCCAGAGCCCTGTGCAGTCAGGCAGCCCAGGAGCCGAACCCACGCGCTCCGCCCTAGGAGAGGCCCCATCTCCCTCTACGCTTGCTATTTCTTTCCAGCAAAAAAAAAAGCCTCATCTGGTCTGCCAGCTTCATGGAGTGACAGTTTCTACTTTAACTGCTTAAGAAAATGCATTAAATTTTCGTGTGCATCTCCTCTTTCGGTGGATGTAAGAAGCTCTGTTTTCAGGTCAATTTTTTGCACCCCTGAGTATCCCACTTAGAGCCCCCTGCCCAGGTACCACTCTGGACAAATATGTTAACCCCCAAAGTGTGAAGCTCACCTGTACCCTGGGTTTAAAGCCCTGGTGTTTTTTAATAATATGCAAGAAACAAGGAATTTTGAAAAGGGCCCAAGAGATTTATTGTGTTATAATATTCCTATTTCACTAAAACTAGTGAAACATGTCTAAACTTTCTTAAAGGTCACCACCTGTCCACTTATCAGAGAAATCCCCCCCCTGCTTCCGGCTTGTTAGACTTAATAGACCAGGTGAAACAGAAGAGAAAGGTATTCACGGTGGCCACTTTTGTCAAGCAATTTGCTTAGACTTCAAACTTGGGAACTTGTCAGAATTAAATGGGAGAATGTCTGTTCAAGATTGAGCTGAGGTACCCATTTCTTCCCCAGTGATGGGGGAGGGGTGGGGGAATGGGGGGCTCGAGTGCCTGGCAGAGGAGCGGGGGATGCCCATGTGTGTGCGTGCGTGTCAGAGGGAAGGCGTTTACTGGTGGGGGGCAGTAGGCAGAGGCTAGGGTGGCACAAAGGCCAGACGACCAGGTGAGCTCAGGCCGGTTTGTCAAGGATGCAATGAGCTGTCTCTACAGGAAAACTCTTAGAATGTGAATTACAAATAACACTGTGCATGATGCTTAAGGGATGTATCATTTTATTTTATTTTATTTTATTTATTTTTTGGTGGGGAGATTTATCATTTTAAAAACATGACTTCCCTGGAATGATCAAAAAATAGCCAGAACACATTTAAGGAGCCCCCTCTAGAACTCAGGGTGTGGGAGAGAAAGGATTGGGGGTCCCCTGCCTAGGCAATGGTCAAGGCACAGAAAACCATAGCAACGGATGTACAAAGACCCTGTGATCCAGTGGTGGGTGTTGGAGCCCCCTTGTTCCTGAGTCCCAAGCTAACGAGAGTGGAATTGCCCGTGGGGGTCTGCTGGGATGGCTGGGAGGCACCCCATCTCCTCAGTGGATGGACAGGACAAACGCCCCCCTGCCTGTCCTTGCGGGAGGAGGGTGCAAATGATGTGGGGTCTGAGTGCAAGTGAGGGTTGTGCACACGTTCGGGGCCACGCCCCGGAGCTAAATCCTGCTTGGGAGCAATCCAAGGACCCACTTCCGGCTTACCTTTCACTATACCAACCCTGCGGATCTCCCCAGGAAAGGAAGCGGGTTAGGCCCCCAGTGGAGTGGGAAGGAGGGCTCCCACCGGGCGGGTGGGCAGAGGCCTCTGCAAGTTCAAAGGCAGAGACGGATGTGCTTGCGGCATGCAGTGTGCCTCTAGGACCATGTTAGGGACCCAGCGTGGTTTCCACCACCCTGCCTGGCAGCCCGGAGGTCCCAGGAGGGAGCCTAGCTTCTCCTTGAATAACCCCCAGGACAGAGAGCTCACTATTTCCTGGAGGAGAAGACTGTCTGCTTGCTGCACCTCCCCCTCCCCCCTCAGCGTCCCTCCCCCAGTGAAGCTTCTAAAAGGGGAATCTGCTCTCCCCACTCCCCAAGCAAACCTCGGGTGTCCCCAACCACCTACGGCAGGGAGGAAGTCCCAACCATCAGCTGACCCACGAGCCCTGCTGCCCGGCCCATCCACGGGCCTCTCCACCTGCCCGCAGTTCCAGCCCCAGCAAGCGGCTCGTGCCTCGCCCGATGCGCTGTGACCCGCCCCCCCAACCCCGGGGTGCCCGCTGGCTCAGGTCTCGAGTTTAACGGGAGCACATCATTCACCCCCAGAACACGGGCTGGGAGCCCTGTACTGTGGCAGAACCTGGGCTGGGCAGAGAGGGTGGGTTCGATGGGCTGCTTGTTGTTGGAATCCGAGTGGGCGAGTCACTGGGTGGAGGTGGTCTGTCTCCTTGCAGGGGGCGGGGGGTGTTTCCCTGGGCTATGAATTTCTGGAGCGTTAAGCTTTCATTTCTACCTCTGGATCCCAGGACCCAGACAGAGGACCTGAAACACTGGGTGTGTCTGACGGGTGGAGAGACGAGGAGGGGAATTGTGCAAAGTTCTTCCCCACAGCACCTAAGTCCACATGACGTCACCTCCCTCATCCAGGAGGTGCTCTCCGGGTTAGTGTAGCCGCAGGCAGCACACGCATCCAGAGTGCCACCCAGAGCACCTGCCAGAGCTTAGGACACCCAGGCCCAGGGACTCCTCTGACCCCGGCAGGTGCGGCCATGGAATCTGGGGGGAGGGAGATGCAGGGGTGGATCCGGGAGGCCCCAAGCTAGTGCTCTGGGCCCTCACCCCACCCTGCGACCTCGTCACTCGCAGGACACAGATCCTCCTCCTGCTGAGAATGTCCTGCTCGTGGTGACAGCGGCTCCTGGTGGATGCGGCAGGCGGTCCATCAGAGACCTGGGGTCTACCCTAGCGCTGCCAGTTGCTAGCTATGTGGTTGCAGGCAAGTTGCTGTGTGTCTCTGAGCCTCTGGTCTCTCTTTGGAAAATGGGGAGATGACCTCTGAGCGTGGTTGCTATTAAACAAGGCTCTGTACGCGCAGCAGACGCCCCCGTGCCAGTCACCCAGTTCTCCCCTCCCCCGCATCAGACATGTTTAAGGGCACAGTTCACAGGTACCCGGGTCTCTTCCACCATTCTTCGTAAGGGACCTCTCCTCTTTAGTCAAGCCAGAAGGGTTTCCTAGAGAGTTCCTGTGAGCAGCGGGAAAGCCAGCAAGATGATGAGAAGGTGGAAATATCTGGGGAAGAGCTTTGCAGGCAGGGAACAGCATGTGCAAAGGGCCTGAGACGTGTTCAGGGAAAGGAGACCAGGGTGACTGGTATACGGGAGGTGGGAGAGAGTGCGCAAGGGCCTCTCATACAGAGCCCCAACGACCAGGGAAGGGTTTGGATGTGATTCTAAGGGCCATGGGGGCCATTGGAAGGTTCTGGTGGGGTTAGGGGATGTGGGGGTAATGGGATGTCAAGGCTGAGGGCTTGGCCTGGAGGCACCACCAGCTCTGCTGAAGTTCCTGTTCCTAAGAGGTGAGGCCTCTGCTCCGGGTCCTCCCCAAGTGCCTCCTGCTGGCTCTGGAAAAACAGACATTCAAACAACGGAAGACTCAAGATAGAAGATCGGGGGGAAGATGCTAGTTAATAGTTGTGTGGGTGTGTGTGGTTTTTTTAAAAAATGATTTCCCCGTTCCTGCTCGCTCATTGCTCTAGAACAGGGTCCCCGGGTTGTGGGAGCTTTCGGGGCTCTTTCTGCCAGGGCAAGTGCAGAGGCAGCGACGTTTGGGTCAACATCTGCTTGGAGATGCACTTATTCCGGCCTCGCTCGGCACCAAGCTCTGCAGCAGCTGCCTCCCTGGCCCAGGAGGGGCCCCAGAGCCACAGGCACAAAGGCCTAGCCAGGCCCCTGTGCGGAGCAGCTGACACCCGTGAGCGTGCAGCCCCCGGCGAGGGGCTGTGGGTGTGGGGTCCTGGCTCCATCCCGTCTCCCCCTGAGTTTCCCTGCAACCCTGCTACAGAACCCACAGGCCCTGAGACGGTCAGACAGGGTGGGAGGTGAATGGGGCCCTGGCCCACTGCAGGTGGTCGTGATGGGGCCACTTCCCGTAGGCGAGGTACAGGGTTGCAGGGGATGTGGCAGGGGACATTGGTGCCCTTCTCTGTGTGGAGTCAAGACACAGGCTGGCCGTCTAGGTATCTGTGTTCATGGAAGATCTAGAGGGGACACCCGGTGTCCTGGCAGGACTAAAGAGCCACACCCGGCTCTGCCACCCACCAGCTCTGAGGCCTTGGCTTGGCCCCCATAGCTCCAAGCGTCAGCTTGCTCATCTGTAAAATGGGACCCCATCCTAGGGCTGTTTGCAGACAAGCGACGTCACCAGAGGTATTTCCTCCTGCAAGAGCCCTGTCCAGGCCACTCGACCTTTTGTCCCCTGAGGACTTGGTGGAGATTCACTCATTCACTCATTCATTCATTCATCCCCCACACACTCCCTGAGCACAGGCACCCCCAGCTGTGAGCTGAGGCATGTGCCGGGCCACAGAAAGGGTTCAGAGGCAGGAACGGCCTTTGAGGAGCTCCCTGGCTGGAGGAAACAATGACAAATTAGTGCAGTAAGTGCTGGGAGAGGGGGCCCAGAGATGCTCCCCACGCAACCTGGCATCAGGGAGGGCTTCCTGAAGGAGGTGGCACGTGGACTATCTTAATGTCAAATACAGGTTTGCTTTTACTGGTGATGCTTATCCTAAATGCTTTTCTAAATTCCACTATTTCTCATCCTCATGTGTCGGCCTTTTTGGTGCATACGTTTTTCCTTTAGGCAGGACCACCTGCAGTGTTTATTTGCATTTTTCTCTCTTGTCAGTGGTCTAGAAATCACCATCTGCATCCATTCATCCCACACGTACTGAATCTGGGTGGTTGGGGGAGCATGGGGATGGCCTGGGGACACCGGGAGCCTCAGGCCAGCCCCGCCTCAGGGAACCGGACTCTGCTGCTGCCCCCCAGGCAGCGGGTCGGCAGTTCTGCCCCGCTGGAGAGCGACCCCAGACCCTGAACAACCTCCGACCCTCCTCAGGGTCCCGCCCTGAGACCCCCGGCTGCTGTCTTCTGCAGGTATTTGAGGAGGAGCATCACATCCTCTACCTGGACCACGGCGGTGTGATCGTGGCCATCAAGGACACCTCCATCCCCTTGAAAATCCTCAAGTAAGGCCATCGGGACCCAACACTGGGTGCGGGATGGTAGGGGCTCTTTCTCCCCACCTGGGAACCCCTCAGAACAGTCCCCAGTCCTCCCACCCAACAGCTGCTTCTGGCCAGGCCTGGAGAGGTGAGGAAATGGGGAATGATGACCCAGCATGGTCGGGTGGGCCAGAGGGAAGCCTGGGGCTGTGAGGAGGCCCCCACCCACCCCATCCTGGGGGAGCAGGGAGGGCTTCTCAGAGGAGGTGACATTTATGCATGGACAGGAATTAGCTCAGTGGAGGAGGTGGGGTCAGAGAAGGAAGCCAGCAGCGTGTGCCCAGGTGAGAGTGGGGTTGGCATCAGCTTCAGACAGGTGAAGGTTTATTGTGGGGAAGTGAGGGCAGATATGAACTCTGGATTTGGAAGGCAGAGCTGGGGGAGCTGCCAGGAAGCCAATATCACTTTAGTCTGAAAAAGATCTTTCTGCACTGCAGCTGGCTATACTGATATGCCTCACCGAGAGAGAGTAAGCTCCCATCAATGACCCGGCAAACCCTGGGCTGGGCTCGGGCATTGTGTGGGGCTGACCTGGATGTTTCCAAGGCCTGGATAACTGCAATTCAAGGGGTACAAAGCAGCTTGGGACCCAGACCACACACCCAGGACTCCTTGACTGTGGTGTCACCAAGCAGATGTGGATGCCATCTGCTGGTGGTGGGTGGATGCTGTGACCTCCCAGGAGAGCGTGAGGTCAGGGATCCTGTTGTGGCCGAGACACTGGACTGGCCCTGGGGTTGGCCACTGCTCTTGCCTGTTTTCCCAGCCACCTCAGCTGGACAGCTCTGATCCCTGGGCATGGGCAGGGCTGGGTCCAGTGAGGCAGCTCGTCCTGGACACAGGATGTGTTCCCACCTGCCCCGAGGTGGTGACTCCCCTTCTCTCGGCAGGTTCAGTGTGGACGAGGGCCTCACCTGGAGCACGCACAATTTCACCAGCACCTCCGTGTTTGTGGACGGGCTGCTGAGTGAACCGGGGGACGAGACGCTGGTCATGACGTGAGTGCCCACGGGAGGTGGGCAGGCAGGTCAGAGCCGAACCCCAGGCGGGCCGTGGCGGAGGGCCACCGTGGGCCTTGCTGCTCTAGGCAGATTCAACACTGACCCCCCAGCCTTCCTCCCCATCCTCCTTGCTTTGACCTCCATCTTCACACCTGCTTCCTTATCTCTTACCATCTACTGTTTCCTCTCATCCTCAGCCACTGGGAAGTGGCCACTCTGTCCCTAGTCAGGGACATTTGTCACCTGCCCATGATCACCTGCTGGTGAGGGGTGGAACCAACAGTCAAGGGTCAGCTCTGGATCACTGTCCATTTAACCTTTCAGATGTTGATGATGATGGTGGTGGTGGTGATGATAATGTGATGATGGTGATGATGATGATGATGGTGATGATGGTGATGATGGCGATGATGGCGGTGATGGTGGTGATGGTGGTGATGATGGTGATGATGGTGATGATGATGGTGATGATGGTGTTGATGGTGATGATGGTGATGATGGTGATGGTGTTGATGGTGATGATGGTGGTGATGATGGTGTTGATGGTGATGATGGTGATGATGGTGATGGTGGTGAGGATGATGGCGAGGATGATGATGGTGATGGTGATGGTGGTGGTGATGGTGATGATGGTGTTGATGGTGATGATGGTGGTGATGATGGTGTTGATGGTGATGATGGTGGTGATGATGGTGTTGATGGTGATGGTGGTGATGATGGTGATGGTGGTGATGGTGATGATGGCGATGGTGGTGATGATGGTGGTGATGATGGTGTTGATGGTGATGATGGTGGTGATGATGGTGTTGATGGTGATGGTGGTGATGATGGTGATGGTGGTGATGGTGATGATGGCGATGATGGTGATAATGGTGATGATGATGATGGTGGTGATGATGGTGATGATGGTGATCATGATGGTGATCATGATGGTGATCTCATGAAGGTGATGCTAATGGTGAGGGTGATAATGGTAGTGATGATTATTGGCTATTGGCACCTGTGAAGAACTTGTAGGCACATGGCACAGAGGGGACCTAAGACCCAAATGGGCCAGTGAAGGGCAGATCCAGGCTGTGAACCCAGCCCCTTGACCCTGGCTTAGGTCAAGCGCATCCCTGTTCAGAGTGGCTCACAGCCCAGGAGCAGAACCGGAGCAAGCGGGGATTGAAAAAGGCACACAGGGCTTGACTGTGCCCTATGGCCCTGCTGGGGAGACAAGGCGCTCACCCAGAAACCACGAAATGAGGGTCCGCCTTTGGAAGCCTCCTTCCTGGGTGATTCGCCCATCTAGGCACTTGTTCAGGCAGAGCTGATTCACAAGCCAGGGTGGGGCCCGAAACTCTGCATTTCTAACAGCCCCGTCGATGCTGTGCATGCCTGGCTGCACTGGATGCAGGAGATCAGGCCCTGTGCACTCTGCTTGGATTTTATTGATGATGCCTGTACTGGGGAGAGCAGTGTCCCCCCAAATCCACGTCCACCCGGAACCTGTGGATGTGACCTTACTTGGGAGCAGGGCCTTTGCCAACGTGCTTAGTTGAGATGAGGTCACACAGGAGGAGGGTGGGCCCTAATCCAATGATTCGTGTCTTATACGAAGAGGGTTAGGGTTAGACACACAGCCACAATGTCATGTGAAGACGTGGCAGAGGCCAGCGTGATGCGACCACAGCCCAGGCACGCCTGGAGCCCCAGGAGCTGGAAGAGGCAGGAAGGAGCCTCCCCTGGGGCCTGCAGAGGAAGCTCGCTCTGTGAACACCCACATCGCAGATTTCTGGCCTCCAGAACAGTGAGGAGATACGTTTCCATTGTTTGAAGCACGAGTTTGTGGAAATGAGTTAGGATGGCCCCAGGAAGCCACCCAAGGCCCCATGACTCTTCCCCTCATGACAGCCCAATGTAGGCCAGGGCCACTGATGCTGGGAGGGGACCCGGCACTTTGGACACCTCGGTCTCTGGTTGGCCTCCCAAGTTACTTCCTCTCTCCCCCTAGCAGACTTTGAGGAAGCTTCCAGAGGGCAGGGCTGCGTCTGAGTTCCCAGCCCAGGAAGGCTCCTGCTGTAGAAGTAGGGAGTGAAAACAAGTAAGGTTCCCTTGCTTGATCCTCAAGGACGGCGGAGGGAGGCGGCGAGCTGCTTCCTTATATGGGGTGAGGGTAGAGGTGTGTCCTGGGGTCAGCTGGAGGGGTGGCTTAGGAGGTCTGCCCACCCCTGAGGTGGGGTTGTATGCAGGGGGCATGCGCAGGATCCTGCTTTTGCTCCTGGCTCTTCAGAAGTGGCAGTTGCGTTTTTGGTCTTTTTGTATCTTGTTGTCCATAATTTGCCCCAACTGGGCATACACACAGTTATTTTTAGTCCCTTATAGTTCCTTTGTATTTTGTGGCTCAAGGAGACGTTTATCCAGGTGCCAGCACTGCAGCAAAGGGTCCCAGGTCCCAGGTCCCAGCCTATCTCAAGGCCAGCCCTTCTCCGGTCATTCCAGCCTGGCCTGCCACGTGCCACCCTCTGTCTGGGCACCAGGGACCCCAAGGACCCACAGAGCTGGTGGCCCAGGCAGACAGATCAAATATAACCAAGAGTGACATGGTTCCTTGATAACGTGAAAGATGCTGATACAAAAGGGCCAGCCAGCCGAGGGGCTGGGGGCTGAAGGGTCGCTTTTGGGGTGGGTGGTGATCAAGGAGTCTCGGAGCAGCTGACCTTTGAACTGGGACTGGGCCAGTGAGACCCAGGCCCAAGGACGAGCTGTGGGTACAGAAGGATTGATGCTTTTCCACGTGAGAATTGGAACTGTGCCCCAGCTCTGGCTCAGCCCTTCTGGAGCAGACGGGCCGGTTCCGTCCATTCCCAGTGGAGTGGCTGGGTGCTAGGACCCCTCACCCTGCCCACTCGGCCTGGAGATCATGCCCAGGTCTGTGTGCCCAGCTGGAGTCATTGCCTGGGAGTGAGTCCCTGGTGAGAGAACAACTCATGCCCTCCTGTCTGCCCTTCCAGCTCACGCCCCTGCTCCGGCCGGCTCCCCATCGCCTGTGAAGAGCCAGTTCCTCACCCGTCTGAATGGCCCAGAGGGGCCACTCGGATAAGCCCCCAGGGGTGCCCGGCCCCCAGCCCGAGGCGTGAACTGGAAGGAAACCGCCCAGGGTGGACATTGCCCCTCCAGGCCCGCCTCTGCCCTGGGGCTCCTGTGGGTGCTCATGTGAACGCCCCCTCACCAGGCTCCTCTGGCTGCCTGGGATGGGGGCTGGGAGCACAGCTCTGGTAAGCTCCCCACCACGGGCCACCAGGGACCACGGCCGCCTGTGTGCCCACCGCCCAGGCTTCTGGGAACGGAAGATGGAGCAAAGGGACGTGGAAACGGTAGTGCGGACTCCTTTCTTAGGACGTTTGAGACAGGAGAGCCATCTAAGTTCCTGCCAGACCTAAATCCGGCTTCAGTGACTCCTCCAGGGGGCCTCCTCTGCCACCAGGACTGAGGCAGCCTGGCATCCTCCCTACATCTTTCCCAGTATGGCCTCTTGCAACAAGTTCTGTAATGAGGCTTTATTGAGCACATACTATATGTTATGGGTCCATTTTTTTAACGTTATCTCATTTTGTTCTCATAGGAAGTCTCCAGGGAGGATTTATCCCCCCTTCCTCTAGAAGTGCTAAAACTCTCAATGATTCTGCACCGAGGGAGTGGTGGGAAAGGGGGACCCCTCACACCAGCTCTGCATGGTTCCTGGAGAGCCAGAGCTGGAAGGGGGACCCCAGAGGCTGCCCTATAAAAACTGGGTCAGGAATCATCACCTTTCTCATTCCCTAAACGCCCCCCTTGTGCTTCTCCCTGCACACCTAGTTCTTCTCCTCCCTGGCCCTGGAATGAGTTAAATCCTTCAGGACATCACGTATTTATGCTCCCCTCGTGCTCTTGGAGGCTTCGGTCTGGGGTGGGCAGGGGAGGGAGGAAGACTCCAGCCTGGGCTGATGCAGGGCTCTCTGTGGTGTGGCGGCTGGGCTCAGCCTGGACCCTTTGCTGGTTGACCAGTTTTCCAGGACCAGAGTCCACGGAGCAGAAGGGAAGCATCAGAAACACCAGGGGAGACGGCTGGCCCGTGCTGGTTTTGCAGAGGTTGAACAAGTCAGCTGGGTCTGAGGCCTCAGCTTCCCCAGCTGAGAAATGGGCGCACTTTCTACCCCAGGGCATTGACCTAGGAGTTTCAGGACGTCAAGCCCTTTGTCACCGCATCAGTGCTGGGTTTGGCCCCAGAAACAGCCCGGTTTTCAGCACTCATCAACAGATGGGGCATTTTATTCCTGGAACACTCTTGGCAGAATTCAGAGCCAGATGCTACAACCTCAAGTTTTTTTTTTTGAAAAAGCATCAGAACTGTTCCTACAGGCCTCCTACTTCACTGTGCCACATCATCAGACCACTTTCAAATTCCGGTTGACACAGAAATAATTCAAACTCTGAAAGACGGAACATGCTGGCATGTTTGTTAGAATAAAGGTTCATCTCTCCAGACTGCTGGAAGTGGTCCCACTCAGACCTAGCATCCTCTCCACTCCCCCTCCTTCCCTTCCTGTCTCTCTCCTTCTCTCCCTCTGTGTCTCTCTGTCTCTCCCTCCCTTCCCCATCCTCTGTCTCTCTGCCTCTCTCTCTCTCTATCCCCCGCTGTCCTATTTCCTGCACAGTTGAGAGCATTTCCCCAGATGGTTCTTTATCCAAATCTGCCCAAAGGTCACGTCCAAGCTGACCGTAGTCACCTTTAGGGATGTTTCCCTCAGCTTGGATCACCCTTGCTCACCCTCCCGTCCCCACCAGAGGGGTGAGGGGCCCCCAGGCCCTGGGGGGGATAGTGGGGCTCCCAGATCCTGCCCGGGCTGCACTAGGGGAAGGGAGTGAGCTCCTTGAAGGGCGTGGGGCTCCTCCTTAACCTGCAGAGGCTGGCCCACATTTTCCTTATGAATCGTGAAGCAATAAATAGCCTCCCTCTGGCCTCTCCTTCCTAAAACTCAGAATCAGCCAGATGACAGAAATTTCTTGAAGTATCAGCTGAGCTTTTGGGTTTCATAAAAGGCAGGACTTCAAAGACATGGAAGGGATTAGTTAGATCAAGCAAGCCAGCCTCTTTTCAGGGACTTCCCCGGCGGGGCCTGTGCCGCCAGCCAGGGAGGCTGCGTGGAGGTCACACTCGGGCCAGTGCGTGTTTCCCGGGCAAAGCATTCCAGCCCCGTGGTCGCCAACCCGGGGACCGACCCTGGCTCCCCCGGGAGGTGGGCGGCTGCCGTGCCATCCTGAGGGGGTCCCTCGCCTCAGTCTTCTCATCCGTAAGGTGGGAATGTTAACGGTACGTTCCGCACGGGGTTGGCGAGGAGAGGATGGAAGGTCGAGCGCGTAGCAGGTGCAGAGGACAGGCCAGCAGTTACTGCTGCTGTCACCTCCATTGTAACGTGGCTTCCAGAAGAGGGAGAGACGCGGCTCAGGCTGTGTGAGGACCAGGAAATTGTCCCTTAGAGACGTCCCTTCAGGGACCTAAGACCCTCTCTTTCTCAGTAACCAACCCAGCAGGCGTTGCTTGGGAGAAGGGGACACTGTGACAAAGAAAATCCCCACGTGGTGACACTCCCAGGGAGAGGGCTGTCCGTGTCAGGATGGGAGTCGGGACAGAGGACCGGCACGACACCTTCACACCTTCACGGTCACGGTCGCCACCATCCGGGCCTCCTACAACCTCGCTATCGGAAACAGCACCTGGGGGAGCCGCTGGACCCGGCGGAGGAGAAGCAGGCTGTCCGGTCCTCGCTGGGCCACATCCATCAGCATCAGGAGAGGCCCTGGGCTGAGAAACAGCGGCAGGGGCTCCGACTTGCACCTCGGGCAGGAGAAAAGCAGGATGGATTATTCACAACCAAACACGAGCAGGCGAGAGGCCAGGGCTGCCGGCGATTGGGGAGGGAGAGTGATCTCAGAGCCCAGGACTGGAGGATGGAGAGGCGGACCACAGAGGCAGGTCAAGGCCGAGACGGAGGGAGGCTCCGGGGCCACTCGGATCAGAGGAAGCCCCTGCAGAGGCTCGGGGTCTTGTCTGTAAAATAAAGATCATGGTATCTGCTTTGGGGGACTGTTCTGGGCAGTAGAGGTAATGTGTGTGCACGTGAGAATGTGTGAGCATGTGCGTGTGCACGGGTGTATGTGCACAGGTGAGTGTGTGTTGTGCATGTGTGTATAAATCTCCTACTAAGTGCCAAGCACCCTACACAAACCATTGCTAATCCACCATCGATCCTGAAAGGCCAGTGTTACTGTCCCCATTTTAAAGCCAAGGAAACTGAGGTACAGAGAAGAATGGACCTGCCCAAGGTCACAGACATAGTAAATGGGTATCAGCCCAGGCCCAACTGGCTCACAGGTGCCCTATGGAGCCAAAACTCCAAAACTCCTCTTCAAATATCAGCCTCAAACGTTCAGAGCCAGCCATCATATCCCCCAGAAAACACTCCAAGAGCCTTCTCAACTACTCTCCTAGAACGGGGTTTGCACCCTTTCAGACCATGACTGGCTTCCCCCAAGTATCCGGCTCCTGTCGGTGTGCGTGGAAGGGGACCAAGACCAGAGTGGGTGCTTCACCTCCTCCATCCAGATGCTTGACCTCTGATAATATGGCCTGAGTACTATAGGGTGGACTGGAGAAGGACCAGAGAAGTACAGACTGGCCTCCTCTTCTGTGGTGGTATTTGGAGCCCACATGTGAGGTGTTGGGAGGATCAGGTGGAAATCCCTTAAGCAGCAGCCTTCCCAGAGAGCGAGGGATCTGGGTACATGTATTCACTCCACCAATGCCTGTTGAGGGAGAAGAAATGGCACAAACAAGCGGTGTGACCTTGAGCAAGTTACTCAACCTCTCTGTGCCTCAGTTTTCCTTTCTGTAAAGTAGGCTGTGGTGAAGATTAGATCAGATAGCATACACAGGGCTCCCAGCACACTGCCTGTGCTCCATAGAGGACTGGCTTTTGCAGAGCCCCCATGGTGCTCCGTCCCCTGCTTCTTCCACCCACCGATGCTGGGGCCACGCAGCAAGGACCACACTGAGATCCTTTCCACCCCGCCGCTCTGAGCCGGTGTGATGACTCGTTACTTCTCTTTGGATTGTCGGTTCTGCTTGGGGTCAAAAGGCTCTGGTCCAGCTAGGTGGAGCTGGCTTTCTGCAGAGCAGGCCTCCTGGAGTGGTCAGGTGGGAAGAAAGACGAGGAGAAGCCAGAGAACACAGGACTCAGACACCTGACCACGAATCATTCTGCAAAACAATTCTGCAAGGACTAGCATAGGGGCTGTGGGAGGGTCCAGGCTCCTGACCCTACCGTGCTGGCTTCCTTGTCCATTGGGGGGCCAGGTGGGATGATCCGCACCAACGCCATCAATGAGCCATAGATTACATGTGATGACTGTGGGAATACTAACGCCAATGCCCCAATGCTCGTGGCCAGCCAGGCTCAGGGCAGGTGCCTGGTCCCAGGGCAGCCCAGCGGGGGCAGGGGAGGGACCGCGGGGCCCGCTGTGCAGGTGGGAACAGAGGCCTGCAGGGGAAGTGGTGGGAACCTGGGGGACGGGCTAGACTAAGGTGGTTTCCCGCCCCTCCCCCTCTCCCTCCCCAGCGTCTTCGGCCACATCAGCTTCCGCTCGGACTGGGAGCTGGTCAAGGTGGACTTCCGGCCCTGGTTCTCCAGGCAGTGCAGCGAGGAGGACTACAGCTCCTGGGACCTCACCAACCTGCAGGTGGGCCTGGCCGCAGGCTGGGGGTGGGCACCACACAGGGCCCCTTCTGCCAGACAAAGTCCCCGTCCTGCGGGACCGAGGGCCCCCCTCAGATGCCCACTCCTTCTTCGGGGTGTTCTGGCCCCCCTCTGGGGCCTGGGGCTGCCTGGGCCAGAGTCTGCAGCCATACTCAGGGGAACAGGTGCACAGGGCCCCAGCCAGCCTGGAGACAGGCGTGCTCGGGGTCCAGGAGTTTTCAGATCGAGGGAAGGTAACAGGGCATGTGTATCATATATTAGGTAACACCCCAGTGGGTCTGGGGCAGCCCCACCCCATAATCTCAAACACATACATGTTTCTACAGCAAAATGTGTCATATTCACACAGAGAGAAATAAATGAGGACTCGAAATGGCCTCCCAGTGCAGTTCAGAGCAGGTGGTGTGGCCACAGGACAGGATTTCAGAGGGAGGGGGGGCTCTGGAATTGCTGGGGGGACCCTGCACCACGGCTCCCGTTCACACAGGTGTGGCCTCTTCTGATCATTGGCTGAGGACCTACTGTGTGTCCTGGAGGCTGCGGCTCACCCCAGCTGCACAGGGCCCACCTGGCACCCTCAGGCCTGAGGAGTGAATGCAAGGGGCCTCTTCCAGCAGCCCTGCCACCCCTCAGGGCCCAGACGGAGCCTGTACACAGTGGGAGCTCAGTGAATGCTAGGGCGGGTGGGATGGGAGCCAGGCTGCCCTAAGTTGGCCTCAGGCACGCACACCCCTCCCCCGGGCCCCGGTTTCCCGGCCCCTACGGCTGGCGGGCGAGTGAGGACCCGGCAGCAGGAGCGGTGGGAGCCCATGCAGAGTGGCCCCTCACCCTGGTCTTCCTGCACAGGGCGACCGCTGCGTCCTGGGCCAGCAGAGGAGTTTCCGGAGGAGGAAGCCTACGTCCTGGTGCATCAAGGGTCGGAGCTTCACGGCGGCGCTCACGGCCCGCGTGTGCCAATGCCGCGACTCGGACTTCCTCTGGTGAGGGTCCCACTCTGCCACGGGCCCCTGGGGCTGCCTGAGTAGCCTGGTGACCCGGCAGCCGCTGTCCACGCAGGTGATGCCGGGGGAGGTCTCAAGAGTCACACTCCATCACTTCCCCCTTACTCTGTGCCTTAGGACCCAGCCACTGGGTCCAGCCTGCATTAAAGAACTTGTGGGCCTCGTTTCAAAACCAGGGCACGTGGCACTGCTCACAGGTGGGAGGGGAAACTGAGGAACAGGGAGGGCATCCCGGGGGCCGGCTGTACCACCCAGCCCCTTCTCCTCTGTCCAGAGACTCTGCCGAAAGCCCCCTGACCACTCCCCTGCCTCTGCTCAAGGACTCCCGTGGCCGCCTGCTGCCCACAGGAGGACGTCCGAGTTCTGGAACCTGCCTCCCTCCCCAGCCGTCCTCACCCCTCTCCGTCAGCCACCTTCACCACTGTCTCCCTACACCAGTGTTGAAGGGGCCGTTCCCTACCTGCAGTGCCCTTCCCCCCCTCTTCCCCTGACGGCCTCTTGATCTTCCATTGAGATTCAGCCCACCTCCTCCAGGCAGCCCTCCAGGACAACCAGGCTGGGCTCAGTGCTCTCCTGTGATTTGCTGGAATCCCCTTTGCATCCCTTCTCACCTGGAACGTAACTGTCGGCCTTCAGTCCTGTCTTCCCTCTGGGACAGGGCCCTGTGGATCCGCTTCTGCGTCCTCAGCATGAGGCCCCTGACCCACGCTGTCTCCTGATGGCCGTTTTTCCCTCCTCCCAGTGACTACGGATTTGAGCGTACCCCCTCCTCTGAGTCCGATGCCGACAAGTGCTTTGCCAACTTCTGGTTTAACCCCCTGTCCCCGCCTGACGACTGTGTCCTGGGCCAGACCTACACCAGCAGTCTCGGGTGAGTAGCGCGGGGCAGAACCAGGGTGACCCCTCGCTTTTCTGCCTGGTGCCCATGGCTCCCCGCATGGAGTCAGGGAAAGAGAAGTCGGGGCTGAATGCCCTGTGTGCCGGGGTTCCTGAGAGCCACCCCAGGCACTGAGCCCTCGGGGCTCTCCAATCAGAGCCCATGTGGGTCAGCATCAGGGAGAAGAGGTGCCTTGAGCTGGCTCCGAACAGAGAACAACAGGCAGAGAAGGTCCAAGGGCTCTGTAGCTCACACCTGCTGCAGAGGCTGAGCCCTTCCAGAGAAGTAACACCCCTCGCCTAGTCCTTCTGAGCCCCTGCAGTGCTGGGACCCTTCCCCATTTACCAACACTGAGTGAGGCAGGCCTGAGCTGGGCCAGAGGTGCTCACACTCCCTTTAGGTCTCAGCTTGAATGATGCCTCCTCCAGGAAGGCTTCCCTGACTCACCCTGGGCCCTGAGCTTACCCTGTGAGGGCGCATATCTCAGTTATTGTCACACTCACTCAGTCGTCCCCCCGACTGGACAGTTAGCTCCACGACACAGAGCGGGTCCCTCAGTCTGTGGTGTAGTGGACTCACGCTGTACGTGAGGGTTAAGTGCTCCACAGGTGTGAGCCGTTAGGACACTTTTCCTCCACCAGAGGCTGACCACATTGCGTGTCAAGGATGAACGTCATATAAAAATGTTAGGTGTGGGGCTTCCCTGGTTGCGCAGTGGTTGAGAGTCCGCCTGCCGATGCAGGGGACACGGGTTCGTGTCCCGGTCCGGGAAGATCCCACATGCCGCGGAGCGGCTGGGCCCGTGAGCCATGGCCACTGAGCCTGCGCGTCTGGTGCCTGTGCTCCGCAACGGGAGAGGCCACAATAGTGAGAGGCCCGCGTACCGCAAAAAAAAAAAAAAAAAAGTTAGTTGTGTAAAGGCTGTGAACCTGCCGCTCCAGAGGCCCTAAACAAGCTTTATCTAAAAGTCTCTGCTTCCCTTTGGGGAAGTTTTGAGAGGGAGTAAACCGCCAATGGACTTATTAGAAAATCCTCATTACTGCCCCTGGGGATGGGGAAGGGCAAAGCCCGAGAAGAAAGAAGCTGAAGCAGAAAAGCAGTCTTGGACCTCAGCGGCATAAATCGCATCATCCATCCATCCATCCAGTCATCCAACCATCTATCCGTTTATTCCTCCATCCATCCATCATCCATTCATCCGTCCACCCACCCATCCATCATCCATCCATCCTCCCATCCCTCCAACCGTTCATCCATCATCCGTCTATCGTCCATCCATCCCTCCCTCCCTCCCTCAGGGAGCCACAGCAGCTGCTCCAGGGCACCCACCAGGGCTTGGCAAGCAGGAACTCTTGTCTGAAATGGCAGAGCCAGGACCCATATCAAGGGCAGAGGGTTTCATTTCATACCATCTGCACACTCCGGGTGCGAAGGGGCTGTGGCTGGGTAGCTCGTAGGGAGTGTATTCTCTTCCAAACTAATCACACGTGTCTTTGCATGATAAACTTCTGAATGTTCATTCAGTGGCAGAGCCGTGAGGGCAGGTGGGGCACCAGGCACAGGAGGTGGGCAGATTCAGGCACTTTGGCAGTAATGTGAGTTTTGCAGACCCAGAATCCCGGTGTCGCCCGCGGGAGCATCACAAGTGGCAAGTCTGAAGATGCCACCCGAGCAGTGGTTTTCCTGTCGCCTCCTAAATATTTACTAGACCCCATCGGGCTCTGCCCACCAGCCCCTCCCCACTCTCATCCCACACCTGCTGCCCACTCTGGGCTTTGGCTCCCCACCACCACCACAGGGCCTTTGCACATGCTGTTCCCGCTGCCCAGGATGCTCTTCCCTCTCCTGTTCACCCTTCTGGTCTTAGCTGAAAGCCCCTTTCTCAGGGACCAGATTCCCAGGTGCTGCCCCTCCCCAGCACCTGTCCCAGTTGCGATGTTGCCTTGATGTGGGGGATGGTTTGGTGAGGGCTCCCTCCCTCACTAGACAGTCCTCTCTGCAAGGGCAGGGCTGTGGGTGATGACCTCGTACCCCAGCACCTCGCACGTAGCAGATGCTCAGTAAATTCGTGTTGTGTGAATGAGCTGGTGAATCAGGTGTCATCTGGTCCCACTCTCTTGATGCAATAGGGAGAGGAGCCCCCTGGGAGCACGTTTGCTCACAGCCATGTGGCGCATCAGCGGTAAGGCCCGGCCCGCCCCGCCGGGCACTCTGTCCTCCCAGGACCCTATTTCCCAGCAAAGCCACAAAATTCCGACTGACTCCTTCAATCCTCCCCTCAGCAACAACAGCTGTTACCATTATTGTAAGAATACGAGCAGACCAAGGAAACGTCCAGTGACGGAAGCAGGGCCTGCCATTACTGGTCATTCCCTCCCCTGAGCCTCAGTTTTCCCATCTCCAAAATGGGGCAGAAATAGCAAACAGGTGGAGTCGGGAAAAGGGAGGGAGTTGAAGAATGGAGTTCGCCAAGCCAAGAGCCACCTCTTGGCGACAAGCAGGTCCGGTGGGGCAGCAGGGCCCGCCCCACCGCCGCCTGTCTGACTCGCTGTCTGGCTGCAGGTACCGGAAGGTGGTGTCCAACGTGTGCGAAGGTGGCGTGGACCCGCAGCAGAGCCCGGCGCAGCTGCAGTGCCCCCTCCTGCCGCCGCGGGGCCTGCAGGTCAGCATCCGCGGCGAGGCGGTGGCCGTGCGGCCGGGGGAGGACGTGCTGTTCGTGGTACGGCAGGAACAGGTGAGGCGCCGCTTCAACCGGGCACACGGGGCGTCGGGCAGCGCTCTCTCCGCCTCAGCGTCGGTTAGGGCAGCGTCTTTGGACCAGCGGTTCCCGAACTGCGGGAGGGGAGAGTGGGCCGGGGGGCCGGGGGCCCCTTCCCAGGGGCCCCTTCCCAGGTCCAGACCAGCACTGAAACAATGAAACAGAAAAGTCGGAAGAGAGGGCAGAGGCAGGGGGGGGACGGAGCAGCGTGCAGCAAGCACAGGTCCAGGGGGCTGTGGCTTCAAACATCTCTGTGTGTGTGTTCACCGCGCAGTGACGTCAGATTTCTGCCTTCCTGTGGGCGGCCGTAAACTTTTTGAACCTCTCCTTATACTGAGTTAGTTAATTTCGGAATCATAAGAAAAGCAGGAAGTTTTTTTAAAAAACTGTAAAAATAAATAAATAAATAAATAAATGCGATGATGCAAACCAAAACACAAAAAAACAAAAAACCCACCGTTACTTATAATCTCATAGCCAAAGACAAATTCCGTAATAGATGATAGATAGATGGATAGGTAAGTGGAGAGACAGATATCGATGATAAACACATATAGATAGATGATAGATTGATTGATAGATAATGGATAGACATAGATACAAATACAGATGGATGGATATAGAAATATTTTGTGTCTGTATATATATATACACACATATATACATACACACAAATATATATATACACATACCTATATATAAATATATAAATTTCCTCCCCGCCTCCTAGTCTTTCTTTTTTTTTCTTTAGTACAAGTGTTACATTTTTTTCTGATTTTAAAAACAGTATATACTCATTGTAGAACGCTGGAAAATCACATTAAAAACATAAGAATGTATCACCAAAAATCCTATTCTCCTAAGGTAGCCACTGTTAATTTTTAAAATTTCCTTCTAGTCTATTTAAACTAATATGCAGCATGCTTATTTTTCTGATTATAGAAGTAACAAATGCTCATTATAGAACATTCAAAAGCAGAAATTAGAAAAACTTACAAACGTGCGGGAAATTCAAAATGACAGAAAATCACAAAGGGGAGGTCAGAACCCCCTGTTCCCACCCCAGGGTCCCAGCCTCTCCCGGAGCATGGCTCTCTTGTGCATTTGGGTCTTCGGTTAACAAATATGTAGCATGAAATGAGTGGGGCTTTGTAACTGCATGTGCTTCGTTTAGAAGATGTCCTTCAAAATGTGCCCAGGTGGGGTAGGGTGATGCTGACAGAGGTCTTTGATGTTGGAAAGCGGGGGCTCTGGTCAAGAGCAAAGAGCTGTACTTGTGGGCACCCGTGTGTCATCCCTCCCCGTGCCTAAGGGCTGTGCTCCCATCAGCCGGCTTTGTAGCTGGGGACACCCAGCCTCAGACAGGTGCAGCCACTCACCTGAGGCCACACAGTAACAGTGACAGAGCTGGCATTGGGTCCAGGCCTGGGGCTCCGTGTGGACAGCGCCTGGTTCACGGCCCCCAGAAATGAGCTGATCCTGGGGTGGCCTCTCCTTCCCGCCTGTCCCCATCCCCGTGACGACTGAGCCTAGTCCTGAGAGTCACGCTGCAGCCTCGGGCAGCCCTGGGGTGGTGGGGGACTCTGTTCACAGCAGAGGACGATGCAGCCCCCAGCCCGGCTTGGGACCACCCGGACCCTCAGAGGGGACCCAGCTGCCTCCCGGAGCTCCAGGACAGATTTGCAAGAAAAACGGCCTCCTGCTGCCCCCTAGAGCCTGGAGTCCCAGCAGCTAAGTCACACCTGCGGTGCTCCATCCAGAGCCAGGACAGGATACGCCTGGCAGCCCACCACCCCCGGGGGCTGGCACTCTCGGCTGCAGCAGGTGGAGGTGAGGGGGCAACACAAAGATGCTCTTGGGAGAGAGAGTCCAGTGCACGCCGCTGTCCAGAAGAGGCCGCTGGCTCCCTTGTCGGAGCCTTGGGAAGGAGTGGGTGCAGGGTTGAGGTGGGTACACACACTGTTGCACACTCGTTCTCACACACACAGACACTCACACACACACATACGTGTTCACGCATTCACATTTGTAATGCAGCCACAGACTCACACACCCAACCCAGGTGTGGAAACAGCTCTGGATTTAGGGGAATCCAAGTTCTGTAAATATTTAAGCACTGAAAATAAATCTGATGGAGAACCCAGAAACAGACCCACACAAGCAGGCCCGGCTGATTTTGGCCCAGGAGCAAAAGCACCTCAGTGGAGGGAGGATGGGCTTTAGCACATGAAGAGCCGGTAAAAATGAACCTCACACCTGATGCAGAATCAGCTCAAAGTGGATCACAGACTTAAATGGAAAATGGAAAACTATAAACCTTTTAGAAAAAAGACAGAGGAAAATAGCCGGAACCTAGGGCTAGGCACAGAGTTCTCAGACTTGACACCACAAGCCCCATCCATGAAGGAAATCTGATAAATTGGACTTCGTCAAAAGGCGACATTTTGCTCTGAGACAGACCCTAAGAAGATGAAAAGGTAGCCACAAAAGAAAATATTTACAAACCACATCCAACAAAGACTAGTACCCAGAATACATGAAGAACACTCAGAACTCAGCAGTAAGAAGACAAACAATCCAGTCAGAAAATGGGCAAAAGACATGGAGAGACATTTCACTGAAGAGGATGTACAGATGGCAAATAAGCACATGAAACCATGTTCACCGTCATTAGCCATCAGGGAAATGCAAATCAGACCCTCAAAGAGGTGTCACTGCATACCTCCGGGAACGGCCAAACTAGAAAATAGTGACACCACCAAATGCAGGCGAGGATGCAGAGAAACTGGGTCCCTCCTACATGGCTGATGGGAACGTAAAATTTATAGCCATTCTGGAAAAGTTGGTCGTTTGTTTAAAAGCTAAACATTGCAACTACCATAGGAATCAGCAATTACACTCCTGAGAAATAAAGACTTACATTCACAGGGAAACCTATACATCAAGGTTCACAGCAGCTTTATTCATAACAGCCAGAATCTGCAGACAACCAGATGTCCTGGGTGGACAAGTGGATAATACATGGTGGCACGTCCATCCCGTGGGTGGTACTCCGAAATCAAAAGGAACAGACTACACACCACAAGCTGGGTGAATCTCCGGAGAACTATACTGAATGCAAAAGCTAATCCCAATGACTGCATACTTTCTGATTTCATTTCTAGAACATTCTCAAAATGACAAAATTATAGAAATGGAGAACAGGTTCTAATCCCATGGAGTCAGGGATGTGATGGAAGGGCGGGTATGACTGTGAAAGGGCAGCAGGAGGGACCCCAGTGGTGACTGAATCAGTGTGGATTCCCTATCTGTGATGTGGATGTTAGCACAGGGGGAACTGGGTACCAGGGACGTGGGGCTCCTCTGTATTATCCGTTACAATTACATGTGAATTGGCAGTTGGCTCAGCATGAAACATCTGAATGTTTTTGAAGCACTCAGTAATAAACACACACACATCTGCCTGGAAACACCATGGTGTGGGTGGCGGGTGTTGCAGTGACGTTACCGTTTTTCCTTTCTAGCTCCTTCGCTTTGCCTTTTGTACTCTCTCCTTGTCCTACATTGATACTGTATTACTTTCCTGATTATGACAAGGTGTTTTAAACAAGGAAATGTTTCAATAGTTAAACTTGCACCTGTCTTAGTTGCTTGCAGGCAGGACTCAGGGTCCCCAGGAGGGGGTGGCACCTGCCCATCAAAGCCGCAGGTCCCAACTCAGTCAGAAGCACCTTCCTCTCCCAGGATGCAATACAGGAAACCACTCCCTCTCGGAACAAATCGGACTTGAGACACCCGGCCCCCACGAGACTGCCTTTAAACGGAGAGAGCACCGGCCCGTGGGTCAGCCTGCAGGTTCTGGGCTCACAGAGCCTCAGTCTTCCAACCTATAAAATGGGGATAATAGAACGTACTTGTATAAGGTCCCTGAGGCCATCACAACAGTGGCCACAAACTGGGTGGCTTGAAACAACACACATTTCTCCTCTCACAGTTTTGGAGGCTAGAAGTCCAAAATCATAGTGTCAGCAGGTCTGGGCTCCCTCTGGAGGATCTTCCCTTGTCTCTGCAGCTTCTGGGGGCTCCAGGCATCCCTGGGCTGTGGCCGCATTCCCTCCAGCCTCTGTCTTCACATGGCTTCCCCTGTGTCTCAAATCCCCTTCCTTTTTCTTATAAAGACCCCAGTCATTGGATTTAGGTCCTGTTCTAATCCGGTGTGACCTCATCTTAACTAATTACATCTGCAAACACCCTATTTCCAAATAAGGTACATTCTGGGGTTTCAAGTGGACTGAATTGGAGCCGGGGCAGGGATGGACAGTATTCAACCGATTACACCATATTTGTGAAGAAAGTTAGATGAACATAATTTACTTAAAAGTATTCTATCAAGTTTTAAGGTTTGGCGGGTGTAAAATAAGATGATTGCTAAACATTTAGTGATGATCCTGCTTCGTTCTTGGTCACTAGGAAATGGTTTTCTGGGTGTTCCTGCAGCAGGGGGAGGGGTGGCAGGAAGGGACGGTGCGGGGTGGGGGGAGGGAGGGAGAACATGAGACTGAATATGAGAACTTCTTGTCAGAAAGTTGAAAAAGTTATTGTTCCCTTCACTCAATTTCCTCCCCACGACTCTATGAGGAAAATACAGTTATTGGAAGGATAAGGCTCGTGGCGGGAGTATACGGATGATTGGACAGCTTGTGTGGGTGGGGAAATGCCTGGAAGAGGCAGCGGTGGGTGGGAGCCCCTTCCTGCACAGAGCCCGTGCATACGAGCATCACTCCTGGCACCGCATAGAATGAGATAAAAGAAAAATGCAGGAATCGCAGCATCAGAGAGGGAAAAATAATGTTTTAATTTCCTGGGAGACTAAGCGCCTTCCTACACACACACATCTTCCTAGACATGTTACGGAAACCAACCAGCATGTGCTAGGCCCCTTCCCGCCCTCCTGGCTCCTGGCTGAGGCCTCGGTGGGTCTCCCTGGCCCCTATCCCCACCCCGGCACTGCCTCCCTGCCCTCACCCGTGAGCCCTGACCCCTCTCCCTCTCTGCAGCTGGGTGATCTTTCTAATGCAAACCTGGCCCTGGCCCCTGCTTCCACGCACCTCCTACAGCTCTCAGCCCAGCCCTCCAGGCTGGGAGCCCCAAGGGCAGAACAGATCTGGTTCCCTGGGGTTCCCTGGGGTCCCCAGGCCACTCACTTTGAGGAAAGGAGTGAGGGAATGAACAATTAAATGAATGAGTGCATGCCGCATCGCTGGCCCCCAGCTTTGCAGCCACTCCTAAGTGGCCCTGTGGTGTTTCCCGCAGGGCGATGTCCTGACCACCAAGTACCAGGTGGACCTGGGGGACGGCTTCAAGGCCATGTATGTGAACCTCACGTTGACCGGGGAGCCCATCCGGCACCGCTATGAGAGCCCTGGTGTCTACCGCGTGTCTGTCAGGGCGGAGAACATGGCGGGACACGATGAAGCAGTGCTGTTTGTCCAGGTCAACTGTAAGTCCATCGTCCCTTTGAGGCCAAGTGTCTCTCCCTGTGACAGAGACCTGGTTCTTGGGGAAGCACAGGGAGCCCAAGGGCAGAGAGGCAGGCAGGCTGGCTCGAGTCCACACCCATGGTGGTCTGTGCAGCAGTGGGGATAGTGGTGATGGTGATGGTGATGATGATGGTGGTGGTGATGATGGTGATGGTGGTGGGGATGGTGGTGGTGATGGTGATGGTGATGGTGGTGGTGGTGGGGATGATGGTGATGGTGGTGGTGGTGGTGGGGATGGTGGGGATGGTGGTGGGGATGGTGGTGGTGGTGGTGATGGTGATGATGGTGATGGTGGTGGTGGTGGTGGTGGTGATGGTGATGATGGTGGTGGTGATGACGGTGATGGTGGTGGTGATGGTGATGATAATGGTGGTGGTGATGATGGTGATGGTGGTGGTGATGGTGGTGGTAGTGGTGATGGTGATGATGGTGATGGTGGTGATGGTGGTGATGAGGTTGATTGTGACACTGACTGATAGCAGCCTGTGACATGGCCAGCGCCCTGATGCCCTCTAACCCCTAACCTTTTTCTGGCCCCTGCAGCCCCCCTGCAGGCACTCTACCTCGAAGTGGTTCCTGTCGTTGGCATCAACCAGGAGGTGACCCTCACAGCTGTGCTGCTGCCCCTGAACCCCAACCTCACTGTCTTCTACTGGTGGGTTGGTCACAGCCTGCAGGTACGCTGGCCCCAGGCCCCTGGCAGTCCCTCCTTCCCACAGGCTCCCATCTGGGGTGGAGAGTGGGGCAGGCCCCACCCTCCATACTGGGCAGGACACAGTGTGTGACACCATGGAGGTGAGGAGAGCACACACCGACTCTTCCTTCACCCTGAGCATCTGTTCGGGGTCCAGCCATGTCTGAGTGTGGTGGACAGGGGATGAATCAGATCAGACCCTGCCTTTTCCTAGGGAAAGATGTGGGAACATAGTAGGTGACCTAAGTTAGTGTGTGACAGGTGTCACAGGAAGGAGACAGGTGACACGTCTGAAAGTTCCAGAAGAGATCAGGCCATTTCTAGTTATAGCACGGGAGTAGTCAGGGAAGCCTTCATGGAGGAGGGGGTGCCTGGGGCTGGACCCCACCTCAGAAGCCTCACCCAGGGCTGTGGGTTGTATCATGTGGGCAGTGGGGAGCCAAGGGAAGATGCCTGGTAGGAGACCCTGAGGGCCTTTGCAGGTGAAGCTGCCCACCCTTAGGCTGGGGGGTGCCTCAAGACCCAAAGGGGGATCCTTCATTTATTCAGCAAACGACAGCCCTTCACCGCCAAGCAGAAAGCCCCAAACAACGGCTGAGGGCCCAGACCGGGAGGGGCCCTGGGCTCCAGACTGTGTTTCCCTGGCATGGGGAGGGTCGAGGAAGGTGCTCGGGCTCCGGGTTCGAATGGCGACCCAGCCCCTTGCAGCCAAGCTCTTGGGGCCGGTTGCTGCACCTCCCCAAGCCTCTGCCTCCCCGTCTACAAGGTCCGAGGTAATAGTGAGGCCCAATCGGATGTGTGTGCCCACCCCACAGGGTGGGTGCTGAGCCGGCTGCTGGGGTCCAAGGATGAAGGTCCCATAGCCCAGCTGAGCATGGAGGGGGTGAGAAGGTTAAAGGGATCAGGGTGGAGGCCCTGCCTGGCAGCCACCATGAGCCTTCAACACCATCCACAGAGGGGGGCTCGGAGCCTCTGGAGAGAAGGGGCACTGGGAGACGGTGTCCGTGCTGGGGCTCAGGACCGGGCGTCTCTGGGGGGCTCTCTCCATACCCCCCGGGGGCTCGCAGCCCTGGCCGCACACTGGGGCCAGCTCTCCGACCCAACCCTGACCCCCTCTCGTGCCCACAGCCCCTGCTGTCCCTGGAGAACTCTGTGACAACGCGGTTTGGGGACACAGGGGACGTGCGCGTGACGGTGCAGGCTGCCTGTGGGACCTCTGTGCTGCAGGACTCCAAGGTGGTCCGCGTGCTGGGTGAGTTTCCCCCCTGCTGCCCCCCGGGACAGGCAGCACAGCTCCTCCTTTTCAGGAGCTCAGGGTCGGGGGCAGGCGGTGTACATGCCACTGATGTCCTGGTCATCCCAGGCAGGGCCCAGCGGGGCAGAGGGGCCAGCAAACGCAGCTCTGATGCCCCTGGCCTTGCTGGCCTCCATTTCCCCATCTGTAAAATAAATACTGACAACTCCTATGTCCATGGCATTCACAGGCTCCACATGGCACAAATGAGGACACGGCTGAGGGGCTTGACAAGGTCACCCAGCAGCAACAGAGCTGGGATCGGGCACCGGCTCTGCCTGCCCACTGGGTGCCTGTCCTCAGCATCCCCGTTATCTGAGGATTGTCATGTGATTATATCAATTTTGTTGAGAGTCCTGCTCTGAATCCGTGTCCCATTTATTGGTGCTCACTGGGGCCTCTGAGCCCCCCAGGAGACATTTACGATAGAAAATTAGTCCTAAGAATGGAAGAGACCCCCCCCCCGCCAGCACCATGTTGCCCTCATCACCACACTGATAAACTCTCATTTTGCTTAAAGAACAGCCTCTCCTGTGGACAGCAGCCATCAGTTAAATATTTAGGGGACTGCCCTCAGCCATTCCTTCATTCACGAGTATGTGGGCACCAGGCCCTGAGCCCAGAGCCTTGAAACAGTCATCTCCACCTGCACTGCATGCTCACAGTTCACAAGGCACTTGTCCCTTGAGCTCCTCATCCCTGCAAAACCTCCTCCCATTTTACAAATCAAGAAACCAAGGCTCCGGAGGTAAACGGAGAGATTGCGGTTCACTCTGAGACTCCTGGTGCCGGGTCTTTTTTACCCCCTGCTGCTTGTGGCTCTAGAATAGGTTTCTGAGTTGTGGACCCTGGGAAATGTGAGAGACAGAGAAGGTGGGGACTCTGCTCTCCAGGGACTCTTACTCTGGTGGGGGGACCAGCCCAGTCAAAGTCCATGGATCCCTGGGGGACGAGAAGTCAACGTCGTAGGGTGTGTATGTCCTTGTGAGTTGATGGGGCAAATCACACAGCAGGCTTGGCCCTCCCTCCAGGGCAGCACTGCTGTCCTCGTCATTGTCATCTTTGTTGTTGTTATTATTTTTATTAAATGGCAGCCAGTGTGGTGGGCCTGCCCGGGACAGCTGCTGGCACACAGACTGGGAAGAATCTTGTTTTCTGAAAGTGGGCCTCAGGATCCACACCCAGGGCCAGCCCTGGACCATCCAGGGGCTGTGGCCACCGTCCGCAGAGGAAGCGGGGCCGGGCACCCAGGACTGACCCACTCTCCCATCTCTGCCTCTTTCCAGATCAATTTCAGGTCATGCCTCTGCAGTTTTCCAAGGACCTGGACGCTCACAACCCCAACACCCCCGAGTGGAGGGAGGACATTGGCCTCGTGGTGTCCCGGCTCCTCTCCAAGGTGCCCCCAGCCCACCACTGGCAAAACCACCTGCCCACCTCTGGGTTGTGGGTGCCCCCAGAGAAGCGGGGGCTGTGCAGCCCCCAGGAGAGGGCAGGCGGGCTGCCCTGCAGTCCTGATGCTCTGTCCTTCACGTCGGCTGACAGTGGTGCTTGGAAGCCATGTAGGGTTCTCTTACCTGCCCCTGGGGGACATGCAGCCAGACTGTCACCTTGCAGAGGAGGGACAGGACTGCATCTTCCATGCACATCTAGTGAGCACCAGCTGTTTGCACAAGACACAGTTGCTGTCCTACAACAGAATCTCTTTAAAGGGATTTTCATTTACTCACTACGTTTCTCTTCTGGGCTGGATTCTGGAGACAGAGAGATGAGTCAGTGTGATGGCTGCCCTCAGGGAGCTCACAGAAAGCAAAGGCAGTGCATCAGGGTGGGCATAGGGTACTTGAGGCCCTTGGGCCCCCAGTAGGAGAAAACCCAGCCCTCTAGAGTCATCCAAGGCTGTCACAGACTGAGGCCCACCCTGGCCATGCCTCCCTTTGGCCCATTAATAATTTGGGCAATATTGTCCTGGGTGTTGAAGGATGAATAGGAGTTTGCCAGATGAACATGCATGGAGTGGGACTTTCAGGAGACAGAGCTTTGTGGGTTGAGGGAGGTGCATGGCCAGGAGCCCTGACACTTGGGAGGACAGTAGCCAGGGAGGGGTCTTCTCACCTGGGCATGGTGGGAGGAATGAGCTGAAGGGGGCAGGCCTGGCTGAGCGGAGGCCAAAGGCTGAGGGACCAGGAGTGCTGGGCTGCACTAGGTAGAAGGCAGTGCCATAAGCTGCTGGGGCCATAACTCCAGGTGTAGAGGGGTCAGGAATGGCCAAGACTCAGACAGGCCACTCAGGGAGAGAGGCTATTCCTGGGCCCCTGGAGTGTGGCAGGGGACAGAGAAGGCCAGTGGATCAGAGTGGCTGTCTGTGTCCCCGTAGGAGACCAGCATCCCCGAGGAGCTGCTGGTGACCGTTGTAAAGCCAGGGCTGCCCACCTTGGCCGACCTGCACGTGCTCCTGCCTCCTCCCAGGCCCACGAAGAAGAGGAGCCTCACAAGTGACAAGGTATCTCCTGCGGCCACTGGGCCGGGTCCTCCCCACGCCGCCGAGGTTTTGGTGATGATTCCCGACAAGCACGGGGACCTCAGTCGCTCCTCATCACGTAAAGGCTTATCTCTCACCGATCACTGTCCCTCCTCCCCCTTGTGGCTACCCCAAGGTCACAATGGTGGGGGAGTGGGGGGGACCAGGGCAGTGGGCAGGACCACCCCCTCAGGGGGATGCTCCACTTTCACTCCCATTTCATTGGCTAGAGCTTGTCACACCGCCCCAGCCTCACTGCGAGGGGTGAGCACCGGCCAGGGGATCCTGGGCGACAGTTTCAGAACATCCAACTAGGATGGGGAATCAAAAGATAAATGTGGGGGGTACTTCCCTCGTGATCCAGCGGTTAAGACTTCACCTTCCAATGCAGGGGTTGGGGGTTTGATTTCTGGTCGGGGAGTTAAGATCCCACATGCCTCACGGCCAAAAAGGCAAAACAAAGCAGAAGCAACATTGTAACAAATTCAATAAAGACTTTAAAAATGGTCCACATCAAAAAAGAAAAAAGATGAATGGGAAGAACTTCACGCCGTCTAGGGCAGCTGTAATTCCGTACCAAGCAGACAGTAATGAGTGTGGACGAGGATATGGAGAAACAGACCCCTCCTTCACTGCTGGGGGGAGTGGAAAATGGTGCAGCCACCGTGGAAACAGTCTGGTGGTTCTTTAAACAGTTAAATGCGGAGTTAACAAATGATGCAGCAGCCCCACCCCCAGGAGTGTCCCAAAGAGAACTGAAAATGTATGTGAACACACACATGTGTGCCTGAATGTTCACGGCCCCAAAGTGGAAACAACCCAAATGTCCACCCACAGATGAGTGGATGAGCAGAAGGTGGTCCATCCACACAGTGGAATATTATTCAGCCATCAAAAGGGATGAGATTCTGATCCAGGCTGCAACTTGGTTGAACACTGGAAACATGATGTAAAGTGAAAGAAGATGGTCACAAAAAGCCATGGATTGTGTGATTCCATTTATATGAAATGTCCAGATTAGGCAAATCCACAGAGACAGTGCATTGCTGGTTGCTGGTTGCTGGGGGCTGGGGGCTGGGGGCTGGGGAGTGACTGCTCACAGTTTTAGGGGTTTCCTTTGGGAGGAAGAAAATGTTCTGGAATTAGATAGTGGTGATGGGCATGACTGTGAATATACTAAAAACCACTGAATTGTACACTTGAAGAAAGTAAATGTTATCTCAAAAAAAGATGAATCAGAGCCGCAGCCAAGCTCTGAGCTAATCGAGAAGACAGATGCTCATGCAGACGGTCTGGAAAGAGTGACCCGCACGGAGGCACAGATACAGCAAGACCAGCAGGACCCCTGTGGGTGGGTAGTAGCGTCCCATTTTACAGACGAGGGAAGTGAGGATCAGTGAGGCCCCCACCGGGAAGCACAGCACGGGCATGGAGCCCCACTGTCACTCTGGCTGCCAAACTGTGCTCGAGCCACTCCCGGGTGGCCTCCTGGTGGACCTGTGCCTGTGCCAGCCTGACCCACAGCCCGTCCCAAAGGGCGTCCACATCTGCACCTGGGGGCTCCCGGCCAAGCCCCCGGCCCCCACTGATGCGGTGTCTCTGGAGGTGGGTCACTGGCGGGTTGAAAGGCATCGACCCACTTCTCAGATGAGGAGCTGAGGGCAGAGGGGAAGGCTGCGGGGGTCCCAGGTGCCAGCACGGGGCTCAGGGGCTGCACCCACTCGGGGCGCTTCCGAGTGAGGGCTGGAAGGGAAGGAGGTGAGGGACGGGGGGACTCCACCCTCATTGTCCTGAGTGCTCAGAGTCTGCCACATGCCCGAAGTCAGCGAGAAAACTTAGCCACACGCCACGGCCACTGACAGCAGGCTTGCCTTGCTGCGTGCAGAGCGCGGGGCTCAGGGCGCCACCCCCGATGCTCCTACGAATCCTCACGTCGACCTGAGAACGGAAAGGTGCAGTGACCCCTCCAGGCCATGAGATCAAGGGGCAGAACCAGGTGTCTTCCCGGACCCTTCAGGTCTGGGGCTGTTGGCCTGTCGTTTACACAGTTCCCGACTCAGGACCCTCATTCCATGAGCAGGGAACGGGCCTCGTGGAGTCCCAGGTGCTGAAACGCTGCTCAGGGAAGCAGCCAGCAGAGTCCCCAGGGTATATCCCCCCGAGGCCTAGGGAGCAGAGCCACGGGGCCCCCATCCCTGAGGGGGACCCTTCCCCCAACCCATCCGCACCCACCTGTGCAGAGGGTGACAACTGACACCCCTGTGGGCTGAGTGGCTCCCTTCTGAACACCAGGAAAACTACCCGCTTCTGAACTGCCAAACCAGCTGGGCGCCCCAGAGGCCAGCTGCCCCCTCCCCCCACCATGATCCAGCAACATCACCTCCTGGGATTTCTCTGCCTCAGGTGTAGGCTCACTCGCCTGCCTGGGTCGCCTCTCCTGTCCCTGTCTTGTCTTCTTCCTGGTCTTCCACCTCCAAGAAGCCTCCCCTGATTACTTCTGGGGTTGGGGGCCTCCTGGAGCATCCCTGGGTTTCCCCAACTTTACCACACTCCATGGTCCTGACTAAAACTAGAGTGCTCTGAGGGCAGGGCCACATTTGGGTCACCTTGTGTCCCATTGTAGGTTCTTGGTGAGAGTTCATTGGTGGCTAGTATTCCCATTTTACAGAGGAGGCGACTGAGGCCCAGAGAGGCTGAGCCCCATGGCTCTGGAGGGTCAGGGTGGACATCTGCCCAGCTCTCCCGCTCCCTCTGCTAGGTCCCCGAGGACCCCCTCACTCCCCGCTCTGTGCTTTCAGAGGCTCATGGCCATCCAGCAGGTGCTGGACGCACAGAAGATCAGCTTCCTCCTGCGTGGTGGGGTCCGGGTGCTGGTGGCCATGAGGGACGTGGACACAGGTGAGAGGCCTGGCCTGAGCTCACCTCTGTAGGGTGGGGTGGGCGTGTGTCCAGGCCCCTCAGACGACACCCATTACTGTGGACACTGGGGTCAGAGGGACCCCCTCTGCCGCCCGCACACGCGCTCCTCCTGGAGGGGTGGTTGCCTCTGGTTAAAACCCAGTCACACCAAGGTCCTCACGGTGCTCTCCACGGACACAGCACAGAGCTCTTGCTTTAATTATGTCATTTAGAGTCTCAGGTGACTCTGTCCCCGCCCCCCACCGTGGACTATCCTCCCCACTTTGGGCAAGGATCTTTGCAGGAGCTGAAGAGCTGCGTTCTGCTCTGTGCAGCCACGTGTCCACGCCAGCATCAATCCGGACGGAGGAGTTCTGTCCACTTTCCAGGAGGAAGGACCAGGGCCGGGATTTACTCAGTGGGGGTCCTGGGTGCCAGGAGGCTGGCCGGTGCCCACACTGACCACTCACAGGCTGCTTTGCTCACAGATTCTCCAAGCCTGGGAGGAGGTGGCGGCTACTGGGCAGTGGCAGTCCTCCTTCTCATCGGGCTGTTCGCGGTGGGAGCCTTCATCCTCTACAAGTTCAAAAGGCAAGGTCACCCGGCCTCCCTGGGCTAACCGGGCGTGAGGGCAGGGCCTGGTGGGGGCGCGGTGCAGCTTCCCAGCAGGTTCTTGGAGGGTTGTGGCTGTGCCTGCGATGGGTCCTGGGGTGGGGAGTGGGCTTGTCTGGACCCACAGCCTGGTTCTGAGTCACCTTGATCCCAGAGGGAGACAGCCGACCGCTCACAACCCAAGGAGCCTCTTCCACCCCCATCCTCCTTTCTGCTCCACCCACCCATTTTACAGATGAGGAAACTCAGAGAGGTTAAGTGATTTTCCCAGGGCCACACAGCTGAGGAGTGAGGAGTGGGGCTCTGACCCCAGGCTGTGGCCACCCCCCATGCTTCCCCCAGCACTCATCCACCCCTTCCCTCTGCAAGCATGATCCAGAGCTGCCGTGTGCCAGGCACTCCACAGCGAGGGGGCTCCAGCCTCCAGATGGAGCGGCTGCACGGGACACCCAGGGCTGGAGCGGGGGGCGGCTGACACCCAGGGTGGGAGCGGGCGGGGGCTTGAGCCGAGGTTGGGTGGGTGGCAAGCACACCGTGCGGTCATCGGGAGGGGTTGTGGTGCCTCTCTCCCCCTCTGACCTTAGTCCTCATCTGTGAAATGGGTTTAATAACCCTCGGTGCTGGGGTTACTCGTGGGCACCCTTGAGGGCCTGGGAATGAGCAAAACGACCAGAAAGTGTCACCAGACTCATTTCCTGCAAAACGCAGCTGCCTGATCTGAGCCCGTTGTTTCTCCCCATCTTGCTGGTTTGGCTCCAGTGGCCTTGGGGTCTCCCTGGTTGGGGTCGCCCTTGGGAACAGTCCAGAGACGGAGCTGACCCTCCCCTCCCTGCTCCTCTGAGGCTGAGGGTCCTTCCTCCCCCGAGCCCTGGACATTTCTGTGTCTCTGTTCTCCAGCACCGTTCACACTGGGTGGCAGCCCCCCAACCTGCAGGGCAGCCCAGATGGCAGCAGGGCTGAGTCAGCCTCGGAGACCAGGCCACCATCCTGCCCGGCTGCTGACCAGCTCTGTGGTCCTGGCCAGTCTCTTCCCCTCCCTGAGCCTCAGTTTCCTCATCTGTAAAAGGAGACTAAGCAGGAGGAGGGTAGGACAAGGGAAGAAGAAGAGGGGGAGGAGGTGGGGAAGAGGGGCAGGGGGCAGGGAGGGGAAGACGGGGAGGGGAGGGGGGTGGGCAGGCACAGACGCAGGCCCCCAGCTCCTGCGGACCTTCTCCTGTGCCCGTCTCCCTTGTTGCCATAACGCCGTGTTTAATTGGGACCTTGTGAAAACCGCCCGGCTCAGGCCTGGCTGAGGCAGGCCATGGGGTGTGAGTCCTGAGAGGCTGAATGAGAAAACGATTTAGACGCCACCTCCCAAGTCAGAGCCGAGTTGGAGGCAATGGCTGGAGTCGGGACCTGCCCCCACCCCTTTCTCTTACCCCTTGGACCACAGTTTGGGTGCACCCATTTGGGCTTTTCTCAGGGCACTTGAGAATTGCAGGGCGGCAGGATTGCCTGGGGGTGGGCAGCAGGCAGGCCTGGCAGGACGGGAGTGAAAGGGGCAGAATTCCAGTCTCTTTCAATTGCCTTCTTCAGACCCCCTGAAGGCCAGATTGCAGTTTCCACAAATCGCTCCAGATTTATCACACACAGTGTAAATGGCCCAGAAGGAACCTACTACCTTGTCCCCAGAGGAGGGGGAGGGAAGAAGAAGGGGAGGACCTTGCAGCAGCAGAGAGAAATGCCCCATTTGTCCAGAGGCTTTAAGCTCTGTGGAGCCCAGGGAGCTGGGCTCTCCTGGCTGATGCAGCAGTCAGCGTGGGCTGGGCCCGGCTGCGTAACAAACAGCCCCTAAGTCTCAGAGGCTCACAGCCATGAAGTGCTACAGTCCACTGGATCTGGCCACATGGGCCAACCTGCTCTGGGCCCTGAATGTGTATCCTGCCATCTCAATATTTCCAGAGAACTGCCAGTGTCGGTGAGTGGCTCTGAGGAGGCCCACTCTCCCACTGAGTCTAGCTCCCTCTTCTGTAAATTGGAACCATGGGCTCTTTTGGGGTTTTGCTCCAACTAACTGGGGTGTTGAACATGAAGGAACCTGGTCCAGGGGCCCTGAGCCCAGTCCCAGCTGAGGCAGAGGGGGCTGTGCCCTTGCTCTCCTCTCCCTCTGCCCTGGAGGGTATGGGAACTTGAGGACGGTGCAGCCAGCCCCAAAACCCCAGGCAGGGCTCAGCAAGCACCTCTCAGAGCCAGTCAACATCACGTGCCTTGTGGGAATGCATGCCAACCCAGCCAGAGCCCTGAAGTGCAAGGTGATGGGGACCTGAAAGAAAATAAAACAGCCTCTCCCTGCAACATGCCTGAACGGAGACGGATGGACAGCGAGTACCCCATGTGCGGGGGCAGAGGGAAACCCAGGGCTGCGGGAGCTCACGGGAGGGAGGGCTTCCTGGAGGAGGTGGCTTGGAGCAGAGGCAGGGCAGGAGGCAGACCCAGGAGCGATGTCAGCACCACACAGAGGGATGGCCCAGGGCTCCGCTGGGGGCTTCTGGGGACGAGCATCCTGGGCAGAGCCCTGAGTCCCCACCTCCGTCCCGCAGGAAACGCCCCGGCAGGACCGTGTACGCCCAGATGCACAATGAGAAGGAACAGGAAATGACGAGCCCCGTGAGCCACAACCAGGACGTGCAGAGTGCCATCCAGGGTGAGGAGTTTATAGACGATGAGCTCCACTCACAGACTCTAGGTAACGCCCACCCCGGAAACCCCCTCCCCTTCCCTCGCCACCTGCCCCCCACCCCGCCGCTGGCTCTCCCCACCCTTAACAGCCGCTCTCTGCACCCCCTACACGGAGACCGCCCCACCCCTGGGTTACTGTGAGGCCCCCAGACAAGCAGCCAGGAGGACGCTCCAGAAACATGTCACCGTCGTGGGTTGTGTTGTCACCGCCCCTTTATCCCCTCCCACCCGTATCCACTGTGTCTCCGGAGCTGTGGGAGGTGGAATCGCTGTCCTCACCTTTTAAATGATTGGAGGTGAGGCTCGGAGAGGTGATGTTGCTCACCCAGGCAGCACAGCGGACAAGTGGCTGGCCTGGGATCCAGACGCAGGCCGGCCGGACCCCAAAGCCCGCGCCCCTCTGTTCTCCCTGGAGTGGTCGGGAGCTGACCACTCCCCTGCTCCACAGCTCCCCGACCTCGCAGCCCCACAGTCTCCCACAGCCGCCGGCCCAGCCTGGTTCCTCTCAGGGCCGTGGTCCGCAGCCTCCCGGGACGGTGACAACAGCTCCGATTTCCTGGGCACTTACTCCTCACCAGGCCCACTGCTTCCTGACACAGCCTCGCTGCCAGCCTGGGAGGCAGGCCCTGGCTGTGTGTCCATTTGACAGATGGGACAGCTGAGGTTCACAGCAGCCACTCAGTCTCCCAAGTCACCTAGCTGATAAGAGGCGCAGCCGATTCTGTGCCCCTCCCCCATGCTGCAGCCCAGGCTCAGGGCCAGCTCCCCCGTGTGCCCCAAGACCCCTCAGCCCAGGCCAGCGGTGGCTGGAGAGCGTCGGGGCCCCATGCGGCCTCCTGGGTGGTCACCCCCATCTTCATCAGGCGGTGTCGCACCCCACGTGAAAGGTGGTGGCAGAGGCTCCCGGTGGACCCGGGCTTCCCAAGCTCAGACAGAGGGGTGGGCGTCCCAGGGAGATGAGAGAGTGGCCCTCCTGCCTCCGCAGCTCTGCCGTCAAGCCCCGAAGAGCAATGATAGTGTAATAATAAGGGATTCTTTTAATGGAGCACTTAGTGTGTGCCAGGCCCTGCCCAAATCCTCAGGGGCAGTCCCTTCGGGACCCCATTACCATCCTTTAGGGGAGGCCATATTATCATCCCCAAGTTACAGATGACAAAACCGAGGCCGTGATGTGACACGCCTTGATGAGGTCTCCCCCGGCACACGGGGCTCACCACCCCATGCCCCCCGGTGGCCCCACTGGAAGCTCTGGGCCGCTTCCTCCCCACGTGCCCGGGGGTCTGGGGGGCTCCAGGCCACCCGAGCCGGCTCCTTCCACCGGCCACGCCTCCAGCCCTCAGGCTCAGAACACAGCCCCGCCCAGGACCCCGGCAGACCCCTTCCCTTCTGACCGTCACTGTGCCCTTCTCCCTCCGGCTGCCTCCCGGGGCCTTGCCTCGCCACCCTGCAGTGCCCCCTGCCCAGGGGCACAGAGCCCCTCCTACATTCCCCTGCCACCGACGCCGGGCCGGTCACTGCAGGGCAGTGAGTATGGTGGCTGCTGGCGAGCATGGCCTCACCCCCGGAGGCCCCCTGGGTCCACTGCTTGTGCCGGCACCAGGAGAGCCCACCCTCAGTCACCACCCCCCCCAGGAAACCTAGAGACGCCCACCTCTCCGCGCCTTCGTCCAGGCATGACCCGCGGGGCTGCAGGAAGCGCAGGATGTCCCGCACGCCAGTTGAGGCCACACCGTGTCCCGCACGGCCCTCCGTCCTCTCTCTGCCCCTCGGCCGGGCGTGTGCTCACGCCTGGCATCTCTGTGCCTCCAGGGAATCACTCTGGCGTGGTCCTGAGCGTCAACTCCCGAGAGATGCACAGCTACCTGGTGGGCTGATGCCGCTGGAGGCCGCGCCCAGAGCTCTCTCCTCTCCGCCGCTTCATCCCCCATGGAGGGCACAGGACCACACGTGCCACTGGCACGGGGCTGGGACCGGCGTCCCCTCAAAGACCTCGGAAAAGCCTCCTCCTCCAGCTGTGTCCACGCAAGGCGACAGATGCGCCTCTGTCCAGCTCAAGCCCGCCCAGCCCACGGCCGCCCAGGAGACCCACCAGCTCCCGCCCCCCGCCGGACACCAGGCCCACATGCCACCCGCTGAGCCGCCCGCCCTCCCAGACTCTGGGCACTTCTCTGGACCTCACACGGCCACCCTGGCTGCCCACGGCTGGTCACCGCAGCCGGGCCTGACTTCTCGTGGCCGAGGCTGGTCCCCCTGAGGCTGGGAGAGGCCAGGCTCTCAGCACCGCTGACATGCCCCATCACCTGTGCCGTGGGCTCCCGTCCCAGCAGAGGGACAGCGGGGCCCTGCTTCCTTCCTCATAACCTCCAGGAAGGCAGCTCCCACCGCAGGGTCGTCCCTCTGCAGGGGTATCCACCGCCCCGCCAGAATCCAGAAAGCCAGTGGTAGGCCCTCCCAATACCGCCTTCCACACCTCCCGCTGTCCTTCCTCTTTTTAAACTGCAGATAATGTAAATACCTCTCTAGGTAGCTGTTTGCGTTTTTTGGGGGGGGAGGGTTCAACTTCCTATTTTTATTGCCAGGCAGTAGCCCCATTCTCGGGAACCCCTTTTCCAGAATGCCCAGGGATGCTCCTCTGCCCCTTCTGGCAGCCTTCTCTCCTGGGGCCCACAAGGCAAAGGCCCTCCCTGGCTTCCCCCCCGCCAGCTCGCCCCAGCCCCTCACAGGGTCCTAGGGATCCAGCGTCTGCACTTCCAAAGGAAGCCAGCAGGCGGCGCCCTCGCACGGGGTTCCCGCCTGCGAGATCCCGTCTTAGTGGCCGCGGTGGGAACGGCCTCTAGATGCCCAGAGTGTTCTGTGCCTCCTCATAGCTTGAGGGACGCATGTAGGAACCGGGAACCAGGCGGGGTTTCGAATGGCAGAGCCCGAAGGGCCGCCAAGTAGTGTGCTCCTCGCTTTGAAGATGGAGAAACTGAGGCCCAGAGAGGGAGTGATTTTCCCAAGGTCACACAGCAAGACGGCAGCAGAGGCGCCCAGGAGCCAGCCCCCTGCTCCCTGTGCAGTGTGATTCCACTCACTCACAGATGCCTAGAATCAGGGACACTAGGGATATATGGGGGCAGATTTTCACCTTTTGCCTTGAAACTGGAAATCAGTATCCCCTCCCCATCCTCTCCCTCCTCCCCCTACCCACACCCCAGGCTGGGCTCTCAGGTGGCCGGGGCCTTCCCCTCAGAGGTGGGGACACCACAGCGCAGGCTAGGAACTCGCTGGCCGTGGGAAGTCCAGAATGAAGACTGGGGGGCATTAACCCACTTGCCCAGAAAAGAAACGGGGCCTGCGGGAGGGAGGCCAGGGATGCATCCTCACGCCCAGAACACGTGGGAGGCCCTGAATCCTTGTGGAGTGGGGGACCCGTGGAGTCCAGCTCCTTGTGGGGACTCAGACCACCCGAAACCAACTCAGAAGGGGTCACTGCAGGGCACGGGGCAGGCGACAGAGGCGTCCCTTTTCCCACCCTGCCGGCCCACCGCCTGGAGCTCCTGGCCCAGCCCCGCAGAGCTCGCCCTGCAAGCCGTCCTCAAGACCCTCCTTGGGGAAGGGCTGGGGCAGTGGACCCCAGACTGGAGCTGGGGGGCTGTGTGGGAGAGGCTGGGTTCTCCGGGACTTTTGCCTCCCCGCAGCCTGCCCGAGTTCACCAAAGACGGCTTAGAAACCCTGTGTCTTGCTGTCCACCCGCACCCAGCCCGTCCTGTGAGTGTCAGAACCAGGGTCAGACATGTGTCAGCACTGTCCAGGTCCAAGGTCAAGGTCAGCAAGGACACAGCCCCCAGCTCAGCAGTGCCTGCGGGTGACGAGCCCTTTGCCCTTCCTTGACCCTCAGCTTCATTCTCTCTGTTGGGGTAGGGTTTTCGCTTTCGCTATTTGTGTTTTTCATGTATTTTATGTCATTATTTCTATTAAGAGCATTTTGGGTGTGTGGACCCAAGAACCTGGGAATAAGTCGGCACCTATAACGATACTTTCCCATTCCCATAATCGTATCAATCAACACATAGGTCTATGGATTTATCTGGTTCTACATTTGAGGTTCTGTGTATTTGGTGTACAGGTACACGCAGGCACCTGGGAATAACGGGCTGGGCTTGGGCAGCTAACGTTTCATTCAGCCGGGTTGAGCCCATACTTCGTATATGCACATAACAGAGATGCGATCGATTCTTTCTTATTTTTCCTTTTTAAAAAACAATAAATCATTTGTGATGCTTTTAACAAAGATTAAATGAATATGATCAGCGTTTGCCTTATTATGAAGCTATTTGTCAACATTTCCCTAAACACTCACCCAGGGCCCTAGAATTTCAGTGTCAGGGACACAGGGAGAGGCCGGGAGGAATTCTCGCCGTTTGTGGGGCAGGTGCCAGGACACTGACCGTCTCCGTCATGGGATCGGGACGTGCCACCCCAAAGCAGTGATGTCACCACATCCTCACACCCGTGTCACCTCACTTCTCCCCTGATGGCCGGCTGAGGGGTCCTGGAGCACAGTCCATTTGCCAGGTGAGGCGCAGAGGCCAGGGGTTGAGAGCCTGGCAGGTGCACCCCAGCCGGACGGAAGCCCCTTGTCCCTGAAATGCCGTCTGCTTGTCTTTGAGGAGACAGAGGAGTCAGGAGCAGATAGGAGAAGGCCGGACATGGGCAGCTCACCACCCCCGTGCACACACACACTCACACTCACACACTTAGAGTCACACAAATACAGATACCCCCCTCCTTCTCTGGATCATAATATGTGGAGTTCAGTATCAACAACGTCAAAAACTTCCTGCCAGATCTCATGCCCCTCCAAACCGTGCCAGGCCCTGGGCCAGGGCCGTGAGCACACGAGACGAAGTCCCTGGGCCTGAAGGAGGCCCCGGGCCGGTGGGGAAGCTGACAGTGACCACAGGATCCAACAGGAAGGTGAGGGCCAGGGGCAGTGACCCCAACCAGCCCTTCCATCGGAGGCCATGTTTGAGTGGGGCCAGCGGGACGAGAAGGAGGGGGTGTGTGGGACCATCCAGGGCGAGGGTGCTGTGCCGAGGCCAGGGTGGTGTGTGTGTGTGCGTCTCTGCATGTGTGTGACGTGTGGTGTGTGTGTGTCTGTGTGTGATGTGTGGTGTGTGTGTCTATGCATGTACCTGTGACGTGTGTGTGTGTGGTGTGTGTGTGATGTGTGGTATGTGTGTGTCTGTGTGGTGTGTGATGTGTGGTATGTGTGTGTCTGTGTGGTGTGTGATGTGTGATGTGTGTGTCTAGGTGTGTGTGTGCATCTAGGTGTGTGTGTGTGTCTAGGTATGTGTGTGTCTAAGTGCGTGTGTCTAGACTGTGTGTGCGTGTCTAGGGGTGTGTGTCTAGGTGTGTGTGTGTGTCTAGGTGTGTGTGTCTAGGTGTGTGTGGTGTGTTTGTGTCCAGGTGTGTGTGTGTGCACCTAGGGGTGTGTGTGTGTGTCTAGGTGTGTGTGGTGTGTGTGTGCGTCTAGGTGTGTGTGTGTGTGTGTGTGTGTCTGGGGGGGTGTCTAGGTGTGTGTGTCTAGGCATGTGTGTGGTATGTGTGTGCCTGTGTGGTGTGCGTGGAGAGATAGAGACAGAACCTGGGAGCTGGCACCCACGGTGCATCTGGAGAGCTTCAGAAACTGGCCATTTCCTCTCCTGTCATAACTGCCAGGCCTTGGGGCAGTGAGGCAGGGAGAATTCCTTCCCCTCTGGTGGATGATCTTGATTCCCACTTCCGTGCGTGGCGGCTCTGTCGGGGGTCTTCTCCCTGGCAGAGGCTGGTGGGTGTGAGAAGATGTTTGCTGTTCCCATGTCGATCCATCTGGAACACTTTCCTGAATGATGGGCCAGACTGGGGCCAGGGAGCCACGTAGGGACCTTGGCTCTCAGGATGCCCCATGTCGCAGTCAGTGACAGCTTCGTGGTAGGACGTTGAGGACACAAACATGCCCACGTGGCCGGCTACAAAGTGCAGGCGCTGTGATCACTCTTGAGCTTCCCGTGAGCGGGGCAGGTATGAGTGTGCCCTGTTCACAGAGGAGACTGAGGCGCTTGGAGGGGGAAGTTATTTTTAGCCCAAATAAGAGGCATTGCTCTAAAGCTCCAGAGACACCCCAAATCCCAGGCAGACTCAAGCTGGTTTTCACCCAAGACACCCAAGTTTGGCGTCCAGAGTCATCAGGTAACAACGAATCTCAAAGGAGCAGACGGAAACGTTCAATGCCCTTGACAAACTGGAATCAGAGGAGCAGAAATACTTCCTCAAATATCCGCTGGGCTCGTCCCTCCAGCTCTGTCGCTAAAACGGAAACCCAACCAGTTTCACATCGTCAATAACAGAGGGTCCCCCTCCAAGGACCTGGGGGCCTCCTTCCAGCCAGGGAGCAGCTGCAAGGCCAGCGGGTGACTCTGTGGGCCAGAGGAGCACCCCCTGCCCACGGCGGATCCCCAAGGGGAAGTGGCCACCTCCTTCCTGTGTGGCACGGCCCAGGGACCCCTGCAGAAGACACCCCGGCACACGGTGACGCTTCCCCTGGAAGGCGCCAAGGCTGGTGTCAAGGCCAACATCCATTCTGGTGGGGATTCGTGTAAAGTCAGGATCAGGACCCTTTCGAGAAGGACCCCACTGAGTTGAGAGAGAGCACGGCGGCCCCTGACCTCAGGCCCCACCGGGCACACCGGGGCTGGGCCTTCCCCTGTCCGACACAGCCAGGGTCACCAGCAGCAGACCAGGCCTCTGCGACAGAGCTGAGAGCCAGCCGCGATCACATCTGCACACAGACCAGCCGGCGATGACCTTGATGACCTCGCGCCGTCCAGCTGAGCATGCGGGGGCGGCTCCTTCACCATCACGGCTCAGGCCCCGAGCCCGCTCCTTCCAGACCAGGTCACGGACCCGCCCAGTCACCGCGTGGCCCCGCTTCCCGACAACAAGGCATCCGGCTTCTTCCATCCTCCCCAAACCCCCTCCCCAGGCCCACCCTCGGCCAGGCCTTCCCAGCATTTCTGGGACCCCCACCCGCCCCTGGGCCTTGGTGGTGCATGGTCCCCCCGCTTCATGAGGACCAGCCCAGGCTGTCCAGCCACAGGTGTGCCCGCGGCAGCATCCTTGGTTCTAAAGAGACAGGGGTGGCCCTGGGGTTGAGCAGTCTCTGTGTGGCAGTTGCTGCCCACTCAGCAGGACCAACCAGAGGAGAGACCCATGTCCCCCGAGCTCAGCTCCAAGGAGAGAGGCCAGGTGCGCCCATCCGGCTTATGCGGTGAGGGTAAGGCTGGGCGGGGCTCTGGCCACTACAGCCCAGGCCCTGCTCAGCCCGATTCCATCAGACGTGAAAACGCTTCACAAGCCCCAGCCTGCTAGAACAATCACCACGCGCTGCTGTTTCCACCGGGAAGCGATGCCCAGGGCCGGCCCCGCCACTCCCAGCCTCTCCCGGCTGCGCGTGGCCCATTGTTGCCTCATCTCCACGACCGGGGCCTGTGAGGCCCAGGGGCTTTGGCAGCCCATCGAGCTCAGACTTGCCCGTTGCAGGCACTAAGTGCACCAGCCCAGGTGTTTTAATAGCCTGTGCTCATAACCCACTGGCATTCACATGATGTTATAATTAGGTTGTTAATCTCCGACAGTACCGGGCTGGGCAGATGGCACTTCGTTCCAAAACCCTCCCTGGCTCCACGCTGGGACGCAGCACCGTTCTCATCATTTGCAGCTCACAGATTGCGGCCCCGGTGCTCAGCCCTGTCAACGGCCCAGCAGTACCTGCCTGCGGAGGCGCGGGAGGGGCCATGCCGCCAGCAGAGCCACAAGCCGAGGTGACCACAGTGGTGACGGCAGCTCCCACTTAGTCTCCGCCGTGTATCAAGTCCGATGGGGGCAACTTCCAAGCACGGGCCCGTAAACCGCGCTGACAGCAAGCCCACCAGATAGGTGCCCCAGAGTTGAGGGCAGCGAGGTGCAAAGCAATCTAGAGTTGGGATTCAGGCGGACATCCCTGGGCAGCCCAGGCCCTCTGCTGATCACAGCACTTCTGCAGGCAGAGGGAGGACCCCGTGTTGGGACGTGAAGGATGCTTCAGAGCAGGGCTGGGTCAGCAGGCCCGGGGCTGCCAAGAGGGCAAGTCGTGAGGACAGAGCACAGGCAGGCATAAGGACAGACCCCTCCTGGGGGCTAGTCGAGGGAATCACAGGAGGTGAGGAACTGGACAGCCAGTGCCCGTAATAATGCTTTCTGGAATTTTCTGGCGACTCAAGGGCAGAGAATTGGGGCAGCAGCTAAGGGGGCATGTGGACGAGAATGAGCTAATAGACGTGGAGAGACAGAAGGTACAGGAGGGAGAGGAGGGAATGCCCAGCAGCAAGTCCTCGAGGGGTGATTGGGATAGAACCCAAGCATGAGCTGAGGGGCCAGGTCAGGTGGGAGCAGGGACCACTGACCCTGGAGAACTGGAGGGCTTAGAAGCACGTGGGGTGGGAGCTTCTCTTTCAGCTGCTTTGTGTTCTCAGGGAAGTTACAGGTAAGGTCATCCCTGAAAGGGAGAAGAGGGAAAGGGGCCAGGGAAACAGGAGAAGGTGTGAAATTTTTAAAAATTAATTAATTATTTATTTATTTTTGGTTGCGTTGGGTCTTCGTTGTGGCACGCGGGCTTTCTCTAGTTGCAGCGAGTGGCATGGGCTCTAGGCGCATAGGCTTCAGTAGTTGTGGCACATGGGCTCAGTAGTTGTGGCTCGCGGGCTCTATGGTGCAGGCTCAGTAGTTGTGGCGCTCGGGCTTAGTTGCTCTGTGGCATGTGGGATCTTCCCAGACCAGGGTTCAAACCCATGTCCCCAGCACTGGCAGGCGGATTCTTAACCATTGTGCCACCAGGGAAGTCCCAAAGGTGTGAAATTTTATCAGGAGAGTGAGAAAGTGGATTGGCTAAGGAAGTTGTTAAAATTGCCAGCAGTACGGAGGCCCCACTGAAGATTTTTTTTTTTTTTTTTTTTTTGCATTACGTGGGCTTCTCACTGCTGTGGCCTCTCCCGTTGCGGAGCACAGGCTCTGGACGCGCAGGCCCAGCAGCCATGGCTCACGGGCCTAGCCGCTCCGCGGCATGTGGGATCTTCCCAGACCGGGGCACGAACCCGTGTCCCCTGCATCGGCAGGCGGACTCTCAACCACTGCGCCACCAGGGAAGCCCCCCACTGAAGATTTGCATCACAGTGTTACACGGAGATCTTTGGTATGGCTCTGTTTCTCCAAGCCACAGTCCACCGCTCGGGTACAGAGCCATGTAGGTGTCCTCAGGTCACAAAATGGCTACAGCAGCTCCAGCCTGGGCATCTTCCTCTCATAAAGTCTAGAGGCTCTGGTCAGGTCACATGGTCATCCTGGAGGAATCCTTGTAGCTCACTGTCTTAATCTTGAGCTACATGCTCCCCCACCCTCACCCCGAGCCAGAGATGGGGTCACCACGTATCCCTGCATTTGGGACAAGGAACCACCGCAGAGGGCTGATGACGATGCCGATGTAAACACTCGACTGCAGTCTTAACCCCAGACCACGGGGTCAATTCCAGAGGTGCACACAGAGCGATGCCCTGCTAGATACCCACAATTTGTCTGGGGTGCACATCATGCTGCCTTTGAGATTAACGTGGAAAAGAAGGATTCCACCAGCAGCTAAGAATGCAGCAAGGAGGAGACAGGACACAGCTCGTGAACCAGAAAACACTTGGCCTGGAGGGAGTGCTCCTCATTCAAGGATAAGTAACTGAAGAGAAACACAACCACAGCTCAAAATTGTATGCATTGTGTCTCGATATGAATGCCAGAAAATATGCCCTCTTTGAAACCGGACAGTAGAAGTTCACAGGCTGAGTAGGAGGGGAGTCACCGGAGTGAGAAGGAAAGTGAAAGGGCAGGAGCGGAATTAGCATTTATTTGCATTAAAGATAATAAAGAGACGGCTTCCCCCGGTGGCGGTGGCGCAGTGGTTGAGAGTCCGCCTGCCGATGCAGGGAACACGGGTTCGTGCCCCGGTCTGGGAAGATCCCACATGCTGCGGAGCGGCTGGGCCCGTGAGCCATGGCCGCTGAGCCTGCGCGTCCGGAGCCTGTGCTCCGCAACGGGAGAGGCCACAACAGTGAGAGGCCCGGGTACTGCAAAAAAAAAAAAAAAAAGGATAATAAAGAGAAGAAGGCGGAAGACGATGTCACCACGGAAGAGAACGGATTACGAATCTCTAAAAATAACAAGGGAATGAGAAATAGAGTAAATAAAAGCCTTGTAAGAGACAGAGGGAAGGAGGTCTCCATGAAACACAGGCTTCCTTGGGAATCAGGGCACACAGCGGAGCTGGAAAAATTCCGAGCCCGCAGATCAAAAGGCCTATGTAGTATTGGGCCAAAGTCTATCCTGTAAGAATTTCAGACTTTGAACCATAAAGATTAAAAAGTCCTACAAAGTTCTAAACAGAATAAACAGAATACTTACCAGGGGGAATGAGTAGGGCTGAGGCTCCTCTACTGTTCTGGAGGCCGGGAGATATTGGGAGGGTTGTGATGACTCAGCTCCGTCTGGGTTTTACTCCGTTGTAAAGGAAGTAGAGCACACGTAGATTTGAAGTGTTCAAAAATGTATCATTTGTGCACCTTCCAAAGGAAAAAAATCTCAAAGACACCCTTTTATCAACCAAGGGGTGGTTCAAAAGCAAGCACTCCCCTTGTGGGCCATTTAGGAGGCAGAAGGGGATGGCGGTGGCATCAGTACCACGTGACAATATTCATCGTAATAAATGTGCAAACAAAAGAGAGCAAGAAGCTCAAAGATCCCTGTGCACTTGCCTGAGACCCAAGGTTTGGTGTGAGACTGAGGACAACTGCAGGGTGAGATGTGGGTGCTTAGACTGGTTCCTGCGCCTTCTGTTTTGGCGTCGTGACAGGAATGGCCCACGAGGTGATGCATCGCTACCTTTACTTGTTCCACTGTTCCATGTGCTGCACTGTCACCCACCCAGCATCACTAACATCCCCTTGGAAGGTCTCCTGAGAAACTGGGACAGAGGTGGCATCTGCCCGACAAGAGACACGTGTGTGGATTTGGACAGACTGGAGCCCCGTTATCCCAGGAGTTGGATACAGGTAGATGTACGGGTGGACACGAGATTGGGAACGTTTGCTTTGCTGCCATAGATTCAGGCAGTTACTGAGAATTTCCAAGAGGTTCCTGAGATTTGCAGCAGCTTCTGGTTCTCGAGAGCTGCCCTCTTAAGCGCCAGTGACTTAGGGAATCAAAGGTGATTCCTGACTTGCTTGCCACCAGCCCTTCTCATAGTTGCACAAGCCTCCAGCTCCCTTTCTGAAATCCTCCAAATGTGCAATGCCCAGAGCCGCTGGTCATCTGTGTCCCACGAAGGCTTGGAGAGAACTTGCTGTTTTCTCCTCACCAGACCCAGTCAGCTTGATTGATGCTGCTGAGGTTCTGAAGAAGAAGATGCCAGCCTCCCTCGCCGCTTAGAAAGAGCTGAAGCGTTTGCTTAGACCTGTGAGATGCACTGTTTCCCTCCAGGTGGGAGCAACTTCACCAACAGGCACGGAACCAACAGGGTCAGCTGCATCCCAGACACTGGGAGCTGTGCACATTCCCGTAAAAGGGGCCACATCTGCATCAGCAGCTGCAACGTGCTCACCATCGTCTCTCACACGGAAAGTGGACAATTGGATGGGGATGTGGGCGAAATCACTGCCCTGTGACCTTTCAGGTCCCGGAGGGCAGGACTGTCTGCAGTTCCTCTAGGGTCGAAAGATTGCTTTGTTTACTGTTTTAGGAGGAAGAGGACTTCGGGGGGGGGGGCGCACTTTCTACCACAGGAACCGACTGTGTCTGGAAACCAAGAGGGGATTCTTCCCGTGGCCCAGGCTGTATTCCACCCACACTTTCAGGAACCAGGGGAATCATCACACCAGACCGCCTGTGGCCCAGGCAGGGGCCAAAGCTCCACCAAGAACCTGACCCCCGCAAACTCTGCTCTGGCCGGAGGGTCTCAATGGAACTGGAAATCCCCAGGAACCTGCCTCGGATGGGAGCCAGTGTCCACCAACACCCCCAGAGTGTGCAGGCTCTCCCCCAACCCCCAGTGCAGTCTCCCCCGACGTGCGCACCCGTGGGGAGGGTTAGGAGGGGATGCACATTACAGATCCAGTTCAGCATCAGGCTTCAAAGGGGATGCAACCTCCCCCGGACTCCCGGGGCTCCAGGTGTGTGACCATCCAGGTCTGGGAGGTGTTAACGGTCCCAACTGTTGTGGTGACTCAAGTTGGTCTTGAAGCACCAGGTCCAGAGTGTGTTTGCAGTTGTCTCTGTAGCAGTCAAGTTGGGAACCTAGAGGGATGTCCGTGGATCCCAATCCTAGGGACACTACGATCAATGAGTCACCCTGACATCACCTGGGCCCTCCTCCTCCAGAATCTTCTTCATCCCACGGAATTCAGGGACCCAAGTTCAGGGGTGAGAGCTCCTACTCTCAGCTCGGATTTGCAAAAAGCAGCCACCACGGAGCATTTGAAGAACACCCCCTGTGCCAGGGACCTTATCCCAACATTGGTGCAGGAGTGTTCCTGGGACCTGCAAGGTCCCTGATGCAGAGGGGTGGGAATGAGCACGATAACGCCCCGGGGAGACTTCTTCTCCTTGTGTCCCATGGAGGGCTGCCCACGGCTCGAATCTGTCACCACCAGAAGCCGGGTGTCGCTCTTCGTAGCTTTTCACAATTTATAATTACGTGTTTATTAGCCAGGTCGCCTGTGCCAGGTGCGTGTCAATCGCCAGCAGCAGTAAGGAACTGGTGCCGACAGTTTTGTTTACAGTTTTGTGCCTCCAGTGCCCCAAGCACAGTAGGTGTTCAATAAGTAGTCCCTGAATAAATAAATGAATGAATGATTAGTTGAAGAAAATGGCAGTGTTTATCCTGCTGGAAAGATAACCCACAGAGAAAAGGATTTCAGCTCAATTAGAGTCTTACAGGTGTTGCAGGATATTTCACGGATGGGTCATCTCCCATCACTTGATACACATGAAACTCAGCCCATGCCCTTTCCACAGGAGCAGGGGGTTTTAAACTGTAGGCTTTATTATCCCGCAGTATGGAGGGAGGGCCAACAGATCAGCAGATGACTGCCATTGAGCAGGAAAGTTTATCACACTCCCCGTTCCCCATAATGCCACACCACAACAGGCCACGCCAGGTCACACAGGGCCACATGGGGAAGCACCAGGGCAGGTCAAGAGGCGGAGGGAGGGGAAAAAATGGGAACAAGAGCCTTTATTGTGGTTTTCACAGGAAGGAATGGGTGAGGCAGGGCAAACAGGCTTAGGATGGGCTGGTCTGAATAATTTCAGTAAAAGCTCTGGGACCAGGGGCTGTCCCAGCTGTCAGGCACCTGGCCCAGGGGTGATTAGGGCAGGGGATAGTGGTCCAGCATGTGTGAACCTCATAAAGGAGTTGGCTAGGGTGTGGACTCTGCACTGGTTGGTTCACATATGAAAGGCCTGTTTGCAGGCAAGTCCTTGACGTCTCCAGGAACTGGGTGGCCCTGGGAAGGGCTGTCCCTCCATGGTCAGCAAGGTCCCAGGTGTCAAAGCATCAGAAAAAGAAGAGATGCTCAGCACACGGGCAGACCCCCCGCCCCCCAGCCGGAGGCCAGCCTCCCTGAGGAAGGAAGCGGCTAGCTCTCAGCTCTGCTGCACTGCCCACCCAGCCCTGGGGGTGGTTCCAGGACAGACCAACTTCTCAGTGTCCAGGATCAGCTCAAAATAGCCCCCCAGGTGGGGAGGTGAGTATACCTGACCCACTTCATCACTGCTATGTTTCCTACCCTGTTTTCTAACTAATTGGTCCCTTTGTGTGAAAAGCCAGCCATTTTAAACAGCATCATAAAATTGATGAAGTTTCCATCATAAAATTTCTGGATCACAGACATCAGCTAATGTTTTCCCTGCTTCCCATTAAAGAGCTGGGCTCCTGATTTATGCCAGCGAGGCTCTGTGTTGCCTGCTCCCAAAATTATAACTTGCGTGATATCCCTGAGTCATCTCCATGGTTCTAAAAAGCAAAACCGAGAGCTCTGGTGTCCTTTTGCTAAGTTTTAAAAGAAATTAAAGAGGCATCTCCTTTTCCTTTGGCAGCCACCAGGACGTGACCCATGTTCAAGCCCAAGGAGGAGCATCAATTAAAAACAGGTCTGGGCTTCCCTGGTGGCGCAGTGGTTGAGGGTCCGCCTGCCGATGCAGGGGACACGGGTTCGTGCCCTGGTCTGGGAAGATCCTACATGCCGCGGGGCGGCTGGGCCCGTGAGCCATGGCCGCTGAGCCTGCGCGTCCGGAGCCTGTGCTCCGCAACGGGAGAGGCCACAACAGTGAGAGGCCCGCGTACCACAGAGAAAGAAAGAAAGAAACAAACAAAAAACAGGTCTAATGAAGCTTAACCAGGCCCACCACTGAGATGAATGACCCGTCACTGAACAGCGAATACTGGGGCAGAGGACCGCCTTTGAGGACTGCTCGTAGGGCACTGAGGCAAGCTGAGAGCACGCGAACAGTGACTTTCCTGTCATCTAAGGTGGGCTGGAGAAATGACCTCACCTCCGACTCAGGGTGGTTGCTTCACTCTGGCAATGGAAGAGGCCCCTCATTATCTGGGACACGGCCAGCCAATGACCACCCCATCCCCAGGGAGAGGAAAATGGGGGTGAAGGAGGCACCACCCACTCACCTGGTCCTCGACCGCTGAAAGGTGGGTCCAGGTGCGTAATGTGTCACCTGGACGTCCCCAAGTCACACACACAGGCCACGCCTCCCGCTATCAGACCTGGCCTCCCGTTTGTCGACACAGGTGTCCTGCAGGGCCCGAGATGACACCTTATCCCTGCCGCTCTGGCCAAGCTCTACTCTCCTGTATCCTATGTTGGTGACAGATTGGCTAGCGGCGGGGCCAGCTCCTCGGGGCTCTGCCGTCTGCATCTCCATTAGCCCTCGGGTGGGCTGTGCAACTGTGGCGGCCTTTCTGCTCCCAGCCAGTGTGGCCACATATGCCTGCCTGGGTCTCAGTGTGACTCACTCCCGTCCCGCTGGCAGTGGTCTTTCTAAAACCAGAAACCTGGCCAACCCACCCCCCTCCCAAGAGAAGCCTTGCATGCACTCCACAGAGTCCTCCTCCATCTGCAGACAGGAGGCCTCCAGCTGATCCAGCCCGCTCTTCTAGAGTCACCTGCCACTGCGGCTCATGTTCTCACCCTCCACCGCGGGCTCCTGCTGCGCCTCCCCTGCTTCTCTCCCTGCTGAACTCCTATTTAAACAGCACGGCCCAGCTCAAAAACCCATACCCGCAAACCCCACCGCTAACCGCCTGAAAGGCAGTTGCTCTTTTTCCTGTGGTTCCAGAACCCTCCAGTCCCACACTCAGAGTTACCTGTTGACACGTCTGCGTCCCTGGCTGGAGTGAATGTCCTGAGAGCAGAGTCACATCCCATCTGGTCCTGTTTTGGGCACCGGGCATAGAGCTGCACTCAGCAGGAGCACAGATGCTCCCTGACCCAGATATTCGGGTCCTTGGACTAAAAGCAACTTTTTAAAAAACACTATGTTTGAGACTTCCCTGGCGGTCCAGTGGTTCAGACTCTGCACTCCCAATGCAGGGGCACGAACTCGATCCCTGGTTGGGGAACTAAGATCCTGCGTGCTGCACAGTGCAGCCAAAAATTAAATAAATAAATAAAATAAAATGCACAGCGTTTCTTTCATGAAAGAAGATTCTTGCCAAAGAAATAAAACACTTGCCCCACCTTGATCCCTCTTACATCCCTCCCTACCTGGCAAGCAAAATGCCTTGTCAGCAAAATGCCTCCGTTCATCCGAAAGTCCTCCCGTCCGCCCACAAACCTAGCTGGTCAAGACGCAGAGGCCGAGTTGGAACAGCAAGTTTATTAGCAATACACAAATGAGGCACGCCCGAGGGCGCCAGTCTGTGGGCTACACCGTGCAAAACTGTAGAAAAATCCATTAGTAAAGCAGAAAATTCAGGTGAGGCTACTACAAAATCCGGGCAAATGGACTGAAAACGAATATTTCCAATGCAAGTTTCTTCTGATAGAATTTTTTACTTTATGAATTAAATACATTGCGAAACACAGTGAAAATATATTTACAGTTATTTAAAATGGACACTGCCAACATATTTAATTTAAAAAAATCTTTCCTGTTTCTTGCCTGTTTCTTTCAAAGAGTATTTTAAATATGACTTTAGTTTTTAAAAAATACAATAAGGAAATAATTACATTCTTAATATGAAAACATTTTACAACTTATAGCCATGGTCAATTAATGCTGAATCTCTATAATTTAAAAGTTGATGCTAAAGTTTAAAGTTAATATTTCCTTTCTCGTTAAAAAAATCAAATACAAAGATCATCTTATTAAAAACACCTTTGGTCCCTAAGAATTATGATCTGATGACCCCATCTCAAAAATTTCTTCCATGGCAACTAATAGAAATACCTGGTGATACCTGTATGCTGTCAAGTTGGGCTCTTCTGGAAGGACGTAAGTGAATTATTTCACAAAAGAGGGGCAAGAGGGTGCATGTGAGGCCAATTCCCTGGGCGCGAAGCTCCCTCATCTTCACGAATGACACACTATCCCGCTATGGCTCGGGGGTCACTGAGAGGCTTTCTGTGATGCTGCACCGTGTGCGTGTGGGGGGCACGAAAATGTTAGTTTATTTATTTTTAGTTTCTTTCACAGTATCAACCCAGCCCATCGTGGGGATAGTAATAAGACAGTAATGACAACAAGAACAATAAAATTACCCTCTTTAAAACTATGCCACGATCTGAAATTATTTAAAGAACTTAATTTAGAAAGAAAAGAGGAAGGCAATAGTTTAACACTGAGGTGTGGCCGTGACCTTTACGTGAGCCACGGTGGAGACGGACAGGCCTCCTGCTCCTGGAAAAGGCATCCGCTGGGCTGTGTAGGGGCCGGACTGGGATGCAGCCGCCGCAGACGCCTGATTGTTCTGGCGGGAGAGGTCCTGCCCGAGTGCCCACCCCCGTGCCCAGCCTGGGAAGGTTCCTGTTGCAGGACATGGTGAATAACCAGAGAACGCTGCCTGGTGAAGTAGGTCCGTAGGCAAAACTGACATTTCCTTCAAAATAGCGTGCTGATAGTTACTCTTCTGGAAAGAATAAATGGGACTGCCAACAAAGGAGTTCTGCCCACGGCCATCGGGCCTACCCCAGCTACAAAGCTGTCCCCTTGGAAACCTGTACACAAATTCCAAACTGTTGCCCCTCCCTGGGGGCGGTCTTTAGGGCCCAGGACACACAGTTTTTGAGACACTTTTCAAAGGTGGCACATTCCAACCGATCAGAGTCGTCTCGGGTTTTCAGAAGGAGCCCAAAATGACTCAGGGACCAGCGAGATGAATAAGGTGGACGGTCAAGCTGGACAACGCCAAGGTGTCTGAACCGAGGGGCCACGACTAGCTCTACACATGCAGCCAAGAGCCCCTGGGAGACCGTTGTGCAGAGCCCCAGAAGCTGGGAGCATCCCCAGACCCACCGGGTCCCCGCAGAGGACCGTCCCGGGGCCGGGTGGGATGGCTGCTGGCTCCCTGGCCCTGGCCGACTGTCTGTGGCCTCTGGGCAGGGGGTGGTTACCTGCACCTGAGCCCAGGTCGGGGGTGACACAGCACGCCCTCTCACCATCAATGTATCTCTGTGCAAAAGGCTGGTGAGTGAATGAAAAACATTATAAAAATATAAAAATGGAGAGGACTTTGAAGTTGATGACCCCTTACCAAAGCCAGAAGCAGAAGCCTGAGGCTGACGGTGGCCTCTGTTCTAAGGAAAGGGCCCCCTGGCCCGCAGAGGGTGGCAGCCTCACGCCAGCCCCCGGTCTGGCCACCACATGTGTCTCATTTCAGTTAGGATCCTGTTACAGTTTGGCCAGCACTCTGTGACCATGACTGTCTGTCAGAGGAATGGGGACATTTCTCAAGAATCCACTTCTCCAGGGGATGGTGACCTGCACCCTGGAGCGAGGGCCGAGGCCAGGCCACCCCCACAGCCTGGCTCTGTCACTGCTGTCTCCCAGCTGCCCTGAGATAGGGGGGCAATGAGATCACTGTCAGGGTGCTGGCAGGATGTCCATGGTGTGTCTAATATGTACAGATATAAATTAAAAACTATATTTATTGAACATATACAAATAAATAACTTATTTTGAAGCAAACGCTTTAAACAAACTTTCTGATCAAATCTAAAGACATCGAGGGGAACATCTCAAGGGCATCAAAGGAGCCCAATGCTAGCGGCCTCGGCTTCCGCGGGGCTGTTTTAAATGGCTCCGGGGGACGTAGCAGGATTGAATCCACCATCCTCTTTAAAAGGTTTATGGTTGTGAAAGTGAATTTAAAAACCTGGTGTTTTTAAACACAAAATATGTACACCAGGAGTCTTAAGGCCAGGGTCCAAATCCTGGCTCTGGCACCAGTTGGCTGTGTCCTTGGGCGTGACCCACAGCGATGGTCAAGGTGACATTTGCAGTGACCTCTGCTAACGGCCCACCCACCTGTGCCCATCTGCTCCCGGGCTAAGGTCATGTCTTCCCTTCTGAGCAACAATCAAAATCTGGCTGCTGTCGTGGGCCAAGTTGGCTGCCAACCAGAATAGCCTGAGAGCCTTATTTGGAGAACATTCATTTGACCGGAAGGCAGCAAAGATCACACTTTTCCCCTTTACAGAAAGTTAGCTTCCTATGATGCCAGCTTCCTACGCTGATGGAAGAACAAGGGGAGAGGGGCTCCTCCTCCCCAGCAGGGCCGGGAAGATGGGCCTGAGGCTTGGGGAGGCCCCTCGCTCTCCGCTTCCTACTTGGATTTCCCGGGGTCAGGGTTGGGGGGCCCAACGTGCTACGTGCAGGTGAGACGCAACCCCCCCCGCCCCCATCCTGTAAACAGCGGGGGAGGAGCTTGCGCGCGAGGCCACCAGCGGGCAGCCCACGGACCTGGCAGATGGCTTCGCAACAAATCCGGGTTTCAGGTGGACTCCAGCTAAACAGCCTGAAGGTCCTGCTGCAGAACTTTCTTAGCCGCCGAGACTGCACTCCGGCTCTGGTCAGTGAAACCAAACAGGGCCTGTGCTGGCCTCGAGGGCCACTCCAACCCTGACTGTCAAGGCCTGCGGAAGCCGTGGGCGCCCCGAGATGTGCTCGCAGGTGCATGGTTTTCTTGCTTCCTGCTCCTGTATCTGATGAGAAGCAGAGGACGGCAGGCCTGCACCAACTGCAGGCAGAAAGAGCCCATCCCTGCACGTGTGATTTGGTCCCATCGGTCGGTCTGCAGAGGGCTCCGGGGTGACAGATATATTTTCTGGGCAGTGGCTGCACAAGGAGAATTCCTGAGAGGTCCCTCTGCAGACAGAGGAGAGCCGGCCTGGTTCTTGGACCCACATTACCTCTACCTGTGAACTGGCCTGTCCCCTTCACGCCTTAGTGTCTGAAAGCTTCGAGAAACATCCCTCTGGAGGCAAACGGGGAAACTCAGAGAGGCCCTACCTGGCGGCCGCGCCCTGAGGGAAACAGTAAACCAAGTCCCGAGGCAGGTCACAGGGGCGGGGGTGGGAGAGAAACTCTCGGGGGTCCTTCTTTTGCCCTAAAGCTGCACAGTTCCCAGAACCTGCTGCCTTTCAAAGGGCATACGCGTCCCTCGGGAATGAGTGTGACCGTCACCCCAGGGCCGACCAGGTCTCTGAGGACCACCCGCTGGCTTTGAAGGGATTTGGATGCTGGGAAAGGACACATATGCGTGAAATATCAAAAACACTCTGCTGCCTTTCAAAAGCAGTACAAATAACACAATATGATACAGAATCTCTGAAAAACCCTTGGTGCTAAGCGTGACACAGGAGAAAAAGAGAAAATTTTTTAAAGTTTAAAGAAGAGTGGCAGCTTTTCATATCCTGGTGACAGAAGCATCTGTCCAGAAAATTTTTTTTAAAAAGGTAAAAAATGCTTCACAGCACAATTCTGTCGCGCCATTACCCCTAGTGATGAGGGGGCCGGGCATGTGGGGAGAGGGACGTGGAGACTCGGGGTGCGAGTTCCTGCTGTTCACGCTGCAGCGACATCCCTGGATCTTCCTGGCCGAGGGGCGGGCAGCCCAATGCCCAATGCCCACGCCACACACTCACACCCCTGCCGGGGGCGCGGAGCACGTCCAGGGCCCGTTGGCCGTTCATCTTCAGTCTGGGGTGGGAGTGCTGAGACTGGTGAAAACAATCATTTACCTGGGTGGGAAGATGCAGCTTCTTCATCCGCCAGGGGAGGCTCGCACAATACCTTCCGTCCCTTTTCTGACTTTAAACAAATGAAGTTGGAAGCCAAAGTGTTACAAGTAAATCTCTTTAAAGGGAACCATTATACAGTAGAGAGGATACAGCAGGCAGGTCCAGGTCCTGGCACCCAGGTCCTGGGTCCTGGTCCAGCCGCAAACCCCGAGTCCTGCTGCTGGAGCCCCCGGGCCAGCTCCCTGCGGTCACTCGACGGGACGACGCTGTGCGAGCTGGGCGTCCGCGAGCTCTATGTCCCGTTCTTCAGCTCCCACTCCTGCCAAGCGAGGCAAGAGGAAGCGTGTACAGATCAAAAGGGCACATGCGGGGCTGAGACACGTCAGGCGGCACCCCATCCACACCTGTGCCCTAGAGGGTGAGGGCTCAGCTGCCATGGAAACAGCGCCGAGGTTCCCCGGCAACAGGCTGAGAATCACCACACGGCCCAAACCAAGATGGGCCTGAGTCCCACTAAGGACTCTGGGCAAATCTAAAGAACGTGTGCGTGGCGTGGCAGTCCCCACACAGGGCCTGGCACCAAGCAGGGCTCTCCCGCCTGCCCTGGGGGCACCGAGCGCGGCAGTGCTGGTCTGATGCAAGTGCCTGACTCCTACTGTATCCCCAGGGGGTCATTAACTGGGCCATGAGTACACTGCACACCTTCTCATATTGTAGCAAATTAGGAATTTCTCACCTTTTTTCTAGCATCGAACGTACAAGCTTCATTAATGGTTAAAAGCATGGCGTTAGCCAACGTAGCAGAAACAAAACCAAAACTGAGCCACCTGCACCTCGTGAGCACGTGCAGGCGCTGGTCCTACAGAGGTGTGGATGACCTCGTGGCCTCTCCCACAGCCCCACCCCCAATTCCGGGCTCCCCAGAGAGGATGCTCAGCTGCTCTGTGCAAAGCTGATTCTCCGGGCGGCAGGGAGCCCAGCGCCCCGGCAAGCCTCCCTCCACAGCCGCCAGCCTCCGGAGCGGCGCTGGCTTGGAGAGAAGTCATGTGCATGTGCCTGCACACGCTGCCAAAGCCTCACACGCACGATTATGCGTGTAATCGTGTGACCAAGCACAGGTCACGCTGGCCACCAAGCAAGGAGCTCCACGGACACGCCCAGCCAGAGGGACGTGGGGAGGACCCAAGGCCGCCGTGTGTTTCACTGCAAAGGCTGCATGAAGGCGGGTGTCCCGTGCTCGGGGTGGCCCAGTCCTGGTACACCGGGACCTGGGGCACGTGTGTCAGCTCTGAAAGCACTGCAGCCACCAAGCCCCGCCTCCCAGAACATCCCTTGGCACCCGGAGCTCCCAGGCTGCGGGGACAATGCTGGGCCTGGAGCTGGACGTCGGGGCCCTTCAGCCCCCTTCTCGGCTGGGAAACCCCGTGACAGGTGACTTGAAACCCTCTGAGTTTCAGGAGCACGCTCTCTTACACTCCAGAGCATCCCTCATCGGGAATGGGAAATTATGCTAGGAATACAGCCTGGGATAACGGTTTCCAAGCCCAGAACGAGTCAGACTCAGAAAGGTCCTCAGAAAAAAGGCCAGGGTAAAAGAGGAGGCCACGTGTGTGATGCACCTACAGGCGGACGGACGCTCCCAGAGGCAAAGGCCAGGCTACCACCCCGCCCTCCAGCCGTGGGTCCCCTGCCACTATTCTCAGGAATCCTGGGAAACCCCTGCTCGATCCCATGCCTTCAGGGAGCATGTGGTCTGGTCTGAACGGCCAGCTGTGCATCTGAACCAGCCAAAAACCACACGTTTTACATTTATCGTGAAAAGGGGGCAGGAAGTGCAGAGTACTGAGCCTTGGGACGGTGAGAGCAGGCATGGAAAATGTAGCCCTTTCAGAGGTTGGACTGACAGAACTGGAAACTGATTTCTTTGACAGCAGAGAAATAAATGAAATATTTTTACTGCATTTCCCTTCTGCAAATAATTAGGGGGACTTTATGGGACAGCTCTATTCTAAACATCTTTCAAGGCAAAACATACTCCTCTGCAAACAAAGAACACTTGACGCGTGCCAAGGAAAGTAACAGATGATGCACAGTAATTCTTCTTTTCCCCGAATTTATCAACACACAGGCTCAGTCAAACGCACGTGCTACGAAGACAGATATTCCAGGATGCTGTTTCTAACCACCATCGACAGGGACCCTCCGTGGACACAGCAGCCAGAGGTTAACACTCACATTCTCATCTGACACCACATCCGCTTTTCAGAAAACAACAGATTTCTAGCCAATTTGGAATGGGTTCCAAAGCTGCCAAAGAACAAAGGTAACGACAGCAAGAGAGGGTCCCAGAGACAGTGAAGGGAGGATGTCTGGCCTCCACATTCATCACAACAAATTAAACTCATCTGGATGCATTAGCCTGACTGTACCAAGTAGGATTTTTTCATACCACACACTTTCGGTTAAACCGTCAGGAACTGTTTGCTTTGATAAACTATAGTTTTTAAAAATTTTCTGGGATTTTTAAGCTTAGCATCAAAAATCTTTGGTGGCCAATCCCATCAGAAGACTGGAAGGTACTACAGAATGGCCCCTCGGGTACAGGATTACAGGCTGCGGCCAGGCTGGGAAGCAGAGGGTATGGAGAAGAGTCTGCCTCGACTTTTGATTTTTTTAAAGGATCTCAGCAGTCACTGGCCAATCTCTACTTCACCAATGAAAGAACAGGTCAGGAGAAGCCAGGACTCAGAACCATGCTGCTGGTTTTCCTGAAAACAGATGGTCCAGGCCTAGAGACAAGTTCTGGTCTTTTTTGCCTTTGAAAAGGAGGATTCCTGTAAGAGGGTCTGACTTTAGAAAAAACAGGGTAGATACTCATGAAATGGCATCTAATATAGAAGCTGCAGAACTGGAACAGGAGGCCACACTGAGCTCCTGCACCCCACCCACAAACTCTGAGGCTGAAGTGCCTCCACCACACCTTGCCTGTGCCAGTGCTGGCATTCCAGCCAGAACAGGGACGCCTGTTCCCCATCAGTGCTGGCGTTCCCCACCTGCCCCGGGATGCCTGTTCCCCAGCAGTGCTGGCATTCCCCACCCGCCGCGGGATGCCTGTTCCCCATCAGTGCTGGCGTTCCCCACCTGCCCCGGAATGGCTGTTCCCCAGCACTGCTGGCGTTCCCCCGCAAGCAGGAGGGGCGGGAGCTCACCTTGGCCTTCCGAAGCACGTGTCCCCGGCAGGGGGAGCTGGCGGGGGCCGGCTGGTTCTTCTTCAGGATGGCCGCACTGTTCACGGGCACTGGGCCCTCTGCATCACTGGTCTCACAGCTGGACATGGGCGAGTTCTCCAGAGTCCGGTGCCTAAAAACTGGAGACTGTTAATGGAAAGAGAAGATGTTGGGTGAGGTATGGTTTCCACGTCATCAGTATTTTCCCCTAGGAAAATGGCTTAAAGAATAAAATAAGTTCTGGAAATAGGCAAAAATGATAACAGCAGTAATAGGACCACCTCACAGAGCCCCACTCTAAAAGCACCTTTAAAATATGCATTTTACAGCTGGAGAGACTGAGGCTCTGAAGGACGCTCTGCCCTGCACTCAGCGCGGGCTCTCCCAGTCCTGCGGGGCAGCCTCTCACGTGAAGTCCTGTAAAGACCTTTCTGATTTCAAGGAGCTCCTAGGCTATAGCACCAGGAGCAGAAACCACCAGTGACTAGGATGGGGGAGCACAAGCTCACGGGATCCAGTTCCTCAGGGTGGGGCTCCCTGCAGTGACCAAACACATCGATACCACGGATTCCCAGCTGTTTACAGCATGGTCTCCGCAGGTCAAAGCAAGACTTAAGATGGAACAAAGTGAATCTGCAGTCACCAAGTCTCCACGTGAGATTACAAGCTGCACTTTGGGGAAAAAGTCGACAACTTGCTGTACTTCCCCCCCGCCCAAAGGAGGTCTCCGCGGACTGACCTCTCCCTGCTCTGGCTGTGTTAACTGTGACTTAAAATACCGGTTAGATGACATGGAACGAAATGGGCTGCTTAGAACCCCTCTGGGGGCGACTAACCACGGGTCCCCAGCAGCCAGCTTTCCACATGTGCTCGCTCACTTGGAAATGCCTCCAAAGGCCACGCCAGCTGGGCTGTGGGTGCCATGGCTGGTGGGAAGGAGAGGACCACACCACCCATCCCCGGGGGGCTAAGCTGGGCTCCGAGGAGGGCGGCCCATGGCGCTCCCCTAGGACGGCTAATGAGCTGCTGGCCCAAGGATGCGGTCAGGGTGGGGAGAAGGCAGAGCATGGCACGAGGTCCGAGGAGGGGCCCTCCGAAGGGAGCAGCAGCCCCATGCATGGCCTGAGAGCAGGAGCTTTATCAAGCCGGGCCTGCACCCTCAAGAGCACAGGGCAGAAGGAAGGAGAGCTGACAAGAGGGGGCCCAGGGGGAGACCCTCAAGGGGGAGGGAGAGCCCCAGAGAATGCAGGGTCACCCAGCGGTGCCTGGAGACGTCCAGACCTGGGGAGGTGAGGGCGGAGGTCACGTCAGGGAAGGCAGCTCCAGGGCAGCCGAACCGCAGCAGGTGGGTGAGTGGACACCTGGGCACACAGGACAGTGTCTGCAGGGGACGTGGGGCTGGGGCAGAATCTGTTTTGTAAGATGGGACACACTACAGACTCTGTTGATGCTCTGAAGGAAGCGAGGAGGGAGGAAAGGTGAAGATACAGCAGGAGGGCATGGCAGATGCCTGAGCAGTGGATCTGGAGCCACATCTCCATCCGATGGGACCAAGGACGGCGACGCCGGCGAATCCTCAGGCCCCTCCTGGGAGGTCAAGAGGCCTTCCTGCCTCCAGTCTGCCTCCGACACGGGTCCCCGGGGGCCCCTGGGACAGCCCCCTGCCCCGCATGGGCCAGCACTCACAGCCCTGCCACCACTCTTCGGGTAGAACTGGCCACCTTACTACACCCTCGGTCCCCGGTTCGGCCGGATGCTGAAAAGCCCCTTCCGCTGCTGGACTGCTCCCCGCTGCACCTTTCAGTGACTGATGTGAGTGTCTTCCCCTGGTCTAGCGGTCCTCCCTTGCTACAATACGAGCTCCACGGAAAGAGAGATTCTCATCCACGAGGTCCACTGCTGCGCCTGGAACCATTTCCAGCTCACAGATGGGGCACAGCACACGTGTATCTAATTTGTTGAATGAGTGAATACATATCAACGAGCTGGTGAACACACAACGAGTGGATGGATACTTTCGTAGGCCAGGCACCATGCCCAGAGCTTTCGCACACACGAGCCCACGCGGGAGGCGACAGCACCATCCCCATTTCACAGATGGAAAATCGAGGCCTACAGAAGGGAAGTCATCTCGAGCCCTGGTCTCTGTGCTCACAGAGCCTGCTTTCCTCAACACCCTGCTACGCTGTGCCCCAAAGGACGGGCGGCTCGGTTGATGTCATGGTTTTGGTGGTGGAAGCCTGCACTTGGCTGCTGGAATCTGCTCTGCCAAGCGGTCTGGGTGTGGAGGGGGGAATCCTCTGAAAGTGAGGGGTGGTCGCTGGAGAGGGACCAGCGACTGGAGAAGTTTTGAGATGGTCTCTGCAGACAATGGGAGAATGAGGTGACCACTGCTTGGGGGGGGGCGGTGAGGGTGGGCGACAGGAACTCGGTGGTGCCATGCACCCGTAACCCAGAAACCTTGCCTGTGGGTCCCCCCAAGCCCCAGGACGCGGCAGGAGCTGGCCCAGGGCTGTGCTCTTAGAGAGGCTCTCTGGGCCTCCAGCTCCTCATCTGGAAAACAGAAGCCATCACGTCTGACTCGACGGAACAGCTCATGGAAAAGAGCAAGTTCTCCAATGACAGTGGGCAGCAAATCACTCGAGGTGCTAATTCGTGTCTAATTCATTCGTTCTGTTAGATTCTGAGGTTATAGACGGTTTCACTCATTTCCGTGTCCCCAGCACCTGGCATCATTCTCAGGACAGACATGCTAGACATGTTAGAAAACTCTGCCACACTGAACAAAGGTTTCTATCTAATGAACTGGCATCAAATGAGGACATGGCTCCAAAGAGATAAAAAGAACTGTACTCATTACACTCAGATTTTGCACAAGGGGGGAGAAAAAAGACTCAGTGTTTCCACCACCTTTGAAAAGTTCAGTGAAAGACATAAGAAAATTCCATGTCCATGAACTTAAAACACAGTCAAGAAAGAAGGGTGTTTGAAATGGACACGGGAGCTGAGTCTCTGTGGTGCTGATGCTGGGGACGACGGAGGAGCAGTGACCTGAGAAAGCAACCCCCATCTCTCTCCCGGGAGCGGCAGGCGTTACCTGCGGACTCGACGTCCCCGGCCGGGGCTCGATGGCCAGCCCCAGGGTGACCCCGCCGGCCAGGGCTTTCTTGAGGCTCTCCTTGACCTCTGTCAGCTCCAGCTCCAAGTTGACGCGCTCTGTCTCCCTCTGCTTGCACTCCTCCTCCAGCTTCTTCAGCTTCTCTTCCAGGATCACCTGGGTCTTCCTGCCTGAAACCCCAGAGAAACACGACTGCTCCAGCCGAAGGCAAAGGTTTCAAGATAACAGGGGACGGACATGCGGTGCCCCTGAAAGGAGCTCCGCACTACCTGGGGGTTGAGCTCCCCTGCCTAGGGTCCTTCCCACAAAACTCAAACCCAGTTCTTCCTGAAAGGAGCAGGGTCCCTTCCTAACTGCTCTCTTGCTGCAGCCAGAAGAATATGGACCAGGAAGCACGGGATCTTGATTCTCACAGATGCCAGGAGTTTGGGGTCTGGGCCCCAAAACACTCATTTCAATTGTTTTTTTTCCTGCGGTACGCGGGCCTCTCACTGTTGTGGCCTCTCCCGTTGCGGAGCACAGGCTCCGGATGCACAGGCTCAGCAGCCATGGCTCACGGGCCCAGCCGTTCCGCGGCATGTGGGATCCTCCTGGACCGGGGCACAAACCTGTGTCCCCTGCATCGGCAGGCGGACTCTCAACCACTGCGCCACCAGGGAAGCCCCTCATTTCATTAAAAAAATTTTTTTTAAACATCTTTATTGGAGTATAAATGCTTTACAATGGTGTGTTAGTTTCTGCTTTATAACATAGTGAATCAGCTATACGTATACATATATCCCCATGTCCCCTCCCTCTTGTGTCTCCCTCCCACCCTCCCTACCCCACCCCTCTAGGTGGTCACAGAGCACTGAGCTGATCTCCCTGTGCTATGTGGCTGCTTCCCACTAACTATCTATTTTACATTTGGTAGTGTATATATGTCCCTGTCACTCTCTCACTTCGTCCCAGTTTACCCTTCCCCCTCCCCATATCCTCAAGTCCATCCTCTACATCTGCATCTTTATTCCTGTCCTGCCCCTAGGTTCTTCAGAACCATTTTTTTTTTAGATTCCATATATATGTGTTAGCATATGGTATTTTTCTCTTTCTGACTTACTTCACTCTGTATGACAGACTCCAGGTCCATCCACCTCACTACAAATAACTCAATTTCATTTCTTTTTTATGGCTGAGTAATATTCCATTGTATATATGAATACACTCATTTCAAAATGAGGAACTTTGACTAGGTGCCTTCCAAAGGTGCCACTGACTTGAAAAGTCCGAATATGTTTCTCTACTCTGAGTCATCTTACTTGCCCCTATGGTCAGAATACAGTAGAGCTTGCATCTCCATAGCACATAGCACATTCGCTTTATTCATCTTATTCGAAATGTGTTACAGTGGCACAGGAAGGCAGGCAATTTGCCCACCGGACAGATAAGGAAAGCGATCCTGAGGGTTAACCGACTTGTGAGCATGGCCCTGGCCGACTGCTTGGTAGCACATGACAATCTCTTTTTCAAGGCCCAAAGCTGGTCTCATCTTTCTGCATCTTCACTGTCCTACAAACTGGAAACAACAGCGGGAAGAAATTCTCCTCCTGTCCTGCTGACCTGGAGGCTCCCGTCCAGTTCTCTGACGGAGCCTGTGATCCCCCGGGGGGGCCTCATGGGAGATGCCACCTCCTGCCCCTCCTACAGGCTGTCTCGAACAGGCTCAGCCCACACCCAGCCTTGCGTTCTTTAAACTCTGAAAGCACTTTCTTTCTTAAAAACCATATAAGGGGCTTCCCTGGTGGTGCAGAGAGTCTGCCTGCCAATGCAGGGGACGCGAGTTCGTGCCCCGGTCCGGGAGGATCCCACTTGCCGTGGAGCGGGTGGGCCCCTGAGCCATGGCTGCTGAGCCTGCGCATCCGGAGCCTGTGCTCCGCAACGGGAGAGGCCACAACAGTGAGAGGCCCGTGTACCGCAAAACAAAACAAAACAAAACAAAACAAAACAAAAAACCCAAAAAAAACTATATAGGCACAAAGTCAGGAAAGGCTGGACCTGATGACTAACTGCTATATACACGCCAACTCCTCCGGCACAGAAGCTGCTGGAAAGCAGGTTCTTCCTCTCGGGATCATCCTGGTCTCTACATTCCTCCCCCTCACCCCCAAGGCCAGAAACTGAAACCTAGAGAGTCAGCCTTGCCCCAGGATCCAACTTAGTCTTGAGCTGAGGAGACATACATTTCAGCAGCCCCAGCGTCGGAGCCAGGAACCACATGGCCAGCTCCTGCCAACGAGGACAGATGGGCTGATCCAGAGACACTGCTGTGGTCCTCACCCGCGTCTCCCTCTTCTTTCCTCTCTGGGGTTGTTCCCCCTCCCCTGGTCCCTTCCACGAATCCATCACAGTCTGGCCCTCACCAGTCCCTCCTCAGGGAACGGAGGGCTCCTTCTATCCACGCAAAGACCTCTCAGCTGGGCTTCTGAGTATTACCCATCCTCCTGCTGAGACACCACCCCTCACACACAGTGACCATAACTCCTGAGTCCGGAGGCTTGTGCTGCCAACGAGCTCTGCCATCAGCCCCCAAGGCTGGGACAGCTCCCCGGCACCTACCCAGCCTCAGCCAGCGAGTTGAGGTCCAGGCCCGGCCTCCTCCTGCCTGGTCCATTATTCCACATTGTGGCACCTGCCCTGGGCTTACCACCAAGGCTTCCGAACCGCAAGAAGCACTGCATGGAATGACACGGTCTTACTAAGAGGAGAGCCTCGGGAGGTCCAGACCCCGAGGGCGCAAGAGGATAAGCCTAGACTCTGGCGCCAGCAGAAGCAGGCCCCTCGTACCAGCGTTCACTTCGATGGCGGCCCTCAGGCCCTTCCTCTCCTTCCGCAGCTGGGCCAGCCTGTCCCGCAGGCCTTCCCGCCTCTTCAGCAGCTCCTCCTCTTTGGCCTGCAGCCTCTTGGCATCTGCTTCCACCCGGTTCTTGCCATATTTGTACTGGTCAGCATCTTGAAAAGAAAAAGCATCAACAGGAAATTAGGTTTAACCAAGTAGATGATAGGGTAATTCATAAAGCCTGTTTAATCAGCGTACTCAGTGAAATAAACTCAAAGCTAGTCATTTTGCTAATTCAACAGGAAAGACAACAGGACAGGTTTGAACCAAACAGAAAAGTGACCAGTTCAGATTATCCAATATTCTTTGAAATAATTTTTTTTTTTTTTTTTGCGGTACGCGGGCCTCTCACTGCTGTGGCCTCTCCCGTCGCGGAGCACAGGCTCTGGACGCACAGGCTCAGCGGCCATGGCTCACGGGCCCAGCCGCTCCGCGGCATGTGGGATCTTCCCGGACTGGGGCACGAACCCGCGTCCCCTGCATCGGCAGGCGGACTCTCAACCACTGAGCCACCAGGGAAGCCCCTTTGAAACGAATTTTTAAAATGAAAATAGAATGTCAGGAAATTCCTTTAACGCCTCCCTTTGAGGCACGCAACATACAATCTTCAGCAAGGTCGAGAGTGAACAAAACATTCTGTAATCTGAAAAGAGAGGGTCTACCAACATCACAAATAATCTCTTGATGTGTGTAGTTCTCTGTATTTTTCAGAACACTTCCATTACACTGTCACGTCGGATCCTTACAGCTGTGCTGTCCGACTCTTTTGCTGACCTGACGGCACTATCCCCACCTCCAGTGGGGTGGGTACCTGGCATGAACAGAGCACACGATAAATATCCGCTGAGTGAGTGACTGAGCAAATTAGAAAATGAAGGGGCACCCAGAGCAGTGTCTGGAGCCCGACCGCCTAGGTGGGAATCCCAGCTTGCCACTTGAGCTGTGTGACCTTCAACAAGGCACTTCATCTCTCCATGTCTCAGTTTCCTCATCTGTGCAATGGGGGTAATAAGAGCAGGTACTTCACAGGGTTGTTATGAGGATTAAAGTAACACTTATACAGAACTCTGAGCAAGCACAGAATGGGCACTGTGTAAATGCTCATTAAATAAAGTGAGTGGATAAATGAATGAAAAGGAAACCAGCCTTAAGGAAAATGTAGAGAGTTGGCCAACATCACACTACTAGTTAATAGTGCGTTAAAATCCTGACCCAACGCTCTTGTCCTCAAATCATTCTGGCCTTTCAATAGCAATAAGGGCTCACGATTCTGCAGCTTCTGTGGCCTCCCAACGGCCCCTGACAGCGAACGACTCAAACCTGATGACGACCCAAGGCCTCCTGCACCTCCTGCACCTCCTGCACCTGTGAGCTCACATTCCATGATATACCATGCTGGTTTATTTGCATGTCTGGCTCCCTTAGTAGACTAGAAACAACTTCTGGGGAGAAGCCATGGAGGGTGGTGTAATGGTTAATAATAAAGGCAGTTGACCACGGAAGAGACCATGATTGTGGACAAGCAATTAATCCCCCGAAGGCTCAGCTTCACCCTCTAGAAAGCAGAAGTGCTAAGGCCTAACTTGTGGGGTTAAAAAAAAAAATTCGATACATGTACTAAAACCCACCTAACAGAATCATGTGATGCCCGGGCCGTGGTGGACACTCCCTGGCAGCTCTCATCCCTGGCAGTGATAACGGAGCCCCCGGAACCCTGTCCACTCTGCCAGACAATGGTGAGCCATTTCTAACGATTTCTAGCGCCTGTCCTAAACACCGAATTCGCCGATTCTTACAATGCAAACCATCGTGACTGCATGAAAACTGCATTTATGAAGGCAGGTACAAAGTCATCGCTCCCCGCTCCATCTTCCCCTCTCTAAAAACCAACCCACCCCACACACAGAATGATATTAAAAGGATCGCAGCATGAGGATGACCAAATCAACAACTTGAAACGAAAGCACTGCTCTTAGTGGCCTGGGTAACCACATGTTCTATAAACAGAGCACAGTCCAAACTCTGTCCACTCATTTCTGATCTAAGATGCTTCCCTGACAAACCTGTATGCAATCACTTACCACCTTCCACATCATGTGGTCCCCATGCAATAAACCCCATCCAGGCTATAATGCAACTGCCTGAATTCAGCAAAAAACACAGAGCACAATTATGTTTCCTTTTTTTTTGTCATTGGATGTCACCAAAGTTAATAAAAATTCCCTACAGAAGCCCTCATAAAATACAGGAATGCATCATCTAAGAGATAAAATAAGCACAGGTGCTGAGAGAGAGAGGGATGTTATGCAGACAGAGATTTCCTGCGGTTCAGGTCTCACACAACAAAGCTTTTCAGACACGTTACTCCCTCCCCCCACCTGCCCCTCCCCAAGTGGACAACACCCAAATTTTAAGTGAATATAAATACACCCAACTGCGTGAGGGAAATAAGATTTGCCAGAAAAATAAGGTGAAAAAAGAAGCACAGTAAATGAATGATGATGAGGAGGGTCTGGCCCAACTGGCTGCTTGAGTGTGTGTCCGAGGAGAAGGGAAGCGCAGGTGAGCTGATGTCAAGAAAGCAAGGCCAAAAGACAACCCTCAGGATGGGAGAAAATACTTGCAAATGAAGCAACCGACAAAGGACTAATCTCCAAAATTTACAAGCAGCTCATGCAGCTCAATATCAAAAAAACAAACAACCCAATCCAAAAATGGGCAGAAGACCTAAACAGACATTTCTCCAAAGAAGGTATACAGATGGCCAATAAACATATGAAAGGATGCTCAACATTACTAATCATTAGAGAAATGCAAATCAAAACTACAATGAGGTATCATCTCGCACCAGTCAGAATGGCCATCATTAAAAAATCTACAAACAATAAATGCTGGAGAGGGTGTGGAGAAAAGGGAACCCTCTTGCACTGTTGGTGGGAATGTAAGTTGATACAGCCACTATGGAGAACAGTATGGAGGTTCCTTAAATAACTACAAATAGAACTACCATATGACCCAGCAATCCCACTACTGAGCATATACCCTGAGAAAACCATAATTCAAAAAGAGACATGTACCACAGTGTTCATTGCAGCTCTGTTTACAATAGCCAGGACATGGAAGCAACCTAAGTGTCCATCAACAGATGAATGGATAAAAAAGATGTGGCACATATATACAATGAAATATTACTCAGCCATAAAAAGAAACGAAACTGAGTTATTTGTAGTGAGGTGGATGGACCTAGAGTCTGTCATACAGAGTGAAGTAAGTCAGAAAGAGAAAAACAAATACCATATGCTAACACATATATATGGAATCTAAGAGAAAAAAAAAAGTCATGAAGAACCTAGGGGCAAGACGGGAATAAAGACGCAGACCTACTAGAGAATGGACTTGAGGATATGCGGAGGGGGAAGGGTAAGCTGGGACAAAGTGAGAGAGTGGCATGGACATATATACAGTACCAAACGTAAAACAGATAGCTAGTGGGAAGCAGCCACATAGCACAGGGAGATCAGCTCGGTGGTTTGTGATCACCTAGAGGGGTGGGATAGGGAGGGTGGGAGGGAGGGAGATACAAGAGGGAAGACATATGGGGATATATGTATACATATAGCTGATTCATTTTGTTATACAGCAGAAACTAACACACCATTGTAAAGCAATTATACTCCAATAAAGATGTAAAAAAAAAAAAGAAAGCACACGCTTCCTCGGGGCAGAAGCAGGAGCCCCAGGGAACAATGGTGGGCTCATCCATGCGTGAGGCTAAGGACAAAGCCACCTTTCACCAGCCCCTGTGCTGACTCTGAAATCCAGACTCTGAAATCCAATCGCCGTGCACACAGGGAGTTCAGCAGTTAGGTGACCTGTCACCTGCTGTAGGGTTACCACCTGGAGGGAGGCTGGTCCACCAGATACACTGAACCAGGTTCAGAAAGTGTCAACACAGCTTCCCAGGTGTTCACATCAAACTCGCGCTCGAGGCTAACTCCCATCTTCCTCTCCTGGAAACCGTCCCCAACAGGCCCACACCCTCTGAGAAGCTTCTGAGCCTGGTAAGAGCCTGTGCTGAGGCCCGTAGCCTGCATCTGCATGGGGGACCCAGCTGCTGCTCTACTATATTATCTTTGCAGTCCCCTCAGCAAGCAGAGGGCTGGAATGAACAGACACTGCCGGGCTGGCTGGTTGAAGAGGAATCCACCCAACACATCCAGGGCTGAAGTAAATGCAAACACATGCGATAACAGTACCCCTAGAGTCATGTATCTGCACATCGGGAAGGAAGCTGAGCGCGCTGAAGGGCTGCCTTTCACTGGAGTCTCGCTGCTCCTCTGCCCGGTCCAGCCCCTGCCAGGTCTGGAACCTAAAAACCTGGTCCTCACGCTGGTTCTGTCATCTGCCAGCGGTGAGACCTCGGGGAAGCCACGCCATCTCTCTGAGCTTATGTCTACATCTGCCCAGTGGGGTAGATTATGCCACCGCCCTGATCAAGTGGCCAGGAGAATGACACAGGAGGAGAGAAATCACAGCTGGTTGAAGGCTAGGAGGCTCAGCGGGGACAAGAATTCCTTACAGACCCTGATAGTCTCCTGTGCTCTGAGGTACACGAGTTACCCCAACTATCTCAGCCACAGAAACCACGGCAGCCACCTGTCTACACCTCTAATACACAGAGGCTGGCTTCAGAGAGTCTATGTGACCCAACCCAAGTCACTCACTCAGCAGATCAAGGACACAAACCGAGGTGTCCCGACCCACCGTCCAGGGCCACTCACAGCAGCACTGCCAGCTGCACCCACAAACTGCCTCAAACAGAAATACGCGTAGCCAATTCTACAGTTAAGCCAGCTTTGTCTTTCCTGGTATATGCAACAGTTATAAAATAAAAGCTGGGTTAAAAATCGTGGTCATTCCTCAATCCAGCAAACGAGGAAGGATGCGGATGCAAATGGTGCCCTCTCTCCAGCTGGCCCCCCAACCTGGCATTCTCCACCTGATCAGGTGAGGGAGGAAGGTGGCTAGACAGCTCTGACACTGCACACTGCACCCAAAGCTAGAACGTGGGAAATCGAAGGATCAACTTACTTGAAGGCGTTCGCTTCACGCCAGCCGCTGAATCAGCTTTTTTTTGCTGACTGCTCAGAGCCTTGCCTTTTCCCGTAACCCCGTTGGATGCCACGGGGGGCGGCTTTTTACCCTTCAACTGTTGAAATAAACAAATGAGAGAATTAAAAACAAACAGACAAAAACCTTGGGGGTTTTGCAGTAAATTGTTTCAGTCCCTAGCTCTTCAAGTAGAACGTAGCTTAGGCAGAAAAAAAGGCAGGTAGTAGAAAACCAATCTGGTTTCCCAACACTGCACTGCTGTGACTTTCCCAGAGCAGCTAAGAAGGTACTAGCACCGAAGTTCAAAACAAACGAGGTACACTAGGATGTCTTCAGCTGGAACGCACCAAAAGTCACCTATTTCGACCAGGAGATCACACACACCGATCAAGACACTGGCACAGACAGTGGGTATCTGAGAGCATTTGGTTGACATTACTAAAAGTCTGTGTTTCCAAAGATAAACAGCTTTAATTTTGGTGGTTCGGGGAAGTAGCATGACCGTGCACTTAAGAGTTCAACTTCCAGGGTTTCTATACTGATGTCCTAATTGGATAAAAAACTACCTTTTGATTCACTGACAGGGTCTGAGGAAGGAAGCAAAAGAGGCAAAATATAGAAACAGCATGAACTAAATTTTAACTAACCACAGGGTTTTTAAAAAAATTCAACATACCCCTAACTTCTTTGATGGCTGCAAGCCGACCCATGTTGCATTTTGCTTAAGTGATGCACATGTACCTTGGCTGGGTCATAAGCTCAGCCGAACGGCAAAGGCTGACTGTACACGTCCAAGCCCGAGCTTCTCTGCTGCACCACGTTTCTTACTGTTGTGGGCCTGGGTTTTGGAAGCTTCAAATTCCCGCTCCGTCATAGGAGACGCTGAGCACATCATTAACGCTTTCTGAGCCTCCGTGTGCTCATTTAAAAATATAAAGATACTGATGTCTCCCACACGGTTCCTCAGAAGGTTAATTGACACAGCACACACACCTACAGCACACATACGGTAGGTGTGTAGGGAGTGTGAGCTCTCTCCATTAAAGAGTAGGTCCCCCATTCAAACGGCCAAATGAGGACACGAAAGCTAAAGGTAAACGGCTTGCAAACGTGTTTCCTACTTAAAATAAAAATGAACAAAATACAAACATACATGAACCACGTATCGAATGACTGATTCCAAACTAATCTGGGGACAATCCAAATGTATAAGATAGTATATTTTGTCCCATAATTTTTACCCAAGGGAACTCTAATACCAATAAAAAGACAGATAAATACATCGCCAGAGACACGTTCACTTAGTGGGTGAAGCACATGACCTACCAGACTTTTCGGTAAATATTTTAAAAAACTAGAAGCCAACGGCTCCCATGTCTGACCATACATCAGCCTGGGCCACTCAGATTCAGTGAATGAGAATCTCTAACAGTTGTTACAAATAAAAAACAAACAAAAATCTTCTCACGTGACTTTGATGAAAAGAATTGGTTTCGAAGAACTGCTATAACCCTCTGAAATTCTAGATTCTTACTTGGCATTCATCATTTTCTTAAGATTACTCCAAAAATAGAAGGAAAAGAAAATAATTAAAAATGTGCCGCTCTGCTTTATGTTTGTAGAATATTCTTCCATGTGGCGCTTAGATCTTTACTCAAAGCATAAAAAAATCTTAGGTTGACATGCATGAAAACACAAAATTATATTTACACTGAAATGTTACCGTTTGCCACAAATACGAGGTGTGAGATGGACAACAGTTCAATATCAAGGTTACTGACCATTCAATTATAATCCAAAATCCTTATTATCTACTTGGTTTTAGGGAGTACACTTTTGGGGAGTACATTATGGGAAAATATTGTAGTTCTCGGAATAATCCTATTTAATGTTTAAAGATCGAAAAGCAATTGCCATGTGAAGCCCACCATTCCTCACTTACATGTTATGGAAACACAGGAAAGGAACTTGCAGCTCAAAAATCTTCTGAAAACTTTTACTGTCCCACTGTCCCTGTCCTCTTTAACATCTTTGCCTTTAGTTGCTGTAATTCACAAAATTCACTGGGGAACTTCCCAAGAATGGAAAGAGAGCCAGGCACAGGCAAAGAAATACAGAACGTAAACCATGAACTAGTTAGGTGTACAGTAAGTCCCCTACATACGAATGAGTTCTGTTCCAAGAGCGTGTTCGTAAGTCCAATTTGTTTGTAAAGTTAGCCTGGGTACCCAAGTAACACAATTGGCTAAATACTACTGTACTGTAATAGGTTTATAATACTTGTATAGGTTTATATAATAGGTTAGTAATACTTGTATAGGTTTATATAATAGGTTTATAATCACACAAATAACACATAAAAAAACAAACACAAAAAATAAAGAAAACATTTTTCATCTTACAGTACAGTACCTTGAAAAGTACAGTAGCCCAGTACAACAGCTGGCATACAGGGGCATGTTCGCATCTTTGAAAAGTTCACAACTTGAAGGTTCGTATGTAGGGGACTTACTGTATTTAATCCGTTCCTGGGTGGCCAAACGTTGTGTATTTGCAGATTATATTCTAGTTGAGGGAAAAAACTGTGCTTTACCCTTGATGGGGCTCACTGCCCACAAGCTGATGAACAGACACTCACTGCAAAGCCCTGAGGGAGGACCATGACTTAAGGCGATTCTAGAAGACAGAATGAGATGCTGTACCTGTGAGCTGAGCCCGAGAGATGCCCTCCCCAGAGAAGAGGTGTTAGTGACAGACGGGGAGGACGGCGGACCGGAAGAGGCAGGGTGTTTGTAGTGGTTACAGGACAGCTTGTCAGGAGATGGCCTAGCGGCCTTCCTGTCAGCAGGAGGGTAGCGAGCAAAGATTTTCGGAGACGGCAAATTATCGTACAGGACCGCGTTATCATAGAGCGCCTCTTCTCCCAGGCCTCGGCCACAGGGGGCGGGAAAGCCACCGTCGGGTCCCCACTGTAACACACACAGCTTGTCGTTAGAGCCTCGGCCACAGGAAGCAAAGCACACTGAGATGTTATTAGCAAGCACCCCAAAACACGTGTACGTACCCCCAATAAAACACACACACTCAACTAGGTGGACTGATTCAGAAGAACTTTTCTACCTTTGGGGACTTAAGGATTCTTTTTTCCTTAAATCATTCCCAGGGCCATTGGCTTATGATAATTTTTTTTGTTTTGTTTGTTAAAGCAGGCAAAAAAATTATACATATATATATATATATATATATTTGACATTTCTTTAAAGAACTGGAACTCGGAAGTCCTCCTGACCCAGAAAGCTGAAGCAATGTGATGTGACGAAAGGAATGCTGGACTGGGGTCCATCCGGAGACCGGGGGCTCTGATTCTACTGAGAAAACACGTTAAGATCCCAGCAAAGCACTTTACCTTTTTAAAAAAAAAATACTGACAGATATTATTATCTGTATTTTACTACTATTATTATTTTTTTGGCTGCGTTGGGTCTTAGTTGTGGCACGCAGGCTCTTCATTGCGGCGTGTAGGCTTCTCTCTAGTTGCGGCACATGGGCTCTCTAGTTGTGACGTGTGGGCTCAGTAGTTGCAGTGCACGGGCTTAGTTGCCCTGTGGCATGTGGGACCTTAGTTCCCAGACCAAGGATCAAACCCTCATCCCCTGCATTGGAAGGCAGATTCTCAACCACTGGACCACCAGGGAAGTCCCCAAAGCACTTTATCTTATTTCACAGTAAAAATGACTCACATAATTCTCATAGGAATCTTATGAAGTAGGGGGAAACTGAGGCAGAGAGGTCCCACAGCTGTAAGAGGCGGAGCTGGATGAGAGCTGTGCTCCTAACTACACACTGCTTGGGGTCTGAACCTCAGGCTCCTCCAGGATAGGATGAGGGGCTCGATGCCAGAACACCTCTGGACCCTTCCAAGCCTGCTATGCAGGCATCGGGGATTTAAGTTCCTTGGGTGACTGTCAGCGTCACCCCTGCTCCACACTTGGTTATGCCTGAAGAAAGTGCAGTAACCAAAAACACAGGCTGTTAAAAGAAAGAAATCGAATAATCATAGAAAATAGGATGTTTCAAACTATAAATGATAGAATGGCATTCCTTTAGTGGAAAACCTTTTTACAAAAGGATTAAAATAGCTACAAGCCACTTTAGAACATGGACATTAAAGTATAAATTAAAACCCAAACTTATAACCACAGCCAGATTCTTTTAAGTTTTAAAGGAATTGCTTTCATTGTTTTTAAAAAAGAGAAAATATTAATTCATATACTATACTTATCTTACTCTATTTTTATATCCTTCTTGCAGAGTTCCTTTCTGCCAGGATGTAATTACAGCCTTTTGTTATAAAAACAGAAAAGGTTTAAAATTTCATAGTAAGAGTGTTTTTTATTCCTTTGCAATCACTTCAGTGTGTCTATTTTTGTGATGCCGGGGACCCATCTACATACTAAAAATAATGGTACAAGTAGATAAGCGTGGATGTGAGTTTCATAATGACAACCTAGCATATATTTGTCCAGGGTTATTAAAATGGTCTAGACCAGACGATCATTTTCCTAAAATACCAAAGGATTAAGTCACATGGAAGACTTAGAAAACAAACACCAGAGAACTTCTAGATTAAAAGTGTGTGTGTGCCTGTCAGAAGATCCTTTTTGAGATTCACTTTCATCTAGGCCTCAGGGGGAATGCTGAATGGGTAAGAATTACTGAAGTTGAAACATTGCTAAAATGTCAGGTATTGGCTCAAAAGTATGAACCTTATAAAACTGAGAAGTGCAGGCTCTCGCAAAACAAAGGGTCTGGTCACAGAGCCCAGCAAGTAGAGCAACAGTTTGAAGAGAGGCCTGAACGTCAAGGAAGCCCTTAACAAGCAAATGAGCCACAAACACTGCGCACTGGACGTTCTGTCTTAATCACCTATGTCGCCCGCCCAGTGATGTACACACAGAAACGATTCCTAAATGCAGAGCCTTGCAGAAGGGCAGCTTCTCATTTCTAAACCAGCTTAAGCTGTGCATGACTTAAAGAGAGCTCATTCCTGGGGGTGCCTGAACCTGCGTAGTATTAACAGGAATGAAGGGATGGGGGAACTAGACCAGCGTTTGTGTAGGTCCACGGTTTCTCTAAACCACGGCACGGGGAGAAACCCTTCTGGGGAAAGGTACACGAGGGGGCCGTCGGGCAGGAAGATTCAGAGACCGGTTTGCGTGTTTTATCTTTCCAAAAAAGCTGGCACTGAGATCAAGGCTCAGAGGAGCAAACTGTCCCACGAGGATGAGGTGGCAGTCGGGTCTACGATGAGGGCAGGTGCCACCAAGACCAGCAAGCAGAGGCCGAGAGCCGGGCCCTCTTGGAAAGGGCACAGCGACCAGGATGCAGGGGCGCAGAGACTGGACTGGGACCTGCTCCTGTCGGGCCACCGCGGGCTTTCCCCGAGTGTGTGGCTCCCACGAGACTCTCTGCAGGGTGGACGGCTACGGCCACAGTGGGCACCAGAGCCCCTCCAGCCCTGCAGACCCCGAGGCGAAGGTGGTGGTGGGAATGGGGAGGGGCAAGGAGGAGACCGACTGGGCCTAACGTGTTCTTGCTGTGGGACAGGACCCTTGTCCCAGTCACCCCAGACCACCCCGGACTCAGAGGGGACGCCATCCCATGGGCTTTGCAGCTGGGACGGGATTTCAATGTGTGCCCGCGCCCCGACACCCAAGTCCTGACATGAGCCCCTTTCACGTTAATCTGTGCTTGATCGCGCCCCTTCCTCCCCACTCCCCTTCTTCTCCACCGGACGGGGGCCCCAGCTACAAGCACACCCCACCCGGAGGATGCAGGACGGTGTCTGGAGCTGGCAGTACAGTCATTACTCTGTGGCGTCTCCTTTCCGATGGTGAGTTCTGACGGTGTTTAATGGCATTGACAGGAATGACAAACTGTCTACTGGTGCCCGATTACCCGTGTGTTCAGATGCGGATTAAGATGAACAGGGTGTCAAAAAGGAGAGAGATGGGGTGGAGTTTGCATCTTGCCTCAGAGCGTAAGAAAGCTTTCTCTCGTTTGGACAGAAAGCAGGGGTGTAAGTCACGGAGACCCGCAGACCCCCGCCTTCCCGCACGGCTGACCTCGCTCTGCACGCGGCGCACTCACCGAGCCGCTGATGCAGGGGACGTCGTCGTAGTGTAGAGCCGTCCCGCTGGGGTGAGCGTAGCCGTTGGCGGTACTCCCCACATACGGGTTAGTGGACAGAACACGCCTGTTCATGAAACTGAAAGAGAGGAAACGAGTTACAACCCTCCAATTGATCACCAAGGCTTCCAGGAGCTCTGATGGATGCTCAGGCTCTGTCCGAGGCCGCGGGGTACAGAAGTGTTAGCACAGGACCCCGGCAGAATCGGCTGTTCCTACAGCCACGGGGCAGACTCCTCACCTGTAGGACAGGACACCACCCGCCCGCAGGACTGCGGCCCGGACCCATGATGACCCTGCCGGGTACCCAGAGCAAGGCCTGCACGCACCCGGCACTCAGCAAATAACCCCCATTTGTGTTAGCAGCCTGCTTCTGTCACCAAAGCTTTACTGGAACACCTTTCTTTACCTGGACTCGTTGTTGACGAATCGTCTGTGGCTGCTTTTTTTTTCACATGCCTCTTTCATGAGCCTGTTAATTCTCAAAGGCAGAGACCATCTGGCCTGTAAAACTGAAGTATCAATATTTGCTCTCTGGCTTTTTTCAGGAAAAGTCCACGGACCTGTTCTATAAGCATTTTAGAACGTCTATCCCACAGCACTTCTTGAGTTCTCAGTGTTTGTTCAGCATCACTACCCACCTTCCCCTCTGCCCTGCACGGCCCTGAACTTCTGGGAGCCTCTGACAGTGGCCACCTCCGTCCCTCGTGTCACGGCTCTGCTCAAAGCCCCGGTGGCTCCGAGAACAATCCAGTGCTGCATGGCCTGCGAGGCTCCGAGCGCCACGTCCGCTGCCTTCACCCCAGGCTCCTGGTAGCTGTCGCTCGCTGGCCAAGGGCACCCCCTCTGCCCACAGCGCTTCTCTGAGACCCCTCCTTCTTTTTTTTTTTTTTTTTTTGCGGTATGCGGGCTTCTCACTGCTGTGGCCCCTCCCATTGCGGAGCACAGGCTCCGGACGCGCAGGCTCAGCGGCCATGGCTCACGGGCCCAGCCGCTCCGCGGCATGTGGGATCTTCCCAGACCGGGGCACAAACCCGCGTCCCCTGCATCAGCAGGCGGACTCGCAACCACTGCGTCACCAGGGAAGCCCAGATCCCTCCTTCTTTCAGTCTCAGTGGGAACTTCCCGATCACCCCAACCTCCCACCTCTGCATCCCTGTCCTGTCCCCTACTCCTTCCTACCACTAATCACCACCTAACGTGTTGCACGATCATGTGTCTACTGTCTGCTTTCCTCACTGGAACATGAGCTTCAGGAGGACATGGCTTTTGCCAATTCTGTTCATCCAGCACACAAAAGGTGCTTGGCAAATACGAGCTGCATGAATGAATGAACACGGGAATGAATGAAGGAAGGAACGCGTGAATGGTTTGCTCGTGATGTTATAAGAGAAAAACCTCAATGCCTAGGGAAGAAACAACCTAGATAACATTTTTCTCCTAATTGGGAAAACTAAAGCAGCCTGAAATGAAAAAAATAGTTTTTTGGGTTTTTTTCCAATTTTGCTTCTTCTTGGGATCTTACATTTCTATGGTAACTAGATGAATAAAAAAGAGAGCAAATGAGAAAAAGTGAAGGCAGTAAGAGGGGAGGTGAGAACTGCCTCTCTGACAAGAGGTCTTGCAATAAAACTACACTGGGATTTCTGGTTCTGAAGAGAATGAGAGGAGGGGGCTATGAAGGGTCAGCCTGCAGGCTCAAGCTGCAGTTTCCACTCACCCAGCCCTGGCTGCAGGAAGGCGGCTCAGGTGTCCCTCTGCTGGGACCACACGGCACGCACGGCGAGTCCCACCCTGGACTCGGTATTCTCTTTAATTTATAAAATAACTCTTCTTGCTTTTTTCTGATACAAAAATGTATATCATTATTCTATACTTAAAATATATTAACATATATTTAGGAAAAGAAAATGTATAGAAAAGAAAGAATACAAGAAAGAAAGATTCTCCTTGTTTTTAGATACACATTTGAAGTTTTCTGGTTTAAACATCCCGTTTGAGGGTATTTGCGGGGTGAGGGTTTGGTCATGTGAGAGGCAGGACATGGGATGACCACGCCCTCCCCATGCCTGTGGTCCCAGGACGCTCCACAGCCCGTGAGCACTGATACCTGGATCTGTTCCACGTCCTGGCAAACGGACCCCCTGCCCAGGGACTGTCTCCTGCCTGGTCTGTGTCTCTGGTTTCTGGCGCCCAGCCTGGCACTCACACTGGGACACAGATGCCAGGAAGGAGCGTGGACCATGAAGGGGCAGGACGGATGCTCACTCACTTGGAACAGACACCAGCAGGATGCTTCTGACCCACGGAACATAAGGGGAGGTCACAGACACACAGGATGTCCTGTCCCAGCTGGATGAGACCTCGGCCACCAGCTGGGCTGCCCCTCATCTCACAGAGAGGGACCTGGGCCCCCAAACCAAGTCTCTGGGCCCAAAACAGCGAGTGGATCCAAGACCGAGTAAGAGGCCCCTCACCTTCTGGCCTGGCACTCTTCCTAAAATAGGATTTTTAGCCAAATAGGAAAGTGGAAATGAGATAACAGACCATATGCCACTTGTTAAACCAAAATCATAAGACAGAAAAAAAATATATATATATAGGTAAAATATACATAACAGAAATGTCACCATCTTAACATTTCTTTAAACATTTTATTTATTTATTTATTTGGCTGCACCGGGTCTTAGTTGCGGCATGTGGGATCTAGTTCCCCGACCAGGGATCGAACCCCAGCGCCCCGCATTGGGAGCGCAGAGTCTTAACCACTGGACCACCAGGGAAGTCCCTACCATCTTAACCACTTTTAAGTGTACAGGTCTGGGGCGCTAAGTACATTCACACTGCTGTACAGCCATCACCACCACCCATCTCCAAAACTTGTCATCTTCCCAAAAAGCTGAAGCGCTGTCTCCCCCACCCCCAGCGCTGGCACCCAGCACCCAGCACCCCACTTCCTGCCTCTATGGATTTGCCTACTCTGGTACCTCACCTAAGTGGATCATCCAGTATGTGTCCTCTTGTGTCTGGCTTATTTCACTTAGCGTTAATACCTTCAAGGTTCATTCATGTTTTCAGGAAGTATATTTTAGAATAAAACCTCCCAGGGATTCAGATGAGAGGGTGACTCAAGGTGAAAGTTTCCTGTCAGTCTGCCTGCTCCCCTCTCTGTGTCCACCGTGATCTACTGCTTTTATCACCATCAATGTTGTCACAGCTTTCTTATGGGGCTCCAACCCAGCATGACTTGAAAAGAGTTCCAGAAGAAAATTTCAGAATACTTGCCCTGTATCCTATCATCTATATACATCTCATTTAAAAATAGGCCACAGGAAAGTATGTTTCGAATGTTTACCATTATTAATACTCTTAAACAGACCACTTTTTCTGGGAGACTTTACATTACTATTATTTCTTTTACTGTCCTCTTCCCAAAATATATCATTGACCGTTCTCCCTCAGACATAATCCAATGTACAAAAATTTCCCCTAATAACCCTGAGAAGATTCATTAACTGGCTGACAATTTACATAAAGGCAAAAATTAATTCAACCTCAGATTATCACATTGGCAAGCTACCATATTTTATAGTTTGAACGCTGTTTCCTTGTTAAATCTCTTCTCTCAATTTTTACAGAAGGTTTGGCAGAAAACTAATAAATAAAAATAAACTTTATTGCTAAGTGACATCTCCTATAAAGGTTTTTCCTATAAAGGTTTTTCCTATAAAGGTTTTAATGGGGTAGCGAAGACTCCTGCAGCCACAAACTCATTACATGCATATTTTTAATAAATCAGTTTTCAGCATTGCAATCTACATTCCTTTCTCAAAAATGGGACCTTCCCACATTTGGTTTAGATGAATATTCCACACTCATTTGTGTTCTAGGGGGAATATTTTTAGTCAGGGTTTCTCTTAAGTGTTTTCATCAGTTTGCTTATTATTGCTGAAGTTACACGTGGACTTAGGAGAGGCTTTTTGGAAACTAATAAGGTCCAAAATAGTACAGTTAACAACCATAAGATCCTTTCTTTTATGTCACTCTAGATGTGTAGATTTTGCAAAACTGGACTTAAGGATTATTACATTTCTTAAAAAGCTACTTTAAGTGTGCTCTATTTACTGCACAATTAGGAGTTTCACTGTAATTTACCTATACCTTGCTGATTAGATAGAATGTTATTATGGAAAAAATAACGAGGATGAACAGTCAGCACTTGACTATGTCACCCTGGTTTTCGCACAAAAGAACAGTAGTGAGAAGAAGCAGTGTGTACTTCAGAAATCCTCCAGCATTACTGGAGATTTCCCAGTAAAGTCGTACAAGATTAATTCATTTTGTCAAGGCCATTGACCTTAATTGGGTGTAACATGGTGGCTTGATTCCTAATATGGGCAAACGTTATCTTCATTTTACTCAGCCCCAGAATGTCCCAGGCAATCATTAAATAAACATTCTGCAAAGCTGAAAATGTTCACCATCTTGCCCTTCACAGAAAAGTATGACCAACCCCTGCTTTAGACAGTGGACAGCATGAAATAGGAACCAGCCACTTCTTAATTTCACAGATCCATTCCTACAAAGCAGCAATCCTCAAGTGTTTTTAGTCTTTACATCCTTCGAAGTTACTGAAGACTCCCAAAGAGCTTTGGTTTATGTGGGTGTTTGCTATCAGTGTTGACTGTATTTGACATTGAAACTCAGAAATGTATTCATTTTTATTCATTTAAAAACAATGGGGGCTTCCTTGGTGGCGCAGTGGTTGAGAGTCCGCCTGCCGATGCAGGGGACACGGGTTCGTGCCCTGGTCCGGGAGGATCCCACATGCCGCGGAGCGGCTGGACCCGTGAGCCATGGCCGCTGGGCCTGCGTGTCCAGAGCCTGTGCTTCGCAACGGGAGAGGCCACAACAGTGAGAGGCCCGCGTACCGCAAAAAAAAAAAAAAAAAAAAAAAAAACAATGGGAATAAATCCACCATATTTAAACATATTTCTATAAAAGTTAACTATATTTTCCAAAATAAAAAAAAATGGTGAGAAAAGTGGTAGTTATACATGTTTGTAAATCTATTCAATGTTTGGCTTAAGAGAAGAGAGCGGGATTCTCACACGTGCTTCAACATTCAACCGGTTGCAACAAGTTGTTTTGGTTGAAGCATATGAAGAAAATCTAGCCTCCCGCAGATATCCAGTTGTAAAAGTGAGGTGTATTTTCATAGCTTCTCCAGGTCATGGTAGATATTCTTTGATGCTACACCAAAACTCGATAAGTGGTAATTTCTTAATGATTAATGCCATGTAGAATCTCAAACTGTATCAATGAACTTTTAGTCCTCTTTTACCTGAAAACCCATTAGTTTCTCTTGCTCGTGGGAGGGACCTTTTACCCGTGCATGACTTATGCGTACCTGTCAAATGCACACACTTCACTATACTGTATCAAAAAAAACCACACTCAATATCACCACCAATCTTATCAGAAAAGTCTGAGTACTGGGAAGCTGTCAGCTCACAGTGGCAGATACAAATCTCCCCAAATTCTCATTTCTGAGTGCAAGCTCAACTCCATTGCAGGCAACAAACACTGCCAACCGTTTTCCTCGAGGGGAGAGGCTTACTAGCTTCATTTCTGAAAAAGTGTCTGCAAATACCTACGTCTGAATAACCACAGTTCACCTGTTAATTGTTCTTTCAAATAAAAGTGAAAAAATGGTGGTGGGGTTAGGGAGCGGCTAGTTGAGTTAGCAACTCAGTCTTACAAGAGCGTTTCCTCAAGACAACATGACAGTTCAGTCAATGTAAGTGCTTTGTGTGTCCTGCCCACTACGTAAATGTTAAAAAGACACGTACTTGAGAGATTTAATAAAAATATCTACTATCGGGCTTCCCTGGTGGCGCAGTGGTTGAGAGTCCGCCTGCCGATGCAGGGGACACGGGTTCGTGCCCCGATCTCGGAAGATCCCACATGCCGTGGAGCGGCTGGGTCCGCGAGCCATGGCCGCGGAGCCTGTGCGTCCGGAGCCTGTGCTCCACAACGGGAGAGGCCACAGCAGTGAGAGGCCCGCGTACAGCAAAAAAAAAAAAAAATATATATATATACATATATATATATATATATGTATATATATATATATATATACTATCTGGCCCTTTACAGAAAAAGTAATAATTGTACTGCTTCATCACAGACATCTTTTTTTCTTTTTTTTCCTTCTGGCCGCGCTGCACGGCTTGCAGGATCTTAGTTTCCTGGCCAAGGATCAAACCCGTACCCCCTGCAGTGAAAGCGTGGTGTCTTAACCCCCGAACCGCCAGGGAAGTCCCCATCACGGACATCTTAAGTGAACACAGCATATCCTTTTACTACAAGCGAGTGGCAGTGGCAATGGTCACAGCACAGTATGGAATGACCACTAATGGTCCTAAGGCTCCTGCCAATCTATCCCCGTCCCCCGGCCCTGCTGTTGCTTTTGCACCATCGATGCAAATGTCACTACAGCGAAGAAAAAAAATAATTTCTTAGCATTATTATGAGAATAGTTTTGACCTTTGGGACTGCCTGAAAGGGTCTTGAATACCCCCAGGGGTCTGTGGACCATACTTTGAGGACTGCTGCTATAATTTTCTTTGCCATCATTATGTTAAGGAAATATTCATAGTTTAAAAGAACGTTTTTGTACATAACAGCACTTTAAAAAAAAATCACATTTAAGTTTTAAAAGTATATGGTTGATGGCTTTGAAAACTCAGTCGTCACTACAGCAATATGTCGAATTATTTATGCTTTATAGAACTGTTCCCCTAATACAGGGGTCATCAAAGTACAGCCCATGGGTCAAATCTGGCCCACTGCCTGTGTTTGCAAATAAAGTTTTATTGGCACACAGCCATGTCCATTCATTTACGTGTGTGACTGCAGTGGCAGAGCTGAGTAGTTTTAACAGGGAACATTTGGTCCACAAAGCCAAAAATATTACTATCTTGCCTTTTGCAGAAAAAGTTTGCCAACCCGTTTTAAAAGAAAACACAGATGGTTGAAATGACAAACATTTCAGCAAAATTTGGGTTAATATTATACAAAAAGGAGAGTCTTCAGCTGTTTTTTTTTTTTTTCCCCTTGAAGGCTGTACACTTACATAAAAGGAAAAGAAAATTAGGGAAAAAATAAAGTTGTTTAATTTCAGTGCCGTTTCGCACGGCAGTGGATCTTACCAGAAGGTTTGCTTGGCCGTCTGAATGACATTCGCCGACATCTCCACGTCTATGTAGTCATAGTGCAGGGCCCCAGGGTCTGTGGAGGACCCCGTCTCAGCCAGCAAAATACCAATCCACCTGCCCATGTCTTCAGAAGAAGATGCCTGTTGAGGTGCAGGGGGGAAAAGTGAATTTTACTTAAGTAACAGTAAAGAGTTTTAACATTTTCATTAAAATGTCCAAAAAGAGACAACATAACAGGAAAGGCGGTGGAACATGAAGCACCTGAGGATGTAGACGACGACAAGGAGGCAGCCACTGCCTGAGCCATGGGATTAACACCGCGTTCACTCTAAGCCTTAATGCGGAAGCTGCATAACGGTTATTCCCAAGGAAATAAAAACCCGAGGTCCTAAGATGCCTCCCAATTATTTTGGGGAAAGGCACTAGGGTGGAAGACATGGAAATTAATGGGATTATTTAAATCTCAGCTAAAAGAAGCCGTTTAGAAAGGCTCCTTAATTTGGCAACAAAATCTGGGGAGCAGAAAGAGCCCCTCCAACCACAGCTGCTTAACCTGGAAACCACACCAGGCCACGGCCCCTGTAGGTCACCAACTCTGGTGACCAGGAGCCCTTGCTGTGGTCTCCTGAATGGGCCTGAAAGGGCACTTTTATTTCCCTGATTAGATGGTACAGAATATTAACCTACTTTCACTTTCATATTAGTTGTGTTTATATAGGTGTAATGTTTATAATCGTTGGGCTGCTTTGTGCATGTTATTTTTTAAGATGTTTGAAATGCTCCCCGGATGTCATCTGCCTAATTTGCAAGTCTGAAATATATCTTTAAGATTTGGTTCATTAAAATTTTAAGCCGTCCTTCTTATGTGATTTAGAAAATCAATTACATTACATTCATAATGGTACTTCAAATGTCTAAATACTATTGGCTAATCAACTATGTAAGTCATATTTAAAGTTTAGGGGAAACTGAGCTATCAAATGTGTGAGTTAACTGAATGTCAAAGAAAAAAAATATTTAGCTTTTTGCAAAAATTACAAATTTTTTATATAAAGAAAGATCTGTAAGTTTAGCTTCAAGACTTAAAGAAAACTGGGTTTCATCATTATAACGTTGATGAGTTGAACACAGATCAGAATACAAGTAATCACACAGGCACAAAAAGCTCTCGGGAGGAAGAGCCATTGACGAGGAAGAAGTTGTTTTTTGTGTGCTGATAGAACTGGCTACTGATACTGTACAAGCAACAGTATCACATGCGGCCATGGACAAAGTGAATGGATTCCAATTACATGCCTTACGGAGAGTAAGAATGTAATAATCAATGTTTGCTAAATTGAAATGAATTGATTTGAGTGCTTGGATAATAAAAAAATCACAAATATGTTCTCTTCACTGGTCTTTTGTCCTCCCCCAAACGAAATCTATGTCAAGAATGTATCTACGACTGAATCTATATCCATGTATCTATAACTATTTCATTTAAGCATTTTTAAAAGTATGTTAACATAATATCTAAGATGTGGTTGATACTATTACACTGTTAACTGTTTTCTTCATTGTTTAAGAAATTTCCTCATAGGCTTTTAAAAAATAATAACTCTGTGGTGTTGGACTAAAATTAGAAGTATTAGTTACGATCTTGTGGCTTTAGTATATAAATAGGTATACATGCAGGTGTATACATGTATATATGCATATATATGTGTGTAATATGTATAACATAGAAACATGCCTGAATATATGTATGTACAAACATACACATACACACAATTTCCTATGACTACTGAAAAGGCCTAGGCGCAGTGACGCCCCAGTAACTCTGAGCACACCTCTACCTAGATCCTGGTTTCTAAATACCATTATCCGCTAGGAATTGTCCACTAAAAGCTCTTCGGAACATGGCTGATTCCAAGAGGCCTGGGGCAGAGAAAAGCACAAGATGAGCCTGGAACATCTTGTTGCATCACAACATGAGGAAAGAGCTCAAAGAATGCAGGGGACCGCGGACTGTGGTGTCTTTATTACAGGGACATAGCAAAGGCCACATGGCTCGAAGGGCTTTCTGCTGACCAACTCTGTTCATTTGACCAGGATAAATCATGACAATAAAGGATTATAATCACTGATTAAAACAATAAGCTATGAACCCCTGCTGATATACATATATATATAAATGAATGAATAATTAATTGAGAGAAAGGGAAATCTTCCTTATAGTAGATACTAACTAATAAGTGTAGAAGGAATAATGGAATTAGCAAGTCCCCATTTAGCAGCTGTCATTTTAATAACTGTATCAGGCAAGAGTCATTCACGGATGCTAAGAATTAGTGGGTGAAAGGATATTGAAAGAGTCTCAAAGAATCTTCCCACATGAAGCTTATTAAAGACAAATGGTAAACACAGTAACTTTGCAGTGGGGAAGCCATGCAGACATCCCACCTGAGAGATCAAAGTTAACATCACCAGTCGTGGGACAAACTGACGGCGTACCTGCTTAAGTGATGCTGTGCCAAACACGCCACTGCTTCCACGGGCCCCTGCCAAGCATGCCTACCCCAGATTCGAATTTCAAGGAAATGGAAGATATGCCCAAACTGAGGGACCGTCTACACAGTAATGGTCTGTACCCGTCCCAAGTATCAATGTCATGAAACCAGACAGAGAAAGCCAAAGAGACTGCAGCTGAATGAAACATACCACCTGGGGTTTCCTTCCGCTGACAAGGGACATTACTGGGATAACTGGGAAAATCTGATTAAAATCTGTAAGTCAGATAATTGTATTGCATGAGTGTGAATTTCCCGATTTTGATAATTATACAGTGGTTTTAGTAAAGAAATACCCTCATTTTGAGCAACTTCACACTGAAGTGTTTAGGGATAAAGGGGCAACACGTCTGTAAAAGGTTCTGAAAAAATTTACACAGAGTCAGAGAGAGAGAAAGAGAGAGAGGGAGAGAGAGGGGAAGAGACCATGCAAGAGATATCAAACATGGTAAAATGTTAGTATTTGGGGAATATGGGTGAAGGGTATATGGAATTATTTGTACTAGTTTCACAACTTTTCTGTAATTCTGAAATTATCTCAAAAGTTAAGATAAAATGGTCTTAGAAAAAGTACAGAATACAACTTTACTGGTCGGATCACTGCATTTCCTAACTGATTCAGGCAAACTCTTTGCTTATGTTGGAACACTGAGTGTGGTTACGTATGTGTGTGTGTGCGCACGTGTGTGCATGTTTGATTCAATAATTGGAATAGGGAAAAGGCAATGAAACACAACCACCATTTTTGGGGGACGTGAGGCTGCACCTACAGGGCTGGGAGCAAAGACAGGACAGGGCCCTTCTCACCCAGCTCCTCTCCTGCCCCTGCCCTCCCCACGGGGGCTCCTGTCACCATCTGGTGTCCAGGCCAATGTCTCACTTTTCACCCCCAAATCCAGCGTGTGCCAACCCACAGCGTGTGCCTTCCTGTCCTCGCAGCCTCTCTCAGATCTGCTGCCAGAGCTCTCACGTGACACCTGAGTTGTTTGCATCAAGAGTACAGTTTCCTCATTTACGTTTTTGGCTTTTTTCCACTCTCATCCACCCTACAGCTTTCAGCCCTCATAAATGCTTACAAAGCACACGGACTCTAGCCCAATGCTCTGTTTTACAGACAAATAAAGAAGCCGAGAGAGGAAAACAGACTGGGTTGTGATCAAAGTCTGCAACAGAACTAGGACTGGGGCCCAGATATCCTGATCCCAGCCAGGCCTGGCCTCCCTTCTGGGAAGTCAGCCACTAGGGCAGGCTCGGCCCTTCGACCTGGTATCTCAAACCATCCAAACCATCAGGCAAGGAGCCCTGTGTGAGAAAGAACTATGTTGTTAATCTCTTTTTGTCTCCACCAAAAAAAATCAGTCTCTGAAACTAACTCCTATCTCCTACCAAGACCTTCTAGGTTGGCTAACGGGGCCCCTTTGATCTTGGTCACAAGCCCATGTCCTTTCCTTCACTGGTAGTAACACTGCAGTCATTTAGATTAGGCTCTGCATCTGATTAATTCAGAACACACATCAGCCATGCCACCAAACCCAAAATATCCTCATTTCTATCAACTGTATAGCATAAATATACTTACATGTACTCTGGAAATTCTACATTCTGATATTTGTGTATGCATGGATATACATATGTATGCGTGTGTGTCTTTGTATCTTAATCATGATAATGCTAAGTGAAAAAAAAAAGACAAAGGAAAAAAGGTCTGAATTAATATTGGGTAGAAATAAATTAATAATAAGACTATAAATAAAAATCTTAAATTTCAAAAAAGAAAGTTTTAAGTGTGTAGCTAAGAAATTAGTTTTAATTGCTTTTTTTCGCTTTCGTGAATAAGGTCTGAAAAAGCAGCCAAACAATAAAATGCATGCAAAGCCAAGGGTTCTTAAAAACCAAAGGTGTTCTTTTTGTTCTTTTGTAATCTGGCTCTCTGGCCACTGTCGATAGGCAACTGGTAGTCAAAAAACACCTGCTCCATCTGTGAAGAAGCCCAGGACATTCCAAAGGACAGCTTGAAGGAAATGCCACCAATTCAGAGGCAGACCACGGTTAGGGGAGAAGTTTTACTGGAAATTTTAAAACAAGTTGTTTTGTGGCCACTTTTAGAAAGCAATCTACTGCCTGGAATTGTGTACTGAACTTCCACGCAAACACGAACAGAGGGGATATCAGACAAGGAGGTGACCTGGCAGGCAGTCTGCCGTGGACACTGTGCAGAGAACTGGCTGTGCCGTCCACACGGCTGGGGCCCCTCGGAGAAGAAAAGCAGGACACGTGGGACGGGACAGAACCAAGACTGCCGTCAGCCGGCTGTGAGGACCTGATGGGGCGTCCAGGCCGGACCCTAGAAGGCAAACCACCGCGAGCGAATGCCCCGTGGCTCCCACCTCCAACACGGCCACCTCCTGGCCGTTGCGAAGCAGCCGGAACGTCAGGGGGTGTTTGGAATCCAGCCCCGGGATGACCTCGCAGCCGCGGAGCGGGATGGAGACGATGTGGGCCTTCAGGTCGGCCCTGTCCTTGTGGAGGATGAGCTTGTTTTCCTTGACGCGGCACCAGCGCTCCCGCCAGCGGCTGTTGGAGAGCACGTTCAGGTAGCCTGCAACGAGAGCAGGCCCGTCAGCCTCCCCAGGAAGGATGCGCCCCGGGAGGCCGCGAAGACGGAACGAACCCCGCACACAGCACGTCTGCAAGTGCAGGCTTCTGGGAGCAACGAGAGCCACCACTGCGAGATGACTGACCTCCATCAGCTCTGGGGGCTGAGACAGGACAGACCACCCAGGAGCCCGCATGCACTGTGTGATGCGTGCTGAGGACCGTCTACGGGAACCTGGAGCTTGCCCGGTGTACGAGAGGTCACTGAGCCATCAGGGGTGGGCAGGAGAGAGGCTGTGAGGACACACTGCCGTCCTCAAATAGCCGAAGGGACCTCACCCAGGAAAGGGTTCGGGTTCACTCTGAGTAGCTGCAAATGACACCACCAGGGCAAAAGTGACAAGACAGGCAGATTTTGGCTTAACATGAGGAATAAAACTATCTGAAAATGAAAGCTTTCCACAAAACAGGCAGCCTTGGGAGGTGATAAGTTCCCCACCACTGGAAATATTCCAGCAGGTGACGGCAAATCCTCGGGATGAGATTCCTGCCCAGAGGCCAGAGATGCCCTTCCTCAGTGCCCTCTGACTGGAGGATTCTGTCTGACTGCTGAAGTCTAAAGGCCTGAGTCTGATGCATGTGGAATTTCATCATCCATGTCTCTGAGGCTGCACTACATCCTCGGTGCATTACGGATGGAATGTGATGGAATTACAAGAACTGTCCTCATTTTTAAAAAAAGGAGGAGGCTCACACCCTGGTCTTCTTCCTTCTTGTTCACGGCTACCCAGCGAAGACCGACCTGAAGCCCTTTTGACAGTTAAAGACGGAAGAGAAAGAGCTGCTGTTTTCATTCTGGAAAATACTATTTGTAAATGACATAGTTCTGATACACCTATTTTTTTAAGCTCAACTTAAAACATATAGTCAAATATAATATCTGAACATCTGAGTAACAGCTATTAGAACTATTTAATATCTCCGTCTATAAGTCATTAATCACGCTGAAGGCCCACATCTTTGGATTTTTTTGAAATAGCTGGCAACCAGATCCATCGTAAGTATGCTCCAAGCATGAATGGACACACGTGGTCTATGGACGGTATGATGGCATATAATTAAGAAGAAATAAATGGAAGCATGGGATGGCTTTCAACTAACTTAGTCTTCTTGGGCACACAAAGTCGACAGGCGAGTGAACAGTTTGTAGAAGGAAGCACTAAGGCCCAGAGCACTGATGGACGTGACCACTGGGGCTGGCAGAGTGGAGGCTTACGTGTGCTCTGGGGCGGGTCCTCACCTGGGCCTTAAGGGGTGGGGGGAATCCCTTCAGGCCTGGAGAAGCGGGGAGCATGGTGAACTAAGACCTGAGACGTCTAGCGACCTGGTCACAGAAAACCTCGGAAGCTACTGGAGGGGCCTGTCCTTGTTGCAGAAGATGGCGGGGGTCACAATGGGGAAGGAGATGCCAAAATGTTTACTGAGGAATTTAAGCCCATCCGCCTTCTCAGTAACAGTGAGGGGATTCCTCTAAACTTCCACAGGGCTTCTGCATCTTAGAGTTCACCACGTGGGTGCACCTGTTCCCAGCACAGGGGGGCCGCAGCTTCTGAGTACGGCTCGGCCAGCCACGTGAATGATGCATCTCCTGAAGAGGGGAAGGTGCTCATCAGGTTTTCTTCCCTGACCGAGTCACCAAATACCATGGGTTTCTTGACATGTGAGTCACAAAAGGAATGATTATATTGGACAGATCCACACTTTAGTTAGAGCACGACTTCAAAGGAAATTACCATATTTTATCGCCTTCCTCATAATGAGTTACAGTTGCCCAAAAGGGAAAAGCAAAACGAGAATCACCTGTTTCTGTAAACAGCAAACGCCACGGAAACAAGCCCACATCTGGCACTTGGCCTCCCCCGGCAGGCTCACCGCCTTCTCCAAAGAGGTGGCCGAAATTCCTACTTTCTGTGTAGGGACCCCGGATGAGGGAGAGACCACACAGGGACATGGCAGGCAGCTCACCAAAGTACCCTGGACTCAGAGGGCAGGTCCCATGTCCCCTAATATTCTTTCTCCCCGTCACGACACGGCTAGGCTGTGATGGAATCCCTGCCGACACAGGACCCCATCAGCCCCGAGACGATCAGCCTGAGCAGACACCTACCACCAGGTGGCACCAAAGAACAGCCGGGCCCCTTCGCAGGCTCGCCTGGGTCAGGTCAGCGCCCTGCTAATAAGGCGACTCCAATATCATTTGATTTTTTGTTTGTCTGTTCCTGCCTATCATGTTCTGGTGAGACGTTACGGTATTGTAACCATCTGGGAATTTCGGTTTGATGTTCTGAGGTTATCTTTGCTCCGAATTCTAAAGAAAGAACTCTAAGGCCTCTTGCAAAAGCTTGGTGACAAGTGCGTGTGAGGTTTTATGAGGACGGCCTGAGGCTGACCAAACACACACAACCACAGGAGGAGGGGACAGATGTGAACGCTCTCGCGGTCAGCTGCGTGGGGACCTGGCGCCTCCGGTCCAGCAGCTGCAGACGAGCACACGGGGCCGCCTGGCCTAAGGGGGGCCCACGTCCACTGACTTCTTCTCTAGGACGGGAAGGGCAGCGTCTCCTGTGCTCTGGTCACACTTTTGTGAGGACTTTCACTGAATTGCTCGTCTCATCTTAGCCAGCCTCAGACTGTGATCGTCTGAGAGGCAAGGGGCTGCCGAGAGCTGATCCCCGCCCCGTGACGCCGAAACCCTCCCTTCCACCAGAGGCACGCGCCCTCCAGCGGGCACCCAAAGAACCCGAGACACCCCTGACGTGGTGACTGACGTCAAGAACGCGTCCCCCCCCTTGATTAAATGTCACCTGACCTTTTGTCGGGTGGATTACGATAGAAACTGAGAGGCATATAACTTTCCTGCACATCCACCAAAAATACTACTGCTGAAAACTTCACAAAGTCACTGACCATTAGAGCCAGAAGGGGCTCCAGAAATAACCAGAAGGTCCTTCCAACTAGCCCAGGTTACCCTGCCTCGGGAAGCCCTCCATCCTAGCAACTGGGACCACTTCTTTCACTCAGCTTCTGTATTTCTATTATCGATATTATCAATGCCACTCATCTGGCATTGCCCTCATGTCGGCCTGACTATGTCTGGTATGCTTAGGCTTTTTTCAGGTGAACAAATGAATGATAATAGCGACCATTTACTGAGCATAAATTATGAAGTAGGCAATGAGCTTAATGTTTCATGATTTTATCCTCAATTCTAAGGAAAAGAAAGTAGTTTAAGTATAAGCCTATTTCACAGGTGGGGAACCTGAGGCTCAGAGAAGTGTGCGACTTGCTTAAGTTAATTCATTCAATTAACAAGTGTTTACTGAGCTGCTATTATCCACCAGGCTGTGTGCGTGGTGCTGGGAACACAAGTGGTGGGTGAATTCGACCTGCATCTTAATCCAGTAATGAGAGGAACAAGCTGGAAAATTCAGTGAGATAAGATTGTTAGAGGCCCTGAACTGACTGAGCACAGGATGATACAATTGGTCCAAGGTTTCAAAATTCCCATGGGGTAGCCTCCAGGGATCCAGAGGAGAAGAAGGTGGACAGTCGAGAGGCTTGTGGACGAGTCCAAACAACAGACAGAAACGGGCTGGGGAAGAGAGAAAAACGTGAAAGGCATCTCCTGATGCCTTTATACAGTGACAATACTTCCAGAACTCCTGAGCACTGGAGATGGGAAAATAAAGGACCCATCTTTGCTTAGGGGTTTGTGTGCAAGTCTCGGATCATCTTGTGCAAGTGGCTGTTTGTGGAGTGGACCCGGCTGGTGCTAAGCACAGCACCCGCTGGCTGACGGCCCGAGAGAGGGGTGAGAGCCAGGCAGGAGAGGCGGAGCGGGGGGCTGGTGTGGGCGCCTCTTTCCACCCCGCCTGCAGGAAAACTGCAGAGAACCCTCTCCTACCTGCCCGCATTTCTCCTGCACACCCAGAGCCCCAGCTGACCAGGATGCATCTCCCAGAAAAGCTGGGATTTGGACTCAGCTCCTAGTTGCCCTGGGGACGCTCTCGTCTGTGCCCCGTCCGCTTGGCATTCTGGGCAGGATGGGGGTCTTGGGCCTTCATCCAGCTACTTTTCCTGCCTGAGACTTTGCAGCTGTCCTAACATAATGGAAGACAGTCATTCTCCCCCTCGATTTCTCCACAGACTCCTCCCCCGTCCCTTGGACCAGCAAGGAACTAGATGACAATTTTAAAACCTTGTGGACAGAGGATGTTCTCTTAGTGGAGGCGAAAGACGCCCACCGACAGCCTGGCAGAAACCCTCAGGTGGTGATGTGGGGCTGCAGCTCCAGCAGGCCTGCTCTCTGAGCAATTCCACTGTGCCTTCCAGCCAAGTGCCCACACAGCTGTTTATTAGGAGTCGCGAGCCCTGGGGGACGGGAGGGAGATGGGGGAGACCTGTGTTTCAGGACAGCGACAGGGTTGGCCAGCGGGCCTGGCCCTGTCCCCAGCTGGCCATGTGACTCAGGGCAAGTCCCACGACCTTCCCGAGTTCGGTGTCCTCACTGTAAAATGAGGGGTCTGGACCACAGTTGCTAAGTTGCCTTCCATATGAATGTTTAATTGTTTTTCATGAAAGAACCTCTATTTCCTTCGCTGACCTGGGGCAGTTTTAAGAAAAAAAACCCCAAAAAACTAAAACAGGAGTTCCCTTTTTGTTGGCTAATTCCCTCTTTCCATTTCTAACCCCTGACTCCTATCTCCTCTCCAGGGCTAATGCCAGAGGGAAACAACCGCAGACCTCCCAGTGCTGTGAGCCGCTCCAGGAAAGGCAGAGGGCCACAGGCCCCTGGCATCCATAGCTCCCCTGCAGCTGCCCTCCCGCCAGGGCTCTGTCCAGCTGGCTCAGCTTCCGCAGGGTGGTTGTTCTCAGTGGAAAGAGCATCAGTCAGCGTGCTTCTGTGACCCCACTGCCGTCGGACCCGGGGCAAGTTCACAATCTCTGCATGCATGGGGGTTCCCAGACCGCTGGCCTCCATTTGAGGCCACCATCTTCCCTCCCAGCTCAACCCACAGGCGGCCGCTTCATGGGGGCCTCCCTGGGATGACACCTCAACCCCGAGAGGCCTCGACCACTGCCCGCCCAGCCATCTTCCACTCCACACGCACTTCTGCACAGCACCCCAGGGGGGTTACTGTGTCACCAAAAGTCTATCACGACTTCCTGGGATCACACCTGTGAGGAGCTGCGAGTCCACCCTGCCCTCCCCTCGGGAGGCCCCCCACCCCAAGTCTACCTGCCCTGCACTCCACAAGATGCACTTCCTGCCCACCGGCATAGCTCTGAGCTCACCGCGCCCTTTCAGCACAAGCCACACCCTGGGACGTGATATCGGCTGAATAAATGCATTTTTGCGTGTGTGGCCCTACTGAGGCACTAATGGGCAGCATCTAAATGCTGTTGTCTTTTGGCATCCTCAGTAACCCAGAACCGTGGACAGAAGAGATGCTCAATGAGAGAGGGAAAAAAGAGAGAGAGAGAGGTAAACAGCGAGCACACATAAAAGGCATTACGGGACTGACGTGGGATGCGCCCTGTGGTCCGCAAGGGAAAGTACAGCCCATTCTTATTTTTCTGAAAGGGTAAATATCCATCTTTCAGCCTCTAAAGCGTTTCTCCTTAAAGGGGTCGCACGGTCCTCGTAAACGCGGTTGCCTAGGAAACACTGCGCATGTGCGGTCTCACTTCTCCAGGGAGGTGTTCCCTGAGGTGCCTCCATGTAAGTCACATCCCCGCCAGACTCTCCCGCTGCCCCTCTCGTATCCCCGCCGTGTTCACAGTCAGTCACCACACGTTTGTCTCTGTGACCCCTTGCCTCAGGCCGCCCTGTGGGCGCTAGACTGGATGCAGTGGGATCGCAGGAGCCATTTGGTCATCATGCCCCCTGCCCCGCTGACGCAGCCCCACCGCCAGCAGCTGCCCAGAGAACACTTACTGGACGAAGACCCATGAGGGGAGGGGTCAGCCGGCCCGACTGGATTTGAGGCGGAAGCTTGAGAAGTGGAGCAGCCCCAGAAAGCTGAGTTGTGTGACGTCAGGCCAAGGGAAGGGGCTGCCAGGGACCCTGTAAATGCTCTTACACAAGTTACACACCCACCTCCGCTGGCCAACCGATCATGCGTACGTTTCCCTTTAAAGACACTTAAAAGGAATTTGGGGGCTTCCCTGGCGGTTCGGTGGTGAAGACCCCGTGCTCCCAAGGCAGGGGGCCCGGCTTCAATCCCTGGTCCGGGAACTAGATTCCGCATGCATGCCGCGACCAAGAGTTCCCATGACGCAACTAAGGAGCCCTTGAGCCACAACTAAGGAGCCCGCCTGCCGCAACTAAGACCCGGCGCAACCAAATAAATAAATAAATAAATAAACAAACAACAAAAGATAAAGTTTAAAAAAAAAGGGATTTGGAAGAACCTCATGGGATCAAAGAGAGGATTTGTTTTTTGTTTTGAGAGAACTTCAGAGATCATCTCAAACCCTTGCAAGGCCTTCATTAATAAGCAGTAAAATGTAATCCATTCTCCACAATTTAACTGATCACAAGCCCAATGCAAAAGAGCCCAATCAGTGAGACTTAGAAGAACATGATACAGAGGTCTCCCCAGAGAGGGTCTCCGCGTGCTCGGGGAGAGGGTGCAGATCTGGCAACCCCACACACCCCTGTCTTACCACAAGTAGGCACATCTTCCTCCGCTGAGGAGGTCTGTTCATCTGTTGATGGCTTTTTCTTTCCCAAACCGATGATCTTGGTGATTTTTTTCCCAGTGACTTTAGACACAGTTCCCTTAGCCTCTGATTTGGAACTTTTTTTCCTCTTAACTGTGAAGAAAGGTGACAACAAAAAAGCATGTTTCAACAATAGACTTTAACTGAAAAGAAACATCAAAATAAAGCATGACTCATGGCCGATTTTCTTTCCCCAAATTTCTACTTACTGAGCACCTGCCGTGCATCAGCTACTCGTCTAGATACAAGAGAACAAAGCAGAAAACAGGCGCTCCCAGGAAGCTTGTGTTCCACAGCAGGCTGAGAACACACACATGCACATGCACACACATGTACACATGTGCTCGCACGCACACACACATACCCACACACACCCGAGGGAGGTCGGATGATGGAAAGGCCTTTGTAGACCTAAACTAGGGTTACGTGGTACAGTGACCGGGCCGTCAGGAAGCAGAGGAGCTAAGTATCAGTACAAGGCAGCACCTGTGCAGAAACCCGAGGGAAGAGCCGTCCGGGCAAGAAAAGCATCAGCTAACACAGAGCCTGTGACGCTGGAAGGAGTCTAGAAACACAAGACAGGCTCGGGGAGCTGCAACCTGGCCTGCACAGGGAGGGGTCCGGCAGGTGAGGGGGCAGGGGGACTCAGCGAGCCTCCACCAGCCCCTCACTGACCTGTCAGACTCACATGGGATTCCGCCCCATCCAGAGCTGTTAGACCAGCAGCCTGCATTCCAGCCCCGTGTGTTCTGTTTGGCCTGCAGTGCTAAACCGTATGCACAAAACTCATGAATGTTTTTCATGAAGATGAATGACTTCCGGCTTCCCTTGGAAAACGGGAAGGTCTGGCAACTCTGAACCCACATTTTGGTAAGCGACAGCAGGTGGGGACAGGGCCTGAGAAGCTACAGCCGTGCGTAAGGATCTACGTGCCCAGCTGACGACAGTCCCCGGACCCCAGCCGATTGAGCGTCAGCGGCCGGCTGCTATCCTGTGCCTGACCTGTGGCGGCGATCTGCTCTCTCCAGCTCCTGTGCGCTTTGTCTACGACCTCCGACAGAATCACAGGGGTGGGGACCAGGCGCAGAACCAGAGTGGATGCTAAGGATGGCCCAGGACTGAGGGACAAGACCCTTCCTGCCAGAGCACTTCTGGGCAGGTGAGCTGTCACCTGAGGGCTGTTCTGTGCCTGGTGCTGGGGCCAAGGGCCTCGCTCAGTGTGGATGGGCTGGGAAGGCCCTGGAGGGACCCACAGCATCAAGGCCAGACACCATCACCTGAACCCCTGAGACCCCCAACAGCCCCTGCTCGGTCCGCTCCAGGAGGACCCCTCACCCCTCTGTAACTCAGAGGGTGGCACGGACCTTTTGGAAAATGTAATGAAAGTCAAGAATTCCTTCCCCACCCCTCTCCCTGTGGACACGGAACATGCATGAACATCACACAGGATAATTTCAGAGGAAGAGGATTCAGGGATGTGAGATTATAAACTATGGGCCTCATTCCTAAACCTACCCTCTAAAAGCGTACACCCTCCCCCATCCTTTCTACCACATCAGCTGCTCTCAGTGGGGTGAGGGGAAGCTGTCCCCTTCTCTAGTTCCACTCTGCCACCCGCCCCACGCCCACGGAACGAGGCCAGCACGCATCCACCCTCACCCGGGTCTGCCTTATCTGGGCTCTGCAGATCTTCTTCCCCCCACCCCACCCCCCAGACTCAGTGAGGTCCCGTGAGGCCAGTCACTGTGCTTGAACACTTATTTCCTCTCTAGAAAGAAATGACAGTTAACAATGTCTGAGGCAGGAGGTGCTACGTTATAGTTTTAAAAAGAAGCCGCACTAAATTTCAGGGTAATCAGCACTACGGACTGAATGTTTGCATCTCCCCAGAATTCACATGCTGAAGCCCTAACCCCATAGCGTGGCTGTATTTGGAGATGGGGTCCCTAAGGAAGCACTGAAGGTTAAATGAGGTCTTAAGGGTGGGGCCCTGATCCGACAGGATTGGTGTACTCGTGGGGAAAGGCCACATGAGGACACAGTGACGGATGGCCGTCTGCAAGCCAGGAAGGGGGCCCTCACCAGCACCCAACACTGACGGCACCTTGATCTCGGGCTTCTGGCCTCCAGAACTGTGAGAAATAATCTTCTGTTGTTAAAGCCACCCAGTCTGGGGTATCTTGTTATGGAAGCCTGAGTTGACTAGTACAAGCACTTCTATGTTATTTTAAACAAATCGGGTCATATTAGAAACACAGAACACAGGACTGTCACTCCCACCCACTCCTGACACTCTCCCACCACACGCAACCCCTTGTAAAATAAAGCACCAAGAAACCACTTTAATCTCTTGGTCTGAAGGCACATGTCCTCCCTGGCTGCCATCAGACATGGAGTCCGAGGTTGGAATACCTGTATCATTGATTTCAGTTCAACCAAACCCACAGTGAAAGCAGCAGTGGATGACCTTTCTTAGCTGTTTCTAAAGAGCCTGAAGTTGATCTTTGACCAGAACCCCACTCAAGCTAATAAGCTTTAAGAAAAGAAGATCCTCTCAGTGAGGACAGTCAGTGTCCGGAAGGGACGTTCTGCAAAGCTCAGCAGCACGAATCAGTTCCTTCCCTGCATCTCAAAGTGACAAGTGAGAAAGCCAGGTTGTTAGATTTACTTCCAATTTTACTAGGATTTGCTCCTGTTGGGAAAGTACTTGCTGGACTCTGGCTACAAAGAAAGGACATAATAAAGACTTTTAATTCCTTGAATGTCCACTGCTTTTTTGCAAAAGCAAAAGTGAGGCTATCCTTGGAAGAAAAAGCCAAAGGATGTAGGAACATGAGAAAGAAATCACAAGAATATGTTGATGCTATTCAGTAAACAAAAGTCAAAATTTAGCACATATAATAGAATTATGAAGGAAAACCTAAAAACTCAGAACTCTCAACTCACTGAAGCTGTACAATAGAAAGACTGCAGAGTTTACAAGGCATCACTGTCAACGTGGCGTGCTGGGGTGGAGGCGGTGTTGACAGGCACTGAAGCAAAGCTAATTCGCAGCATTTAAAGCCGTAAATGTCATAAACCCAGATGGTTCCCTCTTATCCTACATAAATGGGAGTCTATGTGTTTTGGTATTTAGGCAGGTGGGAGGAATATCATCAGACTACTGATATGCTAAGTCTACCAACAGACCCGTTAACCTGTGATTAAATGGTACACGTGCTCAATGCTAGTTGGGGACAACGGTCACTTCCACACAGATCAGCCCTAGGGACTTCTCTTTGCTCATGTCAGCTGCAGCATCCGTAGCAACTCTACTAAATTCACCCCAAATCACACCATACTGGCTCATTACGTGCCAGGGTCTGACACCTTGAAAGAAGAAACCAGAGTTTTAGAGTCATTGCCTGTGGCTTTGGTCACAGACTCTGGATCGTGTCCATGTACAGTTGACAGTCTAACATTTAGGAGAAACTGCAGGAGTTGGGGATTTCTTCCATGCAGCCAGCAGAGAAATCTGTCTTGAGTCACGACATGGCTGGGATCAAGGGAGCTTTACTAGAACTTCTCAACTGCAAACTAATCAAGAGAGCGCAGCAAGGATAAAAGCTAAGGTAGACGGTCAGAATGTATTTAAGCTGTTAGCTTCTTTCAGTGACTATTCATTGGGGGTCTACTATAGGCAAAGCACCATTGCCAGGCAAAAAGTGTTTGAACCAAGGTCACCTTTACAAAGCACAGAAGGCTGCTCTTGTTAAAAGGAAACAGAAGAATATCAGATGCAGACATATTCACTTACCTGTATATCTAGACATATATATATCATTCTGTAGAACCTAATTTCATGCAGGGACACTGGGAGAGGAAATCACAAACAAGAAAAGAGACCAGCCAAAGCAATGCCCACTGAGCCTCGGCGTCTGAGCAGGAACCCTCAGATTGTATGTTGTTCTGTTTCAGGGCAAAACTTAAAGATAGCTTTCCTGGCTTTGATTACACATAATGTGCCCTGTGAAGACACAGATGATACCTTCCACTGAATAACTTCCGATGGAAAGAACTAAAATTACACTCAAGATACAACTGGGTTAGAAAATCACATGGGCCAAGGCAGAGATCACGACCCTCTGGCGTGAACCTTGAAATATCACAATAGCCCAGATGATTTAGGCTCCAAGATTCTTAGCGGCCGGGATTGCTATTCGGTTTAAGGCCAGGAGACCTCTGTGTGTCTCTGAGCCAGAAGACACCTGCACCACCCCGGTGACTGAGTGCAATTGAGCTGAGCAGACAGAACTACTCACCTGGGAAGCACAGAGGCTTCTGGCCTTGCATAGGGAAAACTTCCTCACCACCCACTAACTCCACCCCTCCTCTGGGCCCACACGCTGCACAGGAAACTAGAAGTCAAGCCACAGACTGGGACAAGATGTGTGCAAAAGACATCTGATAGAGCAGGGGTCCCCAACCCCCAGGCCGCGGGCCAGCACCGGTCTGCAGCCTGTTGGGAACCAGGCTGCAGAGGAGAAGGTGAGCGGTGGGCAACAAGCGAAGCTTCATCTGTATCTACAGCTGCTCCCCATCACTCGCGTTACCACCTGGATCATCCCCCGGCCCGGCCCCGTCCGTGGAAAAATTGTTTTCCATGAAACTGGTCCCTGGTGCCCAAAAGGCTGGGGACCGCTGTGACAGAGGACTTGCATTCAGAATAGATAAAGAATTCTCAGAAATCAGTATGAACAAAAAAAAATCCAATGAGAATACGCAAAGATAATAAATGGCTGGCAAAAAAGCTCACTAAAAAATGTTCAACATTGTTAGTCATAGGGAAATGTGTTTTAAAGTCACAACTACACAGCACTACACACCTATTAAGATGGCTAAAAGAAAAAGAAAAGAACAAAACAAAGATGACAATAAAAGGCTGGTGAGAAGGCACATGAATGCCTGTGACCGCAAGAGTCCCACTCCGCAGTTATCAGCCGAGAGAAATGAAAACGTGTTCACGCAAAAGCCTGTTTGTGGATGTCTATGACGGCTTTACTTGTAAACCACTCAAACCCGGAAGCAGCCCAGCTGTTCTTCAGTCGGGGAGTGGATAAACTAACTGGTCCATCCACACTGGAATCCTCTCAGCCTAGAAAAGGGACAGACTACTGACCCACCGCGTGGACACACCCCAAATGCAATACACTGAGTGAGAGAAGCCAGACCCAGAAGGTTGCACCCTGTATGATTCCACTTACAGGACAGAAAACAGGCCAGTGGTTGCCAGGGAACATTTTGGGGAGACAGAAATGTTCTACATCTCGATTGTGATGAAGGTTACATGCCTGTGTTTGTCAAAGAACCGTACACCAAAAAGGGTGAATTTGACTCTAAGTAATTTACACCTTTATAAAGCTGACTTAAAAAATAAAAAAGAATTCAGTATTTTTACCCCCATGTCCATAGCAACACTATTCACCATAGCCAAAAGGTGGAAGCAACCTAAGTGTCCATCAATGGATGACTGGATAAACAAAGAAACGAAATGTGGTCCATTCACACAAGGGAATAATATTCAGCCTTAAAAAGGAAGGAAATCCTATCACGTGCTACAATATAGATGAACACTGAGGACAGTATGCCAAGTGAAATACGTGACATTAGCCAGTCACGAAAAAGACAAATACTATAGGATTCCATTTATATAAGGTCCCTAGAGTCATCAAAAATTATAGAGACAGAAAGTAGAATGGCAGTTGCCAGGAGCGGGGGGAGGGGAGAATGGGGAGCTAGTGTTTCGTGGGGACAGAGCTGCAGTTTACAAGATGAGAAAAGTTCTAGAGACCCATGGTGGGGACGGCTGCACAACACTGTGAAGATACTTAATGCCACTGAACTGGGTTTAAAAAAGGTTAAGACAGTAAATTCCATGTTATCTGTATTTTACCACAATTAAAAAAGATTTTTTTTTTTTTGGTACGCAGGCCTCTCACTGTTGTGGCCTCTCCCGTTGCAGAGCACAGGCCCTGGACGTGCAGGCTCAGCGGCCATGGCTCACGGGCCCAGCCGCTCTGCGGCACGTGGGATCCTCCCGGACGGGGGCACAAACCCATGTCCCCTGCAACGGCAGGGGGACTCTCAACCACTGCGCCACCAGGAAAGCCCCAGACAATCTTTTTTAAAAAGATCGGAAATCTGTGAGTCTGGCCTCCTCATTTTAAGGATGGGGAAACTGAGGCTCACCAAAGAGGAAAAACTTGCTCACAATCTCGCTCTCCAGCAAAGGCAGCGTTGGGATGGGCACGTGGGTTCCTGGTCTCATCATCCAAAGCTCTTTTCCCTGAAAATCACGTCTCCCAGCAAGATGCTGGCGGCCCCTCAATGCAAATTTGTCTCAGTGATAAATCAGGTGAGGAAGTAACCTGCTGTAAGTCATAAATTAAAATATATGCAGGGCCTATATCAAAACAGTAAGAGAAAACCTAGGCCAGCGTTTGGTAGGACTGAAAGAAAGACATGGAAGAGGAGTATCAACAAAAGGGGTTTCTCTGGATTTGTGCGAGTGTAACACAGAATGATAACATCTGCATAACTGAATTACCGGGGACATTTTCCATACAGAGCTTACAGACCTGGCTGCAGTGCTTTTGTTTTGGGGTTTTTTGGGGGGATTTTTTTTTTTTTTTGGTTTATATATTTTTGGCACGAACAGAACTCACCTTGTTCTTTTCCGTTACACATAGCAATTCCATTTTCTGTAACACCCTCCCCGTCTGAGCTTGGTCTCTCTGAAGACAGTTTCTGTGAGGATCAAAAGATTAAGTTATTCTTACAATGGCCACACTGACCAAGTGATGCATCATGGATCAATCAAAAGTCATCTCAAAAGCCAAAGAAAATGTGGGCCACATTCCTAATAATCTGGAGACAGGGCTCAACTATAACACAGACTATCTGGTTGGTTTGCTACAACAGCTTTAAAAACATCGAAAGAAAAAAGAAAAAAGTTGCTGAGGTTATACTAACACACGCTATATATAGTACCAAGCTTGTTTCAATCAAATCACTTTTTCTTGCAAATAATTTTGAAAAAAATATTGGGTTGGCCGAAAAATTTGTTCGGGTTTTTCCGTAACATCTTACGGAAAAACCCGAACTAACTTTTCGGCCAACCAAATATTAGGAGTACATAAAATATTCCCCCTCACCAAGCCACATTATCCTTCCAGAAATAAATCCTACACCATTCATTTAATTTCCTCCCAGCAATCACCAATAACTGGGCGAGTGTCAAGTATCTGCTCATAACAGTACAGTCAGAATATACACAGAGAGATAGATGAGTTACTATCAAAGCCATCAAAGGGCACAGGGATACCTGTAATTATTTTAATCCTAATACATGGATTTGAGAAGCATAATTAGGACTCTAGGTTAGTATCAGGAGAAGAAACATAGTTCTGAGCAGAACCTCTTCCATTCCAACCAGAGACCCTGTGGAGTCACAGTGAAGGAAATGGCTCCAGAACACCCCTCCTCAGAGCCTCAAATTACACCCCAGGGCCACAGAGACTGGCCAGTGGGGAGATAATCAAAATATCCAGATGATACCAGAACACAGGGACACACACGCTCACCTAGTGATAAGAGGTCCAGGCAGTGCTGGGCCAAGATGGCAGGCAGGTGCCAGTAAACCCCAGTAGTAATGGCAAGAGCCAAAGTAAAAGGATTATGGCTTTAGTGGGACCCTAGTATGTGCCACATTCCAGTGACAGAAGGACTAAAAGCCCAGCTCTCAGGCCATGAAGCACCCCTGGGATCTGGGTCAACAGGTCCAGCCAGGCACTAACAATACCACCTTAGAAACCAAGATAGTAAAAGAGAACTGCCAATTCCCGTGTGCATGGGTGAAAGAAGAACCCTGACATATTGCTGATGAGAAACAGAATAGGATCAAACTTTTAGAAAGTAACTTGTTTAGTCCCATGAATCAAAATCTTTAAAAATTCTATCCTTTGGTCTAGTAAGCCAGCTTCTAGGAATCTTTTCTCAGGTAATAGAGAAGCAGCAAAGATTTACACAGAAGTGTCAGGTTGTTTTACACGACTCAAAAAAGAGCCTAGTCGGGGGGGTATATAAATAATAGAGTTATATGAATTCGATATTATTCAGGTGAGGAAAATGCAAACATGCTTGTTGCATGTTATGTGTTTTCAAAAACCTGGAAAACTGCTAATAGTATAAAGGTTAACTGAAAAGAAAAAAGCAGCATAAGAAATTTTATGCATCAGATTATCCAAACTGTAAAAGAAACACATGAATAGAAAAAAACTGGTTTAAAAACATGCAGAGCTTTGAGAGGAGCTCTAGACTCCTAAGTGACTTTATCCATCCTATTTCTGGTTCTTTACTTTCTAAATTTTCTGCAGTGAGCAGGCATTAGTTTTGCAATCAGGAAAAAAGAGAAATAGGCCTGCTATGTCACAATATCAGGGTAAGGGTTGTGAGGTTAACTTTATATGTCAACTTGGAGGGTGTTTGTGGAAGAAACTAACATTTGAACTGGTGAACTTTGGGGCTTCCCTGGTGGTGCAGTGGTTAAGAATCCACCTGCCAATTCAGGGGACATGGGTTCGAGCCCTGGTCCGGGAAGATCTCACATGCCATGGAGCAACTAAGCCCGTGCACCCCAACTACTAAGCCTGCGCTCTAGAGCCCGCAAGCCACAACTACTGAGCCCACGTGCCACAACTACTGAAGCCCGCGTGCCTAGAGCCCGTGCTCCGCAACAAGAGAAGCCACTGCAATGAGAAGCCCGCGCACCACAACAAAGAGTAGCCCTGGCTCGCCGCAACTAGAGAGAGCCCGCGCGCCGCAACAAAGACCCAACACAGCCAAAACTAAATAAATAGATAAATAAATAAAATAAATTTTAAAAAATAAAAAAATAAATTGGTGAACTTTGAGTAAGCAGATTGCTCTCCACAGTGTAGGTGGGTCTCACCCAAGCAGCTGAAGGTCTGAATTAAAAATGGGCCTCTCAAGCCAGGGGTGGTGGGGGGCAGTCCTCCCGAAGACTTCACCTGCGCCATCAGCTCTCCTAGGTCTCCAGCCTAAGGCCCCACGATGCAGATTTTAGACTCACCTGTCTCCATAACCTTGTGAGCCAATTCCTCACAATAAATCTCTCAGTATATATGAGAGATTACATATATATATTACATATATATATTACATATATAATTTTATATGTAGAATTTTATTTTTATTGAAATTTTATGTATATTTTATTATATATAAAATTTGTGTACACATACATACATACACACCCCACTGGTTCTGTTTCTCTGGAGAACCCTGACTAAAACAAGAATAGACAAAAAAGGATCTGATCACTGGTAGGGCAGGGGCCAAACAGGGAGAGCTCAGAAAGTTCCTGAGACAGAGGCTACCGACAGAACACGGTGGGGCATGAAGCCAGGGATCTCCATGGAAACGAGATCTCTGCACATACAGGCAAACAGAGCTCCGTCAGGGACAGACAGCAGGAGTGGCGGGTTCACGCGCTCTGGCAGGAAGGGCTAGCCCTGCCCACCTGCTGTGTGCTCACGGCACCCAAGTACGGAGCAGAGAAGGACAGGAAGTGTTACCCGTCTGTTGGGAAGAAACCTCTGGGAAGGTGCACTGACGAAGTGCCTGCTGTATTCCAGAAGAACACAGAGCTGCCTGTGGATCTCACGCCGCTGTGTAACAGCAGGTGACCTTGATCACCTTAAATCCTGTGCCACCTTTACAGCCATTCCTGCATCTACAGCTGGGAAGAATAAAACTAACCATGCCATCTGTAAAACAGCTAACTTGAGCTTCGTACAGAGCAGGCAGAGAGGAAGCAGGGCTGCATTATTTTTTTCCTTTTTTCAACCATAAGTGCTGAAATATCAGAGGTGTTATGAAAACTTCGAGGAAGGCCCAAGTTAACTGTAAGGTTAATTCCTAGAAAGAAACACGCCCCTTACCTTCTCCAGTTCTGCCTTGTGTACCGGGGAGCTGGAGGGGGGAGGACATTCCGAGTCTGCTGGCCCACTGCAGCCGCTGTAGATCTCTCTGACCACCTGTGGTGAGTGCACAAGGGCAGAGATGGTTACACAAGGGTCCAAGCTGAGGCAGGAGGTGCGGTAGGAAAGTTCTGAGGGGTCAGAGGCATCTGGATTTAAGCTCCAGGATGCCAGGCACTCGTTTGCTCATTCTTTCACTCATCATTCACCAAATGTCTATCCCATCCTGGTACCGACAGAGGTTCTGGGATACAGAAGAGAATGGTGTACGTAAGAGTCCTGCCCTCATGGGGCTTCCACTCCAGTAAAAGTTAGATACCATGATAAACAATGAATATCACCAAAAAATGGAGGTAAGACAGCAGTCAGCGCTACAAAGAATAGAAGAGGGTCTTTAACAAAAAGGGGTGGCTGATTTAGATCAAGAGAGGCCTTCCTGGGATGACACGTAAGCTGAGAGCTGAGCTCAATGACCAGAAGGATGCAGCCACATGAAGAACCGGCGGAAAGGGTTCTAGGCAGAGAGGACAAGGTGCAAGGCCCTGTGGTGGATGTGAAGAGTTTACGGAAGACCCAGAGTACCACAGGCCAGGAGATGGGCTGGGAGAGGCCAGCGGGAGCCAGGGGATCACTGTCAACAGGCTGATGCTTATGGCCGTGGATTGAATGAGCCAATGGGGGAAGGGTGAGACAAAGCAGGACGGAGACCCAGGAGAAGACCTCGAGCCGGTCAGTACACGGGGTGGAGCCAAAGGAGAGAAGCAGCTGGAAGAGTTGCAATGGACAGGGAAGCCAGAAGCAAACCAGAAGAGCTCACCTCCAAGAAGAGGGAGCAGGAAGGAGGGAGGGGGTGGGCATGGCCGGAGGGGACACCTAGGGAGGAGCTGAGCAGAGGAAGGGCTCTGCAGAGACAGGAGGGGGCTGGGCTCTAGAAAAGCAGGGGAGGATGCAGGAAGGCCGGCGCAGGCGGTAGTAGGAGTCCGAGAAGGCGCCTGACTGCTTTGTGAGGCAAGCACATCAGTACTGGCTAAGAGGCATCACCTCTCTGACCTCAGCGTCCTCACTGCAAAGGAAGGTGTATCAACATGATCTGCCTTGTATTTATGGCTGAGTGAAGAGAAAACGTGACCCTGGATGCAAGATGCCTCAGCCAGCACCTGCACATGTACACTGAAGTCATGGTGGCTGCTGTCACCAGCACCATCATCACTGCCAGCACCTGTACGGTTTATGCTGAGAGCTCAGAAAGGGATCCTGGTCCAGACCCACAGGCATCAGGACCATCTTGCAGCACTACTGGCAATCACGGCCACCCCTGCGGCCACCCACTGTCCCTTCCGTCCTTCCTGAGCTCCTGCAAGGAGCTGGGCATGGTTCTGATCACTGGGGACATGCAGCAAATAAGACAGACAAGCTCCCGGGTTGGTGCAACTTACACTCTGGTGAATGAAGAGCTAGCAGGCAAAGCTTTCAAAATGTCTCCTATTCTTTTTGGAACTAAGCTGCAATTTGGGTTCAACCCAAGTGCCTTCTGAGAAAAAAATAAAAAAGCAATGCCAAAGCCCCAGCTATCTGTGTAGTAACTTTGCAATATGATCTCAGCAGACACATCCAGATTCCCTTGGCTTGCTCTGGGATTGGGATGGGAGCCAGAAACGGACAGGAGGCTGGGACAGTATTTCCAGCCATCCTGCTGCTCAGCTGCTTTACGAAAAAGCAACAGAGTGAGGTCCACGTTGCAGAATAAAACAGGAAAAAAAGGAAAAGAAGAAACCCAGAGAGCTTGCTGCAATGTTCCTCTCCTTGTTGAGTCTGAGGTGTGAAAACGTAAGCAAAGGTGATACCAACCAGGTGACCTGCACCTCCTGAATGTCTCCGAGCAGAAAAGGTTCCCTCAGTTTTGCGTTTCATGCTAATTTCACTGCTGCTTTTTTTGCAGCAGGTCTTTATTCCCTCATCTCCCCTGTGTTTATCAAACCTTCAGTTGACAAGGCACACTTTTATCTGACCTAAGGATGAGACTTTTTCTTCCCTCTTGGGAAAGAGTATAATGCAATGGAAAACTCCTGGGCTTTTGCATCTGACGGGAGCTGGGGCTGAAACCCCAGTCCCACCACCAGCTCCAGAGGCATGGCTGAGCCACCCAGGCTGTGAGCCTCCATCTCTGCCCAGAACGTGTGAAAGCGACGCCCACTGGGACAGCTCAACGAGGATGCCAACGTGTGCTCTCTTCCCGCGAAAATGCGTTCAACTGTACACACACCGCTAAGGCTCTCGAGGTCCTTGTTTCACACTAGAAGGCTAAACCCCACAAAACACTACCTGCAGAAACCTATCTCTGGCAAAAGCTTTTATGCAAAACACAGTTGTCTTCTTTCTTTCCTTTTTTTTTTTCTCTTTTCCAAAGGGGGAAGGATCTACAAAGCTCCAGTCAGATCTCAGGTATTTCCTGGAGAAGGTGTGCTCCCCTCTCGGCTGGACGGGACTCATCCTTCATGAGCAGCCTGGGTCCCCCGTGACCAGGAAGCCTGCTCGGACCCTCCCGCATGGGACACAACGCGGCTGCCCCTCCACGGGCCACGCACTGCACTCAGGCCCTGGTCACGGGCATCCTGGACCTGCAGGTCTGCTTCTTCTATCAAGCCGGGCTCATTTTGAGAGAAGGGACTCTGTCTCACTTAGGCTGGTATCCCCAATGTCTAGCACATAACAACGACTAAAAAAAAGTTTGATGAAAGAAAAAGAGGAGGGAGTGAAGAGATAAATTCGACCTGAAATTCCCTATGAGAAAAAAAAAAAAAAAGGTGTGAATGAAAAACAGAAGGAAAGAGACTAGGCCATCAAATGAGAAAAGTAAAGCCTTGTGACAGTTTCCCTAGTCCTCTGCATAGATTCCTAAAATCCTCAGGGATGGAGAAGTTTTAAAAAATAAAAGAGAGAGAGGGCTTCCCTGGTGGTGCAGTGGTTAAGAATCCGCCTGCCAATGCAGGGGATACGGGTTCGAGCCCTGTCCGGGAAGATCCCACATGTCGTGGAGCAACTAAGCCCGTGCGCCATAACTACTGACTGAGCCTGCGCTCTAGCGCTCAAGAGTCACAACTGCTGTGCCCACGCACCTGGAGCCCGTGCTCCACAACAAGAGAAGCCACCACAATGAGAAGCCCGGGCGCAGCAACGAGGAGTAGCCCCCGCTCGCCACAACTAGAGAAAGCCAGTGCACAGCAACGAAGACCCAACGCAGCCAAAAATTTAATTAATTAATTAATAATAAAAAAAAAAGAGAGAGAGAAAGAAAAAGAGCATCAGCTAAAAGCCATGCCTGCAGCACCAACACACCTCAGCCTCACCAACTTCCTCCCACTCTCCTGGTCACTGGACTGTTCCCTCCACTCTCCCCCATCCCATATCAGGTCCTGTTTTTCCCGCAAACAAACGTTTGGGGAACTGAGGAATCTCTGAAGCTCTGAAGCCAGGGGAGCTTACCGAGCCGTCAAAGCCAACTCACGAAATGCAATCACCCTTCTGAGAAGCCTTTCCTGATGAAGCCAACCCAAATATCTGCATGCTTACAAGGCTGTACATAGATCAACTATACCCCTTCCTCCCTATTAGTTTCTCCCTTCTAGAACTGAAATTCCTCGTGGAGAGAATAGAATGAGGTGGATTCGGTAGACCAGAGGAGACCCAGCACGCCTGGGGCCAGGTGGGCTTATTCATGGTATCCCAGCAACATGAGACTATTTAATAATAGTAATTATATCCCAGGTACAGAGAAAGGCACTGCTGAAAAGATCAATGAGAGAAACCAGTCTTTCTTTCCATGGGTTTTATCAAACGGTTGGATTATTTCAGGTTATCTTCATGGAACTGTCTTTCTTCTCTGATTGCTGTTTATTGCCATATTGCCCCTGCAGAGTTCATTCAGAAGTAGTAAATAAAAGGTTTATCACCCGATTTCTCAAATAGCTGCAAATGAGGTTTTTATACTAATATACTTCTTTTGAAAGAGCCATGTTCTGTGAGAAGTTTAATACGTATTTAAGAGAACTGGATCCAAATTCAGAATCACAAATCCCTCAAAATACAAATTGTTATATGTTCTGTGGTATTTTTGTTTGCTTTTAACTTGAGCCTGCATCTCCAGAAACACAATCTCTGCACATTTTTTAAGGAAATCTGACCACTCCATTTCTGGGAATATTGACTCTTGTCTTCCGAGTGACCCCAACAAGATGGCTCATGTTTTCAGCATCTGTACACACACGCACACTGAGAGTGAACTTTGGCAAGAGCTGCTGGTAATGGAAGTTGCAGACCAAAAGGACAGAAACAAATTTGGTAACGATCCTTGAAGAAGTGTCTGTCAAGTCCTGTACTGGCCCAACAAAGGCCCCAGGCTTCTCATACCTGACAGAGGGAGCGTGTGTGACTTACCAAAAAGGTCTTTAGTCGTTACACGGAAGCCACGTTTCGAAATACTGAACACCTGGATAATAGGTTTAGGACAGTATGGGAGAAGAGGAGTTTATATGAATAAAAGACTTGGCATCTGTTTCACAAAGCAATTCATGACAGAGAGTTGTTAGAATTTTCACAGAAGGAATCCTAAGATGTGATACTAATAAATCACAAATTTCAACTGTTTGTTATAGTTCTAAGAGTGCATTTATAGATCTTTTTCATTCTAGCTTTTTGACCATTCTGAACAGTATTATTTCCACTTGATAGATAAATGGGAAAGAGTTTTCTGACCAAAAATATCATAATGAGTTAAAGGCATTCTCAGAATACACTCCAGATTTCCAGACTTTTCATTCAATCTTCTGTCACTCTAACACGCTATCATCAAGGTAAAGAAGGGTTGTTTCTTTTATGATAGTTCTTTAAGAAGAAGAATCTACTTCAGTCATAAAGATGTGGCCTTGACAAGGTGAAATAAAAAAAAAACATGATGACAGCATTGACTTCTTACACATAAAACTATGATTTCAAAGTTTTTAATCATTTAGGAAAAAAAAGTTGGAAGCCACATACTAGCTGATTTCAAGGCTGTCTCTAAAGCTGCAGCAATCAAGACAATGTGGCATTGACATGAGGATATACAAACAGACGAATGAAACAGAAGAAGGAGCCCAGAAAAGGACCCACACGTAACACAATCAACTGATTTCCAACTGCGGCAATTAAGTTCATTTCAATGGTACTAAAACAACTGACTATGCATATGGAAGGAAATGAATCTTGACTCCCATATCTCATCCTGTACATGAAAACCAATATGCATGAATCAGAGACCTAAATGTAAAGACTGAGCCAGTAAAATTCTGGAAGAAAATACAGGTTCTATCTTGGTGACTTGGAATATGCTAAAATTTGGGGGGGGGCGGTGGGCAGGATGCAAAAAGTACTGACTACAGAAGTAAAGACTGATACACCAGATTTCAGATTTAACAATTCCTGTTCATCAAAAGGTACCATTAAGGAAGATAATTAATCTACAGATTAATCAGAGAGTAAGTCTTTAAGGCAAGAAACACTGAGAGGAAGAGGGACATTTCAGGTTTTAACTACCAGTAAACATAACCATTTAAATTTTGTATGCAACAAATAACATAGCCTCAAAAATATTAAGCAAAAACTAACAGAAATAAAAAAGACATAGATAAATTCATAATCAAAGTGGTAGATATTCCCACATCTCTCCCTTTGAGTAACTGATAAAACAAATAAATAAATTAGTAAGGATATAGAAGATTTGAACATGACAATTAACGACTGTGATCTAACAACCATATATAGAAGAGTACACCAAGCAAATGCATAATACACATTCCTTACAAGTAGACACTGAACACTTACCAAAACTGACTACATGTTGAGCAATAAATCAAGTCTATAAATTTCTACTTTGTGAAACCATATAAAGTTCTGTGACTAGAGTGGAATTAAACTAGAAATGTAAAACAATCAGATAATTTTTTTAAAAATCACTGAATACTTGGAAACTAAGCAATATATTCCCAAATAAACCATTAGTAAAAAAGGGAATCACAACAGAAATTAGGAAATATTTTAAATTGAATGATAGGGGACTTCCCTGGTGGTGCAGTGGTTAAGAATCCACCTGCCAATGCAGGGGACACGGATTCAATTCCTGGTCTGGGAAGATCCCATGTGCTGTGGAGCAACTAAGCCTGTGTGCCACAGCTACTGCGCCTATGCTCTAGAGCCCACGTGCCACAACTACTGAAGCCCGTGCGCCTACAGCCTGTGCTCTGCAATAAGAGAAGCCACTGCAATGAGAAGCCCACACACCGCCACGAAGAGCAGTCCCCACTCGCTGCAACTAGAGAAAGCCCACGCTCAGTAACAAAGACCCACTGCAGCCAAAAAACAAAACAAAAAACCCATTAAACTGAATGACAAAAACACACACACAAAAAATCAAAATAGAGGATGCAGCTAAAACTGTATTTAGAGGGAAATGCATAGCTTTAAATCCATACACACACACACACGCACACACACACACATATGGAAAGGGCTAACAATCAATTATCTAAGTACACAATTCAAGAAGTTGGGATAATTACAGAAAATTAAGCCAAAACAAAGTGAAAGAAGAGGAGAACTTAATAAAATAGAAAACAGTAGTACTATAGAGAAAAATCAACAGAGGAAAAATTTCGTTTTTTTGGAAGAACTAATAAGATGGATAAACTTCTGGCAAGACTGATGAAGAAAAAAGGGCAGCACATGGTATCTTGACTTCTGGTTGCCACATAGAAAGGCACGCAGGCCACCACTCTCACCTTGACAACTAAAACAAGGTGGGTGAGCTCTAAAAAAAAATTCAGAGAGAATTTTTCAGAGAGAACAGAGAGAATACCCCAGCAAACCAAAGAGCTGGCCAGCATCAGGCCAAAAAGAAAACCAAGCTGGTCCAGAAAGCTACCATGTGTCTGTAGCAAACGGAGACCTCCAGACTTCCACCACAGCTCAGAACCTGAGCCACGCTGATGGAAAATTCCAGATCCAGCCCTGAAACCATGTGAAGGCAATAGCAAAGTGAATCAAAGTAAAGCTGCAGCCCAGTCCAGATCTGCCTCAACTAGTGAGACAGAGGCAGCCCACCTATGAGCAGCAGATGGGAGAAGCGGCACACCTTTTTCTGGAGGAAACAGTAATTACTTCAGTCTCTACTGTTCTTTTACAGAAAGCAGATGGAATACAATGTAAACTCATGAGACAAATTCAATAGAAACAGTCCTAGAGATGATCCAAACATCAGCATTACAAAAGACTTTAAAATAACTATGATAGGAAGTCAAAACAGATTGTGAAAAAGGCATTAAGACATGTGTGAAGAGATAGGGAATATCAGAAGAGAGACAGAAACTATTCTTTTAAAAAAAGCAAAAGAAAAATGCTAGAAATGAAAAATAGGATGTCACAAAAGAATAATTCATAAGATGGGCTTAAGGGCACACTGGACACAGAGGAGGAAAGGACCAGTAAACTTGAGGATGGGTAAATCTAAAGTATCCACCCAAACTGAAACACACGGAAGAGTGAAGAAAAACAGAACAGAGAATCCAAAATCCATGGGATATTCCAAATGACCTAACATGTACCAACAAATTTTAAAAGGAGAGGAGAGAAAAAGTGAGCCAGAAAAATATTTGAAGAGATAATGGCCAAAAACGGTCCAAAACTGATGAAAGACATCAACCCACAGAACCAAAAAAGACTCTGAGAAAGATAAAAACCTATAGAGCCACACCCAGACACCTCACAGTCAACTGCTGAAAACCAAAGATTAAAAAAGCAAATCTTAAAGGGAGCCACAAAAAAAAAAATGACACATCACATTCAAAGGCACAATTGATACAAGTGATGGCTAACTTCTCACCAAAAGTTAAGGTGAAATAAAGACATTTCTAGTCAAAGCTGAAAGGAGAAGAAAAAACCAACCAAACAAAAAAGCTGAAAGGAGTTATTTCTAGAAGGTCTGCTCTATAAGAAATCATTTTATTTTAATAATTTCTTTAGGGTGAAAGGAAATGATGACACTACATGGAGGCCCTTCTTCAGGAAGAAACAAAGTAAGGGGAGATGCCTGGGAGAATACGAAAGACCTTCCTTGGGACTTCCCTGGCAGTCCAGTGGTTAAGACTCTTCCACTGCAGGGGGAACAGGTTTGATCCCTGGTCAGGGAACTAAGATCAACCTTTTTTCAAGGACACACAGGGTCAGGTTCTATGAGCTAAAGTATACAATAAACTTGTTTGTGATCCTCCTTGAGAAGTCTGGCAAAACCACAACGATACTCTCCTAGCACATTAAATCATGGTGAAAACTCTTTTCAACTGTATTCCTCTAAAACTGCTTGAAACCAGGAGGTGCTGTAAAACCCCTACATTACCCAGCAGGGAGTGGGGGGAAAAAAGCAAGAAAAGGACGGATGCAATTTACCAAGGTCAGCATTAGGACTCTCAGGGATTCTCATTAGAAAAGGACAGTGTCTACAGTGCAGCCAATTTCCCTTAAACATTCTCTTTGGTATAGACCTTTAAGAGTTGTTTTGGGATGTTTATTAATTTATTTGCAATAGGGTATATGGCAGATGACTGGCACATGGTTTCCTCTCTATGGGCACACAGGAAGATGTTTCCCAGACTCCTTGCAGGTCTGGGCAAAGGAGGGTGGGAGGAAGGGATGTGAACACTCGTAGCTCTGGCCCCTAAAAACATCCTGCTGTCATCTTGATTTCCAAACAGATTTCAACAAGAGCTTGTATGTTTATTAACACCACCAATAATAGCAGCTTGCACTTACATATGTGCTCATACAGGTGAGGTGCTCTTCTAAACACTTTATATCTTAACATGGTTGCAGCCTCACAACAACTCTAAAAAGCAGACACTACTTTCAACCCCTCGCATTTTCATAGATGAGAAAACTGAGGCACGGAGAAGTCAAGTAGCTCATCTAAGACACTCAGCGAGTGACTGGCGGAGCTGAGGTCAGAACCCAGCATCGGACTCCAGTCTGAGCTCTAGCGACAGTGTCTTTCTACACAGTGCTGGCTCACCACCTTCTCCTTCCCAGCTCCTTTATAATTATTATAATGAATTTCAGAAGCAGTTATAAGAGTCAAATAAAACTTTAGTGAAAATGGCTGTGGAATGCCATTTACCTTAACAGCCTATCTGCCTGCAGAAACACTTACTTGCTCTCAAATGCTCTCTTCCATGAGGACTTTTATCCAAGTGGAAATGAGCAGGCTGAGCTAGAGCTGTGATTACCAAACCTGGCTTGGCCTCGGGCATTGGGAAGTTCCTTAAAAATAGATTTCTGAGCAGAATATCTACAAAAAGGGCAAAGGATATAAACAGACAGTTCACGGAAACAGTAATACAGCCATAGGCTCTTGAACCCTATAAAAAGATGCTCAATGTCACTCATAATGAGAGAAATGCAGATTAAAACTAGATGAGATATCATTTTCCCTTATCAGGCTGGAAAAAATTCAAAAGTTGATAACACAGGCTGCTGGCAGGACAGTAGCGGGAAAAGGCACTCCCATGCTTTTGGGAGGAAAAGGCACTCACACACTGTTGGGGGGAAACGCACTCACATACTGTTGGTGGGAAGGTAAACTGGTAAACCTACAAAGTGATTCAACTGTATCTCAAAATTACAATTGCTTATAACCTTCATGCAAACAATTCCTCTATTTGGAAATGCAGTCTACAGACTAGCAAAACTGTGAGATGATGCGGGCACAGGATTAACATTATAGAACTCCCTGTCACATCAAAAGAATGACAACAACCCAATATCCAAAAATAGAAGATTTTTTTACAGTATATTCTATTTATAAAATGAAATGCTATGTATTGTAAAAGAGAAAAAGTGCTCTATTCTCTAACTTGGAGGAAAAAAATCTCCAAGATACTCTATTTAGGAAAAAAAAACAAGATGCAGAATTTTTATGAGGGTGGGGGGATGGGTATTGAAATTTGCATTTCTATTTGCTGCATAGGTACAAAGAAACTCAAAGGAGACATACAAAGTGATTGCTCTCACACATTGCTGGTAGAAGGACAACCGTACAAACAACCTTGGAGAACAATTTGTGAGGCTCTAGTAATGTTGAAGATGTGCACATATCAACACCAGCAATTCCAATATACGGTCTCCATCCTAGAGAAACCAGGACACCGAGACCAGGTGACCCGCACGAGAATGCTCACTGAACACTGCCTGTGACAGTGAGAGGGTGCAAGCAAATGAATGAGTGAAAAAAGCAGGCTGCAGAGAACACGTGCAGTTTGAAGCCATTTACATGGAAATTTTAAACATGAAAAATAGTATCATTTCTTGTTTATGAGTACAGACATTGTAAGTAAAAAGTATTTCTAAAGTATACCTAGATAATAATAAATTCAAGATACAAGTAACAATAATACAATAAATAATACAATAAATTCAAGATACAAATTCAAGATACAAGTAACCTTGGAAGAGGGAGAGAATTTTTATTTTTAATGATTAACATCTTTACTAATGATAAAGCCCTTATAAATGGTTCAAAAAGAATAAAAAGACAATCGAGGGAGAGAGAATTAATAGGGCAGGCATGTTTCAATTACATCTGTGGCCTTTTGGATCTTAAAAAGGGTAAAAGATATAAAGTAAAAAGGAAAACAATTCTTAGGTCCCAAATGAATCTAATCATTAGGGATTAGGATTAGGATTGTTTTTTGGTGTTTTTTTTTTTTTTAATTTCCAGTTGATTCTGATAAGGCAGCCAATCTAACAACAATATCTGGATGAAACTAAACTAAAACATCTCAGGTCTCTGCTGATTTTAAAAAGCTAAAATTCTGTAACTGATTGATTGAAAGTAGTTTTGTCATCAGACTTCCATTTCTAATCAAGACTTCTTAGGTTCTTGTATTACAATATGCAATGGAAGTAAAGCACAAACATTAAGTGGAGTAATTAATCAATTTAAACCCTTTAGAAAAAGATAATTTACCAAGTATTTACTTCTTTTTAAAGCAATATCAGCAAATGCTAAAAAGTTTTTGCAGTTGAGGTCCCATTGACAGAGTCATCATTCTATAATTAGCTAAGTGCCTGTGATCTGTATCTCACATCTGCTGAAATAAGGTGTAAGACTATTTCACTCCATCAGCACCTGACATCTTGAAAAAGTTTTGTCTTTGTCTATTTGTGAGCTGCACTGTCCGCTTATTGCTATTTCCCAATGAAACAGTAAAACCCAGTGAACGCTAGATGACTTCATGTTAGACCAATATCATTAACAAGGGAGCTACTCTTTAGTATGCATAAAATACTCAACAAACTGTGAGAACAGACGGAAAAGAGAAGAAAGCTTAGGTTTCAGAGTGTCCTTTCTTGGGTTCTCCACTAGGGAACAGGTAAACACAAAAATGCAGAAGGCCAGATACAGGTAACCAACAGTGGGACCAGGTGAAGAAAACAGAATCATATATAAGGCTCCTTGTTTATTTCCTCATTCTTTCCCTCCTTACTGAAGGAATGGTGCTAAGAACCTAGAAGTGAGGAATAAAAAGAGAAAATGGCAAATTGTCAAGATGGCCCAGCAGAATGAAAATGAAAAGGAAGCCAGGAAATTCAGAGGTCGACTCCTGGCTCCATCACTGGTTGATCACTGTGACATCCCGTCTACCTAGGACTTGGTATCTCACCTGTAAAATGAAATGGCCAATAGTAACACCTTTTTCAGGCAGCTGTTTTGAGAATTAAGAGATAATAATGATGGAAAAGTACTTTGGTAACACCAGTGGTTGACATGTAACGTATTAAGATTCTGTGTCTGGAAGGCTAAGCAAGCTCAGCAGCAGAAACTCCAGATCACAGGACTCCCATTAAAAAAAAATGCTCAGGCTTCCCTGGTGGCGCAGTGGTTGAGAGTCCGCCTGCCAATGCAGGGGACACGGGTTCGTGCCCCAGTCTGGGAAGATCCCACATGCCGTGGAGCGGCTGGGCCTGTGAGCCATGGCCACTGAGCCTGTGTGTCCGGAGCCTGTGCTCCGCAATGGGAGAGGCCACAGCAGTGAGAGGCCCGCGTACCGCAAAAAAAAAAAAAAGAAAAAAAATGCTCTGCTCCATTTCCCAAATTACAGAGATGAGAAAAGCCACATCTATGTGTTCTGCCCCAACAGAAACAATCATTGTTGTCATCACAGAGTCTGACCCTTATACTTTCCTGGGGGATGAGAGGGAAGTGAGGCTCAAAGTTTAAAGGATGCTGGCATGTTACAAGAACCATTGTTATAAAATGTCTCATCAGGCTTTCCCACCCACTCCCAACCGGTTTTTCAAAGCAAGTACTAGCAGGCAATGATGGACTAGAAGGTTTGGACCAATTCTCCTGATAAAGACAATGAGGAAAGCAAGATGAAACATACACAGCATCTTCCTAAGAGCAAGAAAGAGCTATTATCATAGTGTGGAATTACCTGGTCATGATCCAAAAGTCTATGGGAATCCAGAGAAGTAGCCCAGCAGCCAGGACTGCCTTTGATACCCACCAGAGGAGGTAGCCAAGAAGCCAGGTAGCACTCTGACAGCTCTGGCGGAATAGGGGCCGAAAGCTGGAGGCCAGGGCTCACCAAGGATGAGGCCCCTGGCAAAACCCTCACACTTAATATTAGGGCCCCAAGATTAGGAGCTAGAGTAAGACTGAAATAAAAATAAGCCTGCTGTTGAATGGACTGCAGGCTGACTTCAAGTCACCTGGATGGCTCTGAAAATCTCAAGCTCTGAAATTAAATTAAACTGATTTTGGAGACCTACTGCCCCCTCAAGCACGTGGCATAGGCAAATGCTCTTGGATAGAAAAAAGCACTGTGCTGAGAATCAACTTATTTCTATAGGGACAACTAGCTACCCACAAGAAAAAGAATGAAATTGGACCCCTACCTCACACTACAAGCAAAGACTACATCAAAATGGACCACAGACTAAATTTATGAGCTAACACTATAAAGCTATTACAAGAAAATATAGGTGTAAATCTTAAGGCCTAGGATTAAACAATGGTTTCTTAGAAATGACACAAAAAGCCATAAAAAGGAATGAGATATTAATACATATACAACATGGATGAACCTTGAGAACATTATGCTAAGTAAAAGAAGACAGTCACAAAAGGACATATGTTGTACGAGTGCGTTGGCAAATCTGTAGGGACAGAAAGCAGATGAGTGGTTGTCTGGGGCTGGGGGTGGGGGAAATGACTGCTAGCATAGTGAGGACAGTTTTTCTCTTTGGGTTCATGAAAATGTTCTAAAATTAGATTATGGTGATAGTTGCACAACTCCGTGAATATACTAAAAACCACTGAATCATATGTTAAAAGGATGAATTGCATGAAATGTGAATTATACTTCAATAAGCTGTTATTAAAAATAATTATAATAATTTTTTTCCAAATATAATGCCCAGCATGATCATTAGATAACCTGGCATGCAAGAAGACAAAATGACATGAACAAGAAAAGGCACAACAGATAATAGAACCAGGTCCAAACTCAACCAAAACCACTGTCAAAACAATTATGTCGGGCTTCCCTGGTGGCGCAGTGGTTGAGAGTCCGCCTGCCAATGCAGGGGACGTGGGTTCGTGCTCCGGTCCGGGAGGATCCCACATGCCGCGGAGCGGCTGGGCCCATGAGCCATGGCCACTGAGCCTGCGCGTCCGGAGCCTGTGCTCCACAATGGGAGAGGCCACAACAGTGAGAGGCTCACGTACCGCAAAAAAAAAAAAAGAGAAAGCTCTATTCTCCTTGGAGAAATGTCTATTCAGGTCTTCTGCCCATTTTTGGATTGGGTTGTTTGTTTTTTTGATATTGACCTACATGAGCTGCTTGTATACTTTGGAGATTAATCATTTGTCAGCTGCTTCGTTTGCAAATATTTCCTCCCATTCTGAGGGTTGTCTTTTCGTCTTGGTTATGGTTTCCTTTGCTGTGCAAAAGCTTTTAAGTTTCATTAGGTCCCATTTGTTTATTTTTGTTTTTATTTCCATTTCTCTAGGAGGTGGATCAAAAAGGATCTTGCGGGCTTCCCTGGTGGCGCAGTGGTTGAGAGTCCACCTGCCGATGCAGGGGACACAGGTTCGTGCCCTGGTCTGGGAAGATCCCACGTGCCGCGGAGCGGCTGGGCCTGTGAGCCATGGCCGCTAAGCCTGCGCGTCCGGAGCCTGTGCTCCGCAACGGGAGAGGCCACAACAGTGAGAGGCCCGCGTACCGCAAAAAAACCAAATAAAAATAAATAAATAAATAAAAAGTAAAAAATAAAAAGGATCTTGCTGTGATTTATGTCATAGAGTGTTCTGCCTGTGTCTTCCTCTAAGAGTTTTATAGTGTCTGGCCTTACATTTAGGCCTTTAATCCATTTTGAGTTTATTTTTGTATATGGTGTTAGGGAGTGTTCTAATTTCATTCTTTCACATGTAGCTGTCCAGTTTTCCCAGCACCACTTATTGAAGAGGCTGTCTTTTCTCTATTGTATATTCTTGCCTCCTTTATCAAAGATAAGGTGACCATATGTGCGTGGGTTTATCTCTGGGCTTTCTATCCTGTTCCATTGATCTATACTTCTGTTTTTGTGCCAGTACCATACTGTCTTGATTACTGTAGCTTTGTAGACATTTCTCCAAAGAAGATACACAGATTGCCAACAAACACATGAAAGGATGCTCAACATCACTAATCATTAGAGAAATGCAAATCAAAACTACAATGAGGTATCACATCACACTGGCCAGAATGGCCATCATCAAAAACTCTACAAACAATAAATGCTGGAGAGGGTGTGGAGAAAAGGGAACCCTCTTGCACTGGGAATGTAAACTGATACAGCCACTATGGAGAACAGTATGGAGGTTCCTTAAAAAACTAAAAATAGAACTACCATATGACCCAGCAATCCCACTACTGGGCATATACCATGAGAAAACCATAATTTAAAAAGTCACATACCACATTGTTCATTGTAGCACTATTTACAATATCCAGGACATGGAAGCAACCTAAGTGTCCATCGACAGATGAATGGATAAAGAAGATGTGGCACGTATATACAATGGAATATTACTCAGCCATAAAAAGAAACGAAACTGATTTATTTGTAGTGAGATGGATAGACCTAGAGTCTGTCATACAGAGTGAAGTAAGTCAGAAAGAGAAAAACAAATACCGTCTGCTAACACATACATATGGAACCTAAAAAAAAAAAGGGTTCTGAAGAACCTAGGGGCAGGACAGGAATAAAGATGCAGACGTAGAGAATGGACTTGAGGGCATAGGGAGGAGGAAGGGTAAGCTGTGACGAAGTGAGAGAGTGGCATGGACATATACACAGCGCCAAATGTAAAATAGCTAGCTAGTGGGAAGCAGCCGCATAGCACAGGGAGATCAGCTTGGTGCTTTGTGACCACCTAGAGGGGTGGGATGGGGCGGGTGGGAGGGAGACGCAAGAGGGAGGAGATATGGGGATATATGTATACGTATAGCTGATTCACTTTGTTATACAGCAGCAACTAACAAAACAATGTAAAGCAATTATATTCCAATAAAGATGTTAAAAAATAAAAAAGAGAAAGCTCTAGAAGCAGCCTGTAAACAGGGGGTATATTGCCTTTTGAAGACAAAATTTAAAGTGATTAACCTCAAAGTAATCAGAATATTCCACTATCAAAGACAAAACTATTCAGGTTAATCCATTGTTTGCCTACGCTTGGAAAAAATTACAAACTCAATAAAACAGATCTCAGAAAGAGGTTTCGGAAAGAAAATGTCTCAGAAACAAAAGCAACAAGTTACCTTCAGCCACTGTTCGGCCTGCTCCTTGCTCTGGACAGCAAGAACTAGTGGGTCTGTGCCCTGCTGAGTAATTTTCAATTCGTGCTTCTTCTTTTTGCTGTCTTTTGGGATGTATGTAATGTTGCAGCCTTGGAGCGGCAGTTCCATCTGGGGCTGCTGGTCCTTGGAACTTTTGTAGCACTGCATTGAACAGGAGAAATCAAAGTTAGGCTGTAAGGAAGTCCAAGCAGAAACACTGATAAAACTCCAGCACAATGAAAACAGGAGTACTGGCGAAGCACCTGGAGGTCCGACTGAAGGGTGGAGATACTCAGAGACTGGAAGAGCGACCTGCACACACTGAGACTCACATACAGAGCACCGCTCCACACCGACACCTCCCCTCCACGTGCGTGCAAAAACATCTGCTCATTAATTCAGCAGAATTTACCAAGCACCCAGGAGATGACTCGGTGGGAAACAAAGTCCCTGCTCTGATGGAGCTTATGTTCTAGTGGAGCTTCCCCATTAAGCGACACGAATATACTAGATTTGCTGAAATGGCGCTGCCACCCTAATGTGGGCAGACAGGACCTTGGATACTTTACTCCACAACCTATGTTGTTTGGTGTCCTCCTATCCCATCCCTATCCTCCTTCTGAAAGACAGGTGAATGATTTTATGAAGAGTATACGTATCAACATATAATGGCCAAAAATGTCTGCAAAGCTGTGCTTTCTGGTTGAGTAGAGGGTCCAAAATGCATGCTGCTCCATTTGCATCACTGACATTCGCCCTAGAGCTTTCAGTGCTGTGGCGACACTGACACTGAGTTCCTATCACTCTCGCTTGATCTAGACCTCTCACACCAGATCTTTGTCTAAAGGCTTCCCCTCCTGCCTTGGGTTCACTGCATTACTGGGGACCAAAAGCACACCCCGTAATGGCAATACATGGGCTAAGAGTTCAGGTATCTGGGTCCCAGCTCTGTTACTAATTTAATCTGGGTTCCCACAAGTTGTTTAAGCTTTCTGAGCCTGCTTCCTTTTTTGTGAAATGATTTATTGCTGTTTTTATTATTATTTTATTGAATTACATTATTATTAAATAATTAGCAACAATAACAGCGGCTACCAAATATTGAGTGTCTACCTTATATGAGGCATTTCATACATCTCATTTAATCATCACGCTTGTCCATTTTGCAGATTAGGAAATTGAGGTTCCGGTGGTTGGGAAACTAGTCCAAAATCAGGCATCCTGAACAGTGGCACAGCCAGGGCTCTAGCCCCAAACTTTGTGAGTGCAGAGCCTGCACCCAGGACCCTAATCCATCTACTGACGAAGGAATGAATGAACAGATACTTCTTTTCAGAAATGATTTCTAGAGCCCTTTCCTGTTTTACAGTTCTAAGACCTTGGCTCCTAAATGGCACGGGTATGGAAGATACCCACTTTTTTAAGAAGTAAAACTGATGGCCACCCTGCCTAAAAACGAAGAAAAAAATACACCAAAAACAACTAATCTCAGGTTGCTATGAATGTTTACCATTTACCAGACTTTTCACATTCTCGGTATGTGCAAAAAAAAAAAGTGAAAAGGAAACTAACAGTAGAAGGAATTGGAAAGGAAATTTTTTTTTTAATTAATGTATTTATTTATTTATTTTTGGCTGTGTTGGGTCTTCGTTGCTGCACGCGGGCTTTCTCTAGCTGTGGCGAGCAGGGACTCCTCTTCATTGTGGTGTGCAGGCTTCTCACTGCAGTGGCTTCTCTTGTTGGGGCGCACGGGCTCTAGGCTCACGGGCTTCAATAGTTGTGGCGCTTGGGCTTCAGTAGTTGTGGCTCGCGGGCTCTAGAGCACAGGCTCAGTAGTTGCGGCGCGTGGGCTTAGTTGCTCCATGGCACGTGGGATCCTCCTGGACCAGGGCTCGAACCCATGTCTCCTGCATTGGCAGGTGGATTCTTAACCACTGCACCACCAGGGAAGTCCCAGGAAATTTTATAGCTTATATTTCTCCTTAAGTTAAACACTTCAAAATGGATATGTTATCAGTAATACCATATAGTAACATCTGGAGCTCCCTGCAGGTTGGATTCCCAGGGAAGATGACTCTAAAACAGAGCAGCACATGGGATATTTATTAAGGGGCATTTATTTAAGAGCTATACCTGTAGGAGGAGGAGGAGGACTGGGCAGAGGAAGAAGGTAAGCTTCAGTGCAGTTCAAATACAGGCCCTGATGAACCCCACGGGAGCTCTGGAGCTGGACCGCGCCTGCAGGCTGGTCCCACAAGGCAGGGCATTCACACTCAGGCATCACAGGGGATGCAGACGCCCTGGGAAGGGACGTGACCTTGGGTAGCTGTCTGCCGGCAGCGCCCCCCCCCAAGTGAGGGAATCGAAGGGGTCTGGGCACACAATAGTGTCCACCAGAGAGCTGCCTGGGCAGGTTCTGGAAGGCTACTCAAAACAGCTGGTCATGGTGGTGGCTGTGTGAAGACAGGCCGGGAGCACTTAGGGGAAGAGGCTGGCGTTTTGTTTTCTGTTCATAGCTTTCTGTTCTGTCAATTTTTTTTTTTTTCACCATCAACAGGGGTCATTTGGGCGGCTGGATCATAGGTCATTTTTGAACAAAAAAATGCTTCATAATGAAACTTTGATTCTGCGTTTCATCAAAGATGGTGCTTTCACATGGTTTTCCATTAATCTCTTCTTAAATATTTACGACTCCTCTAAATGGTAGGCGTTATCATCCCGGTTTGGAAGATGGGAAACCCGGCAGGTGATGCAAGAAACAGAAGATGAGGAGGGAGGGAGGGAGGAGACGAGAGCGGGGGTGGGTGGAGCCAGGGCCGGGGCAGAGGGTCCGATGTCCGCTGACCCTACCCTCCACCACAAGCTTCCCATTGTGCGTTTTACATGAGAGTTGACTGTGTAGTTTTAAAATGTTTATATAATATATCCACTGCTTGCAGCCATTATGTCAGATTGTAAATACGGACCATATTAATCTTTTTCATCTTTTTTTTCTTTCGTTCTTTACTTTAAAATTCCCCCACGGCATCATCACTTTTGGCATATTCTAAATTTGGGAGAAATTCAGGCCACACATGTGGAAAAAACATGTACTTGCACTGTTTAAAAAAAATTTTTTTAACAAAACCATTAATTAAAAAACATACAATGTCCTAAGAATCTAGTAAATCAGATTCCCATAATTCACAGTCGAGACTATTTTTTAAAAAGGGGGTTATCTGCTCCACTGAAAAGTGAGTTACAGAATCATACATTCTCATGTGTTGTTTTAATGATATACTTTTGAGTGATTTTTTTCCCCAGGGTTAATTTGAAGGAAAAACAAGATACAATAACACACTCTTAACATTCACAATGCCAATAACCAGCTGTGGTTTCTGAAGCTGGGAAGAAAGGAGGAGGGACAAACGGTGTGTCTCAAAGGCTCTTGCTTCCTTACTGGGTTCCCTGGTAGACTAACGCCTACAGCAAAGGGTCTCTGTCCTCCTGTCTCCGTTCCTCTGTTACTTGCTCTATCTTTCTATTCTGCCTCTCTGAGTTACAAGAAAAGAAAAAAAAGAGTCAGCCTTTTGCTTTCCAAAAGAATTTCCTTTCCTGGGCACTCTCCCCCAGACCTTGCCTGGCCTGCCAGGCCCACTTCGATGACCTGGCTTTGAGGAATTCACTGACTCACTACAAATGAGAAAATCCATCCTGCGACCTCTGGCAAGTTAAAGCAGTGTGCATTTCCACTGAACCGCAGACGCTGGCTCGAGATGGGGATGGTTTTGCCCGCTGGTTGTTTTAGGGGGGCTGGCGAAACCAACAGCGTTAAAGCCATGGTAGCCTCGGCCAGGGCTCGCTGACGGCCTATCACGGGCCAGCCCTTGACCGCTGTTCCCTCTCCCTCCCGCCGATGTTACCGCCACCCGCCGGGGTGTACATTCCACCCAGTTAGACGGCCAACCACATCTTACCGACTCTACACAAGAGCAACCAAGTCGCAAGGCTTTACCAGTAGTTTGGTGTCTTTGATGACGCAGAGTAACTTGGTCCACTGCCCGAAGCGTTTCTTCCGCAGCAGGAAGGCACAGATCTTGGCATCCTTTACCAGGTCCATGGAGGCCTCCTCTGAGGGCCACTGGTGCCGCGTTTTCTTCCCCTTTCCATCCTCTTCCTCTTCATCGTATGATTCGTAAGAGCTACTCATTGCATCTGAGTCATAATCTGTCAAAAGTAAGAAATAAAAGTAATAAACCTGGTTACAAAAGCCTTATCTTGAGGACCACCTATGGGCTCCAGGGCAAATTATTATATTCATAAACGAGAAAGAGGCTTCTGCCTTCGAGTAACTGGGGAAACGTTAGTTAGCAAAAACAGGGAAAAAAATAACTAAGGCTTGGGCAACGGAAACTCAACGAAGAGTTTTCAACTGAAGTGACTAAGAATGCTGTATTTATAAAAACCACTTCTGGACTGTTCTATACGGGCCCAGCACCTGCAGACCCTACATTGTCGAATCCTTGCTGCGTTCTTGCCGGGCACCATGACCCCCATCTTGCAGAGAGTTTCGCCAAAGAAAACTCCCACCCACACCTTCATGTTAAAGTCCTTTCAAGTCTGCAAGGCCCTCTTCCTTCTTGGCATCACCACACGCACAAACCCTTCCTAAGGTTCGAGATCCAACCCAAGGCCACCCCTCTCCTTCAGGTCATCCATGGATTTTCAGAAAGGTTCACACCTCCTTCTGGCTCCGCCGTGCACCAACACTTAAATACCGGGTTGTCTGTAGTCTCCCAGCTAGATCCCACTTTCCCTTACCTCGGGGTCTCACACGCTGCTCTCACCCAGGCTTCGCGCTCATCCCCCTCAGTCTCCTGCCTTTGCCTGGACACGTGCTCTCATCACTCAGGATTTAACTTACAGCACCTCCTCCCTGAAGCCCTCCCTGGATCACCTGCACTGACTGCTACAGACTGAATTGGGTGCCCCCCAAATTCACGTGTTGAAGCTCAAACCCCAATATGACTGTATTTGGCAACAGGACTTTTAGGAGGTAATTACGGTTAAATGAGGTCGTAATCCACTTAGAAGAAAAGAAAGAGGGAGATCCCGCGCTCTCTCCCTGACGTGAGGACATGGGGAGAAGGCAGATGTACATAAGCCAGGAAGAGAGCCCTCACCACAAGCTGACCATGCCAGAGCCCTGATCGTGGACTTCCAGGCTCTAGAACTCTGAGAAAATAAATGCCTACTGTTTTACCACCCAGTCTATGCTATTTTGTTACGGCAGCCTGAGCTAAGACACCAGGTGGAATGCCCCTCCCCTCTGCTTCCACACTACCCAACACAAAACTTATCTCACTGTATTGTCACCTCTGTTTGTCTGCCTGTCCCACATCAGGCTATAAGTCCCCTGCAGGAAGGGAGGCCACCCTGTTGGATGTGCTTGTCCCAGCACTTAACAAACTACCTGGCACAGGGCAAGTAACAAATATTTATAGAAGGGAGAACAGTTAGATCGACTGAAATTCAATGCAAAGCCCTCAGAAGGATGGCTGGCATCTTAAAAGTGATGAATAAATACTAGTGACTATGAGTGATCCTATTAGTTTCAGCCCTGCTGGATCATAAGGTCCTGGAGGCCGTGTCTGATTCATCTTTGCACTCCCCTCAACCCCCGGACACATCTGGAATACATTTGCTTTCGTAACACACGTGAGGAATGAACACCTAAACGAGGAATGAGCGACAGATAAGGAGAAACCATGGATGAAGCAACCGGTTGCACACAACGGGAGAAGTGGTAGAAAAGGCTGACCTTGCACAGAGGAGAACTCACTGGAAACTGGACTGTGATTTGTACTCCGTGGTCACACTTGCATGTTAATTTCCCCACAAAGACTTATTTACTAAGGTGGGGGGGGGAATGGAAAGACTGGTAGTTTAGGTTGAATTTTAAATCCTGATAAAGTAGTCAAGGAAAGATTTTAAGCAAGAGACTAGGATGACCGAAGAGGTAACTCTGGCAAGTCATATTTTATGCACTTTTTGATAAATGTATTTTATAATAAAAGTTTTTTTAAGTTTAGCACAGTGGGCACGTAGTACACAGGGAAGGAAGTATGAAACTATGAAAGACCACGTGCTGCTCCACGGCCCAAGGTTCGCTGAGATTTCAGACGGACGGTGGACAAGTCCGAATTAATCCTAGAAAGATCATGCTCACAGCAGCTTGTGGGACCACGAACCCCTCAGTGCTTCGCTCATTTTCTAGAACATCAAATTCAGTAAACACTGAATGAACAAATGAACAAAAGAATGAATGACTAAATCAGTCAGAAATGGGAACATTTCATTTCATTCATGCAACAAATATTTATTGAGCGCTCACTATGTGTCAGGCAGTATTTTTTATACTTGTATCTGTACGCTGTGGGATAAGGCTGTGAAAAGAGGAAGCCAGCTCTGCACTTACACCCCCTGCCTTGCTGGTCCTCTTAGCCGCCCAGAGGCGGGCACAGAGCAGTATCCTTATCTCAGAGGAAAGGAACGAGGATGCTGAGAGATCAGGTGACTCATCCGAGACCTCACCCTGATGAAGGATGAAGTCAAAGCCTGATTCTGAACTGAAAAAGTAGACCGTGCCCCTGGCTACCGGGGGGGTTGAGATCCAGGGCTGGAAAAGACAGTAAGTTCATGGCCCACCTTCTTCTGAGAGAGCAGGACTGATGGAATCGCGTTAGAAGAACGTCAGCCAACTTAGCAGCAAACCAAGCAGGTGGAAGCAACAGTCTGAGCCCACAGGACGACCCACTCACTGGCAAGTCTCTTGGGTGGTCACCCAACAGAGTCCAGGGTTCCTCCTGGGGGCTGTAACAGGATGTCAAGGGGTCCGGTGTCAGGGCTGGGGTCGGGATTTCGTTAGGAGGTAACGAGGGCCCTGTGGAAAGCTAAGAAAGACACAGAGCTGGGGAGGAGAGCAGAGAATCACCGACGGCGTGTCCTTAGCTCCTCCAGCTCTCCTTCCCAGTGGCCGTTCTGGGCAGGTGCTCGGGGAACACCTTCAACAGCTCCGCTATCGTGTGAGGTCGAACCCCTGAAATAAATCTCCTATTCCACATCGTGGTGCTTCTTCTCCTCTGCTCAAACCCTGCTCTATAAACTGGAAACAGAAGCCTGTGGCAGGTTCTCACAGGTGAAGCTCAGGGCCGACCCGCAGGCCTTCCTCGTCGGTGCTCCGCAGGGTCCCATGCCCGGCCACCTCTGGGTCCTGGCCAGGTGCGTGTGGCTCCACGGAGCCGCGTTCTGGTCTCCCGCACGGGGCCCCGCATCCAGGAGTGAGAGGCAGGGGGGTTCCCAGCATCCTTCCTCGCCCCCAGGCCTCGTGCAGCTCCCCTTGATGCCGGCCGGCCCCCGGCACGCCTCTAGCCCGGTTCCCACGACCCCACAGGGTCTTGCGTCTACAACACGCCCCTGCCCCACGACGTGGTTCTGCTTCTTCAGTAAACCGGGCCTGACTCGGGGCTTGACAAAGCTGCCAGAAGCCCATGAGTAAGAGAAGGCGGCGCGACCCTGGCCCGACCCGGCCGCAGACCCCTGCCACGGCTCCCCACGCAGAGGGTCCTGGCCGGCAGCCGAGGCTCAGGCACAGACGTCTGAGCGAAGTGCTGGCACTGCGGACCCACTGTCCCTCCCCAGGCAGCAGCCCTTCCATGGCCCTCCCTCTGGGCTTGGCTCAACCAAAGGGGCCCTACCTCAGCACTTAGGGACACGACACAGTGGTCGCGTGGGCCTTCTCGGACCGAAGATGACCAAAGGTCCCCGCAAGTCAAACAAAATTACTCTCGGTTTCTAGTCTTGAAAGTATGTTGGAGCGGGACAAGGAAGGTGGGAGAAGGCTGGGACCCAGCATTCCCAATGGTGGGAAATACCCTCATCAGCAACTTTTTTTCCTTTATTCATTGTTTTCAGAAAGAGAGGAATCCACTGAAGTTTTGAATTATATCAAGCCGTTTAATTTTTTGTGTTTTCTAATTAATTTACTATCTTCTGAAACAGTGGACACAGAAATTACTTGAATGCATTTTTCCCAAATGGTTCTAAAATGAAAGAGAAATTTAAATATTTAATATTCGGATCTCAAAACCCAGTATTTCATAGCCTTCCTGTCAGAACTGTCCCTTCTCTCATTCAGAATTCACTAAGAGGCCCTCAAGTATCTATTGATGCTGGGCTGAGGCTGTGTCGGCCTGCTCCAGAGCAAACAGGCACGAGTGAGCGGGAAAGGCCACTGCCCTCCAGGGCCTAAGGTCCCGCTCGCCTGGCTTCTGTGTGTCCCTCTTCACGGTCAGAAAATATCCTGGGGGTATTTCCTGGAACGATCAAGTTAGATTCTGCTTTGCTGAAATGGCCCTGCTTGTTTGCTGCCAGGGGAGAGAAAGATCAGAAAACTCCAAGTCTACATGAAGCAGAGACCTCAGGGGACAGGCAGACGGCGACAATGGAGAGTGTTTCCGTGAGCAGAGGGAGGAGGTGGGAGAACGGGACACAAGATGCGAAGACACGGAAGCCTCTCCATGACACAAGCAGATCACTATTTCACTCCCCATTTTACGCATGTTTTACAGGAAAGGCAAGCTGGATTCCCTAAGGCAGCACACTCAGATATGCCACATCTGCCTCATTATGAGACAAAGCACGCTGCCTGCTGCCAGAGTATCGGGAGCAAAAGCAAAGGCAAAGATCTAAAAACAAACTCCAGAGGTAGTTACAAAAGGTGTTCAATGCCACTGCCCTTCTTCTGTGACTGTGAAAGCCGGCTGCCTACAAAGGGGCACTTCTGAGTGCGAGCAGGCAGCTAACGATCATGTCATGATAGCCCTAACGTAGGCCAAAGCATTCTTGTAAAACCTGTATGAATGGGGAACAAAAAAAGAAACAGGAAACAACCTAAATGTCCATCGACAGATGAATGGATAAAGAAGATGTGGTACATATACATAATGGAATATGACTCAGCCATAAAAAAGGGCAAAATAATGCCATCTGCAGCAACATGTATGCAACTAGAGATGATCATACTAAGTGAAGTAAGTCAGAAAGACAAATACCATGTGATATCACTTACATGTAGAATCTAATATATGACACAGATGAACCTATCTATGAAACAGAAACAGGGACATAGAGAACAGACTGGTGGTTGCCAAGGGGGAGGGGGGTGGGGGAGGGTTGCAGTGGGGTTTTGTGATTAGTAGATGGAAACTGGTGTATACAGAACAGATAAACAACAAGGTCCTACTGTACAGCACAGGGAACTAGGTTCAATATCCTGGGATAAACCCTAATGGAAAAGAATATGAAAAAGGATGTATATATACGTATAACTGAGTCACTTTGCTGTACAGCAATAATTAACACAACATTGCAATTCAACTATACTTCAATAAAAAATAAATTGAAAAACAAACAAACAGCTACGATGAGATGCCTGCTTGCTCTGTATTTATTTTATAGACACGCTTTCTTGGTGGCACCATGAATGCAGCCTAAGAGGGACGTGCCCTGGTCAAGGTGGCGGGGAGGGACCCCATGAAAACATGCCTCAAAACGTCATTCTCTTCTGACCACAGGGAACACGTTTCACTGGCTGATGCATGCTCCCACAGCAACAAGATTTCACTAATTCTGAGTCACAAGAAAGACAGCAATCTGAAATTACCGAAGGTACTTGGTGGACACCTTAGACTTTCAAAACCCTTTCTGTATCTCCCTCCTTGGGTTCAGAATTTCCTGAAGTCCACATTTCCATGGTGTTGTGTAATGCCCCTACTCCCCTTCACCCGAAAAGTGGGAGGGCTCCCCAACAGCCCGGCAGGTCGGGGGGCCACTCACTTGAGGTGATGTATTCTGGAGCCTTCCCGGGACTCAGTGGCACGGCCTCCTCATAGTAGCCTTCTGGGAGAGAGGATGTTGGTAGCGGTGGTGGCCCGCTGTCAGGCGGCTGAGCGAAGAAAGGAAAAAACAACAGAGCACAATCATTAGCAGGAAATTCTGGATTTGCACCTAACAGGTGTCGATGGGCATTTTCCTCTCTCCTTTGTAAAGTCCCTGGAGAAAAAGAACATCATCCAAAGAGCTCCAAAGTTCGGCTCTTGGCAGGATCTCCGCTGCTCACCCACTCACGGCCATCCTCAGCCCAGCCCTGGCCATGCCACTCAACCCACACGACCTGCTGGCTGTCACCAGACGTGCGCTGGCCCTCGCAGACCGCCCCCCCAAGAGCAGAGACAGGCGTCTCTCCTCCCCTCTACCCCACGCCACTGCCCTCCCAGATGCCCAAGCTGACTTTCCCCTTCACGGCCTGCGTCCCACACTGGAGACCCCTGAGGGGCACAGAGATGGCTCAGATCCACCCATGCTCATCACAGAGCAAGCACTAGTGACACAGCGACTGAACACATGAGTATGTTTGCCCACAATCTCACCACACTCCTCGTGTGTGCCAGGGAAACTTTTAAAAAAAGAGAAGAGGAAATCACCTATGAGCCCACCTCTAAAAGAAACTGCAAATTATTCTCTGGAGAAGGAATCTGACAGACTCTGAGACGGAGGCACCCTGATTTTGAAGCCATAACTTCAGAGCATGGAGAGCTGGCAGGCTCAGGACCATCCAGATTCGAGCAAGACCAGCTGAAGCACCATTCTTTCAGAAGTCCCTGATGACTCTAAGGCAGACCCACCTCTTCTTTCCATGAACACGTATGGGATCTGCTTGTTCCATCCCTCACTGGCCCTTAGGTCAACAGAAACAGCTGAAGGGCAGGAAAGCCAACATCCTCCCAACACCTGCTATCTGCCTGGCACTGTCCTAAGCAGCCTCTGCACTGGTTACAAGCTACCAGGCATCCATCCAGGGATCCTTCAAGGTCGATATTACATCACCTGATGTTTTACAGATATGGGAAGTGAGGCTCATAGTCTAAATCCTCCTGCTCAAGTTCAGACACTGGTCCATGACACAGCTGGGGTTTTCAAGCACCAGATCTGCCCAGTAAAGAGCTTTTTCATATTCATATTCTCTGTTTCTCGCTCTCTTTCCCTTTCATAACTAGTTCACACCACCTATATCCTAAGCTAATGGGAAAGATGTCGCTGAGAACGGAAGAGAACAGAGGCCCCAAACTGAAGATCGACCAAGTGCAGTTTCCAAGGAGAACAATGCTCCATAGAATGTGAAACTCCACTACTTTTCCTGTAACTCAAGTCTGAAGCCAAGAAGTCCTCTGCGAATGACTAATCTCCACTGTGCATTCAACCCACTCCTTCCTCTCGCCAGATGAAGAAAGATAATTTACTCCAGGTCATCTGCGCAGTATTCCTTCCCATCCTTGAAGGCAGTTATCTCCCTGCCACCCCCGGGCCCTGATTCCCTTGCACTCCCCTCCCCAGTCTGAGGCCTGCCCGCCATCACCCTGTGCTCTCACGCTGTACCACATCCACTCCTATCATCTGGAGAGGAGAGATGGTGCCTACAATGTAACCTGACACACTGTCCTCCCCGGGTGAGGTCTGAACAGGAGTCTACGCCAGGGTTAAAGCCTCCACTTTTGGAAGGGGGCTGTTTGATTCCCTGAGTGTTTTTACTCATGAAATGAGGGTGTTTCAACTTCCCCTTAGTATGTTGAAACAGTCAGATTATTCACGTTCTAGAAAAGCATTACAAGTGGCTGGATCGAACGAATGTTTACGAATTAGCACAGGCCCCTTTCTAGTGCTGCAAAGGTGTGTAAGGCAGGCGCTGACTCTCAGCTGATGGGACTTAGCAGACTTTCAGACCCTGCTGGTGGTCGTGCATTTGACACAACCACTTGATACGTATGCCCTTAAATCCACAATTCCACTTCTAGAAATATATGCCAAGAAGGTCAACTGGTCATACAAGCAAAAACGTATAAGGATGTTCAATAGAAGTTTTTTCCCTCCCAAGTTAAAAACAATCTAAACATTCCCTGAGAGAAGAATGCTTAGGTATCCTGACACAGCCAGGTGCAGACATGTAAAAGGACAGTGCACATCTGCAGTCATTTACTTGAAAAATCTCTACTAGATACTGCCAAGTAAAGAAAACAGGTACCCTATTAGCCTTTCTATCAGAGCTGCACTTACGCTCACATCTATACAAGGGCAGGTCACTCACCAAAATGTTAACACAAGGTTACTGCTGTTTTATGCACATCCATATAGCTTGCATTTTCTACATAATATTGTTTTTAAAATCAGGAAAAAAAAATGACTTTCATTTGAAGTAATACCCCTCAAAAAATAAAACTTATAGAGAAGCACTCTCTTTCTCCAAAAAGGATCTCACACTCCACTCCCAAATACCATTTGCCCTTGAAATTCTGCCACAGGGGTTCCAGACGTGGGCAGAGGTCTGATGGTTTGTTAAAGGGCAAATGAGGGAGAGACAGAAAAAATGTTTTCCCTTTCATAACTAGTTCACACCACCTATATCCTATAAACGAATAGGAAAGATGTCGCTGAGAATGGAAGAGAACAGAGGCCATGGGTGGATCAGAACCACTATTTAGCACCGTTGCTTTCAGAGGAAAAACTTCTGTCAGATCCTTTCCAGTAGGTCAGAATTCGCTGAAATCACAATTCACAGGAATTTTAAACAGTACAAAATGAGGAAGGCAAGTTTCCAAAGGGGGTCATGGAAACCAGAGCACAGGCAGTAAACTAGCGTGTAGGGTGAAGAAGACCAATGTTCCAATACTTGGCACGTGGCAGGCCTAGCTCCAGCCTCAGCCTTGGTTTATGCAGCCTTCTTCTAAATCTGGGTACCAATCTCCTCCCTGTAAATGAGGGCGTGGGATCATATAACCTCTGATGTCCACCCCGGCTCTAAGATTCCAGCTGTAGTCTCCTTATAAGGTTGCAGGTCATCAGTCAATAAAGCCAACTTTACACATTTCAAAACTGTAGTGAGAGTTGACTTTTGGGTCCTCACTACCTGATTGATGACACTGTAATCTCTGGCCAGAGCACGTACTCAAATGTACCTTCTGACAGTAAGGCTACACACCAACGTGGCATCATGCTACTTTGGATCTGGCGGCTTCCCTTCAATGCTAGAAGAGACCCAGTCCCTGCACAAAGCTCTGCCACCATCTTGCACTGGTCACCAGAGTCTTCCTGGACTGGCTCTCAGAAAACACACACTAATAGAATAAGGGACTCAAGTCTAACCCTCACAGCCTTCTCAGATACTGACAAAGAAGGATGAGAAACTGTTTTCCTCAAGGAATGACTGATCTGTGCTGCGTCCTAGACAGGAAAGTAGAGATGGCATGGTACCAGTTCCTAGATAACCTTTAAATTCACTGAAATATTTCTCCCACGAATGAATGCTTAAGTGAATGTGACTTTTTTTCCGGAAATCTTATCTGCCTTAGGCATTGTAAATTTCTCGTTTAAGGTGTCAGCGTCTTATTAGAGAAAACCAATACTTACAACTGGACAGGAATATAATCGACAGGCTTGCTTGGCTCACAATACTGGCCATAATTTAATTTCTACCTTTTTGTTAAGAAAAGCCCATTAGTATTGGGTTGGCCAAAAAAGTTCATTCACGTAACCCAAACGAACCTTTTGGCCAACACAATATTTGTCTTTGCTACTTAAAGGAAAAGCCTCATAGAAAATTTTTTCCATTAATAATAATAAATATTAAGATATAATTATATGGCATAAATACAATGATTATTATTGTTATTGCTATTATTCCAACAAAATAATAATAATGACTATTTACGGTCTGCCTTCCGTGTGTCACGCATTGTTCTGGAACACTTTATATATTTTTTCTCTTGTTGAGAAAACAACGCTGAGAGATTGGTATTCTGATTCTGATTTTACAAACAAGGAAACTGAGGGGGATGCAAGACCCTGCCCAGCACCCCCGTGCTGCAGAGCTGCTTAGTGGAGAAGCCAGGAGTCGGCCGGGTGGGCACAGACGAGCGCTTACTGCTGCGGCGGTCGAGCCAGACAGGATGCAGGGAAGGAACCATGCAACCCACCAAGGCCACTGGATCCAACCCGATGCTCCTGGCTCCTGCAGCACGGCGGGATCCGTGCGTTCCTGAGGAAGGCACGTCCACAGCGGCTCTACCTCCGTGCCCACTCTGCCCTTCCTCCCTCTCCTCTCTGCTGCTGCCCCCCACCTTCCCCTCCTCCGGCCCCCATTAATCACTCAGTCCTTTGCACCAGACACACCAATGAACCCTGAGACCTAATTTTAGCAGAGAAAAACACCAGCCTAGAATTTGGAATCGCTTTCTGACTTTAATTCTATACATACAGTGATACATCCAGATTCTATCTTTCTGGTTACAGTGATTAAAATCTGTTAAGAGTAGCAGCTAAAAACGATATGATCTGACAGAAGACAAGGAGGGTTCATGCTCTAGCTCTGCCACATATCAGCAAAACCCTTTTTGGCTGACGAGAATATGGTAGCAGCACTCCACAGCATCACCTAAGCTTCCCGAGGACCGGAAGGGAGGGATTGTCAACGGATAACAAAAGTTTATGGCCTCAAGTGCAAAACATGGTTTCAATCCTAACATCAAGAATTTTGAGCACTCTTCTTGGCAAAATAAAAGTTTTTATCCAAATGACACCCCCTTCCATTCTGATCACTATTTAATTTGCATTCCAACAGCACTTGAGTAAACACTGGGAAATTATTCACACATATTTTCTCAAGTTTTATTTATACACGACTAAGAATGAGAGTCCATGGGGCACATCTTCTTCCCTTCCTTCTCTACCAGGAGGCGGGCTCCCACAGGGAAGGCAGGACAGTGCAACAGCAGTGCCAATGGGACACGGAATAAATCCAAGATGAAGATGCCACAGGAATGAGACGTGACACTAAACGCTGTCGAAAGACAAGGAAAAAAGGAACAGGATGGTTCACAGCCACTAAAAGGATCACATCTGACTTCTCCGGAAAATAAAATGGTTTTGTTGTTTTAAATCTTGGGCTTTAGTCAAAACTCTGCAACTGATAAAATACTGGATTTTGTCATACAATCTCAAAGAATCTCGTAATCCCATCTGTCAAATAGAGATAATGAAGTTGCTGTGAAAGTACTTTAGGAAGGATAAAATGCCATCAACAGGCAGGTGGTAAGGGCTGGGACCAAAACATCATTGTTTCCTAGAGACAGGAAGTAGGATGCTGGTTACCAGGGGCTAGAGGGGTGCGAGGCATTGCTTACTTCAGACAGAGTTTCAGTTTGGAAAGATGAAAAGTTCTGGAGATGGATCGTGGCAATGGTTGCACAACAACGTATGTACTTTACACCACTAAACTGGATACTTACAAGTGGTTAAAATGGTAAAGTCTGTGTTATGTGTATTTTACCACAATAAAAAAACGACCTGGGGCTTCCCTGGTGGTCCAGTGGGTTAAGACTCTGCACTCCCAGTGCAAGGGGTCTGGGTTAGATCCTTAGTCAGGGAACTAGATCCCACATGCATGCCGCAACTAAGGAGTCTGTGTGCTGCAACTAAGAGTCCACATGCCGAAACTAAGAAGTCCACATGCTGCAACTAAAGATCCCGCATGCCGCAACTAAGACCTAGCACAGACTAAATAAATAAATAAACATTTTTAAAAAAACGACCTTGCTGTTATCTGCTGGTATAATAAGGCATCACATTTACATAAGGTCTAGCCTTAAAATAGCACAACACTAATTTGCGTCTTCTACCCCATCTAAACACAGTGCAACCCTCTGCCGTTTAAATGATCCAACAAAGATATTTCTAGAAAATGCCTTGATGGGGTATCATACAGATCATATACAGCCCCCAAAGGGGTCTCCTTGCTCTCTTCTCTCAGCTAGGAAGGTCTGAAGTCTCCCTGTCCCGTAGACCCACTGTTCCTCTAAGCGGAGGAGGGGAGGGCAGGAAGCACAATTCCCGACTGTCTGGATCAGAGCCGGCTGGTGGGCTGGGCGGTGGGGCCTGGCGGCCAATGTCAACACAGATGGGACCCATTTCCGGATGAACCGGCCGCCTTCGCAAATGCTCCCTCAGCACAGGCTGCAATGCTAACTACGTACCGTCCCTTTGATAGCTGCACAACTCTCGGTGTGAAACAAAAACCAAAATCTGTTGAGAAGCACAGCCCTTCCCGGAAATGTTTTCATTATGCATATGCATATTTTGGCCCGCTCCAGTCTCCCCTGGAAAGCAAGGGAGGCGGATGGGTCTGTAAACACGCTGCACACCGTACCTCGCTCTCAAAGGTCAAGGGAAGTTCTGAATTCCACGGAGCGCACACCCACACTCCCGCCGCCTGGCCCAAGCTCCACCGGCCACACTGAAGGGGTCGCCGGTTCGCCCAGGACCCTGGGCTGCAGCCGCATTGACTCCAAGAGCAAAACAGAAACGGGCACTATTCCCTTCCTGTACAGAAGTGTCATCAACGTTACAAGACGGACTTTTTGATGTGGCTCCTGACCTTGAGCGGCCGTCGGTGTCTTCTGCTTTGTGATTATGAGGAACACAAAGAAGGAGAGAAACAAGCATCATCTTCAAAAGGTTAAAGTTTAGTTTAATTAAGAGAATGTCAAAATGAGGCATTGCTGATCAATGGGTATAAAGTTTCAGTTATGCAAAATGGACACATTTTAGAGATCCACTGGATCCCCTTTTTTTTTCTTTTACTGTTACCACCTGAGTGTAATTCACCAGCCAACCGGGGCACAGAGACCCGTCCAGTCTCTGCCACACCTGTGGTGGGGGGCCCACCTGGGTGTCAGCCAGCAAGAGGGGAGCGCTGATGCCTCAGGGAGCCGCAGAGAGCCGGGTGAGGGCCCTCAGCCAGGGGTGCGCCAGGCCCGAAATGGGGGGTGAAGGGTGCCGAGCGTACTCGGGAAAGTGGCCAGTGTGACCCCACCCTCCTGCCCAGCCCCTCGAGGGTCCAGAAAAAAAAAGGATGTCAAGAGATAGTTAACAATAACTGCATAAAGCACTGTTCAGCACTAAAAGGGATAAAAAGATAGAAGCGGACTCATTTCTCAGAGATTGTAACACACATGGCTGTGATAAAAGGCAGTGTTCCTTCAATACATGCCACGAAAGAGTAAAAGATGCAATCGTGGCTCAAATGAGTAAGAAACAATACCCGGTTGGAGCATCCTAAGTCTTACACTAAAAACAAATCCTTCGGTCATTCATAGTTGCCTTGAGGACCATTCCGAACTGCTCTGCAGGCCCACGGGTCCCTCAAGGTTTAAACCCTGCAGGGTGTTCTGGCCTCATCCGCGGACGACTCATCCAAATCCTATTATTCAGCCATGCAGAGGGGCTTGTAATGCTCTAGTCCATCGGGGTCTCTCTCGGGTCTGTGCCTTAATTTGTGGTACTCCCTCTGCCCGGCATAGCCTCCTACCCAATCCCACTTCTAGTCCACTACCAGCTAATTCTCCTGGAAGTCAACGTGCCAGCAGCGAATGACCAACTGGACAAAAGCCACCTCATCAAAGGCAATTTACTGAATGACAGGCTTACTTGCTGAATAATGAATTCCCTGATAAACTACCAGGAAAATACAGCCGAGCTGTCTTAACCCCTCTCCACTTCACTGACTCACTGAGCTGACAGATGTTCTTCATTCTGTCTGTAAAATGCCCTGACGGATATCCATAAAATGCTCACCCTTCGTGGCCAACAGGCTCCTGTCCAGAGTGCCTACAAAACAGTGCCATCGGCTAAGTCTGCACTATCGCCAACAGTCAGCTTTGTTCTTTAAATTCTTACACTTATAATTATTTATTTTACCTTATTTGGTTAGCTACTACATAAATAAATCAGGGAAAAAACAAGTGCAAAAGGAGAGTTGATGATTCTCTGAGATGCTTTAGAAAGGTTCAGTCAAGACAAACTGCAACAAAAGAAAAGACACAGTTATTCAATTAGGAGTGGTCCAGTCAGCTGTAAAAGAGCAGCCCTGGTAAAATTCTAGGGACTCTCAAAATCAGATCGTTTCGCAAGTGTCTGAATTTAACTCCACTTTAAGGAAAAAAAACTGGGAATTATTAGTCCTATATCACAAGTATGGATTATGTAGAAAAGACAACCCATAGCCCCACACTCAAAGGACGCAGCTCTTGGCCCTACATCAAGGTCTTAGGAGATTTATATCAAGAAACAGCATTGGCTTAGAGGCTGAGTTTGGAAAACTCTCTTGACACCCATGTTAGGAACCAGTAGTGAGGAATTACCCACTGGTCAAACTCCTACTCAAAAATGATTGGTTTAGGGCTTCCCTGGTGGCGCAGTGGTTGAGAGTCCGCCTGCCGATGCAGGGGACACGGGTTCGTGCCCCGGTCCGGGAAGATCCCACATGCTGCGGAGCGGCTGGGCCCGTGAGCCATGGCCGCTGAGCCTGTGCGTCTGGAGCCTGTGCTCCGCAACGGGAGAGGCCACAACAGTGAGAGGCCCGCGCACCACAGAAAAAAAAAAAAAAAAAAAAAAAAGATTGGCTTAAATGTGAAATGTTTAAAGCACATGATACCCCTTTTAGAATTCCTCCATTTAACCAACATTTTTAATTAACCAGCTACCAGTTCCAACTTCACTGGTAGGAGAGCTTCTCGACCACCTTAAACCACAGCAGTCTGCCACACTGCAGCCAAAGATGGGCAGGAGACAAGGAGAGAAGAGGGAGAGAAAATAGTGGATGAAGAATAAACTGCATTTGAGGAAAAATCCATAGAAAGGGATTGACTATTCAACCGTCAAAAATGGTACAAAATGTTGACCATCCAATGACTACTCTGTTTGAAATTGCCATTGAAACTGAGATTCACTCCTCCTGGCCTGGCACATCAAAGACAAGCATTTTAGTCCAGGCCGGCTGGATGGCACTTCATGTACCACTAAAGAACAATCCATGAAATTCCTATAACCATCACTACTGTTCTGGCTGCTTCGAGAGGTCTGCATTTCACCTTCAGTCTTGAAACGCCTTTCCCAACCTGCACTGTGCTGATGAAATACAAGACACAGCGTATTGAGACAGATCATAAAGTCAGTTTAGAAAGAAAAATAAAAAAGTAAACCAGAGCACAAAAACCAGGAGCTTCATGAACTACTGATTTCTCACATCTAGTTCTTTATCTTGTAGACAAACAATATATCAGTAAACAGGATTAATACTATGATTCTGTATTATATCTAAAAACATCAAATGAGACAATGAAAAAGAGCTATAATTGAGTCACAGTTTCTACAAGAAACAGGAAGAATTTTTTAAAAAAGGAAAACAATTACTAAAAATAAGTTTATAAAGGAAAAATACATAATACATGTTAAAAAAATAAAAACAGCATATAAAAATCATATATTCAATATGCTTTCCACAGTGGAAAGATTAAATGTATAAAACAAAAGAAAAATAAAGCAAGCTACAAATGTGAGCTACATATGTAATTTAAATTTTTCTAGTAGCCACAGAAATTGATGAAATTGGTTTTATTAATACATCTTCTTTAACTCAATATAACTAAAATATAATTCACGTTATCAGCATATCAGAATGTCCATTTTTAACACGCTCCCCGGAAGTCTGAGAAGCACAGCCCTACAAAGTAATAGCTGGCTCTTGCACGGGGCTTAACAGATGCAAGGCATATATTCCAAGCGCTTGAGTTCCATCAACTCTTTTCATCTTCACAAGAATCGCACTAGGTGGGCACTATTACTACACTCGTTTCAGAATGAGGCATCTCAGGCACAGAGACGTGAAAGCCACAGTCTGACTCACACAGTAAGTGTCAGAGCTGGTGCTTGGACGCAGGAACCGTGCTCCCATCCACACCCTGGACCCCGCAGCCTCCCCAGAGCCCAGCTCGGGAACAGGCTTAGGTTCCTGAGAAAACCTTCTCCCGTCAGTGAGTCATGCTGGCATCGGCTTTGCTGCCATGCCTCCCCAAATAGTATTGCTGAGAAAAGGCTGGATTCGAAATCAAAAGAATACGTTACAAAAAACTGTATTTTTACCTTTCCTACTGCCCTTGAGCAATCACATCTTCACTGGACCCACACCTCCTTTTCTGGAAAATGGAAATACACACTATTCACATGTTTAGGGGTATTTTAGGGGTTCCCTGAGGTCAGGTTGTAAGGATTAAATGAAATTATAAGTGAAAAAAGAGCAAGCATGATCTGTGACAGGTGGTAGGGACCCAGTAAGCACTGATTTCCTTCCATCTCCTTTACAATGATAATTACTGAGTACTCACTGGACCTCAGCCATGTGCTGGGGCCCAGGCAGAACAGAAACAAATGAGATGGGGCCGGCTTTCCTGCAGTTCCTTTCCTGGTAGAGAGATAATCAGCTGATTCATAGAGAAAGCAAATGTTAAGAAGAGAGTTGCTACATAACTGATTTTGCTCTAATTTTGAATAAAAGCCTAATTTCCCTGAGTAAGCAAATTAGAAAATAGCAAAAGGCAGAAAAAGCTGAATGGTCCATGAAAAATGGCGTACGTGAGTATCCCCAGATTGCAAAAATAGTAAAAGAACTCCAAAACCAATTCTGAATGCAGAAAATCAAATAAAACACACGTTCCTGGACTATGTACATATTTTTCTTCTTGGGGGGAAAAAAAGAATATTTACTCCCAGAAGAAGCATAGCAATGAGCATTAAAGTTTCAGGCTAAGGTATTCAAATTCAGAGTTAACCCAGAAAGAGGGGCAAGTCCCTAGGCTCTACTGTCATTGTTTTGCCTGCTAGATCATCTGAGTTATTTAAAATCCAACTTAAGAACAGATTTCCATGGACCTGTAGCTCCAGCAATTTTCAAAGAACCGTCAGCCTTCTAAGAGAAGGCTACATTTATAGCCTCCCACTTAGCCATTACTAGCATCCAAAAAACACACTCAAAGGAGTGCCTTGGGCAAAACGTGGCCTTCCTTTCTTCCAGAATTGGGCTTTTATCACCTGCCCCTGGAACCAAAAGTAACACAGACATCTGGTGATTCTTGTGATGGTGGGGCTTTAACTCACCAGCCACGGCTGCGGGATCTCTGGCAGAGGCATCTGGGGAGGGGCCGGCAGGCTGTTGGGGGTCTCTGGCTTCGTAGCATGATCTTTCACTTCAAAACCTGTACCAACCAAAACCACAGAACTGGATGAGGAGGAGAAGGAAGATAAAGATGGCACTGCTGGCAGCTATCACCTCCTTGGCCCCATACTGAATACATCGCAAATACATATTTATTTTCTCTAATCCTTTACAACAATCCTGCAAGGTAGGTATTCTTCTTCTCCATTCTACAGGTGAAGGATCTATGGCTGGAAAAAAAAGGTTGAAGTACTTAATTGGAACACTTGACAGGTAGAAATGATGGAGCAGGCACCAAAGTCGACATCCTTTCCAATGCCAGGCAGCCTCTCAAAGGCAAGCTGCCTCTCCCGAACTTCCACTCAGGTTAGTACTGATACTTACCCACGTACCAAGGGGGCAGACGCTTTCCTGGGAATCATTAAGTCTGCATCAAGTACCCTCCTAAGGTCCGATGCTGTAACAGACATGCTTATTGTTGACAAGGTTGATAATAAGCTCATACCCTCAGGGCATCATATTCAAGTTGGGAAGACAAACATACATACAACAGACTCTCAGAAACCGTGGTGAGCACTGTACCAGTGAAGGCAGGAAAGAGGAGGAAACTACTTTAATCTGGGCACAGTGGTATTTACATGTGAAGGACTCACCTTTCTAGATCTAGAAAAATAACTGCTCAACAATGATCACCTATGATGGGTCAAGCATGACGTTGCAGGCTGGGAAAAGACAAAGACTCTGACCTGTGGAAGCGACAACAAGACCGGAATTTTGGCAGAGGCCTGGAAACAATAAAAAAAGAGAAGAGGGCTTCCCTGGTGGCACAGTGGTTGAGAATCTGCCTGCCAATGCAGGGGACACAGGTTCGAGCCCTAGTCTGGGAAGATCCCACATGCCGCGGAGCAACTAGGCCCGTGAGCCACAACTACTGAGCCTGCGCATCTGGAGCCCGTGCTCCACAACAAGAGAGGCCGCGATAGTGAAGAGGCCCGCGCACCGCGATGAAGAGTGGCCCCCTCTTGCCGCAACTGGAGAAAGCCCTCGCACAGAAACGAAGACCCAACACAGCCAAAAATAAATAAATAAAATAAAGAATTATTCTTTATTAAAAGAAAGAAAGAAAAAGAACAAGTGGAAACTCTACCATCAAACAATCAGTGGCTGAGTTTTAAGCAAATTAAAGAGCTGAAGAGAAAAATCAATGAATTGGAAAATAACATCCAGAACAAAGCACGGAGAGAAAAGGGGTTGAAACTCATTGGGCAGAGCAAGAGAGGAAGGGAAATCAAGAGAAAGCAAACAGCAACACCAGAGGCAGGAGGCCCAAACAGCAGTGTGTTCAGACCGTTAGTCTGAAGTGGCTGGGAAACAGGTGTATGCAGAGGAGATGAGGTCGAAAGAAATGCTACTTCTACTAGTAAAATCAACAGTAGGAAATAACAGTCAATAGTTGCTAAGTGTCTGCCGTGCGTCAGGCACTGCTTGGAAATGTTTTATATGATCTCGTCAATCCGTACCACATCCCTCCGAGGTAGGTGCTACTGTCCGCCCTTCTTACAGGTGAGGAAGCTGAAGCATCTAGGGATTAAGTAACTTGCTCGAGGTCACAGACTGGGTAACAGGTAGAGACAGAAATCAAAGCCCCTTTGACTGTATAGTAGACAGGCGTGACCACACGTCATAAGGGGCCTGGGGTTCATCCACGGGCAATGGAAGATACTGAAAGGCAGGGAAGCAGCAACATCATTTCAAAGTGAACTTTCATCTCTGTCTTTATCTTTATCTCTATCTCTGTCACTGTCTCTATCTATCCTACTGGTTCTCTCTATCCTACTGCCCCTCAGACATGGTCCTCATCCTGCACTCCCACCTCAGGAACTGGTCCCACAATCCACCCAGGGCCTCACAGAGCTCTCATTCAATCTGCAGCCAGATCTCTGAACCCATTGCCCAGACTGACAAGGTGAGCTTTCTGGAACGCAAATCTAACTGTGTCAAATCATGGCTTCGTACGCTAAAAATCAATGACTTGTACATTCAAATGGGTGAAGTGCATGGTATGTGAATTATATCTCAGTGAAGCTGTTTACAATAAACCTCTATATCTCATCCAGGTATCTCCTACCCAGCTGTCAGGATTCTAACATCATATCCTCCAAGAACTGCCCCCAGCCCCTCCCCCCCCAGACCCCCGCTCTCTCTCTCACTAAATTGGTTTGGACCCTCCTCTTGGGTGTTCTCTTAACACTGATGCCCTCTCCCTGCTATTCTGTCTTACCCACTGTGAACAAAAGAGTTAACACAGCAGGCCTGAGGCTGCTGTCTTTACAAGGGCTGGCATCTGGGAATGTGGCTTTCAGAAGTGTTCCCACCATTCCCTAATCGATAATGTTGGTCTACTCTGCCTAGACTGTTTGCGCAAACAACACGATCTCACGCCAAACAACTGCTGTGATGGCGAATTCTGTGTGCCAGCCTGACCGGGCTCAGCGATGCTCAGAGAGCTGGGAGAACGTCATTTCTGGGTGTATCTGTGAGAATGTTTCTGGAAGAGATTAGCATTTGCGTTGCAGAGCTCAAAAGGGGATGGTCCTCCCCAGTGTGGGTGGACATCATCCAACCCGTGGAGGACCTGAACAGAACAAACAGGCCGAGGAGGGGTGGGTGCACTCTCTCTGCTTGAGCCAAGTCGCCCATCTTCTCCCACCCTCGGACGCTGGCCTTCTTAGCTCTCTGACCAGGACTTGAACCATCAGTCCCCCCTAACGCTCAGGCCTTTGGACTCGAACTGAATTACAGAACTGGCTTTCCTCAGTCTCAAGTCTGCAGAGGGCAGACTGTGGGACTTCTGAGGCTCTGTAATCACAGAAGCCAATCCCTACAGCAAATCTCCTCTTTTATCTCTATCTATATCCCTCTGTCCTATCGGTTCTCTTTCTCTGGGGAACCCTGACTAATACACCTGCTTTCCTGGGTGTCTGGGATTTTGGTACATGCCAGGCGGAGGGTGCTTATGTGACCCGCCCCCAGTAAAGTCCTTAGGCACTGAGTCTCCAGTGAGCTTCCCTGAACAGAAACATTGCACACAGGCTGCTGCATTTTTGTTGCTGAGGAAAGAGTGTGATCTGTGGGACCCTCGTGGGAGGAGGAGCATAAGTAGCCTGCACATGGCCCCTCCAGACTTGGCCTGAGTCTCTTCCCCTTATAATCTGGCCTTGTATCCTTACTACCTGTGTGATGAATCCCAGGCATGAGAAAGTACAACTCCATGCTGAGTCCTGCTAGTGAATCCCCCAGTGTTGGGGCGCTCTTAGGGACCCGCCCAACACACCTACTTTAAGCCTAACCCCTAAGGTCTTTATCTTTCTAAACGCAGAGGCTAACACAGTACCTGGCACGTAGTAAGGCCTTCGATGACAACTCGATGAATGAATACATTCATTCATTCATGAATGTGTTTTGGAAAGATGAGAATTAAAGACGGCTTAGAGGCAAAAAGAGACTGGAAGAAGAAAGACTAGCAGTTTGAATGAGACATACCTTTGGATGACTGTATCCTCAGCAGGATGTCTGTGATAACTGCCTTTTTCTCCCTGACAGTTGAGGTTAGATATTCATGGTCCAGGAGTTCAAGAAAGAGACGAAGTTCAACGATTAACTCTTCCATTGCTGAAAACAAAGGAGAGAGGAAAGGTACTATGAGACCCACCAATTTGCAGATGTCAAAACATGAATGCTAAATTTTACTCAAAGTATTTCATTTTTAGCTTGATGGCTGAATATTGTTTTCCAACAGGAAACACAAGTTAGCTGAAACCGGGGCGTCTAAAAGATTCACGCCTCATCTTCTAGACAAATGTGCTCCTCCATCACTTCTGCTCTGAGGCAGAGGTGTTCGGCTGGGAGAAGCCCTGAAGCCACACTGCCAACAGATGGAGTCACGACCCAAGAGCCTGACAGCATCATCTGCTGTCAACTGCATGATATTAAATTTCAGTGTCAGGAAGGAGACGGGAGTTTAAAATGCCAAATAGTCTTCAGATAACTACTAGGACATGGGAACTCAACATCCAACTCTGTGTTTTGCAGGGCTGGCTCCCTCCCCAGGAAGACTGTGAGCGCTTTACAGTTACAACAACGATGCTGGGTGCCGGGGAGGACCTCGATATAAGTTCAGATCCTGACTTCCATCGTGTCTTTTCTTTCTGGGATTACAGCAGACTTCCCCTCTGACACCCACAAGACTGCACCATGGGGCTGGTGTCAGCAATTTTTACCCCATGATGTGAACCTCTGAGTGATGCCAACGCCCTTTGAGGGTGTCCACGAGGTCAAACTATTTTCATAATATATGACATTATTCACTTTTTCCTGCGCTAATGGTGCAAATGAAGGGGTGGTTAAACTTCTGGCATCTTAGTGCAAATCAAAGCAGTGACACCAAACTATACTATACTGTATCCCTCACTTACACACTAGCAGTAAAAATAAGTAAATAAATAAAAGTTTTAAAATGCTACTTTCACTTAAGAGTGTCTTTGATGAAGCAGTAAAAATCATTGCTTTCATTAGACCTCAACCCTGGAGGATACACCTCTATCACGTGCTGTGTCATGAGGTGGGAAGTACACATGAAACACTTCTCTTGTGGACTCAAGTACCACGGTTGTCTAGAGAAGAAGCATGTGTACAACCTTCTGAGCTGTGAGTTACACTAAGCCACTTTTTTCATGCAGCACCAAAGAAGAAATGATAGACAAACCGCGATTATTCAGACTTGAGTATGTGAGTGACATTTTCTCAAAAATGAACAAAGTGAGCTTATCATGTCCAGGTAAACAATAACAGCATTTATCGCCAATGACACAATTTGAGCTTCCGTGGGAAAACAGAATTTTGAACACGTGTATCCACCACTAGGAACATGACAGCTTCTCAACAGAGACTTTTCCAATGAGATCAGGAACGACATTGAGGTACCTGATCTCCTGGTGCATAAAGCAGTGTGTTGACATTTGGAAGCTCTACACAACTCAGGAAACCATGATGTCATAAAAGCACACGTGGGTAAAGGTCCATCTAATGTGTAAAAATAAGCTGAAATATCTTCATGTAACAGAAAAGGAAGTGTTCTTTGATACAGCGCCAGATTCCACGTTGCAACTAACCTTAAGAAACTACCACTTGTTGAGTTTTGGTGTAGTATCAAAGAATATTCACAATTTTCTGAAAAGGCACTAAAATACTCTTGTCTTTTCCAAGTACATAGCTTTGCGAGGCCAGATCGTCTTTATGTACTTCCACCAAAACAGCGGTTCATCACAATCAGAATGCAGAAATAGATGTGAGCATCCAGCTTTCTTCTGTTAAGCCAGATACTGAAGATACTTGTAGAAATATAAACAATGCCACTCTTTCACAAATTATCTCGTAATGCAGTTACTTTTCATAAATATATTAATAAATATCTTAAAAATCTGTCAGGTTTAAATTCTAATATGATAAGTATCTACAGATATAACCACATAAATAAAAGCTCTTGAGGGTCCTCAATATATATTTTGAGACCAAAAAGTCCTAAGCAAAAAAGTTCAAGAATGACTACTGGTCTATGGAATTCTTCCCAAATTTACAATTCCACAAGTCTACAACACACTCCAGAATACAAGATCCTAACTGAGGCCACCCTTTTATAATTACCAAAGCTCTCATAATTTTAGACAAGTGGGCAGAGAAATTGCAAATGAGTTCAGAGTAGGCGAGATGTGTCCGAGGCTGTTCACTTTTCCTAATTGGGCAATTTCCTAATTTCCCCTCTATGCAATGAAGGGGCTGGATTAAGTTAGTCTTTAGGGTCTTTTTCATTAGGAGAACAATTTCCCAATGATTCTAAGTAGAAAACAATCTCATCTATACTTTAAAAATGATGGGCTGCTAGTGTTATTCATAATAGCCAAAATGTGGAAACAACCCAAATGTCCACTGATGGATGAATGAATAAATAAAATGTGGTCTATCCATACAGTGATATATTATTCCGTCTTAAAAAGGAAGAAAATCCTGACACATGCCACACCATGGATGAACCTTGAGGGCATTATGCTGAGTGAAATAAGCCAGACACAGAAGGACAAATACTGTATGCTTCCAATTCTATGAGGTCCCTAGAGTCATCAAACTCATAGAGAAAGTAGAATCGTAGGTGCCAGGTGCTGGGGCAGGGCGGGGAATGGAGAATGAGTGTTTGCTAGGGACAGAGTTGCAGTTGGGGATGATAAAAGTTCTGGTGACGGATGGTGGTGATGTGACTGTACTTAATGACACTGAAGTGTATACTCAAAAAGGTTTAAAATGGTAAATTTTATGCTATGTATATTTTACCACAATAAAAACAAAATCAACCTTGTCCAAAAATGGAAGGGCTACTAAAAGCTATAAGCAAAAATGTTAAAAATGCTTATGGGTCTATGTTAAACTTCCAGAACCCATTCTCCATCCCCATTCGTATACTCATCAAAAATGCTTCTCTTGCATGTAGCCAAATCATATTTATCCTGCAGGATTTCACTTGGGTTTCACCTAGCAGCATCAAAATATCTGAAGAGGACCAAAGACTGCATGCATCTGTCCTATCTCGTCTTCAACCTGAGCTTCCCTTACAGAGCTCCCATCGGGGATTTTATGCAGACCCCTCTGGGCTGGGAGTTTATCATAACCAGTCAGGTTCCTGCCCGGCCCATGCTCCTCATAGAGCAGCGCCCTAAGCTACAGGCTGGACTCTCGGCAGCTACATCTACACCACCGTGCCCTGCAGGCCACCTCCTTCTCCCAGGTCATAATTGGACCACCTTAACCCAAACTGGTCCATCAGAGTCTCCTTCCTGTATATCTGCCTGGGACAGGAACTCTTAGTCAGTTGCGATCTCTTGAACTGAAGACGAGTAAACTCCGGAGCTACGGAGCTGCCATGTTTCGGCATGTATGTGCCAGTGGGGCAAAGTCATTAATAGAGGAAGAAAGAACGAAGTTAACACCCTCATGAGCGCACACAGATACTCAGAGGCAAGAGAGAGGAAGCGCCGCACAGACAGGGCACTGGATGGATTCCTGAGACCTTCCTGGACTTTTCTCAGTTACCTGTGAACCTGGGCTGCACTGAATTCCCTGAAGTATCTGCATCCTTCTAATGAATTTTCATTTCATTGTTTATTAAGCTACTGTGTGCTTTTCTTTTCACCTGAAACTGCACCCCAAAGATTGTCAAACAAAGCTCTTTGCACCTCAGAAAGCAAAACATCCCCAAATCAGAGAGATGAAGTTGTTAGAAAAGTTCCTCCTTTCTAGGACCTGCATGGACTAAACAAACCACATTTTACCCTCAACAGGCCCTTCAAACACCTAAACTCACACCCCCTCTCTCCTAGCTTTCTCTAAGTCAACATCCTCCACAAGCTCCTCCCCAAAAAAATCCTCCCAAGTAATTGAATTCTTTTGTCTCTTACCAGCTGTACTGATAACCGGGTACTGAGTGACCTTAAGGTGTTTTTTTTTTTTCTTTTCTCAATATAGCTAGTCGGCTGGTTAAAAGCAGGCTTTATGCTTTACTTGTCTGCGAGTACCTTACAGCAGCCTAGCGGTACAAGCCACGTAGAAAGCATGCGAGGATTTTTGATGAGCAAATTAATAAAGTAAGAGAATTAATATTTTCTGAGAATCTGTTGTGTGAAAGGCATTGTCCTAGGCATCTACACATGACACTTTATTTAATTCTCACAATAATGCTGCAAAGACGTGATCGGCCCCCTACATGGGGGAATTAGAAGCCACAGCCCATTTGTTTGCTTGCTTTAAACAAATGTTTACACGGCAATCACAGGCATGGGACACTTCTAGTCCCTTTACACGTATGACTTCATGTGTGTTCCCAACAACCCCAGGAGGTAGAAACTGGTCTTATCCCCATTTTACAGGCGAAGAAACTGAGGCTCAGAGAGGTTGCCTAAGGTTGCTAAGCAAATAAGTGGCTGAGCCTCTCCAGGTAATAATATGCTTGCTCAGAGCCACATGGCTGGAACGCAACAGAACGAATCTGAATGCAGTTCTGACTCCAAAGGTCCTGCTTTGACTATTTCATGATAATCACTCCATGGATTACGTTGAGATAACACTGGCCTGGTGAGTGGCTATGGCCATTTTTAAAACATTTTTATTGAAATGTAGATTATATATAGTTCTCTGTGCTATACAGTAGGCCCTTGTTGGTTATCTATTTTATATATAGTCGTGTGTATACATTTTAATCCCCAAACTACTAATTTATCCCTCCCCCCTCCCTTTCCCCTTTGGTAACCATAAGTTTGTTTTCTCTGTCTGTGAGTCTATTTCTGTTTTGGAAGAGTGGGTAACTCCCCCGAATTACATCATCCTTAAAATGAGATGATTATTAGGTATCTCAGGATTGTAATGAGTCTGAAATCCATACAGAGGCAAGCACTTCACAAATGGTAGCTATTACCATTATTATAGCATACGCTCATCCTATTAGAACTTTACTTTAAGCCTTGGGATCCACAAACACAGCAAGTGGACATGACCCATGACTACTTGTCTTCTAAAACTAGGAGGTCCTTAAATATCTACCTCCGCCTTAAGAAAAGTCATGAAAGACTATTCTGTCCAACTCTATGCAAATACATTTGAAACCAGGTGAAATAGACAATTTCACAGAAAAGAATATAATTTACCAAACTCTATTTACCAAATTACAGAAAGCTTACACAAAGAAAGCAAAGAAAGTTATCAAAGAATTGTCCTCACAAAAAAAGTACCAGACCCAGATGGTTTTACAGGGGAATTGTACCAAACCTTAAACATCAAGACTACTATCAATACATAAATTGTTCCAGAAGATGGAAACAGATAAACAATTTTCCAATTCTTTCTTTTTTTGAGGTACGCAGGCCTCTCACCGCTATGGCCTCTCCCGTTGTGGAGCACAGGCTCCGGACGCGCAGGCTCAGCGGCCATGACCCACGGGCGCAGCCACTCCACAGCATGCGGGATCTTCCCGGACCGGGGCACGAACCCGTGTCTCCTGCATCGGCAGGTGTACCCTCAACCACTGCGCCACCAGGGAAGCCCAATTCTTTCTTTTTTAGGAGTAGGTATAAAAATGATGCCTAGGGGCTTCCCTGGTGGCGCAGTGGTTAAGAATCCGTCTGCCAATGCAGGGGACACGGGTTTGAGCCCTGGTCCGGAAAGATCCCACATGCTGCGGAGCAACTACGCCCGTGCGCCACAACTACTGAGCCTGCGTGTCGCAACTACTGAAGCCCGCGCACCTAGAGCCCGTGCTCCACAACAAGAGAAGCCACTGCACTGAGAAGCCCGCGCACCGCAATGAAGAGTAGCCCCCACTCACTGCAACTAGAGAAAGCCTGCACAGCAACGAAGACCCAAAGAAGCCAAAAATAAATAAATAAAATAATTTTTTAAAAATGATGCCTAAACCTAGTAGAGATAGCACAAAAAAGAAAACCAAAGACCAATCTTACTTATATCAGTGCAAAACTCCTAAATAAAATATTAGCAAACAGAAAACCTTAATAGCACACATGACCAAATGAAATTCATTCCAGAAATGCAAGGATGACTCCACATTACAAGATCTACTAATTAAAAAAAAAAAAAAAAAAAAAAAAAGATCTACTAATATACATTCACCATATTAATAGATCTAACAGGAAGATCATATGATTCTCATCATCCACAAATGATGAAAAAGCCTTCAAGAAAATTCAATACCCATTCCTGATTTTTTTAAGTCAACACAATGGGAACTGATATGTACTTCTTTAGTTTGATGAAATACATGCACTAACTGTTACAGGCTGAGTGCTTGCATCCCCTCTGCCATTCTGTTGAATCCCAACCCCCAGTGTGACGGCGTCAGGAGGGGGGCCTCTGGGAGGTGACCAGGTCATGAGGGTGCAGTCCCCATGACCAGGATCAGTGTCCTTACAAAAGAGGCCCAAGAAAGCGCTCTCACCCCTTCTACATGTGAGGACACAACGAAAAGACAGTCGTCTGCAACCTAGAAGAGGGCCTTCAACAGAACTTGGACCATGTTGGCACCCTGACCTTGGACATCCAGCCTCCAGAACCGTGAGAAATGCACTTCTGTTGTCTATAAGCCACCCTGTCTGTGGTATTTTGTTACCGCAGCCCAAACAGACTAAGACATTAACATAAAACAAAAACTGCATCTTGGGGCTTCCCTGGTGGCGCAGTGGTTGAGAGTCCACCTGCCGATGCAGGGGACACGGGTTCGTGCCCCGGTCCGGGAGGATCCCACATGCCGCGGAGCGGCTGGGCCCATGAGCCATGGCCGCTGAGCCTGCGCGTCCGGAGCCTGTGCTCCGCAACGGGAGAGGCCACAACAGTGAGAGGCCCGTGTACCGCAAAAAACAAAAAACAAAAAACTGCATCTTACTTAATGAGGAAACACTGCAGGCATTCCCAGTAAGGTCGCAAACAAGTCAGGGAAGCCCATTTCCCCCACCACTTCTATCACTGCACTGGAAGTATTAGCCAATGCAATTAGAAACTTCAGAATAGAAAAGAATAAAGTTATCTCTATGTGCAGCTGATGTGAAATTATACCTAGAAAACCCAAGAGAATCAATGATAAAACTACTACCAGAAAAATGTTAATAAAGTAGGATATATAAAAACTATTGCTTTAGGGCTTCCCTGGTGGCACAGTGGTTGAGAGTCCGCCTGCCGATGCAGGGGACACGGGTTCGTGCCCCGGTCCGGGAGGATCCCACATGCCACGGAGCGGCTGGGCCCGTGAGCCATGGCCGCTGAGCCTGCGCGTCCGGCTCCGCAACGGGAGAGGCCACAACAGTGAGAGGCCTGCGTACCGCAAAAAAAAACAAACAAAAAAACAAACAAAAAAACTATTGCCTTTGCACGTGATGTTTATACCAAACAATAAACAGAAGGTATAAATGGAAGAGAAAATTCCATTTAAAAAAGCAATTTAAGAAGTGAAATACTTAAAATAATTTAGCAAGAAACATGTAAAACTTACAGAAGAAAAATTTTAAAACACTCCTGAACGACAAAGAAGGAAACTTGAACAAACGGAAAGTACCCCTTGCCTTTAACAGAACAACTTAACATCCAAAAGATGGCAACTCTTTCCGAGGTGACAGCTAAATCTAATGCAAGTCCAATAAATATATAACAAATTTTGTTTTGTTTTGTGTCTCGAACTAGACGAATTAATTCTAAAAGGTTCATAGGGAAAAATAAGGGATGCCTAAGAACAATGAAGAGGATCCAGCCATATCCTCTATTAAAACATAATATAAAGGTTCTATCATTTAAATGGTGTTCTATTAATACATAAATTCCCAGTAAGATCAATAGTATAGAGTAGAAAGTCCAGATATAGACCCAAATACATATAGAAATATAGCCTATGATAAAGCTAGTATCTCAAATCTGCGGGGAAAAGATGGACCTCTTGATGATTGGGGTCGGGACAACTGGTAGCCATTTGGGGCGGGGGGGAAAGATAAAATTAAGTACATCTTACACCAGAAAAAAAACACCAAAGATACCTGAGAATGTAAACGAAACCATTCCAGTCCTAGAAAAAAGAGTAGGTGAACTCCTTTGTAACCTTGGTATGGGAAAAGATTTTTTAACTCTGACTCAAAATCAGACGTAAAAGACAAGACTGACTGATGAGACTATAAGAAAATAAAGGTCTAAGCGCCTAGAATAGGGACTGAATAACGGACTGCATCGCCTACACCCGCCCTGCACAGAACTCACACAGACAGTGCATCCCATAAACTCCTGGGGCCAATGGAAAATCCCTGGCCTGCCATGCACCTGCACTTTATGCTGACTGTCTCCAGAGGCTGGGTCCAGGGTCAGGACCCTGGAGAACTGGTTTCATAAAATCCCATCTCATCCCTCTCACTGAGGACCACTGGGCTACGCTGCAGGCGCCTCAGAAAATTGCCCTGACTCCTACATTCATTCTTCTTTTCAATGACTTCTCCTGACCTTGCAGCAGAATCTTAACTCGCCCTTGCTTATTTTTCCAGACCCCTCTTTCCACCTCCCACCCACAGCTCTTCTGAATGACTCAGTTTCCCACATTCACCAGGCTTGCTTTTGCCCTGGACCTCGGCTCGCACGGCTGCTCTCTGCGCTGTGCTTTAACCCTGTGCGTCCCTGTCTCGTCCCCAATACACCCCACACGTGTCTTTTACCAGTGACCTCTTACCTAGTGACCCTTGGAGACTCTAGGCCGCCTGCATTGCTGTTCTCACCTCATGCTGTAACGACGGGTTAATCTGTCCCTCCCTCCGCCCGTCACGAGGCAGGCTGAAGACGGGGACCACGTTTGACTTCTCTCTGTACCTAGAACACTGAGCACACCGCCTGACACGGAAGCTTGAACACAGCAGACACTCAATATGCGTTTGGTGAATTAATTCACTTGCTTGTTTCTGGATCTCCATAATAGACAAAGTTCCTGAGATTTGTTCTGAGGAGAAAGTTGCAGAGAAAAATGCCATGGATCGTCCTCTAACAGTTAGTAACTGCGTCTCCTGGGATATTCTTAGAGCGTGCACATCAAAAGTGGTAAAAGAATGGTTCTGACAAGTTCACGGTCTCAGTTTGACCAGCACCTGGTCAGGGCCCTGTTTTGCTAAGGTTGCAGAGACACCGCAGGAGAGCACTCGGAAGAGGCTTAGGGGCAGGACTGGTGTGGCACTGAGCCACGCAGCCAACACTCAGGCAAAGCACTTGCGTATTTTCCCTTATAGGGTTGCAGTTAAGACTCTTCATGCAGACTCTTCCAAATATTTCCACAGCCTCCGCAGATAATCCACATGGGCTGCCTAAAAGTTGATCTGAGAAATCTCAGAAAAGCTGCACAGCTGTAGATGCTGTCTGCCTGGAAAGTTTCCCTCGGCTAGATTACATTTAAAATTCCTTCAAACTCTAGATGACCGCTGTTTGAGAGACCAGATAGATGACTTTGAGCACAAACCACGAAGCTTCTTTGACTCCTGGGGCCCTTGTCTGTAACTTGGGGATAATAACAGTTCTGTGTCAGCAAGACTGCTGTGGAGAATCCAGAAGCCACTGTGAATAAAAGCCTCTGAGTTCAGGGACATTCAATCAAGGCTAGTTTAATTTGAATCTAAAAAGAGAAAGTAAATAAGGTCTTCTCTCTACTTGTCAGGTTTCTGAACAGGACTTAGGACAAACACAGCTTAGTTTCAGCACTGACTCTGAATCTTTAAAAGCTTTATCAATATCCTAAAGGAAAGTCTGTGTCTTTAAAAGGGTAGGTGCGTACATGTACATTCTGAGTCCTGAGACTCTTCCCTTCTGGTATACACAGCCAGCAAGAAGTCCCCAAAGGCACTGGTATAAAAATCCACAGAACAAATTCCTTCCGGAAATTATCATGATTCTCAAAGGTCAGACTAATACAGGGATGGATGATGCAAGCCTTAATAGAAATATCGTGCTATTGTTTTGTAGAAAGTAAAAGACAAAACCTAGATCTGGACATGTTTTTTTATTAATCATAATAATCTGTGTAACCTGACAACACCACAGGAACCAGATTTCCTGATTCATGAAGCCTGATTCCTAGGCTGCTATAAGAAGACTTGACACAGAAACTAACATACCACTGTAAAGCAATTATACTCCAATAAAGATGTTAATAAATAAATAAATAAAAAGAAGACAAAAACCAAGCTGGTTGCTGACAATAGTTTTAAATAAGATATCAAGAGCAAATATTTTCATTCCACTTACATCAGTTCAATTTAATTTAGTAACAAGTTGTTAAACGTGAGCTTGTTTAAGACACTGTACTCAATGTCTTCAAAGGCAAGTCTCTGACGTCCAAGGGTTCACAATCTAGAGTAGCAGATAAACATCTGGACTCACAGAACCATTATCCCATGAAAGACAGAGTCACGGGTGGTCAGGAAAAGTGCCACTGATGGAGCTCTATCTCTGAAAAGATGATGTACTCTGGCAGCGGCACTAAGGATGAACTGGTGTAGTGAGGGGCTTGAGAAGGAAGAGGCACACTCAGTCAGAAGGATATGGAGAGATGGGGACATATGTATATGTACAGCTGATTCATTTCGTTACAAAGCAGAAACCAACACACCATTGTAAAGCAATTATACTCCCATAGAGATGTTAAAAAAAAAAAAGGATATGGAGAATGACAGCCATAGGAGGATGGAAAAGAAAAATGCAAATTGATACTCTATTTATTGTAAGATATTTAAAATATTTACTAAAAAAGCTCGCAAAAATACCTGAGGGCATAATTGTGGGGTATACAATGATAAGCAAGACAAACATGATCTTATATTCACATCAGAGAGACAAACAGTATGCAAATAAAAACAGCCAGAAATTATGATGGATACTATGAAAAAAGCACCCACCAACAATTTTGTGTCAAAGTTTCTGGCTCCAAATCCCTACTTCATCTCAGATGTCCTCTGCTTTTAAGAATGGCTCTGTATGCACAACAGCCAAAAGGTAGAAGCAACACGAGTGTCCATCAGTAGATGAACGAGTAAATGAAATGTGTTTTATCCAGACAATGAAATATGATTCAGCCTTAAAAAGGAAGGAACTTCTGACACATGTTACAACAGGGGTGGACCTTGAGGACATAATGCTAAGTTAATAAGCCAGCCACAAAAGGACAAATACTGTATGATTCCACTTATATGAGGCCCCCAGAGTAGTCAAACTCCTAGAGACAGAAAGTAGGATGGTGGATGCCAGGGGCTGGAGGAGGGGGAATGGGGAGTTACTGTTTAATGGGTGCAGAGTTTCAGTTTGGGTAAGATGGAAAAGTCCTGGAGATGGATGGTGGTAATGGTCTCACAACAACATGGACATACTTAACGCCAAAGAACTATATATTTCAAGATGGTTAAAATGGTAAATTTTTTTACATATATTTACTATGATTTTTTATAAATAAATGAAAAAAAAAGAATGGCTTATTTCCTGGGCTCATGAACACACAAGGGCTCCCAATCACCCACTGAATAAAGTTTTAACCTTGTCCAGCAGTAAACCTCTTGTCAATCCGGCCCCAGTGTCCTTAGAAACTCATCACCTGCCACATTCCACCTTTCGTGTTTTGGTGTGGCCTGATCCAGCTACCACTCATTTTCAGAACATTCCTTGTGTTCCCACCTGACCTTAGTGCACGCTTTTCTGAAACACCCTCGCTCTGGCACTCACCTTCTCTACCAACCAAGATTTCTGTAGGTGCAACCAAATGCCACCTCTTCTGCAAAGCCTTCCCAAACCAACTCAGTGGAGAGGGAATGCCCCTCATCTATCTACTTATTTTTCAATTTGTCTATAAAACAATAAACTCCTCACTAGCAAGGGACAACTGAAAAGTGAAAGAAAAAGAAAATCCAGTACTACTTATAATAATAGCATTAAAATACATGAAATACTTAAGGATAAATTTAACAAAATAAGTGAGAAGCCTATAAACTGACAACCAAGAAACGTTGTTGAAAAAATATAGTGAAGATCTAAACAAAAGGAGAGATACCATAGTCATTGATTTGAGAGGTTCTCCCCCCAAATTAATCTATAGACTCAACACAATCCCAGTCAAGATCCCAGGAGCTTTTTTTGCAAAAGTGCATTGACCGGCTGATTCTAAAATACATGAAAATGAAACAAATTAGCATAGCCAAACGCTGGGGAGAAAAAAGAACAATGTTGGAGAACCCAAATCACCTAGCTGCAAGGCTCAGTACAACCTACAATAACCAACCAGTGTGGTTCGGCGTCAGGACAGATGAGCGGAATAGAACAAAGTCCTGAAAGAAATCCCCACACAAACGGCCAAATGACTGCTGACGAAGATGTCAATTCAACAGGAGAGGACAGTCTTGGAAGAAATAGTGCTCAAGGAGTGGATCCCAACGTGGGAAAAACTGAACTCACCCCGTGCATCACACCATACACAAAAATTAACTCCAATGGACCACAGACCTAAACATAAGAAGTAAAACTTCAAATGTCTAGCAGAAAACATAGGAGAAATTATTTATGACTTTGGAGTAGGCCAGGATTTCTCAGGACACCACAAATACTCACATAAAAGAAAATAATTAATAAATTGGACTTTTTGAGAGAAATCGTTAAGAGAAATCATATTTGCAATGCACGTGGCTGACAGAGCACCTATATTCAACACATACTCGCAATTCCGAGGAAGTATACAGATAAACAACCTAATTCTTTGCCTAAAGAATCAGGCCAAGGAGCTAAACACATTTCACACACGAAAAAAGACACAAATGGCCAATACGCACATAAGAAGATGCTAACGTCATTAATCATCAGGTTAATGCAGATTTACATCGCGAGGTACCCCTATATATCCGCCAGAATGGCGGGAATAGGAAGGACTGCTCGTATCAAGCCTGGGCAGCAGAATCCTCACTCTCCTGCTGGGAGTCCACAAGGTACAACTTTAGGAAAGTTGGCAGTTTCTTACAAAGTTAAATGGACGTTTACTATGTGATCCAGTAATTCCCCTGCCAGGTATCTACCCAGGAGAAATTATTGCACATGTCCACACAAAAACACTAGCAGCTTTACTCATCATAGCCCAAAACTGCACAAAGCCTAAACAGCCAGTAACAAACATACCGGTAACAAATTACAAAGTATTCATACAATGGAATATTTCTTAGCAATAAAAAGAAACAAACTATCCAATGCATAACTCAGAGGAATCTCAAAAGAGAATCTAAGAGAAAGAAGCTAGACACACAAGAGGCATACTTGTATGATCCCATTTTTATGAAATTCTAGAACCAGCAAAACTAATCTGCGCTAACAGAAAACAGATCAGTGGCCGCCTTGGTCTGAGCGGGCGATGGACATGTTCCTCTGTCTTCATGGATGGGGACTCGGGGCTGAAGGTAAGTACATTCGAGGTGGGGATTAAGAGTCAGAGGGAAAAAAAAACCTAACTGGTGAAGGTGAAGTAAAATTACACAGAAGACACTCTACATATTTCATCTGATAATGCTGGATAAATGGAATTTTAAGAAAATCTAGGTAAATGGAATTTTAAGAAAAGATTCTGCCACACAACAGCAATAAACAGGGAGTAAGAGCACTGGACTGACTTATTACATGGAGAGCTAATTCTGCGTTTACAAGGAAGAAAGCAGGGTTCCTAATCTTAGGCAGAAACTCAGAAAGCTCTAATGAGCTGAGTTCTCTTCATTATCATAAAGTTGCATTGTATCTTCATTCATGAATAAGTTTTCCTTCTAATCAGAAGAAGGAATACAAACAAAGGGGAAAGGAAAGAAGGCTGCACGTATAAGCACGGTCTCGTTGAAACAACAGGCTTTACGTTCGTGTTACGGGTGAGGTGGATGAACGCAGCCCACACCACTGGGAGGAAGGAACAAATTTTACCCCAACCAGTTCTATCTCCTTCCAGAGGTGACAAGACCCTGCTGCAGTGCAAGCTTCCCTGCTGGGCAGGTGGAGGGGAGACGTCTGGCTACATGAGTTCACGGTCCCTCTCCACCAGGCAGGGAGACAGGCCACGTGCCACCCCTGGGTCCCCAAAGACCCGGCGAGGAAGCGAAACCCAGGCAAGGTGTGCAGGGAGGGAGACGCTTCGCAGTCCCCAGCCCTGCACCCCCCCATCACGCATCCCTCCTGTGGTCAATTTCACACAGAGGCAGCGAGGGGCTGAAGCATTTGCTAACCCCAGCGTCTGCCATCCTACTGGCTGAATTCTCCCGACACGACAAGGGCTCCTTACCTAAAACTCTGGGTTCACAGATGTAGCCCTGGAAGCTCAGGGAGGAACAGGGACTTCCAGGCCCCAGCCCAGCTGATGGCACACGCGTGTGTGTCTGGTTGCTCCGACAGTGCACTTGCCCCTAAAGCCCCTGGGGACGGTGCTAATTCAAGCCCTCAGGCACAAAAGGGGCCCTGGCACCACCTCTAAATGGAGAAGCATCGTTTAAAAAGACACTGAGGCCTCTCTGCTCAGAATGAAAGATTGCCCCGCCAGCCTGTGCTGCAGCCACCAGCTGCCCCGACGGAACACCTAAGGCTCTGCAGATGTCCAGAGTGACCACTGGGACAGCGGGCTTTGTGGAGGAAGGAGCGGCAAGAGGTTCCAGGGTGAGAAAGCTGCTCACAGAGCTCTGCGCTCCCTGAGGGGAGGGGGGAGGGAGGCCCAGGGTCACTGGGCTGTGCTGCCAGCTGTGAGATATCGTGTTTCCCACAACTGAGGCAATAGGTATGTCCTACAAAACGCCATCATTTCACACTTCCAACTGGATTATAGCATCTCTCCAGCCACTACTTTATTTGAATCAAAAAGCCTGCCCTAATTAAGTCATCTGAAGCTAGACCTTTGGATCTGGTGGGTGAAGTCGAGGCAGAGGCTTCCTGGATGCTGACAAAACCTCTAAGACTTTAGACCTTCCCAGTGAGCAAGCCTCAATCGCCTGTAACTCCCCAGCACTATGTCATAACGACAAACGGAAATGGCGACTCCTCGGCATGCTGGCTTTTCCTTTCAGCAATTCTGAAGCCCTACAATTACAACCCATCTTAGATCTCACCCTTGACCCCTGCCAGCTGTGCTGAAATTGCAGAGCATCAGTCAAAAGTGGAAAGGGAGGAGGGGGGCATATATGAGAACGGGGAATGGAAATCTCCAAATCTCCCCGAGATGGCGGGGGCAGGAGAAGGATCAAAGCACACTGCCTGTAAAAGATAAAATAGAATACTTGCAACCAATAAGAGCTTTACACATCAGCCTGTCCTAACTGTCTTGTACCACGCAGGAGACACTCAGGCACAGAGAGACGGAGGGATTTGCCCAGTCATGCTGGGGGGGTGGGGAGGCAGTGCTGCAGCCTCAAACCTTTAACTAGTCTAGAATTTTTACACCACGCCACTAGTGGGCCGTGACATCCCCTTCCAGTCAGGAAAAGAACAGTCAATTATGACACTTATAGGATGTCTGAAAAGACATAAGACTGCCTTCACAGCTCTACGGTTGATCACACTTTCAATATTAAAAAGCTGAAGATAAAAGGGTCTTTTTATTGAAAAGACCTTTTATTGAAAAGACCTTCCTTTCTGTCCTCAAGACTGGAATACTGTAAACTGGTGCTTCTCAAACTTTCATGGGCTACAGCTCACCGAGCGGTCTGGTGAAAATGCAGATGCTGACTCAGCAGGTCTGGGGTGGGGCCTGAGAGCCTGCATTTCTCAGGAGCTCCCAGTCCACGGGTCCCACTTAGAGAAGCCAGGCCCTAAGCCACACTGAGTCTGATGCACCAAGGAAAGGGCGTGTCCAATGCAGACGTGGAGAGCAACAACGCTCCTTAAAGAGACAACGGAAACATTGCTGCATCACTCACCCTCCTGCCACAACCTCCGTGAGCACCAGAGGCCTCAACAGAACCCTAATCCAAACCACCAGCAAAGCAGGCAGGAGAGGAGAGAGCTCCATAAGGAATAACACCCCCAAAGACGTGCTTGCATCTGGCTGATGTTCTCCAAACGGTCAGGTTCAACCAGATCTAAGATGACTGGATACCAGGGTTCAGTGTGTGTATAAGCTTATCCTTGGCCTCATCCATATAAGTTGGGGGGTGGAGGGGAAACTGCCCAATCTGGCCAGAAGCCTATTTCTGTAAATACGGTTTTACTGGGGCACATCCACGCCCCTTCATTTATGTATTGTCTAAGGCTGCTTTCATGCTAGGAGAGCACAATAAAGTGATGGCAACAGTGACCCAAAGCCCAAAACATTTATAATGTGACCCTTTATAGAAAAAGTTTTTTCACCTCTGATCTGGGTATTCAGGGAAATAAACTCCGAAAAGGAAAACCTGAAGTCCAAGACACTGGAAACAATTCCAACATTGCAGAAGCAACTAGAGCAGTGCAAACTCGGGGATAGGTAAGAGTTGTATTTTAGGGGGCTTCTCCTGATAGGGACACAGCATAATTGAAGTGCTTAGTCAACTTGTGACGGGCCCAATAAGAGGGACAAGAAAAAACTCATTTTAAAAATCATGGTGCAGTAATTTTAAAAATTCAATATGTACCAATACTTAACAACCAATAAAGCATACATTAAATGGGGGGGAGAAAAGAACTGTATTTTAAGGCAAGCCTGGTAAAAGCTAGAAAACAGGGATGCCAGTTAGAAATGAGAGGCCCAGTCCACTGCCCAAGTGCAGTCGTTTTCCTGCTATTAACGCTGACTCTGCATCACAGGGAGACAGAGTATGATCTGTGTTTGAATCCACCAGCCTCCGTAACTGTTTCCACTCCTTATGGAAATCTGGCCCGCCATCCTTTCCTTCACAGCCCCCTTATGTGACAGGCCTCCAATGGACAAGCCTGAAGTTGGGCTTCTGAATTAATCTGGTTCCTACCACATGCCAGCGTGAGAGGCTGAGGCCCCAGGCTCTTCTTCCGCCCTGGTCTCTCTGAAAGCAGAAGAGGGCAAGCCTCCAGGGCTCCTGACAGCAGGTACAGAATCAGGCTCAAACTGGAGGGGAAGGAGGGGCTGCCGGGCTCACCCCCAGGGAGGCGGCAGGATGGCCGTCTGTCTCCCGGTCCCTGCTCCCCTGGCAGATGGGGCCCGGCACCGTGATGTGCGGATGGGGAGGGAGTGGGCACCCACGTCTGGGTGACATATGTCCATGTGTTAATGGAAGCCAATTAAGGAAGGCGGGTGGTCTCACAAGAGCTTTCAGGGTTTGGAGCCGCGGCGCCCAGAGAATGCACATGATCCGGGAGGGATCCACTGAACTGTGGGGACAGCGTGGTCCCTGTGCAGGGAGAGAGCACCGACTCTGGTGCTGAAGGGACTGGGGTGAAATTCTGCTCCACCGCTACCTGGATGCGGCCTTGCGTACACGGGGACATTATTATCCCTCCCTCCATAAAATGAGGGTGAGCAGAGCCTTGTCAACAGGTTTTGGGTTTTTTTTTTTTTTTAAATAGCTTGCCTAATACAGAGCATTCACAGCACATAGTAAGCTCTCAATAAACTATAGCTGTTCCTGCCCCAGAGAAACCAAATCTACTCTCCCTTGTATATTTCATGAACCACCAATAAACCTAAGAAGAGCTGCTCTTCCAAACAAGTCATTAAAAAAAACTTAATAACAATCTAATTTGCAGGGTAGATACTGTCATTTCGTAGAAGAGAAAACTCTCACAAAGGATAAATAACTTACCTAAGGACACAGAACCAATATATAACAGACTGACATCTCATTAACAACGTCTCTCTCTCAAAAATATTAGCGGTTTTAGCAACTACCAGCTCAATAATCTTTGCTTCAATTAAAAACCCCACTCTCTCACCTTACCATTTACATAATAAAATGTGTATCTTCCTGCAAAATATTTCTTTTTAGAATTAATCCAAAGAGCCCCATTTCTACAGAGATAATTTTCTTTGTAAAGCCCAAAACACCTCCAACCCACAATTAAAAGAGATTTTTTTAATACACATTTAGCTTTCTGGCTAAAGGATGCTCATCTGTTCCCCAGGGTGAGGATCAGAGGTTAAAAGATATACTAAGTCATACTTCACGCCAGCGTGACCAAGCATCTAAAATAAGCCTTACTCAGTCAAACCGACCACCTCCACAGAGACGTCCACGTCACGTCCCCTTCTCTGTCCGGCTCCATCATCCCTCTGTCCCCACCCTCCTGACAGCTCTTGTAGAGCCACCAGTGGCACCCACCACAAGCCCCACCCTCACTTCACCCACCTGGCAGCGTCTGACGGCGTACCCGTCACCCGCCCTTCTGGAAACACTTCCTAGCTTGGTTTCCGGGCACCCCTTCCTTTACTTCTGTCACCTTGCTTCCTCTGCTGTTTTCATCTTTCCCATCTCCAAATGTTGAAGTGACCCAGGTTTGGGCTTTTCTTCTCCCCTAATTATACACATTCCCTGGGTGATTTCCTCCAAGCCCATGATTTTAACTACAGTGGTCACCCCTAAATGTCTGCCTTCAGTTTAGACCTTGCCCTCAACTCCAAACTCGTATTTCCAGCCGCCTTCTGCGGGGAAACTGAACTGAATCTAACCTTCCTGCGGGATGCTGAAGGAGATGGCACATCACATGTGGGGGGCAAAGGACAGGCGCTGGTGACAACGAATCACGAAAACAAGAGGCCAGAGGAAACTGATGGCGACTTACGAAAACCAGGAGGTCAGAGCGAGCTCAGTGCGATGGCTGATGCAAGCTGAATACCGGCCGTTTACTACTAGAGGGAAAATGTATAGAGACGGCAGGTTTCACCCCAGGTAACCAGAGTTGAAAATACCCAACAGCTTTGGTGCCGCTCTACGTGCAGGGTATTTGTTTTGTCTAATGATAAAAGCAGCTAATTCTATCTTTATGAATTGCTTGTGTTCTTTGGCGTCCTGCTTTCTGTTTTCTCGCCCCAAAACTTCGTGGCCTCTGCACTTGGACCTCAGATTATGCATGCCCCCCGCAAAAACTGCCAAAACCCCTCCCCCTCCCCCATGTCTTCTGCATCCCAGTAACAGCATCTCTGGTCTTCTGGTTACTTAGGCCAAAATTCCTGAAGCCATCCTCAGAACTTCTTTTTCTCAGTCGTGTCATCCAACTCATCAGCAAATCTTACAAGGTCTCCCTTCAAAATATGGACCAGGCCTAACCACTTCTCACTTCCCTTGCTGTTCCCAGCCAGGCCCAAGCCATCACCTTCTTGCATCTGGAAAGGCTCCCAACTCACCTCTTCTCTTCCACCTCTGTACCCCACCCCTGTAACTTATTCTCCACTCTCAAACATTTCAGGAAAAAAACAGAGACAGAGAGAGACAGACAGACAGACAGAGAAGGAGCAAGTGTCGTAAAATGTTTGGGGAATCTGGGTGAAGAGCATACAAGAATTCTTTGCACTGTTTTTGCAGCTTTTCCATAAGTCTGAATTATTTCAAATGGAAGACTTGTGAAACAACCAAAACCCACTATCTCCCTCTGTGAACCCATCCTGTGTCCCCCCAGCCAACCTGGGGACAAACTCCCTTAAGCCCATCTATTGTTTCATGAAACACTAACAAGCCCTTGCCTATCTTGTCCTACTGTGCTAGGCAGTGTGAATAAAAAAAAAAAAAAAAAAAACTGGATCCATAGCCCACAGCCTGTCCTTAGACAGTTCTCAACTGAACAGAAAGGAGCGATACATGAGCAGAGAATTTCAAAACAATGTGATGAGCGCTTTACAGGGGGTGCAGAGCTATGGAAGCGTGCTGATAAGATGTGTAACCTCCTCGATGAGGTGATACCTGAGCTGTCTTGCACCTGACAGCATCCCCACAACGGCACTTACAAAGATCTAACCGTTATGCATATTAGTTCCCTGCACCGAGGGTTTCATACGGGTTGGTCCTAGAGCCTAGCGGAGTACCTACCATGGTAGGACCGCATGCACTGCTCAAGAAGCAGTGGCTGAGTGAATGACGAGGTCAAGAACAGCTTGAGGTCAACGAGGTCAAGGTCAGAACAACGAGGTCAAGGTCAGTCAATGTGCAGGAATACAGGATGTGCTGATATGCAAATCGTATTTTTCTTGTGGGAAGCAAGGGTGGGTTCACAAGCTCTCTCTCCCTAAGGAGGGCAGAAGTCAAAACATTTCCCACCCTACTAAGCACATTATGAGTTCCCTGCAGAAAATAAAATCTCATCATTAACAAATAGCACATGCACCTAACAAGCCCCAGCCTCTGATGACTCCCTCCCATCCCCAGGGCGGGATAAGACCCTGGTAATCGTGAAGGTGCACCCAGCCCCCGTGGCTTCCAAGAGCTGAGGACAGATGTCAGAGGCAGGCTGACTGGTGATACCAGGGAAGTGAGAGAGAAACAGAAGGAACACTGGGCTTGGGATACGTTTGAACAAGAGATGGCAAATAGGGGCCTGAATGATAGTGGCCACCCAAGGGGCTATGGTCTTTTTTAAAAAAAGTTGTGTGTGTGTGTGTGTGTGTGTGTGTGTGTGTGTGTGTGTGTGTGTGTGTGGAGGAGGGCTCAAGAATTCATCAGGCCTGTTAGCCATAAAAAGAAACAAAACTGAGTAATTTGTAGCAAGGTGGATGGTCCTAAGACTGTCATACAGAGTGAAGTAAGTCAGAAAGAGAAAAATAAATACCGTATGCTAACACATATGTATGGAATCTAAGAAAAAAAATGGTTCTGAAGAACCTAGGGGCAGGACAGGGATAAAGATGCAGACATAGAGAATGGACTTGAGGACATGGGGAGGGGGAAGGGTAAGCTGTGATGAAGTGAGAGAGTGGCATGGACATATATATACTACTAAACATAAAATAGATAGCTAGTGGGAAGCAGCCACATAGCACAGGGAGATCAGCTCGGTGCTTTGTGACCACCTAGAGGGGTGGGAGAGGGAGGGTGGGAGGGAGATGCAAGAAGGAAGAGATAAGGGGATATATGTATACATATAGCTGATCCACTTTGTTATCCAGCAACAACTAACACAATAATGCAAAAGCAATTATACTCCAAAAAAGATGTTAAAAAAAAAAAGAATTCATTAGGCCTGACTGAGAAGCATAACAGTGATTAGTAAACAATACGGCCCAAAGCACCTGGCTGTGTTTCAGTTATTCATGGTTTAAACTGTATTCAAATCTTCATGTACTTCCCTTAAGTCTGAGCCATAGCAAACACCTGCAACAACCCTGCCAGGAGAACATCTAACTTACATATCTGACCAGGAATAAAGCTCTCAATGTCAAATTAACACTGAATAAATCCTGACCTCTTAGAACTTGCAAGAAGGACATTCTGGATGATTACAAGTATCACTGAATCACCTAACTTTGCACATGATCATAAGGCAAATTCATAAGTAAGATGTGAGATGGAGCGATCATCTGTGTCTGCCTCGTAGGAGGTGGAAGAAGGGCTCATCTAATGAAGCTGGTACACATGTTACACCGGAACTTTCTCTATTCTCATTCCACATCCCTGACTTCCTTCTGACATCAAATGTCGGGTATCACAGACTTTTCCATGGCTTTCCACCCACGATTAAAATACCCGGAGCATTATGATGAAGAGATCCCATTCCCACCACCTTCATCTCGTTTTGCGGAACGACATATGCTTACTGTGCTACACGAGGAGCAGATGCAGCAGTAGCGGCAAGACTGACCTCCGCTGGGTCGGCAGGCGCTGCAGCAGCCCCACGCCTCACCCGGCAGGCCTGCAGGGCCTCGGAAGGCTGTGGCAGGGCCATCCCTATGCTGAGAGAGCAGAGGTGGAGGGGACAGGTGCGTGGCCGGGAAAGGACCTTCAATGACTGAGCCATCCAACTCTGAGAGGCAGGGAACGCGCCACCCTGCAAGCTCCTCTGGATTTTATGGAGGTATGAGCAGGGGGCTGGACTAGTTCTACTGCCGTTTTTTAAACACTGACGTAAACTGTGAACACAGACAAAACAGAAGGAGATCTCTTTAATAAACGTATGTCTCTGGTGCACGGCGTCATGCCCGGATAATCATTTAGAAAATCCAGTTTATGTTGGAAGTTTCACATCTTCGTGTCAACAAAGTCCCAGGGCCTCTGCAGTGGAGTATACCTCACTCACATTAATAATATACACAATTAACGAGTAAAGAAGACTTTTGTTTGCTAATGTAATTTTTAAAAATCACCCAGATTTGAACTACACTAGAGAAGACAACCTTTGGATAGCTCTGCTTCTGAATTTGGGGTGGTGCAAATAAACTTTCATACTTTCAAAACAATCAGCAATCTAGCTTTACTAACTGCTACAGGAGCAATCCTTCTGGACCCAGTAGGCGATGAAAAAGAACCCAGCTGGTGAGGGGACAGATAATCACCAGTGCTCCGTGGGCTCAGCCAGTCTCAAATCCCAATGCAATGCATGGAAGTAAAAGCTATCAATGGCCAAACATCTAAATACGCACCCCTCCTCGCCATCTGCTCCCCCGTCATTCCAATTTAAAATTAATAAGACCACTATTAGAGGGTAGGGTCGGAGCCGCATCTGTTGTTCTAAAATTGTGGATAATGACCAGCCACACAGTAGCTCCTCATCAGGTCCGAGCTGTACCTCAGACAGAAGCCTCAAGTTCTAGATGGGGAATAAAAGAGAAATTGTAACTCTCTGATCTGATTTTTCTCCTTTTTCTAAAGTTGCTGTTCCCCCAACTCCTTCTTTGGTCTTATTTGTTTTATAAAACTTACGAGAAAATGAAACACATTGTGAAATGTAAGGAATTATGGAAAACTGCCACTCACTCTGGATACAAGTTTTGTGAACATTATTTTAAGCTGCTGGGTTGTTCTTTTTTTCTCTGCATCCTGGGACACCTGAGAACATTCTCTCCCTTGTTATTACATATTCAGAGTCAAGGCGGATGGCTTTAGCAGTAAAGAGGGCGTGTGGTGAGCAGTTAAAAGGTTCTGGGAAGACAGGCATAGGTCCTGGTCCCAACTCTACCTGGGTGACCTTGGGCAAATCACCTTCTTGTGCCTCAAGCTCGATTTTCATCTGCACTGGGTTTTATAAGCCTGAGATTCTAGGCTCCAGCAGCTCTTCACATAACACAGACGGCAACATCACATCCCTACCTGAAAAGCTGGGGCACTGAGCTAATTTCCCAAAGGTTCCCTCTCCGTGCTTGTACGCCAGCCACACACCTTCCTCCAGGTGAAGTATTTGGGATGAAAAGCCATCCGGCAGCCACCTGCACAACCCCAATTGCTGACACTGCTCCCCGTTCCCTTTCACACAGCTCTATCCAAAAGCATTTTTCATGACGTGGCAGAAGGAAGAAGAATAACAGGTTTTTTTCAGCCCATTCATTCAACAAGTATTGATTAATCTACATGCCAGGCACCGGTGACAAAGCAGTGAACACAACAGGCAGTAATCTCGGCCTTCAGAGAGGTTGAGACAGACAAACCAAAAAACACCTTAGAGAGTGAGAAGTGCTCTAGAAAAAAAAAGAGCAGGAAAGGGGAGAACGAATGTCTCTACCGCCGGACAAGGCACCCAGAGGCTCACGTCATGAAATGTAAACAGGGAACAGGTACCAGAGGAAGGACAGGACAGACCGACTGGAACAAAAGCCTTTGCAAACTGACACTCTCCTCCCCTCCATCCTTCCCTCCTCATAATGGAAAAAAAAAAAAGTGTATGTGTGCTGAGGCGGTGGCGGGGAACTCATCAAAATCAGGGCAATGTTTTAAAACAGCTTCAGATTTCAGATGTCTGATAGTCCAACTCACACATTTCAAGGAAAAAATCTCTAAACCATATGGCCGATGGCTGAATGCGTTTTTTTCTTTTTAAGAGAAACTTTTAAATAGGGGCAAATGTGTTTGTTTATTTCACTGCCTTGTGCCCGCGCACGTGCAACCCGGGCTAACAGACGGTCCGTGTTCTGCTGCCTTTGCCAGCTTGCGTACACAGGCTTCCACGTCTTTTCTAATTGTTTATAAATAGCACAAACACCCAAAGATGCAGATCAAGGCAAGCTGTCCCTTCAGCAACTGCGGCTCTGATGACAGCAAATGACAACTGGCCAAATCAGACGGCTGTCAGATGGATTCCACGAGGCCACCCCTTTTCCCTTGACACGTGAAAAACAGGAGGCAGCAGCTCGCCAAACACACACAGACAACACTTTGCTCTCCCGATAAATACTGCCTCCTGCGTTTTCTTGCTCCATCACCTCAGGCAACTTTCAGGTTTGTCGCGTGTCCTGGAACCTTCCCCCGCAGTCCTGTAACACAGACATGCTTCCCTTTTACAGGTGAGAGAACAGGGGAGCCGGGAATCCAGAAAGCTGCCCGGATTACACAGCTGCAGTCTCCTGATGCCTGAAGTGACGCTTTCTCCACCACACGATTTATATGGCATTGAGTTCAAGTTCTTTCCAACACGGCAACAGCCCACAATACTTTCTCCTCTAAAACTTGAAATAATAACAACGTTTACTGTGCACTGACAAGGTGCCAGGCTCTGAGTTTTCTCACGCTCCAACCCTATTAAATCAGTACCACATCATCGCCACGTTATAGGTGAGGAAACTGAGGAGGAAAATACGAGGCAACCACGTATTTTCTCCATGGTCACAGGTTATTCAGTATTTTTTTTCAAATTTTCAAAAGTAAATCTTGCTTTAGTTGCAAATGTTATCAAAACTTAAAAGTAGTCGAGACTCAGAGAATAATAAAACAGCACAATAAACATTCAGACTTATACAAGACAGGGAAATCTCCCCCTTCACTATAATCTCCAATCCCAATCCCGGTAACAGTATGTCATATGTCCCTCCAGAGCGTCCTCCTCCTCGCATTCAGGAATAACTGCACACACGTGGGATGAATACTACACGCTATCCCTGCTGCATCACCCAAGGGGCCTGAGGGGGCTTCAGCTGCGACACTCCCACAACCCACGAGGCACCTCCAGACCACCTCAAATGAACAGAGTAGGACAGCCTGTCCCCCGAAAGGAGGTAAAAGGCCAGGCCACTTTAGCCAGAAGGGGGTGCCTTGGCAGCTGGTCCAGGCCTGCATCGCACTTTGCCGCCGACCCTAACATCTTCCGGGAGCCACATATGCCTCCGCAGAACCCAGCCGTAACGGGATCTATGCTCCCCTGAAGACATCCTCAGCACAACTGACTTTTCGCTTCTGCCCTCAACCATCTCCTGAGTTGTTTTCACAATTCTGCAGGATTAGTTCACTTATTCAGGTTCTCCCTTTATGGGTCTTTTTCATACTTCCTGATAGAGGCATGGAGCCATCCTGGTGGAGATACTGACACCATTACAGCAACAGTGACATGTGGAGGGCCTCCTCCTGTCCAGCCTCTTCCCAAGAGCTGCCACCGCCATCACTGTCGTCCCCGGGATTTCACCGGCTCTTTCCCACGGCAGATACTAACCGCGATGCATACTTGCTGTCTTCTTTTTTAAGGATGTGCTGAGTCAGTAGGTGACAGATGCCACGCTTCTCATCCTAACCAAAGCCTACTTCTCCAGCACCGGCCGTGGACGTCCAGCTGCGCAGGCATACAGCAGACACAGCAGAGGGAGGCTGTAGGGCCTTCTGCCTCAGAGATCACCGCCACAGCCCAGAATAAGAGGCAGAAGATATCTGTGCAAAAGGTGGAAAATCCCACTACTCTCGATCCAAAAGATATGAACAGATGAGTTAGAAAAAAGAGCTAACGAACACATGACAAACCACTCAACCTCACTGACACTCAAAAATGCAAGTTAAAATATACCATCAGTTATTTATCAAATGGACAAATAACTGTTTTAAATGATCATACTTAGTATCAGCGGGGATGCACGGAGAGGGCTGCCCATGTGCACCACTCACATTGGTGTGGACGGAGACCACCCTTCTGATGAACAATGTAGCATGTCTATCAGATCGCACACGTGATCACCTCCTGTCACCTTCTCACTCCAAGAACAATCTGTCCCAGGAAAATAATCACAGGTGAACGCCAAGTTCTACAAACAAGGATTTTCATTACCTATAATAGCACTATGAATTGGAAAATTCCAACTCCTAACATTACATAAACCTTTAAGATACAATTTGAGATAATTATAAATCATGTTTTGAAAGAATATTTAATGATATGATAAAATGCTCATTGGTATTTGTTGAATAAAAGAGATCTCAAAAAAGATACAATACCCATTTTATTAAAAACATCTACATATTTATTAATGCTTAGAAAAGAAAAGGACCTCCCTCTGTCAACCACCCCCAGGGTCGACGGTCGGCTAGGAGGACTCACAAGAGAGTGTACAGGCACACTCAGAGCTGTGATTTGTTACAGTGGGAAGGTACAAAGCGAGTCAGCAAACCGACAAGGCACACGGGGCTAAATTCAGAGGCAACCAGGCACAAGCTTCAGAATCCTCTCCCAGTAGAGTCACACAGTGACAACACATGTGAAGTACTGTCCCCCAGGGAAGCTCGTCAGAGACCCAGTGCAGAATTCACTGCGGGCTGGTACCACGGGCCCCCCCTGCCTGGTGTGTCAAGCTCCAGACTCCCAGACGGAAAGCAGGTGTTGAGGCACGAACCATACTGTCTGTCTGCACAACAGCGAAGGCCCAGGAGGCGCCCTTACCAGTAGGGAGGTGGGACTGTCCTGAGATCCAAGTGCCCAGAGCCCAGCCAATTACATATGCTTCAAAAATACACACAGGCTTGAAATTTTCCAAAATTTAAAAGTACACATAGCACAGGGAATTAGAGCCATTCTCTTCCAATAACTTTTAATGAAGTGTAATCTATAAAAATACTGAATCACTATACTGTACATCTGAAACTAATATAATTGTGTAAATCAACAATACTTCAATTTTTTTTTAAGTACAAAGCACTTTCACACATATTACCTCACTGACTCTTCCAAAAACCCTTCGAGGAAAGCATGACAGAAAGGGAAGGTCACTCAGTGACCCCATGTGACTTATCCAAAGTCAGAGAGCCAGGCGGGAGAAAACCAGGACACCTTACTTCCTACAGCCTGTGTACACACACCCATTCAGCTCCTAGAAGCTGAAAGAGATTCCAGCTTAGAGACATGGAACAGCAATGGGGAAGGACCAGGACGCAGACACGTGTCTTGTTTTTCAGCTCTGACAGCATCCCTCTCCCTTCGGCTGCGAAGGCGGAAACCAGACCCCATTCCCAGAGCCGAAAGCAGTGTGTCTGGTTCTTGGCGGGTCGTCATCTTTTGGGTTGAACAAGCAGCAGATCATCCCATAAAACTACTGTTAGACTTCTCAAAAAGGAAGTGTGATTTTATAGAAAAAATCTACTCCATTTGGGAGAAAGGTCCAGTAAAGCCACAAAAGGATAACAAAGTTATACAACATCGAATTAAGTTCATGTGTCAAGAAGTGAAACCCCAAAGCCCTCTGGGCACACAGCTGCTTTTCGGAGCTGAAATTAAATCCCAACCGAGAAACAGGTCCACTTTTCTAAAGAGATTTCTTTTGCACAGTCTTTAGTAAAAATTCCTTTAACTGACTTGCCGTTTTCCAGACTTACTATCTTTGCTGGCCTTACACTCAGGCACAGCGAGCACTGATCACACGTTGACTGCGACCCAGACACCAGGTAGCACCGTGGCCATGACACAGAAGAACGTGACCCGGCCGTGGCCCTGAGTAGCTCACACTGGGGAGCAGAAGATTCTACATCACGATTTCAAGGCAGCTCGCTAACTGCCATCACTGGTTTCCACTTTGGCCCTCACTAGCTTGAATCAAAAAGAAAAGAACCTAGCACACACCATACCCCATTCCTGTAACGAGAGTGATGTTCAGGTCAGTCCAAGCCGGGCATGTGGAGGTGGGCACAGGGGGTCCCCCGTCTACAGCTCATTCAGAAGGTTCACACAGCCCCACACACAAGGTCAGCCTGTGACCTTCAGGGATGCCCACGCATCGGGAGGAAGGAGACAGAGGACGGGACATCGAAAGGCTCTGAACTGAACTGAAACCTCCCAGAACCCCTCCCCAGACGTAAGGGACCCACAGAAGACTAACCCGAACGTGTGCCGTTATGGGGTGCAGAGCACTGGTGTGACAGCAAGGAAGGAACGGGGTCACCCGAGGTCCGAGATAGACTCCCAGCCCGGCCGCTAACTCAGCCTACGACCTGGATCAAGGCTGTCAACTTCTGCAAGTCACGGTAAAGTCACTGGAAAACAGAAGGCATGAACGCGGACCTGCCTTTTTCACAGAACTGCTGAGAGGATAAAATGAGATAATGGATTTTAAAATTCCTAGTGAACTATGAAGCAAAACACAAATGTAAGAAACCATGGTTACTATTAATAACACCCGTGTAAAATCGAGTTAAGACGAGAGCCTCCCCTCCTCACCCCCGCCTTCTCCCAACAAAAACCAACGTAACATGCAGCTGGGGTCTAGGGCTCGGGTGCAAACAGCCCGCAACTGGCACTGAGTCACTCCCTCCAAGGTCTCCAAGAGAGAAGCAAGCTGACATACAAGACCACATTTTATCTCCTCTGTGGGCTTGAAGTCACCCAAACTTAGAGCAGGGCTGAGCAGAGAAGGGGTTTGCCTCCGCTAGACTCAACAGCTGTGTTTGCACATTCCTGTAGCAAAGGTAGAAGAGCATTCGAATGTCACATGATGATATTCAATTTCCTGTGCTGAATCCAGAGACATCACGCTGGGTGGAATCCTGAAAACATATTCAGGGCAGAGATTCCGTGAGTTCTGCTTCAATGCGTTCAGCATCCGCTAACGCCCGGACCTCAACGCTGTTTCCACTAACGCTGAGGAAAGTTAAGACACTGCGGACCCCTCGCAGCTGAGCTCCAAGCACACAGCTCGCGGATGCGTCTCCCTGAGCTTGCTGATGGCGACCTTCACCCAAAATTAGGCTGCAGAGTCCCAGGAGCGGAGGTAAACAATTCCCAAATTGCCCTGTCCTTTCTCCACTCCCGAGGAAGATGGATTGAAAGGATCAGTCTCAGAGTCAGAACTCAAAGGTGCTTCGACATCAGATGGCCCAGCCCTCCTGGTGCCCAGGTAATGGAAGTAAATAGTCTGGTTTAGTGACAGAGCCAGAACCAAAAGCTACTCGCCTAGCCTCTGATCCACAGCTCCTGCAGCAATGCTACCCTGTGTTTTTTTTTTCCTAGCGAAGGAAAGAAAAACGAGACCCAGCCAAAAGCCATGCAATCCATATTAAAGCCATCAGAGAGTTTATTTAGCACCTACTTAAAGGTAGGTGCTTCCTGTAAAATATACAAGCATGAATATGTAACAAGTGACTTCCATTGTGTTTGGACTTGTCACCCGTGTTCATAAAGCACAAACTCTACCCTCTGCTCCAAGGGCACACAGTGTGCCCCGTACCATCTTACATCACAGCTGTGTGTCCATCCACCTCACCAGACTGCTTGTTCATGGGGGCAGGGATCAGATATTGTCCTTCTATCCCCAGTGCCTGGCCTGTATGACACTCAATAAATGACTACTGAACTAAGTTAGCTACTAAAACATTTTCAACTTGCATTAACAAAACTGATGTACTAAGTTGGGTTGATGTAGGATTCATACCACACAGCTTAAATCTTAACTTGTGGATTTATCCTGTGTTCAGCTGGATTATCATTCGCTAAATATTTAGTGAGCACCTACTATGTGTGAGACATTGTTAAGCACGGAGGACCTGGCGGTGACAAGAACAACCAGAGTCCTGGTTCAAATAGAACTTCGAGTCTAATGGGGAACGGATGAAAAAAATATCAGCTTGATGAGAGACAGCTAAGAAGAAAAAGCACAGGTAGCCATGGGAAGCACATAACTTTGCCCAGATGGCACATAAATAACACCATCTCAGCGCTTCCTACAGCATTAGATCATATTCCCTAAGGTTACTAATGAAGCCGCAATAAAACCATCCCCTCAGTACCAGAACTCACCGCAGATGACTGTCCAGGAAGAAACCAAAGAAACAAATGGAGCTCCAGGACTGATCACTCATACGGATTAAAAGCAGCTTTCAGACGCAAGTTCCAATTGTGAAATCCCTTGGCTACACTCATTTGAAACAAGGTGCTAGCCCGTGTTTAAGTGGTGAATTAACCCTACCAGTTAAAACTAGAGAAATCCTTGGTTCAAGGGCTAAGGATGAATTATCTTTGACAAATTTATTAACTTTGAATATGTACTTTGAAAAACTAAACTATTTAAAAAAACATAATAAAAAAAGAAAAACTATGATGATGACATAATCATGACAACTTGACAACTTTACTGAGTACTTACTATGTGCTATAGGTACAGGCGCGACGCTATGCACTTATATACATGTTTGCACTTAAACCTCTGAACCATCCTGTGAGATGACAGTGACACCTGTTTTCCCATTTTATAGAGGAAGAAAGTGAGGTTCAGACAAGTTTAACAACTTTCCCCAAATTGCACGGCTGGTCAGCAAGACCGAGGCAGCCTGACTCCACAGCCCTTGCTTAGAGGTACTATTTATCAGCTGCTGGGCACAGAGCTGGACCAGACAGGAGTGCAACAAATACCTGCACAGCACTTCACCCCAGGTCATTCCATGCCAATCAAACCAGACTTGTAGTAGCCCTGCATAACTAACTGTCAAATTGTTATTCCATGAAGAGAAAGTAGAATGTGTAGACATCAGAATAAACTGAGGGACTGGTAAACATATCCATGGTAGATGGTAGCAGGATATGGCGTTTATGTAAGTTCCACATCTATTTGCACAATGTTCTTTAATCACCCCAAAGCACCCAAAACCCTTCTAAGCTGATGAAAGTAGAAAACACCTGTGTTACCTAGGACTCCCACTCACCTTGGACAGGGGTTCTCAACCCTCACTGTCTACCACAGTCACCTGGGGCTCTTTTAAAACTTACAGATGCCCAGGCTCCGTTCTGTTTCAACAGGTGTGCAGTGAGCGTGCACCCTCCACTTCAGGAGAGGCGGTGCAATCCGCCGCCCTGACACTCGTGCACTTCCCACCCAGTTCACCAACACTTATTGAGACTATAAGCACTAGAAACCCAGGTCAAGTAAGACAAGTCAGGCTCAACTCCCTAAAAAAGTGTTTACAGTTCTCTCTGCTTTTAGGATAAAGAAACCAGTGCCAGAGATTTATTCCAGTCCAAACCAAATAAACTCCCAGGTGGAAAAATATTCTTGTATAAGTTTACATACAAAACAACTTCCTTTATCTTCCCCGTCAGTAGCCAGGGATTAACTCTAAGCCATGAGAACACAGCATGAAAGAAAAATTCAGGTCTGGGCCACCTGCCATTCTTAAAGTGCACCCTCCCTGCTAAAAGAGCACAGTACAATTTAGATTTACCGTCTTGTCAAGGATGGAAACAGAAAAGCAGCACAATACAGAAAACAGAGCTTTTGGGAATCAAGGGGCTGGGGACTCTAGTCCTGGCCCCGGGGCCAATTTGCAATGTCACCTTAGGTAAGTCTGTCCTCCTCTCTGGTCTCAGGGTGGTCAACACTTAAATGAGAGGGTCAAGTATAAAAAAAGACAGGTGTGACTTCAAGCTCCAGAGTCTAACAGTGATAAAAAGGAGCTTCTGCCATTGACCAGAAAAATAACTCAAGGAAGGACCTTTTCCCATTCTTAAAAAGTCCAAAGGGAAAGCAGAGAACTAAGCACCCATCCTACTTAGTAGCCTGGGACAGCAGGACACACATGCTCTGGTTCTCACCCCAAGAGCTGAGGGATTATCATTCATTTGCACATTCATTCATTCATTCCTCAAATATCTGAAGTACCTCCTATGTGCCAAATGCTCCCCACTGCCCCTAATTCAAGCTCATTTCCTGCAAGCCTCCTAAACTTCCACATACATTACTGCATTATCGCATCTAATTGTCAGAGAAGCCCTTTGCTGTTACCGATGAAAATTACTGCAGCCTAAAGAGGTTAAGAAAAGTACTTGAGAGATCCCACTTAGGCGTCTCTTTTCAGTAACCACAGCCAGGTCAGAGCAGCAGGGCATGGACGGTCTTCCCTCCCTTCCCCAGCCCCTTGGCTGACCCAGCATTCCCCAGAAAGCTATCAAGTCCTGGCAGCTCTGTCACGGGCTGTTTTGAGGCCACAAAAGCCATAAATGTACGGGACTATTACAGTCCATCTGCCTCTAACAGATCTTTTACTTTTCATGCTGGTCACTTCTGTGCGCAGATGGGTTCAGAAAGCCTCTGGCAAGTTACCATGAAGCGACTTCCCCTCCCCGTTCTCCCCGCCCCGCCCCATCACTGTGGGGTGCAGGCTAACTGGCTAGTGGGCAGTGAGCTCTCTTCTCCACAATCCACTGCTCATTCCTGTCGTCCCTAAAGCCCTGAGCTGATGCCACCAAATATAGGCAGGAAAGAGCCTCCTCTTTTCTAGGCTGAGGGCGGGGGAGGGGCATCCTCTTGGGCATCTCTGACTCTGCAACAAGAGAGACTCTGTGCTGCGCTGGGCCTCCCCTGTCATAGGAGGCACCCACGGGTGTCATCAGACAGACCTACGACCATGCTTTAAACCGGTTCATACAATTATTCCAGAAATGCTATTTACACCGCTCCGCCCCTCACATGCACGGAATGCTTTATAGGCTGCAAAGGATTTCCGCCCTGCATCTCCTCTGCTCCTCCCAGCAGCCCTGTGTGACTGCAGAGTATGTTTCATCACACCCCTATTTTCAGAGAATGAAACCAAAACTCACAGAAATCAAGTAACTTTTCCAGCAAAGAGGACAAGAACCAGGACAAGAGGCCTCTCTTTTAGTTGATTTACAATGTTGTGTTAGTTTCAGGTGTACAGCAAAGTGATTCAGTTACATTGATACATATACATGTATCTATTCTTTTTCAAATTCTTTTCCCAATTAGGTTGTTACAGAATATTGAGCAGAGCTCCCTGTGCTCTACAGCAGGTCCTTGTTGGTTATCCATTTTCAATACAGCAGCATGTATGTGTCAATTCTAGAACCAATACTGTTGCCAACATCCCACATGGTCCCTCCAGGGATTCTTACCTGATCTTAGACATGAGCAGGTTTGTCTCCCTAGAATCCTTGGGATGCCCAAAGATAGGTAATAAAATTTCTAACAAAAAGCATACACTTATTGAGATGGTTACATAGGCGGAGCTCGTTTGCGTTTCGGAAAGATCATTCTAGTGGCGATGTGGAAACGCAGTGCGGTGAGTATTCTCTGATGAGGCAGAGAAGGAATTAAATGTTTATTACAACAAATGCAACACGATGAGGTTCTAGCCCGGGGTCACACCCGTGAGGCTAGATAGAGGGAAAAAATACAGTTGAAAGAAATGTACAGTGAGGTCCAATTAGACCCAGAGGTGAAAGACGGGGATTAAGAACATGGAGGTTTCTAGTCAGAAAGACGGATGAGTAAGGATTCCACAAACAGTAAAAACAAACCAGGCAGGAGAAGCAGGTCTGGAAGAACGATGTGGATAGGTTGCATTTGAGATGCAGGAGCAACTCCAGGTGAGGGACACGTGTGATCATTTTTGATTTCCCGAGTCCAGCACAGACCAGACTGGACACTTAAAATTGTGGAAGGGAAGGAAGGCACATAAATGAACTCAGTGGCAACCACCATTATGTGGCTAGTCTCCAGATGCTGGAGGCTGGGACAGAAACTAAGCAGTCATCAAAATGTCAAGTTCACCGGCTCCTTTATCTAGTCTAGCTACCTGAGTGCCTGGATGAGATGGATGACCCTGCAGAACCTGTTACACAACCTGGAGCTCAGACCCAAACAAGAGACACAAATGACCAGACAATCCATGAATCACAACATAAGTAAGCGCAGTGAAGGAGTAGCAGAAGCAGTGGCAAAGGTTCATTCACGTTTTCTGTTTTTTAATACGCACCAGTCTGCTGTTCAAACATCACCAAGGCGATACCCTTCAGAGTATCCTCAGAACCACTGAGAGGCCTTATCAAAACAAAAATTCTGATTCCATAGGTGGGTGCATTTGTAACAAGCTCCCAAGTGACAGAGATGCGCGGGCCGGAGCACCACACTTGGAGAATCACTGTTCCCAGGGACTAGGAGAGTGAGGGGCAGGGCTGGCCCGAGACAAGATACTGGGAAGGGTCTTAACGCAGAGGAGCCAGCTCTGCTCCTGGCCACTTACTCAGCATTTGCCCTTGATCAAGTCATCTAAATTCTCCAAGCCTTGATTTCCTAATGTCAAAATGAGAGTAATCACTGCCATGATAGCCTTCAGAAGGAAAGCAAATTAAATGTGTGGTGAAGGAAATATTATACTTCTCAAATTTATGGTAATTTCTGAAGGGTGGGATTGGAGTGATTTTTAAAACATTCATGTGTGTACTTTTCTGCATTGTTTGATTTCTTTATAATGTGCAAATAAAATCTCAGAAGAACCTTAATGATTTTCAAAAAGCCAAAAGCTCTTATTTAAATTCCTCTAGAGGAGTTTTCCGGTAAGTAATGAAATCAGTTGAATGCTTAGCAGCCAGCATGTTTTTAATAATTAAACTTTTTATTTTAAAATAATTGTAGATTTACATGCAGTTATAAGAAAGAAGAAGAAATCCCATATACTTTTCTTTTTAATTTTTATTTTATATTGGACTACAGTTGACTTAGAATGCTGCATTAGTTTCAGGGGTATAGCAAAGTGATTCACTTATACATATACATGTAAGCCCACATACTCTTTGCCCAATTTATCCCAGTAGTAACATCTTGCAAAACCATAGTACAATCTCACACCAGGATGCTGGCATCAGAAGAGTCAAATTACAGACCATTTCCAGCACCACAAGGATTCCTCACGTTGCCCTTTTATAGTCACTCCCACTCCCCACCCACCTCCTCCCCGCTTCTTAACCCCTGGCCCACTAATCTGTTCACCATTTCTACAATTTAGTCATTTCAAGGATGCTATATATAAATGGATTCCTATACTTATTTAAACTTTGGGAATTGGCTTTCTTTTTCACTCAGTATAATTCTCTGGAGATTCATCCAGGTTGTTGTGTGTATTAATATGTTCCTTTTTATTGCAGAGTAGTGTTCCATGGGAGTGGATGTGCCACAGACCTTCAGGGATAAACCCACTCAGCCCCTGAAAACATCTGGGTTGCCTCCAGGTTCTGGGTATTATGAATAAAGCTGCTATGAACATTCACGTTCAGGTTTCTGTGTGAACATCAGTCTTCATTTCTCTGGAAAAATTGGCCCGGATTGTAATTACTGAGCTCTATGGTAGTTGCATGTTTAGTTTTTTGTTTGTTTGTTTGTTTTTTAACTTTTTATTTTATATTAGAGCATAGTTGATTAACAATGTTGTGTTAGTTTCAGGTGTACAGCAAAGTGATTCAGTTACACATATACATGTATCTATTCTTTTTCAAATTCTTTGCCCATTTAGGCTGTTAACATAATATTGAGCAGAGTTGCCTGTGCTCTACAGTAGGTCCTTGTTGGTTATCCATTTTAAATATAGCAGTGCATACATGTCAATCCCAAACTCCCTAACTATCCAGCATGTTTAGTTTTTTTTAAGAAACTGCCAAACTGTTTTCCAGGGTGGCTGCACCACTTTATGTTCCCTCACCAGCATTTGGTGGTGTCACTATTTTTTATTTTAGCCATTCCTGTAGGTGGGTGGTGATACCTCACTGTGGTCTTAATTCGCACTTCCCTGATGGCTAATGATGTTGAAGATATTTTCATGTGCATACTTCTCATCTGTACATCCTCTTTGATGAAATGTCTCCATGTCTTTTACTCACTTGCTAATTAGATTGTTTATTTTACTGTTGAATTTTGAGTTTTTTTAAATATATATTCTAAATACTAGTCCTTTATCACATGTGGTTTGTAAATATTTTCTCCTGGTCTGTAGCTTGTCTTTACATCCTCTTAACACAGTCTTTTCTTTTCCCTCTGCACAGATAACTGACATGTTTGATTTATTTATTTTTATTAAAGTATAGTTGATTTACAATATTAAATTAGTTTCAGGTGTACAACATAGTGATTCAATGTTTTATAGATCATACTCCATTTAAAGTTATCACAAAATATTGGCTATATTCTCTGTGCTCTACAATACATCCAACTTATCAGTTTTTCCTTTTATGGGCTATGTTTTCTGTGTCGAGCCCAAGGAAGAATTCTTTGCCTAGCTCTAAATCTCAAAGAGTTTCTATGTTTTTGTTTCCTCAGAGCTTTATAGTTTACATTTAAGTCTGTGATCCATTCTGAGTTAATTTTTGTTTATAAGGTGTGAGGTTTAGGTCAAGGTTTTGTTTTGTTTTGTTTTGTTTGGTCTGTGGATGTCCAATTGCTCCAGGCAATGAGCTCCATTTTTTTAATGAAATTAAAAATATGCTAGTGCGTCATCCATATTACAGGTAAGTATTGTTTTGTGAAGCTTTAATTCCAACTGTATACTGAACAATGTAAAATGTCTAGTTTGAAAGTTTGAAAAATATAACTCTAAGTATTTTTTCCTAAATATTCTGATTTCTACCTATGATATCAGATCCTGTTGACATGCGTACCACAAGCAAAGCCTGAACAACAGCTAAAAATGTATAAAAATTAAAATGATTAGTATGTGTGTCTATTAATTAGGGTTTTATTTCCCATTAATTGTGGGGGAAAAGGTCATCATTGTAAAGCCCTGTGACTGGATAACAAATATTTATATCCAAAGCAAACCTAAAGTGTTATTTCTCTATATTGCAAAATTCAGGGCTGAAATTTAAACTTTCAAATACTTCGTATTTATTGAAGGCAGGAAAGTTTAGTTCAAGGAAATGTCTAGGGTCAATATGAAAGATACAAAGAGGCCATCTAGCAATTCCATAGGCCCATAGCAATTCCAATCCAAGTTCAGCTCTTTGGCCCCAGGATTTAAGAGCCCATTTTGGAATCAGACCATCTGTCTGACGCAAACAATCGGTGTTTAGTTCTACTTTGCCACTTTCTAGCTGTGTGACTTTGGGAGGGCCCCTCAAGCACTCTGAGCTAAACACCCACCTCAGTAACTGGGGGTAAACACCACCTATCCCAGCTGGTTGAGTGTGAGGACTGAAAGCCACTTCTCAATGCCTGGTACAAGGTCAGCCTCTCAGTTAAGAGTAGCGGGCTTCCCTGGTGGTGCAGCGGTTGAGAATCTGCCTGCCAGTGCAGGGGACACGGGTTCGAGCCCTGGTCTGGGAGGATCCCACATGCTGCAGAGCAACTAGGCTTGTGAGCCACAACTACTGAGCCTGCGCGTCTGGAGCCTGTGCTCTGCAACAAGAGAGGCTGCGATAGTGAGAGGCCCGCGCACCGCGATGAAGAGTGGCCCCCGCTTGCCACAACTAGAGAAAGCCCTCGCACAGAAACAAAGACCCAACACAGCAAAAATAAATAAATTAATTAATAATTTAAAAAAAAAAGAGTAGCTATTATCATCATTGAAGGGAAGTAAAAACTTTTTCACGGTCCCAGGCTCACTCTACATGCAATTAGCAAAGAACAGCAAATGAAGGAAACCAAAATACTTGCTCAAGTTTTAAAAAGAAATGTTTTTTAAAAAGAAAGAAAGAAAGAAAACAGGGAGAAGGAAGAGGAGGCACAGGAAGGACAGGGGTCTGGCACCTCGCAAATGCCAGGACGACACTCATTACAGGCCTTGTTGACTTGTACAGTCATCAGAGACCACCAAATGGGGAAGGGGTACTTCCTCTATCCAGAGCACCATCTCCCAAGGTGCTCAGAAATCGGGAACATCTTGAAACGGGCAGCAGGCTTTGGACAGGAGAGCTACAACTTCCTTACAGAAATCAGCACAAAAAGTGACCCATGTAGGAGGTGCCAACTGCTATAAATACTTGATGGCAGAAGCTGATGTCATGGCTTCTGTACGGGACACACCCAAATCAAACTTGCCAAAATAGCAGGGAAAGCATATAGCAGAAACCCATGCCATTGTGTGCAAGTCTGATGTCGCTGCTACAGAAACATTTATAACCGATGACCCCACTGCCCTGAGTGCTACTTCTTTCCACATTTCCCAAAGCTCTGTGATTGCGCTCGCAGAACATGTGTATCAACCAGCAAACTGCCAGGCCCTGCTCTAACCCTGCAGCCCCGCAGCAAAACCCAAAGACAAGTGAAAATTTTTCTTCCAAGTGGGAAAGAGCAGGAAAGTGTGATCCATCAAATCCACTTACTAGGAGACACCCACATAGCTGCTTGCAGGCACATCACTCTAGTGCCTGGGTGATTCCCCTTCCATAGGAGTTGGGGGGGTGACAGCAGGCCAGCTAGAGGGGCACCAGCACTAACCTTTGAGGCCATGATTCAGGCAGTTTTAAATCAACGGTCACTCAGTCTCAGGGGAGCCATAATCGAAATCAAAATCAGGTCTCTCTGGGGCTTCCCTGGTGGCGCAGTGGTTGAGAGTCCACCTGCCGATGCAGGGGACACGGGTTTGTGCCCCGGTCCGGGAAGATCCCACGTGCCGCGGAGCGGCTGGGCCCGTGAGCCATGGCCGCTGAGCCTGCGCGTCCGGAGCCTGTGCTTTGCAACGGGAGAGGCCACAGCAGTGAGAGGCCCGCGTACCGCAAAAAAAAAAAAAAAAAATCAGGTCTCTCTGGAAGCGTCTGTACAAGAACTGGGCCTTGGGCCAGACTGGTGCAAACATCGATGTCACAAGCACTGTCCAGAGACCCCCTCCCTGTGCCCTCTGCTCCCCACAGGGCCCCTCCCTCCTTGCACAAGTGGGGCCCCGTGCCTGTGGACCATCTCCCTGTTACCCCATCCTTTCAGGAAAAGCTTCCAGGACAACACCCAACACACAGGATGCACTCAATAAATACTTCCTGAAATGAGCAAACGTAAATTACTTCAATTTAACAAGACTTTTTAAAAATGTGTTGTCTCTCTTTGAAATAATGCCAAGAGCTTCAGCAAGCAGCTTAGCTGCTCTCTACTACAGTTTTATCATGTAAAATGTTTAATAATAACAGTGTTCATCCATAGGGTTGTTGGGAAAAATCATAAGACCTAATTCGTGTGGCAAGCTTAGCAAACAGGACCTGACACACGGTGAATGCACAGTAAATGCCAGCTGTCATGAGCTATTAGTACCTGGCTCTCTAAGGGCAAAAGGAATGTATCATATCCAAATGTATCATCATAAAAGGCTGTCCCTGGGTACTGCTGGGGTAGAGCTGTGGGACAGCATGTATCAAATACTATTTTGTTTTTTAAAAATATCCCCAAAATGTACATATATATTTGCATGTATACTGGAAAAGATATGAAAGGAAATACAGCAGTTGTTAAATAGTGGTCACCCTGAGACTTCCCTGGTGGCACAGTGGTTAGGAATCCACCTGCCAATGCAGGGGACACGGGTTCGATCCCTGGTCCAGGAAGATCCCACATGCCGCGGAGCAACTAAGCCCGTGTGTCTCAACTACTGAGCCTGCGCTCTAGAGCCCACGAGCCACAACTACTGAGGCCATGCACCACAACTACTGAAGCCCGCGTGCTCTAGGGCCCACATGCTGCAACTACTGAGCCCGCGTGCTGCATCTACTGAAGCCCGCATGCCTAGAGCCCGTGCTCAGCAACAAGAGAAGCCATCGTAATGAGGCCCGTACACCACGAGGAGTAGCCCCTGCTCGCCGCAACTAGAGAAAGCCCACGCGCAGCAATGGAGACCCAACACGGCCAAAAGAAAAAAAAAATAGTGGTCACCCCAAAGACAGCAAGAAAAGAAAGATTTACCTTTGCTCTTCATCTTACGTACTATTTCAATTACCTTCAGTGAGCATCTATTCCTTCTGTAAAGTTTTTCCAAAAAATTCACTGCAACTTTTCTGGAGAAACAAGGGGGTACATCAGGAAGGTGGAAACAGAGGACAAAACTGAATGAACCTAAGTGTCGAGTCCAGGCTGGGCAAGCCCCTGTAAACCACAGCACATCTTTCTGCAAACTCAGGACACCGTCCTCCACCTTCCCGCTGGTGAGATAATCCAGGACACGGACACTGAGATTTTTCTCAGCCACCTCGTGCCTTTTTGCATGTGTCTTCCTCAGATCACATCAAGCGCCCTGGGGGATTTGGAACCGCCCTTCCAAATGCCTTCCGTCTGTACCCCTGCCCAGCGCTGTCAGCTTCCGTCCTGTGTCTGAAACTAGATTGCAACCCTAGTGGTTACAAATGCGCCTGGCGTTTCCTTGTTGTTTCCACTGTACTTGGCATGGTGCAGAGAACAGGTCAGCGGCTGACCACGCTGGAAGGCACCTTAGGAAACACACCATCTGCCATTCTACTTACAGAGACACAGACCAGGGAATGGACCTGGCTTTTTTTGGCAACTCAACTAGTTACCTGCTTGAAGCAGGGCAAAGCCAGGTCTCGGGACTCCCAGGTTGATATGCAGCCCCATAAGAACTGCTGATGTTTCTCCTGCCTTGAAAACATGCACCACTATAGAAGATGAGGATGATTTCTCACGAAACTGCTCAGCCCAGAGCCCTGAACTCACGCTGTTAGAAAAACAGTAAAGTCCAATGAGATAGAAAGATGACCCATCACAAAGAGAATGTGGCCAAGATGGGGAAGGGAATTCACACAGGTTATCACGAGCTCAATAACCAAAAGAAACACCAAACAAAGAAACCCCACCTGAGTAGGAAAGATGCAAAATAGACCCATGACACTAGTAACACCATTGTTAAAATACAGAGCTATCAGATACACGGTGCACACCTTAAGGATGAATGCAAAGCTTCCTCATTTTTGGAATAAGAGGGCTACCTGGAATTTGTAAGAAAGGCTATTTACACAGTGTTATTTGATTCCTACATCATAAATAAATAAATATATGTTTATAGTCATATATACACACAATCAATTCATATATGAATTACATTATTCGGTTCATATATGTGGGAAGTTTGACAATATCAAAATAACCGTGGACAATCTTTTTGGACCAAATTTATAATTTGGTATTCAATGCTCCATATTTGGGGGTCACCCTTCTCTGGATGACAGCAAAATCCAGTGGCTTTAGAAGCAGATTTTATGCTATCACTATAATGGATAAAGGAAAGAAGGAAAGATAATTTAATTATCAAGGGAGTGAACTTCATTGCTAAACTATATTTGTGTCTCAAGACAATCTTCTAACTCATATGGAAAATATAGTTCACTGAACACAGAAGACCTTCCCAAATTAAAAGGGTTACTAACAAAGTTCTCTTTCTCTTACCAAGAAAATTGCAATCCTTAAAAGACAAGTGGCCTGGACTTCTCCCTTAGAATATGTCTTTATAGCAGAAGGTTTGCAACATCAAAAGACAATTTAGATATGTTTTGAGAGTAAAAAGCAGAAAAATCTATATTATTTTATGATCTGCATTGCCTTTTCAGGACTGTCCTAGACTCTCAATAAAAAATTCTCTAGGGCTTCCCTGGTGGCGCAGTCGTTGAGAGTCCGCCTGCCGGTGCAGGGGACACGGGTTCGTGCCCTGGTTCGGGAAGAACCCACATGCCACGGAGCGGCTGGGCCCATGAGCCATGGCCGCTGAGCCTGCGTGTCCGGAGCCTGTGCTCCGCAACGGGAGAGGCCACAACAGTGAGTGGCCCGCGTACCGTAAAAAAAAAAAAAAAAAAAAAAAAAAAAAAAAATTCTCTAAATCAAAAAATCCCCACCCCAAAAAAGGCTTATAATTTAGGAGAAGGACTAAATAGAGAGTAAGTATTATCTTGTCAAAGGTAATATATATTTCATACCAGCTTGCTTCCAAAGAAAACAAAACTTGAAATTAGAAGGCCAAGTTCAGGTCTGAGCTTAACCATCTACTGTGGGTTCTGCCTAATCTCTCTTAGCTTCAGTCCTCTAGTCTTTAAAATAGGATCAAGCCCAACAGTTTAGAGTCACTCTGAATGTGAGTGTGAAGAACTTCTTCCAGAAGGCGTGACATCCAAACAACTCCTAACACATCTAATTTTTTATTTAATATTTTTACCAACAAGAGAAAGATGAAAGACAATATACAATGACAATGGCCAGACCATATAAAAGCAGGGCTCTGACCCTCAGCCCACAGCCGCCAGCCCTGGGAGCCAGCCTGCTGGGAGTCGGACCTGCAGGAGGGCAGACTGCTGTCTCTAGTGACAAGCCAGGAAGCCAAACAGCCACCGCTGGACAATCGGCCAGGACTCGATCAATACTGACGGCCTCCCTAATCGTTGTCCTGCTTCCGACTCAGGACCAACCCCAGAAGGCCCCGCCTGCTCCCTGACCAGTCACAAGGAATGCCCCCCCTTCTAGACCCCCCAGCCCCCCAGGCCTCCAGCCCCAGCAGACACCCTGAGCCCCCTTTTCTCCACTGGGAAGTTCGCCACGCCTCTGCCTGCCTCTGGGTCTCTGCCAGGCACAAGTGATTGTGGCCGACTCCCTTGCTACAAGCCAGCTCTGAATAAATAGCTTTTGCCTTTTCCATGTGGTTGCTCTTTGTCTATTTCCACAAAGAGAAGTCTTAAACCAGGGGCTTCCCTCCAGATGGTCAGTCCCTAATTTAGAAGCCCAGTGAGGCAGATTCCAAGTCTGGAGAGACTTCCTGTCCACCAGGCCCTCCTTCCACAAAAACCTCACTTTCTTGAGCTCTCAGTCACTCCCCTGCCGTCCAGGGAAGTAACCAAGTGTTAAGGAAAGATCAAGGACTTTGAGGTCAAACCCCTGAGTTCATCAAGAATTTCATTTTTCCACTTATAATTATGTGACCTTGAGCAACTTTCTTAACATCTCTAAGCCTCCGTCTTCATCTTCAATAGAAATATTTACCTCTAAGATTGTATCAAATGGGACACTTATGTAAGGTAGCTGACGAGTATTGGGTGCTCAGCAGGTGTGGGCCCCCTCCTCCCAGCCCACCTTCCCCCACAAGGAGAAACACAAGACGCCCCAAGAGAAGACTGGTGACCCCCGCACCTGCGTACCTTTTATTCACACGAGTCGCAGTGGTATCCAGAGCGCTACCAAAAGACAAGATTTGTTTCCATTGTTCAACTGGGTATGGGTCACTTCTAACTCACATTATATGATCCATAATAAGGAAGTAATTTTTCTACACAACCCCATAGTTGTATTTTTAGCAGACTTTATTAACTCTAAATCCACTTCAGAACCAAAAACAAAACTTTAATCTGCGACACTGTTATAAGCAGAAAGGGACCTATGAGACAAACTGAACTTTTGTCCAAAGAAAAAAAGAAAGCGGTTCTGGAACACTGGGCTGGCTGTGAGAACGTGAGAACATTACTTATGTTCACAGGGGGCTGGACAAATACCTGCCCTGCCCTGGCAGGGTCAGAAGTTGGGTTTATTGGCACCTCGTATCATCTGCTCCAGGAAAAGGACCAGGACACAGGTTGTTCGTGCAGTCAAGGTCACCCATCACGGGTAAAGGTCTCCTTCTTCCTCTTCTGTCCAAGTGGTCCAGGTCTTGAGGCTGCTCCAGGGCCTCTTCGTCAGAGGCGTGAGCCCAGCCACCTTGGCCTCTTTCTCTGGCAATATTACCCCTTCTCCTTCCACCTTCCAACCAGCTACGCTAACCTGAAGAGTACCTCTGTTCAGTCTTCAAGGGGTCCCAGCCAGTGTTTAGAACAATTCCAAGATCTAGGCTCAGGCTTAAAGAGGTAAAGAAACCTCAGATAGACACACCACTTTGACAAATATCACGTGGACTCTTGCTGGAGGCAAGGTTTGCAAGCCTGAGGTCTCCATGGGCAATATAGAATGATTGCTCAGAGCTCTGGAGCCAGGCTGCCTGGGCTCACACCCCAACTCCAACACTTCCTGGCTGTGTGATGTTGGACAAGGCCCCCAACCTCTCTGTGCCTCAGTTTGCTTACTGTAAAACAGTCACACTAATAGGGCTGCTCTAGGGACTTCCCTGGTGGCGCAGTGGTTAAGAATCCGCCTGCCAATGCAGGGGACACGGGTTCGAGCCCTGGTCCGGGAAGATCCCACATGCTGCCAAGCAGCTAAGCCCGTGCGCCACAACTACTGAGCCTGCGTACCACAACTACTGAAGCCCGCGTGCCTAGAGCCCATGCTCCACAACATGAGAAGCCACCACAATGATAAGCCCACGCACCGCAAAGAGGAGTAGCCCCCGCTCGCCGCAACTAGAGAAAGCCCGTGTGCAGCAACAAAGACCCAATGCAGCCAAAAATAAAATAAATAAATAAAAATTAAAAAAAAAAAAGGCTGCTCTAAAAATAAAATGAGTTGGCATGGAGAGGGAACTCCATAGACACATCCTGAATACCGAATAAATGGTAGATATTATTAAATACATATATATACTCCCATTATATTTATAATGCACAAAAAACGTGTGGAATACAAGCTTCACTAGTAACAGTGGTTACCCTGGAGGGGTGCAAACTTCAGCATTTTACTCTATGTGTCTATGCCTATATCACCCGAAATATTTAAACAAATGTGTGTGCCTAAATTTGCTCCAAGACAGGTAGCTGGACCATGTGATTTTGACCCCCAAAAATCTTCGAATCATAATGAGATTGTTCCAGGAAGGTAAAGTAATAGAAATTACAGAAATCAAGTCTTGTTCCAGTGTAAATGCTTTGAGGTCATTTAAATGAACTGGTACAAAACCAATGCAGACGCTCCAAGTCCTTTCTTACTGTCATAATACAAAACGTTTGGGTTCTGTGGACCTCCCTTTACCTACGAAGTCACAGTTCAAGTTACAGACCCAGAACTTGGACTCCGCTCTGCTTTGCAGTCCAAGCTTTCTCACATCATATCGATGCGTTTTTCAACCGGCAGCTTTAGCTGAATTGAAACTGCCACCAATCCCACTCTGACACAATCCCCCAGCTCTGCTGTGCACGACTCAGGGAGTCCCGAGATAAAGCAGGCATCTGGCTGCTAGTGAAGAGCCCAACCTTCACCTATTTATAGTAACAAACCCCCTTCGTTCCTCCACAGGCTCTCCCCGAAGTCACCTTCTAAGCTCTTTCACTGACTCCTACCTCAAGGTGGCCCGGCCAGGAGAACCCCTCATCAGCTTCCTCATGAGGAAAGGCTGTAACTACTATCAACAGGGCCAGTCAGCCTCGTTCCAGTCAGTGCTCACCGGATGCCCCCGCCAACGTCCACCGCTTCCCTCAGAGAGGCAGCCCAGCCATCCTGGCCTTTTCCTCTGGCGACAGGTACTGCACTGCCCTCCTATGGAAGCGGCTCATGGAAGGTTAAGGGACCAGCCCAAGATTCCACACTGTTGATGACTGGTGGCAGAGCCGGAATGCCAGCCCCGGTCCAACAGGACCTGTGATGCTGGCCACCCTCCCTAAGGCCCAATGGATGCTGACAGATGGCCAGTATTTCAGGGGCCTCAGAAATGCCTCCTGCTGTGGTATGAAGGATGGTCCAGTCTTGGGAAGGAGGCAGGGTGGGAATCAGTAGAAACCCTTCCGTGCCGGGAGGTTATCCCATTCGGGGGACACACTAAATATTCTGGGTCTTGTCTTTTCAGGTGAAACGTCTCTCGGCGCTGGTGGCAGCCGTCTTTGTGCAGCTAGGTCTGGCCGGCTCTGAGAGGTTGCATTGTAACAGCTCTCGAGCACACCAGTCAGCTGGTGTCAGTCGCTGGAAAGCCCTAACAGAGAAAGAGGCCGTGCCACACGCTAGTCAGATCCCACTTACTACGTGATCTTGAGCAAGTTACTCATTGTTTTTATTGCCATGTAACTGACTAACTACATTGTATTAGTTTCAGGCAGACAACATAATGATTTGACATATATGTGTACTGTGAAAGGATCACAGTAAGTCTCCTTAGCATCCATCACTGCACGTAGTTACAATTCTTGCATGTGTGTGTGTGTGTGTGTGTGTGTGTGTGTGTGTGTGTGATGTGAACACAAGATCTACTCTCTCAGGAACTTTTAAATACACAATACAGTATTGTTAACCCTGGCCACCACGAGACTTCCGTCTCATTTTGGCAACTGCAAATTGAGAACATTACCTACCCCACGAAGTTGCTGAACAGACCAGAAGAGATACAGATGTAAAGTGTCTGGCACGGTGCCTAGGACATAGTATGCACTCAGCAAACAGTGCCGGTAGTGACGGGGGTGGTGATACAAACTCCAAAAGACTATAAATATTAGCCTTTTTGAACCATTTGGTCTCCCTTATCGTGAAGACACAGCACATCTGAGCTTCTTAGAGGGTCCTACAGACTGAATGTCTGTGTCCCCTCAAAATTCCAATAATCTCCAGTGTCTCAGTATTTGGAGGGGGGCCTTTTGGAAATGAATAGGTCATAAGGGTGGAGTCCCCCTGTATGGGATTAGTTCCCTTATAAAAGAGACCCCAGGACTTCCCTGGTGGCGCAGTGGTTGAGAGTCCGCCTGCCGATGCAGGGGATGTGGGTTCCTGCCCTGGTCCGGGAAGATCCCACATGCCGCGGAGCAGCTGGGCCCATGAGCCATGGCAGCTGAGCCTGCGCGTCCGGAGCTGTGATCCGCAACGGCAGAGGCCACAACAGTGAGAGGCCCACATACCGGGGGGAAAAAAAAAAAAAGAGCCCCCAGTCAGTATCGTTGTCCCTTCCACCATGCGAGGACATGGCAAGAATATGCTGTCGTGAACCAGGTCCTCACCAGACACCAAACCTGCCAGCACCTTGATCTTGGACTTCCAGCCTCCAGAAGTGTGAGAAACAAATTTCTGTTGTTTACGAGCCACCCAGTCTATGGCATTCTGATATGGCAACCAGAACAAACTAAGACAGAGGGTCACACGTCAAGCACAGGAAAACTCAAATAATCAACCCATCTGGAGAGAAAAATCTCACGTAACTTAGGACCTCCCAACACACAAATTTGTATTCATGGGAAGAGGGGATTTAAAAAGAAAGCATCATGCCCCACATCCTCAAGAGCCATCCTGACTCTCACAGTTAAAGTAACTCGGAATCACATGCTGTCAATGTTTGGGAAAACCCTGTACAGGTTTCAAAAGTCATTCAAAAAGTATGGCTCCAAAACAGTTTTCAGATGTATTCTCCTTTCTCTTCAGACATCCGCCGCAAACCTCTTCACCAAATACCCCCCTAGGAGGCACCGTGTCCCGCTCCCAACAAGCCATTTCTGTAAACTCCTTCTGACAGAAAGGTCCAGACTAGATGACAGTCCCCAAACCTAGCTCCACTTACCATGGCAAAAAATACCCCTCGTTTGGGAATTCCCTGGCGGTCCAGTGGTTAGGATTCCTCGCTTTCACTGCCAAGGGCCCGGGTTTGATCCCTGGTCGGGGAACTAAGATCCCACAAGCCATGCATCACGGCCAAAAAAAAAACCCTCGTTTGTCACACCACTATCTAACGTCCAGAGCAAGAATCCATCATTTTTACTACTTCTTTTTCCTTTTCTTGATAAACTTATGATGAAAGTACAACCCACAAAAAGGAGCCTTCTCAATGCTACTGCCCCCAGAGACGCTGCATAGACCATGGACACTGGGTCAGGTAAAAGGAAACTGGATTTCCAAACCCTGAATTCACTGGTGGCGGCTTCTCACAGAATACTGAGTGGACGATCTTAAGTACACAAAACAAAAGGCAAAGTTAGCTGCAGCGTGGGCATGGATGGAAAAGAAGTGTTTTCAATGGAGGTGTCTGAGGACATACAAAAGCTATCTTCTAGGGAATTCCCTGGTGGTCCAGTGGTTAGGACTCTGCACTTACACTGCAGAGGGGCACGGGTTCGATCCCTGGTTGGGAACTGAGATCCCTGCATGCCACTCAGCACCGCCAAAAAAAAAAAAAAGCTACCTTCTAATACCACCAAGGGCTGAAAATTAAGTCTTTTTTTCCATATTAAAGAATAGATAATGGGTGGAACAGAAATTTTTCTTTCAAACTACGGAAGTATCATGAAACTACTCTCAAATCCTTCGGGCTTTATTAGATAATCAAGCTGAAAAGCCATGAAAAGATAAACCTTTCCTCCAGGATACAGGTGTAATAAAACCTCTGACCACATCCTCGAAACAAGGAAAGACGGGTTTTTTGTGGGTTTTTTTTTTGCGGTACACGGGCCTCTCACTGTTGTGGCCTCTCCCGTTGCGGAGCGCAGGCTCCGGACACACAGGCTCAGCGGCCATGGCTCACGGGCCCAGCTGCTCCGCAGCATGTGGGATCTTCCCGGACCGGGGCACAAACCCATGTCCCTGCATCGGCAGGCGGACTCTCAACCACTGCGCCACCAGGGAAGCCCAGAAAGACGGTATTTTTGAAAAATATTTTCAGGGACTATAAGGGAGTCTTTGAAATTAAAATAATCAGAGCAATACAAAATTCAGAGAAGGGTTTAGAGGAGAAGTTGGAGAAATCCCAAAAAGGAAAACAAAAAGACAAAGAAATGGGAAAAGAGAAGACATTTAAGGAGATTCAGGATCAGAACAGAGGACCAGCAGTCTACAGATGGAAGAGGCCCACACCCAGTTCCCACCACAATGAATAAGACAAGATCCACATCACGGCGCGGCCACCATGACATCTGCAAACACGAGGAATATCAAGAAGAGCCTAAGAACTCACACAGAGGAAAACACGGGTCACATACAAAGGAATGGCTCTGGACACATCAACTGTCACGATGAACTTGGAAGTCAACTGAGCAGTGCCTGCCCAATTCTTCAGGAAAATGATTTCTAACCCAGGATTCTATACTCAGCCAAACTATCAATTAAACGAGAGTAAAATGTTCCAACATTATACGAGATCTCAAAAAAATTTATTTCTTGGAAAGCTATGGTGAACATGCTCAACCAAAACAGAGAGAAAACTTTAGAAGGAGGCATCTTACCCGGGAAAGAGGTGAAAGGAATTCTCAGGGTGATAGGGAATGTGCAGCAGGTCTAGGAAGCAACCAATTTAGAGGAAAGCAGGCTGGTGAGCGGTTCAGGAAGAATTATCCTAAGAAAAGGACAAACTGGATGATGCCCTGTGGTATGTGAATATACAAAGAGGAGACTGCAACTTTGCGGGGTGGAGGGGGAGAAGTGACAGCACAGAAAACAAAGCAAAACAAAGCAGGGCAATTCTCAACTCTAGGAAAAAGAAAAAAAAAAACTGTAAAAGAAGGGAAATGTAATCAAAATAGACTACATATCTCAGCTGTGAATAATATTTCCATAATCATAATAAGTGCCGTTGAATATTTAACCAAAACCTTTAACATAATTATACTGAGAGGACAAAGGAAAAAAGAAGTGGGCAGTGCAAGGAGTGGGGAGGTGACCTAAATCGTCTTCTTCCTTAGCAGGATGTCTCTCGCCCAAAATCTGGAAGAAATAGCTAAAATGTTGAAAGGGGAAGCCTCTGGGGAGCAGGAATCAGGGTGGAGAAGGGTGGGGTAGGTGACTGCTGGGTTTTTGTTCTAAATCCTGTAGAACTTTTGACGCTTAAAACTATGCGCCTGTATAACTTTGTTTAAAATGGGGTATTTAATTTTTAAACAAAATCTGATACTTGACCGGCAAGAATATCAGATTAAGCGGTGTGTTCTTAAACTTTTTGGAATCCAATCCCTTCGAAAAAGAACAGAAAGCTATAAATCTTCCCCCCAGTAAACACACACACAGGCACAGACACACATTTCTGCAAAGGGTATCAGGCAGTTGGTAAATTCCTGAAGGCCAGGTTAAAAGCCTTAGGATTTCTAGATTCTGCTTTCCTACAGAAGGAAAAAATAAAAATCCTAATGAAAAACTATTAAAAACACCTACAGGATCAAATGAGATCATGCTTGATCTTCGATGCTGGTGACCATCACCTGTTGTTTCCTTGACCACAAGATGCACCTCGTTCCTAACTATCAACAAAAGTATGAACTCTGTTTACTGCACTTTGCTTCAGCCTTGAAACAGGTCCTCTAAAGCTCAGGAATGTGAATCCCTGTTGGGTTGACTCAGCTGTTTCCATTCTAGAACCGGACATGGAATTATGCACTCTTCACCCCATGAGGAAGAGTCCTTCACGTCCCAAATCCCCCATGAGGGTGTTTTTTCTAACAAAGGAATTACTCTGATGACTTCTTGGCGAAACTTCTGTAATCAGAGTGGTCCATTTAAGCACTCCAAAACACAAAGTTTACTCTGCTTCTGACTGACCTGCTGCTATAAACCCCACCATCAGCTCCACGGCGAGTCAGAAGAACTGTCTTGCCATTTAACAGCGATCTTAACGGTCCTGTCAATTTGCTTAAAATATCTATGCCTTTTCTTTCTCTGTGAACTGAGGGTGACAATAACAGTGTCACTGGACGCTGTCATAAGTGGATTGGGTAATTGTGGGAGGCCCATGTGCATCCCCTGGAACCTGTGATTTGTCACATCTGTCACATTAAAGGGGCTTTGCTACAGACCTCAGACAGGGGTATTAGATAGGGGGATTATCCTGGGGTTCTAGGTGGGCCCAATCTCATTGCATGAGCCCTCAAGAGCAGAGAACTTTCTCCAGGCAGAAGAAGAGAGATGAAGCAGAGGGGACACCAGACAGCTGGCGCAGGACTGGCCGGCCCTTGCTGGCTCTGGCAACCAGGGGGTTCCGAGCAAGGTCCAGGAAGACACCTCTAGGAGCTGGGGGCAGCCTCTCAGCTGGCAGCCAGCAAGGAAACAGGGTCCCCGGTCCTACAAGTGCCAGCTGCTATCTATATATTCGGTGGACAATCTGAATGAGTTTTCCTGCAGTTCTCCTCCAGATTCTCCAGTAAGGAACATGGCCCTGCAGACACCTTGATTTTTGCCCGGTGAGACCCGAGCCAGACTTCTAACCTACAGACTGTAAGATAATAAATCTGTGTTGTTTTAAGCCACTCAGTGTGGGGCAATTTGTTACAGCAGAAACAGGAAACTCATACAGTGATATATGTGAAAATACCCAGCAGTGTCTGTCACATCATCCACATTTAACAAGAGTCAACTGACTTCCTTAAATCAAAAGACAGGGACAGGGGGCTTCCCTGGTGGCTCAGTGGTTGAGAGTCCGCCTGCCGATGCAGGGGACACGGGTTCGTGCCCCGGTCCGGGAGGATCCCACATGCCGTGGAGCGGCTGGGCCCGTGAGCCATGGCCGCTGAGCCTGCGCGTCCCGAGCCTGTGCTCCGCAACAGGAGAGGCCACAACAGTGAGAGGCCCGCGTACAGCAAAAAAAAAAAAAAAAAAAAAAAGACAGGGACGGCCATACTCCATCCAAAACAACAGACCACAGACTTGTTCTGATAAATGCAGATTTGGGGAATTATAAATTGGCCAGAATATCTACATATTCTAGGCTTCAGGTAATTCACTGCCCTTCCTTTAATTTATAAACCTTTCACTGCCTGTCTTGCCTGACAAACTCTAAGTGCCATGTAGGAGAATAAATGCTGGATTGTGTGCACCAACCTGGCTCCCAAACTCTCCTGCGTACCCCTAGCAGCACCTACCACCTGCACTGAGTGATACCAGGTCTGCTTCTCCCGCTACACTGTGAGCCTCCAGCGATTCCCCAGTGAGGCACTGGGTCCCACCTTCGAATCTCTGCATGTAGCTCATACTCGGGCACATCACGGGTAATCTATCTGAATGACTGTCAAACTATATGACAGTGCAACGTACTATCTGCATCTAAAGTATAAAGTGCACTGCAGTTTCCAAGGTGGCTTGAGGAGAGAAGGCCAAGGACACTGTGGTGCTGAGGTCAGGTTCACCCTGGTGCCTGCTGCTCACTCTGCTGGAAGTTTCAGAGGTGAACAGACCAGCATTTTGCTGACCACGGCCTCACACTGCCTATGCCTTTCCCAACCTCAAGACAGGGCACTGAGGAACTAAAGTGCCCAGCAATTATGCTTCATTAAAGAAAGGTTCATAGGAACAAACATATGAGACAGACTGTTAAAGGTTACATTTCTGCACATTCAGTAGCCTTACTTACAAAAGATTAACGTCTCTGAAACTTGAATTTGATGTTCTCCCAAAAGGCTAAGATATCAAAAAACACTGGCCAATGAAAGACAGAAAACAATCCTAAATGAAGTTGCCTGACACCTTCAAGTTAAGGATCATCTGTACATTAAACACTTGGAGTTTTAAAAAAACCAGATTCATTACATTCTTAATGAAGCACTTTTTTTTAATCCTTGACAACATAATTTTTTTTTTTTCGGTACGCGGGCCTCTCACTGTTGTGGCCTCTCCCGTTGCAGAGCACAGGCTCCGGACACACAGGCCCAGCGGCCATGGCTCATGGGCCCAGCCGCTCCGCGGCATGTGGGATCTTCCCAGACCGGGGCACGAACCCATGTCCCCTGCATCAGCAGGCAGACTCTCAACCACTGCGCCACCAGGGAAGCCCGACAACATAATATTTTACAACTTACAAAATTACGTTACATTCATGATTTCATTTTATCCTCAGAACAATCTCTTGAGCTAGATAGAGCAGGTACTACCAACGATTAACTCCATTTTACAAGTGAGGGAACTGCAGTTCAGAGAAGTACTTGGACTTAACAAAAGCCTTACTGGGGCCAGGTTTCCTGTGCAAAAGGACAGGAGTAAGTTATCTTTACTACACTATTCATATTACATCCTGTCAACCAACATTCAAAACGGTTTTGATGTAGCCAGCAATGATAGACACGTACATGATAAGATCTTTAAAATGGAAAAGAAAGAAGAAAAAACCATTTGGTAGGGCTTCCCTGGTGGCACAGTGGTTAAGAATCCGCCTGCCAATGCAGGGGACACGGGTTCGAGCCCTGGCCCGGGAAGATCCCACATGCCGCGGAGCAACTAAGCCCGTGCGCCACAACCACTAAGGCTGTGCTCTAGAGCCCGCAAGACACAACTACTGAGCCTGTGCTCCAGAGCCCACGAGCCACAACTACTGAACCTTCGTGCCACAACTACTGAGCCCACGTGCCTAGAGCCCGTGCTCCACAACAAGAGGAGCCACCGCAATGAGAAGCCCGCACACCTCAACAAAGAGTAGCTAGCCCCCGCTCGCCGCAACTAGAGAAAACCCGCGTGCAGCAACGAAGACCCAACGCAGCCAAAAATTAATTAATTTAAAAAAAATTTTGGTAGGTGATGTGGGATGGGGGGGAAGTAACAGCAAAGACTTAGATTTATAGTCTAAGAAAAAATTTATCACTGAATTTCTAGTTCTAGGCAAACAATGCTTAAACAAGATGACTTATAGAATATCATCATCTAAAAAATGGCGAAAGCACCATCAGTTCTTTAAGGTGGGGGTGGATTCAGCGCTCTGATTAGGCCACCAGGGAAGAACTGGTAAACCCTCTTCCTCCAGTAAAGAACAAGAGGAACAACATGGAAAAGCAGAGCTCAAACGCTATCTTCTCCATCCCCAGGCATTCTCTTCCATGAAACACCCTTTTCATTTAATCCATATAAAAATCAGGCCTTCTTGCAGAACAAGTATTAACTAGTTTTCAGTGAAAACTTTAAGACAATCTAAGGAAAAATTCAAAGAAAAAAGACAATCTAAGGAAACCACAAAGAAAATCCATTTGCGTTTCTGAAGACCCCTCCCAAAAAATAAGATCCCTAACAAAACAAACCACATGGAGTATGTAACAGAGCGCTTTTTTTTAAATTAATTAAAGACCACAAATCAAAATAAGGACAAAAATCCTACTTAACATGAAAATATAATTTGATGGCATCACTCCTTGACCAAACAGCTACCATCTATGTTTAATCCCTGTAATCATCCAAATAAGAATAGCAGAGTGGGAATTCCCTGGAGGTCCAGTGGTTACGACTCTGTGCTCTCACCGCCGAGGGCCTGGGTTCAATCCCTGGTCGGGAAACTAAGATCCCACAAGCTGTGCAGCGCAGCCAAAAACCAAACAAACAAACAAACAAAAAGAATAGCAGAGAAAATCGTGGATCCTTTTGACAGACATGTGGCTTTAAAATAATCGAGCACACCAAATTCCCATCTTGCCAAACAGATAAACTGGGAGATTAATATTTTGAAGGGTTTATTACTAGAGTCCTTAGAAGTAGAGCTTCCTTATAGGTCATTTAACATATGTAAATTTTTGCAAGTAATAATTTTAAACTATGCTTGAAACCATTATACAAAGCCACATACACTTACTCAAGGTACTCCCCAAATTCACTTATTTCAGAGTCTCCAAATTAAAATCTCTGTTAGAGACTGGGGCATAAAAAAGCCTGCAGTTGGCCGACTTCATATGACACTCAAAAGATCAGCAAAATGCTCCTGCCAAGAGTTCTGCATCCAACAATTTCATTAAGGAAAACTTCAAACCAATTTGATAGAGCACAGATGCTGCAAGCAAAATGTGGTTACGAAGAAGATGCAAGACAATATCAAAAAGTTGCCTAGGGACTTCCCTGGTGGCACAGTGGTTAAGACTCCACCTGCCAATGCAGGGGACATGGGTTCGAGCCCTGGTCCGGGAAGATCTCACATGCCGCGTAGCAACAAAGCCTGTGTGCCACAACTACTGAGCCTGTGCTCTAGTGCCCACGAGCCACAACTACTGAGCCCGTGTGCCACAACTACTGAGCCCGTGTGCCACAACTACTGAAGCCCGCACGCCTAGAGCCTGTGCTCTGCAACAAAGAGAAGCCACCACAATGAGAAGCCCACCCACCGCAACAAAGAGTAGCCCCCGCTCGCCGCAACTAGAGAAAGCCTGCACACAACGAAGACCCAATGCAGCCAAAAAAATAAATAAATAAATTTATTTTTTTTTAAAGTTGCCTAAGCTTCCATGATAGACCTGCTCCTTCAACTCTGAGACAAAGTATACACCCATGCAACTGTGGAAAGAAAAAAAAAAAAAGGAAAGAAAGAGAAAGAACTTCTACTTTAGAATCTACATTTTCAAAGATCCCCATTATTTATACAACTGCCACTAAGAGAACTTTCTTCCTCTGCTTTATTTGGTTGAAAGAATTTAAAGGTTTAGGGCTGACAAGGTTCTTACCTAGTTAAAAACCCTCAAAGGTGAGGAAACTGAAGCCTAGTGGTTCTGCAGGAAAAAATGGCAACTTTATTCCAGAGCCAGAATCAGACCAAATAAATTCGAATCAAGTACTCTACACTGTGCAACAAACACTAGGAAGTAACAGCAAATGTTAATCTAAAAACCCTTAGGAGAATTGAAGAATTGCAGATTCTAAATCACAGGAAAGACTTGGCTCCGTGGTACGGAAAAAGGACCTCTCATTTAGAAGGACCTCTCATTTAGATACACCTCTTCCTCTCTGGGTACTACAGCAAACCACCCTGTCCTTGAAGACCACAGCTCTCAGAGGGCTGGGCATGAGGACGTCAGGGAAGACTTCAGAAAGAAGTCACCTAAACTGAGACTGTAAGAATGGGTGAAGGTCTGGAGCCGGGCGTAGGGCAGATGGAAGAGAGAGGGCAGAGAAGGCAGAGTGAAGGGCCTGCAGGCTGTCTGGACTTCATAACAGCGACAGCTGCAGTTAGGACCACATTTTCATCTTGCATTCCTGTTATTTATACACCATCTTGTTCACAAAGAATTTCCATTTGGGCATTAGAGCTACTTGTGCCTATAGCTCACTTTTCTGTCTTGGATCAGAACACTCTGAAAAGGAAAAGACTTTTCAGAGTCTTGTTAGACTTGCAAGACTAACAAGGCTTGTTAGACTTTGCGTTCCCCAGGGAAAAGAATCATCCCTGGAACATAATAGGTGTTTTCATAAGTTTGATAAAAGGGTAAGTGAATGACCCCAGTTTATTTAAGTGGCTGAGAGATACACAGCCTGCAGGGTAGTAGCAGATCTTCTTGCCATCAGGCTGAAATCCAAGTCTCCCGATCCACAACCTCACCCCCGCTATGCCTTCTGTAAACCTGACCTCTAACTGTAACTGCCTTGGCCTCATTCCGTGGGTGTGGATTCCCCTCCTTCAAACGCACTTTCCAGCCCGCCAAATTCTTGGGAAAGTTTCCTCCACTCTCCAGGCGCTGAGAGAGCTGCAAAGTTAAATCTGGCTTTCCAGACCTTCTTTTTTTTTTTTTTTTTTCTTCCCAATCCTAACGGAAGAAATCAAGAAGCGCCGGGCAGAGGGACCAGGCTCCCTCCAATCAGAGCCGGCTCCCGCCGGGCCGGCCGAGCCTCGCGCCTGAGCAGGAAACGCGGCGGCCTGACTCGCGGTCCCCAGGCGCGGTGACAGCCCCGCGCTCCCCGGGGACCGGGCCGGGGAGAGGAGCGGGTTCCCGGGGAAGTGCAGCCGCTTCTGCTCAAGTGGCAAATAAGGCAATAAATAAAACAGCGGGTCAGCTGTCAGACGCAGGCCATCTGCGTGCCCCACGCACAGTCGGCTACAGCCCGACGGGCGCCACTACCCGCACAAAGACACCCCGAAACACACGAAACCCCCAACACACACGCACGCACGCGTGGGGCAGAGGGGAGCCTGCCCCCGGTACTGATCACACCCCGACGAGCCGCGGGGGGAGGGGACGGGGCACAGCCCTCCAACTCGCAGGGTGGCCAGGAGACCGCGCGCGCGGGTCCACGCAGAGCCACCCTCAGTGACACACAAACACTCAGTGAACCAATCATGGGGGTGGGGAGCGAGAAAAGCCCCCTCCCCCACTCTCGGAGTGCCCAGGATCCCTACGATCGAGGGTCCACGCGGTCACCCTCAAGGAGACACAGCGAACCAGTCACACCAGGGGAGAAGGGGAGGGGGGACAGAGACAGTCTCCCACTCTCAGGATGTCCAGGATCCCCACGCGCGAGGGCCCACGCAGAGCTACCTTCGGTGACACAGCGAACCAGTCACTCCACGGAGTGAGTGGGGACAGAGACAGTCCCCCACCCTCAGGGTCACCAGGACCCCGCGCGGGGCTTCACGCGCGGATCCACGCGGAGTCGCGGCAGGCGCGGTGCCCCCTCGGTGCCACCCCGTGGCCGAGACCATGCCCGGCGCCCGGACGCGCGACGGCCCGGTCAGTCCCCCTCTGCGTCCCCGTCCCACAAGCGCTCAGGGCGGCGGCCGCCAACTCGGGCAGCGACCTCGCGGCGCCCCTCTCGGACCTGCCACACCCGGCGGGGACCCCAGCCCGGCCCAGGACCCCTGCCGCCTGGGACCCCCGTCCAGCCCCGGGACCTCCGCCCGGCAACCTCGTCCGGCTCGCGGACCTCGGTCCTCTCGGGGACCCCCGCCCGGCCTGGGACCCCTGTCGCCTGAGTCCCCCGCCCAGCCTGGGACCCCCGCCCGACCCGAGACCCCTGTCCGGCCCAGAACCTCGCCCGGCTCCGGGACCCCTGCCTGCCGAGGACCCCCCGCCCGGCTAGGACCCCCCGCCCGGCTGGGACCCCTGCCGCCTGGGACCCCGTCGGGCCCCGGGACCTCTGCCCGGCCGTGGGACCCTCTCCCAGCCCCGGAACCCATGTCCGCCGGGGACTCCCGCCCGGCCCAGCCCCGCCGCCCGCCGCCTCACCTCAGGCCGCCTCCCGGGCAGCGCTCACTCCTTGCCGGAGGTGCCCTGGCCGAGCGAGACGGAGCCGAGCAGCCCGCAGAGCCGGAGTCGCCGCAACAATGGAGCCCCGGGGCGGGGCCGCCTCGCAGCCGTCTCAGCCCGTCTCGCGCTCAGGCTCCGGCTCCGTCTCCCGCTCCGCGCGGAGCAGCTGCCGGCGAGAGGTTGCAACTGGGCTCGGACAACGCGCAGGCGCACCCGCCCCGCCCGCGCCCCTCCGCCCCGCCCCCGGCGGCGCCCGGCGCTCGGGGCCCGCCCCCCAACCAATGGAGAGGGAGCTGCGCGCAGAGGGCGGGGCCTGGAGAAACAAAGGGAGGTGGGGCGGGGGCCGTTCCAGGGCTGGGCTGCTGGGTCCCGCGGGGGCCGGACCCAGAGCGACCGGATCCGCGGTTCAACCCGGTCCGACCCGGGGAGGCTGGGCGTAAAGTCCACTTGGAATCCGCTCAGCAAGCCGTGCTCATCCCAAACCCGGAACTCAAGTTTATCGGATTGGCCTGCTTTACAGAAAGGGAAACTGAGGCCCAAGGAGCGAGACCACCTGCCCCCCACGTCACAAAGTCCCATTCACTCGTTTATCTTTTATTCATTAAACAAACATTTTCGCAGCCCGTAAGGTGTGCGGTCGGAGTGCAATAGAGGCAAACTTGGCCCTCCCTTAAGGAGCTCCGTCAGGCAGGACCAGAGATTTCTCGGAGTCACTTTAACCCACGATAAAGCAGCGCAGAGCAGAGCTGTTTCCCTTTCCTACCTCAAAGCTTTTGTGGCTACGCTGTTCCGCATCTGCAATTCTCCCCTCTCCCCACCTGTCACCCTCCGTATATCCAAGTACCAATCATCCATAAAACCTCTGTCCTCGCCGTCTTTGATCTTTGGGCGTCGTGTGACCCCGCATTCCCAGTTTTCCTCTCCATCACTAGCGCCTCCTCCGGGAGTCTCCGGGATACACCCCTTCTCTGCCCAACCTCTCGGTGCCGGGGTGTTAGGGTGGCCCATGGCTCGGGCATGGACCCTCCTACCGAGAATCTCAGGCTCTCCTAGGCTTTCAACCATCCATAGGCTGCGGTGACTGCCAGCTCTGTATCTCCAGCCCTGACCTCCCCTGCCTACGCAGCTGGACGCCCAGGAGGAATCTCAAATGTCTCACCATCAAAACAAAGTGCTTTACTCAATGCCCCCCACCTGCCCCTCCACGTTCTTCTTTCTCAGTAAATGGCCTCACCATCCGCCCAGGTGCTCAGCTTGAAACCTGAAATCCTCCTGGACTGCGTTCTTCACCCCCCACCCCGCCCCAGGCCTGCCTTCTCTGCATCCCCACGCATCCGTGGCCACCTTAGTTACAGCACCAGCTGGAGCTTTCCATTTGAGTGGTTTCCTCCCACCCCCAGTGAAGTGTGACCTCTCTAGGACAAGGCAGGTGTCTGAGTCATTTCTTGTGCAGAACAGAGCCTGGCACCCTGAAGGCACTCAGGGTTGCTGGTAGAAGGAATGGATGCATGGATAAGGTCTTGACAGTGACTGGGGCAGACCCTATCCCCATCTCCCTACACACACACACACACACACACACACTCACATGCGCGCACACATACGCACACCACTGAAAGCCCGGTTTCCAGTCTGATTTGCCAAATTCCTCCCTGGAGATAAGAAACTTCCCTATGCCTCTTCAGCCAGGCCCCATATTTGGGGGATGTACTCAGAGATCAGGAACAAAAAATCTCAGGAAGGGAAGTAGTTACTGCAAAGGACAGCACCCAGTCCCAGGCCTCTTTGCTCATGCTGCCCTCTGCCTGACACACTTTTCTCCCTCTACCTGGCCAATTCCCACTGACCCTTGAAACTCACCACCCATTAAACCAGTCAGCGTATGATTGCACAGCTCTGACTAGTAGAAAGTTTTTCCCTATATAAAACTGAAATCTGGGGACCTCTTGAACCTCAGAAAATAAGTCCAATTCCTCTTTGCCACCACAGCCCTTCTGATCTAAAGAGAGTGTTCATTTGATGGGAAAATAAATCAAGGTTTATTGATCCAAGAGCTGGGCCAACACTCTTTGTAGAAGTTCCTGACCTAGTTTGATACTGTGAAGGGCTATGAGGTAGGGTTAGTGACCAGAGATCTCTTCCATATTCTTCCAGTAACACATCTCTTGAGGAAGAAAATTAATTACAAACTATTTATGTCACAAGGTAAGGTGCATTTCCATGACACCGTTGATGCAGTCTTCCTAGATTCCGGAGCCTAGAGGGAGCAAATATCATCTATGGCAACTGGGCACCTGTGGGAAATCCAAGCCCAGGTTAGGATGTGATGTGAGATCACCAAGGCACTGAAAGCCCACAGGGCTGCCACACTGGTCATGTATCACTATATAACATATTACCCCAAAACCTAGAGGCTTAAAACAACTTATAAGCATTATCTCACAGTTTTAGTGGGTCAGCAATCTAGCACAGCTCAACTGGGTGCCTCTTGTTCAAGGTCTCTGACGAGGTTGCCACCAAGCTGTTAGCTGAGGCCACGGTCTGATGTGAAGGTTTGACTGGGGGACGGATCTGTTTCCAAGTCACTCATATGGCTTCTTACAGGCCACATTCCTCACAAGATGTGAACCCTATGCAGGGCCACTCGCAACACAGCAGCTGACTTTCCCCAGAGCACCTGAGATGGAAGCTACACAGCTTACCAGAAGTTACCATCAACTTCACTGTGTTCAATCAGAAGCAAGTCAGAAGGTCCAGCCCGCACTCAATGGGAGGGGACCACACAAGGGTGGGAACACCAGGAAGCAGGGATCATTGGGGGTCTTCTCAGAGGCTGCCTACCAAGCTGCTGAAAACTCATGATTAAAATAAAATCTTGGGACTTCCCTGGAAGTCTGGTGGTTAACCCTCCATGCTTCCACAGCAGGGTGCACAGATTCGATCCCTGGTCAGGGAACTAAGATCCCACATGCCATGTGGTGGAAAATAAAATAAAATAATGAAATGAAACGAAATGAAATAAAATCTTAAAAACAGACATAGAAAACAAACACCATATTCTGGGGAATAACAGTAAGACTTACAGATAACTTCTTACCCAAAATAATGGAAGTCAAAAGACAATGGGATAACAGTCTCATAATGTTGAAATAAAAAACAAAAACAAAACAAAACTGTTAATCCGTCTCCTCCAAAAGCTACAACCACTTACATGTACTGTTTTCTGTCTCCTTCATGCACATGGCATGATAGGAAAAGAGCCACTTCCCAGCTGTCCCTAAGCATGTCATTCTCCTGCTCTGCTTGGTGCCTTTGCAAACACTGGTCCATCAAGTTATTATGGTGGCTTGGTGTTTGGAGAAATAATAAGTTTGAGAGTAATAACAACCATCTCTTGAAACCCATCTCTAACACCTGTATGACCTTGGCAAGTCTCTTAGCTTCTCTGAGCCTCAGTAGCCACAACAGTCAAATATGCATGATACCTACCATGCTGGATTTTTCTGGGAATTAAATGAGATCATATATGTAAATTGCCTGGCACCTAGTAGGCACCTTATAGATGTAAGTTCCTTTCCAGCTCAAGCTCTGACCTGGCAAACTCCTACTCATTCTTCAAGACCCAGCTAAATGTCATCACCTCTGTGAAGCTGCTTCCACTCCCCAGGAAGGCCTCCTTGCCTCTACCATGATCCCACTGCTGCTTGAACAACCTGCCCTATATTATTACATTTAACACCCTGCACCGTCATGGTGTGTTTCCAGATCTGTCTCTCCCATGTAACAGCAAGCTCCTCCAGGGCAGGGTGTGTTTGATTCATACTTATCTCCTTGGTACCCACAAGGCACCTGGCTCCATTGTATGTGCTTAATGGAAATTTGTTATTTGATTGGAACAAGTTACGGTTAAAACGTGTTGTCCAGACCTTGTGCTTATGCTGAGCCTATTCCTGACACAGACTAAGCAGTGTCTCAGCCTTCCTTTCCTCCTTCCTTCCCTGTCACTATGGAAGAAGGGACTTCCCCTCCCCCAGGACTGACCACCCTGTATAAAAAACACCCTCTCTTGTCTCTCTCTTCATCCTGTTTGTTTCTTCCTTAGTATTTATCCTCTCCTGACACATGTATTGCCTGTCTGCTCTTCCCACCCCAGATAGAAGGTAAGCTCCATATTTTTATCTATCCTGTTCACTGTTGTATCTTGAGATCCCAACAGAGTGCCTGGCACATAGTAAGCACTCAATAATTGCTGAATTAGTCAGTTAATCTCATAGGGTTGAAGAGATTCAAATTGTTTACAGTCTGCCTGGCAGGCATGTGCTCCCAGTCCATACTGGTTTCTCTTTCTCTTCTCACTTTCTCTCTCCCTCCATCACTCCCCTGCCTCTTTCCCGTTGGTATTTTTATGCTCAGGTCTCTCTCATTAAAAGAAGAACACATCCCCTACACCATCATCCATGCCAACAGGCCCTCCCTCTGCCTCACCCTTCACCATTCCAGCCACTGCCCCGAGCCTCTCCCCCATACGGACTCAGATGTGTATTCCCAAGGTGCCTCCTGTGCCTCCCCGCCAAGCCTCAGTCCACTCTGCCTGCTGTCCACCTCCTCCCCCCCACCTCACATGACTCTCCTTGCCAAGGTCATCAACGAACTCATTGGGAGTAAACCCAAAGGATGCACTTGAGTCCTACCGGACTGCCCTCACCTCGTCATTTGCTCTCTGAATCCCTCCCTCCTTGGACCCCCTTTCTTCCCTTGAGCTCGGTCATACCACACCCTCCTGGTTCTCTGCCCACGTCTTGCTGCCCCTCTTTACTCTCCTCTGTACTCTGTTCTTCTCCACCAAACTCTGAAATGTTCACTCTGCTTACTCGGCACCATGTCCCGGGACAGTCTCTCACAAGCCTGTGACTCTGCTTATCCCTCGTAGATATCCGTGAGGACATTTGAGACATCCACTGAGCCTCACGGCCAGCTTTCTCCTGAGCACCTCCCCGTGGAGGTGGGTACCTCATGCGTGACATGCAATAGACAGAACTGTCTTCTTCCACGCACCCCAAACCTGCTGTCCCCCCGCCATTTCCTCACCCCTCCACCATCTCTCCCATTGCCATGTGAGAAAGCAGGGTCCAGTCTGCACTCCTCCTGGCCCCTCATCCTCCAGCCCAATCAGCAGGTCCTGCTGAATCTCCTTCTGGAACTCATATCCTCCACCCCGGCCTCCCTGCCACTACCTCCTCCCAGGCTGCATCTCTCCCCAGCATCATGGCAAAAGCATCCCTATCAGTCTCTCTGCCTCAAGGCCTGGCCCCTCCAACCTCTTCTCCTGGGAGCAGCCCAAGGAAGGGGGCGGAGATAGTGCTTTAAGAGCAAACCTCAAAATTCCTTTCCCGGAGAAAAGCACATATATTTGTATGGGAAGCCACCTTGAAGGTTAGCTTTGATTATAAAGACCCAGTGGTCATCAGTGGAGGGGCTGAGGCAGAGAAACAAAGAGAGCTAAATTGTTCTGGACAAGAACGGATGGACAGCTGCATTTGGGAGCACCCAGGAGCACCCCCAGAGAAGGGGAAATGAAGACGGCAGAGGGGTGAGGGCAGCGGGCAGAGAAGAGGAAAGGGGCCGTAGCGGGAAGCTGGTTGCTGGGAAATGTCTAGTGGCAGTTACAGCCTGGGACCTTTTTTTTTTTAACTTTCCATTTTATATTGGAGTATAGTTGATTAATAATGCTGTGTGAGTTTCAGATGTACAACAAAGTGATTCAGTTATACATATACATGTATCTATTCTTTTTCAAATTCTTTTCCCATTTAGGTTGTTACAGAATATTGAGCAGAGTCCCCTGTGCTATACAGTAGGGCCTTGTTGGTTATCCATTTTCAATATAGCAGTGTGTACATGTTGAGCCCAAACTCCCTAACTATCCCTCCCCTCCCACCCTTTTCCTCCTTGATAACCAGAAGTTCCTTCTCTAAGTCTGTGAGTCTGTTTCTGTTTTGTAAATAAGTTCATTTGTATCATTATTTTTAGATTCTGCACATAAGCAATATCATACAATATTTCTCTTTCTCTGTCTGACTTACTTCACTCAGTATGACGATCTCTAGGTCCATCCATGTTGCTGCAAATGGCATTATTTCATTCTTTTTAATGGCTGAGTATTGTATATATGTACCACATGCTCTTCATCCATTCTACCGATGGACATTTAGGTTGCTTCCATGTCTTGGCTAATGAAAACAGATGAACATATGGGTGCATGTATCCTTTTGGACCATGTTCTTCTCTGGGTATATGCCCAGGAGTGGGATTGCAGGATCATACGGTAGCTCTATTTTTAATTTTCTGAGGAACCTCCATACTGTTCTCCATAGTCAGCCTGGGACTTTTTAAACAGGGATGTCCAGAGGCCAGTCCTTCGCCCAGCACCTCCACTAACCCCAGGTTACAGCGTGATGCTCATCCCTTGGCCTCTCTCCCTGTCCTTCAGTGGAAGTCTAGCCTTGTGTGAACAGAATTGGGGTGGGAGGAGGTCTTGGTTCATAAAGCGGGAGCTGGTCCCTGTCTGCATCAGCTTGGAGTCCAGAGAAGGGGCTGGTACAGAAGGGGAGAGACCTGCTAAATCTCTCAGTATTCTCACCACATTTTCTAGAAACTTACATGCTTTTACCCAGCAAGTGGATTAAGCCACTTCAACCAAAGCCACCAAGCTGTATTTTACTATTTAAAAAAGTTTAAGTCACAGGTTGGTACATACATAGATTTCTGACCAGCCAGCCTACCAGTGACAAAATAAAGGTATGGGTGCCCTTGTCCCCCAAACCCTAAATGTATCCCCATATGGGACTGACTGGTCTCCAAGGTCCTCTACACCACCAACATCGCTCTGCTCTGGACTAGGATGAATGTGATTGATTGAGTGTGAACCCATTGGTGCACGCATGCATTCATTCAATGTTCGTCTTCTTGCGGTGGTAAGTTGTGCATCTTTACACAAGAAAATGATTCACACAGAAACTTGTATAAATAAGTAGTTTTCCCTTGGGACTCTTTATCGAAAAAAATAAGCACATAACGGGCATCATTCAAAGTTGCTGAATTTGAGCCTTGTGTGCGGGAGGTAGGGAAGGAGGAGGGTTAGAGCTCGGTGGTCCTGGGCCGGAATCCCAGCACCTCTGCTAAGCAGCCATATGACTGTAGATAAGTCACCTAATGTTTCTGAGCCTCAGTTTGATCATTTGTAAAATGGGTGCTTGTTAAGCTAGATGATAAGGTATGTAACACTCCTAGCCCCACACCTGACATGCAATTCGTTCTCCAACATGGCAGTTACGGAGGATACAGACATGGGCTTTGGTCTGAATCCCAGTCTGCCAATTACTAGCTGTGTGCTCTTGGGCCATTTATGTAACTTCTCTGAGCCTCAGTTTCCTCAGTTGTAAAATGGAGATACTACTACCTAGTTTACCAAGCTTCCTGTGGGCACTCCGGAAGGATCCATCATGAGATGCGGAACGTGTTTTCTGTAGGCTAGAGAGAGAAAGAGCTCCATGTGTTAGCGAGTCTGGGATCAGCAGTGGGGGTGAGGCCACAGTGCAGGGCCCCTGCCCTACTGCAACAGCAGCGGTGCCAAACACTCACGCTCCCTCCGTGGCCCTGCACGTTTATGCCACATGGCTCTGCTTACACCTGGGAAGGCCGGAGTACTAGGCTGGCTGTAAGAGTACACCTTTCTTTTCCCGCCCCCCGGCAGTGATGGCCTGATGGAAGACAGGTGTCCCCAGAAGTAGCCCCAGAAACCAGAACTCTGTACAAACCGTTTAAGCATGGAGGAGGGAAGGGTTGGGGAAGGTAAGGAAGGTGCCAAGGGAGGCGTGTCCAGGAGCAGGTGGCCGCCGTGGGCAGCGGGAACTCAAGCCCAGTGTGGACAGCCTCGGAGATGTCCCACCCATGGGGGAGGGTCTGGGGAGCCTCACTGGTTAAGGGCTGCCCCGGAGGTGGGTTAACTCCCTGGGGCTCCAGGCCTGCCCCTCACGTAGGCTGAGCAGAGCCCAAGGCCAGAGATGCAGATGGTCTCATAGGAGCCTCCAGATGATTCATGGATCCTGCTGGCCCCAGGCCTCCAGGCAGGGCCCGGAAGCGTCTCCCTGGCAGGGTGCACAGGTCATTATGAGCCGAGGTGGGAAGTATCCCAGGCACAGCCAGGCTACTGTGGAGCCCAGGGCAGGGAGGGCCCCAAACCCCAGATATACTGTGCAGCTCCTGGAGGCTCCAGGCAGCTTCCGGTCCTAAGCCTTTGCTGTGCTGTGTCCTCAGCCTAGAATGCCTCTTCCACCCGTCCTCACTCCGGCTTTCACTGGCTGACTCCTGCTCACCCCTCTGAACTCAGCTGTGGTGGGGCTGGGTGTAGGAAATATTCCCAGATGCCCGCCCCGCTCCCAGTTAGGGTCCTTCCCATGCCCCCACCCTCCATCACAGCACTTCTACCTGTGCTGCTGTTGCCTGTTCCTCTGACCCTTGTACCAGTCAGTCAGGCTGCATAACAAAATACCCAGACAGGGACTTAAACAACATTATTTTATTTCTCATTGTTCTGGAAGCTGGGAAGTTCGAGATCACAGTGCTGGCAGATTCAGTTCCCGGAGAGAGTTCTCTTTCTGGCTTGTAGATGGCTACCTTCTCCTGTGTTCTCCCATGGCCTTTTTCTAGGGCCTGTGCAAGAAAACTTTCTTCCTCTTCTTATAAGGCACCGACCCTATTGGATTAGGGTCCCACCCTTATGACCTCATTTAACCTTAATTACAGCATTATAGGCCCATCTCCAAATACAGTCACACTGGGGGTTAGGGTTTCAACATATTAATTTGGGTGTGTGTGTGTGACACAATTTAGTCCATAGCACATCTCTTCCATGGGTTTGTGATCAGTTCTTGAGGTCAAGGACAGTATCTTCTTCATCTCTGTTTTGTCACGCCCAACTCAGTAATATTTGTTCATAAACAGGGTTATCTGAATGGAAGGAAGGGTGGTAACAGTTTGGGGAGAGGGGTTGTATCATGGAAGTCTTTGCAGAGAGGATGACGTCTCAGCTGGGTATTGAAGGATGAATAGGAGTTTGCTAGATGGGGCAAAGCAAAGAGCCCTTGCTAAGGGCACCATGTTTGGGAGGGAGGTGAGAAGATGATGCTCAAGAAATAAGGCTGCCAGAATGGAGGAGTAAAGAAGAGTCTGGAGAGGGAATCAGTGGCCAGATGGTGCCCACGAAGGAGTCAGAGGACAGGCCACAGAGGTCCCTGCGGTGAGGTGTCCAGGCAGGAGATGGCACAGCCAAGCCTGCACTACAGACCAATTGCTGTGGGCCCCTGAGCAGAAGGGGGACTGGAGGAATGACGTGGCATGTAAGTATTAGGACAGAGAGATTCGGGGCTATGGAGGCGGGAAGCAAGGGCAGGATGTGGCGCTTGCTCCGTGGAGCGCTCAGAAATGATGTGCAGCTGAGGAGGGTTCATGGAGCTCAGGCTGCAGACAGGAGAAAAGTAAGCCTCTATTATTCATGAAACCTGGTTCAGCAATAGCCTGGCAGCCTCTGGCGGTCACCAGGGAGGCACTGATCTCCTTTCTCATTTAATTTGTCAGAAGTGCTCTCACACTTGGGGACGTGCCCTCTCAGCCCGTGGGCTGGGAACTGGGTCAGATCCTGGCTTGCGTAGCACAGGTGGATGACTTACCCAATACCAGGGTTTCTTCCACTCTTGAAGGTGGGGAAGGTGGAGGCCGGGGAGGGGGAGACAAGGGGCCAGGGGAACTGGCTTCTGGAATGATGGAGCTTCCACCTGTTTAGTAGACAGCTTTCCCTCTGGAGCGGCAGCCTGGGAACTAAGAAAGACAATGGCAAGGGGTGGAGATGATGTAGGGGAGGGGGGCCTGGAAAGGAGCAGAAGGAAGGTGGGGGTGATGGCCTTGGAGGAGGGGGTGAGAGGCGGGGGCAGTGGCAGTGGGAGGTTCAGCTGGGGCTCGGCCAGAAGGAGCCCACCCTCCACCTGCCGAAGACTGAGCAGCAGGGCACGCTCAGTGCCCTCGGGACCGGGGCCGGCGGGCCGTCTAGGGATCCTCATAAACTAAGGGTGACTGGAAGTGACTTCCCTCTTGGCCTGGGACATCATCTTCCCCATCCAGGACACAGCTGGCCACCGCCCTCGCTGGCGCAGTGGAGAGTGTCCCTGACTGTCCACAAAGACCGAGGCTTCTCTGGATGGTGAGATGGAGCAGCTGTGGGCCTGGTCTGAGGGTGACCTGCACCCAAGCTCTGCCCAGGGATCTCGGGGCAGGCACCTGGGACAACGTCCTTATCCAAATGCAGAGGGTGGGCTTTAGATCTTTTATCTGACATTCCCTGTGCCTCAGTTTCCTCATCTGCAAAGTGGGGATTACGGAAGGGTCCGCCTTATAGTATTATTGTGAGGACCTCAGGTGCTCAGAACAGGGCGGGACAGACAGTGAGAACTGTAAATGGACGCTATTCACTTCTTCACCTCCCGCGGGAGCTGTGCCCAAGCCAGGTCCCAGGCCTGGGTTCTGGGGATGGGCCTGGAGGCCCTTCTCCCTCTGCTTCCCCGGGAAGGTGGGCTCACAGGCGGGCCCCCTCCTGGTGGTGCTGGCCGGCGAGGATGCTTCTACCACCCCCCGTGCCACTAGTTGTCAGCCGGTGGGACCTTAGGTCCAGGTGCGGGTCGGCTAGGACGTGGACCATTCTTGCAGACTTTTCTGAGCTAAAACACACTAAGCAACGTCTTCCAACTCAGCTGTTCCAGAAGCTCTGCGTTGGCGTTTCTGACTCTGGTGCGTTAAGGAAACTGATACAGTCCCTGGTTCCTCATCCATCTCCTGTTGGTTCTTACCTGGCTCAGAACTTAGAGCAGGGGTGGGTGGGCTTAAGGCCAGCCCCAAGCCGCCCCCAGGGCCACTCATGATGTCCTTCATGCTTGTGACGGGCCACTCCAGCTCCATCTCCTTCCTGCTTCCCCCTCCTGCTTTTCTGACTGACCTCTCTGTGCGCCCTCTCTTTACCGCGTGGCCCCTGCTGGCTTGCGCTCTGGCTGGGTGTCCCCTGCTTCTGTCCACCCCCCGGTTGACTCATGCATCTCATAGTCCGGCTCCCTGAGAGAGTGCTGAATGCGTGGACCATCTCCACGTAGAATGGAGCCTCTCGGGCTGGGGCTGGGAAAGAAATGTCACACAGGGTGACCAGGGAGTCTCCTCTGCAGGGGGCTCAGGGGCTATTCTTGGTCTGGTTACCTGTGCTGGGGGCAGCAGGTCACGGGCAGGACATGGTGATTTGTGGGTAAAGCGCATTAAGGAGGGGGTGCGGAACATGGCACAGCCTCGGAGGGACTGAGGTCCATGTGGTGCTGGTGGGCAGCTGGGCACTGATGAATGAGGGCAGCTCATCTGCAGAGGATGGTGACTGGGGCAGCTGGGGGTCTCCTGATGATTCATACAAAGAGCCACCGAAGGCACGGTGGGTTGAACATGGGGACAAGAAGGCCTCGGGGAGCCTGGGCTGTAGAGCTGGGAGTGCCCACCAATAGAGCGGGTCTTCTCCCCTTCTCAACACACAGGTGCCGTGCTTCCCAGATGCCTTTGCAGCTGGGTGGAGCCACGTGACTAACTCTGACCAATGGGCCTGACTGGTGGTGACACGTGTCACTTCTGAGCCAAACCCTAGGACGGGCTGTGTGATTTGCCAGCCTCTCTTCCTCCTCACATTCAAAGCAGTGAATTCTGAAGCATTGGGTTGAGATTTCAGTGGCTTAAAAGGCACAGCTACCCTGGGGAGAAGGGTCCAGAAAGGAGGCCTGTAGGCTGACATCTTCCTGCCCCATCAGTCTCGGGGCTCCTGACACAGGCCCAGGCTGGGGCCAATTCGGGAAGGTTGGTGCCATTAGCAGACACCAAGGCTGGCGTGGAGAACGGGGCCGGACTTGTCTTGGGACTTTGGGGTGGGCAGCTCCTTAGAACGCGAGACAGCTGGGGCTCAGGTGGGCATGTAAGCTCTGGGGGGCACGGGCTGGCTGTGCATACCTCCAGCACCCGGGACAGTGCCAGGCACAGACGAGGGCTCAGCAAATGTACTCTAAATGACCCTACACACCAGGCACCAAACGGACACTCCACTAGCCAGAATGCCAAGTCCTGAGCCTCCTGCAGCAGCCAGTCTTTCCGCTCAGGACACTGGAAGTTTCTAATCTTCCAGGTCTGCACTGTCTAATCGGCAGCTGCTAGTCACGCATGGCTACTTAAACTGACCTTTAAACTAATGAAAACTTAAAACTTAATTCCCTAGTCACATCTGTCACGTTTCAAATGCTAGTGGCTGTCATACTGGACAGTGTGGGTACAGAATGCTTTGCAGAAAGTTCTATTGGGCTGCGCTGCTCTAGAAGCACCGACACCAGGAGAAACTCTGGGCTTCAGTCCTGTTACCAAATATTGCAATGACGGGCCACAGAGTACTGTTATAAAACTGCCAGCCCTCTTGGAGGGAAAGCATCAGTAAACAGATAAGAAGAATGTGCTGGGGAACCATATTCAATATCCTGTGATAAACCATAATGGAAAAGAATATGAAAAAGAATGTACATGTGGGTATAACTGAATCACTTTGCTGCACAGCAGAAATTAACACCACATTGTAAATCAACTATACTTCAATAAAATAAATTTAAAAATTAAAAAAAATTAAAAGAAGAGAGAAAATACAAGATGTCCCCAAATCAAAGTGAAACTGTGATTTGGGAAAAAAAGAAAAAAAGAAGAAGAATGTGCTGACACAGGGGCGGGCATTGGTGGGGAAATTCCTAGAGTCAGCAGAGGGGCCTGTCTGAGGTGGGAACTTCAGAGCCAAACCAAGAGGGGTGAGAGGAGCCCTGCCTGGAGAAGAAGCACACCCCCAACTCCAGGAGGGAGGAGAGTGTGTGCAAAAGCTGAGGGCTTGTGCCGAAGGAAGGCAGCATGGCTGTGATGTATGGGACAGAGGCTGATCCTGTGTGGAGCAGGGAGAGGGGAGAGCGGGGTGTCATAGAAGGTGCCGTTGGGGGCTTGACATGATCCAACTGATGGTTGCAAAGCATCACTCTGGCTGTCTGTGAAAAATGACAGGTCCGGAGGTGAGAGTGGGAAAGAAGGCTGATTGGGAAGCTGGGTTCACCCAGGTGAAAGGTGAGGGTGGAGGGAGTATGGTCAGGGTGACCACATGTCCAGTTTGCCTGGGACAGGCCAGGTGTATGCTGTGTCCCTGGGTCATTGGTAAGGGTGCCACCTTCCACTCTCAGGATGTTTTCTGATCTGGATAATTCCATGACAGTGTCTGCTGAGATGGAGAGATACAGAGAGATGCTTCAGGGTGGAACTAGGACCTCCGACAGGCCGTCCTTGGGGGTGAAGGAATGTGCTGGTTTCTGACTTGAAAACCTGGGTATACTAAAATGGGGCAGATTGTGTACATGTGAACAGGCTTTTGGGGCTTTATGAGAGTCATTAATGTCATTGGAATAAGATTAGAAACTGCTGTGGATTAAATGTGTCCCCCAAATCCATATGCTGAAGCCCTAATCCCCAGTGTGATGGATTAGGAGGGGGCCTTTGGAAGGTGATTAGGTTGTGAGGGTGGGCCCCTCACAATGGGATTAGTGCCCTTTGAGAAGCTGAGCGAGATGAGAAGACGATGGTCTCTCTCTGCCCTGTGAAGACACAGCTCACACATCTGTAAGCAGGAAGCAGGCTCTCACCAGAACCCGATCGTGCCAGCACCTTGACTTTGGACTTCAGACTCCAGAACCAAGAGAAAGAAATCTTTGTTGTTTAAGCCCCCAGTCTATGGTTTTTGTTACAGCAGTCTGAGCAAACAAAGGTAAAGATTACAAAGCATTTCATCCCAGGATGACATCTGCCGACCTGCTGGGCCCTCCCTGGAGGGCCCAGCCTTCGTTCTCTTCCCTTCCTTAGCCATGTGCTCCAGCCATAACCAGCAACCCAAGTTTCTGGAACCGGGGAAGCTGCCTCTGGCTCAGGGTCCACTCCTGCTGTTCCCTCTGCCTGGAACACCCTTCCCTTCCTTGGCCTCTGGGAACACCTCCTCATCTGTCAAGAATTAGCTTGGCAACACCTTCTCAGAAAGCCTGGCCCCCTGACCTCTGGGGTGTATATGGAGCCTCCTCTGGACCTTCTCCAAAGGGTCAGTCTTGTTGTCATTGTCTGTTTGCCAGTCTGCCTCCCCAGCCTGACTGGGGACAGGCATAAGCGTCCCTCCCATCAGCACCTGGTGCCTAGCTGAGGGGCTCTAGAGCAAGCAGAGGGCCCCACCCTTAGGGGCTGCCACTGAGAGCACTGTCCCGGGGCATTCCTGATGCCAACCATGGGGCTGTCCCACCCGGCTCTGTGCACGCTTCCGGGGCGACCACTTTCGGCAGACGCTCTCCCCAAGGACTGTCAGCAGAAGGGGGTCCATGCCTAGAAATGACACGCCTTTATAAGAAGTGGCTTTTCACTTTCACAAGTTATAATACATCATCCTTTATTTTTCCAGGCTCCCCTAGTCCGACATGACGTTCACTAGTGAGAAACTGGGGGTTTCCAGTGGCCAGGGCTCAGATCGCAAAGTGGAGGGAAACGTACTAGGTGCTGAGAACTCCCCTCCCTGGCCAAGCCGGGCTGATGAGAAGCCGGGCGCGCAGAGGGACTGGCGTGTTACGGGGCCAAAAGGAAGCTGAGTGACATTGACTCATGGATGGGAACATCCAGGACACACAGAAAGATGCAGCTTCACAAAGACGGGGAGGGGGACAGACTCTGGGGACACCTCTGCAGTGTTTCACAGGCCTCTCAACGCACTGACAAACATTCCATGTCAGGCACCATGCTCTAGCCCACACCTAATCACAAGCAGGATGCCGTCCAGCGGGGGACCCGCCGGCCTCCTGCCATGGATGCCCTGCTGACTTTGTGATCTAGGCGGCACCTCCCATCCCGTCTCCCCGAGGGTCTGGCTGTCGGTCTCAGGACCAGGCACAAGCATCCCTCCCTGGGGGTGTCTGTGTTTTATGGGGGAGAAGCGGGGAAGGTGGAATGCCCCTGGCCATGTCACCAAGAGGGCATGGAAATCCTTCATTCTGGGGCACCGGCCGTCAGGGGAGGATGTCTTCTCTCCAAGACTTGGAAAATGACAGCGAGAAAAACAGTGGTGGCTGTACTTTACGTGTACCTACAAACAGCATTATGGGGGGTGCGGGGAGTGGGTGTGCCTTTCGGGGTACCTGTATGACAGGTCAAAAAGCAAAAAAGCACAAATAAAACAGACAAGGAGTCCTGTGTATTAAACCCGAAACCACACAGATGCCAACAGTGGAGAATCAGGCTGGAGGTGCTCCCCTTCAGTGGGACCATAGAATTAAACTCTTTATATATGTCGTCTTTAAGTAGGCTCTACTTTTAATAAAATAAAAACTTTTGTGTTACTCTAAAGATATCATTCATTTAGGCATCTAAGGGATGATGTGGAAGAAAAATGCAGAGCACGGGGGGCCCTGGCAGAAGGTGCCTGTTTAGACTGAAGTTCCTCCCTAAACACTGATTCATCACAAAGGCCGTAAAAACCGAGCCCCCGTGCTTCTCGCAGCCCTGGGTGGCACTCCCCCTGCCTCGGGGGTGGGGGGCCCCTGTGCCAGGCCGTGCCTCCTGAGGCTGAGCAGGTGAGGGGGGCCACACCGTGCGCCCACCCACCCATGACCCTGTCAGCGCCTGTCATTGACAGGCCTCCTCAAATCTCCGGTCCCATCGCCTCTGTCCCACCAGCGTGGGGTGGGCACTGCCCGGAGGCCTGGGGGGTGGGCTGCACTGGTCTGTTCCCCCATCTCCGGGGCAGTGACCTCGCAGCATCTCCCTGATGGCAAGCAACAGCGGGGAAGGAGCAGTGCAAAGCCAGGCATCTGGGCCCTAAACTACGGGCGGGAGTGGTGCTGGCAGAAACGGGGGGGCTGCACCTGCTCTGGGACCTCCTCCCGCCCCCAGGCCCCAGCCCGGCCCTTCCAGGCGCCCACCGCCCACCGCCCACCATGGAAACAGAGAAGCCAAAGCCAAGTGCAAGAGGAGGGGTCTGGTGGTTCCCGCAGGCGTGCCCGTGGTCAGGGGCCTCGGCAGCGTCAAAACAGCAGGGCTTTCTTCTTGAGGTCGTTCCTCTTCCAGAGGGCCAGGCGGTCAAACTCTTCCATGCTCATCCCAAACACTTCCTGGAACTCCTCGGGCGACAAGTGTCTCTTCAGATAAAAAGGAAAACCCAGAGGGGAACAGTCAGCAACTTCGGCCCCTGAGGCGGGATCTGCAGCAAGGATGGGGTGGTCCCCTCAGCGCACCCGGGGCCCTCGGGCTCCCCACCTTCCCTCTGTATCCCCATCACTCTGCTTTGCAGCGGACAGAACCAAGCCCAGAGGAAAGAGATCTGGTTAGGGCCCCAGGGTGACCAGCTGCAGAACCGGGGCCAGGACCCTGACTCCTGACACCTACAGACACGTGTCCCACTGCAGACAAAGTTTGAAAGCACTGCCTGGAAATGGCTGAGATTTCAGGAGATTTGCATATGTGGGCACATTCATGATTTCATTTAATTTTCATGGCCGCCATTTGAGAGCCAGAAGTGAGTGGTTTATTTCGCCCCCATTTCACAGATGAGGACGCTGAGGTGTGGAAGGTGAGCAAAAGAGCCTCAGTTCAAATCCTCCCTCTTCCCCACCTCTGCTGTGTGACCATGAGTGAGTTTTTTGTCTCTCTGAGCCCGATCCCAGGGGGCACAATGGAGAGGCTGAACAGCTCGGTGTCAAGGGTACCTGAGCCAGCTAGCCTCTGGAGCCTCAGTCTACTCACCTGTAAATGGGGTCACCCTGGCAACACCACCCCCCCAGAGCTGTGTGGGTGAGTGGGTCAGTGCAGGTCAGCTCTCAGGGCTGAGCCCGGCCACGGGAAGGGCCAGTGTGTGTTGGGCACGTTTGTTATGATCCGAGATAGAGCAACCTCTGTGGAGCTTCCCTTGACTGCCACCCGAATTCTAGACTGTTCCTTGCAGGTTTCTGCTCCCATCAACCCCACACCTGTCTTCCTCAGCAAGCTCTGAGTAACTCCTTCTTGTCCTTTGAGACCCGGCTCGGGTGGGCACGGCACCATCTCCCGGGCGGGCTTCCCAGGGGGAGTGAGGCTGTCCCCCTCCTGCCTGGGAGGGCTGAGGGGAAGACGGAAAGGAGGTGGGGGACAGTCTGCAACAGGAGGGTGGGTCAGATTCTGGCCCCAGAGGACCCGGTTCAAATCCCCCTCTGGCCCCCATTTGAGAAGTGTGGCTTCCGTATGGCTGTGTGGAAAGCAGTCTGGCTATTCTTCCAAGTACTTAGCAGGATCACCGTGCGACCCAGAAGATCCACTCCCAAGTAGATCCCAGACGCCCCAAACCAGGGACTCACGTGGACACCTGCACACCCACGTTCACAGCGGCATCATCCACAAGTGCTAAGAGCGGAAACAACCCAACTGCTCATCGAAGGACAAACGGATAAACAAAATGAGCTCGATTCAGACTCGGGAACATGGTACATCCATGGAAAGTCATGAAGCTCTGACGTTCGCTAAAACACGGACACGACTGTTAGGCTGATCCCATTTATACGAAATATCCAGGATGGGCAGATCCACAGGGACCAAAACCAGAGTAGTCATTGCCGGGGTCTTGGGGAGGGAAAGGACCGGAGAACAGCTGGTCAATGGTACGGGATTTCCTGCTGGGCTGATAAAAGTGTTCTGGAATTGGATAGAGGTAGTGGAGGTCGTACAACCTTGAGAATGTATTAAACGCCACTCAGTCATACACTTTAAAATGGTTAAAACTGTGACTTTTATAATTTAAAAAACCCAATTCTTGCCCCCCAAAGAGTGGTTTCCTTAAATTTAAAGCAAAACACCTCATACTAAAGGTTACTGTGATGATCAAGAGAGAAAACGGTGTGAAGACACATGGTGAACTATGGAAAGCAGAAACATCAGTCACTGCCACTTGTGTCCTTCATAAAAATCACCAAATATGTGTGGCATGCACTGGGTTTCGGAGCCCAGTTGCTGGCAGGATATGGGGGAGGGAACCCAAGGGACCCATTTTTGCTGAGTCACAAAAGGCCCTCCTAATTGAATCTGGGCCTGGGGTCCTCAGAGGGCACACACACTCTCACACACACACACAGACACAGACACGCACGGAGACACACACACAGACATACACAAACACATAGATACACACAGACATACTAGACACACACACAGAGACACAGACATACACAGACACACACGCACACACAAGACATACACAGACACACGCAGAGACATATACAGACATGCAGACACACACAGACATACAAAGACACATAGATACACACAGACATACTAGACACACGCTCACACAGAGACACACAGACATACACAGACACACATGCACGCACACACACCATCAAGCTAGTCTCTGCCAGGAAAGGGCCGTGAGCTGCTTGCTACCATCTCGGACCTGCAACCAGGAAGAGGGCTCTGGCATATGCCAGAAATGAGCCACCTGCATGGTGCTGACACTGGGGTTTCCTGCCGATCTGGGGAATCCACAACCCAGCCCACGGGGACTCAGAACTGTCATTTCAGACAGCAGCACCCAGAGACCATGTCACAACCTTCCCAAGTACTGTGGGTCAACCAAGACGCCCAAAGGGAAGGAGAAAAGGAAAATCGCACCTCCTGTTATTGGCTGAGTGTTGAGCAGGAAGCCTGACACAGGCCAGGGTCCTGAGGCCCCGGGGGGCGTGGCTGCGGGTGGTTAAGGGGAGTGCGGCGGGGCAGAGAAAGATCAGAGGCCTGAGCGAGATGCTGGACTTCAGGGCCAGGGCCTGGGGAGGTGGAAGCAAGGGGAAGGGGCCCAGAGGTGACGGCCAACAGGGATCCCAGAGAGGCATGGACCGGGCTCGCGGGGTGATGCCCAGCACCCCTGCAGCCTGTGATCTCCTGCTTTAGGGCCCCCGGGTGTCTCCGGGGTTGGGTCTCCCAGGCGGTGACATACAGAGGGGAGGAGATGGGAGAGTGGTGACACAGGTCACCACGCTCTAAGCTGGGAAGGGGAGAGCGGCGCGGTGAGGGTGACCCTGTGCTCACCGGCCAGGAGCCTCCCGCTAGCAGCAGGGGGACCACGGCAGGGCCTGCGGGGGGTGAGAAGGGGGCCCAAGGAGTCACTTACCCCTGGCACCCACCGCAGGTCCCATGCAGCCCGTCCTCCAGCCTCCAGACCAAGATGCCCTGAGAACTGAGTCCGAAAAGCTGCACAGAAACCCGGGTTCTACAGGCAAGGGGACACCCAACCTTGGGGACCTTTGAACTGGGGACATGTGGTGGGTTAGCGGGCAGGAGGAGAGGCAAAGGAGAGGACCCTCTGGGGCTGGCGCTCCCAACCCTGCTCCCCCCGCCTGGCCCCCACCTGGCCACAGGAGCCCACCCCGTTGCCGGGAAGGCAGCCAGAGGCAGGAGGGAGGGAGGGGTGCTGCATGGTGTCCCAGCTGGGTTCCCAAGCCCGCAGGCCTGTCACAATGACCCGGGGTGCTTGTCACATCTGAGAGTGCCTGCCCCCTCCCCTATGCCCCCCCCAAACCTCCCAAGGCAGCCTTAGGGGCCCAGGAGCCCACGTGTGTCATATGCCTCCCAGAGCAGCTGATGGCAGCTGGGTTTGGGGACTCAGGCTAAGGGCAAGTCCTGGGGGCTGGCAGGGACCCCCGGACTCTGGTCCTGTTTCCTCATCTGTAGGCTGAGAACAAAACCTGGCTGCCTGAGGGCTCTGGAGGGCAGGAGAGGGTCACATGGGGAAGGCCTGGCAGAGGGATCTGTTCAGCCATCCCAGCTCCAGCTGTGTGGTCTATAGTATCTCACCACTCCTGGCTGATCCTGCAGCCTCCCAGGGAAGAAGGGGCTATAAGGGCCCCCGCTCCTGGCAGCTGGGAAATTGGTAATGTCCCTCAAGGCAGAGTCAGGGCCCCCCATCCAGGGCTCTTCTTGCCTGCCCGAGTGCTTGCCGTAGCAGGAGGAACGTGGCAGAGCACGGCAGACCCCAGAGGCCAGAGCCGGCCTTCTGACCCTGGCCCAACTCCCCCAGCCGCTGGCTCCTGAAGGCTTCCCTGGCCCGCCAGGCTCGGCCGAATCCCCTCCTGAGCTGGCAGGAAGGCAGCCCAGGGCGTGGTGCCTGGGCCGAGGAACATTCCGGGATGGCCTCGCTTCTGGGGTGCACTGTGGAGAGCCCCTGGGGAGGAGGCCATTTTTGCAGCATGGTAGGGGTCTCACACGCTTTGCCAGGGGTCTGCCTATGTGTCACCCTCCAGGGCAGCATCGTGCAAAGACCTCGGGCTCAGGAGCCAGACACACAAGAATCCGGTCCTGGCTCCAGGCCCGTCCAGCTGCACTGAGTGACACGACCTCAGCTGTGATGTCTGTAAAGTCGGAATAATCCTGTCTGGCCTTCACCCATTCTCCCTCTGCCTGGAATGCCGGGCCCTCCTCCTCTGCCCACGTAACCCTTACTCACTCCCCAGGCCTGGGCTTGGGTGTCAGCTCCTCCAGGAAGTCTCTCCTGACTGCACCCGTCACCCCAGGCTCCCAGACCTGCAAGCCTCCTTTCCGTGGTGTAAATACGCCACGGCCAGTTTCAAGCTTCCAACGTGACGCCACTGAAGGCAGAGCTGGAAAGAGATGCCCGGGAGCACACTGTCACAGATGATTCCTCCCGCACGCAGATGCAATAGCGGTTAAGTAACCTCGAGAGCACAGATGGTAGTAAAATGTAGCCGAGAGATTAGGGAGGAGGGAGTGTTGAGTATTTATCACCTTTGCTTTAAATGTAATTTTCATAATCATAAGTTTACATCATTTGATTTTCAGTAATGGCTGGTTTCACAACCAGCGTGGGAAATTCCTGAAAATACAACAACAGGAGCAGCTCTAGCAGCCCCCGATCTCTGAGCGAGCCGGATGCACTAGGGGTCCCTCCGTAACGAGCACCCCGGGGCAGGGAGAGGGCCTGTGTGCCCGGGACCCTGCATGGGGCACTCCTGGGTGGTAGGGTGAACGGAGAGAAGGGAGGGGAAGGGCTGGTCCTATGCAGGCACTCTGCTCTCTCCTCATTCAGGGGCCGGGATGCAGAAATAAACCAGACCAGGTGCGCCCACCCCACAGAGATCTCATACCTGCCGGGCAGGTGGGTCAGAGCACAATTAAGTCCATGCAAGGGCCTGGGACCTGGAGGCCTTGAGGCCTTGTGAAGCACTGATGACATGTCACCAGCATCTTACAGCCAGAGGTAGTTTTCTGAGGGACATGATCTGACTTAACCCTGTAACCTGGCTCCATCGCCAAGGGCTCCCTGAATACAGGAATCAGTAACGACCACTAACCTCTGCTCGCAGCAAGGGCTCATCAAGGGACCGCAGCCGGGAACCCAGGGCACACACGGCTCTGTGCCAGATGCACACGTGCACTCACACCCAGGGAGGCAACGAGTGTGGGAGCTGGTGGTGCCCAGAGGACGTGGACTGGGCCACAGACGGGGACGTCTCCCGCGTCACCCAGCCTGCAAGTGGCACATTAGAACTCGGACCTTCTGGACGGGGGTCCAGGGCTCTTTCTGAGAAGCTGCCACCTGCTGTTCCTTGAGACCACCGTGCCGTTCAGACCAGCAGGTCCATGCAGTTGGGAGGCTACACCTCCCCTTGGCAGACGGGCCCACCGAGGCCTGTCTACCTGGAAGCCGGGCCATCCATGCTGTCCCTCTGTGGCAGAAAGCCCCACTTTTTCTGGGTCATGGATCCTCCGAAACGATGATGCAGTGGCCCATTTTGGTAGAATCACGCACACTCATACACGCAGCGTCCGGGTCCAGGAGGCCTACTCAGGGATCCCAGTTTGGACCCCAAACCCTGCCATCCTCCTGAACTGATGGAGGACCACTGGCCAGGCTCGGGAAGGGACTTCATGACAGTTGCTGCCATCCTCACCTGCCCTGAGATTCTAGTTTTCATGTTACGACCTCAGGAAACCCAGGCTCAGAGAGGTCCCATGCCTCGCCTGAGGGCATGCAGCCTGGGCAGCAGGCCAGGTGGCTCAAGAGCCCGGGACCTTCCCTCAGTCCTGACTTCTTGCCCCTTGATGCAGCTTCTGGAAGCGTCCGGGGCTTTGTGGTGGAGGCCCTCGGCCTGTGCTCCCCCTGCTCTGCAGGGTACCCCAGGCTAGCTGCCACTCTGCTGGGATTGGCCTGCCTCGATTTCCCTGCAGGGCATTCCCAGTACCCCCTGCCCACCTCACCAAGTTCAGATGTCCCACCGGCCACTGCCAGGCCCCCTGCTCCAATGGGGGCTGATCGGGTGGGCTCAGGCCCCAGACCCGCTCAGCCAGCGAATCCTGGACCGGCAAGGGCCCACGTTTCTTCTGAGGCCTGGGTCCCATGGTGCCTCCCTGCCCCATCACACTGTACAAGGAGGCCCTGTCTGCAGAGGGGAGTCCTGCTGAGCTGGGTCCATGCTCTGAAGCTTCTGCCATCTTAGCCAGAGGTCCCTGACATCATCACCATAACGACAGCATCACCATAATGACAATGATCCCTGCCATCTGCGGAGTGCTCCTCTGTGCCAGGTGAGGGCTGGGAGCTCTCCATCACAGGCTCGTGACCTCTTCATAGTGCATGGGGAAGGACGGGGATGGAGGCTCCGAGATGTGGAGTGACGTGGCTGCCAGGTGGCCCCGAGGCCCTGCCTCACCATGTCCTTGCCCACCTCTTCCACCACCGTTCTGCTCCACGGTGGGCACCTACAGGTTCTGGAACATGCCAGGCTCTTTACTACCCAGAGCCTGCAATGCTCTTCCTCCACTGCACACAGCAGCTCCTCGTCCTTCTACAGGTACTGGTTCAAATGTCCCCCTCCTCCAGAGGGCCCTCCCAGATTGCACTAGCCAAGCGAGCAGAGGCTCCAGGCCATGTGTGTCCCTCAGTACGGAGCCACTGCTGATCTCATCTGGTTCTCAGCTCCAGTAGGGCAGGATGGACCTGTCTCCCATCCTCATCCAGGGACAATCTGTGCTCTTTGCATCCCTGAATCTAAATCTGTGCTCTCACCTTGCTGGCCACGCTGCCTCCCAGCTTCCTCTCTCCTCCTTCAGAGCCCATTCCACTTGCCTGCCCTACTCTGCACTGTGTCTCCCTCCTCCTTCCCCACCCTCCACCCCTAAGTCCCTGCCACTCGGCCTGGCCTTGGAGGACTGCTCCTGTTTGTTCTCCAAGTCTCTCCTGGGAGGCCCCAGGGTCCCAGAGGCTGCAGCAGACCCATCTCCCAGACACACCCAGTGGCTGGGAACCCACACTCCACCATCATTCTGTCAGGTTCTTATCAGACCGGTCGGATGAGTCTAAACAAAGGACGTATTCTTTAACTGCGGGACCTTATTTTTCAGGCACATTCCTACAACTTGGGCTTTTCCTGCTTGAGCAAACTCAGGTGTGCATTTAGCCTCAGGGTCTGGCAGAGGTGGCCCCAGAGGAGCTGCTCAGCCTTGCCTCTGCTGAGCACTCAGAAAGGAGGACCCTGGGGACTCGCCTGGACACACCCTCCTTCCAAACCTGTTCAGCCGGCAGCCTTTGCTCTCTGCATGAGTCAGCCTGGCCAGGCCCTGGTGCCCGGCTGTTTGGACAAACACTAGTCTAGGGGTGGCTGGGAAGGTAGTCTGTCAATGTGGTCATGCCTACAATCAGCCTTTAAGTGAAGATGACCCTCCATAATGTGGTGGCCTCATCCACTCCGTTGGGGCAATCACTGAGGGCTTCCTGGAGAAGGAGAAATTCTGCTTCTACGTGTCAGCTCCTGCCCGAGTGTCCATCCAGCCTGCTGCTGGCCTGCCCTGCAGATTCCACACTTTCCAGCCCCACGGGAAGCCAATTCCTTAAATTAAATTTCTTAATACATGTCGATGTCCATATCTGTCTGTCCGTCTGTCTACCTGTCTCCTGTTGGTTCTGATTCTCCGGAGGGCCCTGGCTGATACACTTTCCTACCTAAGGAGCCGAATGTGTGCTCTGGGAGGTTGGGGCAAGGAAGTGTGGTTAGAAATTCACTTTTAATACTGTAATTAATCCAGGAAGATGCACAGCGCAGTGGCCCTGTGTGACTACTTAGCTGGAACGCCAGGTCTGTCCCCCAGAAGCCGAGGGCCTGGGGCTGTCCTCCAGCTCCCCTACCCCCACCCCTTCCCACCAAGGCCTCCTCTGTAGCTGCTGCACCAACTTGTGAAAACCAAGTACAGGAACGTGTCAAGTGCTTGGAACAGCCTAGTGATCAAGTGCTTGTAGATAAGTCAAATCTGATAAATTCGCAAACATCCTGTTTTTTCCCCATATCGGGCATCAAGGAGGGACCTTTGTTCTCCTGGTGGCCAACCCCGTGGCTGATCCTACCTCCATTCACAGCCAGCCACCTTGCTCTTCCACTAAGTTCTTAGCAATCATTGTTTGGCCAGCCCATAGCACCCCATCCCTGTGGAAACCTTTTTCTAATCCATACTGGCCTACTCGGTTCCCTGGTTGGTAAACTGGGGGCAATATGGACAAAATAATTGAAACCATGGGCACATCACACCTGCCTGGGGCTCGCTCACGGCAGGTGCTCATGGCTACTTCTGAACAACTGAATCGATGCTCAAACCACCCAGCAGGACAGGCAACAGCGATGTCATCTGACAGGTAAGGGTCAGGCTCAGAGTGGTTAAGTAACTGGTCCACAGTCACACAGCTAGACATTATGGAGACTGGATTCACACCCAGGTCATCCCGACCCTAAGTGCTCTCTCCCTCCACCAGGATGCCACCTTTGGATGGCAAGAAGCTGATGCACGAGCAAAATGGTCGGTCTTCGGGCAAATGCCGGGCAGCCGGGCAGAGGTTTGCAGGAGGGGCCTCAGGTAAGAGGACACTTGAGTCTGCCCGGGGCAGGCAAGGCTCTTCCCCCTCAGAGTGGAAGCTCCTGGCACAGCCAAACGCAGGAAGGATCTGAGACCCTCCAAGGCATGAGTTCCTTGGGTGCCAGGGGTAGGCGTTGAGACCCAGACCCCCTAGGACAGAAAGTGCTGGATCTCAGGGATGGTGTAAAACTGGCCCCGGACGGGTCTCCCTGGGGAGCCTGATCCTTGCTCTGTGCATTGGAACCACACAATTCATCTGACTGCCTTCCATGTGACAGCGCATCCAGAGCAGCAGAGGACAGCCACACTCCTTCCAAACACCTCTATGAGTCACCAGCCTTTACTGAGCACCTACTATGGGCTACCAGGGGCCTATATGGCACCTTTCTCTTTGTCAGTCCTGAATTCCCTTGTCTGTGCCTCACAGGCCAGAGCGACAAACATCATCAGAACCGGGGTTCGTCCTGCTGCACCGAGTGACCACCACTTACCCAGCACCCCATCCCAACAGCCCGGAGTCACGCCAGGCGTGTCCCTGCCCCTCCCACTTTGATCTCCCAAATAGGGCCTGAATCTACCCGCTTCTCACCTCCGCCACCACCCTGTCCAAGATGCCATCATTCTTGCCCGGACAACCCAACCGCCTCCAAAATGGTTTCCCTGCATCCACACAGCCAATTCAGGCTTCACAGTGCAGCCTCGGGCACTGTTTTACTTACGTAATCAGGTCGTCCTGAAACTTAAAAGCCTTGCCTTTCCTAGAAACCAAACTGCTTATCGTGGCTCACAGCCCTACGAGGCCTGGCCCCTCCTGCCCATCACCCACTCAAGCACAGCTAGTTCCTTCTCAAACAGCCTATGCTGCCTCCTGCCCCAGGGCCTTTGCACCTGCTGCGTGCTCTTCCTGGAATTCTCTTCCTCCTGCCATGACTCACCTTACATGCAAGTGCACACACACACACACACACACACACACACACAGAGGCATACTTACTGCACCCAATTAACTTTTACCCCCTTTTAAATGCTCACAGGCCCACCCTCCTCTCCTTTAGAGCCCTTACCTTGGTGTATAACTTCACACACTCATTTGGGTCATCAGTTGATTGACGTCTACCTCTCATCAGGCTGAGTCTACGGGCAGAGCTCATGCTGGTTTCTGCTCATTGTGCGTCCCCTAGGGCCCAGCTCAGTGCCTGGCATGTGTTCACCAAACCAGTGAGACTCAGCCAAGCACTCTGGCGGTAAAGGATGGATAACAAGCCTTGACCATTCGACGGACAGAGTGGTCCTCCTTCCAGGGACCGACCCTACAGAGATGTGTGGGCACCACCAGCTGTCTGCCCACGTCCATCTTCTCCCCTTGCTGAGCACACAGCAGACCTGCAGCTTTGCCATGTGACCGAGCCCCAGCCAACAGCCTGTCACTCCACAGCCTGGCCCCTGGGACCCTCCCCTGTGTGGAACTGAAGCCGAGCAGGACACTTGCAGTTCCTGGGCATGGAAGCCTTTCTGTGCCCCCCGTTTCTTGTTTGTAGGGAACAGACTCCAGCCTCCATGAACTTCCCTGAGTTCCAAAGGGCAGATTCGAACAGTTGCTAATCAGGGAAGGGACGGGATGCAGAAACAAGGGAAGAACAGCCAAGAAACAATAGTGTAGCCTTGGGGCAGGGTCCTGGTTCCACCTCAAGGAATACACATAACAATATATTTTGAGCTCTTTATAGAACTAGAACCCCAATAAATGGAAGATGTCAGTATTCTTCATTCCATAAAAGACCACCTGAGGCCAGATTAAAGGAGTGCAGGCCCTGCACACACCCTAATCTTATCAGCAATCCCCGCCCTTGAACCATTGCTAGAAAACTCCTCATCAAATCCACCCAGGTTGGGACATACAGTTTTTCGGTGCAGGAGCCTGCTGTGGCTCCCTTTGCCTGGCAAAGCAATAAAGCTAATTTTTTCTACTTCACCCAAAACTCTGTCTCCGAGATTCAATTCAGCACCAGTGCACAGAGGCCAAGTTTTCGGCATCAGAATGGGATGCGGGACCACCATGCAGCCATCTAAAAGGACGGGCAGATCCCCATGAAATGGCATGGAAAAATGTTCACATAAAATTTAAGAGAGAAAAAGCAGATGTCAAACTGCATAAACAGTATGAGGCTACTTATCCAAAAGAGAATTCAGTTATCTCTGGGTATTTGTGCAAAAAAAGAGATTTCCGGAAGCATGTCCGCCCCGGAGCTAACAGGAGTTTTGAGTCGGTAGGGGAATTCCATGTAATGTTTACGTTCTTCTTTGTGTTTTTCTGGACTTTTACAAGAGTTATGAATTGTTTTTATATTAAAAATAAAGCTCTCTCCCCTGAAATAAAAACATCGGTGTCCCTTTTTCTCCTGCTGGGATGAAGCCCCTCGGGAGCACCCCCCCACACACACACCCCAGCTCCAAACCCTCAAACCCTGAAGGCTGTGGGATGTGCCCGCTTGTGATAACGCTTCCAATTTGCCTCCTGGCTTGCCTGAGATCAGGAAGAGAATGATTACAGAAAGGCGCACCCTTGGGTGTGTTCTTGGAGATTTGGGTGATTAAACCCATTACCTCCGTCCTCCAAGGTTTTTTTTTTTTAAAGGGAAACATTTCCATGTATTAACCACTTGATAGTTTGCACCTTCACTCTGTACTGTAGCAAAATAAGGGTTGGGGTATGGGAGTTGGTTAAAGCGAACCCCAGACCCAAGAGGGAGGCAGCAAGTCCCAAGGGGCGGGTGGCCCCGAGGCTGTTGTTGTGTCAGGAGCTGAGCGGCAGGCACCCCCCCCCAGCCCCCACGGTGGGAGCCAGGACCCCTCAGGGCACCCACGCTTAAGGAACAAACATGCAGAACAGTGGGAGCCCTTCAGGCGGGTCCTGACTGAGTCACCCAGCAGCCACAGCCTCCTGTTTTACAGCAGTGGGACAAGACCACACCCTCAACAAGGGCTCAACTTCAGCAGGAGCCGAAGAGTGTGTCCCCTGCAGGGGCAGCGGGGATTGTCATGGGTGAGGCCCAGGAAGAGGCTGCCCAGGAAGAGGCTGCCTAGGACCTCGTCCTCCAGATCACAGGGCAGGCATCCCTTAAGCTTGATTCGGGGCCTGCTCTGTGCATTCCTGCTCTCTGAGCACCTCCACGTGCTCTCCCTGCCCCCCACTCACACCCCAGCTTCCTAGCCGGTCCGGCTGCCCCGCCCCCAGCCCCGGGAATGACCCACACTCGTCCTAACAGGTCAGAACATTCCAGTCGTCCTTCCTCTTCTACGGGGTAAGGTCCAAATGTCCTGCTAAGTGGCCAGCCTCCTGAGCAAAGGCCCTGGGGTCATTCGGCTCTGTGGTCCTTTGCTGGCAAGATGCCGCCCACACCCTGGGGACTCCAAGACTCAGCGGGTGGACTGCACTGCCTGGCCACAGCATCCATGGGCTTGCTGGCTCTGCTGCTTCTCCTCCCTGGCCTCAGCTCCCCACCTCCCTGCAGCTAAGCCCTTGCTGCTGCTGTGAGCCCAGCATCACCCTCCCTGTCTCTAGGTCCCAGGTCTCAGAGCCCCTCTAGGAGCACCCCCACCCCGAGTCTCTTCCTTGCAGACGTTGAGCCCGGGGGAGGGGAGGTGAATGTCTGTCTATCAGTCAGGCCAACACACAAACATTCAAGAGATGGAAGGAGGGAATCTGGGTCTGGAGACATGATTAAGCCCCACACGAAGGGACCCGTCAGTCGTCAGTCGTAGGAGCTGGCAATTCCCTTTTAGCTTAAACCACTTCGGGTCAAGTTCCTACTATTGCAACAGAGAAGTCAAAATGAACACGCCTCCCCCAACTGCTGCAGCCACACCAGCGTCCCTGTCCCCTCCTCGCCACCACTACCCCGTACCCTGGGCGAGGGGCTTTATGTGACCTCTCGTGGGTACAGCCACCCACCCAGTGCATATCAACATCCTCATCTTAAACGGCAGAGATCAGGGCTCCAGAGCATCTGTCTGGACCACCTGAGATGGCATTTCTTTACACATCTGCCTGCCTGGTCTCCACTCATCTTAAAGGGTGGAGATCAGGGCTCCAAAGCAACTGTCTGGACCACCTGAGACAGCGTTTCTTTACACATCTGCCTGCCTGGTCTCCACTCAGATTGGCTCCCACCTGGCAGCCCTCCTGAGCCCCGGGGCACTTCTGGTGCCCCTCAGCCACATCCATGCCCCTACGGCTCCCTCCCAGCAGCCACCTGAGCCCCCACCCACAGAGGCAGCAGGGCAGGGGCTGGCGCTGGCCAGACACACACACTGCCTCAAGTGTTCCCAGCCCTGGGGCACAGGTGGGGCAGGTGGCCCTGGGCCTTCAGGAGCCTCCAGACCCCTCACCCCAGTGAAACCTTCCTGACATGGCTCGGGAGGTGAAGTCCATTGCTGGCCATTGATTTCCTTGTGGGAGGACAGTGAGGATGGATGAAGTACGCACTCCGGCCACTTGGGACCGTGGCTCATGGTGGGGCCCGGTCAACAGATGTCTGTGCCCTTGACCTGCGGGTCTTGTAAACATACACTTGCTCCCAGAGCTCAGTATTATTCAAGATCGGGGTGAGTGTGGTCAAAAGAGAAGCCATGAATTGGGCCGATTTTCTGAATATCGGCGCTCAGGGAAGAGGCGAACGTTACCCAGTTAAGCACAGTGACGAAGGCTTTCCTGCCCCAAACCGCAAGCAGCTGTGCCCCCCTTTGCACAGCCATCTTTGTTGGGTACATGACCACATTCTCTGGTCTTTATAACAACGAGGGACCTTGACTCCAAGCCCGTCGCCGGGCACAGCGCGGTTGCCACGGGGACCTTGGGGGCAATGAACGTCGACTTTGTGGATGCCAAGGCAGCTGCAGAGACTCTCTCGGCAGGCATGACCCTCCACCCCTGGGGCCCCTCTCACCTCCAGTCTCGTCCGGTCCACGTCTTTGGGTAGCTTCACACGGATTCGGTTTGTAACGATGAGGGCATCATAAGGATAGATCTGCGGGGAGAAGAAAGTCCGGGTTCACCCAGGAAGCAAGCATGTGCGGGGACAAAAGAGCCGAGCCCAAGGCCAGCGGAGAGGTACATACTTGCGTCTGCATCTGACACACACATTTCACAGGGAAAGCACAACAAAAGGAACTTTTAACCTGGGCAGGTGCAGCTCGGCAGCTGGAGGTCAGCGCGGGAGCGGGCGGCCCCTCTTACCTTGTATTCTGTAAGAGAAAGCAGAGACCACAGGGGCTGGGTTAGGACACGCACGAGCTCGGCCCAAAGGTGGAAGCAAGCCCGTCCAGGACCCCCACCCTGCGGTGGGCCGGGCCTTGCGGTCTCCATCCCCGCCCACAGCATCCTCCGAGCTGCAGGGGGACGGGCTCTGGGATCTCCGGCGGGAAGCCAGAGCAGCAGGCATGGTCGGGAGGCTGCAGGCCAGACTGGGAGCCAGACGCGGCACTGTTTTCTCCCTCAGCTGTGCTGCTGTCTCCCTGGTGGTCCGGGCCTGCCTCGGTTTACCCCCGTGGAGACAGGCAGCCTTGCTGGGGTCGAACCCCCCTGCCTCTTACTGTTTTACCTTCTTTACCCTTTAGCTCTTCCTTTTCAATACAGAGCTCCGCGTGCTAGCTTTTTAAAAGGTTTTTCTTCCAGACTAAAAGTGGCTTGTTAAAAAATAAAGTCGTATGGATGGGAGGCCTCCGTGAGCACGCGGAACCCACAGGGCAGCATCTCTGGATCTCGGCCACAAGCAAGCCTGTCTCGGGAGGGAGACCCTGGCGAGGGGTTGGGCACCGGGGAGCTGGTCCTTGAATTTCCCCATGTGCCATGCAGGGTCTCGGCTGCCCCGGCTCTGAGCCCGGGGGCCTGGAGGCCACTTAGAGCTCCTTCCACTCCCACATCCAGCGTGAAGCAGCCCAAGAGAGCAGGCTCCGGGCACCCTCGGGTGACAATCATGAGTGAGCATCGCGGGCCTGGCGGCTCAGAGCTGGCAGAGCCCTTGGGCAGGCGCCTGCCACGTGACCAGGTCTCTCTAGTAACACCAACCTCCCTGCAGGCCACCCTGCTGGTGTGAAGCCCTGGGAGGCCACGTGGAGAGCAGGGCTGGGGCAGCATCTGACCCAACTTCAGACCTGCGGGCTTTTCACTGTGTCTCTGCCTCCTTTATTGCTATAGAATTGAACAGTACGTGTTGGGTTGGCCTCAGCCCTGGCGTGGGACGGTCATTCAAACACAGATCTCTCCCCAGGTGACCCGGAGTGACAAGTAAGTCAGGGTGGGGTTGGCAGTGCTCAAGACCTGGGTCTTGAAATAGAGAAGCCTCTGAGTTAGGAGGTAGGGAGCGCCGGAGGGAGGGGGAAGGAGAGGAAGCATCGCAGGCGACATTAGGATGGAGGTAAACCAGTCCTTGACCAGAAGAGGCAGGGACATGACCGCCCCAGGCTCCCCGACTCCACGATGCTCAGAGCCTTCTGCCAGCAGCCCTGGTCGGGGGTGGTTTCAGAACGAAACTCGTGGAAACGTGTTAGCAACCCCTGCCCCAGCCAGAGACCCACGGGGTCCCCGCTTCCTGTACCTCGCATGCCCCAGCTGGCATCCAGGTCTGCTCCACAAGGGGCCAGATTGGCATTCTGGAAGAGAAAGAGAGAGGGCGGCAGGGGGCAGGTTGCAGGGCGCAGGCTGTCGCCGGGCTCCCGGCGGCCTGGCCAGGGAGGGTCAGCCCACGGTGCTCACTGAGGCCGGGCTCTGGAAGGGCCGTGTGGCCGCCCACACTCGTCAGGGCTGCCGGCTTTTGCTCACATACCTCCCGCCGCCTTCAGGCCTGAGCTGCCCCTGCCTGTCCAGCCAGCTCCTTCCCGCTGTGATGACAGCTCCAGGGCGCCCGGCCCCTCGGCCCGCAGCTGGCCTGGACCGGAGGGCGGCTCACTAGGGCTATGGCTCTGCTCCCTCCAGAAGCACTGTCCCCAGGGGCTCAGGTGGCCGGTGTCTGTAAAGTCCCCAGCACAGACCCCAAGTGCCGTGAGCACCCCGTACAGACTGCACCCCATACAATCACAGTGGCTGTGATTGCTGATGATGCCCAGGGATGGTACTCAGAGGGGGCACGGACCTGGCCACCTGTCTCAGGTGCCTCCCTCACCTGTCCATGGCACCAGCAGCCAACTCTGATGTCTGGAATTCTCTTTCCCTCTGCCCACCTGAAAAAGTCATCCTGCAAACCTCGACAGAGGGTTCCTGCCCCACAATGCAGGTGCTGAGGCCCCGCAGGGTCAGTCAGTCCCTCTCCTGTCCAACTCTGTCTTGGCCCTGCATCCGCTGCCCACAGTGGAGAAAAATGTTTTATTTGTGCCCGTATCCCTGGCACCTGGTACAGAGTCTGACACGGGGTCAGGGCTCTTGGCCTGCGCTTCTGGAACTGGGTACAGGGGTTAAATTTCCACGGAGAGAGCTCTGCAGTTAAAGAAGGGATTATATTCTTCACCCTTGGGTTGTATTACAGGGAAAGGGCTTTCAGCACTAATTTACTGCAAGAGGTGATAAGCCAGGAGCTGGTCAGAGCCCTAGCGAGCACGGGAGCAGGACGAGGCCTCCGAAAACACGGAGCCCAAAGTCCTTCATCCTGAACAGGGGAAACTGAGGCCCAGAGACGCCGGGACGAGGGCAGTGAGGCAGGTAAGCACCTAAGTGGAGGGTTGGAGCTGGTCTTTACATTTCTTATACTTTGTCCATCATGGATTTTTTTCATTAATTTGGATTTTTCAGAACATTGTATTACCTTGTTTACCTTGATTACTGAGTCCTTTGGTAAGTGCCCTGAATGCCTCACCTTAATCCCAGCACTGGGACCCAGAGCCCAGCAGCCCCTCACCCGCTGGTGACTCTCCGTGACCCTGCACCTCCTCCACTTGACTGAATGATTCCCCTTGGGAGTTTTCAAGAGCAATATTTGCAGACATTTTCTCAGGCCACTGACAAGGACTCCCCGTGCACCTGCCTGGTTAGGGAAGCTCCTGCATAAAGCAAGGCAAACCTGCCTCCCACCTGGCCCGGCCGCGATACGAAAGAGAAATGCTGCCCCCTAGTGCCCGCTGCCCTGCATCACAGGCTGTAAACTCCCCGGCCACCGCCACCACCTTGGGCAGTTGGAAACCCCCTTCCTGGCAGCAGAACCGGCTTCCTCTGGTCCGCCAGGCTCTGAGACTAGACAGAGGCTCTCAGGAGGGAGGGTGGGGCGTCCCCTGGGTGGAGGGGGCGGGGTCACCGTGTCAGTCCAGAGCAGGGAAAGAGCTCTCTACTCCTGGCCTTCTAAATGCTAAGTGGTGATTATTATCACCATTTAATAGCTGAGGCTCAGAGACGTGAAGCAACTTGCCCAAGGTCACACAGCTAATATATGGAACTGTAAAAAATTTAACCCGTGCATTTTACTTTTCAAAAATTATACTGGGATTGATAAGGGTGAGAAGGAAATCGTGGCCATTTCACCATTGTTCTTTTCTTGCTAAAGCTCACACTGGAGTGTGCCTTTTTACTCACTAGCCACTGAGGTGGAAGTAAGAAGGAGTAGAGACTTGCTTTTATAATAACTATTCGTTTGGGAACTACGCTATAGAACTTAGAAGATTTCACAACTATAATGTTATGTGTCCTGGCAATAACCTTAAGAGGTAAGGATAATTTTTTTTAAAGACTAGGAAATAGAGACTCATAGAATTTAAGTAACTTTTGCCCAAACACACACCCAGGCAGTGGCAGAGCTGGGATTTGAACTCGGGGCTGCCTGATGATAATGCATGTGTTCTTTCCAGCATATCCGACTTTTAAAATTTGTTAAGGTTTTCTTTGTAGTGACATACAGGAACCTTTTTATTAATGTTTTATGGATATGTGAAAACCCGATTCAAAATATACAAATTTTTTTCATATGCCTATTAGATTAAGTTCGCTGTTTGCACTATTAAATTGATCTCCATACTTTTTTTCTCCTTCACTAGATCCATGTCTGATTTCAAAAGAGTCATGTTCAAATGGCCTACCATACTTGCATTTTATCAAGGTCTCTGGCATTGCCATGTTGCTTGGCAAGCTTAAATTTATGAATGCTGTTAACTGCTTTATAACTTGTGTCATCATGAACTAGTGTTCTTTCTTTTTACCACAAATTCTACTAATTCATCTTAACCTTAACTTCTACCTTATCTGATATTAATACTGCCACTCATGCTTTCCTTCTACTTGTGATTTTGGTATCTCTTTCCCATCCTTTGACTTCTAATCCATTAAAAAATAAATTGTGTTTATCTCATGATGACACGTTTTTCTTCTTTTATTTTAAAAAAAATCTAACCTGACAGTCTTTGTCATTTAGTAGGAGAATTCAGTCTGTTCTTAGTTAGCATCAGGGTTTTTCAAAATGGGACTCCTTCCAAGGGGCTACCGTGTGGATCTGTCGGTGACCAGCGGTCAGTCTCTTAATAGCAGACCGGGTGGCACATGTTGGAACCAATGCTGTCCCATCCACAGGAAAGCCTTTAGTAGGTGGCTGTTTCCCTATTTATTCTACAGAGAGGTGTGAATATCTACCATGTGTCAGGCTCTGTGGCGGGCTAGTTATCAGGACATTTTAACAAGCCTTGGGACATATGGTGCTGGCCCCTCATGACAAATCCCTTCCAGAACAAGAACCAGGCACATCTCTGCCTCCCCTGATTTACTGACTTCCTTCCTTCCATTTGACAATAAGAACTACACAACCGGTCACGCTCAGGAAGCTCACAGCTAAGCGTCGATGGTTTTTCCCATACAGTGTTCTTCTGTGTGTCTCTGATATAATTTTCTCCTACTTCTTTCTTTTCCTCTCCTTTGGGATTTGGTGTTACTGGGTTTTTGGTCACTCTGCATCTGGGCTTTTACTTTAGGTCACCTGGAATCCTTTCAGAAAGTAAAAACAAACCAAGAAACAACTTAATCTGACATGGCTGAGCTGTAAAAGACTGGTCATCAAATTATCTGGCTTTTCAGCTGAGAAACAGGCATACGATTACATTAGAGTCTTAGAAAGAGTGAAGAAAAAAAAATAGGAGAGAACATTAGTAGGGAAAAAAGTATCCCCCAAAAAAGTCAACAATAATTTTTATCAATCTCCTGGATATTCTAATGTGAAAAGCTAAAAATCCTCATGTGGTGATGAATTCCATCTTTATCGACTCCCCAAGATGGGCAGAAGGCCTCACTCACAGGCTTTCTAACACTCTGCTCCCCACCCTGAGGCCAGCAGGGGAAACATTCCCGGAGGGTTCAGCTCTTGACTCTGTAAAGCTTAAGAGTCTGCTCTCTGCTCTAGGAGAGGCCTGAAGATGGTGTCCCTGCCAGAGTGTCTGGATCAGCTGTTCCCAGACTCCTTGGGGGTGGAGCCTCCGGAGGCCACGCCTTCCCCACAGGTGGTGGGAGCCATCGACCCACGTCCTTCCAGCCTGGCAACCAAGAAGGGACTCTCCCTAGAGGATGCATAACCCGGCCGCCAATGACGCAAGCTTGGAAGTGCTGACGTTCATGCTCTTTGTCTCCCATATTTTGAGAGAAACCCCAGGACTTGGATTTGGGAGTGGAACACCTCGGCGTGGATGTGGCCCAGTCCGTGACCTCGGCACTCACGGCCCCTGAGTCAGAGAACAGCTGTGCCAGGTGAACAGAGAACATTCTGACTGGTGCTCACTGCTCTCAGGACCCTCACGCTAAGCCTAAGGATCTACATTCCCCGGCTCTGTGGGAGTTCTGTGGACTCCTGCTTTCTCATGTCCCCTGCATCCTTCCTTAGAAGGGAATTCAGAGAAGCATGCTACGTGCCATTCCAGCTCGGCCCATTCTGAATAAACGGGGTTGGGGGGGAGTGGTTAGTGGGATGGGCGGGGTTCCCTCGAGCAAACCATGCAGAGACACCTGGGCCCCGGACACACACAGCAGCAGGGCCCACAGAGCTCGAGAATGACTGAGAAAGGCCCGAGGACACCCGCAGCTTCCGTGGTGGTGTCCCTGTTCTTGGATGTGCCCCATGGCCTGGACCCTGGACTTGAGGTCTGCCTGAGGGGTTGCTGTCCCCTGCGTTACACACTTGTTGCTGGGACCGCCCCAGGGCAACACACGGGGACTGAAGTCTGAGTGGCTTCTCTTGGTGGGTGAATGGCCTTGGTTTGTGGGCAAACTTCCTCTGACCGGGAAAAGGCTGCCTCAGTGGTAGCAAGTCTCCTGGGGCTGTGTGTGTGTGTGTGTGTGTGTGTGTGTGTGTGTGTCGGAGGGTTGGCGAGGGGTCTGGTGTCATCACGCCCGCTCCACCTGAGGGGTCCTTACTGGAGACCTAGCAAAGCTGTGGGGAGAGGGACAGACACGAGGGCCCAGCTGTGAGGGAGAAGTCAGGCACCACGCTGTCTGGGCTCACGTTCTCACGTCCCCGGATTCAGAGAGCTGGGAAGGGGGGAGTCAAAGCAGCCTTCGGCTGGGAGTGGGCAGAGAAAGCCGGCCCCTCGGTGTGGCCCCAGTAACGGTCACAGCGCTAAGGGCATCATCAGTGGTAACCATGGTCATGGTACTAACACTGGGGCCCGGGGAGGAAGGGCGCTGCAGGGAAGGAAGTGGATTCTGGGCCCACATGGCTCACGGAACCCCTCCATCCTTTAAGATCCTTCTTAGGCTCTAGGTCACAGGAGAAGGACGGTCAGGAGGGCCTTAAAGAGGGTCTGATTCCTCTGGGTGGCCCCGCTGCCCCTGCCCCCCGACACTGAGGTCTCCCTGGGGGCTGGGGGCTGGGAGCAGAGGGGAGGAGGGGTGTTGCCGGGTGGTGGTCTGGCCTTGGGTAGAGCAGCAGGCAGATGTGGGTGGGTAAGCAGGGTCCCCAGGGCCCGTCCTCCTGGCCGTGTGGTCACCAAGCTGTGGGAGCCGCCCTAGCTCACGGCGGCCGTTAGTACGCATGTGCTGGGGAGGGCGTGCGGGGCCGAGTACCTACCCGGTGGTCCAAGCCATTCTTGCCATGTCCTGGGACAGGGTCAGACTTGGAATAGGGGAACCCTGAAACAGACACAGCACAGCTGTCATGCACGCAGCCAGGTCGGCGGGCTGCGCAGGTGACATGGGATGGCCCTGAAGATCCCACCTGCCTCATTCAAGACCTCTATCCCCAGGGCACTGACTGAGGATGAAGCCAGGAAGTGGTGATGTCCCCGAGCCCACCCATGACACCAGAAACATCACGGAGCCTGACCCGGCCTGGCAGGCACCTGCATCCTCTGAAAGAGCCTCTATCACCAGGCCAAGCTCCTCACCTGGCTGACCAGGAGAGCGGGGGGCAGAGGGAGGAAGGGGCCCCCATGCAGGGTAGGGCTGTGCCATCCTGTGCCAGAGGCAGCCAGCGGAGGCCCAGCACCACCAGGGGTGGCCTGCAGACTATTTTTTCAAAACCCTTGAGCTGTTTGCAATTGGAGGATTTCACATTAAAATCCTAATTTCTAGCTTCTCAAAGGGCCAGTCTGGGACACTGGGCCCTGGATTCCCTGTGGGAATCCCACACCTGGTCTCCCTCATTGATCACATCCCTGGCTGCTCTGGGGGGCCCAGGACTTTGAGACCCCCCAGTTAACCACTTCAATGCCACGTCTGGAGAAAGCAAAGCGGAAACTCCTGGCTCAGAAGTCAGTGTGGGATGTGCCCCAGAAGGGAGGCCAAGGGGCACAGCCTGGGCCCCCTGGAGGGGCAGGGGACCTCCACCACCCTTAGAAGCACCCTTAGGAGGCCTTTCCTGGCTGCCTGAACTGTCTTTCCAGTAAAAGCAGGGGCCATGTCTGCTGCATCTGGGGGTCCCTGTCCCCCACAGCTCAGGCAATAGCACTGGCTCCTGGGAGCCACCGGGCTGCCCGCGAGGGCTCAGAGGGGACGGCGTGTCCCATCCCTCTGTGTTCACGAGGCTGTAAACCGGAGGACTGAGTCTCCAAAGGTGAGACGGGCGCTGTGCACAGAACTGCCTGTCCGTCCACCCACCCACCCACTCCAGAAAGGCCCGCTTCTGAGCACAGGATGCTGGTCGATCCAGGCACCTGTCTTGTGGGGTGGAGGGTTAGAGAAGACGTTCTGTACAGGTCACACCCGTAGGAAAGGCCTCAGCTGGGGACCTGCCTCAGGGACTTGTTTGTCCCAGGGTAGTCTGTGGGAAGGTTCCAGATGTGGGTCAGGAAGGGCCTTTCACAACATCAAGGGCAGGGTTCTCAAACTGGTTTTAGCCAAGGAGCCCTCTTGTCACAGGAAATCTATGTGAAAACTCTGATACGTGAAACAGAGGAGAGCGGAGCTGGAGGGAGAGAAGTGGGGCCAGATGCTTGGGCCAGGCCTGCCGGGTATCCCTCGCCCCTCCTGGTTGCCCTGGGCTCTGCCAGGTAAGTGACCTAGCCAGCTCCTCCCATTTCACAGAAGGGGAACTGAGGCCCAGGGATGCAGAGGGACCTGCCCAAGGTCACCCAGCCCTGGGACACAAGACAAGGGCCTCCTGACTTACAGTCCTGAGGTCACTCCAGGACACACCTGCTTCCCAATTTATACCCAGAGCCAGGCACACTTGGGCATGTGAGGCTGTCGGGTTGAGGATCTAAGGGACCCTCAGCTGAGACCCAGGAGCTCCTGATCAGTCGGGGATGCCAGAGTAGTCTTTTCAAAGTGGCATCTCCAATAAGTAGCACCAGCCACACCTGGGAGCTTGCTACAAAGGCAAATTTTCAGGACCCACCCCAGACCTACAGACTCAGAATTCTGGAGCTGGGGTCCAGCGGCGGTCTGTGTTTTACAAGCCCTCCAGGGCATTTTGATACACACTAAGGCTTGGAAACCCTTAGGGCCCCGAGAACAACTATGCCCTCACCTCCAGCCTTACCTGCTCTAAATCAGCGGTTCTCTACCCGGATGCACTGCAATCACCTAGCCAGCTTCTAAAATCCCCTGTGCTCAGGCTGCCGGCCTCTGGTCTCACAGTAGGTGTAGAGACCTTACTTCCACTCAGGCCACTTCATCTTCCTCACTCATCAACTATGACTGTCTTCGCTCTTTCTTCTACCTGCCTTGAGCTTCCATATCGGATGATGTAACAATTTTTGCTTCGATCATCAATGATTTAAGAAACTCATCACAAGAAGGATAGTCTGTTATACTGACCCCTATTTTAACCTGTTTTGATGTTCTTCCTTTCTGAATTTCCGAGCTCTCTTATCACTTCCTTTCTGTTTGGAGAACTGCCTTTAGACAAGTACGTCTGCGAGTGAAAACTTGTCTTAGTTTTCCTTTGTCTGAGAATGTTCCCATTTTCCATTCATTCCTGAAGGATTTTTCCATCCAAGATAGAATTCACATCCACAGCAAATGTCTTTCTGCACATTAAATACGTGCCATCTTCCTCTGGCCTCCGTGGTTTCTGGGGAGAAATTGGCTGTCGTTTGCATTGGTGTCCTCAGTAGGGAGTATATGTCTTTTCCCTCAGGTTGTTTTCCGTATTATTTTTTTCTGTCTTTAGTTTTTGTAAGTTTAATTATGGTGTGTTTTGGTGTGGATTACTTTGAGCTTATTCTACTTGGGGTTCACTCAGTTTCTTGAGCATGTTAAGTTTATGCCTTTTGCCAAATTTGTTAAGTTTTCAGGAATTATTTCTTTGAATATTTTTCAGACCCATTCTCTTCTTTCTGGGACTCCAGTGACACAAGTGCTGTCTGACAGGTCTCTGAGGCTCTGTTCATTCTTTTCTGCTATTTTCTCTCTGCTGTTCAAGTTGGATAATTTCTGTAGTTCTATCTTCAAGTTCACTGATTCTCTCCTCTGACAAATCCTGCTATTCTGTTATTAAACCCATCCAGTGAATTTTTGAATCTTGGTTATTTTATTTTTCTTTCCTGTAATTTCCATTGGATTCTTTTTTTATAACTTGTATTTCTTCTGTGAGATTTTTTTTCTTTTTCATTCATTTCAAGAGTATTTGCAATGTTTGTTGAAGCAGTTTTGTGATGACTGCCTTAAAAATCCTTCTCAGGATAATTCCAATATCTGATTCTTTTCAGTGTTAGGATGTGTTGATTGCCTCTTCACATTCAAATAGTTATCTTCATGGTTCTTGGTGTGATGAGTGATTTTCCACTGCATCCTGGACATTTGGATATTATGTTGGGAGACCTGGATCCTAGTTAAGTTTTCCATGTCAGCAGGCTGTCACTGTGCTTAGGTTTAACATGTGGGGCATAGCTTATTATGGGCTGTGAGTCTGAAGTCAGTTTAGTTTTCAGAATGCTCGTTAAAGTGCTCTTCTGGTCTGCTGCATCCACCTGGTGTTTCTGGTAGCAACCTGGGGTGAAAGGTGCTTCCCTGGTTGCCCCGCACCCCGAGGTGGGGGTGGGAGACACCAGCCATGGATGGAGAGTGTTTCCCTGGGCCTATTCTCCAGGCTGCTGGGTGCCAGTGGGCCTTCTCCTGGGTACCAGGGAGGGCAGTCATCTACTTGGTCACCTTGTCCACTGCATGGGAGGTGAGAGACACTGGTCCTGCATGTTTCCTCAAGTCCTCAGGTCTCTGGCCAGTCCACCTTCCTCTCTCTACCCTCCAGAGTTCTGTGATTGTCTGCCCTATTGTTCTTGGGCTTTTCAGTTGTACTGAGTGGGAAACAGCAGGGAGAGAGGAGTCTCCAGTATCACATCCCCAGGATGCTATCAAGACCCATTAGAATTGGCCTCTCTTGGGATGGGACCAGCCATCAGTATATTTCAGAGGTCCCAGAATCCCATGTGCAGCCAAGATTGAGAACCACCCGTCTAAAAGGTCCCTTCACATATTCAGAGATTTTCTTGACTGTCACAAGCCAAGGCATTACACATGAGCCCATTTTACATTTCAGGAAGCTGAGGCCTAGTGAAATTAAGTGACCTGTATAATATCAAATTGTTATTCACGAAGAGGATGAGACAATCTCCCAGGACCCTAGCATCGGGAACCAGTAACCGTATCTGCTCCAGCAGCTCTGCCCTGGTGAGGGTTTGCAGGTGTGGGAGTCTTCTAGGGACCTGCCTGGCATATTGCATTGGCTGGCCTTAAGAGTGTGTGCTGTGTGTATATTAGAGAGAGAGAGAAGGCACACAGGGGGAAGGCAGGTGTGCTGGACCTGGACAGGTGGCAGCTGGGTACTCATGACCCCGAGTTGTATCAGGCCCTGTAACCACTGGACACCTGCCCACGCCCCATGTCCAAGCTCAGCCTAACTAGGCTCCCTGTCACCTCCTCCCAGAAGCCCACCTGTGGCAACCTTGCCCTCAGCATTCTGCTGGGATTGATCTTGGGTCTCCTTGGGTCTGTCATCTTCTGGGCTGGCTTGCCAGAGGTTAGAGGAGCCACTGGACGGATGGGCAAGGAGAGGCCCCTTGCAGGTGGATGACTATTCCAGGTGCAGCTACAGGCACATGGCTCTTCATAGCATCCAGGATGCTTTGTGGACAATGGTCAGGAAGCCATTTCCCTGGGCAGATCTTCGTCAGTTTCACCAGGATGGTGAACGGTTTTCAGTTCACTGATGTGTGAATATGTAAGTTTGCAGCTGCGTGGCCCTGTGCAGGTTCGGGTCCCCTCTCTGAGCCTTGGCATCCCCGTCTGAGGAAGGAGGGGCTGGGACCCCCTTCAGCCCCTAGGAACATGAACAGGAGGCCCCTTGGGCCGTCTGAGCTTCAGGCTTCAGAAGCAAGCGAGAGGGGCCCACTGAAGGCTCACCATGGCTGGCTCGTGGACCTTACCAGCTCTGTGTGACACCCTGGGGCTCAGCCCATAGGATGCCCAAGTTTGAGCCCCAAAGCCCAGGTGCCGCCTGCCAGGAGGACTGGATCATCCCCACTTTTACAGACGAGGCGATTCCAAACTCAGAGAAGTTTGCTCTCGTACCCAAGGTCACATAGCAAGTGAGAGGCTAGGATTCAACCCAGCGGGATCGCACCCGCATCTAGCCATCTCTGCTGACCCCTCACGTGATCTCATGCACTCTGTCGCTCCCCCCCACCCCCCACCGTGCTGGGGCCCATGTAGGAGGGAAGGTTCTGCTCAGGGAAGACCTGGGCACCCACCGCCCCATGGGCACTCACTGGGGGGCTGCTGTGGGCACAGGGGGAGGCACGGGGGGCCCATCTGGACCCTGCTCCCCAGGAGCTAACAGTCCTCCGGGGAGAAAGGACACACAGGGTCATAGATAAGGTGCTCCCGGCGGGGGTCGGAGGAGGGGAGACAGAGCTCCCAGGTGGGTGAGAGCACCTCAAGACCCGGGCAGAGTTGTGTGTAGGGGGACAGAGGAGGCCCTGAGAGCTGTGACCTGGGATGGGGGCTCCTTCCCCCGGACACCTGAGGGTCTCAGGCACTGCCTGTGCCCCTGCCCACAAATCTGAGGCCACACCCTGTCCAGTTCCCCAGCTGAGGGCAAGCCTGCCCATCAGTGGGGCACAGGGACCTTTGCTAAAAGCGAAGAGTCCCAGCCAGCCCCCAGGGAACGGCAGAGGGCTCTGTCCTGGTGCCCCCCTCTCGTACATGGAGGTGGCTTCTCCTGGGCCGAGGTCCCCTCCCTGACGTCTGGAACACTCACTGCTCTTGCTGGGGCCGAATGTGAGCAGGGGGCAGAGGGCACTCTGTCCCTCCAGCTGGAGGCCGGGCGGGCCATGCCCTCCCCAGCAGTCTCAGCCCCAGGGGAGTCCCAGCCACCTGCTGGAAGCCGGGTGCCGGACGCAAGCCCTCCAGCTCCCTCAGGCCTCTCCCTCCCAGCCTTCCCCCACCCACTCTGCTGGTCGGGCTCTCTCCATCCCTGGGCCTCCCCCTGCCCACACTTTCTTGATCCTCCCCGCCACGTCCGATGGAGATGGGAAACAGAGGCTGAGGACTGGGAGTGAGGTAGGCGCTGAGCAGGAGAGTCACAGTTTCTTTGGGCCTCAGAACCCTTTTGAGAAGTAACACAGCTCAGGAACCCACCTGGGGGAGGGCCTGGGTCTCAGGTTACCCACCTCCATGCCCCCAGGCCCATCCGGGAGCCGAGGACCCCTGTGACTCTGCCTACAGCCCAGAATCCTTTCCTGCGTGCCCAGCCCATCCGTCCACGGCCCGGCAGCTCTGTCTGGGCGTCTCAGCCTCCCGACTCAATATGAAGAACCCACCTTATTCCTGCCCAGCTGTGAACAGAGGTGCCTGCACCCACCTGAGCCAGGACGCCCCGGGTCATTCCTGATTCCGCCCTCCCCCCCGCCCCGCCCCTCCTCGACTGCTTGCACCAGTCCTGCTGTTTAGACTGTTCAGGGGGGCCTCCCCATGGCTTATCTGGACACCCCAGTCCCTTGAGCCCCGGCCCAGCAGCCTCCTGTCTATCCTCTGCAAAGCTGCCCATCCGTGTTTAAACACATAAAACACATCACCTCATCTGCTCACGGCCCTGCTGCACCGACCCCGGGCCCCAGCAGACAGAGAAGAAAATTCCCAGCATCACGCACAGACCAGCTGTTTCTGGCTGCCCTCTCCTGCCTCCCCACTGGCTTCCTGTTTCCCAAACTGCCACCTTGCTTCTTGCCTCGAAGCTCTGTGCATGCTGTTCGTGCTTCTCAGAGCACCCCAGGACATCCCCAAAAGACTACCTCCCCCAGAACCCTCCCCTAGCCTGGATGACGGCAATTCCCGTCCTGCCCTGACAGTCCAGCTGAAACCTCAGTCAGAGGCGGCCAGGGCTCTGCTGAGAACCCCTAGGTCCGTCCTCCACTTGGAGGCCAGGCCGAGCCCTCCCAAGGCCCATAAAGCCCTTTGTGACCCTGTGCATCCCAGGTTCCAGCCCTCCCCCAGAGCCCAGCAGCCAGGCTTCACCTTTGTGAGGAGGGCTCACTCCCACACTTACCCCTTCAAGCCTGCAGCCCTCAAGCCTGCTCACTTAGCATCTCCCTTCCCCGAGCCATCGGCAGCGTCTGGCCCCCCGACCTGCCATAGGACTTACTTTCTAACGTGGTTTTAGTCTATGTCCCCGCCTCCTCTGGACCGTCAGCTCCTGGGTTGGGGTGCTGTCTCTGCTCTGGCCCTAGGACCTGTTCGGCGGTCACACCCTGTCTCTGGGCTTTCTCTTGCTTGTCCAAAAATGAGGGCTAGGACTGAGCTTCCATCAGTGTGATGCTTGTGGATTCTGCCCCTGGGGTCCTCAGGTCCCAATGCCCAGACTGAGGATTGCCAACCCCCAAAAATTCTCATGGGGTTGGCAGACAGCGCATCAGGTCTCTCTCTCTTTCAGCCGTGGACTAAGAAATGTGAGAATGACTTTTCTTGCCTGGAAACTCCAGAGGACTTAACAGGGGGTGAGGAAAGCCACTTCTGGCCAGGCCTCAAACCCGCTTTCCTCCTGCCAGCAGGGAAGGAAAAGTGGAACAGAGGTGCTGTCTCCCGAGCTTCACACTGGTGGGCACTGGGGGTGGGTGACCCAGGAAGCAATCTCGGATCCCAGCTCCAGACCAGGCCCGGACTGGGTGGGCAGCAGGCGAAGACAAGGGGATGGGACTCCATGGGGACAGACACACAGAGGGTGACGTAAAATGGCAAAACCACAGGCAGGGTGGGCGTGCAGTGGTCCCCACGGGACCAACCATCTGCACTGCCTTGGTTTCTAATGTGGAGCTTTCCTCACCCCGACCTCCAAGCCTACCCTAATTCCCCTCACGTGCTGGGATTTGAGGAAGGGCCTTATTCCCTTTGGAAGGGTAGGGTCCTTTCCAGGGGTCACTGAGTCCTCAGGGAAGGGTCTCCAGCTGGCCTGGGGCTTTGTCTTACTTCAGCACACCTGTGACCACCTGGAGGTGGATGTGGGAAACCTCAAAAGGGAGGACAGGATGTGAAGTATTAGGAAGGTGGGACCCAGAGCAGCAGCAGGCCGGTCCACAGGGTCTAGACCAGGGGAGGGGGGCCCACACCACCTCATGTTCTGCTGGGGCAGTGAATCTCATCCTGTAAGGCTCAAGACCCTCTTCTTGTAACAGAAAATCAATACCATCCCTTTCCTGTGCAGAAATCAGATTCATCAATAATATAACCTACTACATGCATAGTCCAGATAATGCCCTAAGTGTAGCATAAAGGAAAATGAGTAGTCTATCATACAATGTGTATTTCAATGACTCCTCCTTCGGAGGGGCTGACAGTGCTGGCTGAGAACCACTGCCATAGCGGAGAGGGATGTCACACTGGTTGGTCAGTTGTCTGCTTCCCTGGGGAACAGGCACTGGGCCATATTCACCACCTCCTCTCCACTGCCTAGCACTGTGTTCAGCACATAGTAGGTGCTCAGTTAATGTCTGGTGAAGGGGTGGATGAATGACTGAATGATGAATTCAGTCTCAGGTGAGATGTGCTGATGGTGTCATGAGTGGGATGAGGTTGTGCCTGGCCCCCGAGAGCTCACGGAGGACCCCAGGCAGGCGGCGGCAGGGTGCGTGTGCACTTGCTCTCAGTGGCGTCTTTGCCTGTCCCAGCTCCCTGCACGCGTCTCTGGGGCAGGGGCTGCTCTTGTCTTCTCGGTCTCCCCCTCGGCGCCCTACACAGCGTCTGGCACAGAGTGGGTGCTCAATAAATACCCGTTGAATTTAGTGCATCTCAATTCAACAAACATTTATTGAGCGCCCACTGTGTTGAGTGTCACAATCCTACCCTCCTTGGGTGCGCTACAGATGGATGTCCCAGGGATGCAGGCAGGCGTGCCTTGCCACATGCAAACACTTTGTTCAGTAACGTTTGTTTGCAAATGAAACCGGTGTCGATGGACTCCTAATAGGGGGCTACTTGGTGAGATTGGAAGGAACCCGAGAAAAGAAGGCGGATACCCCTCTCTTCTCAGTTTAAGAGTGTGCTCATCCCGTCCAAATGTCTCAAGAGGCCGGCAGATAGCAAGGCACGCCTGACCTAGGCACGACCAGCAGCCTGGGTCCTTGCTGCTATTTCCATGCACATTGGGAAACAAGGCGTTGTCACCAGGACAGAAATAAAGGCACAATTACAATTGTTAGACACAGCGGGTTTCCCATTCGGAGGAACTGACATCAGAACGTGTGTAGAAAGCGAAGGGATGACAGAACCATTGTCATGGTCATCGTGAGCCTGAATCCCTGAAGGAGGAGGACACACACACACACACACACGCAGGTTGTTTGTACTTTGGAGGGTTCGCCCCAGTTAGAGCATGAATTCTAGCATAGGCTCTCCAATTCCTGCTGGCCAGGTGCACCTGGATGGGAGGTGGTCCATTCACATCCACGGCTACACCTGCAGCTTGTGATCAGGACACAGCAGCAAGGAACAGGGTTGACAAACAGACCTTGAAGGTGTATGACTGGCCAAAACACTCGCACAGCCTCTGGGTCTCACAGGGTCTACCGCCTGGGGGATGCCTGGGATGACCCCAGGGTGCCTCGTCCAGCACGTGCAGATGAGGAAGCAGCGCACAGAGGTGAGGAAACACGAACGGGTCAGCGCGGCACAGAGAGGTCCCCACAGGGCGGCCTGTCTCCTGCCCAGGCTTCTCCCCAGATGGTGTCCCCACCTCCCTAAGCCCCAAGCCACAGGCAGGCCAGAAGGTAAGTGGGACTCCCTGGGGACAGCAGCTGCCCCCCTGAGGAGAGACAGGGCGGGGAGCTGCAGATGCAGGCTCACCCACCTCCCAGCAAGGGAAGGACTGAAGCTAGAAAAGACCACCCTGAGAACCCCAGATAGTCCTTTCCTGGGTGCTCTCGAGTCCCGGGGCTAACGCTTTGGTGCCCTCAAGGCATGGGGGCTACTGGGGGCTGCTGGGGGGCTGGCAAAGCAGGAGCACTCCACCTTCCAAACTCAATTGCATTAGGAAAAACAAAACGCAAAACAGAAAAGGCCATGGTCAAGGCCAGTGGCCGGGGGCCACATGCAAGTCCTGCATCACCAGGCAGAGAAGGGCTGGAGGACTGGCTGCTGCTGCCTGGTCCAGAGCTTGCCCACTGGTTCTCCCGTAACCAACCCCGCACCCCTCACCCCTCACTCTGCTGCTGGTGGGACGGGCAGCCTGCCTCGGCCCTTCCAGACCCTCCCCAGGAGGAGCACGCCTCCGTTTGGACGAGACCCTCTGGGGGACTCTCTGGTGTGATCTTCCAACGGGGATGTCAACCCTGTGCTCTGGCTCTGGATCCTATTTAGAGAGCAGAGGCCCAGGCGGACGGGGCCCGGGGCACACAGACATCTGCTTACAGAGATCACACACAAAACAACACACGCTTTCTCTGTTTAGACGTCTTCTTTAACAAGTGATCGTCTCCACGCTTCTCACTATCTTCCCACGTCGGAACACATGCACTTTCATTTGTGAGATAGTTTACAGTCACGAGAATGGTGATGATGATGACGATGAGCATCTACTATGGGCCCGGCCGAGTGCTGGCTGCACACATGGCACCTCCTTCGGGTCTCTAACGACCCCGCCAGGCACACAGGTGAAACTGAGGCCCAGCGAGTGGTGAGCCGACATTTGAACTCAGGTCTGTCTTAACGGCAAAGCCAGTGTCTTTCCTCAGCTTTCTCACGTCCACAACCATCCCCTCCTGGCCTCTGCTTCCAAGCTAAGCCTCCAGCTTGTCCACAGAAACCCACCCACAGCTGCTGAGACCCAAAGACTCTGCCCACCGTCTACTGCGGGCATTAGACGGCAGCTTGCTGTTGTTTTTGCCTATCATTTACAGCCTCTGGACGTGAAGAACGTTATGGGGAGTTTCGCCCGACATCTGAAGGTCACGCCTACTGCAGCTTCACGACCCCCCGGATCAGGCAGACGTGGTCTTTGTCGCCTGCACTCCGAGGATCTGGAGTCCCAGCTCCCAGCCCCTCGCCCAAGATGAGCACAGGAGACACGATAATGCCGTTCTCGGCTCCGAGTCTGGACTCGCCCCCCTGGACCATGCTCCTGTCCGCTCCGGAGGGAGACGGGCCCTCAGCTTCCAGCCTGGCAGCCTGCAAGCCCTTTTCCCAAAGGAGCCCAGGAGCCTGAGTTGGCCTTCTGCCCTCTTGCCAGCTCTGGAGAGTTCCGGGAGACGCCGGCGTGGCCCTTGGGCAGCAGGCTGGCTGAATCAGGGTGTCACCAAGGGAAGCCAGCACACGGCTACTGGTCTGCTTCCTACCGGGCTTGCCATTCTGTCTGTGGGTTTGCTCTCATAGTTTTTAATGAGCAAGGCTTAGATCTGGGGGGAATTGGCTCAAGGTTGTGGGCCCCTTTTCTGTAAGGACTTTCATGCCACACTGACAGCTCCTTGCTCAAAAGAACCACTCACGTGAGTAAATGTTGTCCCCTGGCATCGTTTGGAGAGGGCCTCTATCAGTCCCGCTACTGTGGGACAAAGATTGGCTGTCTAGGTCTGGAGAGTTGGTCCTAGTGTCTCCGTCCCCCTTGAGAATCAGCCAGTTGGTCTTCTGCTGAGAAAAAAACAGAAGTGAATTTTGAGGTCACCTGCAGTGGCACTGCCCCACTTTACAGAGGAGGAAACTGAGGCTCAGGGAAGTCGGGGCCCACATGGCTTCACAAGGGGACAGCAGGGTAAGCCAGCCTTGGGCTCTTTCCACACACACCTACCTTCCTTAAAGACAAGCAAAGGGGGTCTTACCTCTTGAGCCAGGGTGGGCGGGCAAACTCAGCCCATGGGCCAAACCCTAAAATATGTATTTTGATTTGTTTTCCTTTCTTTTCAGACATCTCCTTGGTTAGAGAGCCATGACCAAGTTACACAGCATAGAATGAGGACTTTGGGAGTAGATGTGCTAGTCCTAACTGTAAGGGGGCTGGTGGCACCACCTCTTAAATTTGGTCCCCGTTCCATGTGGCTCTGCCTAATCCCTAAGGAGCACAACTTAAGGGGAGGAGCCTGAGGCTTCAAGCTGGAGAAGTCCCCACAAAGCCAGGTCTGCCCCTGCATTACCTTCCTGTTATCCGGGTCGAAACTTCCATCCTCCCCATCTGATCGCCTCCCGGCTGGAAGGGAAGAATCAATCTGTCAAGTCAGCGCACCATAGATTCTGGGTTTCCATGTGTCAGTTCCCACTTCACAGTCATGCTCAAAAATGGAAAATAATCAAAGAAAAGTCGCCAGCACTCATACTTTTAAGGGCTGAGGAACCAGACCAGCTGGCGAAGGTCCCCGCAGGAATGTGGCCTGGGGAGTGCCTGGGGCCTTGCACAGGATGTGCTAAATCAAGAGCAGATGTGTGAAGTGATGCCTCATTTACATTCCAGCCAACCACCCTGCGGCCACTTGGCATTTCGAAGAACATACTTTCTATCTTCCAAGGTCAACGGAACAGAAGGGCCCGGTGATCCAGCCCCTACTGGGTCAGACTCAGCTGGGTGCGTCACGGACATTACTGCTCATCCCCACATGACCCATTTCACAGATCAGAGGACTGAGGCTCAGAGACATGTCGTGCCTTTCTCAAGATCATGGATCAGCGGGTGGCAGAGGCTGGCATTTGAACCCAGGCAGTCTGACTCTAAGTCCTTTCTCTGTCTGCCCCACCTCACTGCTCGCAAAACACAAAAAGGTGAGTGAGCTATGCCACTGGGAGAATTCCACGAAGAGCAGTAAAGAGGGTACAACATACAACCAGAGGTGTGCTCTATGGAACAGAGCAAGCAAACGTCTGTTATTCAGCAGACTATCTAGAGCTGAGTCAAGAGGTGTCTGTATTCTCCATTTGCCTGTTTTGGGATGGGGGGTTGTCACCCAGTCAGGCTGACATTATCTCCAACCAAGCATGATGAGATAAATCACACGAGGGCAGGTTGACAGTTCTCAGCATCCAGTTCGGTAAAGACCCATCCTGTGCCTCCCAAGCTAAATCACTGACCCCATGCAAGGAACGATGAAAGGAAAGACCCCAGTGTCCTTCACCACCTGCCACAGAGACCGAGGCCATAGTAAGGACATGCCAAGGGTGGGCTCCTTACCTGCAGCCTGCGGAGGGCTCGGACCTTCTAGCCTTTTGGAGCACCCTGCCTTGTGCACCATCAAGGACAAGACTGACATCAGGCCCGAGAGCTTGGAAATTGGGGATTGGGCTACAGGACCTTGACAAGATAAGGCCACAATTGAAGACCGTTTTGGATACACTGACATTTCATTACTCCCGACGGCTACCTGTTTCTCCGTCTCCCAGGAGAGACAGTGGTTTTCAAAGTGAAGATAAAAACCCTGCTGTGTCTACTTGCAGAGGCAAATTGATGACAAGCCTGCGTGCGGGGCACCGTGCAGGAGAGGCGGGGAGCAGTGGGCTCAGAGGGACGCATGCCCGTCAGTGTAGGCTCCCCTGTTTCCTGGACAACGGCTGTCGCCAGGCAGCGGAGCCTTGAGCGTCTGACCATACATCAGCCGGGACTCTTGGCAGCTGCGCGGTCGCCCCAGGGACATCGGGCAGGCGGCTACTTGGAGCTCTAAGAGCACTGCCCTTGTCCAGCCCAGAGAAGGCCTCCAGGGCCAGGTCTGCTGGTAAAAGTAAGTTAGCTGGATCCTTGAACAGCCCACAGAGGCCCCCGAATGGACCAAATGGACAGCCACACTTGGGGTAATTTGCAAATGCTAAAACAATTAAGTGGCTCCAACCAAAGGGCTTTTGGGAATGTGAGATCCCAGGAGTTCAGATCACAGCGGCCCTCCTGGGTCCGAGGACTTTCCATAGCCTCGGGGAGCACGTTGGGCCAGACAAACTCTGCCTGTAGAGCTACCTCAGGGCTTAAAGAAGGGCCCCACCTCCAAAAAGGGGGCTATCCCACCAAGATTTAGCCAGTTTTCTCTGCAAACGCCACCAGCTCCACGAGGTGTGCACAAACTAACCAGGATCAAACCAAGGGCTTTCCAGAGCCCCAGTCTGCCAGTCCGCAAAACACCCAACAGATTCTCTCGAGAAATGGAGCATGGCTAGGAAAATAGAGGAAGCCGGAGCTTTGTGTTATTTTCGGGCTGCTTCCTTAACAGCTCTGAGCCTCAGTTTCCTGATCCGTAAAATGGGCAAATGACGCCCACCCCCCCTCCAATTTATGAGGATCGCATGAGATAACACGCAGGTGCTGTCACATGATGGGGAGCTCAGCTTACACGTTTGGAATATTAGGAATAAAACGAGAGGCTAACCGGGCAGCTAATTTGTAACATGCCGTTTCAGAGTCTCAGGAAAAGACAGATCAATTCAGGACAAGCAGAGAAATCGAGTTGCATGTATCTTTCCTATCACACAAGGCAGCTCTTTCCGAGCCCTGGAAAGTATTTGCCAGTGAGCACCCTTTTGGGAAAGGCTGACGTCCAACTCCCTGCATCCCTTGGGACCTTTATAGGGAGCGTCCCAATGAGAGTGGGAGGTCTCTAATTTTCTTTCTGGATACAGGGCCATTCCCTTTCCTCCCATCCCCAAACCAAAATGAGACTCGACCCCACTACAAAGGAATCCCAGAGACACACGAGATGTGATTCATTCCCGTCTTAAACCAGGCGCAAAAGAAAGAGCTAAGAGTACAGGCTACATGGGTTGCCTCTACCATCTGGCGTGGGTGGGCAGCTCTGGGAGGTGGGAGCGAGCCCCCAACTGTCTGCAGGTGTGGGAGGTGGTGAGACGCCAGCCCTGCTCCTTGGGCCAGCGTCTCCACACACACTGCCATCTGACAGCTCACGTGCGCTTACCAAGGAAACAAAACGTCTGTCCCTGCAGCTGGACAGTCAGCTTCCTGGGAAATTTGGGGGAAGCGTTACTTTTTCCTCTTGAATTCATTTAAAACAGTCTAAAAACTGCGCCAGCTTCACTCCATTGAGAGGAAAGTCCCTGCTCTGTGCCAGCATCACGGGGCCTCACGCAGAGCCCCTCGAAGCCAGAACCCCGTTCTTCAGAGCGAGAGACAGCTGGCAGGGGAGCGGCTGCGGCTGGAATCCTGTCTGCCTCACAAAGAATCCTGGGTTCAACACTGCAACTGATTCAGGACCGTTCGAAAGACACCAAAAAGGTCCCCACAGCAGCTGGACCTTTAGCGGGTGGTGGGAGGTCCCCCGCACCCCACCTCCCAGCCCGTCCAACGCCCTCTGCTGGTCCTGCAGCATCTCTGCCCGACGGGATGTGGTTCTTCCTTCCCTCCCTTCTTCCCCTTCCTTCTTATTTCCCATTCAGTGCTTTTGCTTCCTTTCTTCTCTTTCTCATTCTTTTTTGAAGCCATTAAATTGGAACCGAGTAGAATTGGAACTAAGGTAGTCTAAGAAAATACTATTGGTCTCTAATGATGCAAAATTATGTAAAATAAGAGTGGTGGGTTCAGGGGTCAGGCAGCCCTGGTGTGACTTGGCCATCGATGGGTCACTTTGCGTCCCTGGCCTTAGTTTCCTTGTCTATAATAATACCTGCCTCAGGGCTGTGTTGAGATGAAACCCCAGCACACGCCATGCATTCAGTGGCAGCTATTTGACTGCTAATTCTAACCCTAACCCTCGTCCTCAATGCTGGGGTCCCACCCCCGCTGAGTCCCCAGGCCTGACCATCCTCATGCTGGAGGCTCATTTCCCAAAAACAGCAATGGGACTAGAGCACCAGAGAAGAGTGTTGCTAATTTAAAAAAACAAAGCAAAAAACAACAACTTTTGATGAGTTGGAAATAAAACGTTGAAAAGTAAATACATTAATTAAAAAGCATAACATTTTAAAACTCACTGAAAATATTATCTTAAGCTAATTAAATGGTCCAGGAACTCAACATCATCACCTGGAGTTTGTTTCTGGAAAGTCTGGCTATTAAAAGGATGGGTTCTTGGACTTCCCTGGTGGCGCAGTGGTTGAGAGTCTGCCTGCCGATGCAGGGGACACGGGTTTGTGCCCCGGTCCGAGAGGATTCCACATGCCACGGAGCGGCTGGGCCTGTGAGCCATGGCCGCTGAGCCTGCGTGTCGGAGCCTGTGCTCCACAACGGGAGAGGCCACAACAGCGAGAGGCCCGCGTACCGCCAAAAAAAAAAAAAAAAGGATGGGTTCTCCTGAGGTGATTCTGAGGTGTGTGCCTCTCTCCCTTGACAGATGAGGGGACGGTCAGTTTGCTGAGATGGGGGGGTGGTGGCTGCACGTGGGCTTTAAACACACACATGAACACTCACAGTCACTCATGCTCACACACACACATGCTCATACACATGTATGATGCACACATGCATGCCCCCCACCCCAATGCCCTTCTGCCCGGATATGGTCCAGCTCGATGGGGCAAATCTTGTAAAATTAAGGCATCTCAAATCTATTGGAAATCAAATGCATCCCATCACATCCATTGTGTCCTTCGTTTATTATTTTTTTTTGGCCATGTCACGCGGCATGTGGGATCTTAGTTCTCCAACCAGGGATGGAACCCAAGACCCCTCCCGTGGAAGCACGGAGTCTTAACCACTGAACCGCCAGGGAATTCCCACAACCGTTATGTCCTGATGGTTGTCTAAGGAAAGCTGGTGGAGAGGACTACACAGCACCCGTGAGCCCTCACTTCATTCATGGCCCATTTATAGTCAAGCAGGGACAGACTGTATTCATCTTCATCCCCACGACGTGGCTGAATGCGTGGCAGAGAGCAGGCGCTCTATAAAGCTTATTTCATAAAAGAATCAGTAAACCCACATTCTAGAATGTTAAGAGGGTTTGGGTCATTGTTTAGGGTTCAGTCAAAGAGGAATTCACTTGCCTTTGGATAGAAGAGGTGTTTCTATCCAGATTAAAAAAGAAACACAAAGATTGCCCCTGGTAAGAGTAAACCAGGACTTCCCTGGCAGTCTAGTGGTTAAGATTCCACACTTCCCCTGCAGGGGGCGCGGGTGCGATCCCTGGTTGGGGAACTAATATCCCGCGTGCTGCGCAGCATGGCCAAAAAAGAGAAACCAAATCTCCACTGCATGATTTGGTTAAGGGCCTTACTGTCAGAAGTTCTTTGTCTTAGATCGGGCTCTGTCAGATGCTAGTGAGAAATTTCCTAATCTGATTTACTGCCTATTCCCCTCCCAGGGGCCAGCCCTCCAACCCTGTGTGTGTATGTGATGTGTTAGCTAGCAGCTGATAAAAGGCCAAGTCAGTCAGTCCTTCCCGTGGACGCGGACAGCACGCACAGCCTCCTGGCTGCAGTATGGGAGCCATGATTGAAAGACACTGCTCTGTGCCTGCTCCTTCCTTCCTGTGCCTCAATTTCCCCACTGGTAACACAGGGAGCTAGTCTGGACCACCTCTGAGGGCCCTGGAGTCTACGCGTCCCTCCCTCTCTGATCCCTCGGGAAGATCTGTGCTCCTTGCTTCTCTGACTGAGAGGCAACGGTGAAAGGCATCGCCTTCTGGAAACCCAGGAGTTCCCATTCATCTTTTTCTTTCTTGGGAAGAGGAAGAAATACACAAAGCATAGGGCCTATTGCAGTCAAGGAGAAAATTATAAAGCACACAAAGCCTGCACAACTAGAGCATGGATCTGTCAGTAAGTCACAGAAAACACACGTTTATAGATTCCACCCAACAGCGTCCATCCAGTTGTCAACGGGGGACGTGGCTGTTTTTTGGGTGCATCTGGACAAGGACTTTAAGTATGGGGATTCCTCTTCCCATCTCTCTAGTGTCTTAATAACAATCCCCATCACGTGTACCGCATTCGACAGTTTAGAACATGATTCCACGTTCATTATCCCATCCGGCCTTCACAACCAGCCTGTGAAAAGGGCCGAGTGGAGAGTCGGTCCTGTTTTGCAGATGAGGAAACAGAGGCTCAGGATGGTGAAGCAACAAGCCCCAAATCACCAGAAATTCTGGGACGAAACAGAGGTGAGACCTGGAGCCTTCTTCTCCCTGTGCACCTGTCCCTTGCAGGCTCAGGTGGAGCGGAGGTGGCTGGTCACCTCTGAGAGGGAAACTGGGGGGCGAGAGATGCCCTTGGAACCAAGCATCTCCAGCCCCTATTTGCTGATGCAAGAAATTCCTTTAACCAAAGGCTAAGTCATTTATTCTATCATCAGAAATTCTCAAAACACAGGACTTGGGCTTCCCTGGTGGCACAGTGGTTGAGAGTCCGCCTGCCAATGCAGGGGACACAGGTTCGTGCCCCGGTCCGGGAAGATCCCACATGCCGCGGAGGGGCTGGGCCCGTGAGCCATGGCCGCTGAGCCTGTGCGTCCGGAGCCTGTGCTCCGCAACGGGAGAGGCCACAACAGTGAGAGGCCCGCATACCGCAAAAACAAAAACAAAAACAACACAGGACTTAAATTCTCATGGAGGAATAAATGACTGATTCTGGTTTGTTCTGTTTTACAAAGACCGGGCTGCCTCAGATTGTGGTCCAAGAACCTCCGTCCCTCATCATCTTGGCTAAAGTCAGTCTGGCTGCCTCTCTCAAAGTAGCATCCCTGAAGCCACACACCGAGACCAGCTCTTGGTTACAAGTCCCCATCCCCAGCCCAGCCCACATGTGTTAGCCCCGGGTTTAGACACACAGAGGTGTCCATAGTAGGACACACCCTTTGTTGTAATTTATGAAGGGGCCTCTCGGGAGCCTACCGGCATATTTGCACCTAATGTTTAGACTGCGGGGCCTCCGAGGTACCCTCCCCATCATGTATCAGAACACAACAACAGGAAGCATTCAGAAGCAAAGGCACTGACAGGCATGCAGGGCAAACACAGCAGCAGAGGAATCCGACTGTATGTACCATGCTGCTTGTAGATGGGGGGTTTCCTATAGATGTTATCTTTGACGCCAGTGTCTGGGAAAGAAGAAAGAAAAAAAAAAAGGAGAGAACAGCAGGGTGAGCAAGCAAATTGTGAAGGTTTCCATTCTACCGCTTTTTTGTCAGCAGCAATCCGTCACCCAGATTTAGAGTCCCCAGCAAGGATCTGGCACCCGCCCTGGCGACTGGCACCCAGGCCTCACACTGCACGTCAGCCTTGCTCAGCCCCGAGGCCACCCGCCGTGTGAAGGGGGCAGAGGGACAGAGGCGGCTGGAGCGGGTGTCCAGAGACGACTGTGACCCGTTCAGTCCCTCTCTCCAGCCCATTCTCAGGAGGGCAGCCACGCCTCCCTGGTGTTTCTGGAGATTCGGGAGAAACTCAAACACGCGCCAGTTTGGGGATGCGCACACCCATTTGTGGACTTTTAAAGCATCTCGGAATTTAGGGGTGAGGGAGATGGGGAGGCTCGGGGACCACGCCACCCCCGAGAGGCACGGCAGCCCGCTCCCACCCCCCTGCCCTGACAGCTCAGGGGCGGACAGACGGGCTGCCTGGCGAGCGGCCGTGTGTCCTGGGCGCCTACCTGGGACGTGGAAGTGGCGAGGAGCCTGCTGGTAGGTGGAGGGGGGAGGCTTGCTGTCTGAGAGCACGGAGAGGCTGGAGGTGCTCCGGCCACTTTCACTGCCTCCAGACGGGAAAGCAAAGCCGGCAGACAGAAGGCGGGAAGGGAAAAGCAGAGGAGAGCATTTCAAGCATGAAAGTGAGCCCCTCTCCGCTGCCTGGCAGGGCCACCCGAACCTGCTGCCCAGGGAGAGAGACCCTCACAGACACCTCCAGGTGGGCCCCACGGCTTGTTAATCCAACCTCGAGGGACCCCCTTCGCTGGCCCCGTGGTGAGGGCACAGGTACGCCCAGGGCAGAGCCCGTGCTGGTCCCCAGTTCCTGCCAAGTCTGGCCTGGCCGTCGGCAGAGCTCCCTCTCCTTGGGGCGGGCACAGCCCACTGCTGCTCTGCCGTGGCTGCCACTGGAATCCAGAAAATCACAAATTCACCAAAAGTAAGCATTCCCCCACGCCCACGTCCTAAGTATCCTTGGGTAAAAAGACGCTGATTTCTTGGAGAATTCACAAATTAGCCATTCAGAATCGGGATTCAAGGGCTAGAATTCATCTACATCTGTCCTGAAAAGCCACTGAGTAAAATTCGATCAGCCACAGGAGAATAAGAAACCACTGGTATTCATCAGCTGCCATGTTCCCAAATAAAGCAATTTTTTTGCCCAGGTAAATGGAAAGAGTCCTCTGATTCTGGCCCCGATTTTTATCCCGTCTGGATTGTCATTTCTGCTTTGCGAACAAGGTTGGATTATCAAGTCACAAATTTAGACAGCCGTGGTCACCCGCTGATCCTCCCTGCCCCCCACCACACCTACTGAGGAATGGGATGGTGCACAGGGGGTGACGGGCGTCGAACACGGCACGAAAGGCATACGGCTCCTTGTTAGCGAGACACGCAAAGGCACAATGCATTTCCTCCCCTTTAGCCCCAGGAAACCCTCGCCGCGTATGTGACAGCTTGGCAAAAGGAAACGGACACCCCTGACTTGAAAATACCCCCGGTTGGGAGCCGCAGGACCCCGAGGTGAAGTGGTGATGAGGCAGAGTGAGCGCTGGGCCCAACCTGGCGGTGGGCTAATGGGGGGAGACGCAGTAGACGGGCTCGTGGGGGATGCTCTTGCCTGGCGGAGGGGTGTGCTGAGGGCAAAGGGGGGCCCGCGGGTCGGGGTGGGCTCAGCAGACCACAGCCAGCGGCCTGAACCAGGCTGAGGCCACACGGGGGCTGCTGACTACAGCTTGAGCATCTTCCTGGGCATCTGCCACCAATTTCACCTCTCAGCATGGATGGAGCTTCAGGTAGATGACTGCTCCCCTCGTCGGGGTGTGAACCCTGCTTTTCTCTTAGCCGCCACCTTCCAGCACAGCACAGCACAGAGCCTTCTGGAGCCTCACGCCAGGCCAGACTCCTGCACCCGGGGAGACCACACCCACGGGCATGTAAAGAAAACCTCAGATCTGTTCTGCCGACTGTGGCTCATCCATCTCCAGGGGCAGTGGAGCATGGTGGAAGCAGGGGCTTTACATTCATCTGCTCGGACTCCAGAGCAGCCGAGGACGCTCACTTAAGGCGGCACCACTGTGCCGGGCACGTCTTGACACAGCTTCCAGTGGCCTGTTTCTCTCCACCCCTGCCCAGTGGCTGGAGTCTCTAACATGTCACGGGACTCCTGCCCGCCCCCCCACCCCAGTCCCCAGGCCCACCGTGCAGTGTCTGACCTCACAGGCAAGACTCTGTGTGTGTGTGTGTGTGTGTGCGCACGCACATACTCACACACGTATCTGAGGAGGACCACGGCTTTCATCAGGGTCAGGAGGCACCATGCGGTGGCCACACTGGGCTTTCAGGTCCACCTTACACCTGCCATCCAGGGGCCTCTACACCAGTCAACGAACTCTTAAGACCTTGGACCTGACCCAGGATGCCTCTGCTTGCCTCCCCTTCTCCCCCATCCCCTTCTGGACTTCCTTTCCAATCCTTCCCACCTGTGCAGACCCTTCCTGGGTCAAGGCTCAAGTGCAAAGCCTTCCCAGAGAACATAGCCCAGCTGACTATTCCCTTCTCTGGACACACACCTGCCTGCCCATTCAATATGTTGCTAAATCAACATCAAATGCACCCTCACACAGACCCTACATGGGGCCTCTCGCAGCACTTTGCTCACGACAGCCCGGCGGCCACGCCACCACGACTGCCTTTTGCAGGGGCCCGTGTCCTGGTGAGGCCCGGCCCCAGGTGCTGCTCTGAGGGCCAGCTTCTCCCGTGGGCCTTGGGGGCAAAACCCCCAACCACTGATGTCACCGGGGATGGGGGAAAGCCAGAGGTCACCCAGCTGAGCGGCAACTTTGAAAAGGCACGGAGCCCCTCGGGCCGAGGTGCCTGGCTTCTCCTGGAGATGGGTCAGGACCGAGGTCGCTTCTGACCTCTGCCAGAGAGGGGCCCTCGGCATCCTCAGGGAGATGCGAGGATGCCGGGAAGGGGACCTCTCAGAGCCGGGGAACCCCTGGCCGGTGAGCGGCCACCTCGCTTGTTTGTCCAAATTGATGCCTTGTTGCAAAGCAGTTCCGGGCAGCACGGAGCCTTCCTGCAGACCCCAAGTCATTCCTTCCATTACTTTACGTGCCACCGGCGCATTGCCACGCAGGTGTTGTCTAAACGCCTTACTTTATTTGGGTTTCACCCGTTTTCCCCTTTTGTATCTGAGGATCCGTCCAGGACACCAGACGACACTGGTCCTCGTGCGTCCTCAGGCTCCCCTGGGCTGTGACCGTTTTTCAGACTCTCCTTGCGTTTCACGGCCTTGGCAGTTTTGAGAAGTGCTGGTCGGTGTTTCGCAGACTGTCCCTCGGCTGGGGTTCGTCGGATGCTTTTCTCATGATTGGACGGGGGTTACGGTTTGGGAGGAAGAGCACAGAGGGGACGCGCCCCCCTCCCATCATGTCAGGGGCACTGCCATCCACGTGGCCGACCACTGCGATTGACCTTGACCCCGCGGCCGAGGTCATGCTGGACAGGATTCTCCCCGTCCAGCTCCTCCCACACCCCGACTCTGTGCTCTTTGGGAGGGGGCCGCCGTGCACAGCCCACACCTGACACGGGGCGGGGGGCCCCTCCTGGAGGGTGGAGGGTCCGCATGAATTACTGGGGATTCTTCTGCCGGGAGTTTGTCTCTTCTCCCCCAGTTATTTATTTATCCAGTCGTTCCTTTATATCGGTGTGGACGCACAGACATTTGTACTTTGCTTTACGATCCAACACCACGTCCTTCATTCTGCTGCTCAGCTGTCCCAGCTCTGCCCTCGGGAGCTCCCTCACTTGCTCCTGTGGATCTTCTCAAGGTGACCAGAGGCGAGGCCACCCCCCAGCCCCTTGCAGGGACCCAATGTGTCACCAAGACTTGGGTGGGTTTCCACCTGCCCCCACTCACTGCCACGTGCCACCTGAGCCAGCCACGGCCACCAGGTGGAGGGCCCCAGAATGGGGGCGAGATGAAGAGGTGGCTACGGGTGCAGCTGGTGGGTGGGGGAGAGGCCTTGACCTGAGGTTCCACATCTGTAGCCCCTCCTCTCCCCCTCACACCCTGTGGGGGGCAGGCTCAGCAGTCACTTCCCGTCACTGCCCAGCAAGACAGTCTCGGCAGCATCACTTGCGCTTGTGCTCACCTGCGGTCTGCGGCCTCTGCTCCTTAACAGCTGAGAAGTCAGTCTTAAACCCGACATTGTCCTGGGAGATACACTGGGGACTGAAATTCACACTAAAGTGTAAACGGCTGTCACTGGCACCTACGTTGCACGCAGGTCCTGGCAGGAGGGTGGCCCCGGGCACCAGGACATGGTGGGAAGGTGTGTCTGGGATGGGGGTGGGTGGGAAGGAGGGGCATCTGGCCAGATCAGGGCAAGCACTGGCCTCTCCTTGGTGAGCCCTCCCACCACAGCGTCGTCCAGAGGGAAAATCTCCACCTAAGGAGCCAAAGAAGCTGAAGATGCTGCGAGGAGAGACCAGGGAAGGCTTTTCCGGAGAGCGTGGGTGGATGCCAGGTCCTGTGACCAGCTGAGAAGAAGGCAGGCAGCCCTTGGCACAGCTGGCTGCAGAGTGCCCAGAGGCTGGGATGTGTCAGAGCCTGTGGGCCTCAGTGAGAGGTGTTGGGGAGAAGTGGTGGCCCCACGGCCGGCAGGTGGACGCACCTGGTGAACGAGGACCTGCCTCTGGGCTCTTCCCAGCGACCTGTCCCTGAGCCTTGGTCTCCCCAGGGGTGAGTCCTGGCAAAAGGCTGGGGCTCCTGAGGTCACAGACGGCCCTTGAAGTCAGCAGGGGGCAGAGCCGTGGGTGCCAGACTCCCCTGCATCCTGCACCAGAGAGGAGGGCAGGGGGCTTTGTCCAATTTCTGAACAAAGAGAACTGGGACCCCGAATAGCCAGAGCAACCTTGAGAAAGAAAAACAGAGCTGGAGGAATCAGGTTCCCCGACTTCAGACTATACTACAAAGCTACAGTAATCAAGACAGTATGGTACTGGCACAAAAACAGAAATATAGGTCAATGGAATAGGATAGAAAGCCCAGAGATAAACCCATGCACATATGGTCACCTTATTTTTGATAAAGGAGGCAAGAATATACAATGGAGAAAAGATAGCCTCTTCAATAAGTGGTGCTGGGAAAACTGGACAACTACATGTAAAAGAATGAAATTAGAACACTCCCTAACACCATACATAAAAATAAACTCAAAATGGATTAAAGACCTAAATGTAAGGCCAGACACTATCAAACTCTTAGAGGAAAACACAGACAGAAGACTCTATGACATAAATCACAGCAAGATCCTTTTTGACCCACCTCCTAGAGAAATGGAAATAAAAACAAAAATAAACAAATGGGACCTAATGAAACTTAAAAGCTTTTGCACATTAAAGGAAACCATAAACAAGACCAAAAGACAACCCTCACAATGGGAGAAAATATTTGCAAATGAAGCAACTGACAAAGGATTAATCTCCAAAATTTACAAGCAGCTCAATATCAAAAAAACAAACAACCCAATCCAAAAATGGGCAGAAGACCTAAATAGACATTTCTCCAAAGAAGATATACAAATTGCCAACAAACACATGAAAGAATGCTCAACATCATTAATCATTAGAGAAATGCAAATCAAAACTACAATGAGATATCACCTCACACCAGTCAGAATGGCTATCATCAAAAATTCTACAAACAATATATGTTGGAGAGGGTGTGGAGAAAAGGGAATCCTCTTGTACTGTTGGTGGGAATGTAAATTGATACAGCCACTATGGAGAACAGTATGGAGGTTCCTTAAAAAACTAAAAATAGAACTACCATACGACCCAGCAATCCCACTACTGGGCATATACCCTGAGAAAACCATAATTCAAAAAGAGTCATGTACCACAATGTTCACTGCCGCTCTATTTACAAGAGCCAGGACGTGGAAGCAACCTAAGTGTCCATCGACGATGAATGGATAAAGAAGATGTGGCACATGTATACAATGGAATATTACTCAGCCATAAAAAGAAACGAAATGAGTTATTTGTAGTGAGGTGGATGGACCTAGAGTCTGTCATACAGAGTGAAGTAAGTCAGGAAGAGAAAAACAAATACCATATGCTAACACATATATATGGAATCTAAAAAAAATAAATGGTTCTGAAGAACCTAGGGGCAGGACAGGAATAAAGACGCAGACATAGAGAATGGACTTGAGGATACGGGGAGGGGGAAGGGTAAGCTGGGACAAAGTGAGAGAGTGGCATGGACATATATACACTACCAAATGTAAAATAGATAGCGAGTGGGAAGCAGCTGCATAGCACAAGGAGATCAGCTCCGTGCTTTGTGTCCACCTAGAGGGGTGGGATAGGGAGGGTGGGAGGGAGGGAGATACAAGAGGGAAGAGATATGGGGATATATGTATACATATAGCTGATTCATTTTGTTATACAGCAGAAACTAACACACCATTGTAAAGCAATTATACTCCAATAAAGATGTTAAAAAAAACAAAAAACTGGGGGCCGAAGCAGCCAGGAGGGAACCGGGACAGAGCCCTGCCCACTGCGGGGCCAGGGCCCACCCGGAGCAGACCGCAGGGCACTGTGCCCCCTGACCTCAGGGATACCATTAGAAGGGCTATGACATTTAGAAATGTGGTTTCTAAACCACATTTTGGTGGGCAGTGGGGTGGGGGCCTGCCTGCCCCGCCTGCCCCCAGCACAGGATGGAAGGAAGGGCCTCGTTGCTCCTACCTGAGGTGAGTGGGCTGCCCTTCCCTCGGCCTCCCTCCCTGGTCCTCTCTCATGTGGCTGAGGATGTGGTGTTGCAGGCTGGGGGCAGCGGCCCAGGGGGCCCGTCCTTGGCTGAGGTCCCATCCTGGCTTTTCCTCAGCCTGACGCAGTAAGAACTTGAGGTGGAGGCTCCGAAGGGACAGAGGAGGGGCCATCACCGGGTCTGCTCTGGCTCCTGCCCCAGCCTGGACGGATGTAGGCAAAGCCGCCCCCAGGCAGCCAGCCCAGCTCACAAGGGGCTGCCCGGGGCGCGAGGCCAGAGCAGCCAAGAGGGCAAGGGTCCTGCTGTCTGGCCTCGCCTCTGGGCTGCACCTCCCCCAGGGACTCCAAAGCAGGGCCACATCAGGCGGGAGGAAAGCCGTGTGCTCTTCTGACCTTCAAGCGAAGGAAGAAGAGGCATCTCTCCTTGGGTGACCTGCTGTGAATTGTCTAAATGTCAAATTCACTCCAGTTTGCAGTGAGTCTTCTGTCCACCTCTGGGTGAGGGCACACCCCGGCCACACGACACCCTTGTGCCACATGGATGTGCAAGAGGCCCTGTGGGCTGCTCTCCCGCTCACAGGATTTTGGGCTTTGCTGCTTCTCAGAAGAGTCAGTACGTCCAGAAGAAGCCATGAGCTGTGGGGATAGGTCCACGAAGAGGAGAGGAAGGCACCCCGATGACCAGGGGTTCTCTTCTCAGTTAGGCTGATGGAGTCATGCAAACAGGTGATGATGACGCACATGAGAACCGGCCAAGTTCCAAGGAGCCCTGCCAGGTGACCATCCAATGATGGAATAATCCAGCTGAGCTGTCCTCCCTTGGTCCCTTGGGGACATTAGATTCTCTTGCAACTTTCACCACTCAGCAACTGTAAGGAACGGGGACCTTAACACGCGTCTGGGGGAATCAGCAAGAGATCATTGCTGCTCCTCTCGTGCCCTGGGAGTCTTTTCATGGTGTATTAATCAGCTAGGGCTGTGTAACAAAGGACCACAGCTGGTGGCTTACACAGCAGACATTCATTTCTCACAGCTGCGGAGGCTGGAAGTCCCAGATCAAGGTCTGGCAAGGCTTGGTTTTGGGTGAGGCCTCTCTTCTTGGCTGAAGACAACTGCTCTGTCCTCACGTGGCCTTTCCTCTGAGCACATGCAGAGAGATTGTCTGTTCCTCTTCGTAAATGCCACCCACGCTATCAGATTAGGGCCCCACCTGTATGACCTCATGTAACCCTAATAATCTCCTAAAGACCCCTTCTCCAAATGCAGTCACACTGGCGGTTGGGACTTCAACATATGAATTTGGGGGGACATAATTCAGTCCGTAATATATGGACTGAAAAGAAATTGGTCCTTTTCCTGGTGTGATTCACATACGCGTGCCCAGGCATGGGTGGGGAAGGCGGGTAGGTCTGCGCCCTGGGAGGAGTTGCAGCCGTGCGGGGTGTGCCTCCCGCCCGGCCACCAGGAGCTGAGGTCGTGGACATCTCCACCCTCTGTGCCTTAGCATTTGCTCCTGATAAGCACAGCTAGTGGTCCCCGCACCTGCCGAGCTGATGTGGGAAAGAAAAGGAGATGACTTAGGGAAAGGCTCTGGGCACCAGCCCAAGGGTGGGCACTGGGTAGGTCCTAGACCCCTCTTCCTGCCTCGCCGCTTGCTCCCTGACACAAGTTACTTCCTGGGAATGTGTACACACTGACAGAGCTGGACACACAAGACACAAAGCGGGGAGCACGGGCGTGAGACATGGGCTTGGGTAAGCCATGCGGCGGACACAGGACAGCGAGACACAGATGCATGGCCGGCTCTGCACCACAGCCCGCAGCCCTGCGCGCCTTACCTCGGAAGTAGGGGATGTAATGATGTCTGAACACGGATGTAGGGCTTGGGTGTTGGGACAGGGACAGGCAGCTACTGGTACCAACACTCACAGTACCAGCTGCGGGCAACAGAGAGCAAGTCAGAGTCGGCCCTGCGCTCGTGGCCACAAAGCCACAAAATATTCCTAGGCCCCGCTCTGCTAGGAACATTTTTGCTTCCTCTCTCGAAGAATGCACATCTTTCTGAGGCACCTGAAGGGGGGCCTCTAAGTACACTTTGGGCCAGTCTGCTCTGGGTTCCGAGTGAGGAAGCCCTGCCCTCTGGGGTCAGGGTGGCAGCGCCCCCAGGCCTGCTGGGTGGGAGCTGCTGGCCCCTGAGCCCTGCCCACTGCCCCACTTAGGGGGCTCCTGGGGATCCAGGGCCCAGGTGGAGGGCAGCTGGCCAGACCAGGGAGTGATCTGTCACCTGACAGGTACCCCGGCCTCGCCCAGGAGAGATTCGGGTCGTAGCTCTGGGGTGACAACCTGACCAGGCGCAATCAACAAGGCCAGAAGACCCAAATATGGTGGGCAGGGGTCGGCAGAGGCTGACAGCCCTTCTCCTGGACTCGCCTGCTCGCCTGGTCACTCACTCACTCATTCATTCATTCATTCATTCATTCACTCACTCACCCACTTTCCAAACATCTACTGAGCAGGATGTACCAGGCACATTGCAGGGAGTCCATGAAAATAACTTTGCAAATGAATGAGTTTTGATTTTTCCACAAGGGCTGCAAAAATCAGAGTTGAGTCCATGGAGGTGAGGATAGAGCCATGCAACAGTGGCCGAGGAGGAGATGCTTGGAAAAAATCCCTCAGGAAGCAGCCTCTGTGTGGAGTCCTTGTGGCTTGGACACACTTGAGGGCAACGCGGATTTTTAAAAGGGAAAGGAATGGAATACATAGCTGGGCGCCAGGCAGGGGATGAGGTGGGATGGGGTAGAGGACCCTCCTCGGGCTTCTCCCCATTGGGAGGGGGCTGGCAGTGGCCCCTTGCAAATTTTCCCATGGGGACAGCTGTCTTTGGGGCCACTAACCCAGCTACCGGTGAAGTGTCAATGCATATGCTGACTCTAGTTTTTGTTCGTTGATTTTGTCTTCATAGCGCAAACCTTCCCAGAACCATGCGAGCTTGGAGCTAAGTGACTTCTGGTCTCCTGCGCTTTGTGCTGTTTTACCTTCCTGACATCTCTTGCTACTGACACGTTAGCTGGATTCTACGTGCTCAGTGCTGCCTTGTGTGTTTCACAGGATGGCTCCTCTAACCAACGGGGTAACCAGCTGCCTCTGCACTTAACCTCCCTGCCCCGGCAGGAGAGGACCTTTTCATTCATTAAAAGGACGGGCTCACCATCACCCACTGGCAATCCCACGCCCTGTCGGTCGTTTTTCCAGGTGCTAAAGTAAGAGACAGACTCATAAGAGGAAAAGCCACAAGCACAGCTTCACAGGGGTAAAAGAGGCCGCGGGGCGCATGTACCTGGACGGCTGTAGTGCTGGGGTGACCGCAAGGTCGGGGTGTAACGGCCGAGGCTGACCGACCCGGTGGAGCTCGGGCTGGAGGTCCGGCAGTGCTTGTAGAAGCGGTCATCCTGATCCCCCTGGGAGAAGACAGCCTGGTGAGCCCTGGAGCCGAGAGCACTGCCCACCCCTATCCACCCACCCCTCCGCCCTCCACTCGGCCATTTGCTCTCCTGACCCAAGAGGCTGACTCAACACAGCCTCAGGACACAGTCCCCCCACCTGCCAGGGCACATCTGAAGAGCCAGA